>NC_087249.1:32204400-33676900 GCF_037042905.1 Lytechinus pictus
AAATCCCCAAAACCATCACCACCACCACTAGCTCCATCACCATCACCTCCACCATCACCTCCATCACCACCACCACCACCTCCATCATCACCACCACCACCTCCACCATCACTACCACCTCCATCACCACCACCTCCATCATCACCACCACCACCACCTCCACCATCACTACCTCCATCCCCACCACCATCACCACCACACCACCTCCATCACCACCACCATAATCACTACCACCACCTCCACAATCACTACCACCTCCACCATCACCACCACAAAAACCTCCACCGTCACTCCCATGCACCACCACCTCCATCACCACCACCACCTCCAAAATAACCATCTCCATCACCACCGCCACCTCCACCATCACTACCCACCATCACCATCACCACCACCTCCACCATCACTTCCTCCATCATCACCACCGCCATCACTACCACCACCACCTCCACCATCACCACCTGCATCACCACCACCACCTTCACCTTCATCCCCACCACCACCACCACCTCCCCATCACCACTACCAACACCACAACCACCACCATCACCACTACTACCATAATCTCCACCGTTATTTAGGTGGGTTATTGAGGGAAATGTGCGGTGTAAAGTTTTCACTTCTCAATTTCAGTCTCTTTTTTTAAAGCGAGATATTTCAATTTTGTTTTCCCCTTTCGATCACCAACCAGCTTGAATGATTCTGAGTTTTCTACATGAGAATGTCGGGAATAAATGACTTGCCATCACATTTGCGGTATGATATTGTTACTGCACCACTTTGGTCTTGGTAATTTGACATATGATGATTTCACTATCCCTGTTTATTTTTAATCCGTGTCAACTCAAGCTTCAATCAATCCCAAATGACGTTGCTATTTTCTGATAAAAAACAATCAAATGATATTTCCTCCATAAAGCTGCCTAAAAAGTATCCATATATCGTTTGAATAATTACAAAGAAATTCAAATTACTTTGACACCAGGTTTACCTTGTTTACATGCAACTTTAAATCATTTCCTAATACAAATGAATACTTTACCTGCGAGTGCTAGCAAAATGGCGCCGAAACAAAACTTCATATTTTCGATAAGTTGCTTGGAATCCCAATTTAACTAGTTAATCCTTCAAAAAGTGGTTTCACCGATCTTAACCAGGCTGGGGAATGATCGCAACAGACTAAAAAGTTAATTATGGACAAATCATGTTCGAGGACTCGTAACCGATTAGGAAACGTATTATGGCTTGAATGCTACCAGCTTCCGCAGGTATATGCGTTACTAACTATTTCGATATTGCGACGGACTTTAAGACCATTCTATCGCAAAATACAGAGGTCACAGATAAGAAGTAGATAATATCCTTGTCACAAATATGTACTCCTTAAGATTTCAACTCATTGTAATAATTTTGAAGAAAAGGAAGAACTAATTAAGGAAATTTGGTTGGGATTATATGCATGAATAAAATAAATTATTCATAACAGATTGATAGGTACAAATCCATATGAGGATTATATTTCTCCAAGTCAGATAAAGCTTTGGCCGGTCAATCTGATGTCGGTTTTGCTGGTATAGAATAACTTAACCCCCTGTGATTTATACTTAAAAATGAGAAACGCTCATAAGATAACGTGGAAAGAGTTCATGATCTCTAAAATATTCCCCAAGCTATGAGGATGATAACACACAAATAACTTCCGAATGGTTCAAGAAACCAAATCAATTTAGCATATTCAGTAAGGCCATATCCCTTTTCATTTTAAATATCCTTCATGAGAATCCTCCCTCCTTTTCAATCTCGTCGTCAAATGAAAATATGAAAATAAGATTAAGGTACTTTATCATGATTACGGCGCCCTTAACCTGCAAGTTAGCCACGAAGCACAGGCTATGCTAAAAAAAAAACGCTCACACATCAAGTTTTGTCTCAACCAAATCAGAACCTCTTGATTATTATCTTGATAAAATTTGACATCACGGTGATTACAACGACTCGGTTAAGTGTTGCTAAACAGAAGAATAATATTTTGAACTTTGATATGTTTATAATTGATCTGCCCTGCAGTGTAATTAAAACGTTAATTGATAACTAGCTTTCGAGTAATTAAGTTATCATTACACGCTCGTCCGTGCGTTGCTATCGACCTCTCACGCAGTTATACATCAACCAATTAGATTCAATGGGCTTAATGGGTGATAAACATTCTGATGTATCGGCATGGCAGCATATAACTACCGTATCTATATAACCAGGTGAGACGCCGGGGTACTTCGATAGGGGGCAAGAAGAATTAGGGCGATTCCATGCTAGAAAAATAAGCCATTTTCGCAGCATTTTTTCAAACCTACTGTCCAAACAAGCGAGGAAATTCAATTTGTTTTGTGGTAATAATAAAAAAGTACTACTGGGTAGTCCTAATGAAAAAAATGACAACCGACGAAAATATGTTGTCCTTGGGTGAAATAGAGGTAAAAATGTTGCGTGTCGTAGGGGCCATTTTTGAGTCCCGTACGACACACAACACTTTCACCCTTAATTCCCATAATCCATTTTCTTTGGTAATCAGTTTTTGATATGACTACCCACTATAACTTTATAATTAACAATTTTTATTATTGCTCAAGCAATCAGCTATTAAGAGACTGGAAATAGGAATGTTTTTGAAATGTTTCGTACGACAGGTATGGAATCGCCCATTAAAGGTGATGTCACTATTCCATAATTTAATTAAAGGGATGATAAAGAGTTACACTACTTAGACACCTCTTTTGTGTTACTCTTTCCCATCTTTCTTCCCTTAATTGTCCTCCTTTTCTTATTTCTCCCCTCCCCTATCTCTTCTTGAGAAATCATAAAGGGCGGTCAACACTCTCACCTTTCAACACTGGGAGTGTTTGTGTGTAGACAGCAAAGAGTATATAGGCCTATCACCTTCTGATTGGTAAACAATACGTGTCTTTACAATGCTATATAGGTCATATTGTGTTAAATTGGCATTTTGCTCTACTATAGCTAAAATATCAATCGGTAACACCAGCTTGTAGTGATTGACATAACGATTATCTTTGAAAGATTGTTTGCTTTGATCGCAATATGTATTGTATTGTAAAAATCGACCGACATGACTACAAACATGACAAATAACATTTTGTAACCAGGCGCGGAATCAGATCGGAACATCAAGGGGTACAAATTGTCTGAAAAAAATTGACGGCAAAACAACAACAACAATAACAAAGGGTCATCAGTCCAAAATGAAGGACATTTCGTCTCCAAAAAATATATATTGACATGCAGAAAAAAATATCATTAAACAAAATGGTCATCGCTCATTTTACGGGATGCGCATTTTGGGCATTCTAATGGTGATTGTATTGTCAAATTTTACGGGATGCGCCCGCACTTCCAGCCTCCTCCCTGGATCCGGGTCTAGTAAAATTAAACTATGAACCTCTAAGTGTTAGCTGAACCACAGATGCCAGTTGTCTACAAATTTTGAACCTATTTTCCTCCACGTTTACGAGACTGCCTTCATTATTTTGTTCACAGTCATAAAACGGTCGATATGATTTTAATGAAAGGAATAAAAAGATTGTAATAAATAAGGGAAACTGATACTGACAAAGTAAACGATAAACAAACAAAAAACGAACTGTATCCCATCCAATTAGAGTCCAATTACTTCATTTGTGAATATCTTATAATGTACCCATTTATAAACTTTCAATCTTCTTTTCACCTTGATTGCTTTAAAATCCAAACTTCTTATTTTGGTAGTGTATCTAATGTACCAAGTACGTAATCATTCCTATAGAATTAATTGCTTCACGTCAGAAACGATTATTATCATTTAAAGAGAAATTCCAGTAGTTGCAGTAAACACTGATTTCATGAGAGAGTCTGTAAAACCAGGCTTAATTGTCAGTATATCATCGAGGATCTAGATCTGGTACAGTTACATAAACTGAACTTTGTGAAATCTTGAAATCTACGCTGAATAATGTTCAGACTGAACTTCCCCAACACAGATAAGCGCACGTGGGACAGTGTGTAATTATTGCTTTGAGCGTCGGGCCCGACGCTCTACCCGAATCCGGATAAATCCTGTGCTTATTTGCTGATTTCTCAGCAATTACACAATTTCTTCCAGAATCCTTTGGCACATGCGTTTTATTCATACAAACAGACACTTTGGTGGTCATTTCATTGGATTCTGTACGAACTCATTTTGATATCGTTACCAAAACTAGCATTTACCTTTAAACATGGCATAAATATTTCGTGGCAATAAGCCAGTTCACGGTTAGCTCATGATCAACTTTTCTCAAATGACCTTTGTGATTTTTCATTAGGATAAGCACTTTCATTTTCAAATGTAGATGTTGCGTAAGCTTTACCGGTAGAGTATTCAAATTCTAAGAACAAAAGGCATTGTGTAGACCAGGTGACTAGAATAGTACATCAGGGATAAAGTTTGGAAATTTGTTTTATTGTCTGCCTTTGGCACATTTGACTATTGTTTAGGCTACTGTCAAATACCAGTGATTATGAAGGCTCTATTTATTACTCTTCAGCTTCGATGTGATAAATATTTTGAAAGGAATACATGAATAATCATCAAATCACAAATGCCTATGTCAGTGAATTTGAAAGCCACCTTCATGGTTGTCTCCAATGACCTTTTTCTGCTCGTGCGCAGTTTACAACCGTGAACAGGCTTATTAATGTCCTTGGCAGCTTTGGGAAAAATAGCCCCATCTACGAGAAAAAATTGGCCGAAATCGGCACGATCGAAAGCGTCTCTATTTTGCTTAGTCAGGGTAACTAAAACTGAAGATTTCGAATTCATTGTCAGAAAGAATGATAATCATTAGCATGTTCTTCGTGAAGTTTCGATCTTGAACATGTTAAAGCTGGCATCTTTATTAGTTAACTATACAATTAAACTATTTATTTACATGCCCATTGCAAAAATAAAGTAATAAATAGGCCTACAAATATAGGCCGTTTGTTTTCTTGTTAATTGGTATAATTATTTCATGACTTTTTATCCTCCGAGTCACATCTTTGTGGGTCCAAGTTTGTGACGCTCGGATTCGTCGTTCCAAAGATACGCATGCGTTTATGGTCAAGTCAGTCTTGACGTTCATAAGCCATAATAATCAATATAATGATTGTGGGCATTAACATAAAGACAAGACATGTATGCACGTCATCAATGTCTTAACATTTCTCGGAAAAATACCGGATATTTTATGAAATTCTTTGCTCAATTTGCTCATTTCTCAAGCAATTACACATTTTTTTTCAGAGCCGATTGGCACATATTTTTTATTTATGCATACAAGAACTTGGGTGGTCATTTTATTGGATTCTGTTCGAACTCATTTTGAGATCGTTACCACAACTGGCATGTATTTTTAAAAGGTGAAATCTCTATGACTATTTATTTTCACCAAAAGACTTAAAGTTTAATGGTATATGTGTTCACAGAAGCGTTTCTGAAAGGGTTTAAAAAACATAAAAGCCAAAACACAAACAAATAACATAAGAAAGAAGAGAGAAGAAAAGCAAAGAAATACAAGAGAAAGCGGAACTTACATCAATTTTGAAATAATCTTTTTTAAAAGGAGAAAATAATGTTGATAACTTGAAAAGAGTAATATAAATATATATATATATATTTTCCTTCTGTTTATGGTAAGTCCCGCAGGAACTCGGCAAGACAGTGTTTTGCTGGTAAACGCCAAGCTGGTATATTATCATTTACCTAGGAAACATTTTACGACTAGGATAATCAGTAATAATGGCTGACCTTATAGACGACAGATATTGCTCTCGGGCCTTTTTATCAAAGTGGAGACAATGGGCATATCCATCACCCATTCACTGACAAATCTAGATTTAAAAAAAGGAAGGAAAACTTGGTCAAACAAATTTGAATAAAAATCCAGTTTCTAGTCCACTTAATGCTGATAATCTTCTTTTACAATACTTGTGCAAATAAGTGTCATGTCAATAAAGCAACCTTACCATTGAATGCAACTGCACTCTTATACTATCTTGTTTATATAACCCATTCGAGTTATCCGAAACGATCAAAAGAACGAAGCATATATCTTGTAATCTATTAAAGGCTAAAGTCACAATCCCTCAAATTAGGCTAAGGTCACAACTCCAAAATTTAGCCTGCTCGGAGACCGGGAGGCGAGTTTTTAGCCAATTTCGGCCGGGCCTCGAGCGGCGGCCGTCTGGGCACCATTAGGTTTTGGGGGACATTGCTCGGTCGCCGCTAAAGATGTAGCGGGGAGTTAAATTCTGGCGGCGCCTGCTCACGTTTCACTCGCCGCCCTAAATACGATTGGTGCCCGGATGGTCGCCGTCCGGGCGCTGACCTAATCGGCGGTCGCCGTCGAACGATTTAGGTCAAAAATTGAACTCGTTAATCTAAGGCTGTCGAACGGTCGCCGGCCGGTTGCCGCTCAGAGATCGGGCGATGATTTCGCGCGGCGAATTCAAGATCAGTTAAAATAAAACAAAGATAGGCAGGTAGCCGGTGGGATACCGCCTGGGAATCGGTGTGTCGTCAGCCGATCACTTCAACAGCAAGGTTCCCCCGATTTGACCTCAAACTAGCCTTGAGTAATGGATAATCGACAGGGCACTGCTTGGCCGCCGGTAAATCTTTACAGCCCGCACGACTTCTATAAAAAAAAATAAACAATACAAATAAAACATTGGGCGATGCAAAATTGCAGCGGCGCCCGAGCAGGCTACTAATCGGTCGGTCGCCGATCCGAGTTGTGACTTGAGCCATATTCGAAGTTATAAAACACGCGCTAGAACCATGTCAACATCATTGTAAATCACTTTCCACAAATAGGGATACACCTACATCCGAATCTACGACATCAAAAGAGGACTCTGTCATGATTTTGAATAGTCCCCAAGTAGATATATTGGGATAAACGTGGCAAAGAAAGCATTAATATAATGAAATCCAACCATCACGGAAACTGTTATGAAATTCTTAACATTTAAGCAGAATGATCTTAAAAAAAAAATAAAAAAAAAAAAAAGAATTTTGAATGATCATTTATATAGTGCGATGAAGTTTCATCACAAAAACGATGATAAAAATATAGCAACATAGGGACCTATTGTGAGCAATGACGAGTTTTTTTTTATTTCTCTCATAAAAGTCATTTTGCGCATGAAAATGTTCGTGTGAAAATAATGTTCGATAGCTTTGTAGAATGTGTCTGATCTCAAGGGTGTTATCATTCACGGCATGATTCTCCAAACATTTATCTATTTACCAATCAAAGTCTACCCCCGATACGCCCTTATACGCCCCCTTAGTTGTAAAACTCGTGCGGCGATCGATTGTATTCTGTGTATATAATCTAAATTAGTTTCATGCATCATAAAAAGCAATTTATACGTTCGGGGAGTTTCAAAATACAATACGTCTTTGTTGTTTTTAAGCCTGTATGTTTCAAAGCGAGCTTTGTTACCGTTTCATAACCTTTAACAGGTCATACAGTGTAATAAAAGCTGCTATCAATTGGAAATATGACGGAGTTCTTCTAAACACGAAGAAAATACATGATATAACAAGTTCGTAAAAATAATTTTACAATGGACAATGACCGCGTGACTCTACATTTCATTTTTGAGAGCTATGCTCCTTTTAAAATCTACGATTTTATTTCTACGGCATTTACTAAATTATTTGTGATTTCATAAATAAATAATATATATATATATATATATATATATATATATATATATATATATATATATATATATATATATATATATATATATATATTGTGTGAAAGAAATGGATGAAGAGAACAATGGTATGCGTAGCTTAAATCAAGGTTCCCCAGAGCTATCTACCCTTTGGAAAAATTGGTGATGCCGAAAAAATGTCCCTGCCGGGAATAGCACCCGGGCCCCCAGCTTTGAACGCCGGTGCCCTATACCACTAGACCACATATACGGGTTAGTGGCTAGGGCGACCCCGATCCGATTGACCGTCAGATAGACAGATTTTCGACACTATACCAATTATAATTGTCATATATATATTTTTTTTTTTGGGGGGGGGGGCATGAGAGGCTTTCCTTAAAAAAAAGGTAAATTCACTGTGCTGCAACATCGTTTCAACCAAGAAATATTCAATAAATGCCATATTCTTTGTGCAATCAGGTGTATATACTCTTCAGGCGGTTTAATAGGAAATCCCCACCAGTGGTGTAGACATCATTCTCTTCACACCTGGGGATTATATAGGCCAATTGCACGATGCATACATAAGTTGTGCATGTGTGCGTATGCGTGTGCGCGCGTGCAGGTGCGGCATGTTGGGTGTGTGTGTGTTTTGAGGGGTGCAGAACATGGCGTATATGACAACATTTTCTTAAGATCTACGAGCAAATTGATTTGACCTTCTCAAAATAAAAATTTTAGTTTGTGATAGATATTGACATTTATTCACCGCTTTGCTTTCCTTGTGATTTTTTTAATGATAGGCTTATACTATATAAATAATATCATTACATTTTTTTTTATTCCACCTTGAAACAAGGGAGGGGTGATTGTATACAGCATCCCCCTCCCCCGTTTTCTACGCCTTGGACCCTGACCCAAATTTAAATTTCATTTTGATAAAGAGAGAAAATCAAATGTGCATGAAATTTCATCGAAGAAGGATAAATAAGAAAGTCTGGACATTTTAAAGCTTCACAAAACTTTCATGTGCCCGACACACTTCTATGCAAATGAAATAATCACTGTCACTCATCTAAATATTAATTTTTTTTAATTAAATAAAATATAGAATAGTTTATAGCTTTTTTTTGCTTGTCAAATTGTATGTGGGACAAAATAACCTTATTTTGGTGACAACCTTGTTTTTCTTTTTTTGCTTGTCAAATTTTCCTTGGAAAATGTACCGCCCCTTTTGGCAAATCCTGCACGTGATCAGTCAATTATTTATGTAATGTAACATTTATAAATGAAGACTGTCTAATTCTAATCGATTTTAGATGAGGATAGAGACAATGAATATCAAATGACAATGTTTATTGTTTGAGTCATTATTGAAGGATGTTTTCTTTCTTTAATATTTTTCGACATGTTATTATATATAGATATCCTGTTAATTGATTAATGAATTGAAAAATACAACTGAAAAAAAGAATCGTGTTAGTAATCGATTCGTTGTCATTGTTTTCACTCAGATAACATGTCCACTCAACGGCCAGTGAAGAAGAATGAATATGAAACACTATTACTTTGTTTATTTGTGATTTTGTGTAATATTAATGAATAGAAATAGCCTCATAGGTTAAACTATAAAAAAGAAACCTTTATATTACTACAGACTGAGAAAATCAGAACGCTCGAACCGTTTGTAGGAGTAAGACCCATAAACACTATGAAATAAGAAACACACACACACACACACACACCCTCACCCACAAACATAAAATAGGGGTAGTATCAGTTTCGTTGGGCAAATAATTACGTTTGTTTGGAAAAAAAATATGTCCTATCATGGTATACTTCGCATCCTCTGCTAAAACATTTTCATTGATTGTCCGTGTTTGATTAGACACAATGACTGTACCCTGACTGAAATCTCAAGCTATAAAAGCGGCTAGCTACTGATTTGCTTCATAAACTGAGAATAGATATGCAGATACATACTCAAGCATTCTTTTAGCGAGCATAACACCGTTTGCTATTTTGTAATCGCTTTATTAAGTGAGCCACTAGTTAGTCGCTAGCTTGTTTATGCTTTTATAAAGACATACTGGAAAGCAGAACATGTAGTCTGGAATTAGGATTACGCACCATATATATTACCCATGATATCTTCGAAATACGCCATTAAAAAGATATATAAATGATTTTTTTTTTCGTCACTCTTGATAAAATAATTACTTAAAATTAAACATAACGAGGAATTCGTGAGGAGGATGATCAAGCGACTTTAGAAATTATGATACGAGTCACTTGAAAGATTTACTCACAAATATGTTCTTGCATGAACGAAAGCAAAACCTGAAAGAAATAGAGAGAGAGAGAGAGAGAGAGTTGAGGGGGGGGGAGGGATGCATGTAAATACTCTCTGATGCATCCTTGTTCTTTTGTCCGATTGTGTTTTATATACGCACGATACGTGGTGTGTGCTTTCATCCTTGTGCTGAGAGCAAACTCCTTAAACATACAGAAAACAGTCAGCATTTGACCTTCTGCAAATATGGTATATTTTACGAATACACAATATCAGGTCTTTACATCGATTCAATTTCTATATTCGTTTTCTATATTTCTATATATCTCTAACTTTTTTGCCTTCGCCGATGCCACTGATTTATGCACTCCCTCTTTCTATCTGAGGAGGCGTCAACCCTTTCTCGTCTAGTCAGGGTTAGTGTGGATTTCAGCAGGAGCACGGGAAGAGTAATCACGTGCAAGGGATTTTGGGTAGACCGGGAAAATACAAGCATCTCAGTGCTTAATTGACATCAGAAAAAAAAGAAATCAAACTTTAAGATGAAAGACGAATTTGAAGTCGGCAATCTTCCGAGAAAGGATACCAAGAATATCCATAAAAAATGGACAACTAACTTTCTTTTGTTGGCGTGCTTTTTGGTAGCTGTCATCGTCGGTGTCCTGTGCACGATGTTGACTTTTTTCTTGCATCCCCAGTACAATCCAGATGAAAGAGGGATGCTGTCCCCATTTGAGGGGAACCCGACTACAGCAGAACCAAGGGAACCAACCCGGGCACCAAGTGTTGTTCCGACGGAAGATGGTACTGATCCCATGCCACCGTACCCATCGTCGACCGAGGAACCAGACGAACCGTCGCACATGGTGCGGATCAATTGCCTTCCTGATCGCGATCTCCAAGGTTCACATGAAGATATCTGCAGGGTAAGACGGTGCCTTTGGATGCCCACGGATGCACCTGATCAGCCAGATTGCATTTATCCACACGATTATCCTACATATAACGCCATTCGAAAAGAAACCTTTCCTTGGGGAATGAGGATCAGGTTGGACAGGGACGCTGATGGACACTCATTCTTCGGACAAGATGTTCCCGCTTTAGCCGTGGATATTGAGTACCAGACCGAAGACCGTCTCCACTTTAAGGTAAGCATAGTAGAAAAAAAGAGAGAATTGACTCACGCTTGGTGCTACCATCATGCCATCAGAGAACCATCACAATGCTTATCCCATCCCTGCCTCCTAACGAGAGCAGGATACCAGACACGACTAGTGACGTCTCTTGTGTAACCTACTACTATCATGTCAACAAACGGGTGATAATCTTGATAGCTTTTGATTTTGGAAGAATAATTTAGCTAGACGACTAGACAAGTCAAAGCTTTTGTTTATGTGATTATCTAATTTTTGTCTTTAGAAAGATAACGCATAGGCCTGCACTTTAGAAAGTATGCAATTACACATATCATTAACTGAATAAAAAGGAGATCATTAGCTTGATTCTTTATCTGAGCCTTATTGAACCATTAACTCTTACTATGCCATGCCCAATACCCCTCTAGTGCCAGGGATATTCGAGGGAATCCTAAATTGACCGAAACGTAAGCAGAGACCGATTTTAAAACGGTCATATCTCTTTACCCGTACGTTGTATAATGAAACCTTCTACATATGAAATGATGCATGGTTCATGAACTTTATGATCATGTTATGACCTTTCATATTTGCAATCGGAAAAATTGAGAAAAGATGAAATATTTTACATCGTTTTTTTTCAATAAGTAAAACATAGAAAATTATGATTTCATGAATATTTCAAAGAGTAAATAACCTCAGTAATTATAGAGATACCAACAAATTAAGAGGATAAAATGAAAGTTCAATGTTTACCCTTTCAAATGACGTATCTATTGATGAAATTGAACAAACAGAAATATGAAAAATAATGCTCTTTTTAATGAAATACTATTTTGCTATTCAAGTTATTTCCTCTGAAATGTGAGAGGGTTTATACACACGAAATTGAAACCGACCTTTCCAAAAAAGGGCATTGTCGTCGATCAAGTGACCAATCACAGCACAGCTGCGATCCCCACGCAAACACACACAATAATATATTGGAGCCATGTATCTTCACAGTGCAGCCAACCGTACCCTTACATTCGTGTTGTCTTCAAAACAAGACCCTGTAATTTTTCAGAATGCGCGGTATTCCGAAACTACCGCTATTGGGGAAACAAAATTATTAGCGCAGTGTAAATTTTATGTCATTTCAATTCTTGTCAATATTGTCGTAATGCAAAACATGTTTTAGAAAAATCGTAACCTGGATACGAGTTGTGGTGTGCGATGCACTCAACTATATACTGTTTCGGATAATGTAGGCGATTTCTATCCAGTGTCGGCAACAAACATTTGCGACCCACTCAACTATCGTTCTAAAGCATGAATCAGTGAAAAGTTTGGCCATATTTTGTCAGGGTCGATTCGTCGTACATACTATACGGGCTTTCGACTGTAACAAAGTTATTGCCAGTCAGAAGGAGACAAAATATAGAAAACTAAAGATGATATATTGAAATATAGATAAAGAGGGATCGGACAGATTCAATACTAACAGGTTTGGGGTGTAAAATCCCACAAAATAATATGGGCGTTTTTGGCAAAGTATTAAAATATTATGAACGTTGATATTTGTGAACACTCATTTTTAAACTGTCAAAAAATGTTAATGTTGAGCCGTTTTGAAGTAAGAGACCCCCCCCCCCCCGCGGCTTCCAGGGTAACCAAAATTAAGATAAACATAATGAATAATTACGCAATTAGAATTTTGTGATTACAGTCATTATAATACTGGTATTCTGACAATTTACAGACTGTAATCTGGGCCAACTATGCATCTCGTACATGCCAAGGAATGGACAATACATGCCGGATATTCTTTTTCGTGTGGATAATATAATGCAATATGAATATGAAAATATAATGGAAATTTTAGACAAAAAAAGGGCCCCATTGCATATTATGTCTTTGAATAATTGATTATTTTCAAACTTTAGGCTTCATTCATTCCGCAAGCGAGCAAAGTAGCCACCTGTCTGATAGCGACTGCATTTTTATTGTTCATTCCACCAAGTCATGAACAATAGATCCCCAGACTCTCTTTCATGAGGAATGTCTAATCCGCACTCCCTCCTGACCTATTATCGAGGAGAGCAATTTAGCACAGGATGTTCATAGAAATCGTGCCACGCGCGCGTCTTTTGATTTGACAATTGAATACTTTCAAAGGTTCCGATACGCACAATAGCTTTTCTCTCCGTTGAGATCAAGATTAAGATTCCTCTGTCTCTTTCCCCAACACTGTTTCGACTTTAAGACATTTAGCATCGACAATATGCGTCAAATTTCCTGTAATCTAAATGATGATGATGATGATGATAGTGATGATGGTAAAGATGGCATGGATAATGTCGAGAATGAAATCACGCGGAAACAGCACACCTCCACCACCACGACCACCAGCACAAACACTGGCATTGTTACTTCCACTTATCAAAAGCATAAAGAAAAACAAATAGTTTAAAATAATTTAATTAACTTGTAGCTGAAGCCTATTTTGCAAATTTAGAAATAAAGGATAAAGATAAGATTTAAGATTGAAGAAATGTATAGGCTATATAATCCTTGACAAATCAAAAATACAGGAAATTGAAAGATAAAAGAGGGAACATAAATAACGAAGCAATGGGGTGTGAAGGTAGAAATTACTAACAATTTGTAGAAATTTAGATCTTTATAAATTGTTGAACCTTACGATTGTTTATTCAAATAATATGTTTGTAATTGATCATCTATCAGAAAAGTAAGATATTGCTTTCGACAATATCAGAAATTATATTTTCTACACCTCTTTATTTGTGATATTTATAATTACCCCGTCATTAAAATATCAATCTAGTAAGGATTATTTTTACTTCCCCTTCCCTGAAATAATAAATTAAATGGACATTATTTGCTGTTCAAATGATATATAAGTGACACCACTAAATTTCTTTATACCGTGCATTGTCAATATTCATGCAGTAGGACTTATGCACAATCAACATACTCGATATGTTAGTACAATTTACATTTCCAATTATTAAATTTGCTTGATATATATTTTTTTTCCATTTAGTAGTAATCCAGTTTATGCTTCCAGATTTGCCATATGAGCTCAGCGTGTAGGGGAATATACCCATTATCTTTTTGCTGGCAAAAAGGGAGAAACAAAAGAAAGCGGAACATCGGAAGAAATTATGCATTGATTGATATAAATTATTTCTCGCTAATAAAACAAATGAGGAAGAATAAAAAAAGCATTACGGAAAATGCATGACATTCACAGAATTCACAGAATTGACATTCACAGAATTATGAAAAGTGAAAAGATCATGAAAAGTGCGTTTACTCGCTTGATTCGCTCACTCCCATTTTCTCTTGTTTTTCTTCCTTACACACATCATACTTTTTATTTCGCCCTTGCCACATTGACATCATATATTTTGTTGAATATCAAAATAATATTTAGGTTTCTTTCCGTAACTGATGCAAATTTGATGCTTATTTTTTCCACCAAAATTGGTACGTAATTTGGTGTTGTTATCAAATTTTCTTGATCCATTTTTTTTTTCATTTAGTAGTATATGATATCAGATTTGACATATGAGCTCAGCGTGTAGGGGAATTTACCCATCATCGTTTTGCTGGCAAAAAGGGAGAAACAAAAGAAAGCGGAACATCGGAAGAAATTATGCATTGATTGATATAAATTATTTCTCGCTAAAAAAACAAATGAGGAAGAATAAAAAAAGCATTACGGAAAATGCATGACATTCACAGAATTATGTAAATAAAAGATCATGAAAAGTGCGTTTACTCGCTTGATTCGCTCACTCCCATTTTCTCTTTTTTTCTTCGTTACACACATCATACTTTTTATTTCGCCCTTGCCACATTGACATCATATATTTTGTTGATGATCAAAATAATATTTAGGTTTCTTCCGTAACCGATGCAAATTTGATGCTTATTTTTTCCACCAAACTTGGTACATTATTTGGTGTTGTTATCAAATTTGCTTGATTCATTTTTTTCATTTAGTAGTATAATGATATCACATTTGACATAAGAGCTCAGCGTGTAGGGGAATTTACCCATCATCTTTTTGCTGGCATAAAGGGAGTATAAAGTGAATATGGTTATAATGAGCCATTTATGAATTCCATAATTCCAACGTATATGTGCCGAAGGCGGGAGGTCCTATTCTCAAAAATTAAGTATGTCACAATTAAATCTATCAAAACGGTCATCATGACTTGGGGAAAAGCGAAGATTTTACAAAATAACACGACTTTTTCCTCGTAAATTTCTTAACTATTCTGTTGATTTGAGAAGCAATACCTTTGTTTCTAGAAAGAAAAAAATGTCTGCTCTTTCATATTTACATTTACTAAAAATCCTGAAAATACTTTAGTTTGGCGCAATTAGCAATTGATTCGGAAAACACCGCCACAGATCCAAATACCAGCAATGTACCAAAACGGCTCCGCCGCAGGGAGAGGTATCGGGATTCGCGGGCCCGCACGCAAAGGGTTAATTATCACTCTCTTTTTTCTTCGTCCTATTTTATTCGAGGAGAAAATTGAACAATTAATATTTTTGTGAGAAGTTTGAATATGATATTAATAAGCGTAACAATATCAATAATTCTTTTTTATAATGGTATGGGCTATAAAAACACAAACGAATATGAACCATTATTTACCTGATCTTAAGTTTATGAAAAGAGAGTTTGGCTGCAGCGGAAATGAAATTGATATGATTACAATCATTTTATGACATAATATATAATTATAATATTTATGACTGTTTTCACAAAATATTACTAAACTTTGAAATTCAATAACTTTGTTATTTGTTATCCGATTTTGATGAAAATTTCGGTATTTTGCTCAGTGAATTCTGCTTTGTATATAAAACTATAAATACTTTCAGCCGGGACCATCCCTTTTATACTAAAAAGAAGGTGAAAGAGAAGAATAATGATAATAATAATTTAAATAACAATAACAATAACAATAATGATAATAATAATTATAATAATAATAATAATAATAATGGTTATTTATACACAAAAAGTATCACAGCGCTTACAATCAGAAATAAAATATAAATATAAATGTTACGTAACAAACATGTAGAATTATACACATTAAATTGCATCAATCATTGGTGTTCTCAACTAATACTAATAATGATAATATTAATAACAATAATAAATGAATAAATAAATAATGAGTGTGATGATTGCAGTGCGCAGACGAGAGTTGGAAATGACAGGCTTCTTTACTAATATATTTATAACGAGAACAATTTTGTGACAATGCTAAAAACAATGTATAAGACCTTTCCCCCGCCCCCCCCAAAAAAAAAATCCCCAAACCGTGCACATTTGCAGGCAGAAAAAAGCCTTGACACAAGAATACTACCATACAGGCCTGCAAAAGACCTGATCGATAGCTCATGAATATTCATGTAACAATAGCGAATGGGCGAGTAGTGTTGGGTGAGGAACATCGTACCGCTCGGTCATTGGTCAATTCCGAGCTGAATGTCTTCGCACATTCGCCTTTGCTCTGCCCATAGAAGTACGTGTATTGCTACACACAACCGTTACATCACACGTGTCAATAGGGGAAATCTTGATTCAGATCGCAGCAATATCCGAAATCAACTCTTGAAAATAATGATGCAAAAATACAATTTTACTCAAAAAATGTCTATGTAAACCACTATTTTTTATATGATAAAATGAATTGTGAATTCCTGGCCTGTATAACAACATAAAAAACAGAGAATATGGTGTTGATTTTCTGGCTGTAAAATTGGTTTAAAAAAATAAAGTTATCTGGGCACGCATACGTGCCAATGGCATTAGAGGGCTAAGGGCACGCATAGCTGCCAACGGCATTTAAAGAGTTAAAGAAAATGCATTATATTAGTGCAATAATAATAATGGAAATAATGGTACGAACTATCAAATATGACGTCTAATCCACTGACTGTAAGCCTACTTGATATCTGCACTGGTTTTCTTGTGGATCAAAACAGAGAGATCAGCAGATCAAAGACTGTCTATTTGTGGGCCTAACCTTGTCGGGTGATTCACAAAATCTACAAAATCTTTTTAAGTTGCTAAATGGCAGATCAACAATAGAAAAAACAGCAACAAAATGACCCATGGCCTCGACAAGCAATTTGACAACTGATCAAGACGCCATTTCATTCATCAAACCTAATATACATGAGCAATGCCCGCGTGACGGTACAAGATATAATATAAAACCAAACCACCGGTGCAACCATATTTCTGCGCCTCTGAGCTTTATTTCACCAGATCTATGGTTATTCAGACATATGTATATCAATGTGAAGATGTAAATTGTGCATGGGACATATGGTACAAGCCGCTGGTGGAAATTATAAACAAATGTGCACCATACAAAAGAAAACGTATACGAAATAAGGCGTGTCCATGGGTGACAGGTGATGTAATTGCATTGATGAATACAAGGGATTACTTACATGAAAAAGCAATCAAACTGTCGTCATCATATCTTTGGAATCAATATAAAAGGTATAGAAACCTGGTGACAAGGGAACTCAA
Organism: Lytechinus pictus; assembly: GCF_037042905.1. Lineage (NCBI taxonomy): Eukaryota > Metazoa > Echinodermata > Echinoidea > Temnopleuroida > Toxopneustidae > Lytechinus > Lytechinus pictus. The sequence continues at coordinate 32,222,147 of NC_087249.1, forward strand.
TAAGCTTAAAAAATCATGTATTACCTCTTTATTAGATGTTAAATCAGGTAACACAAATGCACTGTGGGATGTTATGCGGCGTCTGACTAAGAAAAAGCAACCTAAAAATATGACATTGAACGTAAACGATGCCGAAATATCTGACTTGAAAGAAATTGTTGAGCTCTTCAATACATATTTTATTGACTCAGTTCAGGAACTCACTAACAATTTTGAACAAAGTGTTGAGAATTCCAAAGAGTGTGAACACATTAATGAAGAAAATTCGGAAAAGCAGACAAAAAGTGATTTGTTTAATTTCTCTATTATTTCTATAGATTTCGTCATCAAAGAGATAAAATCTTATAGTTGCAAAAAAGCAACTGGATACGACGAACTCTCCGTCAAAATACTGAAATATATTTGTGATATTCCTTGTGTAATTGGAAGCTTAGTATATATATTGAATCTGTCCTTAAAGTCTTCTGTATACCCTGATGCTTGGAAAATAGCCAGAGTCCAACCGATTCCAAAAGGAGGGGATTCAGCCACACTGAAAAATTACAGGCCTGTATCTATACTGCCGATTTTATCTAAAATAATCGAAAGGGCAGTGTATTTAAACGTATTTGATTATATATCTCAGAAAGACTACTTATATAAGAATCAGTTTGGGTTTCGCCCTAAGCATTCATGCGAAACAGCTTTATTATGCATGGTGAATCAATGGTCAGAGAATGTAGATAAAGGACACCTGAATGGTATAGCTTTTATAGACCTTCGACGTGCATTTGATACGGTTAACCACTCCCTACTATTAGATAAATTATATCAATATGGATTCTCACCTAGTGTCATCAAATGGTTTGATTCTTACTTGAAAAACCGCCAACAATATGTATCTTTAGGAAAAGAAAAATCTACTCTACGAAACATTACAATGGGTGTGCCACAGGGTTCGATCTTAGCCCCGATACTTTTCACTTTATTCATTAATGATCTCCCAAACGCTATACCAAATGGCACCGTTTACATGTATGCTGACGATACTACTATTTCTGTTTGGGGGGGATCGAAGCAAGAGGTTGAGCTAAAACTGTCAAAAGCTCTTAGGGATTTGGACTCTTGGCTCAATAAAAACAATTTGATTTTGAATAGTGACAAGACCAAAACGATGCTACTAGGATCAAAACAAAAGCTAAGGTCACTAGACAGCAATATGCTATCGATAGTGTTAAATGGATGTCAATTGGAATGTGTAAATGAATATAAATGTTTAGGAGTTATCATAGATAACAATCTCGACTTTAAAAAACACGTTGACAGCATATCTTTAATTGTAAAACAAAAACTAGGAACTATTCGCCGCTGTAAACAGTATTTTGATAAAGCACAATTGAATAAGCTGTATTGGGCTTTTGTAATGCCCCATATAATGTATTGCTGTACCGTCTGGTCGGAAAGATCTGAAATTAATCACAGTAAGTTAGAGAGATTACATAAGAGGGCAGCATACATGGTATCTAACTTCTCTTGGGAAACTCCATCTGAACAAATTTTCAAAATATTATCCTGGCCCAAAATACGCAATGTCTTTTTTAGAGCATCTCGCTTAATGGTTCATAAATGTTTACACGAAGCTGCTCCCCAGGTGCTTTGTGATAAGTTTATTTATATAGAGAAAATATCCTCCCGAACAACTAGAAGCACAAATAAGATGATAATCAGGGTGCCATATGCTCGTACAACCTTTTATCAGAAATCATTTTTTGTCACAGGCCCATTACATTGGAATAAACTACCCGAACACCTCCGATTCATAGAAAACATTAAACAGTTCAAACGGGAAATGGCTAAATGGGAAAAAACCTTTAATATGTAATAGGGACTAATGGTGGAATCTATTTTATTCTTTCTCCTCATTTTGTACATATTTTATCTCTTTTCATGTGTATATAATGTTTTCGTTTAGTTTTAGGTAACATCTGTACAGTATCATATTTTATTTGTTCTGTTATTTTCCATAGTTAATTATGCTTATTTCATTTCATTTTTTTTTCAATATTAGTATTTATGCTCTATTCTTTGTTTATAATTGAATATGTTACCATGTTTTATATTTGTGTTTGTTCACGAAGGGCCTCAACGAAAACCAGCTTGTTGCTGATTGAGCTACCCTTCTTTTAAATATTTGAAATAAATAAATAAATAAATAAATTAGTTAATCTGTAAATGTTACTTTCATTAACCATGTTTTCGTCGCTTCTCTCCCGACATGCCTATTCCATTATCGTGCGAATACCAGTATCTTTCAATTGTCTATATGGTCTCTAATATGTTTGAGGGATGAATGAATCTATTGATTTACTTGTTAACTGATACATTGAAATATAATCATTAATCGAATTACTTGATAAGAATTCAATTTTTTTTATCTTTAAATACACTGTCACAAAAAGAACATAACGAAGACTTGCCTCTACAAGAACAAGCAAGGTGATGAGAATTGGATGTCGCACAGAGTCATTTTGTTTTAACCTCTGAACAAAAGAAATGGGCCCTGTATCACGAATCTTAGCGATTGATCGTGGGGTTGGATTTTAAGATGGATCATACACAGTAATCAATACAATCAATCGTAGAAATCAGACCCATGATCCATCACTAAGCTTTATGTTACGGGGCCCTGGCGTGAACGCAACACCCTATTTATGAATCCAAACAGTGCCAAAGGTGAATTATGTAAATGTGACTTGGCCGGTTAATAGTCAGTACTATAAATATTCCATTTTTACAGCAGATTTTATAACGATTAAAACAGCCAATGAGAAAGGAAAACCATTTTCGTCACTATACGGCTACCGGACAAGAGAGATGCTTCCATTTGTCGTTGAGGCGCTTCGAAAACCAAGATGACTGGTAAAATGGGTTCATTGGAGATGGGGAACCCCGAGGAGGTTCCCAAGCAAGGTTTCAGTACATACACCATGGTGTTGGTTTGCGTGGCCGTTGCAGCCGTTGTTGGTGTCGCATGCATCCTCGGGACATATTATCTTCATCCCGCTTACGGGAACACCGGAGATAACAACTTAATACCAGTGACAACAGTAGAGCCACCACAGAGGGATCGCATCAATTGCATTCCCGACGTAGAAATAGACCATGAACATATATGCATGCAAAGGGGTTGTACTTGGCAAAGTACTGATGAACACGGCGCGCCATTCTGCTACTTTCCGGAAAACTACGGCGGTTACAATGTCGTGTCGGAGCAGACTTTCGGATGGGGTCTACGACTTCGGATGGAAAGGGCAGCATCTCGCCCTACCTTTTTCGGTGACGAAATTTTAACCTTAACGGTAGACATCGAGATGCAGACTGAGAATAGACTTCATTTTAAGGTATATATTTGCAGGATTTAAATGTGTCCTATCTGTCTAATGACCATGAATAACTGGCGTTAAAAAGGTCAAATTGGGGATAACCACTGCTGGTAACGGGCAGCGACATAATATTTTGATTAGAGTTGGCAAGACAACCTAAATGTGACATCGCACTTTACTCGGTTTTCCAATTAAACTAGAGGTGTATCATAGAGTCATACGCTCATTCATTACATTTTACATGTTTTACACACTTCCAAATACTTGCTTCCGTGTATTATTGTTTGTTATTCATTACTTGAAAAAAGAAAAAAGAAATTAAGTTCTCGAAACTCTTCTCAGGGCAACTTTCTCTTGTGTTACTATTACTAGGCCTATACTACTACTACTACTGCTACTACTACTACTACTACTACTACTACTACTACTACTACTACGATACTACTACTTCTTTTTCTTCTTCTTCTTCTTATTATTATTCTATACTACTTCTTCTTCTACTACTACTACTACTACTACTACTACTACTCCTACAATTACTACTCCTACTACTACTACTACTACTACTACTACTACTACTTCTTCTTCTTCTTCTTCTTCTTCTTCTTCTTCTTCTTATTATTATTATTATTCTATACTACTACTTCTCCTACTACTACTACTACTACTACTACTACTACTACTACTACTACTACTACTACTACTACTACTACTATTACTACTACTACTGCTACTACTGCCTCTTCTTCTACTACTACTACTACTACTACTACTACTACTACTACTACTACTACTTCTACTTCTACTACTACTACTACTGCTACTACTACCTCTGAGTCCTTCTCCTACTATACTACGACTAATATTATGCCAATATGTCTAATATTGCAATATTGTTTAATTGGCTCCTTAAATACAATGGATATTCGGTGTTTATAGTGTTTTAATTAAAACTGTGTGAATGAGTAAATTATTACCAGCATTTATTACGAAACGAATCCAAATATTGTCCCCTTGCGGTGATACGACATCTGCCCCGGCGACAACTGTCTGAGATATGGGGTCCGATTTGCAATAGGGTTTATATTAGGTTTAGGGTTGAGTAAAGGATAGGGAATAGAGTTAAGTCCAGGGTAAGAGTTGGTCATTCCTTCTACATTATTCTAAATTTTCCATTACATATATTCGAGTCTTAGATCATGTCTTTCGAATGGTGACGTTGCAAGTCGATCCCAGATGTAAAAAAAGTCATTTACAACATAACAACATAAAAGCATGTATGATTGTTTATACGTCTGTAAAAACTCTACAAAAACACGCATACACATAAAGGCCGATACTCACACACAAACACTAAAGACTCCCTGGCATTTAAATAGGAAGTTCACCCTACGACTCATTTTTTATTTCCTTCAGAAGCGGAGGTGAAATGATTTGCCTATTTATATACTAAAGATACAACAACAAATATTTTCAATTTTCTGAAAAAAGGACTGTTTATTGATTTTTTACCGTACGAAATGCGGGAAAGCTACTCGCCTATAACGTCACAAATAAATTTTATATTCTGTGATGGATTTTCTTCAAATCATCAGAAATTTTTTTATTTTTTCTGCTATTTTTACAAAAACGATTTGTCAGGGTGAACTTCCCCTTTCAAACACCCTTAAATCGGTTCATATTTCAAGTGTGGTGCATTTTAGCCCTCGATCGAGGTATTGAACTTTTAGATGACAACCCAATAGTATACCTAGCATAGCTCTATGACCAAACATAGACCTAGGGCCATGGTCCATCGTGAAATTTTTTTTGCTCTACATCTATGAAATTGATTGAAGGACCATACTGTGGACCATAAAAAAAAAACAGAAAAGAAAAGAAGTACCGACAAAATTCTATTAATCGGTGAAATTTCAAATTGTCACAAAGCTTCACAAGGAATAGATGAAATCTGGGTGGGCTCATATTTGCACCTTTAGCAGTTTAGATTTTCGATTTTTTTTAACTTATATTTTTAAACTTTTAACCATTGGAAAAATAATTTTACGGTCATGTTTGTTCAAATAATTTCATGTCTTCATTTATAGTTTATTTGAAATTTAAGCGTGATCAATCGAGAGCGATTTCAATCCTGCATGGACTTCACTGGCACAACTATCCTGGTGAAAGTTCGGTTGGTATACGTGCTATAGTTCTTATGTTTTACTTTTGAGGGTATTAGTGGAAATCATACATCTAATCATTTCCAGGATCTAAGTCATATTTCCAACAAGGTTCCGCAAAATTTCAATTCCTTGACAAAAACAAACGGAAGAGGAAGAGGCAGAAAAGGAGAGAGATAGAGACGTGCTAAGCGTGTACGCATCCAAACCAGTCAATTTAAAAACAAAAATCCGTCTTTGTATTTTGATTCAGAAGTGTATATAGGTTACGTTTTAATGGATACATAATTCCTTACTTCTCCTCAGGGGCTTAATCCCGTTGACCCTGTCCTCTCACTGTACCCATATTTCATTGCCTTCAATATAAGCCTGCAACGCATCATATCCTTGAACAAATAATTGCGCATGACCTTTAATCGAGAAGACCAAACCGTTTTTTATCTTAAGGCAAACCAATCGTGGATGGCAGTCAAAGATAAGAAGACACCATCCCATCCTTAAGGAATAGTTATGCAACACAGCGATCTATTTTCGTTACTTGTCCACATTGATTATCACATGGTTATTGCTAAAGGTATTTGGACGATTAAGGGAAGAACCTGCGGAGGCATTTAGGAATCCGTCTAGGACAGTTTGGAGAGAGAACATTCAACCATTGCGATGAAAGAGGAAATGGGTATCGACGAGGCCGTGAAATCCGGACAGCAACGCTGGTCGACGACGGCCTTGGTCGTCGTCGCTCTCGGCATCACCGTCACCATCGTACCTCTCTGTGTCTGTCTCACATACTTCCTTCATCCAGGTTATGGACTGAGCGAAGCCAACGACGGCTCCCCCTTCGAACCCATGCCGGTTGAACCCGATGTCCGTATCAACTGCATACCGGACAGGGAACAATCTTCTAACGAGGAGTTATGTTCCAATCGAGGTTGCCTGTGGATGGAGCCCTATTCAGAAGGACAACCATGGTGTTTCTTCCCTGAAGATTATGGCGCGTACCATGTTGTGATTGAGGATAACATGAGCTGGGGTACCAGAATACGTCTTGAAAGACATGATGACGTGCCTTCGTTTTTCAGATCTGTCATTGATACGTTAGTCATTGATATAGAGCATCAAACAAACGATCGGATCCATTTCAAGGTTAGGCAAAAATATGTTTCTTTGTGGGTGAAGGTAAACTACATTCTTATGTACATTTCCGAAGAGTTTAAAATCATTTATACTCTTGGTATTTGCACTTTTCTTAAACCATGGGGCTTAGATTTGCATGGCTCATCTTCCAAGAATATATAGGTAGAGTTGACAGGAATGCGTGAAAAGGAGGGGTTAAAATGAATTAGAGTAATGATGACGATTCAGTAGATCACGAAATCCGTTGCTATAACTATACTGCTGCTGCTGCTATTTCTTATTCTTACTACTTCTACTACTACTACTACTACTACTACTACTACTACTGCTGCTGATGATGCTACTACTTCTACTACTATATACTACTTCTATTACTATTACTACGACTTCTACTACTACTACTACTACTACTACTACTACTACTACTACTACTACGGCTACTGCTTCTGATACTACTACACTCTAAAAAACGAAGAGCTACGAAGAGCTGATTTTTCTCGTTCAAATTTGAACTAGACAAATCAACACTCCGAAGTGCAGTCACTATACACGCTCTTCAAGAGCTAAATTAGCTCTTCGTTTTTTAGAGTGTACTACTACTACTATTACTACTGCTACTACAACTACACGACTGTTACTACTTCTTCTACTACTTCTTCTAATACTACTTTCCGAAGGTCCCCTGTACGTCGTTGCTTTCCCATAATTGCAATACTGTCTGTATAGATGAAGGCGTCCAGAACCGGCGTATCAGTAAAAAACTTTCAGTCGAAATCCAGCAGTAACATACATCGATCCCACCACCGATTTCTGAATATAATGGTGATCGCAAATAATCTTTCACAGAAAAACACGTAAAAGTGCAAAACACTGAAGAAAACTGCAATTCATAGGCTAGCCTTGTTGTTGCAAGATTGGGCCTAGATCATGATGTAATATAAATAGGTGCAATTGCCACCCGCAGGGTGATTCACTCGTGCACACTTAAAATGTTGGGCAACATTCTGTCCACTGTGTTGGGTAATGTATTTTGGTTAAAAATATATATATTCTGTGCAATTATTATCCAATTGAGCAAATTTATTACCCAATAATTAGTTTTTATTACCCGATTTAGACAGATTTTAACCAATAGTTGTGTGGACAGTATATGTTGCCCAGGGTTGGTTAAAAGTTGTTTGCCCAACTATTCTAAGAGTGTGTAAAGTTGAGTGAAAAGCGCTAAATTAGTATCTCTTGGATTGATTTTCAAGTCCAATATTTACTTTCCATCTTTCTTTGTTTTGAAATTCAGATTTATGACCCCTCAAACAGTCGATTTGAAGTTCCCGTTGAGATGCCAACACGTTCAGCAGAAAAGGCCGAAAATCCTAACTATGACATCACGTATACCAACAATCCGTTCACACTGAAGATTATCCGGAAGTCCACCGGAGAAGTCCTGTAAGTTTAAAGAAGTAATTTACCGAAACAAAAATCAAATTTGTCCTCATGAAGTGGAGAGAAGCGTATTGATAGAAATTGACGAAAGTTTATCAGAGGTAACAGAGCTGTGATTTTAATCAACAAAATTATATCTATGGCGTCACTTACACACTGTTTAATATGTGCATTAATATCCATTTTTGGCGTGTTTGGGGGAAATTACCTGGACATCAAATACAATCAAACGCTGTCGCATACACATTTTCCTAAAAAAGAGAGAAACAGAAATAAAAACAAATTCATCATGAACCCTAACAAATGACACTTCATGAAAGCTTAACAGTATGGGATAAGGTTGTAACGTCACATATTTAGATCATTGTGCCTTGTGACTTGTCTAAAATTTAGTATTGTTTCGTTCATGATATCCGTGTCATAGGCAGACTAGATGAATGGTAAGATCGAAGAGGTATAATCGATTAAAAAAATGGACCAAGAACAGATCCCTGGATGACACCGATCTCATTGATTGGAGGGGTGATGAGCCAATATGGAGTTTTCGATTGCATATACTGTAACAGTTTTACACCATAAGAGTGATATGAGCCTTGCATACTATATGAAGAAAGTTCAGAAAAGTTATTTAGCTGAGCTTTTTAATCTTTGATAAAGACTGTTTATAATTCTTATTATGGCCTTTAACAAATGATATCAACCCTCTCCCAGCTTGCAGCCCCTGGTATAATACATCCGAGTTCAATATTATGGGACACCAGTGTTTTACAGCGTCTCATTCTCAAGGGGGCATAATTTATAGCACTGGCGGATCCATGGGGGGGGGGGGCACAGCCGGCCCGTTAAAACAGAAGTGTGCCACCCCTCCTTTAAATTTGAAGACCTTTTTTTTTTTGGCTTGTCAATTTTTTCCTCGGAAAAATGTGCCCCCCTTTTGGAAAATCCTTGATCCGCCCCTGATTTATATTCTGTGTCTCCCCCTGGCTTGAATCCCGATCAAATACATTACCTAAAAGTTCCCTCGAATCATTCTGAATCACACTAAGAACTCCTTTCAGATTATTCGTGTATATGTTTAAAATATTCTTGAGTATTGATCGTTGCACGTACTTTGGTTTTGCAAATATTGTCAGCAAGTACCAGGATTATTCAATTTACATATGAATCCATCTTTATGTCAGAGAGTCTATATAGAACGCAATAGAGAATATATGAACATGAGAACGGCACAAGTCCATGACAGTTCATTTCAAGTATATCAAGAAAGACAAATTAGTTTTTATGTATGGTAGTTCGTATATCCATATACTCAATTCGTCTCTGTTGCAGCCTTTTTTTCTCCTTCCATATATACAAAATTGTGACAAAAAGTAGTGCCGGTGTATTAAATGTAGATTATAATATCACGATATTTACTTTTCCCATCATGCCTTGATGTACACACAGTCGGGAGAATTCTGGGAATAATGATTTCCTGAACACGCTTCCATGTTATTCAACATGGCCTCCAAATACTTATCCAATCTTTACTTTCCACTTCTACGTGGTGAAAAATTACATAGTCACCACTATGTATTCATCATGAAATATACATGCAAATAAAAGGTGCACACAGGACTGGGTATTTCTTATGAAAGTTAAACGGACCAAAAAGGGAAGAAAGATCAATAGAATGCACAGAAAAAATTAACAATGTGAGTCCGGACAGATGAAATACCAATTTAAAGCATTTTTCAAGTAGTATGCACACATATCGCTTTTTATTTTAAGGCATCAATATTTTTTTGTTACAAATAAAAAAGATGAATAGATATATTTAGACATTGCACAGTTATCTTTCTTTTTTTATTAATGAACTCATAGATAATACAGGAAATGAAAAATATGAACAAGAGGAACAAATCCCGAAATACTTTGCGTACTCGTTCAAATGTGACAATGGAATGGAGTACACGATGTTTTATTGTTAGAAAATAGACATTAACTGATTATATTAACGGAGGGGTTATAAAACCATATAACTTGACGAACGGTCTGCTGCGTAGCTTACCGACAACTTTATCTGAAAATATAATATACGGTCTTAGTGGTGAACCCATTTAATGGAAAGGGGACTGTGATGAACGCAACCCCCTCCCCCCCAAAAAAAAAAAAACAGTCGAAGACATTTTTTTTTACAAACATGCAAGCAACTTAAACAGTCCACAGGGGAAGGGGGGCGTACCTGTTTTGCCCTCCCCGAATATTTTCGCCAATTCGGACTACATGTGATACAGACATGACCCCTGACTAAGAATTTGGAATGAATGAATTATGAATTGTTAAACGGATAGGGACCAGAGCACGTGGAATCAAAGATATGTTTAAACTAAATGTGCATTTCAAAGAATTCACAAAGCAAAATGCTGAAAATTTGATCAAAATCGGATAACAAATAAAGATTTGCACTATTCCGGTGAAACAGTTCTAGGCATGTCTTTATGAATGTTCATTAGGTGGGCTGATGATGTCAAATCCCCACTTGTTCTTTTGTATTTCATAATATGAAATAAGGTTTATTCAAACAATTTCTACCAAGAACGAAAACAATTGGATTGACAACTGATTAAGTGCATTAGTTATTTATCGCCGCAACTTATTTCATCATAATGGAGACACATCATTTACACATGTATGAAATAATGAAAAATTTATGATTTCATGTAATAACATAAGAAAAAGGAAAGTGGGGATGTGACATCATCAGCCCATCTAATGAATATTCATGACGATGTGCATATAGCTGTTTTCACAAAACATTAATAAACTTTAATATTCAATAACTTTGTTATTTGTAATGAGATTTTGATGAAATTTTCAGCATTTTGCTCTGTGAATTTTACTCTATTTATTTAGATATAAATATTTTCAGCCCGGACCCTTTTAACTATTCTTTATTACTTGTTAATCGTTGTGTACTTGATGTGCTTTAATATTTTCACTAACCTGAGAGTATTTTTTCTTCTTTGTAACCATTTTCTGATATTCTTCACCAGTTGGGATACTTCGATTGGTGCACTCATTTTTGAGGATCAGTTTTTGACCATCTCCACCCGATTGCCGTCGAAAAACATTTATGGATTGGGAGAAAGTGAACACCATAGCTTCAGACACGATATGAACTGGATAACATGGGGTTTATTCTCCAGAGACCAGCCCCCTTCGGTAAAAAATGCAATAAATATGTATGAAAATGTTTTACCAATAGCTCATTAACATCAATTATGACTTTATTTAATCGTTTACCAATCATGTTATCGTTTTTAAGAGGGCAGATCACAAACCGAAGCTAAATCTGTGAATCGTCTGTTATGAAATCTTCATTGGTAAGGAACAGATCCATATTCCTATGTATTATAATACACAAGAATTGTTTTTTTGTACGTGTCTTACAAAGTGTTGTTTTCTTTCCAGTACAAAGGGAATCTGTACGGAGTCCATCCATTCTACATGTGTGTTGAGAACGACGCTAACGCACATGGTGTACTGCTCTTAAACTCAAATGCACAAGGTAAATTCATTTTTATTGATAAATTCCTCAAATAATCTAACATATTAGCATGACATATGTCCACCCCAAAAAAAAAAATAAATAAATAAAATCATGCGTCATCTCGCATCTGTTGTCATGTCAATTTTGTACCTATCAAGATATTTTGTACTATGCGAGTGATCTCACCATATGAAAATTGCTTAAACAAATAAAAAACATGTATTAACAATAATTCTTTGCTATCAACCCCCTCCCCCATCGGCCAGACTACACGTTGCAGCCAACCCCAGCCCTAACATACCACACTATTGGAGGAGTTCTAGACTTCTACATGTTCCTTGGTCCGAACCCAGAGTCTGTCGTTAGTCAATATACTGAGGTAAGTGATATACTTAATCAGTTGGTGAATTAGATACATTGCACTCACACTTTTATCACGATTGTACCATAATATTTTGAATTCATATATAAAATCAATTCTTTTGTAATGTTGCTTGTTGATTCTATGTATACATGTATATTTTCAAATTCTGTTTCTTAAAACATTTGCCAAATCAGCTGTTACAAGATGCGATCATAATTATGTTTTAATAAATCTTGAATATAGATCAGCTATAATAATAATAATAATATAGGGTATTTATATTGCGCACATATCCACCTTGTTAGGTGCTCAAGGCGCTCTCCTATATAACCCGGCTAAGCTAGGCGTTCATAGCGCACACAGCTTTTTAAGGAATTACTTCCTACCGGTACCCATTTACCTCACCTGGGTGGAGTGCAGCACATTGTGGATCAGTTTCTTGCCATTTTGCCGGATGAAAATAGTTTTACTGACATATTTATTTTATATATTTTTTTAAATACAAGGATACCCATGCAGTATGCACATAAACCCACACTACGTGTAAAACAACCCTGATAATTCGATAGTGATGATAATATGGTATACCCGGAAAGCCTGATGATCATGACAAAAATGAAAACAATAACGGTGATTATATTATTTTGTACAAATTATCTAACAACTATGGAAATAACATTTATATGTTTCCATTGCAATGATGATAATAACGATTATGAAAAATTATAATTACATTAATGATAAAAAGAAAAAAGAAAAAGAAACTACCAGAAAGAGGACATTTTGATATGCGTACGTCTTCACGACTTTCTTATTTCATTAATATGAATTTTCATTTTCTTTCTAGGCCATCGGAAGACCAATGCTGCCGCCATATTGGTCCCTGGGCTATCAGCTTTGTCGATACGGTTATGGAAATCTTTCAAACGTCCAGGAAGTGGTCGAATCCATGCGTCGGTATCAAATTCCACATGTGAGGCTGGTTCACTACCTTATAGACATCATTTTAGAATGATTGAACCTTACAAATATGGGGAGGATTTTCATTGTATTTTTTTTTATTAAAGATATAAATATTTAAATTCTTGAGCTGACCATTCACTTGTCCGATCTCTGGGTTCCAGTTGCCATTACCAAGATTACCAAATGAATGAAAATACGAATTTACATGAAAATTACTTTCATTCTAATATTAGATTATTAGTACTTTGTTTATTCATTTAAGAGAATAATGTATGTAGAAACGTAGTTTAAATCTATATTTAAAGAACAGTGTTAGATACAACTGTTCTCTTCTTATTTTGTTGCTATCTGTGCTATCACCATTCTATAATTAAAATTTATATACTTTATAAGAGATAGAAAGAGGGAGAAAGAAAGAAAGATAGAAAGAGAGTGAGTGGCTGTGTGGGTGTGTGTGTGAGGGTGTGTGAGTGGGTGTGTGTGGGTGTGTGTGTGTTTGAAAGGGAGAATGATCCCACATTAAAAAGTTTGAAAAAAATCCTTCTTCGGCACATTCCAAAACTTTGACAAAGAGCCATGCGCCCTTAATTTGCACCCCCAAACCTATATTTATTGTGTTGTGATATCTAGTAAGTATTGATATTTAAATTATTGCTTTCTTATTTCTTAAGGATGTCCAATATGGAGACATTGATTACATGCATCGTCAGCTTGACTTTACCATCCATCCAACCAATTACGTTGGTCTGGGAGATTGGGTTGATTCTTTGAAGCCAGAAGGAACGAGATACATTATCATCCTTGTAAGTTGTACTTTAACCTATTCATGACCAATTATTGTGCTTACTTCACACTTTTGATGTGAACCCGTTAAAATTCATGCTAAATGTATCACAAGAACAGAATGCAGAAACTACCTGTTCAATGCATTGTTGCAAACATTTAAGCAAAATTAAACAATCACTAAAATCTCTAATTTTAGAACTCAATGTCAAACCTTATTTCCACCTGCAAAATCAAGGAAATTTTGTATTAATCTGGATCTATTTTTCATACATTAAATGAATTAAAAAGAGACAAAGTCAGTAAAGGAAAATATACCGGTGTTGCCAAATTGAAGAAGTAAACTGGTAAAAATAAGGCTACAAAATATTTCTTGTTCTCAATTTCTTTACAAAATGAGCTGTTGTTCAAACCCATCTCTCTCTCCCTTCCTCTTTCCCTCTCTATAATATTTTCCCTCTTTTTTTTTCTTCATAAGGACCCAGCCATTTCAGCAAACGAAACAGCAGAATACTACCCAACCTACCAACGGGGAGTAGACAATGAGGTTTTCATCGAAGACGAAAACGGAGCGATACAGTTCGGAAAGGTAGGCCAAAATCATGGTCCTATTTCATGAAAGGGTATTTGCAGAGGATTGTTTTTCCTTTTTTAAAAACATATTTACAGTTTTAACGGGGTAGGGATTCGGGAGTCTGGTCCCCAGGATATGATCAGCGCATCAAGTAAGTACTGATTAGAAGACGCCCCCTTGTGATAACCTTTTTTCTTTTAACTTGACATATTTTTCGAAATGTCACTATTTTTTTGGATGGGGGGAGGGGGGGGGGTGATGTTTGTGTCCATGACTCGTTCTGTTTACCTCATATTATACATATATTGTTATTACCTATTGCGACAAAATAAAGTTTTTAAAAAGAGCGTTGACAAAATAGACTTTGTTTTTATGAACCGATTTTTACATGAATAGCTTGACTAGTCAGTTACCACGAGCACCGATAATGCATACATTGCTTTATATTCCTCTTTGGTTCTTATGCATTTGGTCTACAGACAGATGGGTCGTTTTAATACCGCCGTCGAAATGGCTAAAACCACTGGGTCTTCTATCACTTTGGCCTGGTTACCGTTTGGTACAACCCTCACCTTCTGGAACCGTCATTTAGGTTAATGTCCAGATTGTCTGATTTCAACTTCGTCGTCTTATCATTTGCCACTTTGCCAAATGAAAATTTTGCTCATTACCGGTTCATCAAACAAGATTAAGTAGTACTAGATCAAATAGGTATTACGCAAACTGGAAATTAGACAAAGAGGTAAGCGCGCTAAATGAAAATTAGACCAAATGGTGAAGAGACGTGGCTGTAGACGAACTTTGATTTTAGACTGCGTGGGATGAATCCAAACGGTATAAGAAGACAATGTTGGTGTAGTCCCAGCGGTAGACCAAATGCTTTTTTTTTCTATACACGGTCTTACAGAGCAATACCATGGTTTTCCGTACTGAATCTAAGACAATGTTTTAATCATTCAAAATGTGTTTGGTCTCACCATAGGTATGGCCCGACTATCCGGATGTTACTGACATTGACACATCTTTACCCTGGGAAGAGCAAGTCGAGGTAGGCCATTTTCTGTCATTCCCCTTTATTTCACTATTTAACCACACTCCACCCTTGATTCTCTTCCTTTGATATACCTGACGGCTTCAAGACATCCGGATTTTTAATAAAATTGCTTCACATTTTCTTTTTTTCTCTCGAAATGTTGAATTTAAGGAGGCTGTGCGAATTACATTTCAATATATTTATGGAGAAATTGTGAAATATACATTAGTACGATTATTTAATCAGTGTGCATCTCTACATCGTCAGAATGAAATTCTAGTAGAGTTGAAGGGGCTTCTTTGAATAGAATCATCTGGAAAACGTTTGATATCTATGTCAAATATCAACTGTATTGCCCTACTTGTATCCGATGTGGGAAAGGGTAATTTTTATAAGGATGAAGCACCCAAAGTAAAAACTTCTAAGTGTCAACCAAACATACTCATTTATCAACGGAGTTTTCTAAATGGTGGTATTCAGTCAGAGGTATCTTGATAATGACCTTCTTTATTTTTACATAGTCATACTTCATTCATTTTTCTGAAATTTTCTTGTGCCACAGAAATCAAATGCAACAAAAAAATCGTGTATTAAAGATCCTACAATGTTAAAAAAAAAAAACTCTTAAAGAGGACAATAAACTTGGCTTAAAATTTGATTATTACGTCTTGCTCGAGACTGTCAATGAAGTGTATCTCACTGTTTTAAGGTAATATCTGAAACAACAATTGAGAGTCTTACCTAAAATGAAGTTTGCTTTTAATAACTGATCATTTGATCTGTAAAATGATCACAAGGAAAAATACTAATTACTAATAGATTATTGACCACATTTAAGGATTACTGGATGAGGGAAAAGCGAAGGCAGGGCTTCTGCACGGCTTTACAATGACTGATTTATGCTCTTAAGCAAATTTGTTTACTGCTATTATGATCACATTATGAGTGCAATAACCACACGAACAGTTTATTGATAGTTTAAGCAGAACAAAATATCATGAAAATATCTCTGACTTTATCAAAGGAGAACTGTTATTGGCATACACTAACTAACGCACTCGAAATCATAGGAACATTTTATTACATTCCAGTTACGATTATTACTTTGACACAGTTTCTTCGACATTTGAATGTCATGAACAAAAGGACTCTTCCTCTATCAACAAAATAATGTATATTAAGGGCACACGAATGCTTCAGCATCATATTCGATGTCGCTCTGTTAATAATAATCAATTAATGACCTTATCCTAGCCTTTGATGTTCATGAAAATATTAAAGTCATTATGATTTTCTGATCATTGCTTTATTCTTCATCATTTTTTTTCCGTTAGAAATACCGTGCCTATGCAGCCTTTCCTGATTTTAGGAAGCAATCGGCCCAAGAGTGGTGGGCAAATGAGGTTAGCATGTTCCACGATAAGGTTGCATTTGATGGCATCTGGATAGTAAGTATTGCTTTACACACTCAGTCGATAATTTGGACAATTATTTTTTTAAAGACACACCAGGGTTCGATAACTGTACTCTAAAAACAGATTAGGTATGAATTATAAATTAAACTAGTGGATAAACTGAAAATATATATTTTGTGGTGTTCCTTTTTTTTTTTGGGGGGGGGGGGGAGTTTATTTGGTTTTCTTGCTTTCAATTAAGGCAGTGCGTGGTGACGATTAAAATTGGCCTTATAATTTTTTACAAGAAAAGCCCTATACTTTGTGATATCACAAAAGAGAATATTATTTTCTTTTGTTGTATCACAAAGTTTACATATCTTTGAGGAAGTAATGTTTTCTTGATTTTTCTCTAACAGTGCAATATCATTGATCAATCTAGACGAGCTGTGAAATGTACTGATATATTATATGTTATCTTTCTTTTTGCAATTACTTGACCTAAGACATTTTCGACAAACTCGTCATTTTAAATGATATATTATCAAAATGACATTTAATATACATCACAGGATATGAATGAACCTGCAAGTTTTGTGCATGGCTCGGTAGACGGTTGCCCAGATAATAAATACGACAATCCTCCATTCATGCCTGGTAAGTATAGGCCTATATACATGTATACATGTAAGTATATATAATGTGAAATAGTACAATTACTTTCAATAAATGCGTTCATATAAAAGTGCAATAAAAGATTTACATTCAAAGTGGAGGGACCTAAAGTAAAACAAGAGCTGGTTGTGAATAGGCCCTTAACAAATGATTAATGTGGAATAATAGACAGTTGAAATAATGGGGAAATCATCAAAAGCTTGTCTGATATATATATATATATATATATATATATGATATGATACAAATGTCTTACCTGCTATTTACTATGCCAAAAAAAAAACACCTGCTTTGCGAAATGCATTGTATATTCGACCTACTATGTAATTCGCCTTGTTTGGGGTCAACATTCATTTGTCATCAAGATTTACATTTACTATTGAAATGCAATATTTTCCATGATTGTATTTTTTTTCGAAATAAATTCTCATATCCTTTCTTATTTATTCACATTCAGAAATCTGGGGACCAACCATATACGATAAAACAATTTGTATGAACTCCGTGCAGCAGGTGACATACGACATGAAAGACATCCACTACAACATGCACAGCCTTTACGGATGGAGTCAAACAGAACCAACGCTACAGTAAGTTGCTCGTAGTTATCAATTGCAAGTATGTTCTTAACTTTAATATCTTTGAGTTTGTCTGAAGGTAATCGACATTACTAAGTGTCATCAGACTTCTTGATGGTCTATTTCAACGAAACTTGAATAACTTGTCTGTGTGTGTGTGTGTGTGGGGGGGGGGGGGGTAGGATGTGTGTGTGTGTGTGGGGGTAGGATGTGTGGGAGGGTGCGTGTGTGTGTGTAGGCTTTACAGGAATAGGAAGTTGAATTTTTATTTGTCTCCCCGATTTTTTCTTAAACAGGGCAGCGGAAAATGCTACAGGAGAGAGAAGTCTTGTCATCTCACGATCAACCTTCCCTAGCAGCGGCAAACATACCGGTCATTGGCTCGGAGACAATGCTTCGATATGGCCTCATCTATATTACTCTATTATCGGTAAAATCCCTTGCTCCTCCCGAATACCATCCAAATAGATATATAACGTTTGATTATAAATCAAACAAGAATGAATAAATTTAACAGAGGAAAGAATGAACGAATAAATACATTACTAAAGTGTATATATATATATATTCATATATTGTAAAGAAAGAAATTGTAAATAAAAGAGTTGCCAAAGCTGTTGTACATGTATAACTTTACACATTTATATATATATTCATATATATATATGCACTAAACAAGAATTTAAAAAGACAAATAGTCAATAAAAACAAGGTAAAAGAGAAAACAAATCTTGTATTAAGTCCAATAGTTGGAAGATAAGGCGATCGTTTTTATTTTATATGCCTTTTTTGCTGAAAAGTGAAAGTAGGGCCTACAAAAAGACGAAGTAAGAAAACTACAAAATTATGGCCAAAGTTACAATTTTTGATGATTGTATATATAACAACCATGACAATATCCAAATTTAATTATAATTCGTTCTTTTTCTGTAAAAAAAATTATAATGTGAATCCCTTCAAAATTATAATGGTAGTTATGGTGATTATGATAATAATGATGACGATGATTATGATTTGATAGAAATGTGATGAATAGGCGTACTTTAGATAAACATGTTCACATTTTTTTCGATGACTTTTTCTCAAGACTCTTTAATACCTGACCGCCTTTTGATCCGTCATTGTGGTTGGTTTAGCAAGTGTGCGCCTAACATAGCTTGAAATGCTATGAATCCAGTGACCGGGTAATAATAATTGTGAAGCGCTTTGAACAGTCGTAGATTGATAAAGCGCTATATAAATGCCAATTATTATTATTATTATTATTATTATCTGCTTAAGAGATAAAATGAAAATACTAATTGTTTCCCCAAAGGTTAATGATCAAGCTTCTATGATACACAGTAAGTGATTTTCGATGTCTTTATAAATCTATTTTTTTGCTTCATCAGGTATGCTAGAGTTCAACCTGTTTGGTATTCCATACGTAAGTATTGACAGCCGAGAAGAGGCTTTGGCCTATAATTCTGATTTTTAGGCGTTTTATCAATTTCCAAATTTTATATCTAGATTTAACCGATGTAACTATCCTAAGTTAATATGATATACATGTGCCAGAGCCAAGGCAATGAAAGAAATGTTCACTTGATTCGTCTCCATTTCATGATTGTACACTGCAAAAACAACGGTGTTGATTTAACACCAGCCCGGAATATATATATATGTCCACACCAGAGAGGTACAGAAACAACACCAGTTTCGAATCAAACCGATGCTGCTTTAATACTAATTGGTGTTGTATAAACACCTATCTGGTGTTAGACCAAAACCAAACTGGTACTGTTGAACACTTCTCTGGTGTGGACTGTGGACATAATAGAATCCGGGCTGGTGGCAAATCAACATCGGAGTTTTGGCAGTGTACTCACATTTTTTTTTATTGCAGGGAAACGAGCTTACAAAAAAAAAAAAATATTGTTTTATACGATAGTCACATGAACCATCTAAACATTGTCATTCCTCCTATAAATATATGATTCCTCTTCGTCTCGAGATAGATCGGTGCCGATATATGTGGTTTCTTTGATGACACAACAGAGGATCTCTGTCGCAGGTGGCATCAAGTCGGAGCCTTCTATCCGTATGCTAGGAATCATAATGGTTTAGGGTACATGGTATGTATTACGATGGGTCATCGTGATCGTGATAATTGTCGGCGATCACGGTTTCTTTGCTAGTCCTTTGCCAGGACTGTTCTACTTTTCAGTTGATCAAGAACACAATCCTCGACCTCTACGCCCGAAATGAAAACAGCCACACGATTTCCTACCCTCATCGTGAAAGAGGGGATAGCGCGATCACTGGAGATGGCGCGCAGGGGAGAATAAAACAAGGGGAGAGAAATAACAAGTACACCGACGTCTAGAATCTAGACTATTTCTTTGCTGGTTATGATACTATTTTGTACACCTGACTCCTTCTTTCTTTTCTTCCCCGCCCATTAAAATTCTCTCTCTCTCTCTTCTCTCTATTTCTCTCTCCCTCTCTTCCTACAAGTGTTTTATTTTTAGAATTCCCTTTTAAAGCAAAATAGCCCGTCCGTGACAGGCCATTTTAGCATTTACTTCCAAATGAATACTTTAAAAGAGATTGCTGTAGAATGATGATTGTAAAGCCAATGTACAGAATGTAACGAATATTTACTACACAAAGCAATATTTATAATATCAATTTATTTGAATCGTAATTGCAAGTAAAATCATGAAATATATTCACGTAATTTCGATCTCGTCCATCCCTGACATTGACATTGACTTGCATATTAATAGGAAACCATGACTGTACGCATTTAAACAACAGTAACGTTTACCATCTCCGAAAAAGGGATATTGGACTCTTGCCTTTGAAATACTTGGTAGTCTTTAATACATAAACTTATACAATATACTTGGCCTCTACTATTCCGATTCTTTGTAAGACTTCATTTTCGTTTTCTGATCTTTCAATTTCGTACGTTTATAATCTAATTACTTATTTTTATTTTTGAAACAACCATTACAGCCTCAACACCCGGCACATTTTGGTGAGGAGTTTGCGTTGGAGGTGCGCGATGTACTTTTAATCAGATATCGTCTCCTCCCATACCTCTACACACTGTTTTACCATGCCCATACCAAGGGATCGACAGTCGTCAGACCTATGTTGCACGAGTAAGCAATTTCATGGTTTGGATGTATTTTCGCATGATTTTCTGTCATTTTGAACCGGTAGCATAGTATATCCCATTCGGGACAACCCAAAGAATAATGATTCACTAGATCACAAATTCCCTCCATAATCAAGAGTATGAATTTAAAAAAAAGTTAAAGTAGGGAGGGGGCGGAGCTGTCAACATTTATTTTCATCTATTGCATTTTTCCTTTTTATTTCATAAGTACATGAATGAATATTTATTAAACATGAAAATATATTTTCATCTATTGCGAATTTCGGGTTTAAGGTCGCGAAATTACTCGGGTCTATATTTAGAATCTCTGCGGGGTTGGGTGTCTCACCCATATCAATTTCAATGAATTTTATTTAGGTTTATTTGATTCATTGTTTTCAACTGTGCTATTTTCTCAAACAAATATCATTCTTTAATGCCGGGTGCAAGCCTTCTTTTTATCTGAACATATTGTGTGGCTATTTCTACATTTCCAGGTTCACTTCTGATTCAAACACATGGGACATTGACAGGCAGTTCTTATGGGGACCTGCTCTTCTGATTTCACCTGTATTGGAACCAGTAAGTACAGTCACACCAACGAAACGGACTCCAAACAGACCGAAGATATACCATTCGAAATAACGTTAAAAAAAGATCGTTTTGGAGTCGTACTCGTTGACGTGACTAGAGCATTAACATTAACCGTCTCCTTCACAGTACAAAATGAAAACATCGATACGTTAGGGAAATGGATTTTGATCTGAAAGTGACAAGATATAATTTCGACATGTTGGTGTTGAACTATTGATTGTGGAAGAGCTTTTCGCTCCCTATTCCTGGGTGATTTTTAAGTATTTTTGAATAGGTAATCATGACAAAAATAAATAGTAGAATAAATGGATTATAATTATGCAAGGAATACAGTAGAACATGAAAGTGGACAAAAATACATTGGATCGCTTAATTTCATGGAAAACAGGAATGTTCCCCTTGTTTACGTCCAGTATTGCACTCAGCTGTGATTCGTGAAGTATTGGCCTCAGCTCGAGGAATATCTCTTGTATCCTACTTTGAACCACTCAAATATTTCAAAATTTTTAACCAAAAACTGTAAAATTATTATGATTGATGGCTGATTCAATGTAACATCATCATTGATGGAATTGATTTTAAACTATAGAAATATAGTTTGAATGATTATTTGATTAAAATTTCATAATACTAGTATATGATAGCATAAAGCAGGAAAGTGGGGACGTGACATCATCAGCTCGCTCATTACACATTCGTGAATCGTGATGACGGAGGTGATTTCTTCGTTCACCATGCCTTTGGAGAAATAATATTTATATTATGATCATTGAAGAATCTGTGTCTGACAACACACCAATCCTCACCAAGCACACTGTTGACAAAATTTGAACCGCATGAATAAGTTTTGCCCTCCGAATGCGATTTTATCATCCCCCTTCTCTCTCTCTTTTTTCTGCTGCAGGAAACAACAAGCGTAAAGGCATACTTTCCAGTTGCTCGATGGTATGATTACTATACTGTAAGTATGAGAATACTTCATTTTCTAAAATGTACAGTAGTTAACTAAACGTAAGAACCCGGGTCGGTGTACAATTTGAAGTTTGAGTTACAAACCGCCCTTTTCCGATTCTAGTGAATCGCCACATCCGAACAGATCCTCGCTAATGAACTTGCCGATTGTGGCACTTGTAGACCAATGTCTTGTCAAAGGATGTTATGATTACTTAAAATATGCAGATACATGCAATGATAAAATAATCTATAATCTTAACGAAATGACTTGTTAGCAACCCATCTCGAAACCGATAATGTAGCCTATGCCTCAAGGAATGTCTTGAAATTGTTACAATCAATAGGGTATGGAACTGTCCCACGACATGCTCGCCGTTGGTGGCGGTGTAACGCTAGATGCTCCTTTGGATTACATCAACCTTCATGTTAGAGGCGGCTGCATTATTCCGACCCAGACTCCTGACAACTCTACCATGTTCAGGTATTCATTTGTATTATTCAGTATTATAATTAATACTATTACCAACATGGCACATCGCCTTCATCGTCACCCACTCTTTGAGTCAAATAAAATAACGATATATATATATATTTAAAGTAAAAGTATGAGAATAGGAAGTGATCAAGAAAGAAGCAATGTATTACAATCAAGTACTTGTTATATTATAATATGTGCCAACATACATGTAGTTTAAGTAACCCATGGTGTTTTTTAAGAATATGAACTAGCTGAAAACTGAGTACGCCGAGAATTGCCAACAATATAATTTTACATTCGGACAATTAGCCTACCTATAAAAAAATGTACCTTCATTTGTTGATTTAGTCGAAGGAACGAGTTTGGTCTCATCATCGCCTTGGATGACGAGATGGAAGCAAGCGGTGATCTCTTCTGGGATGACGGTGATTCCATCGGTGAGTCTAGAAATAATATTTCGGCACGGAGCATAGACATATTATAATCATTATAATGATAGTTTTACCATCAAAAGGCAACTCGCATGGTAACAATGCTCGACAGTCAATCCAAAACAAGGGTTCCGTGGAAAATTACCATCGGATGGCAAGTTACAATTATTGTCAAGTTTACGTAACAAATCACCATATTACTTGAGAAATAAAATGGTATCCTATACTGAAAGAGAGCTGTGTATACGATTTTGCCATCATTGATAAACCAAGGTATAAAACCATGTCACTCTGTCTGACAATTGTTTTACATCGAGAATATATCGTTCGTTGTTTTACATTTTATAGATACTAATAAAGCTGGGGTAGTAAAATGAGTCCAGCCAGAGATTGCTCACCAGCTGTTGATCAATCGTCTTCTGTGTCAGATTAGAAAAAAATGAAATGGTTTGCCAATCTTACCTTCAGAAATATTTGCGCCAGCTCATATTTCGAAATGAAGATTAATCAATTTATTTTATGGGAAGGCGCCGTATGAGTATTTAGAAATGATAATAAAAATTGATAATTATGAAGGAAATACAAAATACGGAAAATATAAAATGAAATAAGCTAGCAAATACTTTTCTGTTTGAACCCGACTGTAAGCCATTTCCTTATGAAAATTATCATACATTTTACAAAGGGAATAAAAAAGCAACAAAACTTGAATATATGTGGTTTTGTATATTTTTATACTCATCAGCTATATATTGTATTTCTGTTCACGTATTTGAATTGTAACCTTCTTTCACTGTTTTTTTTCTTCTTTGGTATACAGGTACCATTATGAACGAACAATACTACATGTTCCACTACACGTTCTCAAATGTAAGTATTTTCTCACAATGAACTTGGATTAATAACATCAACAAGAGCATCACAACAACAACAATAACAATAAGGAAAATAGTCCCCCGCTCCACCCAATAATTTTGAATCAATTACTAAGCGAAACGATATTACAGACATGAAAGATGACTCGGACAATATTAACAAGAAATGTCCAATAATATGGTCGAATCAAAACTCTTTTATTTAATATTTTGTTTATTTTGATAATGATTTTTCTCAGTTTTTTATATATCATTCATAAACCAAACAATTCGGAGCCCTATATTAGTGGAAAGTAACAAAGATATAATGTGATGGAAATCTGTTCTAAATCGTCAAATATATTACAGGAAACATCTGAAAATGCCGCCCTTCAAAATAAATTTAGGGTGCGCATTATTATATAGGGGTATTTCGAACGAATCGATTATAAGCTAAAATCCATGCATTTTACTTAGAACTTATGCAGATACATTTATTTGCGATTGAAATTCAGTGATTATAACCGAGCCAGTAATTGGCAACGTGAATTTTGAATACTAATTTAAGTCTAATTTCCCAGATAACTATCAAAAATAGCCATTGATAAAACAAACTGCACTGATTGCGCACATTGTCCAGTATAGTACAAGATAGAGCATGCACTATCAATATAAGTTAGAGGAATGTGTGTAAATGTATTAAATTACGTTTGTTTTAGGATATGCTGACGGCAGATATAGCACATTCATACGGAAACTTGATGGAAAATCTTTTTATGGATCATATGATGATATATGGCTTGATGGAGGAACCCACTCGTATCGTAGTAACGGATTATGATACCGTCACGGAGATCAGTACCTTCACGTTCGATCAGGAAACTATGGTAAGATTAAAGTGATTGGTTAACATTGGTTTAAATTTAAAAAAATCTGAGATAGAAGGTCACACTTGTCACCTGTGTCTGTGATATGTTACAAAAATGAAGCCCAGAAAAAAATTGCGTTCGAAAATAATTATTTAGTGCTTCGAAAATTGAAATATAAAGTGACCGAAAACACCATCTTAATTTCATCCCATACACTTATGTGTACTATTTAGGCGTCTATAAGACGCCTGTTTACAAAATCGGGGTTTGCCTTGTAGTTTTAGCTTTTCATTCTCAATAATGGTTGTTTTCAGGGTTTATTAGTTTTAATACATGCACTTGTACACTGTATGTTTCATCTTGGTTTGAGAATTTTTTAAATCGGCTGCTCACAAAGTTAAACGATACCTTTAATTCTCATTTCAGTTTATATATCACTCTCAATATTATTTGTAAAATTATTGTTATTTGTAAAATTATTGTCATGATACGTAATAACGATTTTGTTAGTCTACTGTTAAAGTGTTATATTCTTGAGGTTATTTGAATATTACAACCATGATATTTTGTACGATTTTTAGTTCTCGCTTTCGCACGATTTGATCGTGCTAATGCGCGACTATATACCGGGGCACGACGTGCGCCAATGGTCTGTGTCATAATTATAGTCCCCACCAGTAGACGTTGGCCCGACGAAGTTGCGCATAATTTTACAAAAAGTACATATTGTCCTAGAAATTTGTGACCCCAAAATTTCAAATCTGGCACGACACTTCATCAGTGCTCGGACTGGACGCATACATTACGAAATGGAATGCGCAAACTAAACACAATCGGGTCCGAAAGTCATGCAGATGCCATAGCAGCAACATAAAAAAAATTAAAGAATGTAACGCAAATGTTTCACCATAATTATCAATTATATACATTCAAAGGGTGTTAAACTGTTGAATGTAATACATGTAATCTATGCAGTTTCGTGATATACATAATTGCCACTTTCTTTCATTATTTCCATAATTACAGGCTCTGAATGTAAACGGAATCAATCACGCCATGGATACTGGATTCACCCTTAAAATCATGTAGTGACCCGAACAAGTGCAACCCCTTTCGACATGTTCTATGTACTTTAAAGACTATAAGGAGGGTATACGCTTATTTCAATGGTAACCTACGTTATAATAATTTATCTGGCCTTCGACATAAGACATATAAGGGGGTCAGTAACTTTGTGTATATTATATACGTATTTCGGTTAACAACTGGATCTTCGCTACATAACTGGAATGAACGCGGTCTCACACAAAGTGTTTGATTGTAGTAAGATAAAGATGAGATTTCTACTTAAAATTCACAAAATCATCAGCGTGGAGCAAGTATCACAGTGTAACCTCTACAGTTTGAGCGTGCTCATTGTGTTCACAGACTGGACTATATGAACTGTGAACATATATGAAGGGCTAGCAACGATAAGAGTGATCTCAGAGAACAACGAAAAACAAAAAATGATCCACTTTAACAATTTCAATTATCATTCTCACACCAGAAAAAATATATGTACCACCTGCACTATTGGAAAATTATACTTTCTTTCTGATGACAGTGTAAACACATTGTGGCTTGCTTATTTTTATCCGTTTTTTAGTGCTTCATCAATATTATATATTATCTGAGGTTATCGTTATAATTCATGCGCATTATTGAAACTTATCATCATAGGCAGGAATATATCATTTATCTTCGTTGAAATAAAAGTGTGGGTATTTTAGTCTGGTGTTATAAAGACGGGCCATGTTCGGTTCGCGAATACCAAGTGTTCATGTTTTTTTTTTACGCAAGTCATTTTCGGTTAGTCCCTATAATAAATGTGCGTTAATGCCTTCGAGGTAATCGCTTATTTTATGCCTTGTGTTTTGTAATTTCTGTGAGATGATGTATACTATACGCATGACAGATCTCTGTCTCTCTGGAGCTGTTTATATTTGTTTTGATTTTCAATAAAATGATTACAAATATAAAACCTGAGCTTCTACAACGCCGAAGGTGTGATTCTCCGCTCTTGTTTTCATTTCTTCTCCTTCTACTCCTTCTCGATTCATCCTCCTTATTCTGTTCAATTTTCCTTCGTTTCCCTCGGAATTTCTCTCTTAAAAAAAAAATATTTCGCTTCCTTCCAGTGCGATGTGATATCGTATGTAGGTGAATAGGGTATAACCAATGACAAATTGAAATAAATGGACAGACGTCGATAAAATAGTTTTAGAGTAATTTATTCATGTATCGCAGTTTTATATACCTTTTGTACATTCAAACTCTTTTCACGAGCGCCGATATAATATTGTGTAGGCCAACCTTAAATTCCGACTAAGCTGTACAATTTTTTTCGAATTTATCACAAATTCACCAAAATAAAATAAGTGAATTAAAATAACAATGCATGAATGAAAACAAAATTGACACAGTTTTTCGTACTTTTATCTCAATCTAACTCCATTATATCTCATAAGAAATATACTGATTGAAACAGAAAAAAGACAAACACAATCAATCAAACAATCCCACATCAGTACAATCACTTCCAAAGACCACCAACTACTAATGCAACAACGACATCAATGATAATTTTAAGTATGGATTTGTATTAAGTAACATAAAGATCCTGTTGATGCAAAAGATATGTAGGCCTAAATGTCTATATATATATATATATAGACAGGGTTGGTGTTTTAGGTCGTGCCGTACAATATACACTGGGTGACAAATCCAATACCTTTGTTGGTTGGTTTTCCAACATTTATCGTTCAATGTTTTAATTTTCAAGATGAGCTCACAAAGGCGTACTGTGATATAACATAATCTAAATGACAGTCAAGATAAATCAAACTTCCCAATTCTATTTACTTGGGCTGGTAACAATGATTGCTATTATATATTTCACTACTCTACCATGTGCGATCTTTCCGAGATACACCATTCATTTTCATTATGAACTATCAAATCTTTAATAACATTTTTAACGTTATTACACTGGGTTTGAAAAATATGAAATACTGAGCGTTTTAATGGCTTTCCATGGAATCTGACTTTTCTTTCGGTATTTTAGCTTTATAATCTTTAAGTATTCACAGGGACGTGTTTTTCAAGTGTACACGTTTAAAAAAAAATGGATTCGGCATAATGGAATACAAATATCCATCTATGCATCTTCGAAATTGAAAGATTAACCTAAAATAGGGAATTATTACCACGGCCAAGACTGTAAAAAATAAATGAAGCAATGATTAAAAAGCACACTCATAAAAAAATACAATAACGTTTTAATACTTTCTTTCGAAATTAATCATTAACGTTTTCCTTTACAGTCGCAGTGGAATACAAACATATTAAAAAGGATGTACTCCGTCATGTTTTTAGGACAGACGAAATGCTCGATTCAATACGGTTAAGTGGGATACAAATGAATATGACTTTTAATATTAATTTATCTTTCTTTAGAAAACGGGCATTTAGAAATGGGACATCATCGAACACATGCTTCTTTCACAAATAACGCCAAATATAAAGCTACTACAAAAATACAATTAATTCCGTCAACCATTTTTTTGTAGGTAGACTAGACAGACATGGCACGAGCGGTTGGCACGGTCATAACATCAAGTCCAAGGTTCGACATTAATTATTAGTTGTACCTGATGACGCCATCTTTCTCATTGACATTATGATTAATGATTGCATTAAATATTGTCTATGTATCATATCCATCATTTTAAAAGCAATAACAATAATAAAGATTACAATTTTAGTTAGGAAAATGATATTTCTGTTTTTATCATCATTATCACCATCATCGTCATCATCAATTAATGTTTTGCTATCAATATTACCGTGGTCTTATTATTGTCGTTACTGTATCAATTATTGCCATCGTCATCATCATCATCATCAGTATTTTACAAATAATGATCATCGTTATCATTGCTGTCAGATATTTATTCATAAATCATGAATTATCGATTACGTACCTGGTAGGTGTTTCATAAAGCTGTTCATAAGTTAAAAGCGACTTTAAGAACGATTGGTGATCCTTGTTTGTAGTAAATTATATTCACCATTAAATGTTCATTGGTGATTATTTAACGCGTAAGGAAACTTCGCCACTCGTTCTTAACTTACGAACAGCTTTATGAAATGGCCCCAGGTTAGCATTGGTAAAACTAGTGCAAAATAAGACCAGTTCCATTGTATCAAATATTAATGAGAGAGGGGAAGGGGGGCAGCTAATCGAGGGGAAAGAGAGAGAGAGAGAGACAAGGAAGGGGGAGAGAGAGAGAGAGAGAGAAAGAAAGAGAGAATTAGAGGAGGTACAGAGGATAAGGGTTGTGAATACATGGAACAGGGACGGATCTAGCTGTTTTCCAAGGAGAGGGTTTGACCGAGAAATTTGACAAGCAAGACAAAAAAAAAAGAAAGAAAAGTTTCACTATCAAATTAATGTCATTTTGGTACCGACAAATGTCTTTACTAGCAAAAAGCAACAAGTAAAAAAATATATATGAAATAAGACAGAAAAGCCGTAGATCCTCCCTTTACCATGTTTATTTAGTTTCTTATTTTTTACCGCAATGTACATATCTTACACTTCGAATAATCAAATTCAGGAATGATGGAAAAAATCTTTTCTATCTTTCGCTCTCTACTCATCCCCCTTAGTTTCCCCGTTATCAGCACCGCTTGTGTGAGTATTTTTGGTTGTGTGGGTGTAGGTGAGTAAGTGTTTTCGATTTCAGACATGATGGTCACAGCCATGTTAATGCCAATGGTATCAAGTAGATTGCTTCTTGTTTTCTTATCGTAATGAATCGATAAGGCAAGATGTAAATTATTTTGAATAATGAATATATCTTGTACCGATCGTACTTAAAGGAGATCAAAGGCCAAATATAACGAGGGTGTTGCAAAAATATAGCCAAGTGGTTTCGTCGAATATAAACTAAGGGGGGGGGGGTGAAATTTATTTAGGGCTTTTGTAACCATGGTACCCTAATCGCCCGCCATAGCATCATTAAATCGTATCACATCCTATTACTCAATTCAATTCAGAGAAAAGTTAAACAAATGAATCAAGACACACCCTGCTCGTGTTGTGGGGATCCCTTATCTCCTTCTCAATGCCTCCGCCAAGAGTGGTCATAGTACACTTCTACCTTCACGCGTGGTTCGATGCTATTTTTCAAGTACTTATCGAGCAGTCATGGCGAAGGACGACTTTGAATCTCTCCGGTCGGAAGCAGAAAAGAAATCTACAGGATGGACAAATCCTCGGGTGATTGCCCTGCTCCTCGTCGCCATCTCCTGCGCGGCAATACTTTGCACCACCCTCACGTTCTTTCTTCATCCTGACCAAACTGTCGATGGCGATGTCCCCCCGTTCGAACCCCTCCCCACTGACCCTGATGAGATGACCATCGTGGAGCGCATCAACTGCTACCCGGATCGGAATGCAGGCGAGGCCGAGCGGATCTGCTTGGCACGAGGGTGCGAATGGCAACCGACGGTCGTCGACGGGGCCCCTTATTGCTTCTTTCCGAGGGGGCATGGAACATATCGTCTCGTTCTGGAACAAGAACACACATGGGGGATGAGGTTGACACTGGAGAGGGAAACATATACCCCTTCCTTCTTTGGGCAAGACATCCAAACCCTCACACTTGACATCGAATTCCAGTCCCGCAATAGGTTGCATTTCAAAGTAAGTATTAATGCATAGTTTTTGAAGAGTGAGGAGGAGGGGGGGGGGGGAAGAAACGGTGAAATTGCTATGGAGCATTCCGTGCCGATCGTATTGGTTTGATAATCATAACCACTAGCCACGCATTTTTTTTTTGATGTGTTAATTAAAAAAACATTTAGAAATGCTATGATATAAAATAATAGAAGTAAAAATACTCATGTATTCATGTCTTAAAGGGGAAATCCAACCCAAATAAAAACTTTTTTTTATAAGGAAAAAAAAATCAGACAAGTTGATAGGTGAAAGTTTGAACAATATTCGACAAACAACAAGAAAGTTATGAATTTTTAAAAGTTGTAAATATTGTTAATCACTATACCCATGGAGACTTCAAATTGGCCGCATATGGGATGTCATAGTGATGTAAGGCAAGGACTACTCTTCCATGTACTCCAATACATATTATGGCTTAAATTTCATTTTTCCCCAAAGTTTTATTTCAAATTATATTTTTCTTTCATGAGGAAATAAAACAATATACTACCTGGATTATATTTAGATTACTGCCCCAGGGGAAGGGGTACTTAGGAGAAAACCACAAATTCCTGATTATAAAGTACATGGCCTATGGGAAAGTTGTCCTTGCCCTTTGTCATAATTTACTTACCCAGTTGCCAATTTGAAATCTACATAGTATTAGTGATCTCAATTTTAAAGCAGCTATAACTTTCTTATTGCTTGTTTGATTTCTTTCAAACTTTCACCATTCTGTTTAATTTATTTTTCTCCTTCCCAACACAACATTTTATGGGCAAGGCTGGATTCCCCTTGAATGGTTATTTTTACTTTATAGAAAACATTAAAAAAAAAATGATTTAGTGTTCAATTTGCAACATGATATTCCGTAATATTATTGAATATTTTTTGTTTTCGAAATAACTGCAAACATGCCGATCGCTGTGGCGTACAAGGTAAAATGATAAAATGATATATCACATGGCTTATTTATATATTGATTTCATTTATATGATATTTTGTGCCTATAAAGTACATAAAATTCTCAGAATCCAAAAAGCATAGATGAATATCATTTGTACAATTGTATACCCTTTTCACGCCGAAAACAGTTTTACGATGCCTCCAAACCTCGTTTTGAAGTTCCCATCCCGCTGCCGCCCCGTCCAAATGAAGGAGCAATAAACACCGACTACGCTATCACATACACCGCTCGCCCTTTCACAATCAAAATCACACGAAAATCAACGGGAGAAATATTGTAAGTATATATACTGGTCTCAATCAATAAAACAATTACAATCGGAATTCATCCGTTTCAAAATACATTATTCAACATAAATCCGAACGTTTCGTTGAATTCGGATGTTTAAAAGGAGAAAGTTACGGCATGTTTAGTTTTACATTGATTATCAATGAAAGACGTACATGATAAATCCATCATAATAGAAAATACATAATTATGTTACTTAAAATAAGTAATTGCTCAGAAACAAATGTCTGTTGAATTATAAAAGTGACTCCCTAGATGGTATGCTGATAATGATGGTGATGATGATAATAATAATACACTCTAGAAACAGTTTACCAAATATTGGGGAACATGTATGCTTGCTGGGTAAAATGGTACCAAATGCTTTGTAAGTTTTACGGAATTTTGCATTAAAACTTTAATACTCTATAAACTTGCATTTTGCCCAATATGGAAAAAAACAATTGCACAAGAAACATGCGTGTTCCGTTTCTACCCAATTATTGGGTAAATTTTTACTCAATCTTTATTAGAGTGTAATAACCACAATAACCGCACCAATAATAATGGTAATAATGACAATAATAATCGTAATGACTATGTAACAAATTATATTTCTATAATTTCTATGATTATCTAACAATAATAAGGGCACTTCGTAATAGTATAATATTGTAAAAACAGATAATTCAATAAATGTGTATATATAGGTATATGTATATAAATATATATATATATATATATATATATGTGTGTAAAGTTATACATGTACAACAGCTTTTGGCAACTCTTTTTTATTTAAATATTGTAAAGAAATGGATGAAGAGAACAAAGGTAGGCGTAGCTTAAATCAAGGTTCCCCAGAGCTATCTACCCTTTGGAAAAATTGGTGATGCCGAAAAAATGTCTCTGCCGGGAATCGAACCCGGGCCCCCAGCTTTGAACGCCGGTGCCTACCTTGATTTAAGCTACGCCTACCTTTGTTCTCTTCATCCATTTCTTTACAATATTTAAATAGAAAAAAGAGTTGCCAAAAGCTGTTGTACATGTATAACTTTACACATTTGTATTTCTTCTCCCATATGTGTACTGTATCGAAACAATAGCTTTGATCCAGCTGAGGCATGGCGGCTTGTCATTGTTCAAAACCCACCTTCACCCGACAAAGGAAATTATAATTTGCATGGTGTCGAGAATCTGTCTATAGGTCAATCGGATCGGGGTCGCCCTAGCCACTAACCCGTCTCTGTGGTCTAGTGGTTAAGGCACCGGCGTTCAAAGCTGGGGGCCCGGGTTCGATTCCCGGCAGAGACATTTTTTCGGCATCACCAATTTTTCCAAAGGGTAGATAGCTTTGGGGAACCTTGATTTAAGCTACGCCTACCTTTGTTCTCTTCATCCATTTCTTTACAATATATATATATATATATATATATATATAGATATATATTGTGATGAGGCCAACTCAAAAGATGACGCAGGATACCATTATATATATATATATATATTGCACAAAATTACTGCATAATTCTATGGTAAGTCATTCATAACGGATTTGATAATACTGTTAAATAATTAACATTTTATTCAAAAGGAAAAGGACAAACAGAGTTACCCAAGTGTGTTCTATTTCATATCTATATGTTATAACACTCACCAATAACACCTTAGCATTTCAGTGATCACGTTCAAACTGAACTTGACCCTTGTACTGAGTCCGTGTAGACGAGACGCCAACTTGAGAAGTGAAGGGGTTTTCGGGTTTTTAGTGTTTTTTTTATTGTTTTTTTTTGGGGGGGGGGGGGGGTAGGAGGTGGTCCTCCTCATAAAGTAACATTAGCGGAATTAAGCCTCGGCTTTGTTCAAGAAAGCTCGTTATTGATGCTAGCAATGTAAAAAAAAATAGAATCACTCTTCTCTGAATATGCCGAAGTATCGTTCGCTAAAACTTCCCATTGACAGCTAGTACAGCTAAATAAAATCTCGCAAATTCTAATCTCTTATATTTTGATATGAGTATAAGTATTTTGTATATATGTATTATGGGCATTTGTTGAATACATGGGTGTGTGCCTGTGAAGGCGAGAGTGAGTGTATGCGCATGGGTGTGAGTGGGTGTGTGTACGTTGGTGCGAGTGTGTATCTGTGTTAGAGTGGGAGCATAAACGCACAATAATTTCGTTTTGAAATATATTGTGAATTTCGTCTGTCAGTCAATATTACTAGCCATATATCGCAATCATTATGGTTATTGATCTAGTTAGTTATGTGAAAGGACTTTTATGCAAATGAAGATTATTTAGAGCGGTGGTAAGGAGCTCTCAGTTATTAACATTAGCTTTTATTGGCTTTTGCTTAACTTTGATGTACTGAAGTGCGAAAATAAACATTACTTTCCGGATTAATTTGGAAAAAAATCCATCAAAACGAGTCTCGAACATGAACCGGTATTTTGTATTACAGGCACACAGTCTGTATTGTTAATTGCGGTATCCTAAACGAAAAAAAATAATAAAAAAAAGTGAGAAAAGTATAAGAAATCGTATGTGGGTTGCGGGTTCCTATAATGTTTAATTGAAACATATTTGTATAACTAGGTGGGATACGTCAATTGGAGCTCTGATATTTGAAGACCAATTTCTATCAATTTCGACTCGGTTGCCTTCCTCCAATCTCTATGGCTTTGGGGAAAGTGAGCATCGTAGCTTTAAGCATGACATGAATTGGCGGACATGGGGTCTTTTCGCCCGGGACCAGCCGCCTGGCGTAAGTATATCACCAAAACCTCCTTCTTGCTATACACTATCAGATTGTGGCCAGATTTCCCCCCTTTTGTAACAAATTATATAATTTGCTTTCATACCAAATAAAAATACTCTTATACGAGACTATGACTCAATAATGGACTGCTAAATTGGTTGTAAATTGCAAATCATCAATTTGACAAAGCATTGTATTATAATCAATTCGACCACAAATTGCGGTAGGTAGCAAGATTTTCGTAATCGTCATGAAAAACAAGATTTTTTTTTCTCTCACTTTGTTAGAAATCTTGCTGAAGCCAATATTTTTTATTATAGTTTTCAGTCATAAACGATATGCATCAAGAGGAAAGTATGAGTATTGATCATGTTGATATAGAATATCTATCCCCGAAAACATGAATTTAGACAGATCGAAAGGTGTATGTTATGGGCTTCGAAAATATACATGTACAAACTCGATGCTTCAATTTAGTGGAAGATTGATCTGGATGTAAGTCTCCCAGAGGTATTAATTTCCGTTAAACAAAGTCAATCATGGAATATCTATGTATAAAAATATAAATAAATTCAATATGTTATATTCCACAAAGGATAATATCAATCTGTATGGTGTCCATCCTTTCTACATGAATGTGGAGTATGGTGGTAATGCACATGGTGTTCTTTTCTTCAATCTGAATGCACAAGGTATGTCAAACACAATGATAATAGGATTGTTTCAGTATTAAAACATGGACGCATTTATACTAAATACTAGTAGTTAAATTGTACATTATAAACATGACAACCAAACTGAACATGGTAATTTATACCTGTCGTATTTTTGTCCAAGATTCGAAATAAACATTATTGCAGATCAGCTTCTACTTCTCGCCAATCCGTGGTTTCAGTCCTTAGGTTAGAGAGGAATGTCAAGAACGACCATGACCATATAAATGATCGGCTACTCGTCAATTTATCTAATATTCCGCAATACCACATATTAAGTTTTAGGTTTGGAAAATGACTGAATTACCTAAACAATACAAAGGTGGGAGCAAAATATATTTATGAAAGCAGATAATGAAAAAGGCATAACCTTAACCTGGTTAGTTCGCATACTTTACCAAGATTAAACATAATTATTTTCTATCGTTATCATCTTTCTTGAGTGTTTGATTTGTCTGTTGTCTCAGATTTTACTGTCCAGCCAACCCCTGCTTTGACCTATCGCACAGTCGGTGGAATTTTGGACTTTTACATGTTTCTCGGGCCAACACCAGACCACGTTATTCAACAGTACACAGAGGTAATATCATGTACTTAAGAAATACATATATCTTCGGGTTTCTGTTTTAGATGTTTACACATATTAACCATTGCAAACATTTACCAGCGTTAGGGCAGTTTTAATCGACTTTGTAGTTATAACACAATTTTCAAAGTAATATACAATTTGATCAATATATTATTAGACTATACTACTGTGCTTCTATCGTTAAAGATAAATAACAATATATGAATAGTACAGTTTTGTAGAATCACCTTAATCATGTTAATGAAGAAGAGTAGAGAACTTAATAAATCCTGTTGAAACTGAGAGTTGTTTTTTATTCTTGTGTCATTGGAATATTGCAAATGACAGAATACACAAATCAGTGTTGTTTAGGAACCTTTTAATTTTTGCATTAATAAAACCATATCTGGAACTAATATTTATATCTATTTTCTTTTCCAAATCATAAGTCGGTTGATCGTCTTAGGGACCTTTAATTTTTGCATTAATAAAACCATATCTCGAACTTATATTTAAATTTATTTTCTTTTCCAATTCATAAGTTGGTTGGTCGTCCGATGATTCCTCCATATTGGGCTTTGGGTTACCATCTAAGCAGATACGGTTATGAAAATCTGGACAATCTACAGAAAGTCGTGGCGAGTATGAGGGAATACGACATTCCTCACGTAAGTTATCGTTTACGATTATATATTCAACATCATTCTTATCACGACATTGGCTATAACAATTATGTCTTTTATTCGATTCGACTGTTGCTGTTATACCTCATCGAATGCTCGAACCGAACGATTCAATAGTGATACATTTACTTCAATTATAATTATAAGTATGAATATATAATCACAATTATGGGTGACCATTATTTCCCTACCAACGTTTCCATGGTCCGATTTGTCCACTCAGATGGTCAAATTGTTGTTTCTATGAAATTCTAGACAGTGAACACTTTCATAATTGAAATATACAAGATGAAACAGATATCGTATTGTTACTTTAACACATTAGAATATTAGGGGGTGTTTATAAAAAAAACTTATTGATATATGTTTCTAGACAAGCTACAATAATAGGATGTTAACATGTGGGTGAATTTCAGCATATTTATTCTCCCACTTTCATATTCTGTATAGGATGTTCAATACAGTGACATTGATTACATGAAGAGGAATCTGGACTTCACATTGGATGAGGAGAATTTCGGTGGTTTAGGAGAGTTCGTAGAATCCATCAAAGCAGAAGGCACAAGATATATAATAATGTTGGTAGGTGGTCATTGGTTCTTAGACCTATCAGTGATTGAAATAGTTTTGTTTATATGGTTTTAGAGGAACCGGGTTTGGTCATTTTTTTTACTTGCCAGGATGGCATCCAAAATAGCATGATTACGATTGTTTGAGGGGCAGAAAATCTTGAAAGCCTACCCCGGCCCCCCCCCCTTCTCCCCGTCCAGACCCCCTGGTAACTTCGAATGCTAAAATACATCTGTTAAGGCTAAAAACTACTCTTATTCACTTAATGTACATCACCTTTGTTTTACTTGATTTCATTATGTATTTCCATCGAAGGACCCAGCAATTTCAGCCAATGAAACTGGTTATGAGCCTTATGATCTCGGTGTTGACAATGATGTCTTCATCAAAGACGAATTTGGTGATTTGAGATACGGAAAGGTAAGTGAATTGAAAAAAAAATCACTCCCTAGTAGGGTGACACGACATTTGCTCCGGCGACAATTGCTCCAGGCTTTGTTTTGTGCAAGATGATATGGTTAGGGTAAGGGCTGCAGTGGGGATGTGTTAGGCTAAGGATAAGGTATAGCATGGAGCTGTAAAACAATAGCTCTATGGGTATAGTGTTAAAATCCAGGGTTTAAGTTGGTCATTCCATTAGTGTGTGAAATTTACAGCGGAGCAATTATCGCCGGAGCAAATGTCATGGAACCCCCGAGTAGTATTGTTTTGATGTACATACATACACGCACACGGACACCCACACACGCGCGCGCATCCTCACCTATACACTCCCCAAAATATATATATATATATATGTGTGTGTATGGTATTATATGCATTTCAATATGCCGGTCTATTAGTGGATTTGTGAAGTTATATTCATCTTTCGATATCTCATATGTTATACGTACAAAGATACAATATTAAGAATATTGAAAAAAGTAAAATAAAGAATTGATTATTTGTGAAGTTTACGTATGCTGCTTAGGGATCGTATCCATAGTGCGAACAGAACCAGTATGAACGTTTTGGAATTGAGTATGATTTTGAAATTCCCGCCCTGTTCATAAACCGGACTCAAGTAGTAGAATACACACAAAAAATCAGTTTGTATATGTATCAAAGGACAGCATTTTTACGCAATACATTATTTGACTAAATATCTGTAACACAATTCTTCTTGTAAACATTGATATGATTAGGATCAGGGTTTTTAATTATTATTTATGCCTTAGTTGTAGTGATGGTTTAAAATATGTACAAAAAGAGAATACAGGCGCCAACTCTATTTTTCTGTTACTTACCTTATGTATATACAGGTGTGGCCGGACTACCCCAATATCACCGTTAACAGTTCCGTTGACTGGGATACAGGCGTCAGGGTAAGGAGAGTCCAGATTGGACCTTGATGTTTTGGAGTTCTGTTTCCCAAAGCGAACATAAAGCTAACATACTCGGCGCCAATCCACTCATTTTCCCTCCTCACCAAGTGGTGAGAAGGGAAGATGAGTGGATTAGCGCTGATTAGAGAGTTAACATAATCAGCGCCAATCCACTCATCTTCCCTCCTCACCAAGTGGTGAGAAGGGAAGATGAGTGAATTGGCGCTAATTAGAGAGTTGGAGTCATGTGCCCTCTATGTCAGCTTTGGGAAAGAGAACTTCCAAACACCAAGGTCCAATCTGGACTAGTATAAGGACAGCATGAGACCTGGGGGTGTTTCACAAAGATTTAAGTATGACTTAAGGACGTTCCACAGTTAAAGCGAAATCCATGTCATTTTCACCACACCAATCACCACACCAATCACCTGTTCATCCATTGTGACGTCGTTCCACAGTTATGTTTGTGCGCATTATGATCTGCGCATAGTTTACACTCTGCGCGCTGACGTCACAATGGATGAACAGGTGATTAATTAGCTGCGGGTATGAGCTGATTTTTCTCATCTTCTGCACTTTAACTGCAGATCCAATGCATTATTTCATGAAGCTAAAACATGGAATTATTCCATGGACCATTCAAAAAAAAAATCTCTACAATTTCAAAATACTTTACTCTGCAGTGCTGCCAAGAATCACGAATATTACCCCGAGTTTGAATAAATGGTAGAGTGGTTTTGATTTTTTCTTCACATAGATACAAAGCATTCGACGCATTTTTGGTGTTTTAAAAAGCACATTGGCTCTAATAAAAATGCTGATAGTTTAAAAACAAGCACATGAACCCCTATTTTTTAATGCTTGTACCTTTTAGGTATACCTTCCTCTACAACTCTGCAAATTTTGGTGAAAATGACATGGATTTTTAATAAAGTGCAGCATTTATTGTATGTTTGTAGTTTGTTACTGAAATTTTACATTTTTTAGATTGGGATTTTGTTATCTCTTACGTCATTTTTAAGAACTGACAGTGCTGTTAAACTAAAAATTGGAAACAAATAGCACTTTAAATAGATTCTCCATTCTAACGATACAATTATTAACTCTCTTGCGAAATTTGATGACTTTTTCATGTATTTTGACTGAGTAATAGAGGTTTAAACTCATTGTAGTAATCTTGGGCGGTCTAAAAACGCCAAATTCTTTTGAATGCGCAATTCTTAAGAACATCAATTTGGGTGAACTTTGAAGCTCTATAGCAAAAAATCAAGCACATGGACCTATGTTAATTTTTGCATATTTCGAATATTAAGGTTCTAAAGTATCTATGTGCAAAGTTTGGTGAAAATGACATGGATTTCACTTTAACTGTGGAACGTCCTTAAATCGCACTTAAATGCCGACGCGTATCTGAAATGCAACGCGCAATCTAATTGATCAATACGCAATAGTGCGCATCCTCTTTGCATGATCTGACCAATGTGGTCATGGCTTTTATACCGCCCACAACTAGGCATTTAGGTGCGACTCTAGGTCATACTTAAATCTTTGTGAAACACCCCCCTGGATGGTTATTCAAAACGAGATAAGTGCCACTTGAAGTCATGCTTAAGTGACAACGCACGCAAGCTGATTGATGGATACGTGGTATTGAGCATCCCATGTTCATAATCTGACCAATGCGGTGATGCGCCTTATACTGCACGCAACGGCGAATTTAAGTACAATTTTTTACACTTAAGTCTTTCTGAAGCATTTTTCGAGTTTTGTTGTGGGTTTTTTTCAAATCCACTGTGTGCAGTTTGCATTATTGAATATTCGTCCAAGATATTATTTGTATCAGTATGATAAGAATCTTAAAGGAACTGTAACGTTGGCTCCACAGATTAGCTTAACGAAGGGCTGAAATAGATCGCATGTCTTCAAAGTGAGTGCACTTGTATCAATTTTGCCAAAATTATGCTGCTCTTGTCTTCAACTCATGCAATGCATCTTTAAATCGGTCAATATCTCTATATGCATCAATCAAACTGATTCAATATACAGTGCGTCCCAGAATAAACGAAACCGAGATTTAGCGATGATTTATCATAACTTAGTCACAAATACAATGAGCAAAAACAATTTGAAGAGGGGATACCAAAAAGTCATTTGGCGGGCTGTATCTGGGTTTAAAAAAGAAAACCACATTTCTAAAAAGTTCAATATCTGCTCTTTAATTTGATACCTCAATTACAGAAAATGGTCAAGAAATAGGAAAGTTCTGGTTATTTGAAATAAGGCTTGAATTTCAATAATTTCATAAAATGAAGAGTTTTTACAGGCCAGCGTTCAAACTCACTCGGCACTCCGTTTTGTTGACGATCAGCCATGCATGAAGTCTTTTGTTAACCATGCGATAGCTTCTGTGAGAAACCGGTGAAAACACGTTTATTTAATGAAATTATGGAAATACAAGCATTGTTTCGAGGGAACGTAACTTTTTTACTTCTTGACCATTTTTTGTGATTAAGGTGTCAAATTAAAGAGCAGATATTGAACTTTTTAGGCATGTGATTTTCTTTTTAAAATTCAGATACCCCCCGCCAAATGAGTTTTTGGTATCCTTTCTTCAAATTGTTTTTGCTCACTCATGCGTGAATGAGGAATAATCTAAGTAATATCAGATGAAAGAGGAGATTCTAAGCTTTACATTGGTAGGTCATTTGTCTATTGTATTTGTGATTAAATTATGATAAATCATCGCTAAATCTCGGTTTCGCTTTTTCTGGGACGCACTGTATAATACATTCACAATAGTCAACAACAATAACAATTTTGATTGTGAAATGAACAATATTTTAACATTATGCATGATCCGAGTAACGGTTTCAGACGACAGCTTGATAACCTCCGGATTACTAATTGAACTTTTACGGAGAAAAGGGTGATTGGCCGATGTGAGCATGACGACGAGGATATGCAAGGATATTGCTTTGTTAGATATAACAAGAAAGATCCAAGTGTAAGCTCTCCAAATTGTCAATAAACCTCTGTTCATCTTACATGATAATACACTTAAACTTCACATTTTCATTTGTTCTTAACTTACGTTCACATTCATTAATGGTTTTCCCCACAATCAATCATCATAGACAAGTATCAAATGTATATAACACTCCATAATCACTTGTTATTATAATCGTTTTAATTTCATATTTACGCAGCTCTTTCGTGCATACGCAGTATTCCCAGACTATAGAAAACAAGCAACAAAAGACTGGTGGATAGATCAAATAACAAAATTCAAGGAGATAATTAATTTTGATGGTCTCTGGCTGGTGAGCGATAATATCTATTTCTGATTATATTCTTATTCGTCTGTTAAAATTTTCATTTATTTATCTATCCATGTAGATATTCTATGATTTAATGATTTATCTTCCGATTCCTTTATATTTTTTTGCCATTTATAGCTTTCATTCATTTTTTAAAACATCATTATTATTCGTTGTATTTATTTTTTTCGATATATTGTGTTGCATTTTTATGCACTTTCTTAATAAATTAGTGTAAACAGCGTTAAAAATATACATATTTATCTTGATTCACGAGTTAAAAAAAATCCTAAACGTGAGGTTTGATTTCATTTACATTAATCATGTAAGTTGGTAATCATTCATTATTTATGAAAAAATTTTTGGTGCTGCATCTATTTGTGCCGATTACAAACTACAGCTGTTTCGTATTATTTTATGATGAAAAGAGAGCACTGACGAATATCATTCATCTTAAAGGCCTGCATCTAGAGTGCACAACCTTTTACAAAATATATGGGCTAAGGAAATTAAAATAGGCTTT
The DNA here is from genome assembly GCF_037042905.1 of Lytechinus pictus. Taxonomy (NCBI): domain Eukaryota; kingdom Metazoa; phylum Echinodermata; class Echinoidea; order Temnopleuroida; family Toxopneustidae; genus Lytechinus; species Lytechinus pictus. Next base: position 32,264,965 of record NC_087249.1, read on the forward strand.
TATTTTCAGTATGTTTATTGTTCCTGATACTTTCTTCTTCTAGGACATGAACGAACCAGCTAACTTTGTCCATGGATCAGTCGATGGGTGCAGTGAGAACATATATGATTTACCGCCATACGTTCCTCGTAAGTATGGATGGGAGATCGAAGACGACCAAGTTGACAGTCCTTTCAGATGTAGGGACTGTCTAGTCCGTGCTATTGGACTTCACTGTTTCATGCTTCCTTGTCCCTTTATTGGAAACATGAGTTGAGATATGAAGTTCTGACGTTTTTTTTTTACTAAGAAAAATGTCAACGAATTATTTCAATTGACAATGACCTGGTGTTAATTGAACATAAAATAACTATATATTGCTGAATTTGGACAAAAAATGACAAACATTTGCCACTATAGTAATGCATAAAAGTACTATAAAAATACCCATCATATTATTGTGACAATATCAATATCAATGTAAACATAACTTGCTTTTATGTGTTTGTACTCATGCATTACTCTTAAAAAAATATAAAAAACGGATAAAAGATGTCCGGGTGCACGCTGAGGCAGAGGAGTCCCAAGACTGGCAAGCAAAACGAAATTTGTACCCCTTCTTCTGCTTTCAACAGCTGATTTTCCAAACTTTAGTTCCACCTCTTAAGATGTGCACCCCCATACCACTTTAGTTCCACCTCCCCAGGACGTATACCTCCCCATGTTCAAACCAGCCTACACCCTTGACTTTGGGAGATTTTCTGCTTACTTCACCACAGGTATTTCAGGAGGAGGACCGATTTATGATAAGACAATATGCATGAATTCCGTTCAGCAATTAGATGACAATAGAAAGGAGAACCACTACAATATGCACAGCCTCTACGGATGGAGTCAAACTATTCCGACAGTCGAGTAAGAGTCGGGAATACCCCCCTCCCGCCACCACCACTACAAAGATGGGGAGCAAGAGAAATAGAGAGAAAAGGAAGTAAAAGAAAAAAAAAAGGAAAGAAAGAAAGACAGAGAGAGAAGGAGTGGTGATTATGTTTTTTTTTAAGTCATAAGTTTTGAAATAATGTAAATGTATTCCGGTGTGTCCTTTAAAGTGTAGCTCAAATAAACTATATAAAGATCACCTGTTCATGTGTTAGGTCAACTTGTATCTTCTTATCAATAGTCAGTTAGTTTCTACTCCCCTCTCTCCCCTTCTCTTGTTCATCGTCTCCCTTCTCTTTATCATTATCATTCTAGTGCTGTACAACAGCTGACTGGGATGAGGAGTCTGGTTGTTACGCGGTCCACGGTACCTAGCAGCGGGACTAACTCTGGCCACTGGCTGGGAGACAATGGTTCAAACTGGCCCCAACTTAGATACTCCATTATTGGTATGATTAAATACTATTTAGGGGATATCCCGGGGGGATATTAGATATTGATATCATAAACTGCATACTGATATATATATATTGTCACGATCACGATCCTTTTTTCTTCTCTTCTCCTCCTCCTTCTTCTTCTTCTTCTCCTTCTTCTTCCTCTTCTTCTCCTCCTTATTACAGAAGTGTTTAGTCTGAGACCAATCTTTTACGTCACTATACCGGAATGGTAACAAAGTGTCCAGTCTCACTAGAACATTTCAATTCTTAAAGAATAATGTAGAAGCCTGAAATAACATTCAATAGAGACCCTAGATATATTTTTTATTCAGTATCCGCCATTGATACCGATTGGCCTGTATGTTTACAGATCACGAATCGAAGGTTTTACGAAGGAATGAAGTGAAGACAACAAAAACATCATCCGGAGCAAAAAAAAAAGACTTGGAAAATATTTGTTTACTAAATTATGTTCAGATTTGAACTGTTCTCTCTACACATATTCCAAATTCTTCCCTAATCTCACGAATTCCTCTGCCTTTCTGTTACCATAGGAACACTGGAATTCAATCTCTTCGGAGTTCCCCATGTGAGTACAAAAGATACATACCTTATTCAATTTTTAATGAGAAAGAAAATGTATATTCTAATTAATTAACAGTATCTGTTGATTAATTATGTTTAAAATAGGTATGTTTCACACCCTTTTTCTATTATGCACAATTTTATGAGTATAAGTAGCAGTATAGTTGTGCTTAAAATATATAATATGTTTTGTGTGAACTAAATATTTTTTTCGAAAGCAATATAGTTTGATAAAATATCTCTTACATATGTTGGTAACCATTTCCAATGATTGTTTACGGTTCAATCATTTCATTATCATGTGTTTTACCATTATTTTTGTTGTTACAATCGTTATTGTTATGACATTGGTCCAGTAACATCATACTCTTTGTTATTATAGTTTTTATTTATCTTTACTTTTAAGAATACAATCAAGCGACACCGCCCCTTCAATTTAAGTTTCGTAGCCTATTTGCTGATTTCTTTTCTGTTTTATGATATCATTTCCACCCTTTTTTTTCTTAAACTTGAGATTTTATTCAAATTTGTTTCTTGGCATTCCGATGTGTCAGGTTGGGGCTGATATTTGCGGTTTTTTCAACGACAGCCCAGAAGATCTCTGTCGCAGATGGCATCAAGTGGGGGCGTTCTACCCATACGCCAGAAATCACAATGGAATCAGATATCAGGTATTTAGGCAGCACTTGCCAGCAATAAAATAATATAATCAATGAATACATGAATAAGGGTATGAACAGAAAGCAGAAAAAAAAATGAATAATTGAAGAAATAATGATTGAAACTTGCAACATGGGAACAGAATCTATAGGTCTGATGATACATATTTACTTAACTTAATAAAATAAAAATCTCGTTTTATTTTGGTGTCCGATTAATTCTCAATGATATGCAGAAATGTGTTTTTATTGATTAAATTGACCTCTATCCTTTAATCTCCTTTTCTCTCTCCTTCCCTCTCCTTCTCTCTCTCTCTCTCGCTCTCTCTCTCTCTAAATATTACGTTTAATAGGCTCAGGATCCCGGCTCCTATGGAGAAGAATTTGCTGTCAGCATTCGGGAGTTGCTTCATATCAGATATAGAATGCTCCCATACCTGTACACCCTCTTTTACGACGCCCACACACAAGGGTCTACCGTCGTCCGGTCCCTGATGCACGAGTATGTATGTATATACATGAACTGCTCATGTGACGTCACACCCATAGGCTAAGTACACCCCTAAAAGAATGGTGTAAATAAAAAAAAAAAATCAAACCAAGTATTTAAAATGTGGAATAATAATAGTCAGTTCTTGTATAGCGCATAACCATGAATGACGTCTCTATGCGCTTCCAAATGACTTAGATATTATTACCATGGCTGTGGCTCAAGCAGCTTTTACGTGCTCGGCATTTCAAGGAATAAATTCCTGCCAGGTACCCATTCACCTCACCTGGGTTGAGTGCAGCACAATGTGGATTAATTTCTTGCTGAAGGAAACTACGCCATGGCAGTGATTTGAACCCACGACCCTCTGTTTCAAAGTCCGGAGACTAATCCATTGGGCCACAACGCTCTACAATTTTCCCATAATTTTCCCATACGGATGTAAAATTGTACGAACGATTATACTTTATGTTGATATATCTTGTCTGCCATTTTATATATTTACATACATTGTTTTTGTTTTATCGTGCAGGGCCCTCAGTGAAAGCAGTTTGCCAACTGAAGATAAATCCCTGTTGAAATAAAACTGGACATAAAAATAAATAAATAAACAAATAAATAAATAAGATAATTAACACAATTGTTTTGCCGGTGACAGATGTAAATGTCACGATTTCAGTGAAAGTGTCTAGGATCATAATTATGCTGAAAGTGGTAGGAATGCACTCGAAGTCCACTCTTGCACTGCGCGCCGTTTTCCCTATACGCCCCTGTAAAAAAAGTGTTACGATTATTGTGACAATGTGTGTGTGTGGTTTTTTTTTTTGGTGAAGGTTCACACATGATAGTCACACGTGGGGAATAGACAGACAATTCATGTGGGGATCAGCTCTCCTTATCTCACCTGTACTCGAAGAGGTAAATATTGTCACACCATAATACTTTCTGTACTCCTATTTCTGATTATAATTATTCGGATAGCTGCTTTACATTTAATACTTCTGTTACTACTATCACTAATACTACTACTAAAATAATGATACCACTACTTTTACTACTGCTACTACTACTACTATTACTGCTGCTACTACTACTACTACTACTACTACTACTACAGAACTACTACTACTACTACTACTACTGCTACTACTACTACTTTTACTACTACTACTACTACTGCTGCTACTAATACTGCTACTACTACTACTACTACTACTAAAATAATAATAATACTATTACACTCTTTAAAAAAAAGGTTTACCCAACATTGGGTAAAATGAGAACATGCATGTTGGTTGGGTAAAAAGAAATATTTTGTCAAGTTTACGCAATGTTGCGTTGAAATTAACCATTAAAACATGCATTTTGCTCCATATGTGGTAAAAAAAGTACCAAGTAAACATGCATGTTCACTTTTCCCCAATATTGGGTAAAATTTTACTCAGTGTTTTTAGAGAGTACTTCTACTGCTACTACTACTATTACTACTACTTCTACCACTCCTACTCCTACTCCCATTCCTAATTATAATATTTGGATAGGCGCTTTTACTCCTACTTCCTCCATCACCACAGATTCTACTAATAATAACATACTACTACTACTACTACTACAACACTGCTACACTACTACTTCTTCTGTTTCTTCTTTTAAAACTGCTTCCACAAATGTCCCCTTTACGTCAGTGCTCGCACATGTTCTGATTTGTGTCTACATATTCTTCCATTACTATTCCTTTACAGAAACTAAAGTCAACCCATTCAGTTGTACATTCTTCATTTAATTACGACTGATGCTACTACCCTAATTGTTTTGTATTTATAGTATTTGTATATTTGAACTGTTTGTCAATAATGTATTACGTATGTGATTTAAATAATAAATAATGATTTACTTTTTTAACAGGATACTACAGTCGTGCGGGCATACTTCCCACAAGCTCGATGGTACGATTATTATGAGGTGGGTGTAAAGAAGCAAATAAGATATATCTTTAATTTTTTGATAAATTCCTTACCATGGTTTTGTCCCAGCTCTAATGTGGAGATTTTCATCAAACCTCTTATCAAACATCATCAAACATCTTAGAGAACTAATTTTCAGTATCATTGTGTAACTTCATAATTTAGAATTTACTCGTAATTTCATCTAGCATTGTCTAGTTCGGCTGTTTTTAGTATAATCAAAATAACCCCGAGCAAGCGTATACCATGTACCCTTTCACAATAAGTCGAGCAACCGCTAGTGACTTCGGGGATGTAATGAAATTAGTAATTTTAGCATTTACTAATAACAAAAGTAATAATGATGATATTACACTGAATTATCTAAATAAGTTAATGCTAGAAAGTCAAAAGGGGCCTAAGCTTTCGATCCTAGCAGAATCTTCGTCGGAAGCAAAATGGTCATTTTGCCTCCGACGAAGATTCTGCTAAGATCGAAAGCTTAGGCCCCTTTTGACTTTCTAATTTACTCCATTGGCTCTCTTTTATTAGATAAGCAGTTTTCAGCAGCTTCTTTTTGCCATTAAGTTAATGCTAATGGTTATGAATACATTCATAACAGTAACTACCTATCAATCACGATATCGACTTTGTACCAAACAAAACGGAAAACGAAATTATTCTAGATTACGGTCAAGTGTACTTCTTTTAATTGATTTTGATGTGCGAATGGTGACTACAGGGAATGGAGATTTCCGTGGAAAATCTGGAAGTAGCTGGCGGCATAGATCTTGTTGCACCACGTGACGTCGTTCCGCTTCACTTCCGAGGAGGTTATATCATTCCAACGCAGCAACCGCATAACTGCACCAAGTTCAGGTATACACAAGAGTCGGAACATGGACTTATAGGTCCATGGTCAGAGGAAGTGGAGACTGAGAGGGAGGCAAGGGAGGAGGAGAGGGTGGAGGCGATGATAGACTCGGGTATAGCTCAACAGGTTTAGGCTGAACGGATGGGGCATGGTGGAGATGGGGATAAAATAGAGGAAGAGGGAGATGAAAAGAGGGAGAGAATCAGTGAGAGAGGGAGAGAGAAAGAAGGGGAGGGAGAGAGGGGGTGGGCTGATGGGGGTTGGCGGGAGGTTTTGGGATTACTGAAAAATATGTGGAAAAAAGGATCACTAAACGGGACATGTCTTTTGAATGAGGTGCTTTGATAATTCGATAGGACCTTGAAGCTAAAAAAAATACATTAATTTACACAGTACACAATTCAACATTTCAATGTGCTTATATCTCTATGATAATTATGAATGAAGGATGTTGGTAGGGAGACGAGGACAGAGAGGGGCTGAGGAAGCTTTGTATTCCTAGTCTTTTTATTGCACGACCTTGATATAAAACAGTGTTGAAAATATTGAATGAATCATTTCAGATAACAATAAATCAATGAATAATCTCTCATTTTAGAACGCAATTAACAATTGTGTTGTTTCGTGTTAAGAAATTAAAATGCAATGAATGATGACATTTATTTCCCTTCTCCCCTGCCCCGTCATTCACCTCCTGACAACGCATCTTTCGTTTGATACTCGGGCATCCTGAAATAATGAAGTCGTCTAAACCCGTTTGGTCTGATCGTACCTCTCGATGAATCGATGGAAGCTGCTGGCGATCTCTTCTGGGACGACGGCGATTCCATTGGTAACGTGACGTCATATAACGCACTAAATTACTTGTATGATAATAATGATGATTCCCGATCATATCTACAATCTGAAACTATCCTAAAATGTCGAAATCAATGTTATTGAGTCATATTGGTAGGAGGCAATACGGCAAAACCGTGGTAATAATACTGAAAATAATATAATGATAATAATAATGATGATAGATGTCATACAGCAAAAATCGAATATTGGCCCATTTAGATTTATCTATCGATAAATCTACTTGTATATCATTGGGTGTACAATTATGTACGTACTTATTGCCTCAAGAATCTACCTATCTATATATCCACCCACTCACCCATCCATCTATCTATCTATCTATCTATCTATCTATCTATCTATCTATCTATCTATCTATCTATCTATCTATCTATCTATCTATCTATCTATCTATCTATCTATCTATCTATCTAATCTATCTATCTATCTATAGTAACTACCTTGTCTCGTCTGATCAGTAAACTTGAAATTTTCGTTTTTCCAATGGGAGAGCTCATTTATTTGTGCCAAGTCTGATGTACTGTATGTATATTTTCTTTTACAGATACCGTTGAAAATGGAGATTATTACTTAATGCGGTATATTTTTTCAAGGGTAAGTAACAAACTATATGTTCTGATCACCTTGATCTTGATGTTGCTCGCAACTGTGATGATGATGATGATGATGATAATATTAATAATAATAACAATTATAACAATGATAATAATAACAATAATAATAATAATGATAATAATAACAATAATAATAATAAAAATAAAGATGAAAATAAAGAGTTGATTGGTTGAAAAAAAAAATCTCTTTACAGCACATCCTGACGTCATCGTTCATTCATGTACCCACGAATCACCCAACTGCACTTTTCGAAAATTTGGCTTTGGACGATATAACTATATATGGACTAGAAACAGAGCCCTCCGTTGTAAAGTTCAATGGTGGAGCATTGGACGCTTCAAGTTTCGAGTTTAAAGCAGAAACAAAGGTATCCTACTTGATAACTTTAAATACCATGTTCTCTGACGGTCCTATAAACTGACACACTGGCGGGGATGAGCGAAGGGGCTGCTGCCCCAAAAGCTCCCAAACATGATTTTCTTGTTCTATTATTGATTTTTTAGATTAATGACTTTCGTCGAATTTTCTAAAAATATCTGGTTAATTGATTATTGAACTTCTTTACATGCCAAATATAGTACAAACTTTGAACAAATTTTAATTTATTTAGCTCTCTTTGCAATCTAGACCTTTTTGAAATAATTAACTGTATAAAAAAACTCAGTACCCCCCCCCCCCCCCCGCCGCTCCCTTATTCCGGGGCTCTTTCCAACTACTCGTGTGTAATTATAATAAAAAGCAACACAGGCAAAACTTGAAACATTTGCGCCTTATTGACTCGTGAACTTCAATGAAACCATGCATTACAACAATCATTGGATATACATGTATATATGTCATTTGCAAATAACATCATTGTTAGTTCCAATGGCTGCAATTAATTTTCCTCCTCCTCCTACTACCACATCTTACATCTTTGTTGCTCTTTCTTGTTCTTATTCCTTTTTACTTTCTCCCCATCCCTCTCTCTTTCTCTCTCTGTCATATTTCTTCTTGTACTTGCTGTTACATTTCTGATGTTTTTCTCCTTTCTCTCCTCCATTTCTATTACTATTCTTCTCCGACTTACCCCCCCCCCCTGCCCCTCTCCCCTCTCGTTCTCTCTATCTTTGTTATCATTGTCTTTTTAGGTTCTTTCGGTGAAGTCTTTAGATCATCCAATGACAGATGTCTTCACTTTGGCAATCGAGTTCTCTGAGAGCCCATAAAGATATAGTCCTTCAGACATATTTCTGGGCACGTTGCATGGTGTGTTGGATCGGAGCTCTTATCGCCAAACTAGTCCTTACTGAACGAGTCTTGATCTAATGAAGATCGCCTTTCTTATTTCTAAGATATAATAAGATATAATTATATATTTTAGCGATGCTTCATTAATATTCATATTAATGACCCCCCCCCCAACACACACAAAAATAGTTACAAAATATGCACATTATGCTTATACTTCTCCTGTACTCATTCAAATAATGTTTAAAAGTCGATCTTTTGCTCTATAGTAAATGTCCAGCTTATAAATCCAAATGAAAATCTCAAGCTCTTAGAGCTTATGATGATACATGTACTCTCTTGTATATATATTATCTGAATGATTATACCAATGACGTTATGTAATGTTGATTCATATATATATATATGTATAAAATCAAATACAAAAACAAAAAAGACGCTTGGAATTCATGAACGTATTGATAGCGTGTTAATTCACTTATGAAATACATTGTTTGTTGCATCCAAATGCAAACGCTGTTTCTTAACACTTCATGACAGCAAATAAATTATGTTATTTTGATATGGAAAATTATTTCAAATATCAAATAAATCTAAAAGAAAAACAGTCTGGAATAGATGTTTTTTTTTTTTACTTCACTTTACTTTGCTTTTACTGTTTTTTATGATTATTTTGCTTGGTAGATTTAAGACACTTTTAACATCTGCTATTCTGTATGAATTTGATATATGACCCATCGGGGATTACGGTATTTCCATCAACCATTTATGGAGTGAGAAAATTATCATACTAGGTAATATACAATTTATTGTTAAAAAACTGTATGCTATCATTCTGATATTAACTAAATAAAGGAACTCTGTGGTAAGGTGAATAAAAAAATGAAAGTTGCTTTTCGGATGTACCGTACCTGAGTTGCATATTGTAAAAGGCATGTAATACGCAACAAGATCCTGATTTAATATTTTAAAATGTATACGTATTATCAACTGAATGATTAATGACGACTAAATCGATTGACCGATCACCTAACGAGTACACACTAAGAAATTTGGGCTCAATTTTACACCCCTAGGGGTGCACAGGCTTGTCCCTACACGAGTACCACTAGGGGTGGACACGTACACCCCAAATAGGGGTGTACAGTGTGCGCCCCTATTTTGGGTGTCCATCTGCACCTTAGAGTGTGTACACGTCTACCCCTCAGGGTGCATAATGTACCCCTACCCAAAATAACAAAAAGATTGTCGACACTTCCGGTCCATTCACTTTCAGTATCGATTTTTTTAGTTGCCTTGGTTGGGACTCGAACTCACCTCGTTCTATCTGTAGTCAAGATTCTTCCCGCTATGCCAGCGAGAAGCGCTGAGAGCGGATGAGGTCTCTAGGCGATATGATCCGATTCTTATTTTGACTTGCGCTTATAGTTGTGGTTTAACTATAGCTCTATTTACTGTTTCTCCAAATGTATACGTAATCAAATGTGTTTTTGAAACAATCATCATCATCACATAAATATTTAATATTAAAAAAAATGATTTCACTTAGGTAAAGTGAAATGCGTAAGTGCATTGTTATTTCGGGTAATCTTCGATCACAAACCAACTTAATCTATACCATCTACGTCTATCAGCAAGACTGATGGGGTGCACGCAAATAGTACAGGGGTGTACAACAGACACGGGCTCCCACATAAAGAGCTAACTTGCACCTCAATGGTTTTGCGAGGTGTACGCACGTATCGTACACCCCATTTGCACCGGGATTTCTTAGTGTGTAGATAAATCATGGTAGGCCTATATACATCCGTTCACACCAATGAAGGGTTAAACAGGCTCCCGTCAACAAAGGGACTTGGCTATGATCATTCATGTACGATTAATGGAGCAGGAACAACTATGCAAAGTTTTACTCTTAATGGAAGGTGCAATTTTGCACCCACTTGAATGTAATTTTGCACCGTAACATGTGTATAATTGTATCTTTTAAGGTGCGCTCGAGCATTTGTGAATGCGAACATTATAAAGAAAAGGGCCGTGTATTTCCAATCTTTTCAAACTTATAGTCAGCAGCTAGTGTTGGAGTGCCTTGATGCTTGGCTTAGGCCTTAAGGCGCCTTATGGCCTACTTTTTTACAGACTTCGCCTTGAACTTTCAAGCCTTGGCCTTGAGAGGCCCTTGACCTTGAGGAATTAGACCCTTGACATTTCAGGGTATTTTTAAGGCATTTCGTATTTTGTGCTTTCATTTATTTTTATGTAATCATAATTGTTTCAATTGTTCTGTATATTTAATGACAATAATGGCCAATACTACCAGTCAGCAGTAGCAACAGTAGTAAGTGTAATACATGAAGCAGTGCCATCAATTGTAATTATTACCATAATCGATAATTATCATCATACACGTAACAAAGAAAACAGCAATGATGAAAAAATAACAATAATGATGACATTGGTAATGTGTTGTAGTAATGGCTAATGGTGATAATGACATAATAATGATAATAATAATAATAATGATGATGATGATGATGATGATGATGATGATAGTGATAATGATAACAACGGTGATTTTTAACATGACAGGAATAATTCTGACAGATCTGACTGCGATTTTGACAACAATTTCCATACTTTAATACCTAAATCTAAAGAATTATTACAAGGTTGATTTCGAAACCATTAGTATTTTCTTTAGCCAGCAATAATGTTTTTAGTCTCATTGATATTCTGAACAGGTAAAATTGAACACAATCTTCAATTTTGCGATATTCAAATGGGCTATGTCATTGGTATGATGAGCCAAAATTTTTAAGGGGCCAAGCATGGCATATGGAGCAAAATTCCTGCAAACAAAAAAGTTGGAAGCGATTGAAGCGAGCAAGCAAAAAACTTCACCTTTTTAACAGCAGAAAAGCTAATTTTGTGATAGATTGTATTGGTGGTGCATGGAACTTCTTCTCTTTTCTTTTTTGAGAGGGGGGGTTCTGACATTTTTTAAACAAGTGAGAAAGAGGGATGGGGGAGAGAGAGAGAATGAGAGAGAGGAGGAGGGAGAGAAACTTACGTGAAGGCGAAAGAAAGATGGGGTGTCTCAGATTGACAAAACATAAAGTAAAATATGTTTACTTGTTTTAAACCAATATGGTTTGACAGTGAATTTCTTTTTACTACGGTTTCAAGGAAATAAACAGTGTATTTGTTTTTTGTGTCAAAATGGTTTGATGGGGAAAAAATGATAAAAATTTACCCTCCCCCAATTAAGTGTGTGGGGGTGTGCCCCATTTATTTTTATATCATTTTTTAATATCACTTTTCTTTTGTTAGTATTCTTTATTCAGGTTTTTGTGGTAAAATAAGTGGAGAAGAAACAAGAAATGAGAATTGAAATTTAAAAGTGGTTATAAGCAGAAAAGAACCATGAAAACTGACAAGAGTCCTAAAAATGACTCATTTTTTAAGTCGGCATTTGAACATCTCGACTTGCTCTTTGTGGTCTCTTGCCCCCCCCCCCCCAGAAAAAAAAAAATCCCCGTAGGAAAAAAAAAATCCTTTTTTCCAAAATGGAATATGCGTGTTTTTTTTTCAAAATGAAATATTCTCTTTTTCAAAATGAAATACCCTTTTTTTAAATAATACATTTTCGATTACAAAATCACTACTAACCCTGTTCATGGTTACAAAAATGTTAAAATGTCCAGTTGTCAGGTTGGAATATTACAAATTTTTGGCTCGCGATCTGCGCTTGCATCACTTGCTGTTTAGTAAGGTATTAATCCTGTTCCTGGTTACAAAATATGCTTAGAAAGTCCAATTTCAGGTTGGAATATCACACATTTTGAGCTCGCGCTTCGCGCTCGCATTATTCGATTGGTGAGATATGAAGTATCCTATTCATGAGTCACTAGACTAGATGCAGTCCTTAACATGTTCCTTTTCTGGTCAGTATATTAACAATTTCAGCTCGCGCTTTGCGCTGGCGTTAATTCTTTAGTGAGATAGACATCTTTTTCATGATCACAAATGTTTAATTTTCATGTCTTAATACATAAAATGTCCAAAAAAATTGAGCTAACGATTCGTGCTCGCAACATCTCGCAAGGATTTCCTTTTAACAGTGATTGGCGCCATAATTATCAAAAATCGAGTTTTAAAACTTCAGATTTGATTTTTTTTCAAAACCGCTCGCTCGCTACGCTCTATCGCGGAAAAACAAAGCCTAAATATATAATCTTTTCAATTATAAATCACTTCAAACAGGCTTTGCTCAACTTAATTTCTACAGTACACACAGCTATTTCACGCACATGATAATCTCATGGTGAAATATCCGTTTGCATATAAGTGCCCTTTTTTGCTTTGCCCCCCCCCCACAAAAATACATACAGCCGCCCCTGTCCCAGGGAGTGGAGAAAGTGCATACGTTGAGAGTGTGCATGCCAGAATCGGATGACCGGGGTAATAATAATTATTGCAATGTAAATCTAGAAAAGTGATATACTAAATGGGCAAAGGTAACTATTTTATTATCATCATATTTTGATCATTATGTCTAAATCTATCATAACAAAATTATTTTTTATTACATGTACAACAGTCAAAATTTTTGCTCGCTCAGTTCACTTTCTCACAACATTTATGAATATTGCCCTGTGTGTCATGTCTGCCCCCTAAGTATTGTTGGCGCATTGTTCTGTATATCGTAATTTTGAAATGCCTTGGCCTCGAGGTTTTCAGGCCTTGGGTTTCCATGCCTTGTCCTTGGCCTTGGCCTAGGGTATTAAAGTCTTGGCCTGGGCCTTGGGCTTGAGGGGTTTGAGCCTTGACTACAACACTGATTAGGGTGTAAGATTACACGCAAAGGGAATGTAGTGTCGGATGATGCAGGTGGCAAACTTGATTTTTTTTTCTTCGTGGGTAGGAAAATTTGATTTATGCGGCGCTGCTTGCCTCTGATTTTAGGTAGTCTGGCTAGATATTTGTTGTAACAAATTGACAAATAAGAATGAACTAGTTGTCATTTATTTAAACAAAAAAACTTTGGTTTTAAAAAATACCTTCCAATGCTAATTTCCCATGAGAGCACTAGCTCCCAAGCGAGCAACGAGATCAACCGCCTTGTCAAATGAAGTGTAATTCACGGAACATAAATCGGAATCAATGTGGTCATTAACCGAAGCCCCCCGAGGAGAAGATAGATGCTGAATTAGACGGAATTCTCCCGGATTTCGCTTGGGGACGAGCCCTACCGGGGAGCAGCGAAAGTTATCGAAAGGCGGGTCTTGGAAAGGACCTGACATTCTCCCTAAACTAACTTCCTTACCAACTTTCTCCAACAGCATGTCCCTATGCACCCTAGCAGATTTCAAATTACGCGAGAACACAGAGCGACGCTCGCCTGTGAAACCCAATGAAAAACCCAACCTAAAACCAGAAATCAGAAAAGCTGCATTATGTTGATTATGGTGCCGTCTAAGAAATGGGAGCATGCTGCCAAGTTTAATTGGAGTTGGAGCTAGGCTTCTGTTTGGCGATTGCAGCGGCAGAGTTGCAGGCGTGTGAGCCATGCGCTGCTGAGGAGCATTTTCCGCACCGGTGAGCATAACGACAGGCGGTGCGTTGGCATGACCCAGCGTTAAAGGCGAAACAGACTGGTGAGGAGCGGAAGGGGGCAGGCGCGGCGCCAGGGGCCCGAATTGCCCCTTGTCTGTTGGCATATCCTGAGGATGGGAAACTACCCCGCCGAAACGACCGGTCGTATGGCCGAAAGGGCTGGTTACCCCCAAAAGACGAAAACGCTGCTCGACCGGGCGTCGAAGCTACTGTCAGCCATAGCTCGGTGTCTATGACAGCCCAGGAACGATGTGGATGACGGGCCTGACGTAACCGAAATTGAATGTCATAGGCCCGCCAATTGAAACCCCCAAAACGCACAATAGAGCGAACGATATCCATATACTTGAGGAGCTCGCGCGCACGCATACAGTGTCGCTCCAAGTATATAGACGCGTAAATAATAAACGCAGATGTCCACTGTTCTATGATGGCGATCACCGGAGCCTTGCTTTGGGGGCGAAGCATTAAAGCGGACCCGGTGGCACAAAGGCTGAAGGCCTGCAACTGGGAACTTTCCTCACTTAAGCTTTCCCTTTTTAGTAATCCACCTAACTCTACAAATTCACCTTTCCAAATCTTCTCCTTAACACTGGAAGGCACCTCCCCGCCCAAATCATCACACACACAGCTAAGCATATCTGGCTGCGCAGACAGCGTAGGAAAAGGAGGGTTGGGGGCTGGTGTAAAATTATCATGACTATTAAGCCCATCAACTACAGGGGCAGGAGGGATAGAAGGGGGAGCTTGGGATTGAATTTGGGGAATGACCGGATCTTGTGGAGAAGTCACAATAGGCCAGGAGCCCCCCATTGTCCCGAACTCACCGTTGGTTGTCGACGCCGAACTTCCAGCAGCTGGGCTCTGCGTAGAACTAAAAACTTGGCCGACGTCTGTCTCGAGGTCGACAGGAGAAGGCTGGCTGGCGGCATCTCGGACCGAACGACGAGTAGACTTCCTCTGACTTAACTTTTTGCCTGGCTTAACCTTGGGCATGATTGAATAATGCAGGGGTGGCGAAATTGAAAAGTCCTTAGAGCAAACTGTGACTCCTAACAGCTCAAAAGTCCAACAAACGGATATAACACAAATATACAGGTATGTTCCCAGATAAAAGAATAAATTCTCAACTGCGAAGCGTTCTTTAAGATATATGAATGGGTAAGAAAGACAATAAGAAGGATCACAACTAAAGAGTTCAACGCACGAATAACAAAAATACAGGAAGTATGTTGCACAAGACAGGTGAATTGAGATGGAAGATGCTTTCAAATCGACTCCACGAAGAAGAATGCTAACTTGTTAGAAATTGGCTTTTGCCCCCTCCCGAAATTACCACGTCAGCTAACGCGACGTAGCATTTTTAGCCACGCCTCCTTGAAATGTCCGAAAAATACCAAAATTCGCAACGCAACATTTTTTGGCCACGCCTCCTCGTGAAGTCCGACAAAATACCATATTTGGCATCGCAACATATCTCCGCCAGGGCAAAGGAATTCGCCTGCCAGGCCCCTTCCTTGTAAAACACCTGTTACGTACCGCTGGCGGGCTATGTTGTTGTCCAGCTAGTCTGACCTGAGATAACCTCTCATTAACTCGCTTCGCGCGTTAAGAGGTATTAAAGTTCTTTTCTGCTCTAGAGCGGAGAAAGTAAATAGAAAATGAGCGATTTCCATTTTTGGAAAGAGAGAGAGAGAGAGGAAAAAAAAAACTAAGCACCACAAACTTTGCACACCAACCTTTCTACAAGTACAATTTATTGGATAGGACTGCCATAAGTATTACATATTGAATTGGTAAGGGAGTGTGTGGAAGGGTGCGTCCGTATGGGTCATGTATTTTATATATTCATTTTATCTGTTATTTTTTTACACATTCCATGGTGAAATCACATCGTTAGTCTTCGGACTGTTTGATGAGTATTTTAGTAAAACCGAATTGAATTTGAATGTGAATATGTGAGGGCTTAGGGTAGGCGTACGTGGTGTGTGTGGGTGAGGGAGGGTGGGTGTATTTGGATGTGTATGGTGTGTTTATAAAAATGGGAAATCCTTAGTAGATTTCTTGGCGCTACTCGACAAGAAAATATAGTTCGTTGCTGACTATTAGTTCCATGCTATGTGTCTGCACCACTCGCCACTTTATTGAAAGCGAATGAACTTTGGAATCTATTCGACTCCTTTATATAAAAACAGGTCCTTAAGATATATTAATTCCCCTCAAAAGTATCTCTTTTGTTCTGAGAACAAGTATAAATAATAATAATCTGCACGCAAAAGTGTTCAGACAATTCCAACATAAGTGGACTTTTTTAATTTGTATTCTCGAGACGAACATAACATAATCGGGAGTTACTAATTAATGATGAAAGACAATAAAGAGGATTTTCATAGATAATCATTCGTAAGGAATACTATTATTTTTCAAAGAATCATGGAACATTCTTTCAAACAGCATACGAATTAAATATGTTAAATGAAAGTTAGGCAATTACGATTTGAAGGTGGCTGAATTACAAGCAGCAGAAGAAGCAGCAGTATTGGTAGTAATAGTAGTAGTAGTAGCAGTAGTAGTAGTATTAGTAGTAGTAAGAATAGAGGTAGAAGAAGTAGTAGTAGTAGTAGTAGTAGTAGTATAGTAGTAGTAGTAAGAATAGAGGTAGAAGAAGTAGTAGTAGAAGTAGTAGTAGTAGTAGTAGTAGTAGTAGTAATAGTTGTAGTAGTAGTAGTAGTAGTAATAGTTGTAGTAGTAGTAGTAGTAGTAGGAGGAGGAGGAGTAGAGGTAGAAGTAGTAGTAGAAGTAGTACTAGTAGTAGTAGTAGAAGTAGTAGTAGTAGAAGTAGTAGTAGTAGTAGTAGTAGTAGTAATAATAGTAGTTGTACAGTAGCAACAGCAGTAGTAGTAGTATTAGTAGTAGTATTATAGTAGTAGTAGTAGTAGTAGTGGTAGTAGTGGTAGTAGTGGTGGTAGTGGTAGTAGTAGTAGTAGTAGTAATAGTAGTAGTAGTATTGGTAGTATTGGTAGTAGTGGTAGTAGTAGTAGTTGTAGTAGTAGTAGTAGTAGTAGTAGTAGTAGTGGTATTGGTAGTATTGGTAGTAGTAGTAGTAGTAGTAGTAGTAGTAGTAGTAGTAGTAGTAGTAGTAGTAGTAGTATAGATTATGTTCGCCATCAATTCCAATTCCATAAATATTTCTATATGGCCCAACCCCCTTCATTGACCATGTTAACAGCTCCGTCTTCCAAATGTGAATAGCGCCACTAGATGTTGTGTCAATGACAAAATAGCTACGGAGTCGAATGAGATAAGGAACCATAAGAACAATTCATGTTCCTATTATCTTATGGACACGTGATATTTGTTGTTGAAAGATAAATGCTTCTAAATCTAAGACAATTGAGTGATTGAATTCAAAATTTTGTAAAAAAAATATATCTTACCTTCTTATCTACTGAAAAAACAAAAGAAGTGCACGTACATGTAATTTCCTGCATAACAAATTGAACATGTGGATTTGTCAATATTTGTATTTTATTCAGTTCGCGTGATTAACTTTTTTTTAACTTTACCTTAGGTGGGTCGTTATAGATTTGCTACATTGAGAATGATGGAAAATATGTAAAATGGAAAAGATAAGACCATTGTTTGGTTATCGAGCAAACCAATGGTTAAGGATTGGAGCGAATCGGGGAAAACCAAAAATACGGTTTTTAAGAATACATGTTCTTTCGAATTTTCATAATTTCAATCCTCATTATCCCTCTGATGTTTTTCCCCTGTTTTCTCAACGAATCATTCTCTTTTCTATATCACTGATGTTATTTACATGTTTGGCATTAAGTTTATTCATTGACCGATGTGCTTTTGTACTTATCCATTCGGCAATTTGCTGGAGATTTTTTTTATAGAATAGTCTGATGGTGTTAATCAGACTATTCTTTTGAAATCGGACTGAATCAGTTTTAATTTTTTTTTGGCATATATATATATATATATATATATATATATATATTGAAGAACTCACTTGCAAAAGGGGTTAGGTCCATTTTTCATCATATTTGATTTTTATGTCTCAATGTATAGACTTTTAGTAGCTTTATAAGATGATACCAAAGAAAAGTTGAAATTCCTATTAAAAAGTGAACTAAAATGGAAAAGAAAATTAACTTTTTTTCAAAAGAGGTTAGGTCCATTTCAGTTTAGTTGCAAAAGGAATTAGGTCCACACAGAGTTTTTTGGAAAAGAATATCTTTAAAAATATGAAGACAGGTAGATTTCTTTTATTCCCAATTTTATGTTATCATGGTAGGGTATCGTGGAAATTCAGTTCCGCATAAGAATATTGCAATATAGGAGAATTAAAAAATGATTTTCTTGGAGTGGACCTAACCCCTTTTGCAACCAAACTCTTCTGAAGAACTCATTTGTCAGAAGGGGTTAGGTCCATTTTTCAAAAAAAAAATAGTTTTCTGTCTCTAAACCTCTAAATGCGCCGAAAACAAGCAAAAGTCTGTTAATACCGTCTAAAATGCGAATGGTTCCGTAGTCTTGCTCCCAAACATTGAAAATCCATGTAATTTTCATCATACTTTGCACATAGATATACTGAGCAGGCCATTACAATTTTTTTGAATAGCTTTTCTCGTGACACAATACTTATCTAATTTCTATTTCTGGCTCTTTGTATACAATTTTGTTCAAGCAAGTTCCTATCAATCATGCAGAAATTCGTAAATAACAAAGGGAACTTCTAAAAAAATAGCTTAATCTGTACACTAGCAGGGGTTAACCATCGCCGTTTCACAATTTCGCTTATCTCAAACATGCTCTATTTAAATGTTATGTTTTCATTTCATGTCATGTTTTCTTTTATTTCTTTCTCTCATATCATTGTCTCCTCATCACTTAGTTATATCTCACTACACACATGCATTGCACTATCTAGTCCCTATTTCCAAATGTTGGGATCGTTATCCGGCTTGCTCAATTGGAATTCGAAAGTATTTATTACTAAAAATATTTATGTAGTATTGGGATTCGTTCCTCAGTCTCTCTTGCGTTAGCAACGGAATTTCCTTTCAATTCTATTGACGACGACGAGTTTTTGTTCCAGCTTCACGCAGATAGGAAAATAACTAGAGCTATAAATAATCCCGAATACGACAACAGCATCTCTTATGATTTAAATACAAACTCAGAAGAGTTGCCCCTTAACTTTGATGACAATGACCCAGTACAACAGTTTGCTTCATCTAAATACTATAGGTAAATGAATACAAATCAAATAGTTTTAACAATATAAATGATAACACGTTTCTTTTACATATAAATATAAGGAGCCTGAACAAGAATTTTGAACAGCTTGATCTACTACTAGAACATTTTAATTCACATAATAGCCCTATTATTGGTCTGACTGAAACGTGGCTCCAACACTCTAGTAACTCTCTTTTGAATATTGATGATTATTATTTACTCACAAACAACAGACATAATAGACCAGGAGGCGGTGTTGGTATGTGTATACCGAACCGACTAGATTACTCTTGTTTAAAAAATCTTACCCACATGAATGACAGTCTTGAATCACTTTTTATAGAGGTTAAAAATAAACACAGTAGGAATGTTATAATAGGGGTGATTTACCGCCCTCCACAATGTCCCCATGATGATTTCTTAAGAGATATCCAAAACATTTTACAAAGTCCAATTATTCAAAATAAACACTGTTTCTTAATGGGTGACTTCAATGCCAATTTGTTGCAGTCCAATGCTCAAGGATTTCCTCACGATTTTCTTGAAATGATTCTTTCGGCTTCTTTTTTACCTACCATAACTAAACCTACGAGAGTAACAGACCGATCTTCCACATTAATTGATAACATTTTTACTAATATGCAAGATATGCCTTTAGAATCAGGAATCGTTATTTCTGATATATCTGACCATTACCCTATTTTTGTAGAACTACTCTTTTAAACACACGAGATGAAAGTCGTAATTCTAAAATAAAAACTCGATGTTTAAATGCCAGAAATTTCGAACGCCTCAATGAAAATTTGAGTACAGTTGACTGGCAACAAATTTATGATTCTGAAGATGTGAATGAGGCTTACGATAATTTTATTGATATTTTAAAGGATAATTTTGATATGTGTATACCATTTAGAGAACGGGTGAGTAACTATAAAAAATACCCTAGATCTCCATGGGTGACTGAATCTATCTTAAGATCTAAGATCGATAAACCGGAAAAATAATCTGTTTTATAAATACAAAACTAATCCAAATAATAAGACTCGTGAAAAATACACTCGATATAAAAATATTTTGACCAATTTACTACGACAAGCGAAAAAACATTATTATGCAATGCAATTTGAGCTTAATAAAAATAACATGAGAAACACATGGAAAATAATTAACAGAACATTAAACAGAAACAGTAAAACGCAAAAAAATATCCAAATTAAATCAGAGACTAACGATCTTATTGAAGAACCTCAAGCGATAGCTGAGACTTTTAACTCGTACTTCTCTCAAATTGGAGAAAAACTTGCAGAAAATATTCCGACAACTGGCAGTAAATTTGATAATTATCATCTGGGGAATAATAACCCATCTTCTTTGTTTTTTGTCCCTACTGACCGTGAGGAAATTATCGGTATAGTGAATAGGTAAGAAGGAAAGAAAAGTTCAGGACACGACGAGATTGATATAAACTGTCTCCTAAAATCAATAATCTTAACAATAGCGACTCCGCTGGCCCACATTTTTAACCTATCACTCACTAGTGCCATTGTACCAAATAACATTAAAATTGCTAAAGTAATCCCAATATTTAAAAAATGAGACACATCTGAAACAAAAAACTACAGACCAATATCACTGTTACCATCCTTATCCAAAGTTTTGGAAAGGATCGTATTTATTAGATACATTATCACATGCCGATACATTATCACATGCCGTTGATCAACATTTACATACAATTGCAATATTCCTGGACTTTTCCAAGGCTTTCGATACAATTAACCATGATATCCTATCAGTAAAGTTGTCCCACTATGGTGTTAGAGAGAAAGCCCTGGAATGGTTCAGGAATTATTTTTCGAATAGAAAACAATTTGTTCAAATAGATAATCACAGTTCTGCATTGCGACAAATAAATTGTGGAGTTCCGCAGGGTAGCATACTGCGTCCCTTGTTATTTATAATATACATAAATGACTTTTATAAATCTTCAGATGTTCTATCTTTCATTTTATTTGCAGACGATTCGACATTATTTTATTCTCATGCGAACCAAAATACACTATTATCTATACTATAAATCGTGAACTGAGACATGTAGTTGAATGGGTTAAAGCTAACAAATTATCCCTTAACATCCTGAAGACAAACTTTATGTTATTTAGTAATACTTTGCAAAATCTACCTAGATACATCCTTTTGGATGACACACCTCCAAATAGGGTCTCTTCAACCAAATTTTTAGGTCTCATGATTGACGATAAATTGAAATGGAACATTCATATTCAAATTATATCCAAAACTATATCCAGGAATATTGGTGTAATGAATAAAATAAGACACTTTTTTCCAAAATCAACACTTTTTACACTATATTCCTCCCTAATACTTCCCTATCTGAATTATGTAATAATGACATGGGGTAACGCCAACAAATATCTTACAGACAAAATTCTCATCTTACAAAAGAATATTATAATAATTATACATAATGCTCCTCCCCGTTATCATACTAACAATTTATTTTACAAGTCGAATATTTTAAAACTTCCAGATCTATTTCTTTTTCAAACAGGGCAATTCATGTACAAATTGAATTCAAACGAACTCCCAAGCATATTAATTAACATGTTTACAAAAAATAACGCCATTCACAATTACCCAACAAGACAATCCCTCCGTTTTCACCTTCCCCGTACCCGCACTCAACTTGCGCAAAAACAATTTCCTATTACGGTCCTAAATACTGGAATACACTCAGTCACGACATCATTAACTCCGTTAGTCTGAACTGCTTTAAAATCAAGCTAAAAAAGCACATTCTCGAATCTTATAGAGTAAGTCCAAATTGAGCGCTCAGGACCCAACACCTCTCTTTCTCTCTTTCTCTCTTTCTTACTTTCTTTCTCTTCTTTCCTCTTTGTCCTTCCCTTTCATCTGCCATCACCCTTATTTTTTCCCTTTCTTTCTCTTTCATCCACACAGGTACACCAGTCTTTCTTCTCGGTTACATTTTTTTTCACATTCATCCATCATTTCCGTACTCCATCCATCACAATAGCATTTTTAGGATTTTTTCTCGTTCTTGCATTTATACTTATACCTACAAACCTGTCTTTTAACTTATTCTTTGAGGAATCCACACTTAACAAGCCCTGCTTTTTAGTGGATCCCTCCATTTCCTCAACATTTATTTAAATAGTAAAGATAAATAAAAGAAATTATATGCAAAATTCTTTATCATGAATAGTCTACAGTTATTATTATGATTACCTAGTTCATTGTAAATATCATTTTTAATATGGTTATATTGTTTCGTGTCTATTGTAAATATTAATTTATCTATGTCATATTGTCATATATTGTCATTGTATAAATGTATATACTTGCGTATTCATTTATATATTTGTAATGATTTCTTTTGCTGTTAAATTGACTTGAGTTGAAATGAAAATAAACCAAACTGAAACTAGATACTTTAGCACCTGAATATTCCAAATATGCAAAAATTAACATGGGTCCATGTGCTTGATTTTTTGCTATAGAGCTTCAAAGTTACCCAAAATGGATGATGTTCTTAAGAATTGCGCATCCAAAAGAATTTGGCCTGTTAGACCTCACGAGATCACAACAATGAGTTTAAAGCCCTATTACCCAGTCAAAATCCATGAAAATGTCATCAAATTTTGCAATATGATTAAGAATTGTATCCGTAAGATGGATGATCTATCTATATTGCTGTCATTTGTTTGCTCATTTAAGACTAACAACACTCTCAGTTCTTAGAAATTGCGGGAAAGATACTCAACCTCAAAAATGTCAAATTTCAATAACAAACTTGAGAAGTAAAAGAAATGCTGCGCTTTATTCAAAACCCATGTCATTTTCACCAAACCTTGCAAAGTTGTAAAGGAAAGTATACCTAAGAGGGGCAAACATTACAAAATATGGGTCTCTGTGCTTGTTTTCAAACTATCAGCACTCTTATTAGACATGTTAGAGAAAATGTGCTTCTTGAAACACCCGAAAACGCGCCAAAAGCAGTATCTATGTGAGAGAAAATTCCGAACCAGTTTTCCATTTATTCAAAACTCGGGGTCATATTCATCATACTTTGCAGCACTACAGAGAAACTATTTTGAAATTGTAGAGGAATAAAAAAAATGGTCCATGGAATAATTCCAGTTTATTAGCTTCATAAAATAACACATCAGATCTGCAGTTAGTGCATGCAGATAAGGAGAAAAATCAGCTCACAATACCTACAGTTGATTAAATCGCCAGTTCATCCATTGTGACGTCAGCGCGCAGAGTGTAAAATATGCGCAGATCATGATGCGCACAAACATAACTGTGGAACGTCCTTAAGATATCGATTCCCCTCAAAAGTATCTATTTTGTTCTGTGAACAAGTATAAATAATAATAATCTGCACGCAAAAGTGTTCAGACAATTCCAACATAAGTGGACTTTTTAAAATTTGTATTCTCGAGACGAACATAACATAATCGGGAGTTACTAATTAATGATGAAAGACAATAAAGGGGATTTTCATAGATAATCATTCGTAAGGGATACTATTGTTTTTCAAAGAATCATGGAACATTCTTTCAAACAGCATACGAATTAAATATGTTAAATGGCAGTTAGGCAATTACGATTTGAAGGTGGCTGAATTACGAGCAGCAGCAGAAGCAGCAGTATTGGTAGTAATAGTAGTAGTAGTAGTAGTAGTAGTAGTAGGAGTAGTAGTAGTAAGAGTAGAGGTAGAAGAAGAAGTAGTAGTAGTAGTAGTAGTAGTAGTAGTAGTAGTAGTAGTAGTAGTAAGAAAAAAAGGTAGAAGAAGTAGTAGTAGAAGTAGTAGTAGTAGTAGTAGTAGTAGTAGTAGTAGTAGTAGTAGTAGTATTAATAGTTGTATTAGTAGTATTAGTAGGAGGAGGAGGAGTAGAGGTAGAAGTAGTAGTAGAAGTAGTACCAGTAGTAGTAGTAGAAGTAGTAGTAGTAGTAGTAGTAGTAGTAGTAGTAGTAGAAGTAGTAATAATAGTAGTTGTACAGTAGCAGCAGTAGTAGTAGTATTAGTAGTAGTAGTAAAGTAGTAGTAGTGGTAGTAGTGGTAGTAGTGGTAGTAGTGGTAGTAGTAGTAGTAGTAGTAGTAGTAGTAGTAGTAGTAGTAGTAGTAATAGTAGTATATTGGTAGTATTGGTAGTAGTGGTAGTAGTAGTAGTTGTATTGGTAGTAGTGGTAGTATTAGTAGTAGTAATAGTAGTAATAGTAGTAGTAGTAGTAGTAGTAGTAGTAGTAGCAGTATAGTAGTAGTAGTATTGGTAGTATTGGTAGTAGTGGTAGTAGTAGTAGTAGTAGTAGTAGTAGTAGTAGTAGTAGTAGTAGTAGTAGTAGTAGTAGTAGTAGTAGTAGTAGTATTAGTAGTATTGGTAATAGTGGTAGTAGTAGTAGTAGTAGTAGTAGTAGTAGTAGTAGTAGTAGTAGTAGTAGTAGTAGTAGTATTAGTAGTAGTAGTAGTAGTATAGATTATGTTCGCCATCAATTCCAATTCCATAAACATTTCTATATGGCCCAACCCCCTTCATTGACCATCTTAACAGCTCCGTCTTCCAAATGTGAATAGCGCCACTAGATGTTGCGTCGATGACAAAATAGCTACGGAGTCGAATGAGATAAGGAACCATAAGAACAATTCATGTTCCTATTATCTTATGGACACGTGATATTTGTTGTTGAAAGATAAATGCTTCTAAATCTAAGACAATTGAGTGATTGAATTCACAATTTTGTAAAAAAATATATCTTACTTTCTTATCTACAATTAGTATCTGAAAAAACAAATGAAGTGCACGTACATGTAATTTCCTGTATAACAATTTGTACAAAGTCATGTGGATTTGTCAATATTTGTATTTTATTCAGTTCGCGTGATTAACCTTTTTGAACTTTACCTTAGATGGGTCGTTATAGATTTGCTACATTGAGAATGATGGAAAATATGTAAAATGGAAAAGATAAGACCATTGTTTGGTTATCGAGCAAACCAAGGGTTAAGGATTGGAGCGAATCGGGGAAAACCAAAAATACGGTTTTTAAGAATACATGTTCTTTCGAGTTTTTCATAATTTCAATCCTCATTGTCCCTCTAATGTTTTTCCCCTGTTTTCTCAACGAATCATTCTCTTTTCTATATCACTGATGTTATTTACATGTTTGTGCATTAAGTTTATTCATTGACCGATGTGCTTTTGTACTTATCCATTCGGCAATTTGCTGGAGATTTTTTTTATAGAATAGTCTGATGGTGTTAATCAGACTATTCTTTTGAAATCGGACTGAATCAGTTTTAATATGTTTTTGCATATATATATATATATATATATATATATATATATATATATATATATATGTATTGAATAACTCACTTGCAAAAGGGGTCAGGTCCATTTTTCATCAAATTTGATTTTTATGTCTCAATGTATAGATGATACCAAAGAAAAGTTGAAATTCCTATTAAAAGGTGAACTAAAATGGCAAAGAAAATTCACTTTTTTCAAAAGGGGTTAGGTCCATTTCAGTTTAGTTGCAAAAGGGGTTAGGTCCACACAGAGTTTTTTGGAATAGAATATCTTAAAAAATATGAAGACAGGTAGATTTCTTTTATACCCAATTTTATGTTCTCATGGTAGGGTATCGTGGAAATTCAGTTTCGCATAAGAATATTGCAATATAGGAGAATTAAAAAATGATTTTCTTGGAGTGGACCTAACCCCTTTTGCAACCAAACTCTTCTGAAGAACTCATTTGTCAGAAGGGGTTAGGTCCATTTTTCAAAAAAAAAATTGTTTTCTGTTTCTAAACCTCTAAATTTTTAGTCACTCTGATGATACCAAAGAAAATCTGAAATTCAAATGAAAATGTGAATGAAAGTGGCAAATAAAAATCACTTTTTTAATCAAAAGAGATTGGATTCATTTCAGTTTACTTGCAAAAGGAGTTAGGCCACAATGTTAATTTTCCAAAAAAAATATATAGAACAAAATTGAAGACAGGTATATTTATTTTGTACCCAATTTTATGTTCACATGATAGGGTAGTACATCATGATTATTTAGTTTCTCATAAGAATATTGCAATGAGTGCGAATAAAAAACATGGTTTTTCTCGGATTGGTCCAAAGTGGACCTAATAATAATAACAAATAATAATATGAACATTTGTAATGCGCCAGTATCCATCATAAAAAGATGCTCATGGCGCAATAAAGAAAAGAAAAGAAAAGCAAAAAGAAAAAGAAAGGAAGGAAGAAAGAAATCCTACTAAAAAGAGGGGTAGAATAACAATTACCTAAAAGCTTGCGTGAATAACCAGGTTTTAAGAAAACTTTTGAAAGTGGTGAGACAAGAAATATTGCGGATTTCTATTGGCAGTTTATTCCATAGGAAAGGCCCAGCATGTTGAAATGATCGATCCCCCCATGAATTATGAGATTGTGGTACAGCGAGTAAGAATGAACTAGAAGACCTATGGTTGCGAGAGGGATTGTATGGAGTAATCAAAGAAGAGTTGTATTGAGGTGCAGTTCTGTGAATAGAATGAAAACAAGTAGTAGGATTTTAAATGTAATGCGCTGTACAACGGGTAACCAGTGAAGAGATTTGAGAATGGGGGTTATGTGATTCCTCTTGGGGGACATGGTGACGATACGGGCAGCATTATGTTGGAGTTTCCTAAGGCGATCTAACTGAGATTGTGAAACATTACATACTAAAGCATTGCAAAAATCAAGACGGGATGTTATGAGTGCATGTATAATCTTCTCTGTACAAGACTTAGTGAGATACTTCCTAATGAACCCCAAATTCCGTAATTGGTACAGTACTGATTGACATATACTAGAGACCTGGGTAGACATGGACATGTTAGCATCAAACATAACCCCAAGATTTCTGCACTTATCTGAAACTCTGATTACAGAACATCCTATTTTTATGGAGCAGACATTAGACTTAGATAACTGAGCCCTAGAACCAACCCCTTTTGCAACTAAACTCTTGGCATTGAATCCCCCCTCACCCATTGAGGCCTACTCTTTTCAAAGGTATAATTTAACAGGGGATACTTGATTAACAAAATAGGGTGTATTTTTTAATGCAGTGGTTTAAGTTGCATTCGTCATGTTCGTGATTAAATGTGGAAAGGGTTTACAAGCTGCGGCGCAAGAGCGTTTAGAGAGAGAGGGGGGGGGGGCACTTTTTCAAGAAAGATATTTTCTCAAATAAAGATTCACAATGAGGCATAGACACACACACACACACACACACACACACCCTCACACACACACACACATATATATATATATATATATATATATGTATCTACACATATATATATATATATATATTGTAGCCGAACCGACTTCCCTCCTGACGAGCTGGTTCGTTTCGGGTGCAATATACAACCAGTTGGTGTAAAGTCCGTCTTTTTCACTTCTGACTCTTTGCTCCTTCTCGGTAACATAGATAATATCTCATGGATTTTAACATCTCCGTCATTCCGTATCTCTATTATCTCAGTAATTCCAGTATTCAGTATCACCGTAATCAGTACTTCTGCTTTTCCAACCATGCATACTTGCAGCTTCATACAGCAAAATAACGACACGCAGGAAGCAAGGCATTCAGTTTTGATAAATCATGCTCATCCTGTTGCAGCAGGTTCTAATGAATATTGAACAGAGTTTTGTTCTGAAACATCTAACTACTAAGCATAATTGTTAGGCCCTAAATTTTAATCATCATTAAAACAGTAAGGGTCATGAAATAAATCTTTTCAACAACGGCAATGGTAATTGTCACTACTATTTATACCCGAACAGTGAAGAACAATTTAATGTAAACATCTAACATAATCAAACAGTTGTAAACATCGTTATTTCTCAGGAAATATTGCTTAGATACAATTTAAAGAAAATACCTAAATAATCGATTACAAATGATTACTGAATTTCCCTATGCAACTATATACATGGATTAAAAATTATTCTACGCTCTTCACCGTTCCAAAACCATGATGAACATTAAATAAACCTTACATTTCGTTACAATATATATATATATATATATATATATATATATATATATATATATATATATATATATGTGTGTGTGTGTGTGCCTCATTGTGAATCTTTATTTGAGAAAATATCTTTCTTGAAAAAGTGCCCCCCCTCTCTCTAAACGCTCTTGCGCCGCAGCTTGTAAACCCTTTCCACATTTAATCAAGTATCCCCTGTTAAATTATACTTCTGAAATAAGAGAAGGCCTATATGGGTGAGGGGGGGGGGGGTTCAATGCCAAGACACGCCAATGTAATGTATATCCTTGTATTGTTTCGTCATTCTTGGCAAACAGTTTGCCGAACTCCTACTACCGATAAGGGCGCACCTTATTTAACCATAAACATGCTGTTTGGCGAAGAGAGATAACAGAAGCGAGTCAGGATGTATTGGATGAAGCAATATCCTGGTTCTAGAGAATCAAAATGATGTTGAAATGCTTCACCTTAAATTCTTGATGTGCACCAAATCAGTGGCACAATGAGCCAAACAAAAAATGACGGGACCAACAATGGCGTACGAGCAAAGGAAAATAAGAAGCTGCGAGGGTGTGAAGCGAGTATGCAAAATGTTGGCCTTTTTTATACCAAAAAAATATGATAGATATAGACATGATATAAAAAAAATCATATTGCATCAATTTCCTTCCTTGTTCACCATTTTGTTTTGGTTGTGAAACATTTTGGGAGTCCGTGGCCGTTAAAAATGAATTGCAAACGCAGCTGTAACGTTGTTCGTCCCACTAACTCAAGCTTGAGGTCAAACCATTATACTGGAATGAAAAAAAAACCCGTATAGATATGACTTCTTCTACAACACTTGTCAAAAGATATCATTGTGGTATTGCACATGAGGAAAACAAAAAACAAACTCCATATCGCATCAATTGACAAATGGTCCATGTAAATTTGGTTTAATATTACTTCATAATTTATGATACCCAATGTCCAATGATAAATGTTTCTGTACAGCAATAGTTTTCTTATTGGCAGGGGCGGAAATCTCTCCCAAAAGGGACAAGGGGCTGGCAAATTTGACAAGCAAAAAAAAAAAAAAAAAAAAGGTTATCACCCCAAATTTAAGGTCATTTTGACGAAAATAAATTTGACAAGCAAAAAAAAAGGTTATCATCCCAAAAGTAAGGTAATCTCGTCCCAAAATACATGTTTTATTCCTATTTTGAATGATGTATTTCTTACCATCATAAAAGACCGAACATAGTAGGGGGGACATTTCATATTGTGTTCCCCCTACTATTTTGAGTAGGGGGGACACGTCCCCCCTGTCCCCCTTGGATTTCCGCCCACGCTTATTGGTTTCACGTATCATCCCTTTAATGCACCATTAGCCCAAAGTCTAATGATCATCCAAAAATTTGAACGTAGATTACAATCTGTACACACGTTGTGGTAATAACAATTTTACAGGCCTCGTAAAATCTGAGGAGTTTGAAAATTGAAATAAAACTCAATATCTTTCATTTTCATTGTCTTCAAATAGTAGCGCAGATTTTTTGTTTTTATTTATTCGTTTATTATCATTGGAATTGTCATTATTATTTTCATAATTATTAACATTACTATTGTCTTATTTTATGTATTCATATATTATTTCTAGGGGGTGTCATTACTTTGGAGACTGGGGAGTATAGGTGAACAGCAAGTGTGCATCATACCCTAATATTTAATCTTATATGTACACATATAGTATTTGGTAAAAGAAAACATTTTTTTCATCGTGTTGTAATTAAGGTATTCCACTCAAATATATTGCGAGTATGAGGTTAAAAAGGATGGGATGAAAGAAATGTAGAAAGGGAGCAGTCAGACGGCAGGTCCCAAGAAAGTGGCTTCTTTCATCCAAGTGATATTCATGACTTGAGATGTTTTGCATATTTAATGAGCTTGATGCGGACCAAAACACCTCTTTTCATTCGGTCATTGCTGCTCTAATTGTGCATCGAATTTCATGAATTTGGTATCATTGTAAAGAAGAAGAATCATTCTTTCAGGTCATGTGTTTGAATTTATTCAAAGATTTTGTAATATATGTTAAAATTTTGATCTAAAATATGCTACAAAATAATTATTTTCACCTGACAAAAGCTGCTATTTTCACACTTTATTTTTGTTTGAGCCCAAATGATTTTTATATCATGATAAAGCTGAATATGTATGCTTTAAAATGATATGGGTTTCAAAATAAGAATTGGTTCAATCGGGTCAAGATCACACTTTTCATTTGCCAAGTACATAAAGCAGCTTGAAAACAAGAATACTGCACTCTGATTGGTCAAAGAGACCTCACACTGCAAATTCCAACGGTTCCAGTGCCTGGGTTCATGGGAAGGTCACACATCCCATGTGGTAATCTCCTCAAATACACCGCGCCTGTTGTTCTGTGAACCTTATCAAGCCAATCACAACTCTGGATTTCATGCAAGTACAAAATTTCAGAAATCTCGTCTTGTACCTTGGTGGGAAAAGTGTGATCTTGACCCGATTAAAAGGTGCCGCATATCAAGAGTGGCATTGTGAGAAAGTACAGAAGTTCAGCTTTATGGTGATATAGATATCATTGAGGCTCAAAATAAAAAGTTTTGCACAATTTGCAAAAGAAAACAGAGGAAGAAAATTCAGATTGAGGCACATTTTCAGGCCAGAAATTTACTTATTTAACAAAATATTGTATACAAAATAAATGACCAATATGAAAGAGTAACATTTACTCTATCTGATGGTGCAATAATATTTCATTTGACTTGAGGTTAAAACATGTAAATTCTTAGAGAAAGAAAATCTCACGAATCACGAGATTTTGCAAGGAGGAGGATTCAGCCACGAGATGATTTGGATGAATCTGGCCTTTTTGCTCATTAGCATAGGGACCTGCGGTCTGACTGGGAGAGAGAGAAGAAAATAAAGAAAGAAAGAAGGAAAGTAAGAAAGAAAGAAAGGAAAAAAAGAAATGAAATAAAGAAAGAAAGAGAGAGAGAAAAGCAAAAAAGAGAAGAAAACAACGAGGTGAGAAAGAAATAAATTTTGAAAATGCAAATGTCAATAGAAGATTAGAAAAAGAAAAAAGTTAACAATAAAAGAGAAAAGCGATCAAATAGTTATGTTTAGGAACTGAAGAAAGTTAAACAAAACAAGGAGTGAAATGAGCGGAAGGCCTAGACTTGTCCAAGAGGGACATATATCAGTTTGCGACACTTATATCCTTTTGTGCAGTCAATTATCGGAATTATCGGCGATTCTGCTCTGAATCGGGACCTATTTCGGATTATTTCGTCTCTGATTCTGGGAGCTTCCCGAATCACAGCCGAATAGGTTCCGATTCCACCAAATCCATCCGAATCAGGCCATATACGGGCAAATCCGGTCAGAATTTCATTCGGGAGAAATCGGTTTTGGTGTGACCCTGGCTTAAATCGTATATACACGTGCAAGCTAGGCTGATTAAATAATCTAAATTTGCCTGGATACGATGTCTTTAGCGCATTGTAATAACAGATTCAAAATCATTATTACATTGATTCAAAGTAATTGAAGTTGTGGATCCCCCCCCCCCCCCACTCCAGACAATGAATAAAAAAAAGAAAGAAATTGTCTCATCATGTCCAAGTTCATTATTAATTACTGTTTATCCAGAACGTATTTATTTAATGTGTCGCCAATAAAAAGCCGACTGACATATTAAAATGTTATGTATATATGACTTCAACAGGACGTGCTAATCCTCGGTTAATATAAAACCAAGATGGGTGTTTCGGGTCAAAGACTAAAGAAGCTAGTTACAAAGTAAACAATAATCAATCTCGGGTAGTTATTTTGAAAGCCTCCTTCCACCCATTACAGGCGCCTGCGAAGAGAAAATTCAAGATATTTTGTGTGTTTTTTCTTTCTATTATTCTTTCTGCAAAGAGAAAGAATTCAGGATATCTTTATTGTCAACAGCGGAATTTACCTGAAACTATCGATTCTGCTTTGGTGTCTAACATGGACGCAAGTGTTAGAATTTCTTAATATTCAACTGTAAATTTTTCTTGTATTTTGTCGGTTTTGTAAGAACTACGTTTTTTCTGTATTGTCGGGGCGTAAGGTTTTTTCGTTTCAGATTATTCTTCAGAATAACGATACCGGATGTGTGTGGTGATCGTTGTGGAAATGGTGGACTAGCGGAGATCGTGTGGCTCGTTGTGAAGCCAGTGATACCCTAAGCATGAGCCTTTGTGGTTCAAAGCTCAGCCAAACCACGCCGGTCTTTATTTTATTAATTCTCTCAGGTAAGCACTTAACTATTTTGTAAACTCATGGGAGGCCTAGTTCATTATAAGCTATCAGTATTGTATTGGCTTGATGCTCGCCCTTGGCCTTCAGGCGTCTTAAGGAATATGTTTTCGATGACTTGGCCTTGTGAATTTGCAGCCTTGAAAACCCCTGACATTTTCAAGACATTATATATAAGTCCACTACCCATTCTTTGCATGTTTTTTTTTTGTTCTGTTTCGTTCGTTTCAATGTATATAGGCCTGATGAAGGCCCGATGGCGAACGGCCGAATGTGCGCCGATTAAATACGATCAGAAAGCTACGTCTTG
Organism: Lytechinus pictus; assembly: GCF_037042905.1. Lineage (NCBI taxonomy): Eukaryota > Metazoa > Echinodermata > Echinoidea > Temnopleuroida > Toxopneustidae > Lytechinus > Lytechinus pictus. The sequence continues at coordinate 32,298,166 of NC_087249.1, forward strand.
CATCTATGTCTCCATTTTACGTTTATATAGTTTTATACATGTATATTGGCTTTTTATATATACTGGCTACTTTTTATTTCTGATATTAAAGTTGTTGTTGATGGTAAGTTGTAATGATAAGCATTGCCATCCTAATACTGCTACTTTCAAGGCTATTACAGGTTAACCAAGTTACGACGTAAGAGTAATATCAGTAGTTTATAGTACAGTAGAAACATTATTAGGAAAAAATTGTGGCAGAAAAAAACACACACTTTAATGGATACTCTAAGAAGAAAATTTGAACAGATTGAATCCGATAAGATAAACAAATGAAAAAAAATTATCAAAATTTGCCAAGGCCAAATAACAAGGAGTTGTGATTTTTTGTATTATTCCGTTGAAAAGGTTCTGTCCTCGTTAATATGCAATGAGAGATCTGATGATGTTATATTTCCACTTACTCTTTTTTATTTCAATGTTTGAAGAGGTGTGGGGTGATGAATGTACACGTGTCCATCATTGATTCTATATATGACGTATTTCAAATCAATACCTCGGTATGCAGAGTATATACATGTACGTCGGTGTGGGTCAGGGGCAGAAATCTCTCCAAAAGGGTAGGGGGACAAGGGGCTGGAAAATTTGACAAGCAAAAAAAAAAAGGTTATCACCCCAAAAGTAAGGTCATCTCGTCCCAAAATACATGTTTTATTTCCATTTTGAATGATGTACCCACCTTGGGGTTCTCTCAATTAGCTCACTGACACTATTCAACTCTGAACCTTTCCTTCTTTAATGTCACATTGAATCTGAAATGTTAAGTGTCGGCCTCCTTTATCCGAAGAGGAAACAGCCTACCAAATGGTTCTTCATATTTCTAAAATAATTATTCGTTTGTTTTACACACCATGTTACAGGACTGGTCCTAACTGTGGCAGGCCAAATATGTGGTAAGTATAACAACACCAATTAACGGTACGATCATTGATGTTATTCAGTGTCAAGTACAAAAATGCACTCAATTACAAATTGATGATAGTGAAATAGAGTTATCATAAAGCGATTGTACATGTATCTGTCCGATATGACAACCCGGAGCTCCACTCTTATTTTGAAAATCTAATAATTGGCAATGATTAATATTGCTTATGATAGTAATGATTATGATAATTGTGAAATTAGAACATGATGAAAATGATAACAATAACCATACTGATGGTGTTTTGATAGTGATCATGTTTTAAAGAATTAGCAGCAGTCGTTCAAATAGTCGATTGAGTACTATGCGTATTGTTGTTATTATCATTATTATTAGTATTATTGTTTTTATTATTACTTTATTATCATTATTATTATCATTATTATTATTATTATTATCGTTATTATTATTATTTATTATTATTATTATCATCATCATCATCATAATCAATCAAAATAGAAGCAACAGCAGCAGCAGTAGTAGGTGTAGTATAGTAGTAGTAGTAGTAGTAGTAGTAGTAGTAGTAGTAGTAGTAGTAGTAGTAGTAGTAGAAGTAGTAGAAGTAGTAGTAGTAGTAAAAGAAGAAGAAGATATAGTAGTAGAAGAAGTATAGTTAAGACAGTAGACGTAGTTGTAGTATAAATTATAAACCTCGAATAAAATACTAGAGAATCGAAGTTATTTGTACCGTCTGAGATACAAAAAAAAACACTGACTTCAATTTTTTGTTCCGTCTCTTAACCATTTCATTGGCGGTTTTATTTTCAGGAACCCTCTGCTCGCCACCTGCTGTATTAGGTGGTGGATCAATAAGTTTTTCCCCCAACGAGACTTGCTATGATGAAGGTTCATCCGTGAACGTCACCTGCAGTGGATACCTATTCGGAGAAACAGAAATTGGAGAGTGCTTTAACGGATACTGGGAAACACCGCAGCAGCCAACATGCGAAGGTATAATCTCATATTTTCACCTCCTGAATGCTTATTATTTTTTGGATTGTGTAAAGAACTTTAAAACCATCAACGCGATTAAAATTTTGTGGTATTTTCAATCATAATGAAACCGAATAATTTACCAGGGATGTTTGATCCGATATGATTTTAATTCGGGAATGAACCAGGTGATGAAAATACATCAATAAATAAACAAACACCCCAGTACACCATAATCAGACCCCCCAAAATAAAACAATTTAAAAAAAACAATACACATACACTCACAAAGTAATGATGATAATAATAACAACAAGAAGAAGAACAAGTTTGAAATGAATGAATTGAAAATAAAATAAGACTATACACCAGGTTGTGAATATTTAAACAAACAAACCCACACCATTTTCTACAGGGAAACAACGAAAAGGTTTACTTAACCGTTCCAATAAACTATACTGTGCACATTCATTGCGGAATTTAAAAAAAGAAAAAATTATGCTTTGTCATAGCTGCTGTTTTATCCAGATCCTTGGAACAAATTTAATTTCAAATTCAAGTTCAAATTTGTTTCCACAGTTATAAATATACATATATACAAATCATTGACATTAAGAGATATATTACATATGGAGGGGTCAAAGAAAGCACAACTTCTTGTATAAATTGGCCCCAATGTAAGTACCACCACCCCCCCCCCCCCGAACAAAAATATTGTTCAGTTTAATATTATAAATGGCATTGTATTGTGGTAGTATGATGTGCATTTTTATAATTAATTAATTTGTTTCTTTCTACGATATTTATATTATGTAGAATCAAGTTGCCCAGTACCCACAGACCCCCAGAACGGCTCACTAAGCCCATCGGGTAGTAACTCTTTATACGATGAGATTGAGTACTCTTGTAACGAAGGCCTCTTCCTTGATGGTCCCAGCATGGCAGTTTGTACCGGGACGGGGCAGTGGTCTCCAAATACAATACCATCATGCTCTGGTGAGTACGGAGGAGGTTTGATAGAGATTGTTGGATGAAATACCTATAAGGAAAAGAATGGGATTTTTTTTTTCTTACCTGATTGCTAAGAAGGTATGAAAACTGAACCCGGATCACCGGAATCCAAAACCCCAGTTCTACCGACTGAGCTATCGTGCCTCCTCAAGAGGAGAAGTTTCTCAATAGTATTTATGATGTTTATCGTCAATTAGGCCTACTGCTGACTTTAGCACTTCTACTTCTACTAAGCATCCTATTTCTACTACTACTATACTACTACTACTACTACTACTACTACTACTACTACTACTACTACTACTACTACTACTACTACTACTACTACTACTACTACTACTACTACTACTACTTCTACTACTACTACTACTACTACTACTACTACTACTACTTCTACTACTACTACTTCTACTACTACTACTACTACTACTACTACTACTACTACTACTACTACTACTACTACTACTACTTCTACTACTACTACTACTACTACTACTACTACTACTTCTACTACTTCTACTACTACTACTACTTCTACTACTACTACTACTACTACTACTATTTCTACTTCTACTACTTTTACTACTACTACTACTACTACTACTACTACTTCTACTACTACTACTACTACTACTACTACTACTACTACTACTACTACTACTCCTACTACTACTACTACTACTATTATTACTACGGCTGCTTACATGTATACTACACTTCTTCTACTGACTACTACTTCTTCTACTACTACTTCTACTACTACTTCTACTACTCCTACTACTCCCACTACTCCTACTACTACTATTATTACTACGGCTACTTACATGTATACTACACTTCTTCTACTGACTACTACTTCTTCTACTACTACTTCTGCTACTACTACTACTACTTCTACTACTCCTACTACTCCCACTACTCCTACTACTACTATTATTACTACGGCTACTTACATGTATACTACACTTCTTCTACTGACTACTACTACTACTACTACTTTTACTTCATCTGAACGTATAATTCTAGCATTCTATTATTTATTTTCGTCTTGAAGGGAACTGCACGATTCCTGTTATTGCCAATGGCCAAGGTACCTCATCTGATGACGTACTTCAAGAAGGGAGTCAACTGACTATCACGTGTTCGGAAGGCTATTCTCTGATTGGTATAGCCAATGTTACGTGCCACAGTGAGGAATGGAATCCGGCAGTTGGGGAGTGTTTAGGTAAAAAGTTTCATTGTCTTATAAAATGATATTTCCAGGTTCCCCATTCATCCCCCTTTTCGCCAATTTGAATATTAGTTACGTTACACAAATGAGAATCGATATTTTCATTTCCATTAGGCCATAAATGATAGATTACCGCACGTGTATTAAACTAATGAATATACAAGGCCGACAGTTTTTTTTCCTGTTGTGGTGGTATTATAGTTTCAAGTTGGACGTGATTTTCTTAAATGGTTAAATATTGAGAACATCTTTTAAATTTGACATTGCTTCAATTTTGACATTTCTTCAGCGAATTGCCCCTCTCCGGACGTTGCGAATTCGGACTTTGCAACTAACCAGGGGGAGATCAACCATGGTGATTACATCATTCTCACCTGCGACGAGGGTTTCACTTCCGGTACGGGGGAAAACGTGTCAGAGCCATTGACCTGCGGTAATGGTACATGGGATACAAATGTATACTGTTATGGTAAGTTTTTTTTATCCGTGTTATTTGTTTCCATTGGCATACAAAGTTGGCCTTTATGTACAGTTCTGAAGACTCTATACCTCCTATTGTATCATTATTTTCCAAAGTCATTTGAATAATTATTTGCTTGATATGTCAAAGCTAGATCTGTAATAACATAAAGAAGATAAATTTTATGCAAACATGCTAAAGAAAATATAATAACAACAATAATACTATCGTCATGTCAGCGATGTCAGGCTATAACCAGTTTGTCTTTCATTGATTGGTTGACTAATATCTACTCGAATTCATAACATGAAGTCCAATGTTGACGTCTATATCTTTTAAACTCCAATAGCCATAAAATAGTTCCATTAGGTAAGAGACTAACACACAATTATCAGGGGGATCAGCTAAAAATGTACGGATAGGCGCCAAGTTTTTTGATGATTAACAGCAATCGGACGGGTTAAATTGGGCGATATCATTTTCGGTGTTAATCTTTTGGTGCCAGCACCATTCTTATCATAAAGTTATTCATGGGATTCATCTCACCAGGCTTTGAGCCATCAATGATATAATTTGGATTATTTTAGTAACCTCCAAAATTTATAGGAAATCTAGATAAGACAGTCTTGTGCTTCCAGTGCCAGTACTAGTGCCAAAATCAAATTTGAAATCATGTGGTGCCTTTAATACATTTCTTTTAAAAGCTAATTGCCCATCGATCTCGTCCCCTGACGATGGATACGCTAACAGCCTCGTCGAGCCGTTCTATCATGGTCGTATCGTGACATTTAACTGCAGCACTGGGTTCACTTTGGTTGGGGATTCCAATTCGACGTGTAATGATGGAAACTGGACGAATGCCGTTCCCGAGTGCAAAGGTATGGAATCCGTTTACTGTAGTAATTTCGTACGTTTTAATAAAAGTTTTGTTTTTCTTTATGTCGACCATGATGGTGTAATATTCTTTCATTTCACAATTAAAATTCGAATTACTAATTAAAACTCGAATTACTCACTACTCCGGCCTGCAAAGCCATTGTGATTGGAGAATTTACAGACCTGCTAATAACATGAATGATTCCCGGCACTGCCCTAGGCCAAGGCAATTTGATCTACATTGCTCTTTTATCTTGCAACAAATAAATGAAAACGCTTCATGCATTATTTACACCAAAGTGTGCACGTGTTTTTTTTATTTGTGTTTTTGTTTTAAGTAACCAGGTCATACCGTCAAGACAGCGGTGGCGATGCGGCCTTTGTAGTATCGCGAAACGCACAAGTAAAGTGAATAATGCCACTTTTTTTTCAGCCTTTGAATAAAAAAAAAACAGAAGGGTAGGAGTTACTCGTAATAAGCTTACACGAAAAAGAAAATCTTGATTGGGCTCTGCTTTTATTTTATCAACCATTTTTTGTCAAAGTGAAGAGTTTTGAAAGCATATTGACCAGGTTTTTTTTTGCATGAACCCATATTTGTTTAGCCGACTGCTTGGTGCCTTACATTGGGAACTCCAACCTGAACGACACGACGAATAGCACGTACGTTCCACACGGTAGCTCAACGATGGTTACCTGTTACGATGGCTTTACGTTCGGGTTCCGATCTGACTTCGATGGCAACCTTGCATGTGATGATGGGGTTATTGATAGCTCCGGAATAGCATGCCTCGGTGAGTTAACAGATATACACGTTTAAAATGCTGTGCAACATACTGTCCACTGTGTTGGGTAATGTATGTTGGTAAAGATATATATATTCTGGGCAATTATTATCTAATTGAGCAAATTTATTACCCAATTTGGACAGATTTTAACCAATAGTTGTGTGGAGAGTGTGTTGCCCAGTGATGGTTAAAGATTTGTCTTTTTGGGCCCAACCTCTTTAAGATTGTATATTACTGCGAGAACAATACCACTATCGAGAAAATCCCGAAATGTACTGATAATAGCATTCTATGTTATTCCTTTCAGAGAATTGTGCAAGTCCCACAGTGCGTAATTCTAACTGGGCTAACCAAACCGACGTATTTCCATATGGAGCGTCACTTGTCGTTGAATGTGACGATGGCTTCAGTTCTGGATCCGGATCGTTACAAAACGAAACACTCGTCTGCGAAGGCGGCTCTTGGAATGACAGTGTAAACTGCTACGGTAATATATGATCCGTAATATTGATGAAAATATGTTCTCGAAAACACACAAAACTCCAGATCGGAATTAAGAGAAGTGGAGAGATATGAAAGAAAATATAACAAACTACACTCCTTTTCAGGTCGGTATACCACGACATCTGAAATTGCGCGTTTCGCTCATATTTTGGTTGCTGTAATTCGTATTGTATACATGCTTGCAATAAAGTGCTAAAATTAAGCTTTTACAGGTCAGTATATAAAGATATTCATTTCTGCCTAATGAAATACCTAGTCTTGTTTGTAAAAACAACATACTAAACTTAAAGTTTGGACATTATGACGGTCAAAGTGAGAGGGAGAGAGGAACATCGGTCTCTCTCTAAACCAACTGGGCTGTCGAATGCTAAGTGACGCGATCACCCCCCCCCCCATTACGTGATCCACGGTACGCAAGTGGTATGATTCTGCCTGATGTGGTAAATTCAAATCAATGTTTAACTTGAAAGAAATAATAATGCAGAAAAAACAAACACCTTTAAAAAAATATATATATACTAATGTTGAAAACGGTTTTCTCTTTCATGTGGAGGTAATATCTAGAATTATTTCTTTAACGAATCGTCTCCATTTACCTGTTATTTCAGAAAATTGCCCCACTATATCAGCACCAGATGGAGGTAATATGTATCCCGATTCCGCATCATTTTACCACTCAAACTCGGTCTACTTCAACTGCAGCGAGACCTATCTCTTCGTCGGCCAACCTAATCTTACTTGCGACAGCGGTACTTGGTCCGATCCTGTACCAGACTGCAAGGGTAAGCTCCTTCGAGTTAAGGGGTGCTGAACTTAGAGCACGGTGTATACCCTGAAATATGCCTAGGATGCTTCTTGATAGTGTTGAACCATTATACCCTTTCAACAAAACGATTTATTTATTTTATTTATTTATTTATTCATGCTTATTTTAAACAATTTAATCTTTGGTGAATAATGTGTTAGATAGTACGATGATCGGAAGGAACATATCGATTGTATAGTGGGGGTTTGATATAAGACTACCATCAAAATCTGGTGCAGCTTCATAATTATGAAAGGGGTCAAGCCTGGAGATGGCGCTGTCTAAAATTGGCAGGTGGACATTTACTTTAAAATATTACAGAGTGTGCTTGGATGTTTTAACACGTATGTATAATGTCATGTGTATGTGTAAGTGGGGGGGGGGGTGTGTGTATGGGTGTGTGTATATATATTTGTTTGATATTTTATTCCGCTTCTTCGCGTTAATGATTTGTAGCAAGCTGTGTAGGGCCGGATGTGGAAAACTCAGACTTTACCGATTCGACTGACTTGACCCAACATGGTAGCTTCGTTGAGGTGCAGTGCAATGATGGATTCACATCCGGTGCCGGGGATGAGGCGGAAGAGGTCGTATACTGTGACGATGGTAGTTTCAACAGAACTGTTTATTGTTATGGTAAATAAGTAGGGGTTTTCTTCTCTGAAAAAAAAGTTTGTTTAATTAACAGGATTGAGTTAAAAGTTTGAGATCAGCTCCGAAATTAGTATAATTCGTAGTAGTCGTAGAATTAACAGCAGGAGCAACAGCAGCAGCAGTAGTAGTAGTAGTAGTAGTAGTAGTAGTAATAGAAGTAGTAGGAGTAGTAGTAGTAGTAGAAGTAGTAGTAGTAGTAGTAGTAGTAGTAATAGAAGTAGTAGGAGTAGTAGTAGTAGTAGAAGTAGTATTATTAGTAGTAGTAGTACTGTAGTAATAGTAGTAGTAGTAGTAGTATAGTAGTAGTAGTAGTAGTAGTAGTAGTAGTAGTAGTAGTAGTAGTAGTAGTAGCTGTAGTAGTAGTAGTAGTAGTAGTAGTAGTAGTAGTAGTAGTAGTAGTAGTAGTAATACTAGTACTAGTAGTAGTAATAGTAGTATTAGTAGTAGTAGTAGTAGTGATAGAAGAAGTTTCATGTGTCAAGTTTGGTTTCTTTTCCTCGAATGAATTCAGCAAAAAAGCTCCACAATCATTCAATTTCATTTGTTATTCCCTTTTAGTTATTAACAATCTCTATTTTATATGAATATTTACTGTCTAGTCCTTCTTTCTTAGTTATCACTATATTTGTCTCATTAAAAATGGTCACTGTCTGGTTCTAAATCTAGAAAATTGCCCGAATATAACTGGGATCGAGAACGGAATTGTGGAATTATCCGGACCTCCCCATTTCTACGGGGACAGTGTCAATTTCACTTGTCTCACAAACTATACACTCGATGGTAATCAGACGGTCACGTGTCTGGATGGCGAATGGAGTTCAAGCTTCCCAGAGTGCAAAGGTAATGTTTTTTGTGGTAATTTGTTCAAGAACTAGTCTTTCGATAAAAGACCAGAATGTTATAGCTTACCCACATAGCAGCTCATTAATATTATGCAAAAACAATTCCAAATCGGTTCAAAAACTGATTGAATTTTTAAGTAATGTCCATTTATTAATTCATTTGAATATGAAAAGTATGTGTTTACTAGGTCCATTTACCAATGAGGTAGTGTTAGTTATTTCAAGTTTTTATTTTTATTGGTATTGTATTTTTATCGCTTAAAATATTAATTAAAATGAATTAAATTATTTTGCTGCGTTGGGGATGCCAAATGCAAGCCAGGCATTCCTGCTTTAATACCCTTTCAATTTCTAGCATTTAATTCACTAATCAAACTATACCCAACGTATTTTATTTCCTAAACCGCCCATTGATTGTAATCATTCATTTTGGGGGTTCTCTGATGTCACAGCGGACTGCCGAGATCCAGGCACACCTGTCAACGGTAGCCAGGTCGCTAATTCCTCGTACTCACACGGAGGACAGGTCTCTTTCGAGTGCGATGCCGGGTTCGATATCCTAGGCTCGGAGACGATAACTTGCGACAATGGAACCTGGTCAGGTCTTGTCCCGATTTGTGCAGGTACTCACATTCCTATGCCCATAAGTTTGGTTTAAACAAATGAGAATAAAATCCGATATGAATCAATTAAATTACTTGATTTATCAAAAGTGAACTAATCTAAATTATTAATGTGAATTAACTTAGATAAAAACAGAATAATTTTCTAATGACTTTAAATAGCAGGTACTGTCCAGATTCCCGACGTAGTATTAACCCGTAAAGGTCTAAATTAAAAAAAGCAAGCCTTAAATCATGTCATACTTATATCACGTATATACTTAATATACTTTAATACTTATCAAAAGAATGGCTTTTACGGTTTCAAGTTCAAGTTTCAAGTTTGAGTAATGAAAAAAAAAACAGACGTATGAGAACAAACGAAGACCAATGAACAGATGCTATTATAAGAAAGGTTTTATGCACGTAATGTAAATATTTGTACAATTTCAGAATCCACCCTGGTAGATCAAATAACCCTGACATGCGCGTATGATAGCTTCACGGTACAAGTTCCATACGCATTGCTGGACGGGCTGACCCCGGAACAACTCGTGTTGGAGAACGACGTGAACTGTACTGGGGTAAACGATTCCTCGGGTGTAGTCAACATCACCTCCAAGCTTGGAGATTGTGGGACTGAACTCATCGAAGAAACGGACACTGATGGCGTAAGTTGATAAAGCCCCTCTTACTCATTTTTTAAAAGCTTATTGGTGGGACTTCTTTTCAAGGTTCAGAGCGGAGTGAAAAGGGTGATACAAAAAACAACAACATTTTTTTTTCATCGACAGGGAAGCGGGATGAGATAATCGGATGTTATAACAATAGCCCGCCAAATGCCCCCTGGTGAAAACATATCCGTTCTAGTTGTCACTATTGTTTACTACTTGAACCCATATCTATTTTATGGTTGGATGATGTACATTTTAGATTCTTCTGAATTAAAAAAAATAAAAATATGAATATAATATAGGAACATCGGAATGGCCTTTGGAAGGGGGAGGGGAGGGGGATGATGCTGACCATGACTTTTGTTTAAAAAAAATAAATAAATCAGCTGGCAATTCTTATGTTTATTTGTACACGTTCAATGAAAGAAAGGTTTCGGCGACCCCTGTAATATAATACCATTCTGACACCTTTTTTTACATAAAATCCTGTCATTTTTTCTTGTCAATAAAAATATATATGGTATCACACCATGCAGATTTTATGATGATAATGTATATACTATGTAGCGAATGATAATTGACAAAAAAAAATTACATGAAAAAATAAAAATAAAAACATCAACGGTTTGATACAAATATGAGGTTCGCTAGAAACCTGTACAAATAAAGGAGTCAATAAATGAATATAAACGAATAAATAAATAAATACAAGAGTAAATAAATAAATAAATGGATAGGTAATGTGATATTCTTAAAAAGTACATGAAATATGACTAAAACAAACGCGATTATGATTTTCGTAAACGTACTCTCATACTTTGCATAGGTATTTTGTAAATTTTATTTTTTGTAACTGTGAAAAAGAGTGTAACAACATGTTTTTTATACATTGAAGGTCGAGAAAGACACAATCATGTATAAAACACAAATTATTGATGTTTTTGTTTCTGTTTAAGGTTGAAACAACATACTACGACACCTACAAGAATCGTGTCATAGCGTACTCGCCAACTGGTCTGCTTTCTGGTCCTCAAGTTAACTTACCCCTCACCTGCACATACGATCGGGAACGACTACTTGATGGAGTCAAATACCAACTCAACAACTACACCATATCCCGTTCCCTCGCCGAAGACGGCACTTATCAGTTCTTGTTCGCTGTCTACGAGGACGAGAACTTCGACACCGTCGTCGACGACAGTGTCGTTTACGTAGATTTGGGAGAGGATGTGTTTTTCGGAGTTTCGTTGATGGGCGCTGGAGGGACGCTCCGGGTCAACGCCCAGACTTGCTGGGCGACGCCCTCCTTCCAGTCGACGGATAGTATCCGTTGGGAATTGGTCGCCAATGGGTAAGTACTTATATATCCATCTCTCCCCCTCTATTTCACCCCCTCCCCCGTCTTTAATTTCTAAAGAATGTTCAGATCCGATCAACCATCTAGCTCTTATAAGATCATGAGTAATGTCTTGATTTCAGAGCTAAACGCATTGTAGGCATGGGCACTTGCCTTTCTTCATCGACCCCCACAGAAGCTTCAAGAAGATTCCCCTTTTACTAATATACTATTCATTTCCACGTCATTAAATGTGTATATCTTCCCCAATTCATTAAATCATTAATAAATATTGTTATATGTATCGTTGAAATAGATTATAACGTGTGTCCTTCCACGATCAAGATGACCAATATTATATGCTGTAGCGATCAAAAAATATTGTAAATACAATTAATGGCAAACCGAACATACCTATTTCACAAAGCAACCCGAATTCACTTTGCACAGTGCGGTCTTATAGCCTTTACCAGGCGCGATAGCTCAGTCGGTAGAGCGGGGGATTCGTATTTCGGTGACCCGGGTTCGATTCCCACTTGGTGCGCTAGTGCCCTTTGGTAAGGCATTAATATTCAGTACCAGGTCCTTCGGAGAGGACCTTAAGCCGTCGGTCCTCTGGTTACTTTCTTACAAGCATTCATGCTTTCTTAGTAATCAGGTAAAAATTCACCACCAACCACCAATATTTCTAGTGCTCTTACTTATTCTTTCGGCTTTGTCTTTGCTTTTGTTTGTATGACTAATGATTATTGAGAGCTATAATTATTGACGAGCAATAATGTGGTTTTATTTCTGCCTTCTTGATTGATTTCTCCAAATAGATGTCCGAATGATGATGCTTTCCTTTTCTATGAAGATGCCACACGTGCTCTTTTCAGTTTGTCAAGTTTTCGATTTCTAAACAAAGGTGACTCGGTAAGAATTGATATTTATACTATCATTATTTATTATTATTATTGTTTGGCGTCACCTGTGCGTGTGAGGCGAAAGGCGAACTAAATCACTATTACCCGCAGTTCTCTCCTCCCGACATATGCCCGATATAACTGACTGGGGGAGTGCAGGTGGACCACTACACCCGGGATTCCCCCTACTCTTATACGAAGAGTGCAGTGGGTTCTTAACGTGAAAAGGTGGTGACTCTCTTCTACACGGGGCCTCCATTTAATGTCCTGTCCAAGGGACGGAGTGTTTTCCACTGTAACATAGCCTGCATCTACGGAACAGGGGGAGAGACGTTTACACACCGGCTTCAGTCATTCGACCGGGGTGGAATCGAACCCACGATCTTTGGTTCGACAGGCAGACGCTTTACCGACTGAGCCAACTTCGCTCTCGTGCTCAGCCAACTTCGCTCTCTTACTGGGCCAACTTCGCTCTCTTAAATTGATAAATGTCAATAAATTTAATGAGATTCTAAGTTTGATATAATAACTGTTTTGGGATCGATGAATGTTTCTGATGAGTACATAAACCTGTTAAAGATGGTCTGTTTCAGAGTCTGCTCTAGTTAGGGAACATAATCCGGGAACATACTGCAAGGCTGTGCGTTAATAATCTGAAAATAATTTTCTATCATAGGTGTATATCCATTGTGACGTATTGGTGTGCGAGCTGTCAAATTCGCAGTGTAATAACCCTTGGGAAGATTGTGCTGGTTCGAATAGTAGACGACGACGGAGAAGTGCTGCACACATTGGCCCGACTAAGAAAAAGAGGTTGAGAGTTGGGCCGTTCAGACGATTAGAATCATCGTACTCGTACAGTCGTCATATTTTGCCAGATTCCTCGCAACACGCAGGTATTTTATAGAGCCAATACTTATTTCAAGTTTAGTATGTGATTATAATACAATCACTGGCGGATCCAAGGGCAAGGCACAGCCGGCTCGTGCCCACCCCCCCCCCTTTTAGAAGCAAAATTAAAATTTGTAATGTAAAAATGCCGTAGAAACAGAAGTGTGCCCCCCCCCCCTTTTTTTGACAGGGAAGACCTTTTTTTTGCTCGGAAAAATTTGCCACCCCCCTTGAAATTCCTGGATCCGCCCCTGAATACAATACAGTAATTTTGTTGGGATCCAAAACGGTTCATATCATTATAGCAGTTCTCTATTTTTTACATTAATAATTATGAAGTCATATCTAGATTTTATGGTACAATTTGACATAATTGCTTACATTTAGCCGGCAGTCTCGGAATTATTTCCACTTACCAACGCAGACATAACATATTCCGAATCCCATTAACAAACTTTAGAGCACCGCAGATTGACTTGGGGGAAAACATGGTAATACCAAGTTTTCCCCACGTCAATCTCACTATCAACGACACTACAAACAAATAATTGCAAATCAAATATAACCATACAATTTCTCCAACATAATTATAACAGTGCAAAAAAATAAGATACCGAAAAAATGACTGGAAGCTCTTGTTAAAGGTGACTTTATTTTTCTTTCACATTATACAAACCATTAATGAACTAAACAAATATCAATATCATCTTTGAATAAAGTAATGCAAGATCGAAATAAAGTAATATAATATCAAAGTATAATAAAAGTAATTTATTAAAATTAATTTATTTTATTTTCTATAGGGTTGCCGCCCTCTGTAGCCGGATCTCCTACCGCTTATATCGTCATCATTGTGAGTTTAGCTGCAGTATGCTTGGTCCTCATCGCCAGTCTTTCATTTGTAACCACGAAGTTGCTCATGGCGAGAACAAAGTAACAACCGTTAATCATCGACGTTTACTAATACTACCTGTATTAGATTGAACTGAAATCAGTATATGGTCAACCATCTCCCAGATGGATGCGATTTGATGATGCTTGCTTTACTGCGCATGATCAGATCAAGTTGTAAGAACGATAAACACAGAACAACATTGGTTACAGTAGTGTGACGATGACAAGCAGGGAAAGTCGTCACTTCATCGCGCTTTTTTAATCCTGAGCAGGTGTCTTTTCTCAAACAGGATTCATGGAATTGTTACCAAACAGAACTAAGTTAGTCGAATTCTCGAAATTTATTTAATGGGAATTCTGAATGGAATCATTTCTATGGGATCATCATTTGCTTCATGGATCTGCACCTTGATAACAAAGCTATTTTTGAAATTCCAAATTGCAGCTATCGGTATTATGATAGGAAGTAATATCAAGAAACAAATGAAGATTGATCATATAAGAAAATTATATCACCGAGTGTGCTTGGTTAAAACGAGAACTACATATTAATTAATCTATCCTTCGAATTCGAATATGAAGCGTCAACCGTGGTCCATCCAATCAAAGGGATTGATTTGTCTTAGTCCAACCCAGGTCTTCCATTAAAAAAAATGATGGCCTCTTCCTGATATTTTATTGTCTTTTTTTTTCCGATCGATGGTTGCATAGAATTGAACTTGAAACAAAAAGAAAATCATTTCAATTAAAAACGCATCAAAGCCGGATGTATTATCTGTATCCGCTGAATATGAAATAATATCAAAATGGCGAACGTTAATTTCGTTGGCATTCTACCGTCAGTCTGAAATGTCAAACTTTAAACGGTATAGCCTGGGTGATGGGGCACTTAAAAAGCATGCAAGGTAATCTGTTGGCCCTTGTTCAAGATATATATTTTTTGGTCACCCATAAGTTTTTCTTCTAATCAGCATTTTTTTCATGAGACCATCACCCCCCCCCCCCTCAGGGCTTGTACTTGTCACACTTTCGATAAGTTATTTGTTTGAAAAAACAATTTTAAGCATAAATAGGTAAGATGTCTTATAGTAGAGGTTGAAAATTATCTCTATTCTCTGATGACAAACATTGGTAGTAATTGTAAAGAAATGTATTATCAATTACATTTATGAAAGAACAGCTTTATAATAAAAGAATCGATGTTTACAATACCTATCGCATGAAATTGAATGTAAAAATGCATAGACCGTACATAATAATGATTGTTTTAGAAGCATTCTTTACTTGCTGAAATCCCATTCTCTTTTGATTGATTGATTGACAACGAATTTATTCATTGCAAAATTTTCAACAAGGTTACAAAGTAAAGCAAAATATAATATAACATTATGAAATGAAATAGAAACCTTCTGAAAAGCAAAGCTTGTTGTTGAAGGTTTCCTTCATATTTTTCATATTTTCATATTTTTATCGAGAAAATTGTACCAGAAATGATAGCTAAAATGAAGAAAATCTAGAAAGTATCTTCAATTCAACAACAACAAACACATCTTTATAATCTCAAGTGTGTCTAAAGTAGTAGAGAACCTGTTTTGAAAACAATATTTGTATATGTTTTATTACTCAGACTATGTCAATTGTGTGGCACTTTTATATCTAATAACTTATGATCCGATGTCTTTTGCACTTTAATATTATTAGCATTTTCATTTTGTTTTGTTTGTTCTGAAAACAGAGAGGCAATCAAGCGGCAGAGCACCATAGTATGTTATTAATCAATTCCAATTCTTTTCAATATACTGTCGAGTCTATCATTTCATTGTCCGGTAATCACTATCAGGATATGTCAATTGGCTTTTTCATTCACAGTAGCAGGTAGAACAAACATTAATGTTCTGCCTGGATATTTGCACGCAAAGGAGTTAATCTTAACGATAGTTGTACCCAGTTTATTTTATGGAAACAGTTTGGAAGAAGACCAAACATATTTTAAACGCATGCTTATTTAAATGTGATTGATAACTTGTCTCCTACCACACGCTTCATGTATTTATAAAAAAAAATCATAAAGCAGTATAAATGTTTTATATGGAACTTGTAATACGGAATCACTAGTCAGGCGTGCTGGTACTCTCTTAAAATTTTTTGGCTACATACTGTCCACACAACAATTGGTTAAAACTTTATTCAGTTCTGGGTAGTTTTAAATCAATACACCGTGTTTACATGTGATCGGCTTTTCCATCGGCTCGCGGTTCTGAACCGCGAGCCGATGCAGAATCGGCTTTTTTGTTGCGTGTAAACGCGATTAACTTGCATCGGCTTTCGGTTCAGAATCGGCAATTCTGCACCACCAAAGTAGTAGATTCAGAACCGCGAGCCGATGCAGAATCGGCCTTTTTACTACGTGTAAACAGAAAGCCGATTCTGCATCGGCAATTTCATTTACTTTACCATTATGACGTACTTCAAAGCGCACGGATCCAGCGTTGTATTTATTAGGACGTATTGTTGGTGTGCGGATCATTTCAGGTTTTTGACACGCGAGCCGATTCTGAACCGCGAGCCGATGCAGCGTGTAAACGCGGTGCAAGATAAACCCAAAAGCCGATTCTGCATCGGCTTTTGGTTCTGAACCAAAAGCCGATCACATATAAACACGGTAAATGTCTGCTTTGGGTGAAAACTACACCGTATTGGTTGAAAACTACCCAGAGTTTAATACATTTTTTAACCAATTGTCGTGTGGACAGTATATGTTGCCCAACATTTCAAGAGTGTGTATGGATGTAATGATTAATGTCTGATACAATTCAATTCAATTAATTTTGCATTTATTTCATTCTCGCTTACATAATACAAGATATGCGAAGCTATTAACAAACAATTAAGAGTGAAATTGGAAATAAAATGGGAAACTGCATGAATAAAGCCAAAAAGACTGTGTGAGCTTGATTAGTTGGAAATAAGACTTAAAAATATTAATCGTGATTTCAATGAAGTATTTGTCAGGTAAGTATTCGAGGATCTCGATTTATTTATAAATGGTTCATTGTTTATTAAAAAAAAGATTTAAAACAGGGAAGTGATTGCACCTCTTATGTCAAAACATATTGTTTAATAAAATAACTGGATGTTTATATCAATTGGATTTGTGTAAAACAATGTAAAAATTATGTAAAAAATAATACCTTTATAATGCCTGGATTTACATCTCTATTGATGTTGTTGTTTTATTTAAACCAAACCAGATCAGAGTGAAGCATTCGTTTTGTGGCAGATTAAGTGTTTCTTCTTTGCCCCGTCTTTCAAAGAGCAATTTGAGATTGATTCAAACCAATTTCAAATGGCAGTTGATCTACATTTGTGAAATAAAGAGTAAGTTTAGATCAATTTCAATTTGAATTTGATTTGAATCTATCGTAACTTTTTGTAAAATGGGGACACTTTATATGAAGGTAACCAATGATCTCTCTTTTATTTTAAATCAGGCTTAATGAGTGTTACTAAAATCCAAGCTATTAAGATACAAGTATTTGTTTTATAAAATCACGAAATTCCAAGAGAATTTTATTTTCAAACAACATGCACAAGTCACGATAACGTAATGACGGGTTTGCGTATGAACATCACACACAACTTTTGTTTCACAGAAGGCACCACAAATTCCATATAGTTATTCAGTGAGAAATCTAAAATCGTGGGGGAAAAATTTCCAATACGATTTTTTTTGCTTTTCTTCAAATTCTTAATACTAAATATTATGCTGAGAAACTGTCTGAATATACAGAAATGATACATTCACTAAACGCTTGCCTCTTTTATTCTCGAAAACTGGCAGCTTTCAATAGGGATTAATCTAGTGATTCGCGATATACACGGTGTTTCTTTTAAAAAAGAAGAAATAATGCGTGAGAGCGCACGCGTGTGTGTTGGAGAGTGAGAGAGAAGGGGGGGGGGGGAGTCAGAGAATGGAGTATATTATGGATATGGCGACCTGTATGTTCACATAATCTATACAACCCAGTTTCGCCTCTGCTACAAAAAGTTTTTGTCCGATCTAAATAAAAAAAAGAGTTGTTCTAAGGTCCCCTGATTAAAAATGATAAGTATCTATTTTACACTGGGCTCCAATTCCTAGATTGGTTAAGATAATGTTACAATACTAAATACATAAGAAGCTGAGAAAATATACATCATAATATCTTCCCCCTTGGCAAAGATATTAGAGATGTTAACAAAAATACCCTCATGACCATGATCTTGCTAATTATAATTGAACGATTTATCTTGAAACTTATAGTGGCATGAAAGGGGAAAAAGTTTATAAAACTTTGATTTCGAGAATACTCTTATTTATTATGAATAAGTATTAAAAATCAATTTTACATGGATATCTTGATCTATCAGCAAACTGGAGGAGCAAACTGTTTTGCTCCTGTCAACTATTCTTAGCGAGCAAAACGGAAAATGAGTGTCAACTGGTTGGTTCAAATTATATTGTCTTATTACAGAAAGGTAATTGAAAAGGGGTATTTAGCGGTCAGAATGTTTTTTTCAATATTGGAATATTTTCAGGAAATTAACGACCACGTCTCAAGCGAGAAATGTAGCGAGTAAGCCACACAACTGTTGAACCTTATCAAAGGAAATGTTACATGATTAGCAGTCTAGCCAATATTTGCATATCATTATTTATTACCCTCGCTTTTAACATTGAAATTTAGAAAATATTTTTTCAATTTTCTAGTTTTAGTGAGAAGAAATATGGCTGTTGATTATTGAAGGGATATTTACTTTACATGAATCCAGGGGGTCCGGGGGGGGGGGCACATCCGGCTCGTGCCCCCCCCCCTTTTTGGGAGCCACAATCAAACTTCCTAATGTAAAAATGCAATTTTTACCCAAGTGTGCCCCCTCCCCCTTGAAAGCTAAGGCCCTTTTTTTTGCTTATCAAATTTGTTGCGGACGAAATAACTTTAGATTTAAGGTAAAAAACCTTTTTTCTTTTTTTATGCTTGTCAATCTTTTTTGCCAATGAAATTACTTTGAATTTTAGGTGAAAACCTTTTTTTTTTCTTATCAAATTTTCCTCGGGAAAATGTGCACCCCTTTTGGAAAATCCTGGATCCGCCCCTGGTTATTATATAAAGCCATGGCCACATATTCTGATAGGTAAAGCTGCACCGTACATGAACTCTGTATGCAGGGATAGGCCTCTTATCTCAGTGGAACAACCAAACATGAGTTCTGAATATTCAGTGGCATCGGCACACCACAATCACAATCCATCATAAGAATACCACATTTTCTTATATCGGTGGGGTGGGTTGGGACGGAAGCATTTCCAAGTATAGCACAGGTTTAGATATGGACCTTCGTAGTTATTTTTTTGGAAAACCCTACACTCACTCATTGCAGGTGCGCACACCAATACATCAGCCCTCTCTCTCTCTTTTTTTACCTTTTTTATCTTTCAATATTTATTGAATATATAAATCAGCATCAACAGTTATGAAATAATTAAAGATACAAAATTACAAATCATGGAAAAAAGAAAAAAGAAAATTATATACACAAAGCAACCGGGGGTGAAACATTAATAGAATTACGTATTCAAATCAAATATAGTATAGGGGGAAGGTTAAGAGAGAGAGAGAGAGGGGGCTGATGGTATGTATACAATACGCAATGAGTGCATATAAGACAAATAACTAGTAATGTCCAGATCTAGAATAGCATAGCACATATGAAAAAATGGCCCAAAATTTTACGTCTTCTTTTTCGAACCACAGTTCATTTTTTTGACGTATACTTACTATAGGTAGACTACGGTAAAATAATATGCTTTCTCCCTGCTCAACAAAAACAGATATTCTTCTACTAAAGATGTAAAAATGTACTGCAGCTTTTCTCTATCCAATATTTGTAAAGAAAAATGACACGAAACGAATGCCAATTCAAACTTAAATATAAATAAAAGCAGGGCAGTGGCAAATAATCATGCTACGTGTTTGAAAACGACCTTCCTTTTTTCAGTCACATTGCCCGTGCAGAAAGCCAAGCCCTCTAAATCAACACAATTGATGATCCATGACGTTGCTGCACTTAGTGTTTTATATTTTTATCATTTTATATGTGTAGGAAAAAGAAAGACGGAGAACAACAGACTAGGGAAAATATCACGGATACAGAAGTTGACATACCAACAATTCTTTCAGCGACCCTTTTTATTAACCCCGTATCCGCCTCCTGTTTAAATATGCCGACCTGTTAACATTGAAGAGAAAACTTGAGATTCTGTTTACCAAACCGTACAAAAGCAAATTACAAGATGAATACATGGGTTATTCAGAAGTACATATTAAACAAAATGCTACAGAATATTCAAAAACTTATAATTACTTTAAACATGTATTTTGGCATCTGGAGAATGAATACCCGATCACTGCACTGTCGGAACAAAATACAGGGACCAGCGATGTATTATTAGTAACATTACCACTATATTCTAAAGCAAATATTTCGAGGAAATCTCAATATTACCTTTATTATTACATTAAGCAAGGGACAAAATGATAATTTATGTTTGTGTTAGCATATTCGCTCTATAGTTAAAACAAAAATCATGTTTGAAAATGGAAATATTGTACACATAAGCTCAAGGTTCTTGCGTAATTAAATTCCATAATCTTGAATTCAGATTTGCTAAATCTGGATTACGGACATTACACAAAAATGAACGCAGATTTTAGAATTGGGCAATTATTTTGAAGGTTAGAAATGCGGGGGGGGGGGTGTATGAAAACATTTTGATTTTTTTTATCAGCCAGGGATTTATACCTTAATTACAGTGTGTTGTTGGTAAAATAACGCCACAGGGTTTCAGTTGACGGAGCCGTCGATTAATTGGCGCAACAGAATTGCGGCGCCAGACACAAAGAGAGCAGGAAGCAGTTGCTGCGGTAGCTTGCGGTACTGCAATAAGAGTGCTCAGAATGAATATTTATAGAATAATAGAGCAAGTACAAGTAAATGCCATCTTAAAGGCAAATACGGCTCACGCCCATTTACCAACGATTGTTGATTCGCCTCAAATACCACTCACTTGATTCTCTTGAACGTGATCCTGTTGAAAGAAAGTTCAAGAGTATCTCATTGCAATAGTTTATAACCTCTTCCATATTCCTTTGGAGGCTTACATTGGCAGGTCGTGTATATTTGTATCCCGCTTAATTGGGGCCGAAAGACCGCTGACATCTGCTACAAAATTAATTAATAATGTATCGTTTATTTCTGCAAGGTGTGATCTTAAGTGTCATATTCACCGGTAAGTGATGCAAGTGCTGGTTTTTCAAATCAAGCTAAAATTATGACAAAATAACTTGTCACAAAAAAAATGGCGGGAAATTGATCATTATCATGATCTCTTCCTCCAACGATTTGCACAATATTAGATTAAAGAAAGACAAGGGGGCTGCTCTATGGAATATATTCGTGTGTCATATGAGGACGTTTAACGTTTTTTTTTTTAATAAATTGGAAATTTAATGTCAAGTAACCCTCATTACATAGTACAAAAATAAAGACTTAAATTCAGTTGATTGTTTAAACCCATAATTAAAACCCCCTTAGATGAAATTTCAAATCTAGTTGATGGGGATTGAAATATTTGAGAATTTGATTATCACTTAGGAATATGATGTCGTCGTTTATAAAATAGCATTCTCAAACACAATTACCTGCAGTAATATTCGTTTATTGCAGTTTTCAATAAAGAAAAAAAAAGGAAATACAAAATCACTAATGTAGGCCATAAACGGAGAAAAGCTTGTGGGTCCTTCTATTATATGTTTTATTGAAACAATTCGAAAGAGATGACGAGTTTAACAATCGTATATGAATAATTCGTATATATATATCCTCATGGTGCTCGGTTGTAATATTAATGCCTACATTTCTTTCAATTTCAAACTTGTGAGATTTTCTGCTCCAGTCCAAATCTCGTGACTTTAATATTTAGCTTCTAAATTCACATTTAAATTACTATACATAAACCCTTCTTAATTGTTACTCCTCGTTTAATTCTGTAGATTAATTTAAATGCACTTCGGTTTCTTCACAAATTATTGAATTTTGTATTCCTTTTCTCAATCCAGTGCTTGTGAAGGCAGAATGCGGAGGAGGTAAGTCCTTTTATTTGTTTCGTATAGTTTGTATTTTGCATTTTCATGAATAATATGAATATGATGAATGCCCATACCATAATCATGATAATATAGATATGTTGTAAATGCGGAACGTCATATACAGTTAGAAATTAAGATTAAAAGAATCAACACTGAATTAAAGGTATTGTTTAACTTTGTGAACAGCCGATTGAAAAAATTCTCAAACCAAGATGAAACATGTGTACAAGTGCATGTATTAGAACTAATAAACCCTGAAAACAACCATTATTGAGAATGAAAAGCTAAAACTACATGGCAAACCCCGATTTTGTAAATAGGCGTCTTATAGACGCCTAAATAGTACACAGCAGTGTATGGGATGAAATTAAGATGGTGTTTTCGGTCACTTTATATTTCAATTTTTGAAGCACTAAATAATTATTTTCGAACGCAATTTTTTCTGGGCTTCATTTTTGTAACATATCACAGACACAGGTGTCAAGTATGACCTTCTAGCTCAGTTTTTTTAAAAGTCAAACCAATGTTAACCAATCACTTTAAGGCTTCAAGAACTGTGTCTCGACCCCGCCAAATTGTGTTTGGTTCATATGGCGTTCTCACTACGTTCTTTCGGCTGCCTTTCAGAGGTAGGGTACGTTAATAAATCTGACAAGAGACCATCGACCAATCTGCGAGCTCACGAACGGTCTACAAACAGTTGGAACGCTTGTTTGATGAAGACTTGTAGCCTCAACATGTAAACCATAGAGCTATTAACAGAATAGCTCAATGGTATTACTAAACGTAATGTGATTAAATTTACTAATCTAGATGACCACTGTGGATTATTAAAGCTTCTTTCGCAATACGATTGTTTGGGAATAAAACAGTTTTAGATTCAGCTTCTTTGTAAGCACAACTTTGTAATTAAATGTTACCAACCTTATCTTCTTTAAGTGACACTTTTGATTCCCATGTTTATTATGTTTAAGATACACATAGTTATCTTGGAAAATAATTTCGATCAAAAATGGATTTAGCCCCTTTTGAATTTGAGATCTTCAATATATTTGTTATGAACATATAAACATGCAAAAAATAGTTTCCCCCTCATAAAATCAATTACACATAATTAAGAAAATTTGACGTGTCCAAAGGACACAGATGCCCCCGCTTAACGCGATCAGAAATCCATTCAATATGATTGAACTTAATATCATGCAGAAACCAATATACATATATATATAATTAACAAATTTAGACCTTTGAACCGACTTACATATATAATGAGATGTGACCTTTGACCTGCGGACTCCGAATTCGAACTTAGCCTGTATTTTGTGGTCATCTACCTACACACGAATTTTTTTTTTAATTCATTAAATATTTTTCGAGTTATTGCGCGGAAACCAAGTGGGGGGGGGGACGGACAGGGGCAACGCTTAATGCCCCCTCTGGGCTTCGTCTGTGGGGGCATAAAAACTCTAGGCCTACATGTACTCAGCAGGGGCCCGTTTCTCAACACTTGGACAAGTTAGTCATATAACTTTATCTACCAAACACAGAGTTAGTTCCAATCTTATACCCAAAAGGATTAACTAGAATCCATTGATATCGTATACTATTGGTGGAAAGTACATGAGACGTAGCCTTAGTCACAAAATAGCATAATTTTCAAAAAGTAAAATTATGATAAAACCTAATAATAATAATAATAATCCGCTTTTATATAGCGCTTAATACATCGGAATGACGTGTCTAAGCGCTTTACAGATATATTATTACCCCGGTGATCGGACTCAATCAGTCATTCCCGCACACAATGTGTGCTGTGCACATCCTCCACTCCTTCGGGAGTATTCCAGTCAGTGGCCAGTGAGGCGCACACTGTACTGGACAAGCTACAATGACTTTCACATCCTACCGGGTACCCATTTAGCACCTGGGTCGAGAGTGGCAAAGTGTGGATTTACGCCTTGCCAAAGGACGCCAGACCGCGGTGGGATTCGAACACACGTCCCTCTGATTACAAGGCGAGAGTGAGAACCACTACATCACAGCTCCTCTAAAAACGACGTATGCATACGCAAATATATGATCAATCACTCTATGCTCTCGACCTTACTAACCACAATCACAGATGTAACAGCTTGCGATACTACAGTGTTTGCAAGATACCCCGTTGAAGGTCATGGAGACGCAGGAAACATCACGTTCAGTCAAGAAGGATGTGTAGCTGCAGGCGGAAGCCTTTCAGTTACCTGTTCATGTACTCAACAAGGTCTGGATTCATTCGACTGTGACAGTGGGACCTGGGCTGCAGGTGCATCTCAGATTCCCAACCCCACTATCGTTTGTTTCGGTAAGTTGACAGCCTCAAAAATTTCGCTTGTTTATGATAATAACCACTGTATTCATACTTCTATTCATGTATTTAATATCATATGTCACTGTAAACACCCCAATAACATATGTCTATTACAATTACATTGATAATGTTGATTTTTTATAAGTTGGGGCATTGGGTATAGATTGTCATGTTTTATTATAATTATATGGGGCCAATGGGGCTAATGTTTAATTGTTGAAAATATTGGATTTGCCAGGTGCATAAACTTTGATAAAGAAACATAAAATGTTGCAATGTCATGCGTTACAATTGCCCCACAGGTGTGTTAAAATTATCCTTTTTTGTAACACTTGACCTCTTGTCAAGTGTTACAAGTGTAGGGCCCCCAAGAAAAACAGTGCTTAGTCCACTGATGGGGTTACCTGGGTAAACAAAACGAAATAAATAAATAAATAAATAAATAATTGCTTCCAAATCAATGTGTTTAACCTAACCCAGACCTATTCATATGTCAAGCCAAGATATTATGCATATTTCGTTTTATTTAGGTTTAAGAAGGTATTTAGCTTGATAAAGTTGACATGTCAAATTTGGTAAATTTTGTTACAACATTTATTTTGTAGTTAAACCCTTATTTCTATTTATTCATTTGTTTTTGGTTGCTTGACAAACAGCACCCCCAGTAACTCAATAAATAACATTGGCGTAAATCCTTGCGTCACACCTACTGTTCAGGGGGAGATGATTTATTGTTCCATCCCCCCCCTTGAATAGCATGACGTCACGGATTTACGCCCGTGGTAAATAAATCGATCCCAGGGCCATGCCCTTCCCGGGCTGACAACCGTTGCGCCAGTCTGTCTTATGGAAACATATTCCGCTTTCACACCAAGGTACAGCCGCTGGGTACGGTCGTAGAGACCGTACACAGCGACCGATCGGACGTGCTTTCACACCGTCGTCAAAATTTGGCCAGGCCAAGAGCGATCGGTCGCTGTATATCTGACCTAGCCGGAAGCGGAAGTAGAGATAGCGCGTGGGGGGGGGTCATTGCATTTCGATCGGTCGCTGGGTACGATGAAATACTTTCACACCATGATTCCATCGGTCGCCTGGGTACGGTCTCTGCGACCGTACCTTGGTGTGGAAACAGTATCAACTTCTCTCTCTCTCTTTAAAGCTGCTTGTCAATGCCCTGAACCTGAGGCCCCCACCAATGGTTACATCGTCGGTAATGACTACAATCTTTTCAAGACAATCAATTATATCTGCAATGACACATATAGAAGAATTGGAGCCAGTCAAGCCTCATGCCAGCAGGATGGGACATGGAATCAACAACCACCGGAATGCAAAGGTATTAATTGCACACGATGAACTATTTTCATGAACAGGGTTTAAGTTACGAATCCAGGATGGGTTTATTACCAAGAAGAACATGTTTTGTGTAACATTTTGGTAGTATTCGCACGATTTTTGTGCATTTTAAGCCTTCCTTTAACTATCGCAGATAAATATAATCGTCGTATTAATTGTAATATATTGTCATCCGTGGCAGTAGCTTACAATGTTGTAACGCTTTATTTTACTTTTTTTTTATGAAACCTTCACTGCCCACTTTCTCAGATCAACTTTGTATACCTGCAGTGGCGGACCGTGACCCGGAGGAGACAAAGCATTGGAGGGGCACAGCATTGTTCACAAAGAATACAGTGCCCCTCCAATCATTTGTCTCCTTCGGGTCACGGTCCGCCACTGTATACCTGTGACCTTGAGTCCATGGCATCTTACTACATGTATATCAAATACTAAATTATATATTCTTGTATGACGGTGCTTTCAAGGTGAATCTTCCTAATTATAATATTGCCACTCTCTCTGAAGATTGGCTAATCAAGTATCGCCTGTTTTAATGCAGCCCCATGCGCTAGACCAGATGTCAATGCAACGGTGACTCTTTCTGATCCAGTCGGCCCTTACAACGACGGCGATATTTTGAATTTTCAATGCGACGGCACCACCACAACCATGATAGGAGCCGATACCGCAACGTGTAGAGATGGAGTATGGGACCCATCCCCTCCCTCCTGCTATTGTAAGTTTTTTTTTGTATTTGATTATTAAATCAAACGGTCAATTATGGTTTAATATCATTTGGGATGATTACGTAAGCATTTGAAACAAAATTTATCTGTTCATATGTTGTACGTACGTGCGAAAGATTAGTATTAAAGCCCCCTCAAACAAGCAAAAGAAAGACAAACAATTTTTTCCGTAAACCGAATGACCGTATAGTAAAACACGTCAACTTGTACTTTCTATTTAAATCTGACGATGAAAATG
The DNA here is from genome assembly GCF_037042905.1 of Lytechinus pictus. NCBI lineage: Eukaryota > Metazoa > Echinodermata > Echinoidea > Temnopleuroida > Toxopneustidae > Lytechinus > Lytechinus pictus. The sequence goes on from NC_087249.1 coordinate 32,325,397, forward strand.
TGCCGACCAGTTCTAATTCTCATTATTTTTCTGTTGTTATTCCTGAAAAAAAAAAACACATTCATTTGTTACTAAAAACTGACGAAGGGCGCGGTATAACATTGGCCGTATTGTGAGCAGAGGATAATGATATATCCTGACCCACTCTCGATCTCCATTTTACGTAAATCGTGTAGTTTTATGAAATGCAAGGTGTTTCCGTCAGCCACCGCATACACAAGAAAGTATACCTTGGAGATTTCATATAATGATAAAAATTATTTGTATTTACCCAAGGTAGCCACCTCAGCGCTGGATCGAAACGGGCACGGCGTTTGTGTTTTTGTAGACCACTAAGAAAACGGTACTTCCAAACAAAATATCACACAGCCACACACACCATCACACACACACCCGAATGCAAATACTATGTGCAAATACCCTCTTACGCGCGTACAATCCCCCAAATATGCCATCTTGTTAACGCTGTTTGTACCCAAACACACACTCGTATATACCCGTTCATCCATACAAATACACCCACACACACCAACGCACACACACGAATTAATATAGGTTACGTTTTCGTCACGGACAATGATATTTGCTTTTATATTGGGTGACTTTCATAAAAATAAAGTATGATTTAGTTAATCGATTTGATTTTTTATATATATTGAACAGATAAATGCACCATACCCGAGACCACAACAGCTACCCTTGGAAATGGACAAACGTCGGGATCAGTCGTAGATCATGAAACAATGATCGACTTCCAATGCAACGAAGGGCGGCACTACAATGATATCGCCATCGGCGATACTACTGGTTCCCAAACATGCAATAATGGCGAGTTCCCGAGCCCATTCGCTACATGTTACGGTAAGTGAAAGAACATTAAAATTCAATGAAGGTGAACTGGTGAAATATTTATTTTTAAAAAGAGTGATCTGAGTCATTGTAAATTTAACAAAGTAATTGATGATAAAATATTTATAAAATTACGGTGTAACTGAAATGAAACAAAGCAGAAAAGAAACACTTTCTTAATTCAACATGCAGGGACATTTAGGTTCATTGTCTGAAATACCCATTCCTTTTTTTATGACTGCAGATGGATATTGAGCAAAAGATATCTTTAGCGAGCAAGAAATAGCAAACGTAGCAAAAGTTCTAAAAAGATGCGAGTAATCGAAGCGAGCGAGCAAGTAAAATGCCTTTTCAATACACAAATATAATTTTGAATAAATTAAACATAAACATAAAAGCAGAAGAACAGCAGTATTCACGATAATTATTGTTGATAAAATTGCAAAATCTGAATAATAAAGAGGGACGAAAGCAGAAAAGAAAGTGCAAAAGAAGAAATTTAAGAGGAAGAAAAAGAAGGAGGAGGAGGGAACAACATAAGATGAAACAGGAATAAAATAATATTGAAGTATATATTATCATGCAAGTAATAAGAGTGCATATTTGTGTTATTTACATGATACCCAGCAAATTGCACAGCAGCTGACCTTGCCACTCCAGCTTTTGCTCAGTTAGAACCAGATTCACCGACTTACTATGACAAGACAACCGTTCATTTCTCCTGTGAGTCCGGGGTCTTGTCAGTGCCAAGTGCGACTGGTACTTGCGAGGACGGCACGTGGAGCGTCCCCGGTTTTGAGTGTGTCCAACCACGTGAGTATCATTTTGATAAATTTAGAGGCCAGCTCAATTTTAATGAACATCAACAATCATAGCAGTTCTACTCGTACAACAACCCTCCATAGTTTTGTACCAATTGAGTATATGACTGTAAAGCCAGTACATATCTTGGCCAAATTGAATGAAACGTGATATATTATTGCCAATCGTTGGTGTAATTTACAATGTATATCCCGGAATTCCACTCCAAAACTACTATAGACAGTTATGTACTGATAATACAATCACAAAAAGATCTTTTTTATTTTCTGGAAATGAAATTTAATAGACTTACGTCGTTCTTGAATTAACTACTTACAGAAAATGAGAAAAAAAAGTATGGGGCCAACGGTGATTTATTATAAGTGATGCTGATAGTTTGTTCCTCTTATCTCTCCTAAAAAAAACATAGTGAATTGTTCCGATCCCGGTTCCCCAACTAATGGCAGAGCAAATGAAAACGACTTTAGCCACGGTGCAGAGGTTTCTTTTACATGCAACGCTAATTTCACGTTGATGGGGCAGTCAAGTATAAGCTGTAACAACGGATCATGGAGCGGGAACGTACCGACTTGTAACGGTAGGAATTGGAATCTTTTGACTGTTTTGTCGTGATATCAGCTCTAGACTTTTACAGTTCATGATAACGTCTTGCGACCCTGATAGAGAGTTTACGATGGGCCCTACATTACGATACGAACGTTCGTGAGAATGTTAAATACTACAATGGAATTGAATAATTTATCATCTACTGGTAAAATATCAAGGCCAATGCTGGAAAAGGACCTTCAAGTTAATGACTACCGACAATACTTCTCATTTTCCCACTTTGAAAACAAGTAATGACACAAATGTATTATCGCTTATACCCTGTAATAGAGAATCCTGATCCAGTAACCAACAGGAGCGCTAGTCTAGAGTGCAGGAGTGATTCAATCCGGGTCACCATTGAGCGCTCTGTTTTGCCTGACCTAGCAGGAGATGTCATCAGATTTGAAAACGACCCGAATTGTACTGGTGTAATTGATGGAGACTTCATCGTTTTCACCACTATGTTTGACCAGTGTGGAACCACTAAGGAGGTCAGTATTACAAAAAAGCTTGATATTGATTACGAGAATGGATTACCATTTCTGGGAAGGAGGATTATTACCACGATTATTAATTATTAATTATTAATGCATACCCCTCTCCAAACATGCCTAATCCGGGAAATCATTCAATAGCCATATCTCTCTTTATTTTGTTTTTTGATATTGCATTTGGAATTCCATTATTTCATACATTTTAGTTAACACTCACTTTGAAAAACAGTGTACCTCGTTCTTTTGGCATCATTGACATGTTTATGTTTCTGTATGGACCCACGGACATGGCGATACTCGGAGTGTTTGATTCAACGCAATTTAGCGCCATTATGCTGTCGAAAAAAAGGGAACGCTTCAGTTCAATACTAACACGCACACTATTATGACATTTTAAATTTTTCAGGGTACTGAATGGCGAACACTTTTTACTATAAAAATATTCGCAAGTCTTTCTGAAAGACGTTCATAGAGTTAAATACCCCCCTATGAAGACGTTCCAGAGAAAGTTTCTAACTTATGGTTTCAGCCGATCACTCTTGATATACCAATAACTATTATCAAAACGACTGATATATATAACTTTGGTGTAATCCTTCTCCAAATTTGTAGGAAGACGGTGATTTAGACGTATACAAGAACCGCATCGTGAATGGGAAAAACAGCGGTAACGTCGTTTCGCGTGACATCACAGTATCATTCCCAATAACCTGCTTCTATGAGCGCGTCCATCGCCTGGAATATGGTTACTCTGCTAGTGGCAGCGCGGGGGTTGTTCAGCAGGCTCTCGAAGAGACAGGCTCGTACAGGTAAGGCTAAGATCGCCAAAAACTGATGATACTGGCAAAAAAAGTCCAGGGGGGAATGGGTTCTGACAAGAGAGAGAGAGAGAAGTTGTGTCTTAAATACAGTGGCGGGGATATTTTACTTTGTATTTGGTCGGGGGAGAGGGGTGGCCCTTTCCCATAGTCATCTGTACATATTAGGTTTGGAGGAGGGGCACATCCACCCCCATCACCCGGGATCTTCGCCATGTCATCTTATTTCAAGGGTCACATTTGAATATCTATTAAAATTTTATCCAACATTAAGGGGTTGGAGATGGGCCTGTAAGTGACATAACAGGGCGGTGCTTCGATTGAGATTTTATTTTTTTTTACGAATCAGGGAGTGTTACTCTATGTTCATGTTAAACATACGATTTCATTCTCCTTTTTCCACTTCGTCTAAAGTGCAACGTTCGACTTTGCGATGTATACCGACGATACTTTTACGACAAAAGCGGATTCTTCTGCCACCAACGTACCCGTCAACCAGAGAGCTTTCTTTGGTGTAGAAGCCACGACCGCTGCCGATCAACGGGTCGTCCTCGACTCGTGCTGGACGACACCCACGAGTGACCCCGATGATAATAGGCGTTACAATTTAATATCGGATGGGTGAGTTTTTTTCGTATTTACAGTCAAAGCGAAGTTTTGGCTTTTGTTCAGTCAGTGTTAATGCTGCAAGGTGCAACAAGTCGAAAGACCCTTCGGAATCTCGTTAACGATCGATATCACTGACTGCGAATTACTAGTCCTGAGGGGCAAAATATAAAGTCACCGCATTAAGAAACCCCTTGAATTGTTGGGGGTGTGCATTGATTGCATCCTAGAGTATTCAAGTGGGAAAACCATCCTCACATCAAGTTGGTTTTAATAAAAAAATAATGAATAAACATACTAGCTTTGGCGAACGTCATTCAAAATTAATGAACAGTGATGTTTTTACGTTCCGTCTCATGTGAGATTTGCACAACCCATAATTCATCATGTAATTTACATTTTTACAATAAAATACAATTATTTTACACTGTGCATTCAATTATCTTCAAACATCTCATTTCAATCACGAATACACAAGAAAATCATTTTCATGAACCATCCAAAAAGGATTAAATATCCGAATGTTATATCACGTCTGAGAATCAAAACCTCAACCACCGCATTATTATCATCATTGTTGTTGCCAAGTGAACTTGAACGTTATTAAAATGTTCTCGCCCAAATGTGGTGGGCATAGATGTAGTGGGCATAGATCTAGTTGACATAAATGTAGTGGACGTAGTGGACGTAGATGTAGTGGACGTAGATGAAGTGGACGGAAATGTAGTGGACGTAGATGTAGTGGACGTAAATGTAGTGTACGTAGATGCAGTAGACGTAGATGTAGTGGACGTATAGATGTAGTAGACGTAGATGTAATGGACATATATGTAGTGGACGTAGATGTAGTGGACATAGATTGAGTTGACGTAGATGTAATTGACGGAAATGTAGTGGACGTAAAGGTAGTGGACGTAAATGTAGTGTACGTAGATGTAGTAGACGTAGATGTAGTGGACGTAGATGTAGTGGACATAGATGTAGTGGACGTAGATGTAGTGGACGTAGATGTAGTGGACATAGATGTAGTAGACGTAGATGTAGTAGACGTAGATGTAGTGGACGTAGATGTAGTAGACGTAGATGTAGTGGACATAGATGTAGTGGACATATATGTAGTGGACATAGATGTAGTGGACGTAGTTGTAGTTGATGTAGATAAAGTAGACGTAGTTGTGATGTACGTACATTAAGTGTACATAGATGTAGTGGACATAGATGTAGTGGACGTAGATGTAGTGGACGTAGATGTTCATGTAGTGGACGTAGAAGTAGTGGACATAGATGTAGTGGACGTAGTTGTAGTTGATGTAGATAAAGTAGACGTAGGTGTGATGTACGTACATTAAGTGTACGTAGATGTAGTGGACATACATGTAGATGTAGTGGACGTAGATGTAGTGGACGTAGATGTACATGTAGTGGACGTAGAAGTAGTGGACATAGATGTAGTGGATTGAGATGTAGACGTCGTAGATGTAATGGACGGAGATTTAATGGACCTAGTTGAAGCGAACCGATAAATTGTGGACGCAAATTTACAAGTGGTGGAAGTAGATTAAAACAATTCATCTGAAAAAAAAAAATGTATTGGCAGCTCGACTTACTGGTTAACATGTTTGAATATATTATGTTCTTCTTGAGAACAGGGGAATCCTCTTAAGACCACATCTCTTATCCGGCATTGGGATAAGTTTATTTTCGTCTTAGACTACATCTCGGCGGCTAGCAATGTGGTGTTGTAAAGTTCCTGCATGCTAACAAATAATATTGTTTGAATAATTATATTCCTAGCTTTAAGATGCCCTGTCAGCAGGGAGATTTTCGTGCAATTACCATGACTACATAAATTCCAAATCAATGATTATGATCGGTGCAGAATGGTAACGATACGTCGCGATACACCTAAGATCAAATTGAAAGAGCTGAAGAAACGTTATTTGAAACGAAATTGTGGATAAATGAGGAGCCCATTAAAAAAAAAAAATTACGTCAATGACAACGTTATCCTTCCGCGATTTCAGCAACGATAACCGTTACGGCACATTTACAATAATCACAAGTCTTGTGAAAAAAAAGGCTCTCGAAGTTGTATCGCACAACAAACTTAGAAGTATCCTCTCGTTCGTAAATCATACGTTTATTTGTTCTTTTCTGTCCCTTATTTGATCAACAATTAAGGTGTGTGGTAGAACAGACAGTTATGCGCCATGATCTAGGGATGAATGGGCTAGCTGCATTCAGTCTCTCGGGATTTACCTACATCGATACTACTCAGGTTGGTTGTGAAGTCATTCATGGTGAAAATAATAAAGAAAAAACAAATAAAAAATGAAAGTTAAAAACAACTTCTCAATTACATTTAATGGTGATTACATTTATCACGTTAGAAAATGCACCGAGCTGCTACGATCGCTACCCTTATTATCCCGTGGCAAGTGGGTTGCCATTTTCTCTACTCCGCTATACAATTCAGCAGTGGAATAACTAAGAGTCAAAATCAGACGAAACAACATTATCATGTTACAGGCAAGAAAAATGAGAAATCCTGCTGGGTATTATTATCATCTCCATAGCTTTACTTTGTTGATTACAGGTTTTAAATAAAGTTCAATGTGAAAGGTTTTATTCATATGGACCTAGGTATGGAAATATGTGGCTTTAAAGTGATTGATATCCACAGATTTTGGTGACACTGAATTTCTTATGCATTTCTTCGTTTTAGCGGACCACCGAAAAAAATGCGGGCGGTCACCGGTAAAAAAAACCCCGTAACAACTCAACCCTTACAAGAATAATACCAATTATGATTATGATGATGTTACTGATGATAATGATGATTACAATTACCATAATGATGACGACCATGATATGATGATGATGATTAGAATGAAAATATTAGATAATTTGATAATCAGTTGATTTTTTTTTCATTCTTAAACTGAGTTGTTGATCGTTAACAGTTATATGTAACAGCCCCATGGACTTAAAGGTATAGTGTATGATTGGTTGTTCTCAGAAAAGGGCAATGAATCAATTTCAAAATTATTACATTAATTAAATACCTATATTATTGCTCGATTTTATCACGGAAAAAAAACTTGCATAACTTTTCTATTTTCATGATATTGAGGGGTGAAACATTTATTACCTATTTTTCGGTTAACCGTTAATACTTAGGACCTTTCTATTGACGCCCTCTCGGGTTAAAAAATAAATTGATCTTAGAACACTGTTCGAATAATGCATATTCATTACGACGTCATGCATATTGATGAATACGTCATCGCGCATGCGCAGTATCTAGAAATCCCCGTATGTGTGTAGCTGAGAAAGCAAACGTCGAACGGTGCGTGCAAGCTCAAAGCGCCGATGCCAGCCGGCTAGCGACTTGTTTACGCTTTGCACACAAGCTACCGGTTCACATCACAGTCACAGGATATTATCATCGCACGCGAAAGGATCGAATAACGGACAATAAGGATAAATTTAAATGGAAGAATTGAGGGACAACTCCAAGAAGGAATCGCTGAGAAGGTCGAGAGCTCGGTATGAAGAGAGAGAGAGAGAGAAAAGATCAAAGAGGAAGCATATAGTTTTGATGGAGAAAACTTTCCTTCAGTGGAATGAGACCAAGTCAAGGGGAGGCTTCGAAACGAGCGATGAGCTGGCGGAATCATTGCTGGCAATGTGAGTAACGTTCATGATTTAATGAGACCTTTTGTTCACATATTTATCGAATTTTCGGCGCTAATGCAGTTTCGCAACGACCAATTACCAGCACACCTCATCACCAATACTTGTTCGCGGATAGCTTGAATTTACCTAACCCAGTCCCAGGTAGCTCCCGCTCGCGAGCTCTGGGTTAGGATCATTCACCGTGCACAGCAATGTTGATAGGAACTGAAGTTAGCAACCAAATCATGCGAACATGTGGCGAACAAATTGCTAGTATGCCGCATGCGAATCTATATTCGCTGATTTGGTTGCTAACTTCATTTCATATCAACATTACTGTGCAAGATGAATCCTAACCTAGGGAGCTCCCGCCCGGGATCAGCTCAGCTTCCTGGGTCCCGTTTCTTACCACCTGGACAAGTTAGTCATGTCTTTATCCACCAACCATGGAGTTAGTTCCAATCTTACTAAATCTGTTTCACGAAAGGCTTCCAAACTAAACTACCTTGATATCGATACTATCGGTGAAAAGAGCAGACGAGACGTAGCCTTAGTCACAAAATAGCATAATTTTCAAAAAGAGAATTTATGAGAAATTATAACAAAATTGCAAACATTGACATTGTAATGACTAATGACAATGTAATGAATTGGGTATTAGGATGGGGGGTCGGATGTCCGGACAGTTTATCTTTTTGAAGCCTTCTTTTTTGTCTTTGGATTACACTAAAAATATGAATTCAATACTTGTAATCATCTTGTATTTTGTTCTTTATAATATTTCCTAACATTTTGTACTAAAAATTGATTAAACTTTGCTTGTCTTTTTTCCAAATGACTTTCTAAAATTGACCTGTCCGGACACACAACAACTGGGTATACATCTTTTGAAAATGATAGCACCTGTAAATTATGCATCATTCATACTTAGACCATGAAGACTGGAGCATTCGATTGCTGAGAAAATGGACTAATGAATAATTTATTTCATGACTAAAAAAATCACATTTGGACATTGAGATGGGTGCCCCTGGCCCTGGGATAACAAATTTTAATAGTTTACAAAAAGTAAGCCATTAACGATTTTCTTTGTAAAATGATGATAATTATACAGTATTTTATGATTCCAAACATCTTTTTTTTAAAATCATACTTTAGTGTAGATGCCGAAACTTACGATTTGACAAATTCTATGCACGAACTTTGCTCGAGGTAGACACTGACACTTGTGACTGTAGTAGTCTGTATAACTTCTAGTCAGGTCAGTGAGTATGTTGAGTGACACTGACACTGTAATGACTGTGTACTAACTAGATCTAATGTACATGTAGTACTATTGACTATAGCCTAGTATTATTCATTGACTATGTAATGACTAGTACCAGTAATACTAGGCCTAGTACAGGGTTAACCATGGAGCTCCGGCCCGCCGAGCGGTTCGGAGCCCAGGAATCATTAGTGAAATATTAGGCAGAGGGTACTCTCCAAATTTGGGTAGAATTGGGTCGCAATAGCACCCAAAATAAAACGGGAAAAAATAAATTATCCACTTAATTCAATTGTATGGATGAAGCCTGAAGGTAAATCTTGACACAGAATCCTGACATCGAGGCACATACTGGACCCTAAAAAAATAAAAGTTCTGGCTCGTGTTCATTCTCACATACTGGACCCCCCCCCCCAAAAAAAAAAAGTTCTGTCTCGTGACCATTCTCCTTTCAAAATTGAAAACAAAGTGGCCATTCGATATCGAAAATAAACGCGACATAGAGAGGTCTAACTCTAATCCTCCTTGTTTGGAATTGGTTTGTACCTCGATGTTGGGATTCTGTGTGATGATAGACCTTCATATAATCAAGGTAAATGCATAATTTATTTGTCCTCTTTTATTTGGAGTGCTATTTCTATACCCCATTCTACATGTACCCCATTTTGGAGAGTACCCAGGCCATGTCCGCCTAATATTACATGGGCGAGTCCGTGGAGCATTGTAGCCCAGTGGATTAGTCTCCGGACTTTGAAGCAGATGGTCGTGGGTTTGAATCCAAGCCATGGCGTAATTTCCTTCAGCAAGAAACTGATCCACAGTGTGCTGCACTCCACCCAGGTGAGGTAAATGGGTACCGGTAGGAAGTAATTCCTTAAGAAGCTGAGTGCGCTCTGAACGCCTAGCTTAGCCGGGTAATAAGGGAGCACCTAACAAAGTGGATATGTGCACAATATGAATACCCTATATTATTATTATATTATTTTTTATAATTTTTTTACAGACTTGACAAATTGCTAGGTTTGTAATAGGCCATAGTCTACCGAACATGTACATGTATGCTACTGAACATGTAGCTGATAGTAATAATGGTCTTAACCACCTGTCGTCTGGTGGGCATTGAGGCATTTGCCTGTAATCTAAGCTGCACTGGGAAAATCTTAAACAAATGACACATAGCTTTGGTTGAGGTTTGAGCAATGGTCAAGTCTTTAATTTTGTATGACAAAGATAAAGTTCAGTCCGGGTTCAGTCCATTTGTACATGCTCATGTACATGAAGGCTGACATGAAAATGAAATACTAAGCTCTTGGGCCCATTTCAGAACGCAACTCAGTATTCAGACGCCAACTTGACTTTCAACCAATGTGCGTGATATTTATAAATATTTTGACTTGCATTTGCAATAGATCTTTGTGCAACGTGCCCTGAATGATACAGTCTGTAAATTCGCAATTACTTTTGGGAAATTCCATTAAATATGTACATCCCACCCCCTATTTGTTGGACTTTAATGAAATTTTCTGTCTCTGATTTCTTGTTCTTTTGAGTTTTGACAGTCTATAATGCTCTCAAATGACCATGACATGGTCAGATTATGAAAGTGAATATTAATGGGGGGATGGACGTACAAAAAATTTGTTGTTGTTGTTAAAGGTCAAGTCCACCTCAGAAAAATGTTGATTTGAATCAATAGAGAAAAATCAGACAAGCACAATACTGAAAATTTCCTCAAAATTTGATGTAAAATAAGAAAGTTATGACATTTCAAAGTTTCGCTTATTTTTAACAAAATAGTTTTATGAACGAGCCAGTTACATCCAAATGAGAGAGTCGATGATGTCACTCACTCACTACTTTTGTTTTTTATTGTTTGAATTATACAATACTTCAATTTTTACGAATTTGACAATTAGGACCTCCTTGAATTCCATGTGTTCAGAGTGGAATGAAACTTCATTTCACATCACAATGAGGAGAAAATAAAAATATTTTTTATTTCAAATACATGTAATAAAATACAAAAGAAATAGTGAGTGAGTGATGTCATCAGTTCCTCATTTGCATACCCACCGAGATGTGCATACAATTGTTTTGTGAAATGAAGCGGAACTTTAAAATGCCATAACTTTCTTATTGTACATCCCATTTTGATAAAATTTTCAGTGTTACATGTATGCTTGTTGAATTTTTCTCTTTTTATTCAAATCAAGTTTTTGTTGGGGTGGACTTGTCCTTTAATTATTTTGCCACAAAAACCTTACCCAAATTGTGCAATGTAAATTTAAAAAAATACAATTTGAAATTGAATAACATAGATTAGTAGAAATTTAAGAACAGATGAGACACGTGAGAGTAAGAAAATGTTTTTTCCATGGGCTAGGCCTTGCAATAGTAAAATTCAGCACTATTGCTCAAGCATATGAGCTTCTCATACAAAAACCATTGAGAAGGAAAGGGAATACAATTACCAGTAGATGATTATCTAATTGCCTATTCAGTTGTATATCACATTGGTGTTTCAAGGTAGAAATCCTTTGATCGGTGCAAGAGCAGTGATCAATCTCTTGCAAAATTCACAGGGTTCATTTACTCTAGAGTGGCAGTGACTGAAAATTAAAGGGGGGATGGGAGAGGAGTTCTGAATATGGGTATAAACGACAAAATGTATTTACATTAAAAATAATATGTATGACTCTCAGTGGGAGGGGGGCAGAGGCTGGAAATGCCCCCCCCCCCCCCCATCTGCCAGTGTGCCAATACTTATAGATGCACTTATAAACAATAATCAGTTTGGGTTGAAAGTGGATATAGCCCCTTTTGGTATCAAGCTTTACATGTATGGTTCATGTTTTCAAAAATGAAAGATAGAATTATGTTTTTTTTTACAGGTTCATCACGCAAACGCCAGTTAAATCTGCTGAATCTGCCCATGGAACTAGAGATATGGAGATGTGAGTATTTATCACAATATTTGTTACAGTATCAACATTTGCAAATATTTGGGAACAATCGCATGTGATACATTTGTCAGGTTTAGATCTGTAGGTGGAAAATCAGGTAATCACGTTATCAAATGAAGCGCCACTCGTAAAAACAGGCTAGTGCACAGTATACATGTGAATCAATAATAGGCATGGAAGTTCATGGAACACATAAAATGGATAATTTTGCTTTACTTTTTCATCTCAGTAATTTATCTTTTTGTGAAAATAAAATTGTCACTTTTTGTGTAAGTGCTTACTTTATTATAATTGGGCATGACTTATAAAGGTATACAACAATTATTATTTTATGGATAATACCGTAGATAATAAAGTTTTTGTCTTCATAATGTTCTATATTTAACCTTTTCCTTCATGTATGAAGAAGAATTACTTTAATCTTGTTGTTATTTTAATAGGTTCCCGGTTACATCATCCACACCATTTCACCGAAAGAAAGACATTCATCTACACAGGTACATATTGTATTTGAAAATTGCTTGGAAGTAGGCATTACTGAAGTACAAGCAGGATCACTGTTCCCAAATACCTTTTTGAATCAGTTCATATATACTATCTGCAGAATGAATATCAGTGAATCTTGGAGCGGTTCTTACGTTATTATTAGAAAATTTGCTTTTGTGGACAAAGTCTACATGTACATGTAATTGCTAATTGTTTTGTCACTAGTTCATTAGTATATTTTGATACCTCCAACCTCCTTTGAGATTTGTAACTTTCTTAACCCTAAATCTCCTGTGGTATTGTGATTCTTGTCATTCCGGGGGGGGGGGGGGGGGGGACATAATGGCCCCCCTTAAGATCTCAGCCGCAGATTGCGCGATCACACCGAAAATTTGCATGATGGTAGAGAATGACATTATGTACTCATTTGGATTTCACTGAATTCATATATTTTTGTTATATGAATTATGCTAATTTTATCATGAAATCATGCTTTTTGTTCTGATTCCGTAAATAAAGCTCGTAGAATGCTATTTTTTTGGTGAAAATATTCTTTATAGCATTCCTAACAATTTTGAATGAAAAAATTCTGGTACCAAGATCAATTTCTCATGTATTTTATTTTATTTTTTAATCTGTTATGTATTTCCTTCTTTTTTTTCACTTTTTGTTTTTTCTTGTTTTTTCGATGGAAATCGTTCCAGACTTAATTCTGATCATAAACAAGGCAAAATTAATTAAGTTTAATCAGTAAAAGTAGAAATAATGATACATTTATGAAATTTGGCTAAATACACAATTTGCATTGGATTTGTACATGAAATCATGTTTATGAGCAATTTTGGGTCCAACATGCAGTTACATAATGTTGCGCAATGTCATAACCGCGTACCCGGGCGTCACAAATTTTGTCTCAAAATTTGCGCGAGACTTGAAAGTAAAAAGTCAGTGAGCGGCGAGGTCAAAATATTTCGCGCAGCAGGTATATCACGAAAATGGTCGAGGGGCCCCCCCTCGGGAGAATTAGGGTTAAATATCATGTAGCTCCACCAATGCTAGATGTTGGTGTATATGTAGTCGATTGTTTATCTTATTATTTAATATTCTTTAACAATTCATTATCGTCTATTGTTTAGAGTACTTTTCAATATTTTTAGGAAGCACAAAGTTTGGGTGTGGCATTGGTGAAAGCATCAATTTTGACATTGATTGTATTGTTGAGAAGTCAGCTGATTTTCATTAATTAAATTTTTTTCTGGGGGGGGGGGTCATCTGCTATACAGAAATAGTACACCACATACATGTACATGTATCAGCAGATGGAATATTTCTTCTTTGTATGAAGAACATACATGTAGTATAATGAGGTTGAGGATTAGTCTGTAAAATCTCTGTCATACTTTTAAAGATTTATATTTTTCTTCTCACACAGTTCCACAGCTGTCGATCCTCCCTCTGAAAATGGGTAAGCATTCATTTTTGTGCCCTATCCGCAGTACCTGTAGTGTTACCGGATAGAAGGCATCATATTCCCTGAACGTCTGTCATTCCTGTTTCTGTCCGCTACATAAATGTTTTGCTTCACACTGGTTTTGATCATGTGTGTGTATGTAGGATAGATAGGATTGTCATGACCTGATTTGATGTGGGGTCACATGCTCAAGTGTCGTGTAGGTCAGTGCAAGGACATGAATATAATTTGTATCTTAAAACATAAATAGTCGTTTGGAAAGTAAACGTGAAACCTTTTAACCTTTTATCATGCACACATAAATATGTTTTTTTTATAACTTATTCAGATCCAGTCCAACTGTGTCTGGGATTCATTCGCTGCATGAGGAGTGTGCAACAGTAGAGCTTGAAGAGCAGACACTGGTCAATCAGGGATTAGAGTAAGTTTTACCATTGTTGATTCCTATGTTCGTACACTTATATACCCAAGTAGGAAAGAAGAGCATTATTTTTAAATTTTCATGCAGTTCTTCATGATGGCAATATAGGGCTGTGTCGTGGTGCATTCAGTGTACATTTTATTTTTTTGCAATTTGATTGTGTTGCCTAACCTTGTCATTATGTTTTTCTATAGAATGAAATGTCTGGCGAAACATATCAAATAAAGGGGATATACCTTGTTAATCATGCAATATTCTGCCCCTAATAACCTGAGCAAATCCATTGACAGTATTTACTATTAGTGATGTTTTCCTGCTACCTGGTCTGTAGTTGTTAATTCATCGAAGACTGTTTGGCAGGCTTTTCAATATGAAGAATGTCCTAAAATGAATTTCTATTACATATCCTGAAAGTAAGGAGATATGCCTTCACAATGTGATGCAAGGCAAGAAAAATGTCTTACATGTCTAAAACTTTTATTGCATTCCCATTGGTTTTTAATTGAGTTTTGAGTTTTTAAAATTGGTATTGGGGTACATGTTATGCAGTAGGGTTGTATGGCATACATGTTCTTTCTTTATAATATCACAAATAACCAGAGAAGTGCACCTGTTGTGGTCAAGCTTTGTGCATAGTTGATTTTTTTTTTTTTTTGGGGGGGGGGGTTACACATGTAAGTTAATCAAAGAGCATCCATCCCATTCTTGATAAAAAAATGAAATGAATGTGCCAAAGATTAAATAAACTGAAGCTCTTGTAATATGCATTGCATTCTATTATTGATTTATCATGTTGTTTACATGAATGTGAATGTTCTGTTGATTTCATAATTTTCACAACAGTGCCAACATCAGTTATACACATGTGGCCACATCAGAGTGGTTTGATGAGGAGGAGGAGGAGGAGGAGGAATATGAAACGGCCTATGAAGCTGACAGTGACTATGAACCAGAAAGCGAATTTCAACCCGAAATTACCTTCCATGAAGGGTAAGTAGAGTTTAGTTTGCTATTTTCTGTACAAGGTAGTTTGCTACAGGAATTTTGCTTTTCTAATGGCAGTTCAACATTGAAAACTATTTCATGAATAGTGTGAAAAATAATTTGAAAATGTTCACTCTAGAGAAGTGGCCTTGCTCTAAAAAGATTGAAATTACATGTAAATGACCCTGCCCTTAGCTGACATGGTTGCATCTAATCAAGCACCAGTTTCAATTTGCTCAAAAATATTTCAGTTGGTTGAAAAACAAGGTGTGTTTAATAAACTGTAACTCTACATGATGTACATGTATGTTCCTGGGATATACATTCATGTCAGATATGGTATCTTCAGATGTCGCATGTGGAGTTCAAATGGCTGGGGCGGGGGGGGGGGGGGGGTGGGGGGTTGCCTCCTAGGCCCCCCCCCCCCCTTGAAATCTTGGCCATTGACCGTGCCAAAAATTGGCACACAGGTTGTCTTGGGCATTATCTACCAAATTGTAAAGTGATTTATTAATGCAAATTTCTAGCGATGATGCTAATTTCCTCTAAATCCATGAATGAAGAATGGTGAAGAAACACTTCATGGTGTTCTTAGCAAGTGTATGTCAAAAATATTGTGATGTCAGATCAACTTTTTATGTATTATATTTATTTTTGTAATTTCTTTTGTATTTCTTTGTTTTTCATTATTTTATTCTTTGAAATTTGTTGTTGACTCTTTTGAAACCATAATTGGCCTGAAACTAAACTATTTAGATCAGCGAAGCTGAAAATAATCATACATATATGATTCTTGGTTGAAAACACAATTCGCATTGACTTTGTACACAAAATCACGTTTTTGAGCAATTTTTGGTCTGCACTTACAAAATGTTGTTTAATATTGGAACTGCATACCCGGATGTTGCAAAATTTGTCTGAAAACTTGTGCAAGACTTGAAGGAAGAAATCCAGTGAGCGGAGCGGTCCAAAAATTTTGCGCGGCAAAAATAGTGAGCGAATCGTTGAGGGGGGGGGGCTCCAAGGAAACCCCCCACCCACCTAGATAGGGTTAAAATGAATAAATAAATCGGATTGCAACATATTGTATTTCTTTTAGACCACTCCCTAAGGACATCGATGTGATTGGTGCGGAGGAGGAGGTCTTAGGGGAGCTACCTCCACAACAGCCAGACGAACCATGTGAGGCATTCACAAGGAGTGGCCTCCATGCCAAAGTCACACCAGCACAGGCTGCAGAAACAAACTTCTGTATTGTCTCGTTGAGTAGACTCAAGAGCCTGTGTAAAGAAGTGAGGTCATCCTGCAAGTGCGGAAAAGATTTAGATGTCGAAATTACACCATCTGGCACATCTGTGCATGTCAAATGGGTAAGTATGTGTCATTCAAGCTGTATTAATTTTTTTTGGTCAAATCTACCTGATTTTCTGTGTTAAACATTTAACTTATTTTATCTTTTATTTATGACAGGTTTGCTCGGATGGCCATGTTACAAGCTGGTGTGGGCAGGAAACCCTACAAAGGTCTCATGTGGGAGACATGAAACTGGCCTCGGCTATTGTCATGACAGGCAATAATTTCAATAAGGTGAGCCTGTTAGCCAGATTCATGTCCCTGAACATGATATCTAGTTCAACTTTCTATGCACACCAGCGTAAGTACATTGCCCCGACCATCGAGAAGAAATGGGAGGAAGTGCAGGCAACTGTGTTGTCCAAACACAAGGAGGGAAGGATAGTTCTTTGTGGTAAGTAATAAATAATTATTTCAATTGTGTCATTTATGAAAGGTGACTTTTTTTGCTTCTATTTGGTTCCTTTTGTAAATTAATTAACTTGAATTCATATTTTCAGAAAATCTGTAGTTGTGTTTCTATTGTTTGTTGTTTTGAACAATGTTTTTTTTTTCTTGTAGGGACAGACAAGTAACAAATATTTAGAAATAGAATAGCATAGAATTCTGCCAGTCATGTCTAATATGTTAAAGTTTGAACAGTACAAATTTGACCAAATCAGGATCGTCATCTCCATGTACATGTACATCGATCAGGTCATACTAGGGCTTAATCTATAGCAGGTGTCAATATGATAAAACCCAACCAAACATCTTGCATAAGGATGCAGTTTACTTTGGTCAGTCAGTCGGCCACATTTTTTTCTCCCCTCTTGAAGATGTAATGGAATGCTCTTCTTTTGTATATGATCAGCTTTTGATTGATAGGTCAGTGCTGAAAATTTTGAAAGATGGTCAACAAATCATGCACTCAAAAATAGATGATCATTGAATCGAACCTAAGTAGAAAGAACAACTAACAGGTGTACTTTTCACAAGATTATTCAATAGCCAGTCCCTTTCATCTCTTCTAAACATGTAAACTGTATTTGAGTACATGTCTGTAGGGAAATGAAATGAGAAATAATGAAAATTTACTTCACATTTGTAATGCTTTCAAAATTGTTTTTTTGTGGGTAGGTGATGGTCGCAATGATTCACCAGGATTTTGTGCGCGGTACCTGACATACATTCTCATGGCACATGACACGAAAGACGTAGTTGACGTGCAGGTGGTTGAAAAGAGAGAAACCGGGGGGAAGAGCCCACTTATGGAGTTGGAGGGACTGAAGCGGGGTCTTCACAAACTTGAACAAGAAGGGGTGCAGATTGATGAACTGGTGACCGATGCTCATCCTTCAATTACCCGCTATATGAGTATGTAATTTTTATATTACTTAATAACATTGCATGGACAGGCGTGACAGAATTCTGTCGTAGTGCCATAATGACTACCCATTTTACCACACTTTTATTTATAATTTGATCCTACAAATTATGTTGCACATTTTGGCTTTCTTGACTGTCTCATAATGAATGAGGTATAAATTAAGTTTCTCCCATCACTGCATATTTCAAATCCATTGAAACAATGTCCATATGGAACTTGTAAGTTTACTTTTACTACATCAGTTAAACCATCTTCATATTTTTTCTATTTTAGAAAAATCTTGAATAGGAATTTGAAAGCTAAAGCTTGTCATGATTAATTGTTAATCTGGGTTCCGTAACACAAAGGTTAGCGATTAATCGCTAATTTGATAGACGAAGGGGGTGTTGCAAGAAAATATTTGCGATCAATTACTAATATTATGTTCCAATTTTACAACTGATAGATCAATGTTAGCTGTAGCAAATCAGATTAAGATTCTTGGTTCAAGGAGAAGATTGGCAATCAATTACTAATTTGCAATTAACTACAAGACATATGATTGATCTAGGGACCAAAAATAGATTGCATTTGATAGTCTGATTGGTTCCTAGTCAGTCTGTTAAGCAAAATTCTGATAGGCTATTTTATTTAGTGATTAATCGCTAACCTTTGTGTTACGGGGTCATGGACATTAAAACTTTATGTTTCAACTTTGAGAAAGCACTAACATGATGCAATGTATGGTAATATTTGTTGAATATGCAGTTACAATAATGTGGTGACCTTCATCTAAAGACACAACGTAGTTGGACACCATTTCCTTGTACAGTACCCCTTCATTTTTGTCCATCGTATATGTCCAGCCTTGTTACTACAACTTTGGCTACTAATTTAGTTCTTTGATAAATGAAGATTGGGCAACTGATTTCCATTCAAAATTCTATGATAAGTAATAGTTTTTTTTTTAATTCTAAAAACAGGAGAGAAAAGGCCCACCATTCGTCATTCCTGGGATGTATGGCATGCTGGGAAAAATCTTGGGAAGAAGCTAACCAAGGTAAGCAGAGAGAACAAACATGGAATTTCAATTGATGATTTATAAATTTTTGTATTATTTTTCAAAGTTTTTCATATTTGATGTTTTTCTTATGAATTGAAAATTTGAGTGTAAGTTATCACTAACAATTGTGTTTGTTCCTGTTATTAGGGGATTATGCAATGTTAAGGAATTCTATAACATTCATTTTGTCTTCATTTGCAGGCAGCAGGCAAGGTATCAACATGTGCACTATTGTATTGGGTGAGGCATGTCGTGTTTCACTTTTGGTGGTGCGCAGAGACATGTGGCAGGAGCAGTCGAGCATTTCTTGTAAGTTTGACGTTCCAACTTGTGAAAAGAAAGTATTGTTCCCCCCTCATTGAGAAAAATGCTGATTGGTCTACACCCGCTTTATATACATTGCATTTGCTCTCCTATCCCGCATATCTAATCCTAGTTTATTTAAAATCAATTAGTCTACTTTTCATTTACACTTGTGGTCTAATAACCATTTAGGCTTGAGCCCATTCACTATGTTTCCAGATTAGGCTAGAGCATTTTTATACTCTCTTGGCCTCATGTGTATAACCCATGTATTATTGGAGTATCAGAGATTACACCCCCCCCCCCCCCCCCCCCCCCCTGTTGAAGTTCAGGTTGAAGTTCAGCAGGAGCGGGTCAGTGAAATTTTTAATTTTCAAGTCTTAATTTTTTTTTTCTTTCTTCAGGCCAAATGGAGAGGACTGACCCATCATGTAACTGACAAGCATGAGTGGGTGTCTGGCTTGGATGAAGGCACAGTGACCTGCAGTCATGAGGAGTTACCTGAGAGGGAGGAATGGTTGCAAGCAGGATCTCCTCCACATCGTGCATTGGTAGAGTTATGCTATGAGAAGCGGTTTTTGTCAAACATTGAGCGATATGTGACATTTAGGTGAGTTATTTAATTTCCACAAAAGAACATTCTAACATTCTTTTCAAGTGTTCATTCCTCAATACGCCTCATAGCTTACAGTATGTCTGGAACTTTCATACTCTTGATGGTATGGCTTTAGGAGTTGTTTTCTCATTAAAGTGGTCAGCGATGATGAATAATAGTCAATGCTGACGAAATAGTTTTGATTGGTTGACTGGTTTGTGACTGTTTATATAGAAGCTTTCAAAATGAGAACTACTTGTCTATGCTGACAGCTTATCAAAGTGGTCTTCAGAAGAGCAATTGGTGACATTGTACGTTTCCTCATTCATGAAAAGTCTGCGAACTGTTCTGGTTGCTGAAGGCGATTGCCAGAGGCATTATGTCACATTTAAATTCTAAGAATAATTAAAGAATCTTTTGACTGATCAACTTCAAACTTGGTTGAAGTATATATGTATATATAGAAGTAATGGTCTGCTTATTTTTAGATGTTGTGGGTTCAAAGGTAACAGAAATCATTACCAGAAAGTATCTTCAACTCACGATAACTTTCTATTTGAAGGCTCAACTTGTCCGTTTGTGCAAATGGGAACAGCAATGATCACGTTAGAATTTGTGTTGAAATGAAAATAAATAATTCTTGTCATGACTGAATACCCCAACTTGAATCTTATGTGCATATAAGAGGGACACTGTTTTTATTTTACCTTACCACTCATGGGATGGAACACCCTATCGGCAAATGCTGTTCATCATGAAATCGAAGATCAAAGGCGTATTATCATACACATTGAAATACTTTGTTCTTGGGATAGCGAACTGTTTTCTTGGTTCATTTATGCATTTTGGAAATGGATTTTGGGGGTACGTCAAAATTATAATTTAGTAAGGAAACTAACTTTGACAATTAATTGCTTATGTATTCTCCAATATATAGACTTCCCCAAACATCAAAGGTTACTGTTGTAAGAACAAAACGGACAATTCAAGTAACTGCATGGATTTATAATTCTATTCTTATTTATTGCATGTGCTGAAAAATATACCAAAGATGGTCTCCATACTTACATTTGGATTTTGATTGTATGTGCTTTTCATTATACGTATAATGGTATCACGATCAGTGTCCGACCATCTGTCTGTCCGTTAACTTTTCCTTGTAAACGCGATAACTTCAGTTCAACTGAACCTAGGCTCATATAATTTGGTGTGTATGATGCTAGCATAGATCCCAGGAATTCTATTGATTTTGAGGTCAGACAGTTAAAGGTGAAGTCGCCTCTTTCCACTTTTCTTGCTTGACCGATAAATCCTTTTTGCGTGTTACAGGCAGGTGCATTATATACATGTACTTGCCTTAGCGACTCTCTTTGTTAAATAAATATTTCATACATGTTTTTTGGTATTTATGTCCTCCCAGGCACACTTCCACCATTGAAAGCCTGAACAATCACATTCTTATGTATGCTTCAAAGCGATATTCATTTGGGTAAGTAGACATTTTTGTATAAAATTTACATTGTATCTGAATTTTTTATTTTTCAATTTAGAAGAACAAATAAAAAAAAAAGGTTCAGTTTGGGTCATAAGAATAAGATGTTTTCTTTACTTACAGGTGAATAGCAAAAAAATCAATGAAGAAAGATTGGATTTGCTTAGTAAATCTCTTGTTTTATTGTATGTACATTTACAATTAAATATCACAAATTTTGGCCCCTTCCTAATATTTTACACTCTAGATGATCCTGTTTTTCGTTTTTACAATTGCCCAATGCATTGAACCTCATAAGTATACCAGTTAGTGTGACATATTTATGTGATCTATTTTCACTTTCAGGTATCGTGCATTTCGGGCACGAAACTTTATGGCAGTCATTGATTACCAAGCCCACAAGGATAGACCTTACAAGAAGGATGCAAATGGCGAAAAAAAGTAAGTACAAAGTTACTCTGTCATAGTCATAGGAAGTAATGGTACATTTTGAGCATATAAATGTAGGGGAAGGTGGGGTAAATACTCCGGCCTAGATAGGGTTAAATACAGGTGAAAAATATTTCAAAAGAATCCGATTTTTAAGGCTAGGTACTCATTTCTACAAGATCATTAATCATATCAATTCCAACATGCAAAAAAGCAAAGTGTCACAACTTACCCCGCCTTCCCCTTACCTATTCCTCATTGTCTTCCACACCTTATTATCATGTAAACTCTCCTTATATTCCTTTTATTAGTGTGAAGGTATCCTAACATTTACCTTATTTCATATTTCCAATTAACAGGCACCAAATCAGATGGTCCAAACATGCAAGGCAGTATGTAGCCGTTGGTGTAAAAGAGGCAAAAACCTACCCCTACCTGAGAGAAATGATGGAGGAAATCTTCATCATGCGCGCAAATGATCCTCTGCCACTCTCCTCTCCTATCGAGATGCTGGAAACTGATCCACGCCGTATAAGGCCACGACTTGAAACAGCAATGCCTCTACCCAATGTTCAAGAAATTTTGGAGAGAAGGAGGAGTAGATTTGCCGTATGAACTTTTCAGGAACGTGACCATCTCGGACCCATTGTTGGAATCATTCCAAAATAAGTTGCAAAATGGAAACGAAGCTAAATGTTGGTTTTCTTTCATCCAATCTGAGACGCTTGCAATTTTCTTTCCTGATTGTAAACCAGTTCATATAATCCAGAAATGAACTTATTTGGATTTTCTAAACCCAAAATACTGGACCAGTCACCATAAGGAACACAATGATACATGCAGTTGTGCACAAATGTATAAAATTGTCTTGGTAAAAAAAAATCACTATATAAGGATTTCAACTTGTTGGAATAGTTGACTGTATTGCATAGCTGATATTAATTTTCTTTTTCCTTTTTGAGTAAGTTGTAAAACATAATTTAAATGAAACCATATGGACAACAGCTGAAATCAGTTTTTTATTCATGACTCCATCTACTTGAAGCGGTTGGCAGAGGCACTAATCTTTGAGGGCGTTTGTCCTTTGTAGTTCCATTTTCATGATAACATCTGACGGGTCAGTGTCTGACTTAGTCAAAGTTTACATGTAGGAGTGACAATTTGAGTAGTGTTTCGGATCATGTGATGTAATTTACAGAGGTCATTGCATACATTTGAATATCTCACTGTCATGATATTGATTGAAGGACTTTTGGGATCCAATTCAAATTTACATTGTGTACATATTGCAATGATAATGATGTGATTAGCTTTTAATGACACAGAGGTCATAATGTAGTGCTCAAAGAATATATCTTTTTGCAATAGCTAAAGAACATTTTTAGTATGTGTGCACATAGGAGGACAAAGATCTGAAAGACTTTTCTGTCATAAGGTCAAAGGTCACAGGGTCTTCTATCTTTCTCGTAATGAATGATGTTCTGAGTGATCAACAGCAAACATGGTTCAAGTATTCTTGCACTTTTCAAGGTATTGTTGATTTTATCTTCCTATCTTATCCATAATAGGGAGAAAATTATCACCAAAATTGTTTTTGTGAAGATGGCCATTTGTAAGTTCCATACCAATAGGTCGTTGCAAGAAACATTGCAAGCCACGTTCTAGCAGCACAAATTAAATTGGTGATCGATTTGAAACTCTGCTTTTGTGCCATGAAATCTTTTGTGCAATGAAGACGATACCCCCCCCCCCCCCTTTTTTTTTTTTTTCGTTTCATTTTCCTTGGTATTAGGACAATTCTATTATCACAAACTTTGGTTGAATGAAATCAACCACTTGTAATTTCCACTTTAAATTTTGTCATTTAATGTAGATAATACTCCTATCTCCCCCCATTTCACGGTATTGTTGGTTATCCTACTTTTGAAAGAACAACAATACCATTATTACATATAGAGTACCAAAGACTCATGTCGTCAATTTTCCTGTTTTGCATGTCAGCATTTTTTACACATTTTGGTATAGCATGATTAAAAAACCCCTATAAGCCAAAGTTGGTGGGATTGGTTCATGGGGCCTTAAGATATGAGGTCTTATCTTCGAGCCCATGGACTGATTCCCACCAAATCGGCTAATAGGCATTTTTCACATGCTCTACCAAAATATGGTATCGAATTCGATGAAAGCCAAGTTTTTTGTGACATCACTTGGGTACTCTATTTCATTGAAGAAAATAATTTGTATTGTCCACACAAGTTGCTCAAAATCAACTTTAGAACTGCTGTAAATTGCAACACACCATCCTTGCAACGGCCCATTAACTTTTTTCACTCAATGAAGATGTAAATATCCCCCACTGCCTTCTCTACATTTTCTTTTAAACTCTTTCCTTTTCTTGTAACCATGATATGCAAATTACCAGAGACTACACCACTCACACGTTTTATCGGGGAAGATCAACAAATATCTTTGGTTTGGTTTAATGAAGAATAACATATCAAATATAGGAAACATGCAAAAGTAAATATTACAATTTTTATTTTCAAAAGTCCAAGGAATTTGTAGACCAGTGGGGTGTTTCACAAAGATCTTTTAAAAGTAAGATTTTTAGAGTTGCACTTAAATTTCCAAATGCATGCATTATAAAAAGTATCACATGGTCAAGTCATGTTATGAAAGATGACATGCTCTACTGCATATCAATTAATCAATTAGATTGCGTGTCACACTCGACTCCTTGTGAAAATAAACTCCAAAACATCTATTGGAAAATTGATTTGATCTTGTCGCACTTATTCCAGTCGTTCAAAGTACAGTATATGTTCTTATTTTGCCGCACTTATTCCAGTCGTTCAAAGTACAGTATATTTTCTTATTTTGTGACAAGCTGGATATCAAATCCTGTTTATTTCTGTTATTCTCAGTTTTATGTTGTCCCTTTTGTCACCAGCAATATTTTGAGAAGGAAATAATTCTACGACCAAAAAATAATGTTCCTCTTTAGAATAGCTGTACAGTATTTGTCCTATGATTATTTTTACATGACATTGCAAACTCATAAATATAAGCAGAAGCCAGTATTACAACTGAACCCAAACCGTTCAACCATTAGAAGAACATAAGTTTGTTCATGCTTTTATATGAGGCACCTGTGGTGTAACTTGCCTACATCGCCAAAAGAAAGTTGTTGTTTTTTTCTTTCAAAGGACATGATTTTATGATCATGGCATTCTTTATACATATAATCGAGGTACAAATAAATGTTTAGAAATAAAACTACATGAAAAAATAATGGTCCTCAGTTGCATATTGTATAATCATTCGTATAAATCCTTTCACTGATACATTTTACAGTTTGTCTCTATTTTCTCTCAATCAGAAACGGTTACCTTTTATCATTACAACTTTCATGCTTATACAATGTACGAGTATGTTTTCAACTAAGGTTGCATGTCAAAATAAGGTCCATCAATGAATGTAACTTTAATTGCATTGATCTACAGTTACAATGTGCATATACATGAACAAAATATATCTATATCTTGTCAGTTGCTATAATGTAATGACATGGCAATGTAATTAAGTAAGCTACTTCAATATGGTGTATCTGATCAATATGTCGTAAGAATCAAACATATACCATGGAAAATGACATAGAACATGTGCACCTTATAATGTCTAAAACAACTCATTTTTATCTTGTGAAAATAACCGGTCAGCCTGGAAACTGGGCACCATGGGAGATAACTGTATCTTTGTTACCACACAGTTGAAGTAGTTTCAAAGAGAAAAGTGGTGTGTGTTGTCAGTGGTTCATTTATATATCACCCCTGATGCGTATGTAACTTGTCAAACAGAATAAATCGTAGTGATGTAATTTCTTCTTACATCCCATCTTGATGAAATTGAATTTTTTTGTGTTTGATTGATTTTTGTTATAATCCGACCCGGTGTTAGGGTGAACTTTTCCTTTTGATAACATTATAAAAATATTTTACTTCTTGCGTTTGAATAGAGCTTTAAAAGAGAATGAAATTTTGGAAACAAGTTAGCCAGTGCGAAAACAAACAAAATCTAAGACACTAATCAATAAGAGTTTCTATTGAACTACAGAAGTTAAACTGAAGATGAGGAATACCGAGCTAAACAAATCTTCCTGGGATGAATCCAGTGTACTGATCATTAGGGGATGGGTATCTCTCATGAATCTTGTCCGAACAGCAGCTCGGGACAACTCTTCTATTACCCCTTCCCAATGTCCCATGCTGCCAAAAAATTACAGACCTATAGGCCGAGTGCCTCATGGATTTATTGGCCTGGCCTGGTTCCTCAGCTGCCACAAGAAGGTTGTAGGCATCGTTCCACATTGCCCTCTGGAGTGCCAGGTTTGCCTCATCTATTATGAGAGCAAAGGTCTGAAAGGAAAGCAATAACAAGAAATAAAATATTTGATAAAATTTGTATTTTTTTGTAACAAAATTCTTTTAAAAAGACTTATCTGAAAATAACAATGAATGTAATACAGAAGGTGTAAATTTAATTTTCAGCCATGAGTTATGCTATTGAAAATCATTACATCATGCTAACAAATTTTTGAATAATCATCTTTGAAAAAAACACAATTTAGATCTTGATTTGATACAAATGTAAGAAAGAAATTAAAATGTTTGTGTAAAAGAAGAGAAAAAACACCAAGGTATTGTTGGATGTTGGGCAAAGTCACACAAGGACTAAGAAAAGGATGTTTGATTCAAAGTGGGATAACAGATATTATATGACACCAAGATATTCCTTGTCATTTGATTGGTTGTTCAATATCGATCATTCAGCCCATTTTACAATGATGTCATCAACCGTGCAATTTTGGATCCATACAAGTTTGTCCATTGCACGCCACCGAGCCACCCATGCATAAGTGTATACGTGATAGTCAACAGACCGAGCTCGCACAGCATAAGCATATTTTGCACATTTTGCATCAACATATGAAAAACAATCTATTTAAGGTGTCATATAAACCAAATAATGAATGTTCTTTTCATTCGTGCAATGGACAGAATACTTCATATGGTGAAATATGAAATGAATGATCCACTCAATTCGGCTTCACCTCGTTGAATGGATCATTTCATCTTTCACCTCCTAAAGTATTCTGTCCATTGCACTCATAAATATTCATTATTTGTGTACTATGTACATCTCAAAATGTGCATTTGGTTAAACATCTGAGAATAGTTGCCTATTCAATTGTGAAGAAATGTGGTCTTTCAAATCCCTTGTGCAGGACATATGAATTTATTTTGGATTTGTTTGCTTAAAACATTCCCATCCTAATACGATTCTCCATCAAGTGAAGTTGACTTACACCATGTCTTGTGAGGCACTCATTAGGTGTGTATCCGCAACACACATTCTCCCGATCTGTAGGCTTCACTGTGCAATTGTTGCACACACACCATGATGGGATGTCTCGTTGTGTTTCACCTGGGGATGGGGGTGTTGCCTGGCCCTGGTTCATTAAATCTATGATAAGCCCTGGCTCCCTCTCCACTTGCCTTATGACGAGGTCCTCCAATTGTTCCCTCGTCATATCTCTTACTTTCACCTAAAAAAAGCAGAATGAAAGGGAAATATTGTGATATAAGTCTGCATGATCCCAATTGAATATTTTTTTTTCCTCATTTGACAAAATAAATATTTCCAACCGGTATATACATCACTGAAAATTCACTTATGCAAGTATCATGTCAAGTTTGTGTGGGCCTACATGTTTCTTTTATATTTGTAAAATAGTGAAAGTCTGCAGGAGAACCAAGAAAGTGGTTAGGACATGGACGACATGATGAAAATGGATAGCAAGAGGATGGTATCTGAGCCAAAAGTGATTTTATAAGCTCAAGTGGTCTCTAAAGCACATGCTCCGTCCTTAGAATTTGAAGAAAAATATGAAAAAATGAAATCATTTCTTAAAGGTCAAGTCCACCTCCGAAAATTTTTTATTTGAATCAATAGAGAAAAATCAGACAAGCACAATGCTGGAAATTTCATCAAAATCGGATGTAAAATAAGAAAGTTATGACATTTCAAAGTTTCGCTTATTTTAAAAAAAATAGTTATATGAACAAACCAGTTACAGTTACACCCACATGAGAGAGTTAATGATGTCACTCACTCTTTCTTTTGTTTTTTATTGTTTGAATTATACAATACTTCAATTTTTACGAATTTGACAATTAGAACATCCTTGCCTGAAGCAAAAAATGTTAAAATAATGAAATTCCCTGTGTTTAGGAAGGAAAGAATTTTCATTTCACATGACAATGAGGAGATAATTAAAATATTTCATATTTCATATCATAAAATACAAAAGAAATAGTGAGTGATGTCATTAGTTCCTCATTTGCACACCCACCGAGATGTGTATATAACTGTTTTGTGAAATGAAGCAAAACTTTAAAATGCAATAACTCTTATTTTACATCCGATTTTGATGAAATTTTCAGTGATATGCTTGTTGAATTTTTTTCTTTTTTTTTCTCAAATCAAGTTTTTGTTGGGGTGGACTTGTCCTTTAATGAATTTCAACATCATTGCTTACACAGACTAGGTAAAAACTGTTTTTAACAAAATTCCTTTCTAGAAATACTTTAATTGCTCTTATTGAGGGTCTGCATCTATATCTATATAATATAGATGCAGAAGATTATGTCTCCTCACAGCGTTTCTATTAAGTCTTCTTTTGTTTCTACATTATGACACTGACGCATAACTGTATATATATATATATATGTATGTATATACATACGTATATATATATTTTTTATTTTTTTCTCCCCATAAATGACATATTTGGGGGGGATATAAAAAAAACCCACATAATTGGAAAAATTGGCATTAGACCGAATGAAAATAAACCGACATGGATTACCCCCCCCCCCCCTCCTTCCCCTGCAAAAACATGTTTTTAACTTTTTGGGGCTTCTTTTCACAACTTTCCACTTGAATCTATATCTTGGAGAAGCAACAAGTAGGGATTTATGACTCCATTTTGCAGTTTTGAATTATTATGATCCCTTTCGTTTTACAAAACAAAGAGTCCTGAGGTGTATAGAACTATTTATGTCGAATTATGTAACAAACCTTCAATCTTTCACGACGATCTTGACGCAGACCTTCAATTCGAGCAACCTCGGCATCATGTCCTCCTCCTCCTCCACGTCGACCACGGCCTCTGCCTCGGCCTCTGCCTCGTCCTCTGCCTCGTCCTCGGCCCTGTCCTCTGCCTTCACGTTCAATGGGGCCCTCTCCACCATCTCCTTGGTTGCTGCTGCCTCCTTCTACACTATCTTCTGCATAGCCACTACCAATTCCTCCAAGTCCTTGTCCAGTTCTAGAACCTCTGCCTCTACGCCCAACTTGAGACACTCTACCTCTCCTTCCTCTGTTTCCTCCTCCAATTTGTCCTTCTTTGCTGGTGCCTTCGCCTCTTCCTCTGCCCATGGCTTCTGTTCCAACCTGTCCTCTGCTGGTTCCTGCACCTCTTCCTCTGCCTATGGATTCTCTTCCAACCTGTCCTTCTTTGCTGGTTCCTGCACCTCTTCCTCTGCCCATGGCTTCTGTTCCAACCTGTCCTCTGCTGGTTCCTGCACCTCTTCCTCTGCCTATGGATTCTCTTCCAACCTGTCCTTCTTTGCTGGTTCCTGCACCTCTTCCTCTGCCTATGGATTCTCTTCCAACCTGTCCTTCTTTGCTGGTTCCTGCACCTCTTCCTCTGCCTATGGATTCTCTTCCAACCTGTCCTTTACTGGTTCCTGTGCCTCTTCCTCTGCCAGTGCCTGTTACAATGCTTACTCTTTTTCCTACCCGTCCTTTGCTGCCTCCTCTGGGTCTTCCTTTCCCTCTGCCTCCTTGACCACCTCTGGATGATTTACCAGTACCTTCTCCAACGTGACCTTCGCTGCTTTCTCCATGGCCTTGTTCTTTGTCCCTCCCTACTCGCCTACCTGCTTGCAGTCTGTGGGTACCTCCTTCCTCTCCTATATTTTCGTGTGATTCGGCTGGGTCTGATATATCACTGAGCTGTAAAACGACAAACAAAAATATGATTTCACAACAGCTATATATACATAGATAAACTTTGCCAAAACATGCAATGAAATACAATGGTTAACACGGTATTGCTTGACCAAAAAAATTCCCCCCCCCCCCTTCCAATTGGTCAATTCTACCCCAGCAAAAAATTGATTTGAATCAACACAAACAAATCAAACAAGCATAATGCTGAAATTTTCTTTGAAATTTGATATGAAATAAGTTATAACATTTTGAAGTTCCACTTATTTATATAAACAACACACTTATATGCACAAAACTAAGTGATATGCAAATGAGAGAGTTGGTGATGTCCCTTACTATTTCTTTGGGATTTTATCGCTTGAATTATTCAATAGTTTAATTTTTTAAGATTAGACAATAATGACCAATTTGACTGGAACAAAAATTATTGTTTCACATGTTCAGGGAGGAATACAAACTTTTTTCATATGACAACTAGACAATAATAAAGTACAAAATACATGTAAATAGAAATGTCATCAGTCCTCTCATTTGGATCCCAACCAGGATGTGCATATCTGTTGTGTACATTTTAGTCAAACTCTATAATGTTGTTTCTTTTATTTTACGTCTAATTCTGATGAAATTTTCAGCATTATGTGAGTTGAATTTTTCTCTTCATTTAATGAATTCAATTAATCAACTTTTGGTTGGGGTGGACTTGTCCGTTAATCAAAACCCGACGATTCCTGTACAAAGTCTATAGAAAATGCAGAATTCAGAAGTCATAAAGAGTGAATTTAAGAACAACTGGGGATCCTTTCCGATCCTTTCTTGTGGTCAATGATATTCATGGATAACCAGTCATTCTTAAAGTCACTCTTCACGAACAAACAACTTTATAAAGCACCCACCAGCCATGGTTGTAGACTAAAAATTTTGGATGGTGTTTCTGGGAGCTTGAAATGTTTTCAGCATACTGCATTGGTTTATTTAATACAATGTATTAGTAAATGACCTATCGTGGGCAGCATTATGCGTAAAATACTACTTTTGACGTGACCAAGTAGCTAGTCTCCCCCCCTTCCTCCCACCCTCAAAAAATATTGTTTTATCAAATACTAGTAACCAATCATCTCCCTGCATAACATCCATCAGGTGATGATGGGTGTTTTACTTGAAGATGAGGGTATGTTACAACACATTTTGGTAAATTACCAAAATATGCCATTTACACAAACGTTATGTAACTATTTCATGGCACAATTTGGTAACTGCAAAAAGTGCTGATAGTGCACCTATGCCTAAAGGGTTTTTATGTTACTAGTACCAAATTGTGGAGGATGTGCCAGCTTTGTGGCATAATATAAATAATTATGGTATCGGGTTTGAGGCCTTCCCCCCAAAACAAACAAAGAATAATAATAAAATAATGACTGTGTCGAGGTATCAGGCGCTGTGTTGTAATGGTAATGACATAAAATAAAAGAATTAATGTCATCACATAATGTTTCTCACTGAGATCATCGCTGTTAACCCCATGGGTATTTTTTGTCATTGAGAATGAAGCTTTGATTTGGCAGGGGTAGTATTTATCTGTGTTTGAGTGGGGGGGGGGGGGATTTGCCTCTACATCCAACGCCATTTTGTCAATTGACCATGTAGTCTAATGCCTTTTAGTCAAATATCATTTTTGTTGAATAGTACTTTGTCCTATATAAGCAGTTGGTCTAAGAGAGCGACTTCGTCCAAGAGCCATTTCGCCTAAATGCCACTTTGTTCAATGGATATTTTGTCCAATAGCCAGTACAGGTACCCACTTGATCCAATTGACAGTTTTTCCAATACCCATTTGGTCCAATTCTCACTTGGTATAAAAACGTTAATGGGGGCAATTGCACCAAGTGGGTATTGGATCAAGTCCGACCAAATGGACATTGGACTAAAGGATATTGGACGAAATGGCTATTGAGATTTAAATGAAATTTGACCAAAGATTAGTCCAAGGTTATTGGACGAAATGGCATACAACATTCTTGCCATAATCCGACCAAGTGGGTATTGGACCGTGCAGATCTTAGATCAACTGGTGGTGAGACAAAAGTAATGGTAGAACAAGTGGGTTTAGGCGATGTGGTTACCAAAATGTGTTGTAACATTGTGGCGGCACATTTTGACAACTGCACATTCAGATAAATTACCAAATTGTGCCACAACAGGGTATGCGATAAGGGAATAAAAATTGAGAAAGGGATGACTTTCATTGAGCTTCATTTATGAGCCCAAGGGCGTAACAGTGGTTGGTGGTGGGGGGGTGGTCAAAAACCACAAATTTCCCTGTCATAGGTGAACAGGATTTTTAATGGTTGTATAATGCAAGCTTTGGGACAAAGCTCTAGGCGGAAGTAGCATGATGTAAAAAGAAATGAGGACAGCATAGCGCATTGGGGAAAGGTTTTCATAATAAAAGTCCCAAGCAAGCAGAGTGAGCTTGACGATTTATCAACTTAGTAGAAAGTAGTATCACAAACAGTTGTTTTTGTGAATTCGAATGAGATACAGGAACAGTAAACATCTAGTTTTAATGTTTAGGCCCTAACTTTACTCCTTTTCCTTGTCCTGTTCTGTTGAGATGGGAGAACAAATGAAATGTATCGTACGGACCAGGGGCCGCGGAACCGGGGGGGCTTCAGCCCCCCCCCACTTTTTTCCAAAACCGTGTACAAAAACGTAAAAATGACCATATGATTGTGATTTTTAGCATGGTCGGCCCCCCACTTTGAAAACCGTTCCGCGGCCCCTGCGGACTACGGTACTCACGCAGTCTCACTCTCGAGTCAGACTCATCTTCTCATAATCATCTCGCCAGAACTAATGTTGTTAGATACCGTAAGGGCACTAGTATTCAACCCGTTTGGAGAGTTTTCTCAAATACCATATAGAATTTACCTGATTTTTAGACCCGTCTTATTTCCAAGAGCTAATGCTGGTTATTCTTTTTCCGTCGACTGTGTGCACTGGGCAATCGAATTATACGGCGATGGTTTTTGGCACTAGTATTCAATCTGTCCGCAGTAGTATTCAACCTAGCGATGAAAGATGACCCGGTCTCTCAATCTGCCCTTGTCCCATCCGACTATGGACTAGACCATTTGAGATGAGACCAAACAGGGAATTAATCAAAGCCAGAGGCTTACATAGATCTAGATCTAATTTAGCAATCTAAACCATTTTGAGATTCGCTATCTATCCTCACAAACGTTAGGTTGAATACTAGTGCCATTCAAAGGCCATAGCCGCATAATTCGATCCTCCGCGCAAATAGTCGACAGATTGATCAATAAAATACCGACAACAGATTACCCTGGAAATAACAAAGGTATGAAATCAAGATAAATTCCCTATTTATAAGTATTTGGGGGAATATTTCAAAATCCTTGAAATATGCCGAGTTGAATAGTAGTACTATAGACTTATACTAAGTGCATGCCCATACGGTATACTACTACTAGTAGTAGGATGGGGGGGGGTGGTGGGGTGTCCGGACACTTAATATTTTTGAAGCCTTCTTTTTTGTCTTTGGATTACACTAAAAATACGAATTCAATAGTTGTAATCATCTTCTGTTTTGTTCTCTATAATATTACCTAACATTTCGTACAAAACATTTTATGAAACTTTGCTTGTAAATTTTTCCAAATGACTTTCTAAAACTGATCGTCCGGACACACAACCTGTCCGGACACACAACAACTGGGTATACTAGCCTAGCCCTAGGCCAGATCTAAGTAAATATATCTAAGGCAAGCCTTTTTTTTAATATGACATTTCGATGACGACCTACATCATTCCCATGGCCCAGCCACAAATAAATAAATCTTACACGTTTATTATCACGGAGATGTGACTCTTGTCTTGTGAGGGTACATCACATTTTGATTAGGCCGCTGTAGCCTGTAGCAGTCGTCCGATCCACAGACCCTACCGCCCGCACCAGTACGGTACCGGTATTGGGACAGCCATGCAGACATCAGAACCCATCATCAGAAAAAAGAAAGAAATAAACTTACCTCTTCCTCTTCAAAATACGCATATCGCTGGTATACATCTTCTTCAATGTCTGAGAATGACGAATCCATTATGATATGACTTTTATTTTAGACCTAGATCTATCTAACTTGTAGAGATATCAAATGCCTGTTGAGGCGAATCATCTGATGAAAAGATCAAAACTTTTACAGAGTTGAATTGAAACCACCATCTGTACACACAAAAGTACACGTACGAGCTGTTGATTTGTGCAAAGTACGTGAGTATAGTCTACACATATAGACCGAATAGTGCGTGTATGCGAGTATCGATGCACGTTTTGGAATTTTAATTCACAAGCAGATGATGAGCAAAGAAAATTGAGGGATGGGGCAGACATGACGTACTCGGCAAGATTTCAACAACAACAAAAAACAGTGACAAAATAGCTATTAATTTTGCAGCCCTGCAAGGAAACTTGCATCTCGATTTTTAATAATGAGAAGTTCAGTATTGCTCAGCAGTAAAAGTGTGATTTTTATCTGGGGATATATATATACAGGACCGAACTCTGTGCTATAGACCCAGAGTTATTAATTCTTCTTTATTTGCTTGTTTAAAAAGCACAGTCACATGCAATCATAAAATATACACAAAGTACAAATAATAACATGAATACAGGCAAGATACAATGTGTATTTGGGTCTCATTCCTAAGACGGTATTTACAATGAACGTGTGGGGAATCCGGGAAGCAAGGTACGTGAAGAAGACTACGCAAACTTGAAGAAGCAGAAGAGAACAGACCAACGTAATGTGTAAGCATGGAGCTATTTATAGCCCCATGGTGTATGATTTGTGTATCAATTTCGAGGAGATCAACTCGCTCACACACACTCACGCGAGCCCATGAGCCGGAAAGTTGGGGGCGGCAGAAGAGAGGGTGGTAGCCTTATTACCAATGGACAGATCTAAAGCTATATTCTATGGACGGATGGAGCAATCTTCTTGGATGGAGAAATGACTGAAGATCGAGTGAAGAGAATGAATGATGGATTGATAGCTGGGCCTGGGTATGGGTGTATTGTATCATCCGCCCGATCATCCGATGGATAGGCCTACTGATAACCCCCCAGGATGGACGGATTGAATGGATGAACGAATGGATACCAATGATAAAATGATGAAATAAAATGAATTGGTGGCTGGACAGATGAGCTGGTCATGTAGAAAAAATAGCAGAAAATACGCATTCGCTCTATGTTTATTTGAGAAAAAAATGTAAATGACTGCTTGTACGTGCTTGGCGGTGAAAATGACAATTACACGGCTCACACTTTGTTTGGGGGCATGAGAGGAACCACTTGCTACGGTCATCGCAAATAGATTCTCTGCCTCTTTACAAAATGAAATGAAAGTTACAGCACTGTTAGGTATATATGGGTTTCGGGATGGGTTTACCCCACTTATGCGTACATGATTATGATCTTGGTACAGGTAGAGGCAGCTGCATGCATTGGCCTTCAGTTTTTTTCATAGTCTTACGGATTAGACGTAGGCCTATAGCTACCGTTTCGTGTTCTACCAGTGGTATGGGGTAATAGGTACGGCAATATGGGTCGCGGAACAGTTTTCAAAGTGGGGGGGGGGGGCTGACCATTCAAAATATCACAATCCTAATGTCATTTTTACGTTTTTTGTACACTGTTTTGGAAATAAGTGAGGGGGCCGGGGGGCTGAATTCCCCCCCAGCCCCCCCCCCCCGGACCCGCTTCCGCGGCCCCTGAAGCATGGGTTGTTCGCTAGCTACTTCCACATGCTCGTCCCAGCCTCTGCCAAGATTGAAACTTCATAGAGCAAGGAAATTCTGAGATTTGCTATGTAAACAATACCGTAGACTCTGTTTCGGCACGACCAGTGGCGTAACAGGCGGGGGGGGGGGGCAAGCTGCACCCTAACGGATTTCACTGGAAAAAAAAAACGGGGAAAAGGGAGGGATATTTTAACAAACATAAGGGTGAAAGGGGAAGGGGAAAGAAAAGGAAAGGAGGAAAAGGGAAGGGCAAGAGAAAAGTGAAAGAAAACGAAGATTTTTTTTAATGGAAAAGGACGGATATCGGACGGAAAAGGAATGAAAGAAGAACATTTGAGAAAGAAAAAATCATTCCGAAATAGGCCTATATTTAATGCAATAGAAAACATAGCGGTAAATGAAGGTCGGAATGGAAATAGTCAAAAGCTACATTGGAAATCAAAGAAAAAAGACAAGAAAAAAAATTAATGACACAACCGGGCTGCCGAGGAATGAAAATAAAGAGTGGGAAAAAAGAAGGACTGCTTACAACATAGCGCTATAAACTTGCTAAATTTTATTCAAATAAGCTACCGGGGCAGTTGCCCCAGACCCCACGCGGTAGGAGCTCTTCATCTATAACCTTCAAATGGCTCTGTAACGCTCCTTGTAGGGACCATTCCATTTCAATCACTGGCCTACAAGTGGTTCTACACCCAAGAAGTAATAAAATAAATTATAGGAGACAACGTATGATGAAATGAATGGAAACAATGAAATGTCAATTTCGATGGGCAATTTTTTCTTGCTCGATTTGCTCGCGTGCTGGCGACTTTTTACAAATTTTCCCACATTGCTATGTTTGGCCACCTCAAAATATTCGGTTCAACTGGGTTGAATAAATGTAATGTGTAAAAGCTATATTCTGTATATACCTGCGATTTGATTAAAAAACCGGCAATCTGCGAGGTTTAAATGGCTTTGATATCAAGAAGGGGAAAGGGGCGTCACATAAATAGAGTACATGCAATGTCACTGCATGGCGTACATGTTGGGGGCGGGGGCTTGGGGACCATCCGCCCTCAAGAAAGAAGATCTGTGACCAAGATATAGAAATAGAAAAGATGTAGAAATAGAAATTGAGAAAACAATGACATGAAAGAAGGAATAATTTTCTGGATTCCCTCGCTTAGTTCACTCGCACAAAAAATAATGTTGTTTCCGTCGAGTTGTTGGGTCATTTTACGCTAAGGCAGTGGCAGCATGGAGTTGAAAGTGTGGGGGCTGAGCAGAAAGGGTGAAGGGGGCTGGCCATAAAAATATCACATGGCATTTTTTTGCGTTTTATCTTGCTATATGTTTAAAAGATGTAGAGTAACCCGAACCCCTCAATTCATAGGTTCCAAAATATGATATGCTGCCGTCGTGAAATAGGGGAAAGAGAATGAAAGAAGTATCTGGACTATTGAATACACAACCGAAAGAATACGAGGTCGAGACGGTCCGAAGTGATAGCTGGGTGTAAATAAACAAAATAAAATACCAACGAAAGTTACCCAAAAACAACAACAAAAAACAATCAAAATGGTAGAATACATGAAAAAGTGGGTGTTATCATTAAAGGGCATAATTATCCTGTAACGCATTTTTAGAGTATATATAGAAAGACGAATTAAATGTTGTATTATATCCGACGCCTTTAGCTCCACGGCGTCATCAACATTTTACAACTCAGGCGGAAAATAATGTTGAAATCATTATTGATGATAAAGTAAATTTACTCGTCTATATATGGCTTGTAAGAATAGTTTGGGGCGGGAAAAGCCTACCTTTGGAAGTAAAGATGACATTCTTGTTTGAAAATAATGGGCAGGTCCCGAGGTTTAACGGATATGAGATGCACATTTTTCATGTTGCCGATGAAAATATTCTTGCCTATTATGTTTTCATAAACTCCAGGAGAAAAATGATAATTATACTTGTGAATCCTCACTGAGCGGTAATTCGATATGTAGAAGTATATGAATGCACAGCGGCCACGGGGCAATAACTCACAAGTGATATATTTCTTTGAATCTAGGCATATACCAAAATAAAGCTCACACTTCACTTTTGGATTCCTACTTTTTTCCCTTTCTCAAGGGCCGCGAAACGGATTGGAAAGTGTGATGGGGTGGGGGCTGCCCATGCAAATAATCATAATCCGATGGTAACTTTTACTTTTTTTGCAGTGCGTGGGCCGCAGCCCCTCCCCCCGTTTCCGTGGCCCCTGTAATACTTTGATTATTTGTGACATTAAATTTTTCTTACGGACCAATTTAATTTATAAGTTTCCGTGTAGCCCTTCTCCCCCTTTTTGGCTGATACGTTTCAAGCATTTCTTTGCTTTTGGAGTTTTACTCTGCATTTTCTGCATTGTTCATGATAGTTATATGCTTTTACATTCTTTATGTCTAAGTCCTATATCTTCATACAGTTAAAACATTGTCAATTGTATTTCAGGCAGTATTATGATTATGCTACATGCATTGTAAATTTATTTTGTTTATCCAATCAATAAATCGAAAAAAAAACTTCCAAAAAAGAGTTGGAGAACAATATTGAAATAAAAGAAAGTCCCTTTGAAAATGTGAACATGAAGACTATAGACACAACCGGATATAGGAATTGTAGAGCAACGAAAATACAGATACAGAACAATCACGTTCAATCACTGCACAGGCGCGGGGGGGGGGGTCTTGGTTCCACACCCAAGAGGAAATAAAATAAATTATAGGAGACAACGTATAATGAAATGAATGGAAACATTGAATTGTGTT
The DNA here is from genome assembly GCF_037042905.1 of Lytechinus pictus. Classification (NCBI taxonomy): domain Eukaryota; kingdom Metazoa; phylum Echinodermata; class Echinoidea; order Temnopleuroida; family Toxopneustidae; genus Lytechinus; species Lytechinus pictus. Next base: position 32,364,121 of record NC_087249.1, read on the forward strand.
GTTAGCTGAATATAATGGAAAAATCTATCACATAATTAGAATGTAATTTCAATAGGCAATTTTTTCCAGCTCGCTTTGCACGCTGGCAACGTTTTACAGATTTTTCCCACATCACTATGTTTTGCCCCTCAAAATATTTGGTTCATTACGCAACTGGGTTGAATAAATGTGTTGTGTAAAAGCTATATCCTGTACATGCCCGCGATTTGATTAAAATAGCGCGAGGTTTAAATGGCTTTGATATCAAGAAGTTCCGGGGGCTCCGCCCCGGAACCCCAACCGCACAGCACTTCGTATGGAAGGGTTGGGCCATGGCCCCAAAAAGTTCTACAAACAAGAACAAAAAAAGGAGGAAAGAAAAGCAAAGGAAAAGTGTAGAATTTGATTTTATTTACTGAATATAATACAAAAAAATAGCTCAAAGTTAGATTCTTCTTTGTTTGCAGTATGTGTAATTTGTTTCCTTTATTGCAAAGTGCGTAGAGAAACTTTCAGTTTATTATGCGCTATATAAGAGAAGTATTATTATTAGTAATATTATTATCATGAAAAGGTGATTTTTTTTCTCGCTCGCTTCGCTCGCTCGGGACTTATATAAAGCAGCTTTTTAGCTCATGTGCTATACTGCGCCCCTCGGTTTTTTTTTACTCTTCACGCTACTGCGACAAAGAAGAATGAAATATATTATTCTCTGGATATCATGTCAAAATCTATCACAAAATTTGATTTTGTATTAAAAAGTCAAAATTTTTGCTCGCTCGCTCCGCTCGCTCGCAACTTTTTTTAAAGATAAATTCTGCCCGATACGCAATATCTGGCCTTCTCAAAATAGTCGCCTCATTACACCATTACACCTGTTCATACCATGATATGACCGGGAAATGTTGGGCTCTTGCCCCCCCCCCCCCCCTGGCCACCGACCCCTGTTACGCCGCTGACTCAAGTATATACTCGACCCCCTATACATGGGCGTACAGAAAGGGCTCAGGACTCACGGTCCCCTCTAAAAGCTGTACCTCCATAGTGGGTATGTGCCGCGAAGGGATCGACCCCCATTTTTTGACACTCAAATTTCCGTTCCAAGGCATAGCATTTTTGTGTTATTGAGAAAAGAACAAAGAAAGCCGCTCCAAAGCATAGCATTTTTCTTCTTATCGAGAAAAAAAGAAGAAAGAAATCCGCTCGAAAACTTCGCATATTTTTCGTTACGCCGTTCCGGTCGCATTGATCTGCTACAATAAGCTGCAATTTTGGTAAAAAGCGGCCGCAGAGCGCTGTCCGACCACCTCTACGCGAGCGCACTCGGCGCCCGCCGGACTCGCTGCATCATGCACGCATGCCCGTTCCATAGGGATACATACGCACCATAAAAGCGGGGGGGGGGGGGGGGAGGACAGGGGGGACTTGAGGTGGGGGGGGGGGGGACGGTTCCCCCAAAATTTTTTGTTGATAACCTTTTTTTTTTTTGCTTGTCAATTTTGTTTCGTGCGCCCCCCCCTAAATTCACGTGGACCCCCCTGAAATGTTTGTGGTCCCCCCCTAAAATGTAGGCTGATGACCTTTTTTTCATTTTCCTTGTCAAACCATTTGGGTGATCCACTTTCCTAAAATTTAGGTTGATAACCTTTTTTTTGGAAGGGGGAGGGGGCTTGTCAAATTTTACCTGTGTCTATCCCAAAATTTCAGGTGGACCTCCCCTAATTTTTTTTGCTTCCGCCGCCAATGATACGCACTCACACGCTGGCGATCCGTTCCAAGGACCCCCATTTTCACAAACATTTGTAGTTCCAAAAGCCCGTTCCGAGGGCCCTCCTCTTTACAATAAGCCCGCTCCAAGACCCCGTTTTTAGTCTCGCCAGCGGCACACCCCTACCACTTTTTTTGTTCGAGTGCCCCCGGCCCCCCCCCCCCCCGGGGGAGAAAATAAAGACAGAAAAAAGAAAAAGGGTGAGGTATAATAATAATCATGAATATACTTTCAAAAAATTACATTTATGCTCGCCCGCGAGCAGATTTTTTCAAGTATTTAAATCGTAAAGCCATACACCCCATTGGAACGAAAGATGAAATGAAATCCCCAAAATATAACAATATTCGTGATGTTCTTCGACCCAAGCACGTAGGCAGCTTGACATGTCATTGATTGACTCGTAACCTTTATTATAGCTGGCCTCAAAATAAAAGAAACGGAATAGTAGGCTATATATGTTACAAAAAACAGAGCACGCGGTATTGTAGGTGGAGGCTGTAATTTACTGATAGAGGTAGTCTATATAGGACGCACAGTTATTATTTTTCCTTCTTTTTTTCAAGAGTATCATATAAAAGACATCATACAACACGTGATATGAATCATAATGAGCAAATCAAAAAACGTGATAACAGTTTAGTGAACGGAATTAGAAAAGGAAAAGTTGTGTATAATAAAATGTAACTAAACAGGAAGAAAGAAAGAAAGAAAGAAAATAAGAAAGAAAAAAAAAAGAAAGGAAGGAAGGAAGAAAGAAATACGAATAGCCATTTTCTTTCCCTTTCACAAGCACCCTTACACGCCTCCCCTCCTGCTTGCCTAGCCTTCCATACACTGAGGAAGTAATAAAGAGAGAAACGAAATATATGAGAGAAAGGAAAAAATCTCTCATATACACACACACACACACAAACCCAAATCACCGCAATTTGAAAGAAGTGGGGGTAGCCGGGCTGAACATGCATAACGTCATTGTCGTGATGGTCACTGCACGAAGCACATTTGACCAAGGATTTGACATGTCCGCGGTATCGAAGGAAATATAGGAACAGAACAACCCTCATTTCAGTCTGCGCGGTCAACGTGCAGCAAAGCGGGACTTTCCCTGTATTGTTGACAATGTGATCAAGGTCGATCGTACGTTTCAAAGTAAACGTTGTGCACACGGCACGAATCTGGGCGGTGTTGTCTTGCACTGATCGGAAGTTATCGAATCATTTGGTCTCAAGGTGGCGCTCTTCATATTTCCTTCCTTCGATTAACCATACTTCCAAATAAAGCAGACAATTCGGGACTTCTCATCTATTTTATTTTTTTGGAAAAACAAAACAGTACATTCTGGCCAATCCAGGCATTGTTAGGAATCAGAACTTGTATATCAATATTGCGGAAAGCAAAGCGCGAAATATATAAAAAAAAATTGAATTAAACCAATGTCACAATTTACCTTTAATAATGCGAGCACAAAGCGCGAGCAGATGCGCGCGCGTGTAGATTTAATCGTAGAATCAAGGCATTCTAAATACATCTTTTATCATGAAAATCAAAGCGAGCGCGAAGCGTGAGCTTAAAATATTTGATTTTTCGATCTAAAAAAGGGGTCAATTTCAGCTCTATATTTCAAGCACTTTTATAGGAAAATTGTGAGGTGGATATGGATATGGATATGGATATGGAGAGGTGATATTTTTCATCATTATTACTTTTGAGTTTTGATATAGGACCGGAACATCCTTAGGACATGTCATCATATGAAAATGATGACTATCTTTCTATTCCTCTTGCTGATTAAGCGCGAGATGAAACAATGCACAAGCTAATCTTGATTCTCTTTCTGATCCTAATGATAATACGTATCAACATACCCCCTCGCTCTATTTTACTGATAAACAGATAGCGTCGAAACAACTTGACAACAGTAACTTTCTAATGCTACATTGCAACATTCGCAGTGCCAACAAAAATTTTGAATCACTTCGTTCCCTTTTATTGAATTCTAAGCTCTTTTGTTCTGTGATAGGTTTGTCAGAAACGTGGTTTACCCACTCTACTCAACTATCCTTTTATACGCTGCCAGGTTATAATTTGGTCACAAATAATAGAATAGGGAAATCAGGTGGAGGCGTTGCTCTTTTTGTATCCCAACAATTCGATTACAGGTTAAGGCCTGATCTTACTTTAATGAATGATGCTATTGAAACACTTTTTGTTGAAATTCTTATGTCCAACGACAAAAATATTCTGGTTGGAACGATTTACAGGCCGCCTAACTCCTCCCACGATGACTTTTTAAATACATTCCATGGGTTATTGGCACTCCATGAGATGGTCAATAAAACGTGTTTTTTACTCGGCGATTTCAATATTGACTTACTAAAATACGATACTGATACTTTTGTTCAAACTTTTTCGGATGTAATAATGACAGCAGGTTTCCTTCCTTTGATAACCAAGCCAACTCGAATCACAGGTACATCGGCTACTCTCATCGACAATATATTTACAAATACCAGAAGTACTCTCTCTACGGGAATAATTCTTTCTGATTTGTCGGACCATTTTCCCATATTTTCGCATTTTAAACTAGATACCAACGCCACTGAACACAAAGTTGATCATAATACTCGACGTGATTTTTCTGAAAATAATATGAATCTGTTCAATGAAGAGTTAGGAAATGTTGACTGGTCAGGAATTTACAGTATTCAAAATGCCGAGGATGCATTTGACGCTTTTATGAATAAATTGAATCCATTAATGAATAGCTCTTTTCCCGTAGTGCGATTCAAACGCTCTAATTACAAAAAGGTTCCAAGGTCCCCATGGATTACACCTAGCATTTTGCGCTCAATAAACAGAAAGAATAACCTTTACTTAAAAACTATTTCAAAGCCTTGCGACAGTAATAGAAAAAAGTACACTGACTACAAAAATATTCTGACAGGTATACTGAGAAAATGTAAAAAGAATTATTTTCATAATCAATTTGACCTCTATAGAAACGACGTTAAAAATACATGGAAAGTTATAAAAAACGTTATACAAGGTAACTTCAGAATGTCTACGCCCACGAAAATAAATGTTGATGGTGAATTGGTAGAGGATCCCCTTGCCTTGGCAAATGTTTTTAATGACTATTTTGCATCCGTAGGCCAAAATCTTGCCAGCACAATCCCTGCCTCTTCTAAACACTTCACATCTTTTCTTAATGTCCCTAATCCAAATTCGATATATTTCACACCAATTAACAGACGTAAAAGAACTAGCTGATATAATTTCTGGACTAAAGAATAAAATGAGTTCAGGATGTGACGATATAAGTAACATTCTCCTGAAAAGAAACCTGATACACATTATTAAACCTTTGACTTATATCTTTAATTTGTCTCTTTCTACAGGAGTTGTACCTTCTTCATTAAAGCAAGCCCGAGTAATCCCTATTTTTAAAAAAGGCGACAACACCGTGTTGGGAAATTATCGCCCCATATCATTATTGACATGCCTTTCGAAGGTTTTGGAAAAAGTAATTTTTGTACGCACGACAAAGTTTCTTAATATACATAAATTGTTTTATCCCCTGCAGTTTGGTTTTCGCGAAAAACATAGTACTACTCATGCCCTGTTGTCAACGATTAATAAGATTGCCAATGGAATTGACAAGTATGAGCATACTGTTGGGGTGTTCCTGGACTTCTCCAAGGCTTTCGACACAATCAACCATGATATCCTTTTATACAAGCTTAATTATTATGGAATCAGAGGGATAGCCTTGGAGTGGTTCAGGAACTACCTCAGCAGTAGGCAGCAATATGTTTCCATAGCAAATGTAGATTCCCCTCCCAAATCTATCTCATGTGGAGTCCCTCAAGGCTCAATCTTGGGTCCGCTTCTTTTTTTTGGTCTACATTAATGATTTTTATAAATCATCAAGTACTTTATCATTCATTCTTTTTGCCGACGACTCAAATATATTTTTTTCTCATAAGGACCCCAAACATTTACTTGACACACTTAATAAAGAATTAAAACTAGTCTCAGAGTGGATCAAAGCCAACAAATTATCGCTTAATCTCACTAAAACAAATTACATGCTCTTCAGCAATATCATTGATGAACTCCCAGGTAACATTATTTTTGATAATATTAATATTCAAAGAGTATTAAGTACGAAATTTCTAGGAGTAACTATCGACGACAGACTGTCATGGAAAGAACATATAGATAACACATGCAAAATAATTTCACGGAATATTGGAATTATAAATAAAGTTAAATTCTATTTTCCGACTCGTATATTATTAAACTTATACTCTACGCTGATACTCCCGCATTTGAACTTTTGTATTATTGCATGGGGGAGTTGTGCTGATTTTCATTTGAATAGACTTTTACTACTTCAGAAAAAAGCTTTGCGCGTTATTTGCCATTCTCATTATCGGGCACATACGAATGTTCTTTTTAAAACACATGGAATTCTTAAGATACATGATCTTTACCATTATAATCTTGGATCTTTTATGTTCAACCTTAGTAAAGATGAACTACCAGACGTATTTTATTCTATGTTCACACGAAATATCAATGTACATCACTACCCTACAAGATCTGCTGGACTTTTCCATTTACCTAGAACGAGGACATTATTAACAAACAAACTGTTTATATCTTCTGGTATCAAACTTTGGAATTCACTTCCGCAAACTTTACGAAATAAGCCAACTATTCATAGCTTCAATAGAGCACTTAAAAAAAATCTAACCAATAACTATAACACTCACATCATTCATCCTACTTAGGATATCTTGTGGATCTTCTGTTCTTCTGGATTCCCCCCTCCCCCACCCTGCCTTTATTTCGCTTCTTTTCCCGTCTCCTTTCTTTCGCTCTACCTGTTTTTTTTTGGTTTTTTTTCTTTCCTTCTTCTTTCTTTCTTTTACTCGTTTTTGTCCTTTGTTTTGTTGTTGTCGTTGTCTTTTTTTTCAATTTGTCTGTTCTTGTAATACTTCGTCTGTCTTGTTTTGGTATAACTTTTTGTCATGTCTTGATCTTGTACCGTTCTGTCACGTCCTGTTTTCGTAACGTTTTGTCTTGTGTGTCCTTTTCACTTTTTCTTCATATCTTGTAAGATAATCCAGCCTTGTTTATTTTCTACTCGGGAGAATATGTAAAAAAAAAAAAAAAAAATACATTTAACAAGGATTTACATATAATTTTTACATATAATTTTTACAAGAAAGATATGATGACTTGTTTATTGTATCTATTTTGAACTTCAACAAGAACGATATTTTTATTTAACTGCAGGGATTTTAAGTAGTTTGTTGTGTAATCAATATTGACACATACATAACTCGCCAATCGAAATGCGAGCGTGCAGCGCTTGCTGATACGTTTTATGGAATACACGAAAATAATAAGTACCCGATAAATCAAAATTTGCGAGCGCGCAGCGAGAGCAGAAAATGTTAATATTCTGACCAAACTCTGTCATTTTTACAGAGCACTTTATAAAAATCAATTTGTAAATCACACAAAATAATGAAAGTTCAATTTCCGAGGTGAAATATGTTTTGTATATTGACTTCCAAACTTGATATTTAAGCTCCACATTGAACAAGTTATTTAAATCACCTAACAGGCAATGCGAGCGCGAAGCGCGAGCGAAAAATTTATATAGTGACATGAACTTAATCTTTTTATTTTCCAAGTCTTCCCCTCATTTTAATCTTTTTTTATTCAATCGTCTTCCTCCTCTTCTTTTTTCTCCCCTCTTTTCCCTTTTTTTTTCTTTCTTTGCTTTTTTTTGCTCCGCCAATAGGGGGGCCCGGGCCCCTAGTGCCCCCCTGGATCCGCCTATGAGACCGGGAGCTGTGACTGCGTCCAGCAAAGTTTGTCAATTATTTCTTTCTTGTTTACCGTATCGGGTACACCATAATTTTTATCTTCTTCACTATATCATCGAGATATCAGCTAGGTTCACCATATATCACCCTTCTTTTGCATCGACACCGAAAATACGACAGATTCTTGATTTAACAATGTCAGAATATAAGTCTGTGAAGGGTGGAAAACTGAAATTAAAGGGAGCCTCAGATCATAAATCGTAAGTAGATTTAGAGTTAAGCGTTTTTTACCTTTTTGTGTTCCTCAACATTTACAAAGGCGCTATTGCTCTTTTGCATCACCTGAGAATGCTCAACGCAACACGCGCATGCTTGACCGCCACCCCGGCGGGGATGCGGGGCTGGTGCATTGTCGAACTCTATTTCTTCGCGTGGTGCCATGGATGCGAAAGAGCATTTGCGCCCGAAGCTGCAACTGAAGTTGTGTTTATTTCTTTGGGCACGCCAAGAGCTTGAGCAGTGTAAGGGCATATTGCGAGTAATTCTGAGGTGTTTTACTTTTTTTTTTCTTTCTTTCCTAATTTTGTTTGCATGTCCTTTTTTTACATGACACTGTCTGGAGATCAAATGCCATGAATTGAAGGCATGAATGCCCGGCATATTTATGTCATGAACTGAAGTGAGATGCCTCGTTCTAACACTAACAATAATATTACAGTGTGTATCCTTGCTGAAGTTGCTCTCATAACCAATTATGACATTGGACATGTTTGGATTGTAAAGTTACTCCTAAATGTGGCTCAAACCACCCATGGCTACATCTCTGCCGCCTACTACAGAATAATTGAAGGCACGGCGCATTCAACAAATAAAGTTATTTTCTGAAAAATGAATACGAGGACTTACAGAATGAAGTCCTCTTACGAAACTTACTAAACGATGTGAAGTCAATTCCTCATAATTTGATGAATATCCCTCAAAATGCGTCATTTTAAGCGTTGATTTTTCTTCTCGTTGACAAAATACGAAGCCACCTTTCTAGCTCTCAAATTTTTCGTCTAATGAGCGAAAGAGAGCGCGCGATTTATCTTCATATCAAAGACACTACAATTGAAAGACTAGACACAAAAATTATCTTACACGTAAATCGATGCAAAGCGTTACGCAAAGTCGGCAAAGTGTTCAATCTTTTTACTGTAAAGACTGGTGGAACGTTAATTGACAAACAAACGGTAGCACTTGGGTTTCGGCTAACATCATTCACGTTATGAAGCGATGTTAACGACAACTCTAAAATCCACTACAAAAACACGTTGGTTGTGCGAGGTTCGTATAGCATATACTAACCTCGCAATAGTGTGAGTGGCTCAAACTTCATTCAAATGCCCTTCATTTTAGAGTGATACTTTCCTTGTTTTTTTTTGCATGTCTGTTTTGGATAGGGCCGACCAAAAAGTCTGATATTAAAAAAAAAAGTAAAATCCTAACATTAAGAGCTGCACCTATAAATAATAGTTTGTAATTTTCTCACATTTTTTTGTCGACTCCAATAGAAGTTCCAAAAAACACAAAAAGAAGCGGAAGAGAGAGCATGAGGATGGGCAGGCAATGGAAGAGAAAGGAAAAGATGCTGAGAAACATGGTAAGCATAGTTTAAAAACTCTAAAATCTCTAAAATGATAATAAGAGCTGTGTGGGGAATATTTGGAACTCATTTGTTATACAATGCCCCCCAAGTAACACAAAACATGCTGTCCAGTGTCCACATTAGGAAAGTAACCATACATGTATGATAGTAGATCGCAATAGCATTTTGGGTTCATTTACAATTTATTCTCACAAAATTGTTTAGGAGATAAATAAGTTGTGAGAGGATTTAATGTACCTCATTTACAATATTTTGTAGTTGTTTGTAACAGTTTTATATGGTATCAGAGAAATCTGTTCTCAGCATTTCACAATTGATATTTCAATGTTTATGCAACTCATTTTCTTGTGTCTGCTTGATTTGAAATTATTTCATCTATAATATTTATGATCAATACCTACAGAGTTAGGGTTGCATACACACTTACGCATAACTCAGCCACTCTGGGTCAGTGTTGATTACAATGAGAATTGGTATTTTAACAAAGAATTATGAGTGTTTAGATTTATCTTTGTTTGCAAATTGTTTGCTCAATTGGCTGCCCTATGAATATCAGGCTTCCCATTATTTATATTTTCTTTGTTTCACCATATTTCATTCTGCAGGGGGCTGGTGGGCAGTTACTGAATTCAGAAACATCAAAGGGAATGTTGCAATAGAAATGGGTCCAAAGACATTTCTGTTTGCAATGGACAATGGTCTCTTAACATTAGGAGCCCCTCACAAAACCAGTGAGTATAAATTGTTATTAATGAGGGTGTTACTTCCTGCTTTTTAAAATGGAAAATGTAAATTTTCAATTAAAAAACAATGAAAAAATAACCTCTGATAAGGAATCAATGCAATCAAACCCTTGAAAACACTGGCTTTCAATCTGAGGTAAAAATTAGGAAAGGTATCTCACTATTCACTTGAATTCAATTTATGTTAAATTGAAATGCATTGGGTTGAAACTGAACTGAGTTGAATTTGAAGCTAGTTTGTTTTAATTTAAATGATTTTATTGGTTGCACATTCAGAACAGATACCTGGGGAGCGTTTCATGAAAGGACTTGTCGGACGTTTTATCCGACAAGTCACATTTTATCCGACAGTTACCATAGTAACAGTACCTCTCAGCCAATCAACATCAGAGAAAGATGTCAGATCTGACAACTTGTCTGATGAAAATCTTGATGAAACACTCCCCAGTTTTCCAAGTCTGGGGTGGTAAATTTGCCTTTGATAATGGCTGTTGATCTTAACTAAACTGAATTGAACTAAATCAAATTAAATTAAATTGAACTGCACTGATCTGACTGAAAAGAACTGAACTAAATTAGATTAAACTGAACTGAAGTGAATTGAACTGAACTAAACTTGATTGAACTGAACAAGTCTGGATTGAACTGAACTGAACTAAACTTGATTGAACTGAACAGAACAAGACTGAATTGAACTGAACTGAAATAAAATTGATTGAACTGAATAAGACTGAATTGAACTAAACTTGATTAAACTGAACAAGACTGGATTGAACTGAACTGAACTAAACTTGATTGGACTGAACTGAACAAGACTGAATTGAACTGAACTGAACTAAACTTGATTGGACTGAACTGAACAAGACTGAATTGAACTGAACTAAACTTGATTGGACTGAAGTGAACAAGACTGAATTGAACTGAGTTGAACTAAACTTGTTTGGACTGATCAACTAAACTAGAATGATTCAAATCAAATTATAACTTCCTTAATTGTTTTTATCCTGAAAGCTGTAGAAGGTCCAGCCCCACCAGAGCAGATTACAGCCATCCCAGTCTCCGATAGTAAGGTAGCCTTTAAGACTGGCTATGGAAAGTTCCTTGGTGTAGATGATAAGAAGAGAGTTGTCGGCAGGTCAGATGCTATGGGACCAAGAGAAATGTTTGAACCAATCTTTCAAGATGTAAGTCTTATTGCAGTATTTTCTTGACTCAATTATTGTATAACTTTAATCCAAATTGTTCTTCCAAAGAATCAATACTGTTTAACTGGACAAACATCCACAACATTATTTTCTTTAGTTTTGTCTGTGGTGCAATCAGGAAATGCCAAAAGAATTGCAGTATTTTTTAGGATAATATAAATGTTTTTCTCTTTTGGGTATAAAAAAGGTAAATTACTTCCAACTTTCTCAGTATAGAAGTTAAGAAAAAAACAACACCATATTTTTCATAAACCTGCATTTTGTTTATGAATACAAAAATACAATACTGAAAAAAGGAAAGTTGACATCAACTCTGTGCAATACATATTGGCACACTATCTGTATTATATGAATTTTTATCTCTTTGATTTTATCACTTTGATTTAATACACAGTACGTGACCTTCGTGTAAAAGAAAGAAATCATTCTACATCAGGGCGCGACAAACCCGCTTGCCCGGGGCAAGTGAAAATGACGTGCGGGAAAGCAATTTTCAAAGTCAATTGCCCGATCGGGCAAGTGGTTGTTTTGAAAATGAAACAGATAAATTGACAGTAAAATTTAATAATTTTTTGATAAATTGCAATTATCGGCCAATTATCTCTCATACAATGTCATACCAGTCAAAAAACAGTGGAAACATGTCAAATCAGCGCCAATTTATCGCCAGCGGTCCCGTTCGATGGGGGCTGCCATCTTACTTTCTAAACTACAATGTGCGCATGTGCTACTAATCGACGAAGGAGCTAGCTGGGGAAACCCCTCTCTCGCCCTCTTAGCCCATGCTCTAATACATCGGCGCTACAGTACATGTACGGACGTACACAAGCTTCGGACTGACTCGGCCAGGACCATGGTGACCAGACGTCCCGTATTTTATTCATTTTTGAAACATTTTAGTTTTTTTTTTTTTTTTTAAGTATATAAAAAAAACACCAAATATCATTAGGATTTTTGTTATATGATTGGATTGTTTTTATTTGCTTGAAGTTTGAACTTTTTCCTCTTTCTTTCTTTTCTATCCTTCCTTCTTTTCTTGCCCTTTTTTGTTACATATCTATTTTTATTTCCTGATCCTTTCTCTCTCTCTCTGTTCATTTTCTTTCTTTCCTTCTTTATTACATTTCCTTTTTTTTTATTTCCTTCATTCCTTCTCCCTTCCACTCGTTTTTATTTTCGTTCTTTCTCTCCTTCCATTATTTTCTTTTTTTTTTTTCATTCTGGCCTCTCTTAATTCTTTCCTCCCTCTCTTTCCTCCTTTCTTTCTTTCATTATTTATTTCATTTTGTCCTTATTCTTTTCCCTTATACTTTCTTTCCCTTTTTTCCTTCATTCCTTCCCTCCTTCCTTCCTTCGTGTTTTCTTCTTTCTTTGTTTCTTTCCAAGAATGAAGGAAACATTTTCTTTCCTTCATTCTTTCTTTCCTCCTCCTTTTTTCTTACTTTCTTTTTGTCTTTCTCTTCTTTATTTTGACTTTCACACATTTATTCATCTTCCCTTTTCTTTTTTTTCTTTCTATATTCAATTCAAAGAATGACGGAAACCTTTTTATCTATTCTTATTCTCTCCTTCTTTTATTAGAACTTTCGTATATTTTTTATTATTTCCTTAATTTTCCCCTTCATTTTTCTTTCTTTCTTCTCAATTCATCTCTTTTCTTTCTCTCCTTCATTCTTTCGTTCACCCTCCCTTCCAATTCTGTACTTTTTTCACAAGTCTAACACTGTGTAGCCTTCTTTCTTGATCTTTTTTTTTTGTCGATTGTCCCGTATTTCATTTTGTGAAATCTGGTCACCCTGGCCAGGACACGGCTTCAACTTCAAACCAAATAAACAATGAGTCGTCAGACTAAAATAGGCGACTTTTGTCGTCGTGATCGGCGACCAGAACAACTTGAACAAGAGTCAAGAAAAAGAAATGCCAAGGGCAGCGCCAGTAAATCAAGTTCAGCCAGGACAGAAAAGAATAATTAAGAGCAAAAGAATTTTTGAAAAAAAATCGGGCAAGCAGTTTTTTCTATCAGGCAAGCAAATTTTTTTATCACTTGCCCGACAGGGCAAGTGATGAATTTTTTTGTAGAGGCCTGCTACATGTTTCAAAACTAATGCAAATCTACACAAAACTTTTTAATGGTTGAAAATTGTTGAAACTCTGGGATAACATTACAGCAGCGTACACAAATAATGCATGATTCTGTGTCAGTGTGTTGAATTATGTTCATACTAAACTTTGATGTAATAAATGTTAATTTATTGAGGCAGGCATATTAGGAAATCATTTCAAATACTTGTAAGCTCTATTTCTCTCATTTTTTCTTGGGCATTTTATAATCATACTGTGTTTAGATTTTTAAAGTCAGATAACATTCTTAATTATTAGGATTATTTGAATTTACTCACATAATTATCGACCCGTTGTATATAAGTTGTATTTTTACCTATTATCTCTATATTTGTATGTATTATTAATTTTCGTATAGTGATGTTTTCACTTCCAGTTTCTTTGTTCCTTCACTGAGATATCTTGTACATGTATATTCTTCTTTCTTTCTATTTTCTTTCTTAGTGCTTTGAAATGTCCATATCAAGCACTTTATGAATTTTGTATATTATTTATTATTATTATTTATCATGTAAAACTCAAGTTTAAATTCAGCTTTACCGAATCAAGCATTATAATTGATTTATACGTCATATGTCACTTAATGTCAATTAATTTAATTTCTTTATTCATGTCATTATGAAGGGTAATCTTGCTATGCTGGCTTACAATAACTGCTTTGTATCCTGTAATGATGAAGGTGAACTCATGGCAACCAGTAACAAGGCAGGACCTGACGAGATGATTGTAGTAAGTCAGCCTTCATTCATAACTGTTTGCTTATGAATATTGCATTTTTTTTACACCCATACAATTATATTCAACAATTGTAATAATTTACATTCTCTGTCACATTTGTTCTAGAGAAACTAACAAATTTTCTTGTAACTTCTTTAGGATAATTACAAGGATCAACAGTGCAATAAGAAAAGCAAAATTTAAAGGAAATATTGAAATAACATGTCATTATTACCCCATAGTGCCAGCATGAATTCAGTTCACTAAATGTGAAGGTATCAAATTATAAGTGGCAATTTGATCTTCAAACATGTCTTAATGGTTGCACTTTTGAAAGTTCTTCATTTTGCATTTTGATTGGGAGGGGGAAGGGGTTAACAACTTTAACTGATTCATGGATATCCAGAAAAAAATATCAATGAATTTAGGTTTGGATGTTAACTCTTGCTGTGCTGATGTTGCAATTTTGCACATTCGTACAATTGAATTAAAAAAATTGTAATAATTATTTTTCTCCCTTACTGTACCTTAATACCGGGAATGTGATAAATAGCTGTAGTTCTCGGGTAGCATCTATTCAATAATTATCAATATCGATGGTGAAATTTTGAACTCTATATTCAAAAGAAAATATCATCAGTACAATTGTCATTATCATTCCCCAAAACTTAATTCAGCGTCCAATGAGTTAATCATGTTACCAGTTTTCATTTCGAATGGAAATCTGTTTTACAGATTCCACAAGATTTGGAATAAAATTGATATGAATTGTGTTGTATACTTGTTTCATTTGTCCCATCACTTTTGATAAATTATTAAAATAGTTTCGTATGTTTTTTTGAAAAATATCATATGGCATTTATGATAATTTGTAACATTATACTCCTGTCTTATTTTGCGTAAATATTTGTTTCATTGTCTTTAATATATAAGCTTTCATTCCTTACAGGAGAATGAAACCCTTGAAACCAGCTGAATCCATATCAAAGAGAAAAATCAAAGAAACATATTGTTGAAAGTTTGAGGAAGATTGAACGAATAATAAGAAAGTTATGAGCATTTGAATATTGAGATCACTAATGCCATGTAGATCTGTGATGTCACACACGTACAACTCCCTCATTACTTTAGTACTTATTTCACTTATATTCTCACTTTTATAGAGTCTATCACAAGGTGAGGTGTTCTCTTTATGAGAGGACAAGTACAGAGGTTTCACAACATTATATCATTGATGAATCGTTTGTCATATGATTAGAATGAGCAAAAAGAGATGTTTTGGGGTATATTTTCAGTGTCCAAAAGGGGAGAGCTGTTCATCTGTGACATCATAGATCTTGGTCGCATTGCCAATAGGAGGATCTCCATAGCATTAGTGATCTCGACATTCAAATGCTCATAATTCTTCTATTGCTAGTCCCATTTTACTCAAACTTTTGTTGATCTTATTCTTTGATTTGTCTGCTTTCACAAAAGCTAACTTGCTCCAAGAGTTTCATTCTCCTTTAATGTTCATGAGTTGTGATACATGCAAATTAATTGTTTATTGTTCATTTTCTTTATTATCTGCTGTTTAGATAAGAAGTGATGCCCCTCTGATAAAGAAGAAAAAAGATGACTTGCCTGAGGAACAAAAAGGTGACCTCAGGGAATGTGAAGTCAGCTATGTGTAAGTTACTATCAAAAACCTAATTACCAATTATACCCTTCAATGAGAGAATTTGTAAGAATTACACGCACAATGTACTTTTAGAATAGTTCTAACATGCGTGGGTATAGTCAAGGGCATTTGGACTGTTCATAGGTAACAAGTATGGGTAATTATTCTAATGCCAAACCATAATGATGTGTATTGTTTTATTAGATAGTGGTGTGGATCCCTCCTCTTTGATAAACCATCCTCATATCAAAACCATGACAGGTCAATATACTATATAAGTAAATCTATGCGTTAAGCCAAAGATACTACAAGGGGAAGATCGGACACTTCGGCGATTTTTTGAAACGCTCCCAAACGCCCGAAAAATGCTCCTGGGGAAGGGCGCCCAACAGCGTTGAGTAAGTAAACCATGGCACATCGGCACGCAGAACGTGTATAAAACATGGGGGAAATGAGAGAGGGGACTTTGGAGAGGGCTCAAGGGTGGTGCATGGGAATAATTCCACCTTTTATTACCCAGAAACCTCTTAAATATATTCATCTTTAATTTAAGAAAATAAAATTGAATGAAAAAAATTTTAAAATGTAAAAATCGTCTATTCCTTCAACCCTTCACCATTTCTCTCATATGTTTTGTACACAACCATCTCGCGATACGCAAAGGTAAAAAAAGGTTGTTACTTACTCAACGCTGTAGGGCGCTCTTCCCGAGCGTTTCATTACGCGGTCTATGTACTGTCTGATCTTCCCCTTGTAGTATCTTTGGTTAAGCCAAATAAATGACTGTCACCAGACGATTGTGTGCGCAACGATATGATCCAGTTTGTCATCTTACAAAAGTTGAAGTTGTATTTTCTTTAAGACAAGAAGCTATATCTCTTGACCTAGAAACAAGATAAATGTTGTTTTAGAAGTCCTTTGATATTTGCTTTCAAAGCTTAATGTAAGTATAATGAAATAAGCAAGAAATAATGAATAGAATACCAGGGCCTCATAATACAAAGGTTTGTGATGGGTAGCAAATATGAAAGGACACATCTTATTGGTTACTGGTCAGTGTTTTTATCAAAACTTGTATGTTCCATTCATCTTGATTGGCCATCGCCATTTAGTAATAGATCGTCAACCTTTGTTTATGGAGCCCAAAACCTTGTATATATTATATATTGTATATATACCTTGTATAAGGCAAACAAATTGAAACTCTCTCTCTCTCTCTCTGTAATATGTTTCAGTTAAGAAAATTCCTCTCGCTACCAAAACTGGAGACAAGCTTTAAAGAAAACAAATAAAATCATTATGTGAAGCAAATGGATTTCAAATATGTTATCAATGTATTGAAAAAAAAACCCACTCTGCTCAGTACATAAATATGATTAAACTTGTCTATAAAGGTCACTTAAGGCAGACAACTCAAGAAAATTGGTCTTAACAGGCAGGTTCCTATTTATGGACATTTTTCTTTGGTTCATTCCCAAGACTTCAAGAGAGGCAGACTATGTTATGCTTGTTGCAAGGTGGTCTTTGTAGTCGGGTGGCTACTAATTGAGGTATGATTGTATTTCGATTGCAGGAAGAAGTTTCAGAGTTTTCAGGATCATAGACTAATCGTCAATGAATCGGCAAGGACAGGCCTCTCATCAGCCAGGGAGAAGGGCAAGTTACACGAAGCACTTCTTGACAGGTAGGGTTACACAAAAGACTCAAATGGAAATAATTCATTCATTGTGACAACAGTTTCCTTTTATATACAAATCTCATCAGAGCTGTAGTTTATCTTTTTGAACCAGTGTCTGTTTCATAAAATATTTGTCTTAACAAAAAAAAGAAATACTCTCAACCTATCAAATCATCCCATGTTAGTAGTTTGTACCAGAAAAGGCATTTATTATAATGCCCTTATACAAGGTTGAAACATTCTTCCTTTGAGAATTTGTCAGTTTTCTCAGATTATCAACTATACAAATAGGAAGAAAATCAATGTGTTGAATGGTTTTACTTAAAAAGCAAACCCTTAACAAGCAAATAGTATTCTTTTATGGATACATTTCTAGTGACTCCAAAGACCTCCCAACTGAATGGTCCTATTGAAAAAAAATTCTTAAATTTGAGCAAATTATTCCTTTTTTCTATGAAATTTTTTATACCCTAAGGTACCCTAAGGTATAAATCCATATATCTGGAATAAAATAGAGTTATGTTGTTTCTCAATTATACCCCAACAAACAAAGACCATGTTTGAAAGGGGTATATAGGAATCAGTGCACAGCTTAAAAGTCCATGGATCTGTTGCAAATCTTAGGGATCATACTACTTCCTCAGTTTCTGCTGCATGCTCATGAAATTTGGCTCACAGATTGGTATTTGAGTGAAGACACGCAATACACATTTCTTTGTACTGTATTACCACGGTAATAACTATACCACATTAAATCAGGAAAAATCTCTTTCAATTTATATGTTACTGACGTAATGAAGTAGTAATGAGTGGAGGTAATAATCATCTTCAGGAATACTTCTAGTGTCTTTTGGAAAAGATAATTAATTCCTAGAATAACCATAAGAATTTATTCACATAATTTTTAAAAGGTTATAGAGAATCACACAAAGCCCATTTGCCTTTGAAAAGATATGTTCACAATTCCCTGAAATTTATTATGATGGTTTATTGAATTTACATTTTTAATTCGTGATCAGGAGATTTGTCTTAATATTTTCTTTATGTAGGAGAGAAAAGATGAAAGCAGACCGCTACTGCAAATGACCCATGCTTTGTGATGTTTGGCTGCAGTGTTACAGTACATCGAGCAGACGTAAAGCCTGTATACCTCGACGACAGTGCTGAATGTTTCCCCAGTGGTTTAACTGAAGTTCATTTGGTTCAAGGAATCATCAGTGACATTCATCTTTGCAAAAGTTTATTCTCTTGAGACTTCTGAAATACAACCAACTTTTCTTCAATGAACTTTAATATAATTTAAGCAATTGCCCCAGTCAACAGTCATTGAAGTTAGGTGTTAAGACCTGAGTAGTATTTCACAAAGATTTTTCAAAATTGGACTAGTTACTAATTGCATGTCGTTTAAAACGTTGAAATTCATCACTTTATTGGTCAGTGGACGCACACTGCCACATATATTTGAACGAGACATGCATTTGATAACGTGCGTGGTTGCGCTAACATGACTTAATGTCACATTTAACACTTAGTGAAACACCCCTGGTATCTCAAATGTGTGGGGAGAAAGCATTGCTTCATAGAATATCTAGTCACTATAATTTTTTTATTATGATAGCAAGATGTATTTTCGTTTTGCTTTAAGGACTATATAGTCTATCAAGTATTGTTCTGTCTCAATGTCAGCATTTGATATGGAAATTATAAATAGAGTCTGTCTACCCTGTCAAAGAGAAGGCAATCTAATTCATTAACCCTAAAATGGCCGGAGGGGGTTGAATCAACCCCCCCTCAATATTTTCTGCGATCATTCCGCCGCGCGAAATTTTTTGACCGCGCCACTCACAGAGTTTGTACTTTTAAGTCTCGCGCATCTTTTGAGACCAAATTTACGACGCCAGGTACGCGGTTCCGAAATTACGCAACATTTTGTAAGTGCATGTCAGACCAAAAATTGTTCCAAAACGTGATTTTGTGTACAAAGTCAATGCAAATTGAGTTTTCTCATCTTATTCATAAAGATATGATTATTTTTATTTTAAACAGCTGAAAGCAATTGATTTTAGCATAATTATGCTTCAAAAAGGTTGTGCAATAAATCTGGTGAAAAAAACAAAGAAAAACAAAAGTTTGAAAAACAAGGAAATACATAAGAATTTCATAAAACAATAAAATACATAAGAAATTTATTTCCAAACCGAAGTTTTTTTCATTGCCATTGTTGAGAATGCTACACAGAATATTTTTACCAAAAATTAGCATTCTAGGAGCTTTATTTAGTGAATTAGAGCAAAAGTATGCATAAATTAGCATAATTAATTCATATAAAATAAAATCTCATTATTTGGAAAATTTTACCATACAGCCTTGTAGATTACATCGCACACTACCAGCGTGCAAATTTTTGTGGCGCTCGCGCGATCGGCGGCCAAGATCTCAGGGGGGGTTGAATCAACCCCCCCCCCCCCCCCCCCCCCCCCCGGCCACAGAACAGCCAAAAAAGCCCAGCCTAGTTAGGGTTAAAGTGTTATGAATATGGCCATGTATATTCACTCTTCTGAATAGTTCATTTATTTTGTATCCAAGGTTTACTGCTTTAATTTTGTCGGCTTTCTGCAAGAAGGGGGTAATTTTTACAATTATTTCTTTATTATGCACTTTTTAATTTGCTGATATTTTGGGTTTTACTTGTAATATCAGAATAATTTCTGCAACATTGGATAGCCTATGATGAACTCTTTCAATATTTTAAATAGATGAATAATTATGAAAATTACCCCTGAATTTTTCTTGCTTGATGCCGTCGCTATATGTCTGTTGCTTTTTGCCACTTTTACTATTAGAAAGAAAATGTTGAAAGTATAAAGAATGAGATCTGTTAGTATCTTTGACTACTTATTTGTTTCTATTACTCATGCAAGTTTGGCATACTTGTAAGAATTCAAGGCTAATTAGCTCGATAAACTCTTGCAGAGAATACCTTTTAAGCATACCAATTCTCAGGGAAGGAGTTTGTTAGGCTTTTAAATAGATTAAAATAATATGAATTATTTACTGGATTGGAAATCCTCACTTATAAATACTATGAAACACTGAGTATTTTGTGAATGAAAGAATGATTGTTGTTAACTGATCCATATGAAGATTATGATTTTTTTTATTGTAAAAGATAAATGAAAAATACACTTCAGCAGTTATTTCTAGAAAAAGAAATCACATTTGATAAGGAACTTTATAGAAAATTGATATTAATGAATTATTAGATTTCTTTCCAAATTTTGTATGTAGTCAATCCTTAAATGGAGAAAGAATGATATAGACTGTTCTCACTAATCATGAAAGTTGAGTTTTCTTTTTATTGATACACCCTAAAGTAGTTTGTCTACAGAGATCAGGAAAAAAATGTATGCATTTTTATCTTTCATTTTTTTTTTATTGCTAATGATATAGTCATCAATCTGAACAAATGATCGATATAGTTATGAATTTGCTGAATTCATTTATTTATCTATATATATTTTTTTTTTTGGGGGGGGGAGGATGGGATGGTTGAAATATTTGAATTCATGTATGAAGGTGATCCTTGCTTGTAAATATGTAAATGTATTGCTTTTTTAACAAAATATATATGTATTTGTACAGAGACAATTTGATTTCAATGTCTTTATTTTATTAGTATATATGGTCAAAAGCAGGATTAAATATTATTGTAGTTGTAGAGAAAGACACAACACTGAAAGATATGGAATATGGAAATAGATTTGAAGCAAAACAACATTAAAAAGATAATAGGGAAATGGAGTAGTATGGAACAATTTTTTTAATAGGTGAGAAGAAAAAAAAAGAATGAAAGAGAACAGGGGGGGGGTGGAGGGGATGGAGAGTTTGACAGTACAAATTAGACTTTCATGGGTGAATGCCTGTGTATGGGGAGGGGGGTGGGGTGGTAGCAACATGTCACAGATGGACGTGTGCCAATGGAAGCTGGTTGGTTTGAAGGAAGCAACATTGTGGAATGAGTTTTTACTAAATGAAGAAAATGTGTCATTGTTTTTTGTGAAAATATAATTTGCTTTTGAAACCTCATTATTTCAGATTTTTTTTTACTATTTTGACTCCACTTCCTAGATCATCAGCATGCCGAAAGTATCCCAAATCAAGAAAAAAGGCAAATTGGGAATACATATATATATATAGGTAAATACAAACATTTATAGATTTATATATATATATATATATATATATATATATATATATTGTAAGCTTTGAAATTATTCAATCCAACGTTATGCTCTTCTTCATCGACGGCCTGATGATTGCTTCTCCAAACATGAAACTGGCAGTAGCCGTGTTGGTCTAATGATCCTACCTCGGATTATACCAGCTCCATCAACTGTAGAGCACTCTTCAGGATCCAGTTTTTTTCTCTTTTTTTGTCAAATTTTGTCGGGTACGAAATATCCTTAATTTTTGGTTAAACCTTCTTTTTTTTTGCTTGTCAAATTTTCCTCAGAAAAATGTGCCTCCCCCTTTTGGAAAATCCTGGATCTGCCCCTGTATATATAATATATCAGAGTTGCTTCCTTTTGTCATGGGATGGCAGTATAAATCAGGAAATTAATTTTTGAGCAAAATAAAATTTGGGCCTGTGGTTGATTGAAATAAATTTGTGAGAAATTATTTAATATGTCGCTTATTAGAATTGGTTTTATAGTTACTACTATAGTGGTATATTGCCCAGGTTAATTGATGCTGCTGATGAGATGCGAATAAAAGGAATTGTAGGATATAGATGAGAGAAAGAGAGGGAGGAAATGTGAAGGAATATTATATAGACCTATTATCTTTTTTGTGTATTTTAATGAGGTGGGGGGGGGGGGTGTATCAAGCCGAAAGATTAAAAAAGATGAGGACGGAGCTAGGTCTCTACGTTGTGCCCAACGATGTATGCCTAATGCATAGAGATGTTTTCTAATTAGGCATATCTCAAAATCCCGGAGGGGCCACTTCCATTGACGAGTGGATCGATACCATGCGCGACCACGGGGTCTTGAAAAGCACCCTAAACACGTATTTTCCATATTCTGAAAATGCACCCCTTAACAAGTATTGGCGTGTGAAACTATACCCTTAACAAGTATTGGAAACAAATACTATTGGCAAGTATTCCCAGAATTGAGCCCCTAAACAAGTTCAGCGATGTATTTTCCATATTTTGAAACGAAATGATACTCTTGGCAAGTATTCCCTGAAATGAACCCCTAAACAAGTACAGCGATGTTTTATTGTTGTTACAGGTCCGTCGGTCGTCGGTTTTAATTACCTTTATATTACACACCATTATTATGGTTTAGTACGGCCCCACCTTCCACACTTCGCGCAAATCGGACTCTAAACACGTAGTGTTGGGGCAAAAAGGACATCCTTTATAAAACATTTTGATATTGTTTTATCATCCCCGCATATTTGACCCTAAACACGTATATTTTTCCGAGCGAAATAGATACCCTTTTTTCAATATTTTTGTGTTTTTGACACCCTTATCACGTTACGTACGTAACGTGCCCTATCTTGAAAAAGACATCCTTTTTACGTGTTTTTTTGGTCGCGCATGGTATCCACTCGTCAATGTAAGTGGCCCCCCCGGGCTCAAAATACAACTATTTGAAATTCAGAAGGATTTTACATTTGATTTAATATGATTTATTGTTCTCTTTTGCATTCATATCGTTCGTATAATACATTTTTTTATGCATAAGAAAAAAGAAATGATTACCTGTTTGGAATGAATCAAAGAAAAAATGTCACTAAAAATTCATTCTAAACAAATATGATCCACTCACAAAAATGTTTGAACATTCACAATTTGCAGGAGCAGATTGCTTGAAAAAAATGACAACCACGGATTAAAACTCATCAAATTGATTAATACATCTATAATTCAGAATGGAAACATCTGTTCATAATTTAAATGATGGAGATTATTGGATGATGGTGACAATTTTGAAGATGAGCCGCGCACAAACAATACATACCCAGGGAAATAGTGTACACCGAATGCATAGCTTTTTTAGTGTACAAAAATACCTCATAGTAGTACTCGCTAGATCTCCATCCATATCATATACTAGTACATGATGAACCTCAAACTTTATGTGTTGCGCGCCATCTACGTTCTCTTTTAGCTTATGCCAATATCCAAGGTATCTCTACTGCATATTTTTCTTTCGAAAAATCCACTTTAATCTTGGTTATTCGAAGTTATACTCATAAGTTGACTTTAGTGATCATGAAACAATATATTATTCATGTAAATTTTGAGATAATTTCTGTAAATTTCTGGAAATTATGCCCATAATTTATCACATTTCCCTATCAATTTAATCGGGCGAGAGCTCGAAGGTGAACTGAATACTACACAAGATTGTCACTTTTTGTGCAGTTTTAACAGATTAATGCATCAATCCAAGTCTGAACTCATCAATTATTTTTAATGATTTTAATGTATAATTCATTAAAATATAAGTTCTGTACAGTTATTGAGCGAACAATCGGTTGATTTGTTAATCACGAAACGTTTCCAGAGCTTAAAATTGAACCGTCTGTAACTTGCATATTGTTGCCCCACACGTTAATTTTGGTGTGTGTAAATTTGGCACGCGCCTGTCGATTATTTTGTATGAAGTGGAGGGCCCGGAAAGGAGGGGCACATGCATGTCTGCACACTTAAAGATTTAACTTGAGATCAGGGTGATCAGACGTAGCCAGGCGGCTTCTAGAGAGTAAAAATCATTTACTAACGTAAGGTCTAAGGACTAAGGTTACTCTCATACGAAGCCAGGGCTTCTATCTCACTCAGTCATAGTCATACTCGTACTAGACCCACACAAAGCCAGGATTCAGGCAGGAAGCCAAAACCTGAAACTTTCACCCCCGAGATTTCTAATTTCCTTCTAAAAGATCTAGACCTAAATCATGTAGGCCCTACATGGGATAAAAGTTAAAACTTCATATCCAACATTTCTATGCTCTCGTTATTTTTAAACAAGAATTCATAAAAAAAAATGAAAAAATATTGTGAAAAGATGGAAGAGACTTGCCCGATGTTTACGCCGCCATCTTGTTTCTTATTGTACTTCCCCAACGTTACGGACGCGAGTGTCGCGTAACGTTGCCGTTGGGGAAGTACAATAAGAAACAAAATCGGATAATAATAAAGTTATTGAAGTTTAAAGTTTAGCAATATTTCATGAAAACAGTCGTCATGAATATTCATTAGGTGGGCTGATGATGTCACATCTCCACTTTCCGTTTTCTTATGTTATTACATAAAATCATAATTTTTTCATTATTTCATACTTGTGTGAATAATATGTCTCCCTTATAATGAAATAAGTTGCAGCATTAAATATCTAATGCACTAAATCGGTTGTCAATCCAATTTTTCTAGTTCTTGGAGGAAAAAATTTGAATAAACCTAATTTCATATACCGGGTAATAAAATACAAAAGAACAAGTGGGAATGTGACATCATCAGCCCACCTAATGAATATTCATGACGACTGTTTTCACAAAATATTGCTTAACTTTAAAATTCAATAACTTTGTTATTTGTTATCCGATTTTGATGAAATTATCTGCATTTTGCTCAGTGAATTCTACTCTATTTATTAAGCTATAAATACTTTTAGCCCGGACCATCCCTTTAAACTTTTCTTTGCTTCCTTCTCCCTTGCTCTCCTTTTTCTTTTCGTTCTTTCTCTTTCTATTTTGTTTTGAGAAAAGAAAAACTTTGAAATTGTGTTTTTGCATTTTGTCAATTCATCATCTTTATATCCAAATCCCCTTTGAAGGATGTTGCAAAGTTTTAAGGGTACTTTCTGAAGCATAAATGTCTGTGTTTATACTTACAACTGCCCGTTGGTAATTAAATCACTCACTATGTATGCAAGAGGAAAGGGAGTTATTTAATTACATGTTTATCTCTCAACTTTCCCTGTTTTAACGACCTGCTGTGCGCAGCCAGAACGCAAAGTGTTGGACTGATATTTTCTCTTTGATAAATTTACTGGCCAACTCCCAGTTTTTAATGTATCAAGGCCTTGTATTCTAAGCAACTTTCGATTCAAATTAGTTAGGAACATCAATATTCATATAAATGTAAATTAATATAACAAAGTATAACTGAATATTCAAATATACAAACAAAAGATATATTGACTATTCAAACTATATGCAAGTTATTATTTAAGCTTGAGTGCATCAACTTTATACAGGGGTGTGAGAGTTCAGATTTTTTTTTTCGTTTTGATTTTCAGCTTAATTTCAGCTTATTTTGGGCTTTCCTCTGTACAAAAAGTATGGGAGCTCTTTCTATTTCAGACTTTTTCTACAAGTTCAGCTTTTTTCAGATCTTTTTATTTGTGACCACTCACACCCCTGTTTATATCAGAGGTGGAAGGAGAGGGAGAGTAAGAGAGAGGGAGTGAAGAAAGCTGTATGAAGGATGGTGGAGCGATTTAATACAAAAGAACATTGTGTGAGGAGTGTACAGCAGTTAATGTGGTAGAAAGAGGGGTACATGAAGGATTGGAACGTAAATGAAAAGGGTGAATATAAATGAGGGATGTTCTATTAGAAAAAAGGGATTACTCCTGAATAAGAGTGGAAAGAAATATAAGTACAAAATCAATCCCTACAATGACAATGTCTCATATTTTTGAATTGCATCATGTCCATGTAAGTAGGCAACCAGGGCAAATATATGACCGAGAGTCTAGAGTCAACAAATGGAACATTATCCCCCCAAAATAACATTGCCATGCATGTGCACAACTTACTAGGCTTACACACTGAAATAATATCACACAAACAAGAATAACAAAGAACATCAAACATATGTTAACTAAAAAAAAAAGCAAAGAAGCTTCAGTTGAAAATGATTTCCATGGTAATAATAAAGACTAAGCCAATTTTCCCATTGTCAGTAAAGGTGGTCCTTGAAGATGCTGAAGAAAAACTCTTCATTGAATTTCTAGAACATCGTACGAAACAAATGTGGACTTTAAAAAAAAAACTTTCAACTGATGTGAAGCCTCAATTGATAATGACCTCTTTATGATTGTGAATTTAAAAAAAAAACATGCCTAATTCTCTATTTGCTTGATACATTATTATCTAATATTTGACATTACATTGATATTATCTTTACCATGTTATCATTCCGTACAGATGGTGAAAAAAGGATCAGAGAAGAAGAAGCGCTCTGCCCTCAACGAGGTTGTCACTCGTGACTACACCATCCATCTTCATAAGCGCATCCATGGCGTGTAAGTCAAAGAATTGTATTATTTCTCATGTCATGTTTCATGGAATGGAAGACTTTTCAGTTCAAACCTTGAATTCATGCTCTGTCAAGGCTCCGTCATTTACCTCCCCCCCCCCCCCCTTGTCCATTCATTCCATAGTTGAGGTTGCTTTTAGGGGGTAGGAAGATGCAGCATTACAGATTGCTGCAACTTGGTCAAAAGGTGTACACCTTCAAACCCAGTCAGTAGACTTGTAATCGGGGAGGGGTGTATTCATTGTTAATACGAAGTTGCCATATGGGTAAGTTGTCAAAATCCACCATAATATATTTGGGTTCACAATCCTGCTTTTGCATCCTTTATTATGTTTGTATGTTGATTGACATAAATTTTCATGCAGGGTAATCATATTACATTAAGATGAGATTATGATCACAAGTTCTTAAGTGTCTCCAAGAATTTTTTGTACACTACATACAACAATGCAAAATGAGAAGATGAATTAAGTTGGAACCAAAAATTCCTAGCTTGGCTATCATAAAATATAATGAATTATATGATATGAAAGAGGGAAGTATAGACTTTGTTTTGCACCTAGTTAGAAATTGTGATCTGTCACGAATGAATGATTATGAATCATAATATAAAATAATTCATATTTTTCAGATCTTGCTATGTGTGTTTTATTATGAATGTGTTTTATATTAAATTATAATAATTTATTTGAATTTTAATAAAGTGTAATTTTATATATTGGAATGTGCAATATTCTCTCAACAATTTTTTCCATGAGGGCTCGCATGCTTCTGGGCAATAGTACTGAATTTTACTTTTGCGAGCCCTGGCCCATGGAAAAACTGCTTTCTTACTTTTTTCTTCTTTTCTTTCATTTCTACTTTATCCATATTGAATTATCCAATTTCAGATCGTATTTATGTAATTACATTGTACAATTTTTGTATGTTTTTGTAAATAATAATAATAATCATCATTGAAGCATAGCATGTAATGTTCCAATGATCATAACTTATTTCCTATTTTTCCGAGAGATGAGATGATTTATATGCAATTATTTAGGATTTCAATTGGTACTATGTACATGTATTTTACAATGCTGTTGCCTTATTGACTATTGTAGGGTCAACAAACTTTAGCCATGTTAGGGGTATTTGAGGAATTGTCATAACTTTGAAATTTTATGGATCTAGTTCATGAAACTTGGACATAAGAGCAATCAAGTATCCTTGAACATCCTGTGCGAGTTTCAGGTCATATGACTAAGGTCAAAGGTCATTTAGGGTCAACAAACTTTGGTAATGTTGGGGGTATTTGCGGAATCGTCATCATAACTTTAAAAGTTCATCGATCTAGTTCATGAAACTTGGACATAAGAGCACCAATGTATCCCTGAATACCCTTTGTGCGTTTCAGGAGCATGGCCAAGATCAAAGGTCATTTAAAGGTTAATGACCTCTGGTCGTATTGGGAGTATGTGATAAATTGGCATCATAACTTAGAAAGTTTATGGATCTAGCTAATGAAACACCGACATAAGGGTAATCAAGTATGAATGATTGTTTTGCACATGATCATGGTCAAAGGTCATTTGGGTGAATGGACACATTTTATTATCATATTAGTGTTTTCTTCTATGAATAATTATTCATTAGCTGTTTTCAGAGGCAGCACTGCTGCTATATCGAATTGCGTAATGCAGGCGAGACTGCCAGAGGCGTTCCACTTGTTCATAGTTCATTTCCAGCCAAAATGAACATCAAAAATGAGAGAGAAAGTATGGCCTGTTTTGCCCCAATGTTCCAAATAGTGATCAGTCATGCATGAATGATTATGAATATTTATATGTGACAATGCATATTTTCAGACCTTGTTGTGATTGAAGTGTACATGTATTGTGCAACGCTTCACTGATCATGACCTATTTCATACTTTTTCTTAGAGATGAGATGATTTGCTTTCATTTGATACAGCTTCTAATATTTCAGTTGGAATCATGCATTTCGCAAAAGATTTTGAATGAATGGATATATGTATATTTTGCCTCACTGACTTTCGTACAGGAATGTAATTAGATTCATTTTTCATTTCCCATAAAAATAAAACAGATGAAAAGGATAAAAGTTTTATATGGAATGAAAGCATATCATCTCATGATCTCGTCTCTCTCTCTCAAAAAGAAATAAGTCATGGGGCCCGCTGCAGAAAGAGTTGCGTTTAAACCTAAGCCAAAAAATCAATCGCAAGTCCCAATTGCGCGCTGTTGATTGGTTGAAAATCAAGTTGTGCATGATTTTTAGATTTGCGATTGGTTGCAACTCTTTCTGCAACGGGCCCCTGATCATTGAAGAATTGCGAGTTATGCTTCATTGATCACAAAAATGTATGAAAATATGTATTCTTAATGAATTATCTTTCATGCATGACTGATCACAATTTAAAACTAGATGGAAAACAAAGGCTATACTTTCCTCTTTCATATGATGTATAATACAATTTATGAAAGCCAGGTTATCAGTTTGTGACTTTGATCATATTTCATGATTTGGCAGTGTTTTTAATGTACACTGTACAAATAATACCTGTGTACAATGTAAATAGAATCTGCATAAGTTAACCTAACAAGTAACATAAGTCAAATAATTCTTGCAGTTTATGTCATCAAGAGTTTTAATTGTCTTTAGGCCGCCGCACACCTTACGATTGGTCCGTGATCAGATTTTGGAATAAAACTTAAATTAAATTTTAATTTGTATGCTAATATTCTAAATCATTGTACGACTATGCAATCATCTAAAGTGAATTTAATATCCAGTTGTAATGACGTCCTAGCAATCATACGATTGGCTACGATTTGAAACTACTTTGGCCTGTACTCCAAATAAAGGCTTGCAATCATCCAAAATTGTTATATTAGTATTCTTTCAGTTAATTTTTTTTTGAAAAAATTAGCAAAATGTGATTTATTCCAAATTGGATCGTCGCTCTGTCGTAAGATGTGTGGTGGCCTTGAGTTGCCGACACACTAGGGTCATGATAGAAACACAGAGCAATATAAATGGCAGATTGGCAGACATGAGTCTTATTCAAATCCATGACTTTCAAGAGGATCCCATGATTCACAAGGAAAATAAACTCAATTTATGTGAATTGGGAAATAAAAAATACAACTTCCTCACTTGTATTTCTGTTGCCGCTATAAGAGCTGTACTGTCATGATTGTTTTATCCTCACTTATGACTATGCAGGACTTTCAAGAGGAGAGCCCCACGTGCCATCAAGGAAATTCGTACCTTTGCCACCAAGATGATGGGTACAGATGACATCAGAATTGACACCAGGCTCAACAAGCACATCTGGTCTCAAGGCGTCAGGTATAATAACGTCTATATTGTTCTGAGATACTTATACTGTACGGCTGAGTCAAAACATTTAAACGCCGTTCAAACGATTGTTGAAAGCATAAATTATGCCTATTTTGACAACCTTTTATTCTGTATAGATCTAGGGTCCAGAAGGGGAAAAAAAAACTTCCCCAAAAGTTGCTGAAATTTCACATTTTACATCTTTATATACCTGAAGTGGCCATGTTTTTTTTTCATATTTCCTTGAAATTTGAAATTGTTTTAATTTAGTTGGAAACTTCTAAAAAAATATGAATATTCACCTCTTTCTTGACTCTGAAAAATTGTTTTATGATGTTACACTCGGTACATATTACAGTCCCACATGTAGACTATCATGGTTTTGACAGAGTGTAAATCAATAAAAAAACTATCAAACGGTCAACAATCGTATTCATTTAATGTTGCAAATATTGAAATAGTGATTGAAATATTTCCATAATTTGTCTTTTTGATTCCTTCAGTTTTAATTATATTAGAAATTGAGAAATGTCATACTGAGTGATCAGCAAAAAAAAATGAAAAAGGTCAAATTCAGATATCAAATTGTTCGAACAAGCTCGCAGAGTCCATGACCTTGGATGTCCAATTGATTGACCTTTGAGATTTTGGCTTCACTTATTAGTTTTTCCTTTTGTACTGCTGTAATATAGAAATGTGCCCCAAAGAAAAGTGACATAGAAATATTGAAATCGATGATGATCAGAAATCCAATTCATCAACGTTTCTTTTCAAAGTCCATTTTCTAGTAAAACAAATTGTTTACTAAGATTATCATTGTAATGGTATGAACATCTTATAAGAATGTGTGGTGTCTTGTCTTGTTTTCATACAGGAGTGTTCCCTTCAGGGTGAGGGTAAGGCTTGCCAGGAAGAGGAATGAAGATGAGGATTCCCCACACAAGCTATACACCCTCGTCACACACGTACCTGTACCATCATTCAAAGGTAGGTTCTTAACCACTCTACTCGTACTTGAGAAGAAACTGTAATCAATTCAAGCATTTCACAATTCATTATTTATAGGAGGCCTGCGAAGAAGCACTATATCAAACTTGGTACTCTTGAAATGCAGTTGATAGTTTTATGCCTTCTTCAAATAATTGGTGGAAGAGGTTACTGAAGTGTGTTGTTAAATGTAGAGTGTTATGATTTGTCTATCTGACATTTTCAAAATTTGTAGAAAGTTGCAGGCAAAATCCATTCTGATTAGTAGTGGGGTTTATGGGAGAAAGAGGTGGAAAAAAGATAGATTAATAAGTAAAGATAAATTAAAAAAAAAATCTTATGAATCATCTAAGTGTTCCAACAGGCAAAACATTGTGAAAAAGCAATTTTATATAATGTGTATTTTTGTTTATATTTTATTCAGACTAGGCTGGGATGTATAAGATCTGACAAAATGTGATTGTCGGATATTGTACTATCATGTTATAAAGAAATCAAATTTAGTGGCATATTCAAATAGCGACAAAACACAAGCTTAATTCATAATGAGTGTCTGTTTGGTAGAACCCTCTTGGATGCTCTGTGAAAATGCTGATATAATAAGTGGCATTTTAAAGTCCCAATCAATCAAACAATAATTAAAAAATATTTTAATTCTTAAAACTTACCCTCCTTTTTGATTTATTTCATGAATACTGCTGACATTATCCATGCACAGAAATAGCTGATTGGCATTGATTTCATTCACAGTACGTTCAACCGTATGTGTAAGTTTTCCTAAATATTTTCCTTTCTCATAAAAAAAAGAGATTTAAAGCATTCACCAATATGCTCATTTCTTTCCCTCCCCCCCCCCCCTTGTATCTTTCAGGTCTACAGACAGTGAACGTGGACAACCAAGAGTAGATATTAAGATCAGAGAAATAAAACAAGTCATTCGCATGTGTACATGGTAGAAACGGTTTATCTGTGTAGTGCTTGGAGTCCATGCGTGTCGTACAAACCTTTATGGTGACTCTTGCTTGTTTTTGGAGCGGTGTGAATTTTTGTGTATGCACCTTTTGCAAAAAAGGATTGATTATGTAAGTATGACAGCATTCAGAAGCCAGTGGAAAGAGAGATTGTGAAGGCACTAAGAAATGTATGAATGTAGAAATTGCTGGACTGTGAGGTTGTTTCACAAATAATCAAGTTCGACTTTGCATTCCTCGTTGTGTGTGGTGTATCATTGTATGATGAATAATCTTTCCTTCAGTGGTCAAAACATAATGAATTAATTTATAATGCCATTGAAAAGTCATTAATGAGATAATGCTTGGTGTGCGATACCACAAAAAATAAGTCACCTCTGGCAGTGGTGCTATGTGTGTAACAATGAGTACAACTTGATTCTTTGTGGAATACCCCTCTGGTGTTGTATGAGTGTGATTTGTTTGTTTAGCAATTACCATTTAAATTTAGTGACTCCTTTTATAAGAAAAGTGTCACTTGACCATGTCACCATCAAATAGTTTATTGCCACTTGATCTATTGCACTCGTTGAATTCTAACTTCATTGGTCCAATCCTACATTGTCTGATGCCCTTTTGGTCTCATCTCACTTGGTCTTATTCCATTTTATCTATAACTTTTGTGTTTAATAACTATTTGATCAAATAAGGTTACTATGTAGAGTTATGATTACCATTCTTGTAGTTACCATGGAAATCTTAATTGTGGTTGGCTGCCGAGCCCTGTATACCATTGTAGTTGCTATTACAATAAATTTACATTAATTGTATTTGTAAGTCTTATGAAACAAACCCTTTTATGCTCGCATCTTCTACTACCTATTAACCACTGGTAATGGACCAAATTGATCAATACATTCATTTATTTTGTTATATCTGTACAATATTTTATTTTTTATACTAAATGTTCATTTTGCAAAATGAATTTGGGATAATGATAATAAATACACAAAATGGAAAATAGACCAAGTGATAATGAGATGAAATGGACATTAGATCGGCATACTGTAGTGATGAAAGATGAATTAGACCAAAGGATTTAGATCAAACAAATGGCTGCAAACCCAATGAAATTGCTTTGGTCTGATTATCAAAAGTTTTATAAACAAAGAAAATAGGGAAAATTGTAACAATGGAAGTCATATTAACTTTCTTCTTTCATAAGTTTAATCCAGTAACATATAAGACAAAATAGTAAATAATGCAAGTAAGTGTAACTGCATCTAACGCAAAATATGTACCAAAATAACAATTTAATTGTAAATTTTATATTTTTCATGTTGCACCCCCAGAGTCCTTGTACACAGCAAAAACTGTGGTGTTAACTGGTGTACATAGAAGACCACAATAGTTATTTTACACCGGTGTTGAATTGGTGGTGTTAGTTTTACACCTTATAGGTGTCATTACAACACCTTTGGTTGTTACATTTACACACTTTGGTGTTATTTTTAATCTCTTGGGTGTAATTTTAACACCTCACGGTGTGGTCCTCTATTAACACCAACTGGTGTCAGTTTTAAAACCGCAGTTTTTACAGTGTACCAATTTTTCACTTCATGTTGTGAGGTATCTGAATAGCACTGCTGATGAATTATGGTGCATAGAAGCATGGGTTGGATTTTGATTTGTAATGGATAGGTTCTGAAAGTATGTAGTGAGTGGAATTGAGCGTAAATCATAAGAGGGACTTTCCTTTAACATGGGTACGAATGTAAATAAAGGAGAGAGATGAAGGTGGTGAGAGCTAATTTACAAATGAGTACTAGAATTTTAATGTTCCTTGACCTAGAAACAATGAGTGCACGGATAAGGGCTCTGAGGTGTGATTACACAAATCCAGTGTGTTTCTATCAAGGTCCATCGACTATGTATTTAAAAAAAAACTCATCGCCGGGAATAGCTACCTTCATACATTATGAACAGCCCTCTTTGATTACAACTGTCTTTCATGATTGAAGGTAGTTTTCATAATTATTAGAAGGGGCACTAAACTCGTTGGATACCCTTTTACATTATGATTAACAACCCTCCTCTTAGATGGTCACTAATTCTGGGGCCTTTTTCCATAATGAACAGATTCTTTCTCTGATTTGACTCACGATTTTATATGAAGTGAGCAACCCTCTATAATCATTTCAATATTATGAATAGCAGTCCTTATGATTAATGACTCTAGTGGTGAATTATATCAACACTTATTGAAAATGTTATGAATCGTGAACCTTATGAATAATGGCCCTTTTTACTTTATGAATAGGGAGCCCTTTCGTTAAAATGAACGGACCTTCTGAATGGTGGTCATGCCAGGGTGTTTGGACATGGGGAGGTCGAGCTCAAGGTTAATAAGTGGTGTCTTTTTTCTTCCTCAATTTAAACATTGTTAAAAGGGGTAGAATGAGGTAAACTTGTTATATGTACGAGCATTGTGTCCCTCTTTTAATGACATTTCCTCCCTCTCCTCTCCCGGCCCCATCTCGAGATCTTTTTTGCAGGGGGGGGGGGCGCTCTCTCTCTCTTTTTTTCTTCTCTTTAATTCTGTTCACCTCTCTCCCTTTCTTTCTGATTTCCTCTCCCTAAATTATATTTTAGCGTCTTAGATAAAGAGAGAAAGGGGAGTTTTAAAAGGATGTAGCTCTGTGGACGATACAACTTACCAGCATGCTTATTATGCTTACGGGGCGGTGATACAACGGGCCACCCCTATTAATTTATAGTTGATGAAAAAACATGAAAAAGGGATGACCAGGAAAGAGAGTATAAAAAGAGAGGTATTGGTCGTGTGATCAGTGGAAGAATAAATGGCTTTACCTTTATGTCGTCTCTCCTATAAAAAAACACAACGGCACCGCTGCTTGATTCCTTGATGAATAAGGGATATCTAGGTCAATGTAATTTATTGCTTTATAGGGGTCATATCTATCGTACATCTCTTCGGAAGGCAAAAGTTACACAACAAAGAGGTCAGAAAAATTCATAAATGGGATCAAATATTGCGAAGTTGCATAATAGCTGGTGGAAAGTTAATTTAGTATCTCCGGAGCTCCGAGAAACTCTTGTAGTTTTCTCTAACTTTTACACCATTTTTTTTTTTTTACACAAGCAGACACTGAATGTTTTGACATTTTTCAGATCCGTATTGCAGTGAACAGGTGCGGCCAGATAGTGCCATTGGTATTTTCATGGGGGGGGGGGGGGATGGGACCTAAAGGTCACGTCTCCCCCCCCCCCCCCAATTGAACGAGTAAATATAATTGCGCAACTCATAACTCTCCTTGTACACGTCTTTTTTTTCTTCCAAGTTTTTCTTTTATATTTTCTCCTCTTTTTTTACTCCTTGAAACCACTGGGTCGGTCACACAGCTGCTCCTGTAGCTCCGTCCCGCGTGTACTTAAAGGACAAGTCCACCCCAACAAACAAATTATTTGAATAAAAAGAGAAAAATCCAACAAAAATAACACTGAAAATTTCATCAAAATCGGATGTAAAATAAGAAAGTTATGACATTTTGAAGATTCGCTTAATTTCACAAAGCAGTTATATGCACATCCTGGTCGGTATGCAAATGAGGAGACTGATGACGTCATCCACTCACTATTTCTTTTGTATTTTATTATATGACATATGAAATATTCAAATTTTCTCCTTATTGTCAAGTGAAACAGTGATTAATTCCTCTCTGTACATGTGGAATGAGCATTGTTTAATACTATATGGTTCAGTCAAGTCGGTCCCTATGGTCAAATCTGTAAAAATTGAAATATTGTATAATTCAAACGATAAAAAACAAAAGAAATAGTGAGTGATGGACATCATCGACTGACTCATTTGCATGTCACTGTCAACTGTGGCCTGTATTAACTATACACAAGTCATGCATAGAGTAGCCCAAACATTTTTTTAATATAAAATCATTAATGAACGCGTTTTACGATTAAATCATTTTTTAATTACCCTATTTCCGTAACCTGTGTAATTGGCAATATATCGTTTGAAGAGGATTCAATGTTGCACAAAAAGCTCCCCCGCAGTATGAGTTGATCTGAAAAGCTCCGTAAAATTGTAATTTAGCGATTTCAATTTCAACTTTGTTTATCTTCGGAAACATGATAACTTTTTGTCGTTGTGTCCTTTTTTGGCCGCGTATATATTTTTAAGTCTCTTCCCCTTCCACAAAACAAGGAGTTACCAGCTCCTTAATTGCACAATTTAAATTACATAATGTCCAAAATGTTCCCTTGTAGCATTTTCACGGAAATGGAGCATTCAAAGAGTAACTCCTTGATTATAAAGATAAAATGGTTTTATCTGTTCAGGATCCCTGTAGTCGGACTTTCTTGTTCTCCATTCTGATAAGCCTAATTAAAAATCTAAGGCCTATTTTAATTATAGGCCCGATGGTCTAATTACACCATTACGTTTGTGCGCAGACGATAGCATATTAATTAAAAACATAAAATGTGGATTTGTGAAAATCCATAAGACGTTTATATCAAATCTCATACAGATAAAGCAGTAAAACTGATACGACACGGAACCTTTGATCGGTTGTAAAGTTGGTATCAGATTGCACATCAACGCCGTCTCCATAGCAACGGGGTCACGTTTTGATCTTAGTTTACACGGTTCGCTGCAAGAAAACATTTGTAATTGTTCCTGCTTTGACACTGTGTGATTGTAATTGAGAAAGATCCGTTTACAATGGTTATTATCTTCGTGTTGATAGAAATACATATCATAGCCTTGAAATGATGGTGGTTTTATTGGGCGGAGAAACACTGGTAGAGAAAATATTAAGCCACAATAATCGATAGCGTCCAACCCTTAAGGCAAACTTTATTAACTCAACAGAGCGAAAATCGATGAAGAAACGTCCTTTTCTGGTTAGAAAGTCATTACGCGGACATAAATGGGCCGAGTCGTTTTGGAATGAGATTGATTTTTCCTCTATTTCTTTTCATCGTTAGGATTTCTTTTGTTCTGTATTGAAAACTTGAAAAGCATTGTGTATAGACAACAGCGTTATGAGAGGATTGAACAAGCTTTATCAAAGGGGTGTACGTGCGAGTCAAAAAGGGGCCAATAACACGATGCATAGCAACACATGCAGCTCCTATTTCTGTGACCGAGTTGGAATATTGGATTAATATTTCGCATTGATTCCATTCATCTCATTTCGTTGACAACATCATATACTTTGATCGTTCGTCGAAATTTAGAGAAAAGAATTAGGTAAGTCCGTTTTTAAAGAGATCTTGATCTGCTTTTGTACAATTAAAGTATAGTTATAAGATATCGGGTGAGAATAATTATACAGAGCTTTCAATTAAAACAAAATCATTGCACTCTGTTTGTCAAATTAGTAATAATATCAAACAAGCCATAAATCAAGCGTCTCTCATTAAGAGTTTGCCATATTCTTGTGAACTGGCCTAAATAAATTCTGATACTATGCAAAAGTTAAAAAAAAAACATCTTGGGAATATTGGTGAGATATCATTGTCATATCACACATGTATCAAGTGAACTCAAATCCCCCATATACCTCAAACATTTAAGATTAGTTAAATAAATAAATTCATATCTCCTACACATCACTCCATTCTGATTCTTAAATTGCTTATAAAAATCTTTGGTAATTTTGTGGACTGTAATTATGACTTACGTATATCATCTTTACATTCCACATACTTTTTTTTTTCGTATATAAGGTAATTTGGAAATGGTTTTGCATGTAAATCTGACCCTATAGCTCTGGTAGGACTATAGTATATCTTCAAAATAATGAGATTGATTCATTCTTGTACAAAAAGTGAAGGATTACATACTTTACGAAAGATATTCTAAAAAGGATGTCTTTCTACATGTACATCCAACCCCATCAGTAGTAGGCCCGGATTATAATACACATGTATTCAACATCGATCGGGCATAATGTAGATTATGCTTCACGAATGATATTCTAACAATGATGTTTTTCAAAGACAAAATCGTTTAAGGAATATTAGTTCTATTATTTTCTGATTTATTTGTTATATTCTCCGGCATGTTATCAGTTTAATGGCATTATATTTGTGTAATGTTGTCTTCTGTAATGATGCATATGCTATCTTGGATAAATAAATGTATCATTTAAAGCACATTCAGATGGAAAAGTGCGAATAATCACAACATAGGCCTATAGTGAAAGCTTTCGAGAACATTGTAACATACTCGGAAATACGTCGGTAATATTTTCCACTCTCTTAATATTCTTTCGACAGACTTTATATTAAGTAAGAAAGTGAATTTTCTTTAAGGTCTTTGCCCTCACCTTCTGTCTTAAATTGATATCGGGAATGGAATGGGGATAGCAGTCTTACCCTCTTTCCATTAAAAAATTTAACAGTAATTGATTCCATTCAAATCATTTCAAAGAAATATATCATTACTATCGCAATCACCGGCGCAATCATTAAGCAGTAATCAAAGGATCAAGTTTCGTTGAGTTATTTCAGCCGATATTGATGTTACTAAAACAATAATCCTTTGTAGCTTGAACATGATTTCAATTATTAGTAATATCAGGATGGGAACTTTGTTTGGCCAATGTTGGTGTTGACCAAAGATCATTATTTAATATCGTTACTACCGTAAGAGTAAAAATTATTATATATTACTGAAAGAATATATTCTTCCAAATAATTTGATACCATATTCATGTGGTATGTGTTAACGCTTGGACGATTAGGAGGTATGATTTGCAATGATGTAAATTTTGATTTGCGCCAAAGTAAGCCATGACTGCAATGAATGGATTCGGATATCAATGACGTCATAATCATACAAGGGTTTCATTAAATTAATTTCAAAACACTTTTTTCAGTAAATTACATTATAATTGTTTAAATTGAATTGGTGGAATTGTAAGGTGTCATTTTTTTTTACTCACACGGTATTTATTTTTTTTACGACGGTTCGATTGAGTGCGATTAAAACTTCAGTTATTTTCGCTCTTATGTATTCAATTCATTTTGATTAATTTCAGATTTTGATGGTGATATACAGATAGAAAAGGGAACTCACTTAATACTCATCCGCTCATCTGACCAATTAAGTCCTTAAACTAGTCTGACTTACTGACTTATGTGCATAGGACGGTGTGTCCATTCGCTTTCCTACAGGTGATCCTTTTCCATCTAGGTCTTCAGCATCCAGTAGAGGGAGACCCACATCTAGTCCCTCCATCTGGAAGGGGGACGTCCTGGTGGTCTCCCCTTGTCAAAGTCATTTCTGTATGCCTGAACTGGAAAACGGTTTTGTGACATACGGCATAATGTGCCCAAACCACCTCAGGCGTTTTTTGTAGCTTCCTCGCATATTGGGTTTTTGATATGTAAGCTCCTCCTGATGTCCGCATCACTGACTTTGTCCAATAAACGTACACCTAAACTAGTTATGTTTACCTTATTTCAAAATAATATTACATTCCTTCGTGCAGGGGGAGTTTGTAGCCATTGCTGTATACCTTTCCGGAATTAATTTAATAATTTATTTGTGTTCTCTTTACTATGTTTATAGCATTGTTGTACATGTTGCAATAAAGATGAACTATTCAGGCTGACAAACTCCTGAACACGAAACCTGCAAAAATGAATTCCCTGACGGTGCGATCCCCAGCACCCTTTCAGCTCCCCCAAATCGAAGAACGCCCCCGAACAAGAACTTCAAAGAGTAGAAAAGGGCGGCTGCCTATCCCAGAGACTGATTCAGGGGCGTATCGGGCCCATTTTAGGAGATGGTGGGAAGATGAAGGTCGTGCAAAATTATACGAGAGTAAGTGGGTTATTATTATTTTTTAATATCTTTCTTGCTGCCTTTCATTGTACCGCGTAATTTGGTGTTTGCTATCATAATACAATTTGCGCCTTTTATTTTTCATAGAAATTCTGTCAAACCCAAGAAACATAGTAATTTCATAGGCCTATATATAGAAACATCGAATTATGTATGATATCAGATAATTTGTTATCCTTTCAGATAGTTTAAACACAATTTAATGTATAATTTATTATTGAATGAAAGAGTGTGGTCTAATTGTTTATTGAATACCATCTAGATAACTATAGTAGACCCTTTGTTTTGAATTTGGCCATAATTAGCGTATTTGACAGAATTCAGTCGTTCATAAGACAGTAACTTAGAATAATTTTTTTACTTGTATATGTATTGATACAAACCGAATCGTATCATTAATGAGCCAAATATTAAAATCTTTTATTGCCTTTTTTTAAAACTTAATCTTCGTTGATTTATCTCAATAGACATCAATTAATAATTTCTAGTCTATTTGTGGATTTTTTATTGTTTACTTTTTTTTATTGTTTACTATAGTTATTTTTCATTCATTCATTTTTCATTAATTGATTAATTCATTCATTCATTCATTCATTCTTTCATTTTCCTTAAACTTATTCATTAGGTTTTCTTTATCACTTTGTTCATTTTCCAACGTCCCGTTCATTGTAATCCATCATGTTATTCTTTATAAAATTATATTCAATCATTAAAAAAATCCATCTTCTATATTCTAGAGGAAGATCCAATGATTGCCATTGGTAATCGAATCACGGAGGTACATGAGATGATAACACCAAGAAACACAAGAGAAATTACCATAAACAGGTTGCAGACTCCTCTTAGAAATAAAGTCAGGGTAAGTGGCATCCTTTGAAGTGATAAATGGTTATAAAAAAATATCACATTTTACCTTTTATTTTGTACATAAAAACCCCAGAAGCATCCCAAAACATTAACTTTCAATTTGTACAAAAAGAGAAAAGAACAGAAATATTTAAAAGTTGATTTATGTTAAATATAAATATTTTCTAACAAAATAAATTTGGAATACAGAGGGGAAGACAAAGAGGGAGAGAAAGAAATAAAGTAAGAGGAATCGAGACAGTGGCGTAACTGGCATATTTCGTCAGGGGGGGGGGGCAAGCGACAAGGATGAGCAAGGTGGGGGGGGGGGGTAGTAGGCATGGACGTATAGGCACATTTTTTTTCAAGGGGGGCTGATAATCATTGCCCAAATATTAACTTCACAGTTTTAGGTCAATTTACACTAAAATACATGTAGTATGAAAATATGAAGCGAGAGCTGAATTTTTTTCTGAAGATTTAGACCTAAAACGATACATTTTCTGCAATTAATTATGAATAGGATGGGTATCTTCCTTAATAAATTATGCGAGCGCGAAGCACGAGCTAAAAATTTTGATATTCCTAACTGGACACTAGACATTCTAAGCAGTTTTACAGGATGGGTATCTAAATAGTCGTGCGAGCGCGAAGCGCGAGCTAAAATTTTTGATATTCCGCCTTAAGGACTGGATATTCTAAGCACTTTTAGTAACCATGAACAAATTGGTTTCTAACTGAATAATTAATTGAAGCGAGCGCAAAGAGCGAGCTGAAAATTTGAGATATTCCCCCCTGAAAAGTGGACATTCTAAGCACCTTTTTTTTTTAAACTATGTACTTCATTTAATTATGAAAAGGATGGAATTTTATGCGAGTGCGAAGCTCGAGCTGAAATTTTTGATATTCCGACCTAAGAACTTGATATTTTAAGCAATTTTTGTAACCGTGAACAAATTGGTTTCTATGATATATTTTTTATTTTTTATATTCGGACCTGAAAATCGGACATTCAACTATTAACAGGATGGATATACCTAAACAGTTATATGTGAGCACGAAGCGCGAGCTGAATTTTTTAAGAACTGGATATATAAGCACTTTTTGTAATCGTGAACAAATTGGTTTCTAACTAATCAATTGACGCGAGCGCGAAGTGCGAGCTGAAAAGTTTTGATATTTCAACCTGAAAACTAGACATTTATCTTAGGTATCCAACTAAAAAATTGATGCGAGCGCGTAGTGCGAGCGAAATTTTTATTGTTATAATCATATTACCTAAAAGTTGTTCTCTACCTTTTTCCTGTCCCTGGTCAGCCCAGTCCATCCTCACTATCGGTACAGAGAGCTCTAAAAGTCTCATTGCGTAAAAATCACAATTTACCGATACTATAAGTGTACAGTTTAGTTGACATTTACCGACACTAAGATGGTGGAACTAAAAAACCGAATCAGTTGGAACAGCCCCGTGTGCCCGACAGTTTATCATTTTTTTCCGACAGTCTGCAGTCCAGTTTTTGTTTCCCCTTTCTCTTAAACTCTTTCTTCTCTTTCCCCTTCCCCCTTTTTCTCTTTCCTTTTTCCTCTTTTCTTTTTTCCCCTTTTTTCGCTTTTTTTTTTGCTTGTGACTCGTCAGGGGGGGGGAGCAGAATCGAGAGGAATATAAACAAGGCAGTAAGGGGTGGAGAGTGGGAAAAAGAAAAATTACAGAAGAAGGGAGGGAGAGGGGGAGTGTAAGGGAGAGAGGGAGAGAGAGGGGGTAGAGGGTGTCCCTATGTGAGGATGAGGCGGAAGGGGAGGGATGTTAAGGGCAACTGGAAGGATAAACTTCTATCTGGTTCCATTCCGTACAGTGTTTACCCTACTTGTTCATAATAACCTATCAATACCAATATTTACATAATTTCAATTAGTTAATTAATCGTGTGTTTATCTATATCTATCTCCTATTAGGAGCTCTCCATCATGACCCCTGCTACATTTCGACGGACCCGACGGCAAACAGTAGAGAAAAAGGTAAACCTCTAATTAGCCATTATCTTATCTTCCTCTACACGAAGTGGTATTAAACTTCAATAGACATGATATTGATTATGTATTTATGGAATTTATTATAGTACTACATGCATATTGCTATGATATTTTGATTTATTCTCTTTTTATTGTTCGTAGTGTATTGTCTTTGTTTGATCAATTCTATTATTGTTTGTTTTTCATTTTTAGTTTGACGCCGCCCATCATTTCTTCAATGCAATAAAATCAGTACTGATTGTCGTCACAATATTCAGACGAAGAAGGAGGTAACAAAATTTGAGCTACAGTTTTTCCATCGTCATAGCATTTAGTTCAATAATATTAGAAGGCTTTAATAATTTTTAGACCGCACATCAAGTTGCACATCTTTGTTAACTTTATATATGCTCAGCTACAGCCGGGGTAATAATAATATACCAAGTATATTTCAGCGCCTTGAGCACTTAATCAATGTGGATTTGGCGCTTTATAAATACTCTATATTATTATTATTATTATATAGTTCAATCATCGTGATGTGTGGATATTCGATCAGCCATATAAATGCATTTATCTTTTTATTGATTTTGTTTTATTTAAGGAATATTTATCATAAATGTGAAAATCATATACTATGATAACGAGATTTTAATATATGAATAGAATGATTAAAAGATCGATGGGTGAAATTACTCGATGAA
This sequence comes from Lytechinus pictus, assembly GCF_037042905.1. Lineage (NCBI taxonomy): Eukaryota > Metazoa > Echinodermata > Echinoidea > Temnopleuroida > Toxopneustidae > Lytechinus > Lytechinus pictus. The sequence continues at coordinate 32,407,568 of NC_087249.1, forward strand.
AAAAATAACTGATTGAGAAAAGGGGCTATAATGGGCAAATTAAAATGGTTTAGTGTATCAAATCGATCCTACGCCGTCATTGACTAATGTTTTATTTAAAGGATCGTGACAGATATTTTTCATGACAATCAATGTATTTCCAAATATCTATTACATTTTCCCACCCCCATATCATATATAATCGCATCACATAAAACCAGAAGTATGTTAACTAAGAGTGAAATAGTGGGGGTGTTATCATGATTTTTCGGGGAGGAGGAAAGATGACCTTACCTTCGTTCTGGATTGGCGATAGGACTATACCCAAACGCTTTCTTCCTTATGCTCATCATTCTTCTTTCTTCCCCCATTCGTCTCTTGTTATGTTTTTTAATCCTTATTGTATTCACTACTGGAAAAAAAAACACAGGGGAGAGGTCGCCCCGCTTCCCATGCTCCCCCCCCCCCCTGTGTTGCTGCCACCGATGAAAGAGAATTTGAATATTCTCATCATCATTCTCGTATTATTTTGTACCAGGTATGTTCAAAGAGGACCGATCAGGGATTCCCTGGATTCAGATATAAGATGTGAAGATTACAACCAAGCTTGGTTCTCAAATCAAGATAAGGAGAACGCAGATACGACTCCACAAAAGACAGTGGTAAGATAGGTTGACATTGTTTTCACATTGACGATTGTAATAAAGTAGATGATGGCAGTAATGAATGATGATGATGAGGAGGAGGAGATGGTGGTTATTATTATGATAATGGAAATGACAACAACAACGACGACGATGATGATGAATGGGAGCTGGTGGTTGTGATAGTCATGGTGGTGGTGAGATGATGGGGGTGAGATGATGATGACGATGATGAGAAGGATGATGATGATGACGATGATAATGATGAGGATGATGATGATGATGGTGATGATGGTGGTGGTGATAGTTCATATTTCGGCGGGTTATATTAAGCATATTTTGAAATATAAATTTTTGTTTCACTGTTTTTACTCACCTACAGATTGGATACGATTATCAGTGCGATTTAAGAATGCAACCCAAATATAGGACTCATGAACAACTTGAAAGGGTAAGTAACTGACACCAACATAATTATACCGGTTTTAAAGGGGAAGTCCACCCCAGAAAAAAATTGATTTGAATAAATAGAGAAAAATTAAACCAGCATAACATTGAAAATTTCATCAAAATTGGATGTAAAACAAGAAAGTTATGATATTTTTAAGATTCGCTTATTTTTCATAAAATAGTAATATGCACAACTCAGCAATATGCAAATTAGAAGTCGATGATATCCCTCCCTCATTATTTCTTTAGTTTTTTTATTGTTTGAATTATATAGTACTTCATTTTTTGTTTACAGATTTGAAAATAAGGATCAACTTGACTGAACCATATAGTATTGAACAATGCTAATCCCACAGGTTCCGGGAGGAATTAATAGTTGTTTCACTTTACACTGAGGAGAAAATTAGAATATTTCATGTTTTATATAATGAAATATAAATAAATAGTGAGTGGATCGCGTCATCGGTCTCCTCATTTGCATACAGACCAGGATATTTTGTGAAATCAAGCGAAACTTTAAAATGTCCTAACTTTCCTATTTTACATCCGATTTTGATAAAATTTTCCATGTTTCAGTGTCAGATTTTTCTCATTTATCCAAATCAACTTATTATTTGGATGGACTTGTCCTTTTAAACAGGTAGATTGGTAATATTTCAGAAAGTGGTAGATTAACTATGAACATGTATGTTTTCCTGTTATTTTATCTGTAAAAGATTTGTACAATTCTGCTTATGCTGCTAACCAATCTTGAGGTAAAATACCATTATTATTATCATTTAAAGATTTTGAGGGGGTTATAAAAAAGGTGCCCCCCCCCCCTTCAACGACGATTGAATATCCATGGGTTTTGAGGGTTTTAGTATTGTCTCGAATTGGGCAAAAATAGGGCAAAATAACAATTTTTTTTCCTTTTTCATTTTTATTCATCTACCTAATTATTACATGTATCTATTTGTTATTCTATATTATTTTGTTATTCTATATTATATTTAGATCGCTCTGAAGATTCGAACCATAAAAACATTCCAGATGTTCCCAACTAAAATTGAAGAGGAGCTTTGTCGTAGGATATCCTACGGGTGCTATGACGATGGACGGGTTCTAGCCTATCAAGGGAGTAATCCACGTCGCTTCTATTACGTCATCTCAGGACAAAGTAAGAAAATATTGATTGTAAAATGATAATGATTACTCAATTTCACCTTTTCAATGTCACCTTATAAATTGATCTTTTTTTAATAGATTAGAAGGTCTTCAGATTTCAGATTTTTTTAGTTAACAGTCTTTGCTTTCAGATAGGTTTTACAAATTGTTTTATTGGTATTATTGTATAATAATGTGATTTTTATTTCATGCAGACCTACTATATTATATATGATATTGCGAAATAATGAAACATGTAATTCATTACGTACTTTTAAATTTGATAGGCATATAGGCATAAGCCCTTTTCAATAGCAACTATTATAATGTAATTGATTGAACGCAATTAACACAAAATTGTCACGTCCCCAATGATATTCGTTTTGCACATATTTAAATAGAATGTTAAGCGGTTGAATAAGTTGACCATGGACACTCTTGCTATAATGGATATACTGAAATATAAGACTTAACAATTGTATCTCATTTTCCATTCATTTCGTTTTTATCATGACCAGTTGGTTTACTGCATACATACAAGTTACAGAGCGGAGAGGTTACGAAACCCGTTGGTGTTCACAATAGTGGATACAGCACTCCGGTAAGATAATATACACAGACGTACAATATAATTTTAAAAAATCGTGTGTTTTAGAATGATTTTTGTTTTCATATGTTTTATCTGAAGAAAAAAAAACGCGTCACCTTTCCATAAAGACAAAGTGGAGCCGTAGTTTTGTTGAATTTACATTAATATATATATATATATATATATATATATATAAATGGCGGCTTGTCATTGTTCGAAACCCACCTTCACCCGACAAAGGAAATTATAATTGGTATAGTGTCGAAAATCTGTCTATCTGACGGTCAATCGGATCGGGGTCGCCCTAGCCACTAACCCGTCTCTGTGGTCTAGTGGTTAAGGCACCGGCGTTCAAAGCTGGGGGCCCGGGTTCGATTCCCGGCAGAGACATTTTTTCGGCATCACCAATTTTTCCAAAGGGTAGATAGCTCTGGGGAACCTTGATTTAAGCTACGCCTACCATTGTTCTCTTCATCCATTTCTTTACAATATATAAATATATATAGGCCTATATATATATATAAATGTGTAAAGTTATACATGTACAACAGCTTTGGCAACTCTTTTATTCAAATATTGTAAAGAAATGGATGAAGAGAACAATGGTAGGCGTAGCTTAAATCAAGGGTTCCCCAGAGCTATCTACCCTTTGGAAAAATTGGTGATGCCGAAAAAATGTCTCTGCCGGGAATCAAACCCGGGCCCCCAGCTTTGAACGCCGGTGCCTTAACCACTAGACCACAGAGACGGGTTAGTGGCTATGGCGACCCCGATCCGATTGACCGTCAGATAGACAGATTTTCGACACTATACCAATTATAATTTCCTTTGTTATGTCGGGTGAAGGTGGGTTTCGAACAATGACAATGACTCTTCGCTGTATATTTAGAAATCCTTACGAAGATAAAAGTTATATTAAGAGTAAAATTCGGAACCAGAGAAGTATAAAGGGATGGAGGTGGAGTTGAGAGGATCGAAGTTAATCAAGTTAGTAATTACCTGATCATTTAATACTTGTTATGTTTTTCTCTTCTTTTTGAAGCGAGAAGAATTGGAGAAACGCACCCCACTCACCTCTCATATGGTATGCAAGGGAAACGTCGAAGTCTTGCTTCTTGAACTCGAGGTAAATCTTTCTATTCATTCCAAATGTAAAATGGTGGAAGGTAAAAGGGAAAGAAAGAGAAAGGGAGAGAAAATAAAAACGAAATAGAGAGGGCGATAGATGAGAAGAACATCGATTAGAATGTCAATAAAATATGTATATTTATAACGAGAGAGAAAAAATATCATCTTGATCAGAAAGACATTTAAGTTTATTTTTAATTTTTCTTATATACAGGACTTCCTTTATCTGATAGATCCTCCGGATGACCCTCCAATTGATTTCTTGAGGTAAATACGTCTCATTACCCCTTAAAAACTATTTACAGCCACCTGAACTTTAACTGAATATAGGAATCGAAAACTTTAAGAGCCCAGAAACTTCATCGTCGCGCCATGTTCGAGTATGTAATTTATTAGCTGGCAATTAGGGATAAGTAAAATTGGGTAATGAATAGGCCTATAGATGTCGTTCTACCATAGTGTGGTCGACTTTTGTATGCCCTATAAGCATGATAAGAACGGAATTTTCGCCTCGTCTCTGTCACGTCTCTAACCATGCAGAGGCGTCGATCCGGGGGGGGGGGCAAATATATCGTTTTGCCCCAATAATTCCTGATGTACAAAAATGAAATAAGATTGTAATGTTACACAAAAATCGGCAAGCAAGATTGAGATACACAACTCGTTCTTTATTTAAAATCGTGCTCAAAATATCCGCTTTTCAGATTGGAATATAAAAATTTTCAGCTCGCGCTTCGCGCTCGTATCATTTCTTTAGCAAAAACCCATACTTTTCATGATTAAATAGGTGAATAGAATGTCCCGTTTTCAGTTCTAAACATCAAAAGAACTCCCGCTTCGATTTGCAATAATCGTTTATTGGATAGGCCTATATATCTTGTTTATTAAAAACGTCAATTAAACTTCAGATCGAAATATCAAAATTATCAGCTCGCGCGCTTCGCGCCCGCGCATCTATTGTTCTTTTAGATACCCATCTTAATCATTGGTACAAAAAATGCTTAGAATATCAAGCTTTCAGGTCAGAATATAAAAGATTTCAGCTCGCTCTCGGCACTCGCATTATCCTGTGTAGTGAGACATGTATCCTCCTCATGAGTCTCTACAAACAGTCCTAAACAGGTACCTTTTTCCTGTTTTCAAGTCAGTATACTAAAACAATTCGGCCTATGTGTGTGTGTGGGTGGGTGAGAATGTGTGAGGGTGGGTGGGTGCGTGAGTGTGTGTGCGTGAGTTTGTTTGATTTGTGTGATCGAGCGCAGATTTTGGCCCCCCCCCCATCTGAAAAATGGATCGACGCCCCTGTAACCATGAAATATTCCCACGCTTCAACCACGCCCACTTTTTTCCATGACCCATGATGAAGGTTGGGAAATAGTGTGTGTGTGTATTTGTTATTCATGGGTCAACGTGAGGGTGGGCGTTTTTGTGTGTGTGGGAGGGGTGGTACTGTCATGATGCTATGACCTCTTTTAAATTCAGATGATTCTTTTCGTAATAATGTGTAATAATGGTAATATTATGTATAATAGTCAACAATAAAATTACATAATGCTTAAATTCTAACACTTCTAATGGGTTGCTTTATAGGATAACGATATAAAGATGGTGGCGTATTTGCAAACTTCAATTACAATATTCTTATCAATTTGCACAAACAAGAATATACAAATTTAAGTTTCAATGGGTCTGAAAATATAAATGAAAAGATAGAACTGAAACTTTACAAGTATAATGACCATAAAACACCAAAGAATAGTAAGGTGAACGTATGATGGTCTTTTCTTTTCTTTTTCTTTCTTTCTTCGAAAGCAACCTTGATGAAATGAGTGACATTCTTATGTGGACTGTCTAACTTAAAAAAATAAAACTGTATTCCTTAGATTGCTTAACAACAAAGGCCTCCGTTGAACCTACGAATACAAAATCCATGTGAAACAAATGTGGACATTTTAAAAATAAAACCAAGTTGTCTGATCTTAAATCTTGAACAAGAGGAGTTTTAGATTATAACTTTCTGCAAACTTGTTAATTATTGATGAATTTTACGAACTTAAATTTTTTTTTTTCAGAGAACAGTCGATGTTCCGAGAGTTTCCAGTTGATGAGTTTCGTCAGTATCCGGACTCCATTCGGTCTCAGTACTATCCGTGAGTGTAGGAAATAGTTTTACAATATAAGCTTTAATATTTTGTCATGCCATCACTATTTACCAAAGTTGTAATAAAAGATGCAAAGTATATTACTGTAATCAAACGAGGGGAATTATCCCTTGACTGCAATTAAGTTATGGTGATTATATTCATTTAAACTTTTTTACCTGATGAGCATGATTCTGTTCAGGTGGGTGTTTCGTAAAGCTGTTCGTAAGTTAAGAGCGACTTTAAGAACGACTGGTGATCCTTTCTTGTGGTAAATGGTATATTCATTGGCGACGGTTTAGCGCATAAGAAAGGATCACCAGTCATTCTCAAAGTCGCTCTTATCTTACGAACAGCTTTATGAAACACCCGCCAGGATCATGATAGGTGACATCTAACCTTGTGTTTTTGTTAATCTTCCAGACCAAACAAAGTGATTTGTGAGGATGCTAATCACACCAAGTGGCTATATCTCGTTATGTCGGTAAGGGTTTAATAAATCTTCGCCTCTCTCTCTCTCTCTATACATCATCTGATCTCTGCCTACCTCTCTTGTCTTAATGCTCGAGCTCGACCTTTATTTCTTTCCCAATAATCGCCTATACCCTGGATTAGGAAAGTATTATGCAATTATCATATTACACTCTGTGATCATAATGTTTATGATGATGATGATGGGAAGGAGGAGGATGATAACGATTGCGATAACGAACATGATGATGATTATGATGATAATGATAATGAGGATGATGAGGATGATGATGATTATTATTATTATTATTATTATTATGAGGAGGAGGAGGATAATGAGGATATTCATGATAATGACGTTGATTATGATGACGATGATGATGACGATTACGACGATAATGATGATTGTAGTGATGATGACGTTGATTATGATGGAGGTGATTAAGTATGGGGGGAAGAAAAAGAAAGAACATTAGAGGAAGAATACCGGTTTTAATAATGATGAAAAAGTGACTTCAACAATGATAAATATATAACATTTGAATGTATTTAATGATAGTTTTGGGGATTACTCCGTTTCTTACAATAGGGTGAATGTTGTTATCTACGCAAGCAGAACATACCAAGCACATCAAACCTCGATACACAGCCCTTGGTAGGAGGGGGTCCTCTAGGCGAGAATAAACGACAGAGGAGACCCTCTCATGCAAACGGTCAGTTTAGTAAAGATGTATTTGAGAGAAAGGATAGTAATTTCATAACATTAAGTAATCTTTCATAAATGTAAACACGAGTTTAATTATTAACTGTACTAGATTGCAACATATTCCTAACGAATGAAATATTGAAATGTGTAAGGATTTGACTAAAATGTGAGTTCTTCCATGGAACAAAAAAAGGAACATTTGGGGATTTTAAATGAATTCATTCTCTTAATTTGATGAACAAAGTTGAAACTTTATCAGTATTCCTGAGTCTGATAGTAGATATTGTCTCCAGTGTGATATTTATACAATGGCATTTCAACGGGTTTAAAAATCACGATATTACAGAATAGTTATTAAACTTTGTTTAGCATGAACATGATAAAGGAATATTTCTTTGCTTTAATCATGAGCGAGATCAGTGTGGTTACAAAATGCTTGAAAGGGGTCCATTACACAATCACATGCATACATTTTCTTTAGAATGTATTTGCATAGAGAAATCTTTTCAGAATTAGCTACTTGTTCCTGTTGGCATGGTAAAACTTGAAATTCATTATTGAATTTCTTAACTTTTTAAAGTACATCAACGCTCATGCATGAGATAAGAGAGGGCGATCGAAGTGAATGAAAACCGGCCATGGAAAATATATAATACCATTTGAATCTTATTATCGATGAACAAAGTTACATTAATGATTCAAGATGATTAATATGGTTTATCATTACAGAAATGATTGAGATGAGTATAGCAAGATATGTCGCAAAGCAGCGTTCATCTGTGCCCTATTTACCTGAGGTAAGTTCATTTTTTTACTGATAAACTTTGTGTCATTTCATTTTGTTTCATATCATATCATGTCATTTCATTTCATATCATATCATATATCATATCATAATCATGTCATTTTATATCAAATCAGATCATAATCATGATGTCATGTCATTTCATTTCACTTCATTTCATTTCGTTTCAGTTCGTTTCATTTCATTTTATATCATATCATTTCATTTCATTCCATTCCATTTCGTTTCTTGTATTTTACTTTCATATCATCTCATATATCATTCAATTCCATGCCATACAATTCCAACTCATTTTATTTCATTTAAACATTATATGAAATTCATTGCAAATTATAGAATAATTCAATTTACGGATGTGATAGCAATTGCCACTTTAGTTATCAAATCCATAGAAGTTTTTTTTTAGATAAATATCATGAATATTTGACAAACATGATTGTCAATCAAGAACATATTTTTGTAATCAAATCATATTCACTCATGAACTATACGTATTCATATTGATTAGTTCAATGTATTTGGAGTTTTCTATTTTCCAATATTAACGAATTACGCCATTTGACAACAGATTATGTCAGATAAATATATTAAAAAAACCCACACAAATTGTCTCAGAAATGAGAAAAATTAAACCAAGAATAGAGGCCGTAATATGTTATCCTGCATTAATCTGGGTCAATTTCTGTTTTCTATTGATGTTGTACTCTTATGCATTGGGGTGGCATTCAACCAGCAATTTTCTAGTATCCTTTATAAACTATAGCTTGTCTTTTTTTTTGTTATTTTCATATTTTGAAGAATGCCTATATAATTCAGAATATTGTGCACTCTCCTGTGTGATTGGGTTTCTTGATACTATAAGGTCATAAGAAAGGTGATTAGGATATGATACGAATTGATATACTTCTTTTAATCCACCATCATGGAAAGACAGAATGATTAGAAATTGTTCGAATCACAATTAATTTGAAGATTCTGAGATATCTAAACAGATCTCTCAAGGAAATCTGTTTTCTCAGAAGATCAGTAAACGTGACAGGATATCTTCATATATTATTCTGCACAAAGTCATACAAAATCTAGTAAATAAAAGTAAATCAAGGACACGTGTTATAGACACGCAGTGGCCGCGGAACGGTTTTCAAAGTAGGGGGGGGGGGCTGACCATGCAAAAAATCTTATGGTCATTTTTACGTATTTGTACAGTTTTGGAAAAAAAAGTGGGGGGGGGGCTGAAGCCCCTCAGTCCCCCTGCTACCGCGGACCCTGACACATAGGGGGCTTGAGTCCCCTTCCTTGCCTGAAAGTTTGACAAGCGAAAATAAAGGGTCATCTGTCAAAATTGTTGCCCAATTCGTCGCCGAAAATTTTGACAAGCAAAAAAAAAAGGTCCTCAGTAAAAATTGTTGTTGAATATTTCTTCCCGAAAAAATGTTTTCCTTCCCTATTATTTCATCATGTTGTCTTTTCAATAACAGCACACACAAAGATGAAACAGATAGATTGATTTTATGGTGCTTATACTGTGTGCGGGTATACTATAGGATCCGATGACCGGGCTGATAATAATTGCAATGTAAATTGGTTAGGAACAGAATGTAATAAACGCTATATAAATGTAACTTTTATTATCATCTATTTAAACACAATTAAAAAGCCAAAACGGTTTCAAGACTGATTTCCATCGGGGGGGGGGGGGGGGAGGTAAGACAATTAAATTAAAATGGCCTTTCATATTGATTCAATAGCATCTTAACAGTCTGTGCTATCCATCACTTCTATCTAATTTTTAGATTACCATTTATCCACTCTCGATGCTCGATGCAGCAGTTTTTCATAACTGAACAGATCAACACTGCAGTATAAAATAATAAATAAATGAATAAATACATGAACGAATAATTAAGTAGATAAATAGTAAACATTTCAAACAGGTAAAAGAATTAATAGCAACAAAATATATATGAACATAAACAAGAAACAACCATAAAAGAATACAAACGGATCGTAGTAGTGTAGTAGTCGGTAGTATGGGAGGAGGGAGACAAGAAGAGGAAGAAGAAGAGGAAGAAAAGAAAAAGAAAGGGAAGACGAAGACGAAGAAGATGAAGAAGAAGAAGAGGAAGAATTGATATTAGAATTTGTATTGAATAACCATTAACTAAGAATGTAACAGTGAACTATGCTTGTGTATATATCACAATAACTCAAGATAACAGTTAACAGAATAGGAAGTAAAACGTTAAGAAACAGTGGGCAAATTGGAATTAATGTCTGAACGAAAAACAATTTTTGTACTTTCATCATGTTCATAAATCAAACTTATACTCACATGTATTGCACATTGTTCTCTATATGTTTCAACGAGAATTTGAAATAAATAAATGCAGTGAAATGAGGTTAGCTAGAATTTATAACCGAACCCTATATATACTCACAAACAAGATCATTTAATATTGAAAACCCACGTCTTCTTTGTAGGACAATAGTTAGTTTTAACAATCACTCCGCAGACGCTTTATGGAACGTAGAAAATATTGTCAAAAGCCCTTCATGACAGAGCAGTCTTTGTCGAAATCGGTGATTCAAAACCCCATTTTCGTCTGTGAATCTGGACAACGACATATTTGCAATATTTCGTCAGCTCAGAATTTTACAAGGATCAGTTGTCCCGGTACATCAATTATCGACAAAGACCCCTCAGCTGTTCATTGTGATTTGACGGGTATTTTGAATAGATTTATTATGTTGTAGTATCCGTCCCCGTTGTAATTGCGAAAAAATGCTTTTATTCAACCTGCTAAGAAATTTTACAGTACCGCAACATATTTTAAGTCATTCTATTGCAGATTGATTACAAAATGCGTTCAATGTCCCGCTAGGCTCTGATATTATATCGGCATACTCTGTTGATTCGCTGTGTCAATTTGAAATAACAAAGGAATACTAAGAAATGTTGATAATGTAAGAAGCGTTGATAATTTGTGTCGATTGAGAATTTCGCACAACCAATGTATTGATCTATGTCGAAAACGTAAATACCAAATATGCTTATTTTGTTATGACAAAAATATAGAAGTTGTATGATATGAATGCCAAAGAAACAATAAAATAAAATCAAAATCAAACCCAATCTAATATTATATGATTATGAATTTGTAAAGAATATCATATTACAACAGAAAATAGCAAAAGAGCATGAAATACGCCAAAACAATATGGAGCAGGAAGCCAAAAGCACATTATGACAACCAGGAAATTCAAACAAAGGACATCTTATATTAAGGATTAATAATTATTTCTTATTTGTGCGCATATATTTTTTAATTTCAAGATCCGAACATCTATTGCTGAAGACACAGTGCCCACGACTAATAATCCTCACGGTCAATCTATCGGATTTCCGCCTATTTCAAGAGAGGACACGAGATCTCTATCACCGGTGAGTAGGATAGATGTCCGTGAATGCCTGTTATAATAGATTGTATGATTAAGTCAAGAGTTTAGAGTATTATCCCCATGGTAACATACCGCCATATATCCTCATTTCCAAGGAGTCATTTTTTTTTACTCCTGAAAGAATGAGCCGAGAGTCGACTCTATTTTGATTTAAAGAAACTCGGGACCTAAACGATTTTCACTCGAGATGGTTTTAAATCAGCTAAGTAATGACCCCGGGGGGGGGGGGGTACTCGACCAAAAAAGTGGTAGGTGTGTGCCGCGGGCGAGACAAAAACCGGGGGCCTTGGAGCGGACTTATTGTAAAAAGGAGGGTCCTCGGAACGGGCTTCGGAACTACAAATGTTTGTGAAAACGGGGGTCCTTGGAACGGGTCGCCTGCGTGTGCATCCCTATGGAACGGGCAGACGTGTATGCAGCTCGCCCAGCGGCACGGGCGCCGGGTGCGCTCGCGCAGAGGCGATGGTCGGACAGCGCTCTGCGGCCGCTTTTCACCAAAATTGCAGCTCATTGTGGCGGATCAATGCGACCGGAACGGCGTAACGAAAAATATGCGAAGCTTTGGAGCGGATTTCTTTCTTCTTTTCTCTCGATAAGAAGAAAATGCTATGCTTCGGAGCGGATTTCTTAGTTGTTTTTCTCTATTAGATGAAAATGCTATGCCCCGTGGAACGGAAATTTGAGTGTAAAAATGGGGGTCCCCTCCGCGGCACATACCCACTATGCATTATATACTGAGTGCCCCCCGGGTAATGACTAACTATATCAAAGTATCGAATATTGGTCTCTTCAACTAGCATGACTAGTAGCTGACGCCATCTTGAGTCAAAACTCCACAGAAAAAGTAAAGTGCAAGGTGGTTAAAGGACAAGTCCACCCCAACAAAAAGTTGATTTGAATAAAAAGAGAAAAATCAAACTAGCATAACACTGAAAACTTCATCAAAATCGGATGTAAAATAAGAAAGTTATGACATTTTAAAGTTTCGCTTAATTTCACAAAACAGTTATATGCACACCCTGGCTGGTTTGCAAATGAGGAGACTATGACGTCATCCACTCACTATTTCTTTTGTATTTCATTATATGAAATATGAAATATTCTAATTTTCTCCTCATTGTCAAGTGATACAAAGATTAATTCCTCCCTGAACATGTGGAATTAGCATCGTTTAATACTATATGGTTCAGTCAAGTTGGTCCTTATTGTCAAATCTATAAAAAAATATTGTATAATTCAAACAATTAAAAACAAAAGAAATAGTGAGTGATGGACATCATCGACTGACTCACCTAGTTATGCATATCACTGTTTTGTGAAAAATAAGCGAAACTTTAAAATGTCATAACTTTCTTATTTTACATCCGATTTTGATGAAATTTTCAGCACTATGCTAGTTTGATTTTTCTCTATTTATTCAAGTCAGCATTTTCCTGGGGTGGACTTGACCTTTAAATATAATTAAGAGAGAGAGAGAGAGAGAGATAAAGCAAGTATCAAAAGGGTGCTTTGAATTCACCATCAGCCTATATTAATCACAGGGCTACTCTTATTTGGATGAACACTGAGATGTTTTTAATGTTCTGATTAACCTGGGGTGTTTATCACGATTATTCACATTGTATCTATATTTTGAAAATCTCATTAAAATCCGAAATGAAACCGAAATTTCTTCCACAATTTTGCTAACAGCATAGCTTATCGTCACGGCGAGCCAGCATGGTGGGCTACTCCCACGACCTTCCTGCCCTGGCTCGTCACAACGACATCGTAGAAGATCCTCTTCTTCCTGATACCCGGTCGAGGTCGAGACAGCGTCGCAGCAGTATGTTCCTTACTGAACGGAGCCGGACGGACGCCTCTCTATCACGGGCTCAAACACGGCAACGCACCCAAACGTTCCCTTTTGGCGGCAGAGGGGCCCGGGGAAGGATACAGAAGCGCGTTTTTCTTCAGCTCGGAAAGCTACAACCAGGAGACATATTCGTAAGATCAGATACAGAGTGTATTAGCCTATTTATTTTTCATGTCCACAGCTCAGCTATGTAATTGAAAATAAATATTAGAAAAGTTAACGATGTTTTAGATTCATGAATTATGATTTTTTTTTACAAAGCCTTTCTAATAATCGAAGAATAAAGCAGTAGAATGACTAAAAATAGTCCTGCTTGATTTCATTTGCAGTGTTATATTGCTCCAGACCCAGAATGCTAGTCTCATGATTCATTTTGCTACAATTTGTTGGAATACCATTTTATAAAACCAATCGTGCTTTTGGGTGGTCGTTAATTGCTAAGTCTTGTCCTTGTCATCATATTCTACAGGGGTTAAATGAAGTCGCAGGAACACTACGAGTGGAACCATCAGGTGTTAGTGTGGTAAGTGTTGGTATAATCATTAATTTGATGATAAATTGTCTTAATCTCAAAGACTAGCAGATGATCACGTTCTCATTATTTTTATTTACAGAAGTTATTACTGCTCCTTTATCATGTTAATGGGGTGCGAGAAATGCCAAATTGCTTGTAGTTTCTTTTCATTACAACTTGACTCATGATATACAACTTTTCTTCTCGAAGGATGTAGGGCGCTATTATAGGACCGAGTGTTACATCAAATAAGGAACCTTAAAGTATGTGTTCAGATACATGTTTTCATAAAATTAACTTAACTGCAAATTTTGTATACTCAACTACCATAAGAAAATCCTTTTCACCATAACATCACTGTTTTCATTGAAATTTAACCCAGACAAATCTGTAAGATTCTCTTGGTTATGCATCGAGGTACTTAACTTTCAGCTAATTGGAGTACTATTCTTTTTACGAGAGTCATGTCGTTCACAGGTCTATTGATCTAATAGTCCCGTTAAACCTTGTAAAGTGTGACAAATGGAGGGAAACGTATACGTGGGAATAAACCTAACCCGGGGGGGGGGGCCACTTACATTGACGAGTGGATACCATGCGCGACCAAAAAAACACGTAAAAAGGATGTCTTTTTCACGATAGGGCACGTTACGTACGTAACGTGATAAGGGTGTCAAAAACACAAAAATAATGAAAAAAGGGTATCTATTTCGCTAGGAAAATTACGTGTTTAGGGTCGAATTTGCGGGGATGATAAAACAAAATTAAAATGTTTTATAAAGGATGTCCTTTTTGCCCCCAACACTTCGTGTTTAGAGTCCGATTTGCGCGAGGTGTAGAAGTTGGGGTCGTACTAAACCAAATAAGGTAAAGCCGATGACCGAAGGACCCGTAACAATAAAAACATTCCTGTACTTGTTTAGGGGTTCATTTCAGGGAACATTTGCCAAGAGGATCGTTTTGTTTCCAATACTTGTTAAGGGTAGGGTTTCACACGCCAATACTTGTTAAGGGGTGCATTTTCAGAATATGGAAATTACGTGTTTAAGGTGCTTTTCGAGACCCCATGGTCGCGCATGGTATCCACTCGTGAATGGAAGTGGCCCCCCCCCCCCCCCCGGGAAACCTAACCATGAGATGGATGTAAAATGATCGACAGAATACAAAAAAAAAGTTGATAGAAATCTGGAAAAATACCAATATCATTTATTTCACTTTTTACAGGTTAGTGGAGGGGCTGAGGTGATCTCGATTAGCAAACGGTTTTTCAGGCAGCATGCTGGTGTGATGACGCTGCTTAAACTTGAAAGCATGGTAAGTGCCAACAATTTCAATTTCTGCAAGTACATTAATACCTGCATGATTACCTTGAAACTCAGTTCCCGTTTTCTGCCGAGATTGGGGGAAAACCAACGTAACTACTCGTGACGGCAATAAAATGAAAATACGAGCCATCGTCTTGAGTGGAGTGGTCTGCTGTTTATAAGACTGTCTTGATAGCGAGTAGGGGCCTATAATTCCATTAAAATGAGACAAGAACGGCAGGAAATAAGGGTTTATAACTCTGTGTGAACTTCCTGCGTGAACTTCCTGTGTGCTCTTATTTCCTTCTATTTACAATTTAGTCATTCTTTCATTTCTCCTTTTCTATAGACAATTTTCATTTTAGTTTGAAATCGTGTGCACACACAAGGGCGTTTTGTAGAATGTTCAAAGATGCCATGGCTCTTCGAAATTTGTCAAGCTGCTATTCTAGTCCTTAATATCATATTCGTCTTAATCTCCTTTTTTGAAAAATTATAGCTGCAAGAATTTGTTTCGGAGGAAGATGCAAAAGACCTTTTGCGTGAGGAAAATACATGGAAGCGATATAAGGAGGCACTTGTCAGTAAAGTCGCGACGAAAAAAGCCGAAAGGAATTCCAGAGGGAGGAGAGGGATTCGAGTCAAACTCAACCCACTAGCGCAGACGTTATGACGAATGGCTGACGGAAATAAGCGAGTGTGACCGGTTATAAACAAAATATCAGGCATTTGCTTTTACAAGATAAATGACTGTCGTCAATCGAAACGAATTACACAGAATGCAAAAGGGATGAATGCTAAACGGAAATTGCCGAGTAGAGACAAAAACTCACGAACAAATTATCCAATGCGATTAAAAGTTATCAGATAAGAAAACTAGATCAATAAAAAAGCCGTTTCGTGAAAACAGGAAAAACAATAAGAAAATTAATTCTTGAAAATTATTAACGAATCATTGATGTAATGTAATTCATTTGCTGTATTTGTTTCTTAAAGGGAAATGAAACCTTTGGAACAAGTAGGCTTGTGTCGAAACAGAAAAATCAAAGAATAAGAACAAAGAAAGTTTGAGAAAAATCGAACAGATATTTAGAAAGTTATGAGCATTTGAATATTGCAATCACTAATGCAATGGAGATCCTCCCATTGGCAATGCGACAATGATGTGTGATGTCACGTGTGAACAACTTTCCCTTTGTTGGACTATAAAATACCCTCAAAGTGTCTCTTTTTGCTTTTTCTTATGGTGATACAAACTCTTTATCCATGATGTATTCTTTAAAAATCTGCATTACATGCCCTCCTATAGAAAGAACACATGGTGTACTGATAGATGTAATAAAAGTGGCAATTTAAGTGAAATATATACTACAGTTATGGGGAGAGTTGTTCACAGGTGACATCACACATCTTTGTCGCATTGCCAATTTTAGGATCGCCATAGCATTAGTGATCGCAATATTCAAATGCTCATAACTTTCTAATTATTTGTCCGATTTTTCTCAAACTTTCGTTGATCTGTTTCTTTGATTTTTCTGTTTTCACACAAGCTATCTTGTTCTAAAGGTTTCATTCTCCTTTAACTTACTCAGAATTATACCCTCCGCTTTTATGTGGATAAAACATCGATATGCGATGTTAAAGGCCCCGGCCTATTTGAATATTGCAAAGGGGAAGAATCCTTTGAGGGAAATAATCATAGATTGCAGACAAATCAAGTAGTATTGCAATCTACTTACCAAATTGCCAATCTAAAATTGGCATAATAGTCATAGTGATGTCAAATAGCCATAGTATTCATATTACCTTTCTGATTTCTGTTAACTTTCATGAGTCCATTTTCTTCTTTTCACGCTTTAAAATAATTTTATTACCAAGGTTTGATTTCCCCCTTTGAACGGTATAAAATGGTATATAAACTTACTAGGATAAATCCTAAAAAGTGGAATATAAGTTATTATTACCAAAACTAGGTAGTGTATGTAATGTGAAGAGGATCTTAACTTCTTCCTACAGAAGAACAAAATGACGAATTGAGTCGGTAATCGTTTTGTCCTACAAGTTTTAAATAAAGATTTTTACCCAGTTTATGCATGCTCATTTAATCAATGATGAGTAAAAATATTTTCGTAATAATTATTAATTGCTCTTGTGAACATATCTATAACCTTTTATAACAACGGATTTTCAGATTTGCTACGTAATAATAAGATATTATTTCCTATAAAGTTTTTCATTAGTCATTCAGAATATGTAAGTATACGATGTATACCAATAGATAGACAAATATTATCAAAGCTGTGTGAAATAACACTTGGTAGTTATAACGACGTTATTTGTCTTATTTTGCAACCTAAATAACATGAAAAATGATTGGGTACATTTCTACGCAAGATTTATTAGCACAATATCGGTGAAGACGATTTCGAAATGTGACTGCATTTTTTACAAGTAACAACTATGATATATCTTCATTGCCCTTACATCAAAAACGTGATTTTCTTGCTTTTAAATGACCCCCTATATTAGATCGAATGTCTCACAAGACAATGTTGTTATTTCCATACGGAACATTTTCACATGAAGATTTTGTCAATTTCTTGAGGAAACCATGACTATTTATTGATTCATTATTTATATTTTCAGTTTTATTCAATAAGGGCGGCCTCGTCAGTTAACAAACTGCTGTCCTTGAGGGCCCTGAGATAAATATCAATATGTACAGTATTTACAAAGAATGAATACATGAATCAAAATGGCATACACTAAAACAACAGATATATAAGAAACATTTAAAATGTTAAGATAAAGGAAAAAGAAAAGGCAATTGGATACTGCTGAATACGATTTAACGGGAAAAGGATAAATGACTGGTAACAGAGTAATGTTCAATTGATTGGTAATAATTTGAGTACAGATTATTACATATTGTCTGTCTGCATTTTTATGATGCGTGGACAAACTGATTAATGCCTAGAGGCAATGCTATGATAACTGTTCAAACCAAGACCCATCTTTTCTTATTCAGTTCACAATCACTGAATCATATTTCAAGATCTCATCATTCACGCAATACTGCCATATATCATGATTCGTTTTATGTATCTATTTCTTTAGAATTGCCTTAATCCCCATTCCATGCCTACCCCCACTACAAAATAAGGTAATTATATTTCTTTTTTTGTACTAGTTATCTGTACGTTTATGTCCCGTGTGCTCCGGGAAGAGGGTGGGGGTACTTCCATTACACTGAAGTGAATATCATGCTCGTACAATGGCTTTAAAATAGACCCTTGACAATATGCATCCTTCGATCTCAGAATACCCTCAAAGAGTGTTTTGTCATGTTTTCACCCACGCTTAACAAGCGGGGCGGGGGGGGGGGTGATTTAATACTCAAATGTTTTATTTGCTGCACATCAAAAGTTGCCCACCTTGTATTGGCAGCCCCCCCCCCCCCCATCCCTTCTATGGCTTATTTGCGAAGCAACAGAAAGAGATAAATCTATCTTGCGATGAATTGTTTTTAATGTGTTTTACATGCTATTTTAATTTTTACATTGGAGGGTATAGGCCTTTGGTTAAAAAAAAATCTGTGGCAATATTTTTAACACATATTTAGACGGATGTACATTTCACTCGATCTTGTAACATATAAGATAAATTTTACAAGATTAGAAATTTACAAGATGAACATTCTAGTAGATGTGTTATTTATTACAGAGTGAGTGGGTGTGTGTGTGAGGGTGACTCTGTGTGTATCTCTCTCTATCTCCCACTCTCTACACGCTATTGTTTTTTTAACATTCGATTGAGACACCAACCATAGTTACATATATTTTGGCTAAGCCACGTAAGCTGTAAGAGTAATCGAATTCTGAATCGTAATTGACGAGCTGAAATTTATAATGTTTTTGTATGTCGGCGAACTGTTCGGTTTACTTTATGACACCTATGTAGAGGAGACACTACAGCGGCTTCAAATATGGGGGCTAAAACTCTAACATAGAAAATGAAATAATTATTAAATACAATGCAACAAAGGATTTATGTTTTCGTTTCTTAAGAAACGACACGTTTAACTGAAACTCATGTCCAGTGACGGGGGAGGGGGTAATCTCTTTAACCCGGAGTTATTACACAACCCCCCGCCCTCTCCTCTTGAGCCATTGCAATGTTGCTTCTGACGACATCAATCATGACAATAAATGTCGATGTCTCCAATCAACAATCTAACCTAACAGCGCCTTCCAAATTGACAATGTGGGTGGATATTAATGTACATTCGCGTGTATACTTCGCTTCAAGTAATTACAACCGCCATGTGAAACGAAGTCTCGCCGCTAGAATTAAATATGAAATAAAGGGCATCTTTAAATTTCAAATTTCATTAGTTCGACTGGCTACGTTGTCATGGGCGACTTGGGTTGAAATTAAGATTGACAAATTAGCACCTAGCTGTCAGTATAATTGTAATCCAATGTAAAATCTGAGTATTGGGGGGGGGGGGCGATCGATGCAAGTTGGTTAAGATGAGAGACAATAAAACTGATATGGTTTTGTAAGTTTAGACAATGGTAGAGATAGATAGATAGATAGATAGATAGATAGATAGATAGATAGATAGATAGATAGATAGATAGATAGATAGATAGATAGATAGATAGATAGATAGATGAAATGAGTGTTTGAGTGAGAGAGAGGACACTCTACTCGGATCGAGAGACAAAAAGAGGGGGATATGGAGAGAGAAAGCGATCTGTGAGGTTTGGTAAGGGTGTGTGAGTGTGTGGGTTAGTGTGGGGGGGGGGACTGCGTCTTTATAAGAGAGAAAGAAAGAGAAAGGGAGAGAGCGAGCTGAAGGACACGTACATGTAGAATGATTGGAATGATGTTCGGGCATATACGGATTCTTGGATGATCGAATATTGTGTTGATGATTATGCTGAGTGTGTGGGTGACAGTGGGAAGGTCTGGTGTGTGTGTGTTGCAAATAGATATAGACCCCCCTCCCCGAGTCCAGGATTAGTGACAGATAGAGGGGATACCCCTACAGGAAAGAACGCAGTGTTACACATCTGTTCAAAATAACTAAGTTGACTATATGAAGATATGATTAATTCTTTAAACATGCCAAATTAAATTTAACACGATAGACGACTTTCACCGCGTTCCACTCTGAACACACTGTGGGACACTATGTTCTTTTAGCAGGGAAATGTGTGTGTGTGTTTTATGTAAGAAAAGAATAGGGAACGAGTCATAATAATTTGAAGAGTGGAGGAGTCAGTATAGGGAGTTCGATGTGATAAAGAACACGTTGAGTGAGTGTGTGTGGATTTGTGAGGATGTGCGGGTGTGTGTGTGGGAGGGGTGGATTCGTGCGTGCATGTGTTGGACTTTCCGCTTTTGACAGACGCGTACCAATCAGATGCATGATTAACGACCAGAAACCTTCATTGATATCACTATCTAAAAGACGTTACCCATGCATCTGTCATACAGGTGCACTCCATGCACCCCGCCCAGCGCCACGACGCGTACATGCAAGTGTGTCACTTTAAAATTTGTGTGTGGGTATGTATGGTGGCCCTGAAGGGACATCGCAAATAGACCAAATCGCGAATATTCACGACGAAATTCACGATGTCGTGAATTTCGTCGTGAATATTCAAATTGACGACGAAATTCACGACGAAATTGGCGACGTCGTGAATTTCGTTGCCAATTTCGTCGTGAATATTCGCGATTTGGTTTATTTGCGATGTCCCTTCAGGGCCACCATAGGTATGAGCTGTAAAGGAAAAAAACAGAAAGTAAAAGGAAAGGGGAAGAATACAGAAAATGCCGGATGGTTTTCAATTCAATACTGGAAGAGGAAGACACGATTTTGATAAAAATGGATGAGACAGGTGAGGTTCGGGAGAGACAGGAGGAAACTGTAATGGAAGTGAGTAGTCCAAAGGTAAAATAGGCCAGGGGCGCGGAGTTTCCAAAGCAGGAGGGGAGATTTTTGTTCAAAAACATTCGACAAGCAAAAAGGTTGCACTCCCGAATGATGTTGATTTATATCATGAAGAATTTGACGTGCAAAAACCAAACAAACAACATACACACCCTCCTTCACTTGCGTATGCAAAACAATTTTCACTAACAAAATGATTTTTTTTTTTGGCTCTCAACGGGAGCGGGCACGGGTCGGATGTGCCCTTACATGGATCCGCTACTGACATAGACCTGTGTTTTAATTATCAAGCAATGTGTGATAATAACTGTAGACAATAAAATCAAATTATTGGTATAAAGCAAAGTTTAATAAGGAATCAGATATTAAACCAATTATATTTCCTGGTGATTTGTTACAATCTTGGCCATTTGTTTTATCTGCTAGTGCTGTTGACGAATGAAATGAACTGACACTCTATTTATCTTTTGACAAATTTATGACAAAATTCACTAATGAAACAACACCCAACTGAGTGGGCGATGCTAAGTTCCAATCACTTTTAGAAGAATCTTGCATATATTTGGCCTACATCAAGAAATGTCAAGCGATACCGCCTTGAATTTTCTGGTCATTAAATGCTTTACGAGAAAATTCCTCTTGAACGTCTCCATCAAAAGAGGTCGAAATGTCATCAGATGGCGTCCGCAATGGAGATGCATTATTCCTCTGATTAGACAAGTTGATTCCCAAATGAGCTCAGTTTATTAAGATTGAAGGGATGTCGTTAATGTGTTTCAATCTCAAGTTGTTTCTAAACAAAATAGAGATTGTCTACTCTGGGGAACAGCGGTCTAGTCCGAACATGGTTACATGGCATTTCTCACTCTATAATAATAACTGTAATATGCGATCATTATCGATATGGGAGTGTTAAATTAGGGGAGCATTTCATGAAAGGACTTGTCGGATGATTTATTTCACAAAGTGTATGTCTTATCCACCATAACAATTGTGCTTCTCGGCCAATTAAAATCAAGAAAAGTTTTCAGATCTGACAAGCTTGTCGGGCGAAAAAATGTTAATTTCTCCTGACCTGTTGGAGATTGCGATGTAGGGAAATCTCCCATGTAACCATTGATTGGATTGTCAAAAAAAATTTGAGAACACACACCTCCCACACACACACATTAAAACGAGAGCACAATAAAACATCAATTGATAACTTGAAAGAAATAATAGCATATAGAGGTGACTTGAGAGGAACCCTAGAACGAACTTGGGGGAGATTGTTGTCTGCATTAGAAGTCATGGTCACTGAACAAATTTGATGCATTAAAAAGGAGAGATGGTGAATGTTCGAAGAGAAATCTTACTGTGATGCGACAGATCTATGCGAAATTATGTTTGCATTGTCTTTTATGCCGCTGCATCATGCACCTAATTAGTGATTACTGATGGTTTCTGCCTGAAGTAAAGAAAATTGTTGTTGAATTATGGAATAATGAACTTCTTGTCTACATCACTTAATATTCATGACAGAGAAATATCGTTCGTTTCTCACGTAGGGCAGATTTGGGCTTGCAAATGCTTAACAACGGCATTAGACTTCAACACAAGCCATATCATATTGCATAGTTATGAATTTCTCCCCCCCCCCTACAAAAAAATATGTGGCGACCTCCATACCCGCAATGAACAACTATGCTCAATCGCTATTTCCTAGCTTTTCATTATACTTCTTAAAATAATCGTACGAAATTAGTATTCAGTTATATCTGTTATAACCTCTCTATGTTATTTCACGATGAGGAAACACAAAAGAAAAACAACATTAATGATTTTTCTATATTGAAATCGCCTCTAACTTCATCACTGGAGTAGGGTGGACCTGATTTACTGACCACTTCAAAGAATAAACATGTATATAATTATACTAATGTTATGATGTGACAGGATATAGGGCAATATAATGTTTATGAGGCACGGGAATCACCTACGACTTGATAAAAAAAAATTACCCATGTTTAATATAATACACTAATAGACCAACAGAGTTCTGGCAACGACCCAACGTTGGTTAAAGGCCAAGTCCAGCATGGCAACAAGTGGATATCAAGAAGAAAAAAGTACAACAAAGAATAACTTTGAAACTTCCATTAAATAAAATGAAGAAAGTTACTACTCTTTAAATTTTAACAAAACAGAAATACACAAATGAATGAAACGACGTTTAAGAGTATAGGTCGTAAAAAAATTAAACCCATTTGAAATTGTGCATTATGCAAAATCATTGAATATTTCATTCCATTTCCATCCCGCTTTTAAGAGTTGGCTCCGCGCCCGATTTTCACCGCGTATTCCAATTGTTCAAACCCAAATTCATCCAAACTTAGTTTGACGAGACTAGAAGGTCCATTAGTTCAATTTGACATGTTCCAGAAATGACAATATCGGGATCAAAAGCCTAATTACTTTTTGGAAGATATGCACCGAGAATGCAAAAAGTAATCAAAACGGTTATACAAAATACATGGCGGGTTTACCATTTGCTTGAAATTTTCCCTATATAAAAACAAAATGACAGCCGACATTTGTGATTTTCGTCTGAGCGAAATTATTATATAGTCACATGATTATGATCCCGGATTAGCCTGGTCTTATAACCGAAAGTCCCGGAAGGTGAACTTCTTAATTTTAATTATTTCATGTGTAGAGTAACGTGCCCTTTGGAGCACACGATTTTTAAGATTAATCATTAACTCGTAGACTAACAGCTCCCGACGGACTTTATATTCTCTTTGTTTGTATGTAGGCCTGAAATGTAAACAGAATCCCATACACGTTTGCAAACGACCACCATCACTATACATGTATTCATACTTCTAAAACGTAACATAATAATAGGCAATTTTGAAAAGCATGATATCGGTAGCTTTAAATAATTAATGTCCTGTAATTTTTGACGTGCAACGTACACCTTTGTCTTCCTGAGTCTGCCATGCTGGAGGAAATTTATTATGATATTGAGCCATGCAAGCTGAAATATTGTCTATCTATTACTGATGTGGAACGTGCAGACGCCATTTTGTTAGCGGGAACAGTGAACTTTGAAATATTGAACTGTGAAGACTGGATCATAAAAAGGAATTTGAGTCGTTATGGCTGAAGCATTTTGTCTCAGACGGACCCCTTAATGTAGTCCATTATCCCTGAATGCCTGATATTTGATTGAGGATACATTATGCAGGTTTTAAGATTAAATTGGGAGTGACTTTACACTATCCACCCATTGCAAATTCAATTAGTGTTCCTTTGCGAGATATGTTTCCATTAGTCTTTGCAATGCCAGCTCGTTTTATGAGTGAAAGCTTGAAAACAGAAATCGCATACGGAATGTGTTATACGAAGATATAGGTATTGATGAATACAAAAAGTGAGTAGTAGACCTATTAGGCGCATCTTATAAAAACCATTATAGGTCAATGTTTATGAGTACATTTTTAAAAATCGATATGATAGACTTATAAAGGCAAATCAGTCTCAGAAATGTATGTCATCTTCTCGAGTGGAATGGCTTGTACACAGGGTGGACGAATATTATTATGAGCAGGTTTGACACAAAGTAAGAACAACATTCATTAAGGCGATTAGGATGATTCTGTACAAAGGACACCAGTGTGTGATATAGTGCGCAGTATATAGAATGACACGCAATAAAATGGATCCGAAGAAATTCTGGGTCTTGATCATTGTGCTTGTGGTATGCACCCTCACCCTCCTCCTCCACAAGAGTGCTAAAGTGATGGAAAATGGTCCAATTCTTGTCCACCTCGAGCCATCAGAACATCTTGCCAACATGTTCGGAGACACCCGGTTACTCGATAACCCGGACACGCATAACTTGCCTAAACCACAAGGATTCGAAAAAGAGGATCATCGTTCTACTGCTGATTCCAAAGAAAATGAAGAAGATCTACTTACGTATGTACTTCACGGATCATCAACGGCAAAAGATGTTTCACAATCGGAGGGCAACGATACCGTCAATGACGACAGTTCTATTGCTGATATCTGGAGAGAGGAGGAGGAGGACGATGGGATATGGAGAATCTTCGAGGAGGAGTACAGGAAAATTGATTGGAAACGGAACAAGGATGGCTTCAACCAATGGAGGTGATAACCGAAATAATTTGTTGATCATTATCAACACTAGAAATAGTTTAGTAGTAGTAGTAGTAGTAGTAGTTGTAGTAGTAGAAGTAGCAGCAGCAGTAGTAGTATTAGTAGTAGTAGTAGTAGTAGTAGTAGTAGTAGTAGTAGTAGTAGTAGTAGTAGTATATAGCAGTAGCTGTAATAGTAGTAGTAGTAGTAGTAGTAGTAGTATATAGCAGTAGCTGTAATAGTAGTAGTAGTACCGTAGTAGTGGTAATAGTAGTAGTAGTAGTAGCAGTAGTAGTGGTAGTATATAGCAGAAGCTGTAATAGTAGTAGTAGTAGTAGTAGTGGTGAAGTAGTGCTGGTAGTATAGTAGTAGTAGTATATAGCAGTAGCTGTAATAGTAGTAGTAGTAGTAGTATATAGCAGTAGCTGTAATAGTAGTAGTAGTAGTAGTAGTAGTAGTAGTAGTAGTAGTAGTAGTAGTAGTAGTAGTAGTAGTAGTAGTAGTGGTGTAGTAGTGCTGGTAGTATAGTAGTAGTAGTATATAGCAGTAGCTGTAATAGTAGTAGTAGTAGTAGTAGTGTAGTAGTGCTAGTAGTATCGTAGTAGTAGTATATAGCAGTAGCTGTAATAGTAGTAGTAGTAGTAGTAGTAGTAGTAGTAGTAGTAGTAGTAGTAGTAGTGGTGTAGTAGTGCTGGTAGTATAGTAGTAGTAGTATATAGCAGTAGCTGTAATAATAATAGTAGTAGTAGTAGTAGTAGTAGTAGTAGTAGTAGTAATAGTAGTAGTAGTGTAGTAGTGCTAGTATTATCGTAGTAGTAGTAGTAGTAGTAGTAGTAGTAGTACTGTAGTAGTAGTAGTAGTAGTAGTAGTAGTACCGTAGTAGTAGTAATAGTAGTAGTAGTAGTAGTAGTAGTAATATCAATAGTAGTAGTTTTACTGTAGTAGTGTTAATAGTAGTAGTAATAGTAGTATAGTACAGTAGTAGTAGCAGTTATGGTAATAGTATAGTGGAAGTAGTCGTAGAAGTAGTAGTAGTAGTAGTAGTAGTAGTAGTAGTAGTAGTAGTAGTAGAAGTAGTAGTAGTAGTAGTAGTAGTAGTAGTAGTAGTAGTAGTAGTAGTAGTAGTAAAAGTAGTAGTAGTAGTAGTAGTAGTAGTAGTAGTAGTAGTAGTAGTAGTAGTAGTAGAAGTAGTAGTAGTAGTAGTAGTAGTAGTAGTAGTAGTAGTAGTAGTAGTAGTAGTAGTAGTAGTAGTAGTAGTAGTAGTGTATTAGTAGTGTATTAGTAGTCAAAATCCTGCTGAAGTGAAAGATGATCAGATCACAGGATCTCAGATCCCATCGTGTCTACAACAAGTTCTTGGATCGTACACGTAGGACCTATACATGATGAGATCCGAGATCTTGACATCTGATCATCTCTGCTAAAGGATGTAAGCCTAGACATGATATCTGGGATCTCGATCTCATCATCTCTAAATGTCACCAAGATCTCAATATTATGATAAATATAATTTGGACAACCCAATATAATTATATCAGCATCTGCGTGGCACTTCTAAGTGTCCATACTAACTTCCTTAAAATAAGAGTTTAAAGAAACATGTTGATTTCATTCACGCTATCTGTTTTTTTTTTATGCAGGACGGAGCTGTCGATGTATGGTGTGGACTCTCGCAATGGCTTCCTGATAACCCAGGAATCTGTGGAGGTCAAACAAGTTCTTCCGTTCTACCTTAGTACCCAACATACTTATACCGTCAGTGAATACTTCCTGTCTCTTATTCCAAAGGTATGTTTTGTCGTAGGGGTCTTTAATCATCATCATTTTAGTTCATCAAAAAGTAATTGAAATGGGAAGTATGTCAATGCAGATTGGAGCTCATGATAATGTTCACATTCAGATACAACTTGGGAGAGTACTCGGATGTATTATAAAGGAGAACAGTGATGAACAAACAAGTCCTTAAGAACCGAACCACCTGACACGATTAAAAAAAAAATATTTGATCAGTGGGGATAGCCCATCATATTCATGAAGTACACTTCTCAGATTGGATACGCTCACCAATTCGGTGGATTATAATTGGCATGTACATGTAGATCACCGTACATGCAGGATTGATTATTCCTTAAAAAAGTGAAATAAAACACTCGCCAAATGTTTTTTTTAAATATTTCATTAAATTATTCATTAATCTAGTCATCCCCTTACAGCGAGAAAAGTTTGGGAAGGTGTGCTGTGGTCGGTAATAGCGGCAACCTCAAAAACAGCGGATGCGGGCGAGAAATCGATGCAGCCGATTATGTATTCAGGTATGTTACTTGTTTGCTTTATTTTAAATATAGTCTTTCTATAAATGTCATGCAGTGGTTTTGAGAAAGAGGCCAATCTGTAATGGTTGCCTCTGAAATAAAGATGTGGGTGAAAAGATTTGTTATCCTACATATTATTTTGTAAAATGAATAAGGTTCATTTGCCCACAGATTGGCCTCGTCGAATCTGGCGATCAATGTCGCATTATTGAAATTGAATGCGTTGTTTGTACTGTGGTATAAGTCATGTGCCATTTCGAAGAGTGTGATAAGCTTTCATCTTAAAATATGATTTTTTAATATATTTAGAGTGTTGAGAGCGAAGCCCTCTTACCATGCTTATATTTTTATTAATTATTTTCCCTTTCAGGTGCAACGTCCCACCCCTTGTTGAATACGAAAATGACGTCGGTTTGAAGACGAATCTCACATCAATGAACCCAAGCATGCTAGACACAAAGTATGACAATTTTACCAAAATGCACTTTTGAGGGGGGGGGGACTAGCGTACCTATGGGGGGGCAGGGGGGGTACTCTGCCCCCCCTGACGAGCCACAACCCATACAAAATACATATCACTGCCCCCCTGACGAGCTTGAAAGACCTTTTATGCCCCCCCTGACGAGCTTGAAGACCTTTTTTTTTTTTTTTTTTTTTTTTTTTTGCTTGTCAATTTTTTTTCTGGTACAATAACGTTTATTTTTTATTGAAGGCCTTTTTTTTTTTTTTTTTTTTTTTTGCTTGTAAATTTTTTTGGCGGCCGATTTTGCCCCCCCTGTGGAAAATCCTAGGTACGCCACTAGGGGGGGGGGGGCATAAGACGCTGGTTTCAAATTAAAAGGGCAAAAATAAAGCATAGAGAATTTGATAATAAATTAAATTGTGAGCAGATTTAGTCTAAAAGCTGGAGAGAGTAAATGAATGTTAAAGTTATCTCAAAGAAGCTTAGCTGTTGTTTATGTCCATTACAAACGTTTTAGGTATACTTATTCATTTTATTATATTTGTTGTTGGTATCGATATCAATTAGTCAGTATATCTGCGCACTTTGAAACCTCCGCTCAAAGCGCCATAAAAATAGTATCAATCAATAACACCACAACTATCACTAATGTTAGTATTTTCTTCAATGCTATCATTCAGTGGCGTGCAGATGGGGGGGGGGTTCACGACCAAGAAAAAATGAGAAAAGGAAAGAGGGAAGAGTGAAATGTAATATTTTTATGGATATATGTCAAAATTAAAAAAAATGATTTTTGTGATAATTAAAAAATATATATATTTGCTCTCTCGCAACTTTTTTAAATAAATTTCATGCGATACGCCATATGTAGCCCCCTCAATTTTTTTGGCTCATTATGCCGCTGCTATCATTATCATCATAATCTATTATTGTTAATATTATATTATTAATATCATCATTATTACAATTACTATTAATATTATCAGCATCATCATCTTCATCATTCTTTGTTTGGTGAAGGGCATATAATGGACGTTTCAAACACTTTGTTAAACTGTTACAAAATAAGTTATCCGTCACCGTGATTATAAAGAATCAAAACGTACTTTCGTTCACCAACTAACACTCTCCCATTTCTACCAGGGAATACGGGACTATATCGATAACCCGTGAGATCGACTACCCGTATAACATGGTCCTGGAACCCTACAGTGGTGTCATCCTCCTCCCGTGCTTCAGCCACTTCTTCTACCTTCGAAAGTGCCTAAAAGCAATCAAGCAGTACTACCTGAAGAAAGCTAATATGACTTTCCTTCATCCAGACAACTTCATAACCATATGGGAGTACTGGAAAGATCGGCAACTGACCAATCTGCCTTCAACAGGTGCGTAGAATCGTAGCGTCGCCTTAGGCGGCATCAAGAGGGAGGGGGAAGGCATGGGGTCGTATGTAATACAAGTAATTTGCCAATTTCCACACAATTTTGGTACCAAGTATATAAGAGTACGGGTAGGATTATGGAAAGTCATTTGAAAGCATTCTACAAGCATAATGGTGAAAGAGCCGATAGTTCATCCACGCTATATATGACGCATCTTTCTCATGATTGCATATAATCATCTTATTATTATTATTATTTATTTATTCAGCAAAGAAAATAACAAAAACTATACATTTCAGTAAGATAAGAAATATCAAGCACTGGAACGCCAGGGACAGAAAACGATAACTAAATTACTGTGGCATAAAGCCTTCTGCCCCAATTCCACTAATTGATTTACAATATATATTAATAAGTATACAATAATAAAGTACTAATAATGTAAAGGGGTTTAACAATTAACATGCCACATGAGTGATCGAAAACAATATGTGATATAGATAATATAAAAACTATATGGGCGAAAGAAAAGTAATAACTTATCTTTAATCTTTAGTATGAAGTTCTGTAAAATAATAAAAGTACATATATGTAAAACATCTTTATCACAGTTTATTCAAAATTTCACATACTTTGTTTTAGGCCTATATTAATTTGATGATTGCTCAAATTCAAGTGATCGAATTTTAACGTATTGATAACATTGCAGGATTTTACCTCATAAATGTGGCGGCCACACTTTGTGACAGCGTGGATGTGTTTGGTTTTTGGCCCTTCGACAAGACTTCATTGCGATCAGGTGTCACCGAGCACGTTATGTATCATTATTACGAGGAAGGAAAATGGCGCCCCATACACGACATGTACGGAGAATTTGGACAGCTATTCGAACTCCATCGGGGCGGTGTTCTGAAGATGCATCTCGGAAATTGCACCTCAAGTTGACGAACAATATCTCATGAGATTATACCGAAGGCAATCTTTTCAGTTTTAAGTGACAATGCAGATCTGGAGATATTTTCCACACATTGTGACTTCCCTTCCGTCTTGCATGCATGATTACAAGATCAGGTATGTCATCTAATGGTGTCACTGATTAATTGTCTGATTGTGCACTTATTCAGAATTCCTTTCCCAGGTACCTTGATACCTACTTATCGGCGATAATATCACCATTATACCTCTTCGTTTCGGAAAGATTTTACAGGTTTTCGATCACAGCCCTGTAACACATAAAGCTCACGATTGATCATGGAGCTGATTTCTAAGTTTAATCATACACAACAACGAAAGCAATCAATCGTAAAAATCAGCCCAAGATCTTATTGTAAAGCATTATATCCATGATATTACAGGGCTCTGCTCTGTACAGCTTTAATAGACAAAACACGTTACTATTCAAAGGTCAACGCCCTGATATTTTTAATTTGTATGAGATGATGAGACTATCACTTTTCGTGAAGATAAATGAAAATGAAAAAAAAAATGCTTTAAGATACAAAGCTTAAGTAAAATGAACGGATAATACATTTGATATCAGTAAGTATAATATGTATGCGAGGGGCGTTTTTTGTTTTTAAAAATCCATCATGCCATTTTCTGTATATATTTAAAAAAGGCATATTCCCATGAATTTGCATTATTTTTTTTTCAATTTAATTTCAACTTATTTACCATCTTTAAAAATAAGTGTACATACAAATCTGACATGAAATACAAATACATATTGTTTAGAAATGGAGGGATACCCTTGATAAGCACAGTGCTTGTAAGCAGGGTACCAACATCCACTAAACATTTTAGGTTAACATTATAAATTATACATTATAACATTATAATACAAATTATACATTAAAAATACATATGTAATAATAAACACACACACACGCATAATGTATACACATAAATTAGAGAGAGAGAAACAGAGAGAGAGGGGAGACAGTGAAGGTGGAAGAGGTAGAAAGGAAAGAGTCATGATAAATACCATTTACAATTAAAGAAAAGAGAATGAGAATTTAACATCGTATAGATAATACATTGTAACTCAGCATGAATTCATTTTAGAAAAGTACAGTCTTTTTAAAGAGAGTTTGAATTTGGAAAGTGTTGAACTTTGTTGAGTAATGTGGTCAAGGCTATTCCACAATTTGATATATTGCACACGGAATGAATTTAAGACCATGGAAGAGGAAACCTTGGGTTGATAAAATAATTTACATTGACGCGTGTTATAATCATATACTGTTGAGTTAAGAGTAAACATATTATCAAATATCTTTGGCAAAATTCCAGATTTGTATTTATACATGAAAATAAGGGAATCCATAGAAATGAGATCAGATAAAGGTAAAATATTAATTTTGATGAACAATGGCATACTTGGACATTTATATGGAGATGATGAAATAAGTCTTATTGATTTTTTCTGGACTATTGATTTAGATAGATGACTTTTGAAAGTATGACCCCAAACTGAGTTGCAGTATGTTAGGTGAGGCAAGATTAGGCTATGATACAAAGTAATAAGTATGTTTTTAGGCAATATGAATTTAAGTTTTGAAATGATTCCTATAGACCTCGAAACTTTATTACACACATTATTAATATGTGGTTTCCAAGAGAGGTATTCATTAACTGTAATACCTAAAAATTGAATATTTTCTACACGTGATATATCATGACCACCGATAGTAAGATTTGAGAGGTCACTTGGAACCCTCCTGTTCCTTGTTCTGAAAATAATAAATTTAGTTTTATCAAAATTCAAAGAAAGTTCCCCAGAGCTATCTACCCTCTTCATTCATTTCTTTCACAACATATTTAAATACAAAGAGTTGCCAAAGCTGTTGTACATGTATAATGTCTCACATTTATATATACATATATATATATATATTTGAGAGAGAGAGAGAGATAGTTTGGGTGGGGTTGGGTGTGTGTGTGGGTGATTTGCATATGTATATGGTATGTTCACACTCCAAACACAAACTGGTAAGGTGGAACTTAAACTATGTAATACGTCTAATCCTTTTTTTTTCCTCGTCAGAAATGGATGTGTTCTTGTAAAATATGACGAGAAAATAGTATTTTAAAAATAGGTAAAATAACGGTTGCCCCTGCTGACTTATTCATTTAGTCATATTTCACTATTTTTGTTAAAAGTATATAGAATGTTTGAAGGAGAGAGATGGCATAAGGAAATTCAAGGTGATACAAGGGGATTTTTAATCAATCTTTGTTTGTATTTTTATCATGTTTTTTATATTGTACGATTTGAATTTGAATGTGGAAATAAATGAATTGAAAAAAAAATTGAATTGAATAAAGTAACGATGCAATATTCAAATAAATGGTTTTTTAATTTTATTGCATGCTTTTTATCATATAATGCGCTTATAAGTGTACACTTATTCTCTTATAGTTTAAATTCAATCCGCTGAAATAACGTGATCGGTATTGTATAGCTAATGCAATTCATTAGACCATTTTGATTTGTGATTCTTATAACGATGTTATTTGAGAGTAAACATTTAAAGAAAGAGTGTGGATGTTGAAATGAGTAATATGTCAAAAGAACTAATTTAATGAAATAATTTGCTTTGTGATTCTTGTGTCGTATTTGAATGGTGTGTGTCTGTGTGTGTATGTGCGTGATTTATTTTTAAAAAAATATGGATTGTATTTTAGTTAACACATTTTATGAAATAGTTTGATTTGTGATATAAACATTGTACTTGAGGTAGTGCAGTTCATCGAAATATATTGATAGGTGAGTCCCATAATATTTGAGTGAATGCAAAATGAACATTACAAAAAAGTATGTTTGTGTGGGTGTGAATGAACTATCGAAAGAATATTCATAAGTTCATTTTATTTGTCTTCCAACTTTGAGTTTGAATACATGACAAACATACAAGTGTGTATGAAACAATGAGCAGAGTACATGGTAAAACATACAGGTATACATAAAACAGAGTATGCAGAAAACATTGTTTTTAAATACATTATACACCTTAAGACAGAAAAGAAATAATTTTAAAGGAAGACGAGGAGACCTAAGTGAAGCAATGCTTGTAAATTAAGGTTCCTCATTACGAATTCAAAGAACATTGGATAAACAACACAGAAATGGCAATATAATATAGGACCTAATATGATAACTAAAGAGAGAGGCGGGAAGAGAAGAGGGGCACATTTTATGTACAAAAGGGACAAAAAAGGGTACATGAGGACAGAGACCAGCCAGGCCCGGGAAAGGGGGGGGGTGAAACGTATTGATAATTTAGCATTAACTGATAAATAACACACGAAAAATAGGCTTTACAAATCACTTCCATAGTTACTCAGTAAATAAGATTTCAATTCTCGTTTAAACACTGTAGAACTGACAGCATGTGTAATGTCAGGGTCAAGTGCATTCCAAAACCTGGGTCCAGTGCAAACTAGAGTGCCCAAAGTGAACTTATGTAAGTGCATGATTACACAGTATGAACAGTAAACAAGACATTTATTCCTATCAAGGAAACATTTGTTTTATTGGGTTTTTTTTTCTTTAACTTTAATGAGCATACATTGTTAATTGTGCGGTTCTGAACCGCGAGCTGTAACAGCGTACGTGTAAACGCAGTGCAAGATCAAGATAAACCAAAAGCCGATTCGTAACCCAAGCACAAGATTTTTAAAAGAACCATACTGCCCTCGTCTAAAGACTCGGGCCATTATGATTTTGTTACGGGCGACATATTTGATGTTCCCCTCAAGGCCAGTCAATATGATATAAATATTGTGTGAAATACTGAAATGACACTAACATTATCCCCCTACTTATATTATTTTGAGGATGTGATATCAAACGTATAGACTTAAATTTTAAATCTGTACACACTTAAAATGTTGAACAACATACTGTCCACTGTGTTGGGTGTTAAAAACTATATATATTCTGGGCAATATTTATCCAATTGAGCAAATTTATTACCCAATTATTAGTATTTATTACCCAATTTGGACAGATTTTGACCAATAATTGTGTGGACAGTATGTTGCCCAGTGATGCTTAAAAATTTGGCATTTTTTCGCCTAACCTTTTCAAGAGTGCAATCTCTTGCTCTACATGTACACATTCATGTTACTATTTTTTCTGATTATACACTTTCAAAGTAAACTGCACTTCACATTCAGCAGATTAATCAAATGAAATTGAATTAAATAGAAAAACATTGGTGGTGGTTAAATCAAGATTCAGGTAGCATTTAATATGATAAATTTATTATGCAAGGAAACAACTTTGCATCATCAGCATTGTTCATAACATCAATAAAATGACTGTCGATTGGAAGAAGAATATCACGTGTTTGAATACAAAGTTCAATCTGCTCCGGTAAAAAGCAATGAATCCAATAAACTTGGGAGGCACCAGGAGTGTCATTTACGACAGACACGATCGTTTTAAAGAACGGATCCTATCATAATTATTATTAAAATAAAGGTCAAGTCCACCCCAGGATAATGCTGATTTGAATAAATAGAGAAAAATCAAACTAGTATAGTGCTAAAAATTTCATCAAAATCGGATGTAAAATAAAAAAGTTATGACATTTTAAAGTTTCGCTTATTTTTCACAAAATAGTGATATGCACAACCAGGTGAGTCAGTCGATGATGTCCATCACTCACTATTTCTTTTGTTCTTTATTGTTTGAATTGTACACTATTTCATTTTTTACAGATTTGACAATAAGGACCAACTTGACTGAACCATATAGTATTAAACAATGCTAATTTCACATGTTCAGGGAGGAATTAATTGTTGTATCACTTGACAATGAGGAGAATATTAGAATATTTCATAGTTCATATAATAAAATACAAAAGAAATAGTGAGTGGATGACGTCATCAGTCTCCTCATTTGCATACTATAGCAAGGATGTGCATATAACTGTTTTGTGAAATTAAGCGAAACTTTAAAATGTCATAATTTTTTTTTTATTTTACATCCGATTTTGATGAAATTTTCAGTGTTATGCTTGTTGGATTTTTCTCTTCTCATTCAAATCAACTTTTGTTGGGGTGGACTTGTCCTTTAAAGTCGAAAGAAAAAAAGAAGCAAATTCATTGCTCGACCTTTGGGGCTGACTAGAATACAAGCTTACATGCATACATCATTAGTGAAGCATAGTCAATTTCATTTTTGGCCCACATGCCTAAATCCCCTAAGTTCAATTAGTGATAGTTACCATGGCAACGGTATCAAATTTAACATCTGTAGGGTGAAAGCGATTCGGGTTGCTTTTCATGAGCATTTGAACAAATATTTGAACAAATAATTTAACATATCAGGAGTAGTGGCTTTCATCTTTAAATTCAATACATGATACTCACATAATAAATGAGATTAGAAAATTTTAAATGTTGTCGTACAGCCTACAGCAAATTAATTAAAAGTTAGACTTTCTTAATCTGTACAGATGTCAATTAGCCCGCGTACAACATGCGTTATCGATTCCGGATATTTTTTACCGATCTTAATCATGCCGGTTATATTTTCGTACAACATGCGTTATCGATTCCGGATATTTTTTACCGATCTTAATCATGCCGGTTATATTTTCCATTGTATTTAAATGCATATCATTTAAATTTCATTTATGTATATTTACCGTAATGACAATAGTATGTAAGAAATCTCACTTTTTTGTTCTAATTTATAATTTAAAATAATGGAAACATTCACTAAAATATATTTCTTATATATTTCCCTTTAAGTACACTTTTAACTAATTTAACTGTTTTCGTGCGGTACAGCATGTACAGTAAGTGGACGAATTATCAATACGTAATAATATCAATGAGCAACAAAATTTGATATTTAATATCCCCTATATAATTATAAGTGGTTGATCCCATACTGAATACACGGAATCTAGAGCTTGTTTATGTGAGCATGTTACACATTTTGTCACGAAAAGCAAAGGTGACACTAAAACCTGTACAACACTTAAAACAAAATTAACACATATTAAAATCACAAAGCTCTGGGTATTTATCATGTGCTCAGCTTGCCTGTGTCACCGACCATTTGAAAAATAACCACTTCCGACTTTTCAGTGTCGAAATTTCTTTCTAAGAAGCTGAAATATTGGAATCCGCCTAAGTGACTGAGCGTAAAAGGACTTATAAATCTACTCTGCTACGCATTATCCCTGATCAATATTCTTCGAAATCAGTTTAAATACACTTTTCTTTGGGCAATGAACCTTTTCTATACTGCACATCAAAAGCAAGTTTTTCACGTTTCCTGACTGCCGATGGCCTTATTACGTATAGGAAATTATATTTTGCTGTTTTCTCAATATCACATACCAAAGTCATTATGATTATATAGTTTTCAGACACCTTCATCAATAATATTGAAATCCATTTCAAATTACGTTCCCGCAATTTTTTTTTCAGTGAAAATCCGGCAATACCAATTATGATGCGAAGGTCAATCTGCTCGTTTCGATTAGCCCTGAAGGCATCAATTTTCATTTCAAAGAAAAGGGGATCGTAATCATCTCCCGGCTCATAAATTAATTATCCATGTTTTTTTTTTTTTTGTTGTTGGAAGGGACGATTATAAAAATCTGAAAGATGAATCGGATGAGGCACAGAATAATTGCGCCGGCCGCGTTGACCTTCGCATCCTACTGATGAAGAATCTTCTTAAAGATATTGGTCTTTGAATTTTACATAAACGATACATTTAGAAGATGAAAAGAATACGAGAAAATATAAATCTTTATGCACCAAATTGCAAATAGGGTAAATCGAGTATGTGGTTGACTTTATAAGGGCACAATTATGTATATATAATCCATTATTCAATAAAACAACATGAACGGCATTAACCATGTTCACACGTTATTTCCCAGTCAGAATAAAAGTTTCCCTACAGTACCTGGAAAGAACACAGTGTCCCAAAGTGTGTGCCACAGTGTGATAAGTGTGAATCACTTATTTACATAGTCGACCATGTGAACACGCTGTGAACAGTCACACTGTCGAGGTGTCCACAGTGTGAAAATATTTTCACACTGTTGAATTTGAGTATATTAACAGTGTGAATAGTATTTTCAAATAGTCAACTACGTGAACACACTGTGATGACACTGTGTGATACTGTGTTCTTTTTGGCATGGTTATGGCGCAGCAATTTAAATTACCACGGCTTGAACCATGGAATGTCGGTGTAACTTCCGCGCGGAATCTGTACTTTGACGGAGTGTGGCGCTGCTTATCGAGACGATGGATTTGTATCTCTCTCGTAAGGTCGTACGATCATAGCTCCTCTGAGGGACTGTCCGCAAGGGCAATTATTCCGACCGGCTCGTCGTTGTATCGAGATATTCATGTACATATTCAGGAGATACTTGGTCGGTGGAAGGTCGTGGTAATAGTTCCTTCAACTGAAGAAAGTTGCTCCGACGTTTCCTCCGACCAAAACTGCCTTCGTATGAACAAGTCTATTAACATGTTGAAATGTTGAATTATTCTTAACTGTGCATGATATAAGAAATATAGTTACATACGAAGTGAAATACAAAGAAATAGAAGCACCCATCATTTTTTTAAATAAGGCTCATTCGTTACATATTTCCATTTATTAACATGTAAAGGCGACCGCACACCTTACGATTGGTCTGCCACTCAAGTTTGGAATAAAGCGTAGTAGAATTTGATGCTAATATTGAGACTTGAAATATCTTACTGTGTAATGTTCTAAATCATCGTACGAATACCTATGTTCAAATCTGTGACTATGCTATCATCCTTCTTAAAATAAAAGCGAATTTAATATCTAGTCGTAATGACGTCATAGCAGTCGTACGATTGGCTACGAATTGAAACTAATTTGGCCTGTTCTCTAAAATAAAGGCTTGCAATCTTACAAAACGGTTATATTAGTATTCTTTCAATTAATTTTAACCTCAAATAAAATGATATGTTCCATTCACATTTTCAGAAAATGAGCAAAATGCGATTTTTTTTCAAAAATCGGATCGCGAACAGTCGTAAGGTGTGCGGTGGCCTTAAGACGTGGTATGTAATATACCATAAAAAACATGTCGCGATATGAAATTTGATACAGCAAAGAACCTGAATACAAAAATATACAAATACGTTCTTTTTAAAGACGGCTGTCAAAATTAACCCGCACATGTTCTTGGGTTGTACTCCCAATATACTTTGTAGTACAAGACTGACCAGTGACTGGAACAGACGGTCTCTCTATGCTGAATACTTGTTTGAAAGCATGACGATATCGTTGGCTCATGGTGGTGTAGATGACAGGGTTTATGACGCAATTAATGTACGCCAAGGCGCGTGCGGAATAGCTCAGACCAACAAGGGTATCTGAATGAAATAGTAAACGTTTTTGAATCCCCGATAACATTTCAATGAAAGAAAGGATTTCAAATGGAGCAAGGCATAAAAAGAAGATAAATCCATTGATGATTAGCATCCGAGTAATTTGATCACGCATGCGGGAATCGATTTCAGAACTCCGTTCCGAGTGGCTCTTTAGACGACTCACCGATTTGTTCAATCCGCGTATGATCAGAATGTACATTATTCCATTGATCACAAGAGTGAGAAAAAATGGAATAGTCTGCATTCCTTCTCCATATGCCTTTACCCATGGGTAGAAAGCCGTGCAAAGTCCCCATGATTCTGGGTAATTTAGATACAGAGCTTCCTTTGGCCATATAATACAAATCGTAAAGAACTTGCTATTCGTGGTTATCAGCGCTGATGCAAGACACACGGACAACATCCAAGCAATGCAAGCTAATACCCCTGCTTTACTTTTGCTGATACAGTACCGATTTTGTGGTTTGCAGACCGCGCAAAATCTTTCTATCGATACCAAAGTGACAAAACACAATGACACGAAATAAGTTGTGTCAGTGATGAGGTATATCCAAACACAACCGCCATTTTGAATCGGTGTATCGTCTCCATGTATCGGCGATTTGACAAATCGGTACAATTTCTCTCCTACTCCTGTGAGAAGGAATACGATATCGGCAATGGCAAGATTTATCAAATAACAGTTCGTTGAGGTGTGCATTCGAGGTACACGCGAGACGACGAAGATGAAAGCGAGGTTGACGACGACGCCGAAAAACGCGATTAGAGGGAGAAAAACGGTGGTATAAAATGTTTCTCCGTTACTGTATCCGAAACTTTTGGCATCAACTAACGATGTTATGTTATCCGTTTGGATGCACCTTGAGAGGTTTCTTTCCATCTTGACTCCGAAAGGTAACTGTTTGTGCAGTTATAAAGGATCAAAATCAGGATATCATTCGATAAATGTCGATTTAAGAATTGATTCTAGAAACTCAATAAGTTAATATGATTCAAAATGATTAGTTCTTTCACACACATTTAGTCAAAAATATTTCGACATCCTATTGACATTCAAGACAAAAATTAAGTCTTGTTCATGTGTTCAGTAAACATTCTTTGCTCGAGTACGTCATTTAGACCAAATTACCGAAGTTCGTTTCGAATTCTTTTAACTTGATAGAGTTTAAAATGTTCACTCTTTTGTCTCCTTTGGAAACAAGTTAAAATATGTCACTGATCTCCCGAATTCAATGATATGCGATATGCTACACACAACGGCAGTCATTACCACTTGAGATTCGGTGAATTGTCAGAAGTAATTTAGCAGTCTTCTAGGGCGCAGTTTACATTCCTCAATCGTTTACAGTTACACATCACACTTGTCAACGATGGAACTTGGTAAGCATGCTAATGGTTATAATGCAAGCAAGACGAAAATCCATGAGCCTTCTTGTCTCCATGCACGTCGCAGTAATTTTGCTGCATTAATAGCTTGTCAATCACCGCTTTTTAGTTGCACATCTCAAAATGTGCTCTAATTGACTAGTAGTCTATCAGCTCCGTCGTTTAGAGCAACTAATATCAAATAGACGAACCTCCACTTACATTTAAATCACTAAAAAATAATCTTTCTGTCGCTATAGTAAACAAA
Organism: Lytechinus pictus; assembly: GCF_037042905.1. Lineage (NCBI taxonomy): Eukaryota > Metazoa > Echinodermata > Echinoidea > Temnopleuroida > Toxopneustidae > Lytechinus > Lytechinus pictus. The sequence continues at coordinate 32,448,071 of NC_087249.1, forward strand.
ATTTATCCATATCTTTTGGAGCGCATGACACCTCTTCTCACTTTATTGTATTAGACTGGCAAAAATAAGAGGCAGACTTTAATATATCTCGGGAAGATGAGCAGTTTTCTTTGTACCACTGCCCCGATTCCCTCGAACTTAATTAGGCTGTGTTGCTTATTACAATGGTTCTATGTCCTTGTGTTTCGGCGAACAATACAATATAATTAGCGACATATCATAATGAAAAAGATAATGACGATTCGCTGAAGGTTCCATATTTCAATAAGATACTTCACAAGAAACATTGTTTGTCTCCGCATCAGCTTATTAATTTGTTTTGGCGTGAACTAGATCATCAGAGATGATGGTTAATCAGATCACATGAGTTGTGTAAAAGTACGTGTTCATTACGAGGACACACCCCCAAGAGCGTATATCATCATGGGAATAATTCATTAGTGTCGATTTTTCAATGGAAAGTTTTCGAATACAGATCTCCATCTACTGCCTGTCTTATCATTTTACGGTTACTAAATAGTTTGAGTATTATAAGTGGCTTGGTGCGAGGATATCAGTATTTTTATGCGGCAAGATGTTTGCATTGGTCACAACCGAAAAAGAAATCTCTTCGTCGGTAAATAATGCATGGTATCAGAATAGTTAATTAAGTTTAGAATGTGCGGAGATAGAATTGGGCGACATATGGAAATAAGTCACACAATCATGATAATAGCTTACCGAAAACGCCAGTCTCTTAAACCTGTTCAAACATTTTCAGATGCCTGATAATTGCTAGTGAGAGTCGGAAACAAAATCAACTTAATTTTGAAGACACTTTCCTCTTTAAATACAATGCAGGAATGAAATTCTGCAGTGATAACGATTTTAAAAATAAACTCCTGTGAGGTCAATCAAACCATACTTTCTTCAAGGAAGGTTTGAGTTTTATAAGGAGGAGTACAGATATTGTAAGGATTCATCGTGAAAGGACATCTGTTCCAAAACAAGTAAACACGTCTATATTCACTAGTACTACCATTACCTCACTGATGACCTGCTCCTAAAACGTTTCTCAACTAATATAAAGATATCAAGGAAAAGATGCTTTGTAGAAGCCTCATGAACACCCAAATCCAAAACAACGCTGACAATCTCAATGTTCTTAATAATCGTTTCATCAGTTTCTTCTTAAATTCGATTCAAGTTCTGATGCAACCAGATGAAGTAAATTCAAATTAACTTCTGGTGTAGAAATGCGGTGAACGCCCTGATTAGATAGTGAAGTACCTCTGTCGTTGTCTGCGATCAGTGAATACTGCATGGGATCTAAAACTCAACTTTGGTATCGATGAGAATAGGATAGCAACACAGGATCCTTACAGATTTCATTTTGCACGGCGATTTATTCAATGAAAATTGAAATATTCGCGATTAAGCATAAGTCTGCACCTGGAAGATATCTTGTAGTGGCTTCCTCTTTCTCAAGAATCACAGATATGAAATAATTTTTCTTACACATTTCTGTTTCAAAACCTTGATATAAATCAATAAAATAAGCCCCTCATTCCTCGTTCTTATATACAGTCGGATTGAGACCGGTTCTCTCATTTTGTTGAGATGTACATGTGATGGTATCTTCACTGTATCTGTTTCTGCTTTCCATATATCCGGGGCACTGTTGTCCAAACACGAAGCAGTATCCCTCTAAAAGGATGGGCATATCCAAGAATTCCAACGGTTTCTCCATAATGATGCCCTCCTTAGTTTCCTGTAGCATGAATACAAAAGGAAAACATTTACTCTAAGAAATGTTTTATCAACCTATCTGGTTGGTTGGTTAAGAGAAATCTCCATTTGTTTGACATGTAATTTTCTTTTAACCAACAGTTGGTATTTCATATGTTAACCAACCAAATATTTTTTTTTCTGAGAGTGTATAAAAAACAAGTGCAAGATTTATCTAAACTCCCCATATTGATTTCGAATGTCAACAAAATTCAATGCGTAAGAGGTAGGACCTTTATGTATATCCATGTACATCTATAACTATTTTGGGCCATGTAAAACACCACTAGACGTATACAAACAGTCTAGACATTAAAAACTATATATAGACATTACAATGCTATTTTAACAAGTTAAATTCTAACTGAAGAGAGTGCATGACGCTATGAATTTAATAGAAGTTTAACGTTACCAAGATGAAAACAAACTTAAATGATGATGGAGTAGCAACGGACGCGGGAAATGTGCTGACGGAAGAAGCATTAAGATGTAAACGCACGTGCAAAATCAGCAAGCATACGGGAATCAAGCGCAGGGGAAAAAATTCGTGTCACAAAGGGAGGCAACAGGTGGAGGGAGAGAGGGGAAAAAGAGAGAGTGAGAGGATGAGAGAGGGAGAGAAGGAGGGGGGGGGGGTGGTAAGGCATGTCATGTACGTGTCATATAGGAAGAAGAGTATTTCAAAACGGAAAACTTTCAAAAGAAATGGGGGGAAAAGAAATGAATGAGAGTACAGTAATGTTAAGCAAAAAGGCAAAATAGGAACTTAAGCTTAAGAAGAGCACCCCAAACCAATATATATATTGTGAAAGAAATGGATAAAGAGAACAATGGTAGGCATAGCTTAAATCAAGGTTCCCCAGAGCTATCTGCCCTCTGGAAAAATTGGTGATGCCGAAAAACTGTCTCTGCCGGGAATCTAACCCAGCTTGGAACGCCGGTGCCTTAACCACTAGAGCACAGAGACGGGTTAATGACAAGGGCGACCTCGATCCGATTGACCGTCAGATAAACAGATTTTCGACACTATACCAATTATAATTTCCTTTGTCGGGTGTAGGTTGGTTTTGAACAATGGAAAGCCGCCATGCCTCAGCTGGATCAAAGCTATTGCTTAGATACAGTACACGTATGGCACAAATTATACAAATGTGAGAAATTATACAAATTATACATGTACAACAGCTTTGGCAACTTTGTTCTCTTCATCCATTTCTTTCACAAAATATTTAAAAGTAAAAGAGTTGCAAAAGCTATTGTATATATATATATATATATATATATATATATATTGTGAAAGAAATGGATGAAGAGAACAATGGTTGGCGTAGCTTAAATTAAGGTTCCCCAGAGCTATCTACCCTTTGGAAAAATTGGTGATGCCGAAAAAATGTCTCTGCCGGGAATCGAACCCGGGCCCCCAGCTTTGAACGCCGGTGCCTTAACCACTAGACCTCAGAGACGGGTTAGTGGCTAGGGCGACCCCGATCCGATTGACCGTCAGATAGACAGATTTTCGACACTACCAATTATAATTTCCTTTGTCGGGTGAAGGTGGGTTTTGAACAATGACAAGCCGCCATGCCTCAGCTGGATCAAAGATATTGCTTTGATACAGTACACGTATGGGAGAAAGTATACAAATGCTGGGGGCCCGGGTTCGATTCCCGGCAGAGACATTTTTTCGGCATCACCAATTTTTCCAAAGGGTAGATAGCTCTGGGGAACCTTAATTTAAGCTACGCCTACCATTGTTCTCTTCATCCATTTCTTTCACAAAATATTTCAATAAAAGAGTTGCCAAAGCTGTTGTACATGTATAACTTTACACATTTATATATATATATATATATATGTGTGTGTGTGTGTGTGTGTGTGTGTGTGTGAGGGTGTGTGTGTGTGTGTGTGTGTGTGTGTTGTGATGTGATGTGTTAAAATAGTTCATGATCTACTACAGATAATTTACTCCTTTTTTGTTCAAGCAGGGTATACTTTGCAGCAGAGAGACAATTTTTACATCGTTTGAATTCAGTTGTTATACTGATGCATGAAAGATTCATATTATGATTCTTTGTCAGGCTCCAGACTTATTCTGAATGATTTCGAGCTGAAAATTAATTAGTTAAAAAACAATTTGATGATGCTGAAACTCATTCAGGAGACGGATTCATCATGCTCCGAAAGTGCGGAGATGTTGATGGAGGTTGGCATACCAGTAGTTTCCTGAAGTCGCTCGACCCTGTGCGTATCATGAACGCTCGATTTATTTTGCAAGTGGCTGGGCGGCGAACTTTGCCAAACGAAAATTAGGTCAATCAATGGCCGACGTGCACACCATGGAGAGCTGCAGAGAGATTCACATTAAAAATGAAACGAATGTTCACGCAATCATCGATTTTACTTTGCATTTGGACTCAATTGATTTCATCCAGTCCCTCTGTCCCGCCTCCGTCTCGGCGCAATTAATGCAACAAGCCGTGTTATGTTGCTTATCTTAATGGGGCGTTTACACCTACAGTGCTCACTGAGCTAATATTATTTTGTAAAAAAAAAAATGTCAAACAAGGTCTGGGTAAAATCTTGTGTTTGACTGGTTCGTTCATGAAGATCGTCACGCCCATCTCATAAGTAAGTCTAGATGGTCTATGCGTCAACTGCCGACTTCTTTTCAATAACTTTTATGATAAATATACAATTTGAAAATCTTAAGTCCGTTTTTCAATCAGTCAATCCATTTAAAACTTGTTTATTTTTCTTTTGATCAGACTCAAAGTCCAGTATCCATACAGTGCCACTTAGGTCAAACTGCTTAAAGAAGCAATTTATTGCGTTCTCTCAAGTTTGATCCGGTTTTTAGTAGCATTTACCAGAACGTGATAATGATGGGGGTATATAAGTGACGCTCAAGCCAGTCCAGGCCTGAACATGAGCCAGTTGATACGGATTTACTTCTTTCACACAAATAGTTAAAGCATTGCCGCGAAAAATGCTGCAGAACGAATTGAGAAATAATTAGTGTAACTGCCCCCTAACGTGTCAAAATGATCTAGTTTCTATAATGAAAATAGACAAACTGTTCAACATTTACTATTCAAGAAGTTTAGCCAAAGGCCTTTTAGCTACAAAGGCTTTTTTTTTCAGAACCATCTTTCAAGGAACATTCAACATTTTTGGCCTGATTGTACATTCAGTTGTTTAACTTTCACGGACACCTTGTCCTTTCCACTCATCACTCGATATACGTCTGATACTTGACTGTAAGCTGCAACGCTCTTAGATAATAGAAATGGTGTTTATAAGGTGACGTGATTAATTCTACCAAGCCAGCAATACGTACTTCATATTTCAATAAAAATGTCATTCTGAGACGGCTGTATCCTGTTTATAACTAACATAAATCTCTCTGAAGTATGTTTGTGAGTGTGTGTGTGTGTGTGGGTGTGGGGGGGGGTCTACAAATATATTTAAGGTCACAATATTATATTCTTCTATTGTGCAGGCAACTTGAGCTGGGTGTAACTTTGTTTGAGTTTATTTTGTACACAGGATTCCCCAGTCTAAAATTAAAATGAACTCAAAGAATAATATGAATATGATGATCATGATGATGTTGAACAAACTATAATTTCCACCAAATTCTGATGAAAAATCACAAAAGTTACAGAAGTTTTGCACCATTACGATAAAGCAATGTAATAATTGTTTTCATAAATTGCAAATTCTAACCGATGATGACATGTTTAGGTTTTATCCAATATGTTTTATATAATTAAACATATTTATAGATTGAAATGAATGACCGTAATCTTATATTAAAAAATAGATATTGGGGAGATTCATCACCAAAATAAAGACCAACCCGCTGATGGCAATTCAACATGCGCAGATCTAGGGTATAAATAATGCAAAATTTCATATTCCACAACTTGGAGATTTTTAAATCCGATTTCGATAATTATTTTTCGTATTCATTGTTAAACAATTAATTCCATTCGCTTTCATTTGAGGATGGAGCAGATTTCTTTGCTTATACAGTTTACTAGTAACATTCTTCAAGGGATCACGAATAGAACTAACATCGGCATTTTCGATACCCTAACATAAAAACAATGGTAATATAAATCGTGGAATAAGTGAAAGAGTCTCATGACGGCCTGGAAATGCTGACTAGATAGAAAGTGCTTATGGGACGTATTTTGGGGGCATCGTGGTGTAGTGGTTATGACTCTCGTCTTTTAATCTGAGGGACGTGGGTTCGATTCCAAACCATCGCGCGTTTTCATTCAGTAAGATTTTTTTCCACACTGTGCTGCACGCAACCCAGGTGAGGTGAATGGGCAACTGGTAGGAATTGATTCCTTGAAACGCAGCTCGCGTAACAGCTGTTCAGGTAATTATGCTGCATTTCTGTAGAGCGGTGAGAGACTCCTCATAAAGTAAGCGCTATATAAGCAAATATGAATCTTATTTTTACTTTTTTTTTAAATTAACTTAACTGGCGCACACATGATTTGTATTGTGAACATTTTATGCATCTTATAAATTTCACTCTGCAGAACCATGTGCAGACTACAGACCCGCAGTCGGCTCCTTCCCAGACTTGTTTTGTCATGATGTAGGGAAGAAGAATTTTAAGACGATCTCAAGTGATTATCGTTTAAGTGTACTTCACAATAATTGTCTTGCATATGAGGAAGTAGGATCTAAATGCAGGATTTATTTTAGCCTTCTTCCTTGTGGTTGCCAGCGAGACTCCAGGCAATTTTTTTTCCAACGTTTTGACGGCTTGTCAACATTTCTACATTAATAAATAAAACCATTAACATTGCTTGAGGGCTTCGTTCCGAAAAACTCAAGAGAAACGCTATTAACGAAGACAAGTATAATATGTTGAAATGCTAAAAACTCAAAATAATTTTGATTGAATGACTAGGAATAGTAAACTTTGACATTTTAATGAGAAATCTTGAAAAGCAATCAGTAAATTGACCATGGCGAATAGGACAAGAGTGAGCCCATTCTTATATATTGTTATTTGTGTTATTCTGATACATTTTGTTCTTATGTAACAATGGACTGAGTTAATAAATAAAATTCCCTAGGTGACATCATATTTATGTAAGGTGGTAGAGTGTGTGAATGAAAAGGATAGTAAAGCAAGCAAAAGAAAATGGGAGGGGAAAGATATGTTCCCAGACGAAAAAGAAATACATCAAACAGTTGAGGAAAAAGTTTGATAATTGAACAAAAATAAAGGGGAAAATAATATTCCATACTCAGATTGACACACGAACATCAACGTCTCTTTGTCATGGATACGGTATGTAATATCCTGGTTTGTTCTGAGTCGCAGTCTGCTCCCTGCTACGGTCAAATTAATTTTTGTATTAAAAAGCAAAGTCATATCTTTCTGATAAATTGCTTGTTTCAAAGGTTGATAATTATGCACCACGGCTTTAGCCCAGGGGTCTTTTACAGCGGGCAAGCATTTCAGGGAATAAATCATACCAGGTCAACATTTACCTCATTCCTTGTCGTCAGTAATTATCAGAAGGTTAATCATCATGCTACTGAAAATCTGACATCGACATAAGTTACCACGCCAGTGCCATTTTATACAAATAACGCACAAACGTATGGACTTGAGTTCTATTGTTATCTCTATAAGATATGAACATACTTGAATAGTGTTAATTTGATTTCAATATCCCCTTTGATGTTGCAGTTACATTAAAATCAAATTGAGAACGTTGATAACCTTTCCTCTAGAAATTAATGACCTCAAAACGGGAATTTAAATTTGATCCCTTTCCGTCGAAACAAAATGAGGATTAAAGGGGAATCTGACCCACACGGAGAGATATTTTATAAGAAAATCAAATAAGCAGATAGGTGAAGATTTAAACGAAATTGGACAATTATGCAGAAAGCTACAAAGCTCAAGATTTAGTAATCATTTTACATTTGAGTATTCGAATTGCTACCGTGTTAATGTAATGGGTAGTGAATATTCCTCCACTTGATCCAATACCAACATACTGGAGCAATATTTCTCAAGAGTTTTACTAGGAATGAATTTCTCTATCATGCTTTTAGAAGGATACAGTCAAAGGGGAAAGCCACAAATTCCTGATGATTAAGTATATTCAAGAGAAATGTCCCTCAGCTGCACATTCGTCACCATGGCCGTACGAAGCGGAGGGGAGGGGACAGTTGCCCTTTTAAAATTGTTAATACTTACATTTTGTTACTTTAAATTTTACGAAAAATCGCCAAAAGTGTCCAAGAAATCTTTTGATTTCGCTTTCGAAAATGCAAAAGTGCCTCCGTGAAAAGATTGGTCGCTTTGCTCCCTCGTTTAGAGTTTCTTCGAAAAAATTACGCGTCTTGCCCCCCCCAAAAAAAAAAAAGACAAATCTTCGTACGCTCATGCTTGTGACAATCTACTAACCAAATTGTCAATATCAAATTGGTATATATTGTGATTTATTTTCAAACAGCCATCAAGTCCCTATTCATCGTGTTCCTTGTCAAAAATTCCTTCAAACGTTCACCATTCTCTGTTGTAATCTCCATTCGCTTAAAGTATTTCATGAGAAAGACTTGATTTCTATTTCAGAGTCTAGACGCGACATTATTAATGTGTGGAGGTGCAGATCATTCTATTTCATGTGACAGTCATACCAAAGAGACTAATCCAAGTTCAACTGACTATCATACTGTAATTGGATATACCATCGTATAACGGTTTGAGGGTGCAGCGGACGAGTGGTCTAAGGCGCCTGACTAGCCACATGAAAGTCCGGGAATCGATCCCTTGAACAAGGCATTTAATCAACGGTGCTCTTTTAGCCTGCAATCAAATAAATGGAAATGCTATAAGCATTCTTTTATAACTCTACACTGTAAAAAAAAACATTGTGTAAAATTTTAACCAGCACGAGGGTAATTATGTGTCCAACCAATTTGGGGCAGTATTTTACCCAATAATGGGAGCATATTGTCCAGTAAGGTTAAAACAAATAAGCAGCAATTACTTTAAAATGGGCAAAATTTTCATCACACTGGATAAATAAAAATGCCAAAAAGAAATGCCCAATGTCCATGGTTGGACACATAATTACCCTCGTGGAGCATTTTTACCCAATATTTTTAGAGTGTATGTAAGCACTTAAAAATCGGTTGTGCTAGTGTAGCTGTGGCAGCACTCTATCGAGTAGAAATAATCTGGAAGCCACTTTTCTGGTTGAAAACGGAAACTCGAAGGTAAGTGCAGTTGTGTAACATAGAGGCAGGCCTAATATTTTACCTGTGAAAGTCGAAGGAGCATGTTCCCAACTTTGGTCATCATTCGCGACACATCCATTGCGGCAGTTATCTAAGCGTCACTCGTAAACTATATATAGGTAAAACGTCTGATCAATAACAGAAGGGAAAATGTGAAGTTGTCCTTGACACATGTGTGTCAACTTCGTTGTGAATCTTTGTTGGATACATTAAGAGTGAAACTATAGAGGACTGTTATTTCCGATTCTTTTTCACTCTTTTATCGATCTCATTCATCTGGCCACCGAGAAAGTAAAAATGGACAAGGGAGGCAAAAGGGTCTGAAGAACAACAACAACAAATATGTTCCTATTTTCCACAATGTGAGATTATTTGTATTTCGAATTCTCCGTTGAGAGACCCATAAATATCTCATGAAAGTTTCAGGATGGATTGAACTCCGAAAACAAAAAAAAATCATGCGAAAATGTTGCTACCGTAGAAACAATATTCTGTCATTTTGTTGCATATGAAAGCATTCATAAATTGAAAATTGTCCGAGTTTCACGGGTGCCTACAGCCAAAGTGATGTTTACAGTCATCGCAAAATGACCCAATGAGGGGGATCGCAGGGAAAGTTGGAGTTATTCGTTAGATTGTTTATCGCAGAAATGCAGGTGATTGCCTCTTGGCATTTGTGACAAAGCTCGAAAAATAATTATTAATTCTATAAAGCCAATCCCCATGCAACACATATATGATCCACACTGCATACTATAATGTCACTGATAGAGACTTATAGCTGATGAAAATGATACCAAATAAAAAGTTAAATTGGTTGTGCTCTAATTACAATAAAAATAGCGATGAAGGATATATAAATGGTTACTCACGCTCAAATTGCACATGTGGTTTGTACGATGGAAGTTTGGCTTCCACTTCAATCAGGTCTAAAACGTGATGAAATTCAGGCAGAATGGATGAACTTTCAGATGGTAATCAGTCACTTGTGATTACCGAAGAGGATCCCTGTGGTTTCATGTTTTATAAACACGGTAAACACAAGATAATGATTCCCCAGTGGTCCACTGTACTCCTGATCAACTTCAACCACAAAGAGGATCTTGGGTTATTATTAACCATCTGACCGGTTGAGAAGCTGAGTGGTGTTCTGCGAAGGAAGTGATCGTGAAATGGTGTGCGATGCAGTGTGTGCTTTTACGCCAATCCTACTTATACATAACTCTGTGTCTCTGTGTCTCTCCCACCTTCTCTCTCTCCCCCTCTTTTCTTTCTTTATCTCTCTCTCTCTCTCTTTTCTTTCTTTATCTCTCTTTATCTCTCTCTCTCTCTCTGTCTTTGCCCCTGTTACTGCCCCCCCCCCCCCATTTCCAACTGTCTCTGCCTCTTTTTAAATTCTCATTTTTCACGTCCTAATCCATCATTTTAATATTGCACTCTCTCGCCCTCGTCCGCCCCAACTCGATCGTAGGCCTGAAATCAGTTCCCCTTGTCCCCCTCCCACACTCTCCTATCATTTTTCGTCGCATTGGTCCCGGCATTGGTCTCATCGTATTTGGGTTTATCACTGATCCATAATGATGGTGTGGAACAGTCTTAGTTGTTGTCCTCTTAAAATACTAATATTTCAATCATCGATCTTTTTATTTCTTTATCATCTAAATATGGAGACGTGTTTCTCTTACCTCCACCTCACATCAATATACGCTTCACGTCACATAGTGTGTCGGTGGACCTGAATGTATTTGCTCATCTCTTCATTTTGTTCAAGTTCTATTGCTCGTGTCAATCCAAAATGTCAATCTATCAAAATTAGGATTTTGTTTTCAAATTATAAATTCAGGTCACAGTGTTGTGTGTGTGTCGGTAAACTGTCATGCCACGAGCATTTCTAATAAAGACGAACTATTACCGCAATGAAAGGACAAAGTAAACTTTGATATGGAAAAAAAATCGTGATTAGATTGAGAAGAAAATGCATGCTTGAATTCTCTCCTCCCCCTCTCTCTCTCTCTCTCTCTCCTTTCTCACACACGCGCGCAAACACACACACACACACACACATTCAGGACGTGCGAGCATGCAAACAACCCAAACTCTCTTTCTCACACACGCTATATCCTTTCTTATCTCTCTCACTCTCTCTAAGAAACTTGTATAACCTTATTTTTCCATCACGCTCTCTCTCTCCTCCTCTCCCCCTCTCTCTCTATACGTTTTTCTTCCTATTTTGATATAAGCCACGCATGGGTCCCAAAACTACTCTTCGTTGCCTACCTCAAGTAAAATATTCGAATATTACTAAATATGTATTTGCTTGAAAGTCTCTTAGATCATGTAGATTAAATATTCATGCACTCATCGAGGAGTTTGCATATGTGCTTTAATGCAAACAAATTAACCAAATAACTACGAAATTGATTCATAGGGCCTTATCGCTTAAAATGTTTGGCAACATACTGTCCACACAACAATTGGTTAAAAAAATAGTTTTCAACCAATACTGTGTAGTTTTCAGCCAAAGCACACGTTTCTGGTTTAAAACTATCCAGAATTAGATAAATATTTAACCAATTGTTGTGTTGTGATAGTCATTATCATCTTGCCGAAATTTAACTTGACAGTGATGTACTTCGGAACAAAATAATGCATTGTTACATTCACAATCATGAAAGAGTTTTGGTTAGAAATATATGATGATTAATTATTTATTTTCTTCTCCTTTTTTTTTATTACCCCCCTTTATCTGCTTTATTTTCCTCTTTTTTTATTATTATTTCCATTTCTCCTGCTTACCCATGCTACCTATTGTGATGTCTCTTATAATGTTCATCTTTTCTCAACATCACCTTCATAACTATATACAACCTCATCTGCTCTATGATAACTAATAGGCATTCAATTTCGGCCTTTCGACACAACCTCTCTGACTAGACGAATTTATGATTATTATCCTTTTTTTTACTAAATATGTTATCCTAAAAAGCGCAACTTTTTAAATAACTGCTTTGGGTAGGGCAATCGGATGATAACAAGTTTTTTTTCGATAAATAAGAAATATAAAATACCTTTTATATCCAGCCGGAAATCCTTTCATTGATTTCAAGGCATGTCCATTACAAGCATGAATAATTCCCAAATAATTATTTGATATCACTTTGTGTCATATACATGTACATACATTTCAACTTGTGCTGCAGCATGGTCTATCATGATATTACCACAGTGAAGTCTGAATGATGAATAAAATATTGGCTAAATTATACATACCATTAAGATATAATTTTTCAGACTACTTGCCCCCATTTTCACAATTGCCCTCGTAAAAACCTTTTCATAGCTTTAATATATCGTTTTTATCAATCCTTTCATGAAATTGTATACGCTCTTAGACTTTAATGTGCTTGTTCAAATTAAATTTGTTTTATGTATACGAAAATGAAACAAACGAGAACATATACTGGTCACATCAACAGTGGCGTAGCTACGGGGGGGGGGCCTGGGGGCACGTGCCCCCCCCCCCTGAAAAAAATTGGCAGAGCAAAAAAAAAAGAAAAAAGGGAGAAAGAAGAAAAGAAAAAAGGAAAAGAAGAGGAGAGACAAAAGAAAAAAAAAGAAGAGGAAAATAAGAGGAAGAAGACGAGTGAATGAAATAATGTGAAGGGAAGACTTGCAAAAAAAAAAAAAAATCTTTCATGTTACTATAAAAAAAAATTACTTGCGCTTCGCGCCAGAATTGCCTGTTCGATGAGATTCATATCTTGCTCAATAGGCTGATATGGAGCCAGTTTTGAAGTCAATATACAAAACATATTTTAGCTCGGACATCGAGCTTTCATTATTTTTTTTCATTTACAAAGTTAAGTGCTCAAGCTGTAAAATGTCCGTTTTATGATGGTCTACATATCAGCATTTTTAAGCTCACGCTGCGTGGTCACATTGTCTGATTTGCAAAGTTCCTATTGTCTATGTGTATTCCATAATGTTCCATTAAACAAATGTATTCAGAATGCCCAGATTCTAGGTCTAAATCTAAAACATGCGCGAAAGCCTGCATGTTCTTTATTTAAAATGTATTTAAATTATCCAGTTTCACATCACAATATCAATAATAAATTGTCTGATTACGCTTCACGATCGCATTATTAATGATACCCAATTAACTATATCCTTTTTTTGATTTACAAAATATGAATAGAGTGTCCCGCTTGTAGGTCTAAAATCTCAATTTCTTCCTATCGGGCTTCGCGCTCGCATCAATTGTTTAGTTACATACCTATCCCATTTATTAATACAAAAAGTGCTTAGAATGACCATTTTTTAGGTCGGAATGTCAAAAAATATTGCTCGCGCTTCGTGCTCGCTTGATTAGAATGTATACCGTCTTCGTGGGTAACTGTAAGCAGTCCTTAACAGGCCCCTTTTCGATAATGCTAGAACAGTTAATAAAAATGTCTGCTCGCGCTTGGCGTTCGCAGTCTAGTTACATACAAATCTTGTTCAGGATCACACATAACATTGCCCAGAATATTAAATTTTCAGGACAAAATACATGAAAGTAAAAAAAAATCGCTCGCGCTTCGCGCTCGCACCTTTTATAAGGCTTATGAGATTATTTCATGTTTATGTTGTTTTATAAGAATAAAACTATAGTGACTGATCGGGGAAAATATAGGTGAAGATAATTTCGGGCCCCGTCCCCTATTGGCGAAAGTCGGATCGGCCTTTGTGACACATACACACACACCGGAAAAAATGGTGACCCCCTGAAAAAGCAAGGACCCCCCAGTGCCCCCCAGGAAAAAAAATCCTAGCTACGCCACTGCACATCAAGTCACTTTAATGTGCCTTTAATGTCTTTTGTCATTCTATATTTCTTTGATTTCATCCCCTGTAATGTTCCAGCATTGCTGGCATGCTGTTTCTCTAGATTCTGTATGTTTGTTGCCAGTCTCTTAGATCTATCCGAACTGTCAATCACGTCAGTGTTTGTGCTGTGAGAGTGTGAGTCCAATGAGAGACTGCAACCAGACAGGTATTGATCCAATATAATGGCTCTGTGCTCATAACATTGTATACCGACCTACTCCCGAGGGGGTAGCATCAAAAGTTGTTTTTTAAATATTTTTTTGAAAAATTGTCATTAAGCTTATTTGCCGAGGGCGAGATTCAGATTTCAGTGATCGTCCGTGCGTTTCGTTAATCATCCAAGGTTTTGTCATTAGTGTATGTCTGTTTTCTAAGAATTGAACATTGTAAATTGCAAGATTCTTTATGTTTGATTCCTAATGTATGTGTGCAAACGTAAACTCTTAGAGATGTTGGGCAACATGCTGTCCACACAACAATTAGTTAAAAATCTATCAAATTTTGGGTATAGTTTTATACCAATAATGTGTGATTTGGGTGAAAACTACACAGGATTGGTTGAAAACTACCCAAAGTGGGATAAATGTGTTAACCAATTGCTGTGTGGACAGTATGTTGCCCAATATATTAAGAGTCTACTCCTAGTCTCTCCTAGGCCAGGAGCGCATGTTGTAGCAGTAGGTCATATTGTTTGGAATTGTTATAAATCAACTACATGTACAATTATCAACTGTCTTGATTTATCGGGTTAGTCAGTTCAAAACATTTCTGTAGACGGGGGAATGGAGAACTGTTAGTCTCGAGAATTACAGAGATAGACAAAAGGAGGGGTGGGGAGAATCCGTCTTTGGTAATGATTTCTGTGAAAGGTGACAAAAAAAGCAAAAATGAAAGTTTGAAAGACATGATTTAAAACAATAAGAATACCAATCTTAAATTGACAATTTGCAGAGACCGATTAAAACAGATTCCGCCAAACACATCTACAATGACACTCGAAATAAATTAGATTTGTATTGATTTAACGTCTTGTAAAAAGGAGCTTCCAAATTTTTGGCGTCGTTCGCGTTGTGCTATAGAAGATTCCCGGAGAAGATTATAAATCAACGTACATTGTTTCTCATTACAAGATCGTATAACACTAAGAAAAACTTCATGGAAAACAGATAATCCTATTAAAACGTAAAATAATATTTTGTATCGACTGTTTTACGTCTAAATATTGTATCAATCAAGGGAATATCTAAATGATATTGTGTTTAGGCTGAAAAGCGTCCAGCTTTGCATCATTAAATAAGGGTGACCCGACAATTGCTCCGCCGACATCTGCTCCGCCGACAATTGCTACGCAAAATACGACAACTGCTCCGCCGACAATTGCTCCGGACAGTTGCTCCGCCCACAGTTGCTCCGTCGACACTTGCTCCGCCGATATTTGCTCCGTCGACACTTGCTCCGCCGATATTTGCTCCGCCGACATCTGCTCCGCCGAAAATTGCTCCGCCGACATCTGCTCCGATTATACGACAATTGCTCCGCCGACTCGGATATCTGCTCCGCCAAAATCTGCTCCGTCAATATTTGCTCCGCCGACATCTGCTCCGCCGAAAATGACTCCGCCGTCAATTGCTCCGATAATGCGACAATTATTTATTTATTTATTCGTACTTTCATGCGCATAACAACTGTAGCACAGGCTGAAGACGTCAATTTACAAATTTGTATATTATATAATATATTGCAAAGAAAACTTAAACTATGCTTGCATGATATATTACATGACATACTCAGGGGCCGCGGAACGGTTTTCAAAGTGGGGGGCTGACCATGCTAAAATTCACAATCATATGGTCATTTTTACGTTTTTGAACACGGTTTTGGAAAAAAGTGGGGGCTGAAGCCCCCCAGCCCCCGGTTCCGCGGCCCCTGATACATAACATAGAAAGAAATAGAAAAAAAGGATAAGCACAAAGGAGGGATAGATATTCTTATTCTTATTCATGGGGGGAGCATTTGTGTAAGTGTTATTACGTGCCTGGTGATTAAAATGAAAAAAAAAATACGCGTGTTCATGTAATTAATATGACAGTACAAAAATACTTAAATATACCCCATTCTTAGCGTCAAAATCGCTCTGGCGAAATATGCTCCGAAGTGGAGATATTTGCTCCAGGTGAAATTCAACGGTACCCCACCTTATTTGTCGAAAACCTGTACTGTAGTCATGCAAAATGTTTACTGTCGGCAAATTTTGTCCCACACAAACATGACCAAGACATTCAGTAAGTAAAATTAATATTCACGAAAATACCAACTTGTGAAAGGCTACATGTCGTGTCACCTTCTCGACACACCACTCCACTCTGGTTTTCATATCCTCTCGTATACACAGTGCTCTGGTCTCCAAATCCACATCATGTCATATACACCGTAGGTTTTTAGATAAATATGATAATATATAATAGGGTGTTGTTTTTGTGTTTTATGTTGATCATGATTGTATTCTTCACTGATAGAAAAAGGATGATTAAATTTTTTTTTTATCTAAAAATAAAAATCCATATGGTCCACCAATAGTCGAATTATATTCATTATGATGTTATAATCTAAGTAACAATTTGTTGTTGATGGTGGATATAATTTTACATGTAGTTTCAAAAATAAAACAAATCAATCAAACAAGACTTTCTTCTATAAATGATATATCTTCATCTGTATATGGCCGCCTATGTATTTTCCAAGAATGAACTTTATTAGAAGAAAACGTGTGTACTTATCATTATCATTGTATCACCATTATCACCATCGGCATCATTATCATCATCCTCGTCATCATCATTATCATTGTCGTCGTCGTTTTGCTTATGCGGAAATCAAACCAAAATGTGAAAAGGGTTATGGAGGGAAAGAGAGAGAGAGAGAGAGGCGGGGAGGAAGGGGAGTGAGTGAGAGCTTGAGGAAAAAAAGGAGGTGTATGACTTATTATTTCTGAATATCGCGATTTCTATTTATTCATGGGATTGAAATTGAAGTTCTTGTCATTATCATTTTTTTAATTGCCCTGTTTGTAGGCTTCTTTTTTTTACGTAAAGAAACCCTTCATGTCCGAGTTTGACCCCCCTGATGTGTTCGATTATTTCCATGGTGTATGTACACTGTACCAACGCCTTGTCTTCACGTAAGACGTACACGCTGTGTAATGAAAATGACCCCCCCCCCCCCCCCGTCAACGCGGTCTAACACGCATGCCTATACCCATCATACGTTCCTCGACGCTCCTAGAAAAAAAAATCGCAATGGGGCGCCCCAAGTTCCAGGGAATATCATGGGCGTCCTCTGGCGTATAGATGGGGGATGCTTGGGGACATGTGCCCCCAAATGTTTCACGACCAAGAAAAAAAGAGAACAAGAAAGAAAATGAAATGGAAAGGGTGAAATTGTATATTATTTTCTGAATATTATGTCAAACTCTTTTTTAAAAATCGATTTCTGTATTAAAAATGTCAAAAATTTTGCTCGCTCGCTTTGCTCGCTCGCATCCTTTTTAGAACTATTGTTCCATCAGCCATTTTTGGTTCATTATGCCACTGTGAGCGTCAGACCAGTAGGCCTATAAATGATCCCAGCTCTCATATAGCGCTATTTAGTAAGATACGGAACATCAATGTTTTTTTTTTTTTTTATATTCCGTTTTCATAACCTATGAAAGAAAGTTTCAGCTTAGCTCCCCCATGATTTAATTGGCGAGATACGTATTCTTTTGATTAATTTCTGGAACGAATATTAAAATATTTTGAAATATTTAAAAAGAATGAAAGGAATGAGAATGAAATATAATACAAATAATACTACTACTAATAATAACAATAATGATAATAATAATTATGATGAAAATAGTAATAATAATTTTAATCAGCTATTCCCGCACACAACGTATGCACATCCTCCACTCCCTGGGGAGTATTCCAGCCTGTCACCGATGAGGCGCACACAATGCAGGACAAGCTACAATGACTTTCACATCTATAGCACCTGGGTTGAGAATGGCAAAGTGTGGATTAACGACTTGCCAAAGGATGCTACACCGCGGTGGGATTCGAAAACACGACCCTTTAAGTACAAGCTAAGAGTCAGAACCGCTACACCACACCACGACACTTCCACTTTAAACTTTAGTCTTTAGTTAGGACTAACACTAAAAAGAATAATGATAAAAATCCGCTTTTAGCGGCTGATCGGTGAAAATATGGATGAAAATGTTTTTTCCACCTTCCAAAACTGTTGGCGAAAGCTTGGTCCACTCCTTGAATATGTCTCAAGTTCACGATCACAAAATGTCCCTTTTCTGGTAAATATATCCAAAATATTCAATTAGCGCATCGCGCTCTCATTCCTTTTACGAGATATCCCCCGAGGTATGCTTCATGTTTACAATTAAAAAAGGCGTATAAAATAATGTCCCCTTTCCA
Source organism: Lytechinus pictus (assembly GCF_037042905.1). Lineage (NCBI taxonomy): Eukaryota > Metazoa > Echinodermata > Echinoidea > Temnopleuroida > Toxopneustidae > Lytechinus > Lytechinus pictus. The sequence goes on from NC_087249.1 coordinate 32,466,463, forward strand.
GGTTAATAACAGCTCGCGCTTCGTGCTCGCATTATAAATTCAGTTAGATGCGTATAGGGTTTCATGAATGTGTAACTATATTATTACTGGTATATATATTATTGTCTTTTAAAAACAATATTATTTTTTAGACGTTATGAGAGACGTTATATTCATTTATTAAAATATATTTATGTTGTCGCTATTGCACAGAATAGAAAAAAAATACATCCGAAGTCTAGTTTTATATAGTAACTCACCAGTAGCGTAATGAGCCAACAAAAAAATGGAGGGGGCCAGACAAGGATGACATTTATTTTCCTTTCCTTTATTCTTTTATTTTCATTGGTAGGGAGAAGGGGGATCCGTGACCCCTAGAACGCCCCTCCCCCATCTGTACGCCAGTGATGATCATACTTTCGTTTGAAACAAATTGAAAGAAAAAAGGTGCAAGGGTAGATAAGGCACAAGACGTAATAAAAAATATTGATAAAAAATATTGATAATTATAATGCTGATAAATATACAAGCGGTCACCAATGAAAATAAATAACGTGAAAGAACAAAACGAGAAAGAAGGAGAGAGGGAGAGAGGGGGGAGCCCGCGCGAATGTATAGTGTATAAGTTGCTGGAAAGCAGAAGAGATATTGTGTCCAGCACCCCCCCCCCCAAAAAAAAAAAATAAATAAATAAATAAATAAATCACAATTTCAATGGGGAGTGTGTCATTCTTCTTCTCCGTTACAATTTGTCAAGTGGCAGCGGCAGGGAGAACAATTTGGTTTTTTTAAGCAGAAAGCTGTAATGATAGGGGGAGAATTAAATAAATAAATAAAACATTAACGAATAATAAGAACAAAACAACAACAACAACAACATTTGTAAGATGTTAATGCAATTGTATTTTCGGAGCAGTTGTCGTATTTTGCGTAGCAATTGTCGGTGGAGCAAATGTCGGCGGAGCAATTGTCATGGAACCCAAAATAAGAGATGCACGGTTATCTGAGGTTATAAGACAATGTTTAGACCTAGTATAAGGCCCTTGGGGATAAGGTTATTGATGTTTCCATTTGTCGGGGGATAACGGATTGAATATGCAAGGCGAAGTGGACATTTAAAGCTCACACAGTCGTTTATGAGACACAAGTCAGCTCGTAATTCATCTTTCTCAGTATAAATGTGACCATGAGCAATAATTCATTCCGCCATTTAGGCATTCACCATGCCAAACGCCAAATAGGAAAACAACCGTTCTAATGGCATACATTGTAAGTCAATGATAGGCGTATATGCATGTGGTTTATGCAACATATTAAGTACAACCATGGAACTATAAACGGCTAAAGACACTTTCAAAGGTGCGCTTCGCGTGCCCGAAATTTACAATGGTTACATAATAAGTGTAAAATTTGCACCCTCTGTCGTTTGAAATAAGCAGGTGCAAACAGGGGCGGTGATCCGGGGGGTGGCACCGTGCCCACCCCCCACTTTTTGAAGCACTGAAAAGTGTCTTTTTTACGCAAGGAAAATGCTCCCACACGAACGTGTAAAGTGCTATACTTTAGATTTTAGATTTAGATTTAGATTTTATTTCCGTTCAACAATTTTTTCAAAATATAATCAAAGAAACAATACATATTCAATATAATCGATAATACAGACAAATCAATGAAATTTCGTAACAAATGTTGAATATAAATTAAACAAAACTACAATTTGTTGCAGTAATTTTATCAATGAAAAGAAACAAGAAATGAACGGAGGGACTTGCCAAGAAAAGCAAAAGCTTGTAGAGAAGGCAAGCCCCTGAACTTAGTTTCAATACTAATTATAAACAAACTATATATACAACTCTATACAAAAATCGAGACGGACACAGAAGACAAACTTAAAACAAGTAATCCACAAATATCAAAATAAAACGAATAAGCGACAACAAAAATAAGAGAAAGTAATTCAAATAATAATAATTACAGTGGCAACACACACAAAAAAGTACTTACAAAATCATAATAGGGAGGGAAGAGTGGCAAAGGAAAGAAAGAGGGAGATAAGGGAGGTGCAAATAAAAAGTGCAAATGAAAAGAGGAACATGGTAGGTGCACAGGTCGTAATGTATTGTATCATGTTGTAGTGTTGTTGTTTGTTTGTTTTTTTTTTTTTTTCACCTCAGGAGGACCCGTTTTAGGTGTTACCAAGTGCCCTGTCTCGTATAAGTGCCAAATTTTACCCAAATAAATCCCCCTCTTGAACTTGTTCTGTGCCCCTTTCACCTGAGAAGGACCCGTTAATGTGTGAGCAAGTGCCCCTTTGCCTTCTTGTAAGAGACCTTTCTCGATTCAGTGCCCATTTTTTACCCAAGAAGAGTGCCCCTCACGGATGTGTTCTGTGCCCCCTTTAACCTGAGAAGGACCCGTTTTATGTGTTAACGAGTGTCCCTTTGCCTTATCACAGGTGCCTGTTCTTCGTATCAGATACACTGTAAAGAAAATATTGGGTAACATTTTTACCAGCACGAGGGTAATTATGTGTCCAATCAATTTGGGGCAGTATTTTACCCAATGCGGGAAGCATATTGTCCACTAAGGTTAAAAAATAAGCAGCAATTACTTTAGAATGGGCAAAATTTTCATCAAACTGGAAAAATAAAATTACCCAAAAGAAATGCCCAATGTTGGTTGAACACATAATAACCCTCATGAAGCACTTTTACCCAATATTTTTTAGAGTGTAATTTTGCCCTAAAAGCCATTCTTTTCATGCCCGATGAGCACCCGGTTTCTTTATCTGCTTCCTTCTGCAAGTGCATCCTTTAGTCGCATAATCCCTTTCAAAATATGATTCGTCCCTTTCGCAGCTTCTTTTTTCTTTGGATAATAAAAATTAATCACTTTTACCTCTATTTTCTTTTGATAAAATAATGCCCCTTTTCTTTTCTAGTTTGTTAAAAATGTTCAGTCTGTTAATGTTCTGATGGCGTCCCTTTTCCTTGGGAATAAGTGTTCCTATTATGATTCTGGAAAAAGACACTTTTTATTTATCAATTTCACATAAGACATATCCATTGCCAAAAAAAATTGTCGACAGGAACGGCCAGCGTTTGCAATACTATGGCAAATTCCAATAAAGAAACAGAATCATTTGTAAGAAACAAGAAAACAATATTCTCATTTGTATATGTTACTTATATAATGGATGATAATACTTGTAAGAATAATCCTACGTGCCTTAAGTTTCATGAGTCATGCGGGTGGGGTAGATAAGTCATATTTTCTTTGTTTTAAGATAGGTTGCCTTTTCGAAAGAAAGGGTGCCCTTTTCCCTTTGCCCCCCACTTCCAACTTCGCTCCGCCGCCCCTTGGTGCAAATATGCAATATATTGAATTAGTTTCACCTTTGAAATGCCAAGTTTTATTATCTAAAATTACGGGCGCACAAATGGCAGATTTTAGATCATTATACTGGCTGCAAATTCGCGAGCACATCTATACATGTACGAACATAGATTCATACTATCTTTAATCAAAGTTGCACCACAAACTACGTATATTGACAAACTTTGTTTATATATTCGTTCATTTATCTTGTTAATTATTTGGCAATTGATTAATTCATTTTTAAAATTTATTTTGTTGTTTGATTATTTACTCATATTCATATTATATTATATTTCAATGAAATTTTTATTATCCACATATTTTCATTAATATATCGTGTCATTTACATTTAATCAATAATTTGTTGAAAAATAGTCTATGAATTCATTCACATGAATTATTAACATTTTTATTTACATTGCTATCAATGTGATCACAACGATTCTTACTACTACTACTACTTCTACTACTACTACTACTACTACTACTACTACTACTATTACTACTACTACTATTACTACTATACTACTACTACTACTAATATTACTAATATTATACTTATTAAGCTACTTTTACAGCTACTAGTACTTCTTCTACTACTACTATACTCCTCCTTCTAGTATTATTTATCATCACTGCTTCTACTATAATACTATTACCAATTCTACTATTCATTCAAATTTTATGATTTTTTTTCATGATTGATATCATTTCACTTATATTTCATTTATATCTCACATAAATCATGTGGACTTTCTCCGCAAACATTTATCTCCCTACAAATTTTATCAGACTATTTTATGATACTAATTTATATTCAGCGTGTGATGACAATATCACATTTGCCAATAAGTTTCAGTATTGTTTATTTTGTTGACAGTTCCTTCTGCCACGTCAAAGTTCAATAATGTCTTACCCGGTGTAGTGTAATGCTGCCATAAAACAATAAATCTGTCCTCCATGTGGCTATGTGTTTGCAGGCAGTCTAGACTGCATATATATCAAAATTGCATTCCCTGACAACAACCCGCCCTTCTTTTCTTTCATATATCCTGTATATATATATATATATATATATAATGAGATGAGGCGAGGCCAACTCAACAGATGACGCAGGACACCATTATTTGCTTTAGCTTTCGTCTTTTAATTGAGACTTCGTCAGAAGCGTCTGAAAAATATAAGGAGATACAACATCCAAGTTTGTTTTGCACATCAATGAATTATCACCAAGTTGAATATATTCCATAATGACAAATTAATGAATGAACAGATAAATAAATTAATGAATAATAAATAATTGATTCAATTAAAATAATAATGATATAAATGAAAAATACATACCTGTAATTACAGACTTTTGTGATAGTTAAGTATGACCGTATCCTATCTCGTTCTTTAGGAAAGTGGCAAAAATTGCAAAAAGAAAACATTGGTTGCTAGGTGGTGAAAGCACAAAGCGCATTGGTAATGCGCATAAAATTTATGTCACAATGAGTATGAATATTCATGATATTAGATATCGTAAGCTGGAGGATGATGACGAAAACATTGTTTCTTACAAGCATAGTATAAATCTCTATGAAACGATATAAATGTTGAAATCAAATAGAGTAAAGATTATAAATAAAATTGTTGATAATTCGCGTAATGACCAAAAGTCTCACTTTCGCAAGCTTGGGTCATCTAGAAAGCACCTAACAAATACATAACAATAAGTATAAAAAAATCATTTAATCATTTAATTAGTGACACTGATGTAACAAATGTGACCATGCACATCAATGAATTATCACCAAGTTGAATGAATATTCCATAATGACAAATTAATGAATGAACAGATTAATAAATTAATGAATAATAAATAATTGATTCAATTAAAATAATAATGATATAAAAGACATACCTGTAATTACAGACTATTGTGATAGTTAAGTATGACCGTATCCTATCTCGTTCTTTAGGAAAGTGGCAAAAATTGCAAAAAGAAAACATTGGTTGCTAGGTGACACTGATGTAACAAATGTGACCATGCACATCAATGAATTATCCCCAAGTTGAATATATATTCCATAATGACAAATTAATGAATGAACAGATAAATAAATTAATGAATAATAAATAATTAATTCAATTAAAATAATAATGATATAAATGAAGAAGACATACCTATTATTACAGACTTTTGTGATAGTTAAGTATGACCGTATCCTATCTCGTTCTTTAGGAAAGTGGCAAAAATTGCAAAAAGAAAACATTGGTTGCTATGCTATAGGTGGTGAAAGCGCAAAGCGCATTGGTAATGCGCATATAATTTATGTCACAATGAGTATGAATATTCATGATATTAGATATCGTAAGCTGGAGGATGATGACGAAAACATTGTTTCTTACAAGCATACTAATTAAATCTCTATGGCCCGTATTCTTAAGTCGGGTCCAACCCAAAGTCAGGCTCAAAGCTGTGGTGTAAGTATGGACAGCCAATTGTTACATAAGTCACTAACGGTAGAGATATCATATTTCAGCTCATTTGGCTCTCAAATCATTCATACTTGTCTAGGAAGTATATATAGATTATTGTCTTCACCATCGATGAATCAGGAAAGAGCACAGTTAACATAAGAAACGTACAACTTAATAAAAAAATGATACCTTTGGCTTCCCATACCTAAACCACAACTTCAAACCTGAGTCCAAGTCAAACCCGACTTCAGAATACGGGCCTATGAAACGATATAAATTTTGAAATCAAATTGAGTAAAGATTATAAATAAAATTGTTGTAATTCGCGTAATGACCAAAAGTCTCACTTCTCAAGCTTGGGTCATCTAGAAATCACTTAACAAATACATAACAATAAGTATTGAAAAATAATTTAATCATTTAATTAGTGACACTGATGTAACAAATGTGACCCACGATTGAGGTTAATTAGAAAATATCTATTCTTCTACATTGATGCCGTTTGGTACAAGTGTCTTAAGTTTCAGAATCCAATATGACTCTCGTTTGAGTATGATTGATTCATGCTGTTTTCTGATAAGTTTTATTCCTACAATTTGAATATCATCTGTGGAATGATTATCAGAACTGAAGTGGGCAGCAATTGGGATTTCCTTGCGTCTACTCGTGTGATATTTCTTTATGTCTGATCGTGTGTTGCACATTCTTGTGTACAGTGTATTAGTAGTCTTCCCGACATACTGTTTGTTGCAGCGTTTGCAAGTAATGAGATATAATACCCATGAAGATTTGCAATTGATTTGCTGAGTAATTGGGAATTTCTCTCCTGTTACTGTGCTTACGAAATATTTAGTGTTCAACATGAATGGACAGATACAAAATTTCTTAGCTTCGCATTTGGATGAGCCCATGTGTTCACTCTGATTGTCTTCAGAGTTGACTGAAACACGGGGCGATACTAATAAGTCTTGAAGAGAGCAGCATCGTCTAAATGCGATAAGGGGCGGTTCTGGAAATATTTCCTTTGTCACTTCAGATTGGTGAAGAATGTCCATGTGTTTGCGAGCAATTAGACGAAGTCTCAATTAAAAGACGAAAGCTAAAGCAAATTGGTGTCCTGCGTCATCTGTTGAGTTGGCCTCGCCTCATCTAATTTTTAATATTCACAACTCAACAGCGATTGGTAGAAGTAAACTTATCATCACACTATATATATATATATATATATATATATATATAATCACAAAAGGTTTAGTAAATGCCGTGGAAATAAGATCGTAGATTTTAAAAGGAGCATAGCTCTCAAAAATAAAAGGTAAAGTCACACTCTTCTTCACTGACGAAGAGTGTGTAATTTTTTAGAGCTATGCTCCTTTTAAAATCTACGATCTTATTTCCACGGCATTTACTAAACCTTTTGTGATTACTTTATTCCATATGCCGAAGCAGACTATTTCTATTTTACTCAGGTAATTTTTTACTGCTAAACTTGGACTGTTGGCGGTGAGGCCCTTTTCAGATTTTCCTGTTTTGGAGCCGGAGATTCGCCATTGTCATCTTGCAGTCATGGCAACGCGTCTTTAGATGCGTCTTTTACAGTGCGCTTCCTCCATCTTCAGCGCAATGATTTCTTTGAAATCATAACTTGAACTTGTTTTGGTGGCGAAATGCCGCCACCAAAACAAGTTCAAGTTATGCAATTTCAAAGACAATCTTCCGTAATCACCATGCACGCACATCGTATAATGCAGTGACATCACCAATACTAGTGATGCAGCCTTTATAGGCATAATTTTCATTTTCACTTTCATTATTATCAATTCTATGGCATCTCACCTAATTATCGAGTAATCGCGGAGTATCGATTATTTGAAAAACATTTGAAAAACATTCAAATTATAAAAACCTCAGCGCGCACTGGTTACCTAGTTTCCTGCGCCCAGTATGTGCGTGTTTGGTGTAACGCGCTTCGCGCGATCGCGACATGCATTGTTCAATGGTATTGAAAAGTTTTATCAGTTGCCTGAAGATCGCACCTCACGTAGGTTGCGTGAAACTCAGAGTTGCAATTAAATTTGATGAACCACCAGTCAACCTTGTGAACTTGTGTTTATTATATATATATATATATATATATATATATATATATATATAATAATAATAATAATAGCTGGATTTATAAAGCGCTTTTTGCCAGAGGATACAAAGCGCTGCTATTATTACCCCGGCTTTAGCTCGAGCTATATACCATCACCGGCGCTCAGTGCGTGCATGCAAGGAATTACTCCTGCCGGGTACCCATTCACCTCACCTGGGTCGAGTGCAGCACAGTGTGGATAAATTTATTGCTGAAGGAAAACACGCCATGGCTATGATTCGAACCCATGACCTCATTTTCAAAGGCGAGAGTCAGAACCACTAGACCACGACGCACCCACCTATATATAAACCCCTCAAAAAAAGTTTGGAAATCTGAGTTTGGCCATTATTTTCTCCCAACTACCAATTCGACACAATGCATATTTGATATCATTTAAAAGATCATTTAATTCTCTTTAAAATGATACCATACTTGTTATGATCATGCCATCATGAAAAGAGCAGGATTCAAAAGTTGTGGATGAGGTCTGAATTGAAAAGCTGCAAAAACGAGCAGAAATAGTCATGAAGGGTCAATACAGAACATGATTCCTTTGTCTGTGTCAATAGAGATGAAAATCCATTCAAATCAAGCCCCTGCTTCTGTAGTGATGGTTCTGTGAGCTAACATGGTTTGAGTCGTGGTTTGAAATACCCGGGGGAAATACCCATGCATGTTTGATTATTGGTTTGTTATGTGTTTGCTTTTGAAGAGATGTGTTTGATTCCATGTTAATGTTGATATTAAGGTGCATGAAAACAATTAAAAGAAACCGCTGAGAAACTCACTCATCACCACGGAAAAAAGAACAGTTACTTTCAATATTGTGTCATTTTGCAACTTTTGACATTTGACCTTGCCCCACATTTCAAGGCACTGCACCTCCATGTGAACCAAAATCATATCATGTAGGATATCATTTTAAAGAAAATTAAATGATCTCTTCATTGGTATTAATTACACATTGATATTTACTAAAACCGATGAGGAATTATCGATCAAAGTCAAAAGAAACCGCTGAGAAACTCACTCATCACCACGCAAAAAAGAACAGTGACTTTTAATATTGTGTCATTTTGCAACTTTTGAATTTTGACCTTGCCCCACATTTCAAGGCACTGCACCTCCATGTGAACCATAATCATATCATGTAGGATATCATTTTAAAGAAAATTAAATGTTCTAATCATTGATATTAAAGGGGAATCCAGCCTTGGCCATAAAATGTTGTGTTGGGAGGAAAAAAATAATTTAAACAGAATGGTGAAAGTTTGAAAGAAATCGGACAAGCAATAGGAAAGTTATAGCTGCTTTAAAATTGAGATCACTAATGGTATGTAGATTTCAAATTGGCAACTGGGTAATTAAATTATGACAAGGGGCAAGGACAACTTTCCCATAGGCCATGTACTTTATTATCAGGGATTTGTGGTTTTCTCCTAAGTACCCATTCCCCTGGAGCAGTAATCTAAATATAACCCAGGTAGTATATTGTTTTATGTCCTCATGAAAGAAAAATATAATTTGAAATAAAACTTTTGGGAAAAATGACATTTTAGCCATAATATGAATTGGAGTACATGGATGAGTAGTCCTTGCCTTACATCACTATGACATCCCATATACGGCCAATTTGAATTCTCCATGAGTATAGTGATTACCAATATTTACAACTTAAAAAAATTCATAACTTTCTTGTTGTTTGTCCAATATTGTTCAAACTTTCACCTATCAACTTGTCTAATTTTTCTTTTTCTTATAAAAACATTTTTTTATTTGGGTTGGATTCCCCTTTAATTAAACATTGTTATTTACTAAAAACGAGGAGGGATTATCGATCAAATTCAGATTTCCAAACTTTTTTTGAGGAGTTTATATATATATATATATTGTAAAGAAATGGATGAAGAGAACAATGGTAGGCGTAGCTTAAATCAAGGTTCCCCAGAGCTATCTACCCTACCAAATCAAGGTTCCCCAGAGCTATCTACCCTACCAAAGGGTAGATAGCTCTGGGGAACCTTGATTTAAGCTACGCCTACCATTGTTCTCTTCATCCATTTCTTTACAATATATAAATAAAAAGAGTTGCCAATGCTGTTGTACATGTATAACTTTATACACTTTATATATATATATATATATATATATATATATATGTATGTATATATTCGCTATAGAGCTATAGACGCTACAGAGCTCCTTTTGTTTGGTTTATTTCTGAATCATGACCCCTGTGTGTGTTTATCCAAGTTTCTTAACGTATTCCTTCTCATATCTTGCATGCCCCCAGCTTTTCAGAGAGAGAGCGAGACGGGGGGGGGGGGGGGGTCCGGGGGGTATAGGGTTGGTGTGTACGCTCCTACTAGTACTATCTTATCACTTTTTCTTCTCAAGTTGGTTTTCCCCGTTTCCAATAATGTTAAACGGTTGTGTGTGGGTGTGTATGGGTGTATGAGGGTGGGGTGGGTTGTGTGTGTGTGGGTGCGTATGTAGGTGTGTAGGAATGTACATGTGTATGTGTTTGAAGGAGAGAGAGGGAGAGAGAGACTGACAAAGGGAGGGAGAGAGAGTGGGATATGTAAAGAGAGAGAAAGAAAGAAAGAAAGAAAGAAAGAAAGAAAGAAAGAAAGAAAGAAAGAAAGAAAGAAAGAAAGAAAGAAAGAAAGAAAGAAAGAAAGAAAGAAAGAAAGAAAGAAAGAAAGAAAGAAAGAAAGAAAGAAAGAAAGAAAGAAAGAAAGAAAGAAAGAAAGTAAGAAAGAAAGAAAGAAAGAAAGAAAGAAAGAAAGAAAGAAAGAAAGAAAGAAAGAAAGAAAGAAAGAAAGAGAGAAAGAAAGAAAGAAAGAAAGAAAGAAAGAAAGAAAAAGGGTGTGTGCGTGTGTGTGTGATAGAGAGAGGAGGAGCAGAAAGAGAGAAAATGTGTGTTTAAAAAAATAGAGAGAGAAAAATATGCATGGATCATTTTATTCTTTATTAGAATTTTAATTTTCGTCGAAACAAACCATCAACGAAATCAAACGCGTAGTCAATTAAACTATTTTGTATATTACACTTACGGGTCAAGTGTCCAGCTTTTCAATCGTTATAGCGAACACACATTGTCTAGTTTATTAAATTTACGAAGATAGATGATGACTATCAAATTAACTCCCCCTTGACATGCTTGTGATATTGGCAAGTGTTGTTGTAATTGGGGGGCAGGTCACTTCGAAAACCCATACAGACTTAAAGGTGATGAGGCAAGTCGATATTTGACTTTAAAGGGCAAGTCATCCTCAACAACAAGTGGATTGAATAATAATATAAAAATAAAACAAGGACATCGCTGAAAATTTCATCAAAATCGAATAGAAAGTAAGAAAGTAAGAAACGTCATTACGTTTTTAAATTTCGCTTACTGTCACAGAACAGTTTTATGCAAATCTGGACTCGGAGGAGTATTCAGTAGTGAGAGTCGATGATGCCAAACACACACTATTTCTTCTTCTTTATGTAAAATACAGAATATATCAATTTTAGCAGTTTCGATAATCAGGAAGCTGAAATCACAATATGTTTTAAAAAAAAACGGCAATTCAACCTATTAGGAAAGGAAACAAACCTTGTTTAACACTATAGTGAGGACAAATTTAAGATATATCATATACATCATTAAACAAAAAGTTATAATACAATTTTCACAGATTTGGCGATACGAATCCATCTTGATTAAACAAAAAAAATGAAAAAAAATTGTATTTCTACAAGTCATGTTCAGGGAGTAATGGATTTTTTTCACATGCCAATGAGGAGAAAACAAATATTTCATAGTGAGTGGATGATGTCATCATTCCCCTCATTTAGATACCGACCAGGACATGCATATTATAATTGTTTTGTGAAATCAAGCGAAACATGTCAGAACTTACGCATTTTATTTCACATAGTTTTAGCGTTATACCCGTTTTATTTATTAAAATAATTTTGGGTTCGGATGGACTTCCTTGGCAGAAACAGGTAGTTAGTGATTACAAGTTAATTCAACAAATGGTTAATCGTGTTACATAAGATATGAATTTTATATTCATAGCATCGTTGGATATATTGAAAACATTGTTTTCCACAGGTTTAATTGATATATTATTGTGTAGTAACCTCGTCGTGTACATTGCGTTTGTCATGTTTACAGTCTTCAATATGAGACAAGTCTATAGATTTCAATATCAATCAAGTTTAAAGATTTTAAGATTTAAATGTGAGACAAGTTTAAATACTGAAGAAAAACCCACACAAGTCTATAATTTCAATCTAAGACAAATTGATAGATTTAAATAACAAATAAGTTTATAGATTTTAATAAAAATTGTGTCGTGTGATGCCATTTTTGTCGTTTAATTTCTCATTAATTTTATTGGTTGCAGGACGTTTCTCGAAGTTTGCTCTTCTCTTCATTAGGACTGTCGATTGAAATTCTGCTGGGATAAATGGGAAAAATTAATCACCTATCATTTTAGCACTTCCCAAAATTGTTGTCATTGTCATGGACCCATGACAGACGAGCCTTGGAAACATTATTTAGAGTAATGGCTAAACTTAATCACCATGAACGTCAGCGCTGATGAAAAGAAGTTATAAAAAAGATAAATAATGTCATCTGAGTGCTAACAGAAATTGAAAGGAAGCATATGAAATCGACAAAAAATACAAAGAACCTTTTAAAGTGGTTGGTATGTTAGATCATTTAGAGAGAGAGAGAGTGTGTGTATGTGTGTGTGTGTGTGAGGGAGGGTGTGTGTATCTGTGTGTGTGAGAGAGAGGGGTATTATTTTGAATAATGAAATCATTTGAGGGGCTGAGAGTCAGGTGCTAGCTTGGTATACTATTCTGTTAAAAAAAAATAAAAGAAATGGCAGCAAGCGAGCCAATCCTAAATCCTGTACGTCGTTGAGATGGAGAAGAGGGGAGGGGGGGGGGGGCGGGGTAAATAAACTTTATCTAACACACAGGTCATTTTGGGGAGGAAGGGTTACATGCACTAGCGTACCTAAGGGGTATTTATTAATTTTTTTGCTTGTCAAATTTTTTTTCTGGTAAGAAATCCTTTTTTGGGGTTGAAGACCTTTCTTTTTTTTTTTTGCTTGTCAATTTTTTTTGTGGTAAGAAATCCTTTATTTGTGGTTGAAGACTTTTTTTTTTTTTTTTTTTGCTTGTCAAATTTTTTCGCGGACGAAATATCCTCCAAAAAAATTGCCCCCCTTCTGGAAAATCCGAGGTACGCCAGTGGTAACATGAGTAGATAATTAGGAAGGCAGCATGTGATTATTTTTTAAGCATGGTCAAAAAGAAAACAAGACATTGCAAATTCATAAATCGTAGTTAATATCAAGTAGAATAAAGGCCTATATCTAAGCCCTAGATGTATATAATTAGGTGCATGGCTATTATCATTTTTTGTTTTTTACAAACCCACTCGCATATTCTGGACACTGTAATTAAAATGATCTTTATAGGTCTGGCCGCCTTTTGATAACACCAAATCAATTTTAACCAACAACGCAAACATTTTTGTGCAGCGGGACTTTCATTTAATATGTGTGTACTGCTCTTTCTTATAACTCGATGGACAAATATTATTTTGACCGGAGGCATGCAGGTGCTTGTTATAATCTATACCTAATGAAGCGAACTATTTTTCAATTAGGATGCCAAATCACTCATTTTCGGGAAAGAGTAAACAAAATTTGACCCAGCTAGGACAATTTTGCTTTAAAAAGTCTTAAAACAAATATTGTGCTATATGACAAACCGATATCGGTTATAAAATTGTCTAACAATATAATGTATACAACAAAATGAGAAGATAATAACTATGTAACTATAATGGTAGCATTCAATGAAGAAGAAATTCTGATCAAGGGGGCAAGCCAGGAAAATAAAAAAATAAATCATCCGGTCAACTTTAATTTCTCAAGAATTTCAATTGTGAATTCAAAATTTTAGGGATCGATATATGGGACTTGATTAAAAAAATATTTTTGAGAAGCCACCTAATCATGTACATGACTGTATCTATAAGACCAATCCTACACTTATTTGGGAAAATAAAAATTGAATTTTTAGTTGAGCGGGCAGCCAGAGGGTATACACACAAACAGACTCTGACATACAAACGCATGCAAAAGAAGAGAGAGAGAGAGAGAGAGAGAGAGAGAGAGAGAGAAGGGGGAGGGGGGGAGCCAATTGAAGAAAATAAGGTGAAGAAACTAGGAATTGTGCAAAAGATGAATAGATTTTAAATTGAGACTAGTATATGAAAGAGAGAGGAATAAAAAAAATATAAGGAATTGATAGACGGATGGTTTAAGGAAAGAGAGAGGGGGTGAGAGTCAGCCAGAGTATTTGAGTAGTTTTCCTCGGACATTTTCTTACCGGTGTCAGAATAGGATTTATTCCATCAAAGACTATATGCTTTTCCTGAATATTCATAAACATAATAATTGGCAACGACTCGACCAAAAATTGACCAGCGTAGCACAATGTGATAATCATTTCGCTCACAACATGTCAAACATGTATACAATCAATGTTACGGACGCGAATCCCATCATTTTATTTTATTTTATTTATTTTTTAAATAAAAAATGATGCGATATATTTGAATATAAAAGGGCCAAGTCTTAACCTGATTCAAAACTCTAAAACTCCATATATGTGGTTACAGAAAGTTCCATAGAAAAAAAAATTCGAGGCCGAGGCCAGTTGAGCCCCTTTGAGCGGAGCTCAGAGATGGATTGATTACTGGTTAGGGTCCATTATGAAGTAACTGGATGAGCATATGCCCATCTCCTCAATGCTAAAATTGACAAGTACTGTATATAGTGCTGTAATAAAAAATAGATTAAGTGGATGAATGGAATGACAAAGTTTGATGTTAAAATGGTAATAGCTATAGGGGCGATTCCAGGATATTAAAAAAAGGCCCGGTCCCGTGGTACAACAATAATAAATGTTGACGTAATAAACATGTTTTCTAAATAGGGGTATAGGCGTACCGTGGGTCTACTGTAGAGTTACACGACCCTGGCCTCCCTTTATTTTTCCAAACTACAAAATGCTATTACTATAGCCAGGCCACTGAGGGGCGTATCCAGCATTTTCCATGGGGGGGGGCACATTTTCCCGATGACAAATTTGACAAGCAAAAAATCTATAAAAAATAAATAAAAAAGGTTTTCAACCAAGAATTATTTCTTCCACGAAAAAATTGACAAGCCCCCCCCCCCCCCCTAAAAAAAAGGTCTTCACTTCACTTCACTTTCAAAAGGGGTGCACACTTGTGTTTTAACGGCATTTTTACATTTTCACATTACTAATTTTAATTGAGCCTCTCAAAGGGGGGCCGGCTGTGCCCCCCCCCCCCCCCCCTGGATCCGCCAGTGCTATATAAATAGAATGAATAATACATGTAATTGGAAGTTGTGCTCTAAATTTTCGTTGATGGCGTTAATTTCTCGGGTACTAAAAAGCGCCGCGCTGATTGGCCGATCTGATTAGGAGGCACGGTTTTTAAACGGCTGTTTTTATTGACAAAAGTCGAAAAAGCAAGACTTACTTAGCTTCGGGGAGCTACATGTTTGAATCCGTTTCCAGCTCGTAAGTTTAGATAATTGTTTTGTGACATAGTGTGGTTATATTTCGCTTTGAGTTAAAAATGTATATTAATCACTGAACGCTTTTGACTTTTGATAGAATCTAAGAATCCCTGCCGATTTCGTACCGCACACACAGCTCGACATCAGCCGTGTGCTTCGGCGGCGATTCGATGGAAGGGGGGGGGGGGGGTACCGGGCGCATGCCGGGTGCGGGAACTGTCCTTGAAAGTTGAATGCAAAGGCTTAACTTAATGTTTTCAGTTCCACTTTGAAGGAAATTTCCCAAATCCCGAAATCATTTTCGGGAAATGAAGATCCGGGAAATCAGGAATTCCTTATTACTTTATACTAGAAGTAGTGACGATCGAGGGGCAAATAATAAGCTAAAGACCAACCTCGTTCGTAGGATGAGTGGCGCACGGCCAATATTGGAGACTGTCTCCAATGTGGGAGATTATCTCCAATATCAGAGACTTTTGTAAAGAATTTGGGTATCCAATTTCAGAGACAGTCTCCAGTTTTGGAGTCCAATTTCCTTTGTTTACATTTGCTGCAAAAGGATTAACTTGGCGGCAAATAAAAATGTGATAAGCAGATTCCTCATGAAAAATTACCCCTTTTCACCGTCTACTTTAAAAATTCACCGTCTACTTTTGTTTTGATAAGGATTTTTGTTGTCAATCACACACAAAACAAATGGGCTTCTGACCTCAGTGAGACAAAATTTTGGGTGGAAAAAATCATGCTTTTGTTGGTGTTGTTTCTTTTGTCCTTTTGCAAAGCAAGTCTCCATTGTGGGAGATTGTCTCCCCTATAGTATTGGAGAGAGTCTCCCATATTGGCCGTGCGCCTCTACTGAAGACTTAAAGTTACAACTACAATAGTATACCCAGTGGTTGTGTGTCCGGACGGATTGGGTGTCCGGACACATGACTTTTACTCTCAATTTTGAAAAGTTTACAAGCAATGTCTTTAATTCTTTTTAGCACAGAATATAAGAAAATATTATAAAGAACAAATATTGATGGTGAAAAAAAACTATTCAACCTATATTTTTGGTTTATTCCTGAGATAAAAACAAGGCTTCATTTCTGTTACGTGTCCGGACACCCAACCCCCCATCCTACTATTAGTAGTAGTATACTCAGTGGTTGTGTGTCCGGACGGGTTGGGTGTCCGGACACATGACTTTACTCTCAATTTTGAAAAGTTTACAAGCAATGTCTTTAATTCTTTTTAGCACAGAATATAAGAAAATATTATGAAGAACAAATATTGATGGTAAAAAAAACTATTCAACCTATATTTTTGGTTTATTCCTGAGATAAAAACAAGGCTTCATTTCTGTTACGTGTCCGGACACCCAACCCCCCATCCTACAAGTAGGATGGGGGGTCGGGTGTCCGGACACTTTATATTTTTGAAGCCTTTTTTTTTGTCTTTGGATTACACTAAAAATGTGAATTCAATAGTTTTAATCATCTATTATTTTGTTCTCTATAATATTTCCTAACATTTTGTACTAAAAATTGATGAAACTTCGCTTGTAATTTTTTCCGAATGACTTTCTAAAATTGATCGTCCGGACACACAACCTGTCCGGACACACAACAACTGGGTATACAACTAAGAGTAAGGAGTAAGGTCTAAGTTAACTCAGATTAACCACGATTATAATGGATGAATTGAAGGTCTAACGCTAATGAGTGGCAGTTTCCTGACAACGAGGCACAGACTGGAACTTCAAAAAAACGAAAAGTTCTCTCCTTCTAGTTCTACCCCAGTCTCGATCGGCCATTTTGTTACGATTCATAACAAAAATGGCAGATCAAGACGGGGGTAGAACTTTCACTAGAAGGAGAGAACTTTCGGTTTTTTGAAGTTCCAGTCTGTGCCTTGATGTCAGGAAACTGCCACTCGTTAGACCTTCATCCATATAATCGTGGTAAGTGCATAATTTCTGTTTTCACAATTCATTTTGAGAAATATTTAGACCATAAATCACGCTAGTCCCGTGAGTATGGTCAAATACACGGTAAGCCCCTGGGCTCCGGCCCGCGCAGCGGGCCGGAGCTCCCTGGGTTACAACTAAGTAAGACTAAGTACCAGCTTTACGTCTCTAGGGCCTACATCCAAGTAAAACTCTATAATGATTAGGCTCAAGTCAAGCGATGTTCGTGCAGGCTCCACTTCACTACCGCTACACTACGCTCCACCTACCCGAACAATGATAGGCCTAACAGTAACAATGACCAAGTAAAACTCTAGTATAAATAAATACTACGGTATAATGATTAGGCTCAAGTCAAGCGATGTTCGTGCAGGCTCCACTTCACTACCGCTACACTACACTCCACCTACCCGAACCTCAAGTCGGTGAACTCGTTCCGATACTCCCAGTGACAAAGGTGGGAAAAAACGCATATTTATTGTAAAAATTATCCAAAAAAAAAACCTCAACAATAAATAAAAGCATTGAAAAGCATAAAATTACTCTACACCCTTATTTCACTGCATATCCATCCTCCGGTTATCCTCAAAATTGGTGATTTAGAGCCAGTATCCAATTCCTCACATTATTATTCACGGCCGATTTCA
The DNA here is from genome assembly GCF_037042905.1 of Lytechinus pictus. Classification (NCBI taxonomy): domain Eukaryota; kingdom Metazoa; phylum Echinodermata; class Echinoidea; order Temnopleuroida; family Toxopneustidae; genus Lytechinus; species Lytechinus pictus. The sequence goes on from NC_087249.1 coordinate 32,484,655, forward strand.
AAACATCGCTTGCGAGGGTCGCAGGTCAAACAGCATGAATATTTATGCTATATCAGATGGCTCAGAATGGAATACCAGAAATATTCCAAGAGTTTGGGAAAATATTCCACGAATCAGTGGAATATTATCCAAAAAAAAAACCTCAACAATAAATAAAAGCATGAAAAGCATAAAATTACTCTACACCCTTATTTCACTGCATATCCATCCTCCGGTTATCCTCAAAATTGGTGATTTAGAGCCAGTATCCAATTCCTCACACTATTATTCACGGCCGATTTCAAAACATCGCTTGCGAGGGTCGCAGGTCAAACAGCATGAATATTTATGCTATATCAGATGGCTCAGAATGGAATACCAGAAATATTCCAAGAGTTTGGGAAAATATTCCACGAATCAGTGGAATATTTTCCCGAACTCTTGGAATATTTCTGGTATTCCCTACTACAGGTAGCGGCCTAAGTAGGCCTACAATTACAAATTAGGTAGGGCGGGCCTACAAGATCTAGATCTAACTTTTTTAGCTCATAGTCATAGCAACTTTCGGCTTATTTATGTAACTTAGAAGTTAGAATAAACGTTAAATCTAACGTTCGGCCTACACTTTGAAAGCATACACAATACACTGCACATTCAGTCTCTGTCAGCTGTCTGAAGCTGAAGGGGGGGGGCACATGTCTGCGTACCTAAGAAGTTTGCTTGAGATGCCCTTAAGATTATTTATGCTTTTTTTTATTATTACGTTGTTTTATCCGAAAGGCGAAAGGTAGACTATCCTTCCAAGAAAGCAAGCAAGCAAATTGAAAAAGTAGATTTAGGTCCTCTCTCTCTCTCTGTTGGCCGGTGCAAATCTGCATTAGCGCCCTCACCTCACTCCTACCATGGACCTACTTGTCCTACACTACAGTCATCTACACAGAGTTTGTGCATGTTCCTTCAGTTTCTCTTTTCTCATACTTTATTCATTTTATCCTATTTTTTCTTTTCTTTTTCTTGGATATATCTAGACGATATTGGGGAAGATTCTAAGATTAGGAGAGGCATGTTATGCCTCTGTATTCAGTTTGAGGTTTTTTACTCCTCAAGATGGCTGGCTCATTTCTAGGAACAGGACTTTTATAGTCGTATCTTATTTGCTTGTTTTTCCAGCATCTATCTAGAGCAGCTTCAAACCTGCACACTTTTTTCCTATTTAAAGTAAAATGAGTAATTTAAGAAAACAAGATGCAAAGTCAAGGAAGATTGACGAAAAAGGGGGGAAAAGACAAAATAAAACAGAACCGCCCCCCCAAAAAAAAAAAAAAAAAATATGGTTACTTGATTAGGGCCTAGATCTAGATACTTTCCCTCATTTGGGCATTTTTTAATTCAATCTACCGGGTAAACTTCTTTTTTATTTGGTTCTAGATTGGATAACAGGTATAGGTGGGGAAGTATGCAAGTAAATTGTTGCAGATCGAGAGGTTCAAGCCCTGGTCACTTCTTTTGGAATGATAGTGACGTTAGAGGTCAGTCCCAGGCGTAATAGGAAATAGACTTTCTAGAGGGGTAATACATGTAGGAAATAGACTTTCCAGAGGTATGTGATTCATGTATTATACTGTACAAGTCTGAAATTGATGGAACAGCAGCAGTGTACTTGTACTGAACCAGGCATTGCAGATCACCTTGTGAGTGTGATGCATATATATATCCAAAATCCTTCCATTCATTTTTATGCAGGTTCAACGATGCCAGAGGAGCAGAGTAAAGACATCAGTGTTCGGGTTGCCATCCGTTCCCGTCCCCTCATATCCAAGGAGGTAGCAGAGGGATGTCAGGTGTGTGTTTCCTTCACCCCTGGAGAACCTCAGGTTGTCCTTGGCAAGGACAAGGCATTCACCTTTGATTATGCTTTCAGGGCTGAAGATCCACAGGAGATGGTCTACAAAAAGGTGGTGTCACGTCTTGTGGATGGACTTTTCAAAGGTGAATATGAAGTTCCTTTCAAATTTCACGACTTTTCTCTTAGTATTCAACTATCAAAGAGTAGTTTACAGTACTTAGGAAGTTATCTTTTTTTCTCTCTCTCCTATTGAACAAAATTTACTAAAACTTGCCATCAGTGGTAACTCTACCAGCCTAGCCTGCTAGCCAATATATATCCATTAAATTTAATTACTATTGGAATTAAGTTTAAAGGTAGGTAAGTTCATTGGATTCATAATTTATAGTAACTAGAGATTTCCAACCAGATTCAAATCAGTGTTTATTATGACAGAATAAAATGGATAATTATATTGGCTACCAGTACCAGTTGACTTAAAAATCTTTAAAAACCAGAGCTACATGTATGTCTGTTCAGACAAAACAGGTGGATTTCTTTCTCGTAAGTCTTGAAAATTTGTTCCATCTTTTCACCACCAAGGTTACAATGCAACAGTCCTAGCATATGGTCAGACGGGATCGGGGAAGACATATGCCATGGGTAACGCATACAACATGACGGATGAGATCAAGATGGGGGTGATTCCTAGAGTTATTCAGCACCTCTTTCGAGTGATTGAAGAGAAACAGGACATGGAGGTCATGCTTAAAGTTTCATATCTTGAAGTAAGTCCATTGGAGAAAAAATACAGATTGGTTTGGTATTCCACTTGAATGTATGTTTATTTATGTTTATTTCAAATAATATTTCATATTAATTATGTGTAATCGTAGAACCAACTAGGAAGGCCAAATCAATCTTTGCTTCCAGTCAATTTGATATTTTCTTTAATTCGTTATTACTCTTTGGAAGAATACCCTCTTGTAATTCTTGATATTTTTTTAAAGGTCAACTGGTCAACTATACTACTATAGCTCTTCACAGAAAAGATTCAATAAAAAATATTGATGCTTGATAATCCTGTGTTCTTAGGGTTGAATTTGCTTTCAAGTAATGATGCAATAATTAAAGATAAATAACTGCAGACTTGTTTGAGAATTTAAAATAATAACAAAGGTTTCAACAGAAATTTGTAGTTTTAAGTCATTACTTTATTTCATCACTCCTTTACTTCTTCAAATTCTGTGAATGCTTGAGACATGAAGTAAATTTCCTGAAAACTGTGGGTTGAAAACAAAATGACAAGGAAGTCATAAGTACAAGAGCAACATGAAAGCTTTACATCATCTACGACTTTAACAAATAAATAACTACCTATACATTGATTGTTACATTCATTCTAGATTTACAATGAGGACATCCATGATCTGTTATCTAAAGACAAAAAGGAGTCCCTTGCCATCAGGGAAGACATAGACGGTGGAATAAGAGTAAGTATTTGTGAGTTAGCATAATTAGAGCCAATCTTATTTCGCAGAGTGATATTATAGATATATGGACTGCTTTGTGACCCCGGGGGGGCCACTTCCATTGACGAGTGGATACCATGCGCGACCATGGGGTCTCGAAAAGCACCCTAAACACGTATTTTCTATATTCTGACAATGCACCCCTTAACAAGTATTGGCGTGTGAAACCCTACCCTTAACAAGTATTAGAAACAAAACGATACTCTTGGCAAGAATTCCCTGAATTGAACCCCTAAACAAGTAATTGTTATGTCACGGACGTTGGTTGTCGGTTTTACCTTTACCTACATTTATTTGGGTTTAGTAGAACGGCCCACCTCGCGCAAATCGTACTCTAAACACGTAGTGTTGACTGTTGGGGCAAAAAGTACATCCTTTATAAAACATTTTAGTCCTAATTTTCTATACCCTCGCAAATCTGACCCTAAACACGTAGCTTTCCTAGCGAAATAGATACCCTTTTTTCATTATATTAGTGTTTTTGACACCCTTATTACGTTACGTACGTAACGTGCCCTATCATGAAAAAGACATCCTTTTTACGTGTTTTTTTGGTCGCGCATGGTATCCACTCGTCAATGTAAGTGGCCCCCCCGGGTTTGTGACCCAAACAAGTTCTTTCAGGCACAAGGGACTGAAGGGGTATCTTATTGTTAACTTAGTCCAGAATTGATCAGGGTGGGAGATTAGTGAATTGGCAGTGGGTTATGGATTGGGAGTCAGGTGCCCTCTATGTTAGCTCTGGGGAAAGAGCTTCCAGACATCAAAGTCTTATCTGGGTCCCATAACACAAAAGCTATATCAATCGTTGCAGAACATTTTTCTACGATTAATTGCACTGACTACAATGTACAATTAATCGTACAATTAATCGCTAACCTTACAGGACCTATTCTCAGCCTACTCTGTTAACTATGCTTGGTACCTCAGGTAACGGGCAGGCTTGGCAGAGTTCCGTGTTTTGGAAGGACACTATTAGTCTATTTTCAACCTATCGGAGCCCTGTCTTACAAAGAGTTGTGACACGTAGATTCAAATCCAATTGCCACTTATCTATTTTTCTCGTCTCTTAATTACACAAATTTTAGACCAATAGTGGTTTTATTTGAATGTATTGCAACTCTTTGTAAGATGGGCCCTGATGACTATAGTCTATTCAGCGTTTGTAACAAGAGGTTTATAATGAATTGTAGTATCCATTTTACTATTGAAGTATAAGGGTGATGTTGTCGCCCATTGAAAATAAAGACACCTTCGGTGTGATCTTTGTTGGATGTACAATCTCCTTTGTTCTCTATACAAGGTGTCGGGGTTGAGTGAAGTGACAGTGACGAGTGCTGGTGATATGTTCAGGTGTCTTGAGAAAGGATCTGTAGGAAGAACGACGGGGTCTACGGCTATGAACCTCCAGTCCAGCAGATCGCATGCCATCTTCACCATCTACGTGCAGCTGAAGAAGAAAGATTCAAGGTAAATCAACTTGTGATGGTGTCCAGACATTTCAGCCTCCTTCCCATTTTGATCCCTATTGAGCTCTTATTCATAGAATTATTCATTCTAATCTAAAGAATCTGAAATCAACATCTGGTACTCTCGTATTTCTATTTAAAAAAATAAAACTTTGTACAACACATGCTCCACTTTAATTTTGTGCAATTGCCTACCCGAAGACATCAGAACTTCTATCTTGTGTCCATCAAATATCTTCTCAAAACCTACTGATAGTTCTTATTTCTCCATGCGTCTTGAGTACTGTACAAAGTGGATTTGAGATCATTTGACACTTAATCCTAAATGGACTTGGGGGGGGCATGAAGGATTGGCCCCCCTCAGCGCTTCACACAATATTTCCAAAACGCAAAAAGATAGCCCCGCAAAATTTTATGACTTTTTTTTTAAATTCTCGCGCAACTTTCAGACCAAATTTGCGACATACGGGTTATTGCGAAGCCACATGACTTTTTACGAGACAATGTCATGCCGATAATGGCTCATTTTTATACTTTGTGTACATAGTCTATGGGAAATGAAATTCATAAAAGGGTGATTATTTTTCATTCTAATTGGTCTGCTTAATTAATTTAGGGTTAAATTTAGTTGTTAAAGGGATGGTCCGGGCTAAAAATATTTATATTTAAATAAATAGAGTAAAATTCACAGAGCAAAATTCTGAAAATTTCTTCAAAATCGGATAAGAAATAACGAAGGTATTGAATTTTAAAGTTTATCAATAGTTTGTGAAAACAGTTATATGCACATCATAATGAATATTCATTACATGGGCTGATGATGTCACATTCCCACTTTCCTTTTTCTTAATGTTATTACATGAATCATAAATGTTTCATTATTTCATACATGTGTAAATGACATGTCTCCATTATGATAAAATAAGATGTGGCAATAAATAACTAATGCACTTAATCAGTTGTCAATCCAATCCTTGGTAGAAATATTTTGAATAAACCTATTGAATTTCATATAATAACATACAAATGAACAAGTGGGGATATGACATCAGTCCACCTAATGAATATTCATAAAGACATGCCTAGAACTGTTTCACCCGAATAATGCAAATATCTTTAAAATTCAATAACTTCGTTATTTGTCATCCTATTTTGATCAAATTTTCAGCATTTTGTTTTGTGAATTTTACTCTATTGAGATATAAATATCTCCAGCCTGGACCATCCCTTTAAAAGGTGTGTACTAATTTCCATTTAAAAAATAAAAAACAAAAGATGAAAAAAAGATAGAAATACAAAAGAAATTCTTTTAAAAAAACCAAATACAAAAGGGAAAAAAATGACTTTGCAATTTTTCTTCATGAAAACCTTTAAATTAGATTACAAAGATGACATCTGTAAAGAAAAAAGAAAATTTGAAGTGAAATTGTGTGTAAAATTTGCAAATAATGTTTTTCATGAATAGAATTGTATATTTTATTCATAATATTTAAAAAATAATTATTTTCAGAAATTTTTTATTTATACTGGCTTGTAGTTAATGTGGTAAAGAATGTGCATGCCAAATTTTGACACGATCGCGCGAACGGCGGCCGAGATCAGAAAGGGGGGGGGCATGATGGCCCCCTAGTCCTCAGTACATCTCAAATAGCCCAGTCCTTTGAGGGTTAATACCTTTATACCTGTCGGTCACATTTTTATTTTAACTATTAAAAAGTGGGGTTTAAATACGATGACCGCCAGAATTTACCCCTCATTTTGTCTTATTTGATGTGCAGTACATTGAGGTGGTACAATCATGTTAACAGTCATTTTTGTTTTTTGTGGAAGTTTGCCTCTCTTTGTTTAGTGTATTTCTGTATATATCTGTGTATACATGTACATGTATCTCATTGAATATAGAGTCCCACTCACAAGCTTTGCTACTTGGGGTCCTATAAGAACCTTTCATATACATATCTTTTGTATCATCTGATCGTTAATTTTCATTTTTTTTATTTTTTTATTTAACTTGAACTTGAACTTACCCCTATCATTTTTAAAAAATATTTTATTTCCAGTGAATCATGTTGTCATGCAAAATTTCATTTGGTTGATCTTGCGGGTTCAGAGAGAGCAAAGCGCACCCAAGCACAGGGAGATAGGTTCAAAGAAGGTAAGATAAATTTAAATAACATTGTATTGTAGGTTTATTGATATTCCAGGGGGAATTATCTTTCAACCATTGTATTGCTTTCTTATCAAAGGAATGTACTGCTCTCAATTGAGCTTAATCTTTCACATTACAAACAGTATTTTTGTAACTCTTTACTAATATGTATGATGCTTATGATGACAATCCTCCTGCTAATTGTAACTGTTGTAATATTTTGGTATGGTATCATTTTGTGTGTGTGTGTTGAATTATACTTTAGGTACACTTAACTTTATCTATGATTCATGCCAAAAACAGTAAACTATATGATGTTTGTTATGATTTAAATAAAAAAAATTTACGAATGATTATGAATCATGTATGCAGAAGAGAATAATGAATCAAAGAAAATAGTAACAATACTTTTTAATTTGGGCATAAAAATATTGTTTTTTTGTTATTGTTATTCATTGTCATCAATTTCATTTAATTCTTTTTTATAATTATTGTTTTTAATGCTCTATTTATGTCATTATTTATTATGATCTTTGTCATCATCATCATATTCATCATCACCATACTTGGTAGACTCATTTGAAAACTGACTGACACATCTTATTTTTCTCAATTTTACATCTTTTACAGGAGTAAATATCAACCGGGGTCTTCTGTCACTTGGCAATGTAATAAGTGCACTTGGAGATGAGAATGGCCGTAAAGCTCACATACCATACAGAGATTCCAAACTAACAAGGCTTCTACAAGGTAAATATACTAGAAGAACTTAGGGTTCAAGATGGGACCAACAAAGCATAGCTACATTCTCTGCTCCAAATCACTTGTTTTCAGGGCAAACAATTCTAATGTTTTTATTTTTAAAATAATTACCATATGACCTCCAGGATAATGCTTAGAATACATGTCTGAAAATATGTAGTTTCCCTCATCTTGATATGCTTTCATAATTTCTTATTGTTTGAATCTACCTGAAGTCCTCCTTTCATCTTTCTCAAAACATTTGTGGTGTTAATATGAAAGTTGACATTTGCGCCCTTCAGAGTGGCATCATAATATGCAGCCAACATTGCTTTTGCCGACTTCAGGTATCAGAGATGGAACTTTGCCGAAGTGAAAGGTATTCATGACCCATCTCATTTATTAAACTTTTTTTTCTCTCTGTTTTTAATTGTTCTCCGCACATTCAGCAAGGAAATTTGGACTGTAAGCTTATTCATAATAGTGATTTGTCTTTTATTGTTTTGATTTTGTTTCGTTTGTAGATTCTTTGGGAGGAAACAGCCAGACTGTGATGATTGCTTGCATCAGCCCTGCCGACTCCAACATGGAGGAAACTTTGAATTCCCTGCGCTATGCAGACCGGGCTAGACGCATTAAGAACAAACCCATTGTAAACAGAGATCCACAGACAGCCGAGATGAATAAACTTAGACAACAGGTGAAAATGATGATTAAAAACCTTTATTTTGGAGTAAAGGCCAAATTAGCTTCAAATCTTAGCCAATCGTACGATTTCTATGACGTCATTACGGCTACATGTAGATATTCATTTGCTTTTATTCTGATAAGGATGATAACGATGAATTAGAACATTACACATTAAGATATTTCATGTCTCAATACACGTATTAGCATCAAATTCTGCTACGTTTTATTCCAATATTGGGTCGCAGATCAATCGTAAGGTGTGCTGTGGCCTTAAGTTGGATGGGGTTTAACATTGATGTTGCATGCATGATATCAAGCATTGCTCAGATGGATTGACTCTCAAATTCAAAAGTGTTCTGACAGTTGAATCACTCTCCTTTTTAAGCTTACATGCCTGAAGTACTCAGTTTGAGAAATATAGGCTCCTTTTCACTTAGTTTAGTATGCATATTAGATATGAGTGTGGTTTACTTGTCACTTTGTATTGTAAGCTTACATGCCGTGAAATTTTGTCATTTTTTGTATCTGAGCGAATGGGGGAAAGTGGGCAATGTACATGTAGGCCTATTTTCACTTATTTTAGTATACATATGGAGATGTTGAAGCATACATGTAGTTAAAAGTTGTTTTTATTTTAACTGTTACAGCTGTAGCCTAATTATTCATCTTGGTCATATTGAAAAGCTTTGGCCATGTCATTTGAATTAAATATGATTACTTTTATTTTGTTAATCAACTTTATCTTTAAAGGTTCAACAACTTCAGATCCAGCTTCTTCAAGGAAAGATTATCAATGGAGAGGGTGATTCTGCTGCTTTGGGGTAAATATTCATCTTAAAATAAAACTAGATTTATATTTATTTCATCAAAAGTGCATTGCTTTTTATCCAGCCATCATTTATTGGAATGCTTTTATTCAGCACATTTTATTCTTCATCCAATTTGCCCAAAAAATATACCAGTATGTTATATTTTCTTCTTGGGAAAGCAAAATTATAATTCAAGAATACCAAGGAAATTGATTTTTCTTCACTAATAGACCCTTCCATAAATTTTCACAAATTTTCCTCCAAATTACATCATCTGGTTGTACAGATATGTGTCAGGTTTTGACAGAGCCCAACAAGTGATGTTGGACTATGGTTTCTTCCTCAAATTTGATAATAATTTCTTACTTATCATATTAGCCTTGCTAATATGCAAATTAAGTATTTATTTCATTTATTTATTTGGTTAAAAAAAAACCATGAATATATGATTCAAAGGTCCAAAGACCAAAAGCAAGCATGTTTCACAATAATTACAACATAATTGTAAAAGAATTGATAATTATATTATCATATTTATAAATACACATTCATCAAATTAAAAAATGTTGAAAATAGTTCTCATAATACAAGGAGCAATAGTACTGAAGTACCAGTTTGATAAACTGTTTTATTGAAATTGATTCATTTGACCTGTCAACATACTTCTTTTTGTGACATTATTTAGACAGTGTATGTGGAAAATAGACCTTGGAATGTGTGAATACTAAAATGTTTGTTTTTATTTTAGCATGGAAGGAGGCCAAGATCTGAAGACCTTATTGGAGAGAAACAAGTCATTAGAGGTGAGCTATTTATTCATCTAACTTCCCACAAACATATTAGTCAGTTGTTTGAAATTGTCTACTTTGCTGATGTATTGTAAGTGATTGAACAGCAAATTGTGAATCAAGTTCCATTGTTTCCTTTTACAAGGGCTGGGAATAAGTGCAAATTACATAGTTCTGTCATCGATTTCAGTTCTCAAAAGAAATAATCATTCTTATAAGCCCCCATAGAAATAAAATGAAATTTGCAAACGAGGAGGAATGTTATGTAACATGTACCGTGTTTACACTTAATCGGCATTTGAATCGGCTCGCGGTTCTGAACCGCGAGCCGATTCAGCATCGGCTTTTTCATAGCGTGTAAACGCGAGCAACTTGAATCGGCTCGCGGTTCAGAACCGGCAATTGTGACGTAATTGTAAGCGCACTGATCCAGCGTTGTCTTTATTATGACGTATATTGTAGGTATGCTTATCATTTCAGGTTCTTGCATCGGCTCGCGGTTCTGAACCGTGAGCTGTAACAACGTGTAAACGCAATCCAAATGCCGATTCCGCATCGGCATTTGGTTCAGAACCAATTGCCGATTAAGTGTAAACACGGTAATGATGTCACAGGATTTTAAATGATTTCTTTATATTGGCGATGGTCTGGAACACTTTCATGAATGAATATGGAAACTTTTTTTAAGAATTACATGTAAGGGGAATTTTTAGAAGAATCTATTTTATTATTATAGAAAGCATTCAGAAAATGTCTGTTTACAGAAGAGTTCAATACCCTGAATGCGAAGAACATTTCCACAAATTTGTAATGTTTTTGTTTTTTTCGTTATCTAATTGTTGAATAGGCTGAAAACGCAAAGCTCTCAAGTGAACTGCAGTCATCTATAGATCAAACGACTCAAATGTATGAAAAGGTTATACTGGTAAGTATTTGTTATGTATTTTGTTAAGAAAGTGAGAGAAATGGAATTTGAAACTGAAAGGTGCTTTTTCATTCATGTGAGATGGCAATGGGAAAGTATTTTACTAAACATGCTTCTTGTACTTTGCTTTTCTCTTCTCTTAGGCCGAGATGACCAAAGAAAAGCTCAAACAAAAAATCAATGAGCTCAGGGCGAGGGCTGACATGACCATCGGAGCTCTAGACCTGACCATCGCTGAGGGTGGCACTGAGCATGACATGTCAAAGGTCAAAGAGCAGCTCGGTATCATGAAAGAACTTCAACAGAAGATAGTAGATTTAGAAACTCAACATGAGGAGGATGAGAAGGCTGAAGCACTCTATGGGGATGCTGAGTCAAGGCCTACGGTTAGTATCATTTCATAGTAAATTCATAAATGCACAGGTAGTCTGAAAGATTGCACTCGTTGGGCCATGTTTCATAAACCTGTTTATATGGCAAGTAATGTGTTTCTGTTACAAGCTTTTGAAATCCTGTGATTTGATTGGTCAACAGAAAATTGTCATAGATTTCTAGCATGGTTTTTTTTGTGATATGAATGTGTGTTAAATGATAATTTTTTTGTAAAGTCATGTGCTAATGTGGGTGACTGGAATATTGATAGCTAAATGTATTTCTCAGTCTTTGATTTGACTACCGGTAGGTATTTAAAGTTGAAATTGACTGATGTTTATTAACAGAAATATCAAGGCAAATTATGTGTTTGGCTCTATTCCAAAAGTATTTGAAAGTTAAACATGCTATATAGAATGCTGAAAAACCTTCATATTCCTGCTGTTCAAAGTCCCACGTAACTTTATGAGATTGTCAGGCATGACTTTACAAACAACAATATGAAATGACTTCTAAGGGTTAAAATGATTTCGCCACAGGAATCTATTTTATTGAATGGCCCTGAATGTTTAATCTCGGTACATACAAGATAATTTTGCCATCAATATGGTATTAAAAGCATGTACTTTGTTTGATATTTTCATTTCTTTGCAGGGATCCACTTTGTTTGTCTGTAGATAATAACGATTGATATAATATTTAGTTCTCGTATAGTGCATACCACGTATCATTTAACATTTCTAGGTGCTTTCAAATGACTTGGATATTACTGCTTTCGCCCAGTGAGCTTTTTACAGTGCATCAGCTTTTCAAGGAATAAATTCCTGCCAGATGATAAATTTCTGAAAGTTGTATTTTCTAAATTTTATAAATGTTCACATTAACATTACTTTGTCCTCAGACCGCTGCTACCTCATCAGATGGGACTGAATTCACCGGATCTTCACCACGGCCCGAGGGGGAGGACTCGGCCACTCCTGATATCACCAAGACGCATGCCCTTCGTCAGGCGGCCCTGAGCAGAGAGCTCCACGAGCTCAACCAAGCTCTAGCTAGGAAACAGGAACTTGCACAGACCATGGGACAGAGTGATGAGAAGATGGAAGTCATGAGGATACAATATGAGGTTGGTCCTTTATAATCAGGGAGTTTTTGCAATTGCAACAGGCACGCATTCTGCAACATGTTAAATCTATTAAACATCCAAGTCAAATCACAATGGACAGCTGAGAGGTTAACTTAAAAAAAAAGAGTTTTCTGAAAATCTGAGATACAAGATTCTATCTACAATGTACCCAAGTCAACCAGGACAAAATTTAGAGGCCTTCCGTCCATATGAAGCTTTGCAGAAAAAAAAATGGACAGCTGAGAGGTTATCGTCGAAAGTTGGTGGACCAGGATAGCAGATCGTCCTCAGACCTAGGCGGGATGAAACATTGCCAGTATCTTGTTTGTCCAGATACCAGGAAGACACTCCAGTTTTGATTCACTGTTTTTGACAAAGACGGCTTTGTCATGAAGGGCTTTGGACAATAGATTCTCTGCGTTCCAGAAGGTGTCTGCGTAGTGATTGCAAAAAATCCCGATTATGATAGTGATGATCGACATTCAAAAATGTATCCACATAATTTATATTATTTTGTAATCCAATATATCAGTGAAATTGGGAATTGATGTTAAAAATCAGGACAATTGTAAGTTAAAGCATGAGGTTGCATCCCCCTCCTTTTCATCCTTATCGTTTGGTGTGTGCATATCTCTTACTTTATGCTTGTTTTTGTAAAATAGTGTAATATTAATTTGATGTTTTCCTGTGTCGTGTTTTATGTTTGTTTCAATATATTACTGTATGGTATTCATTTTATGTTGCCTTGTATCATGTTTGTGTAGAACAGGTAACCTGTGCTGATTGTTATGATTGTCTCCCCTTTTTGATCACTAAAAAACAGAGCTGCCAAGTAGTACGATTTTTCCATATTTAGTACGTTTTTGCAACCAAAATACGGCAGTACGTTTTTTCTTTAAAAAATACGTTTTTTGTATTTTTTTTTTTTAAATCGAAATTTTTTGAGAAAAATCATCTCTATATGTCTCTATTTCATAAAACGTACACAAATATGGTTATTAGATCAATGTAATTTCAGGTAACTTTTATTTTTCAAATCATTTTGTAAAAACCAGGGTGAGATATACACAAGTTTCAATGTTTTTTTTTTTCATCTGCAAGAGCAGTGCACATTTTAGCTTGCATGTATTTTTTCCTTTATGAAACACTCATTTTTGTTCTCCCTTTGCAGACGACTATGAAGCAGTTAGAGGACCAAGTGACTACATTGCTGAAGGAGAAGGAAACCTTGAGTCATGAGCTCTTTGCAAACAAATCAAATGCAAATACCAACAAGTAAGATTGGATTTCATTTCATGTCATTTGATTGGTTGTGTCATATATTTGAACACTTGTAGACACTTGATATTTGTGTACCTTGTAGTCATACAAAATTAGATCATTGCCAACGAAACTTGTCTATCTCAGTTCAAGACTAAGTTGACCCTTTGCAGGCGGGATTGGAAATACACGCATATTAAGCTTAGCATACACTATGCGACACTGATAAATTAAAAAGTTATATAAAACGGATGCGTTAAAGGTTTGATCTAGAATGTGGCATATATCGGTAAAGGAAGCAATTTAAATGTTTGATATGAAAAGAAATGATATCCCTGATGTGCTAAATTTTGGGGGGGTATGAAAGCACTTTACAAGCATAGAGTTGGTTGAAACTTTACATACACAGGTTGTGTCTGTGAATTGTCATAATTGTAATTATGCTTTATACATTGAGGGATGATTGATTAAAGTGATTTTTCTTTTGTACATGTAGATTGAGTGAGCAGCGCCGGAAGAGACTTCAGGAGTTGGAGGCAGAACTAAATGCATTAAAGAAGAAGATTAACTCACAAGCCAAGCTCGTTAAACTCAAAGAGAAGAGTGATCTTACTGTTGGTAAACTCAACAATGAGATTGGGGTATGAATACATCTCTACTTAACTTTATTACTATTCCTTGATCCATCCCGTCAAGTTTCGTCTCTCTACCTAAACAATGATAACCAAAGCTGGATATACATACACGTGTATAGTGCCTTTTTTTTTCAAGAGAAGGACAACTACTGTTACCCCGGACTCCGCTCAAACTACTGCTTCGAGCACTCATAGCAGTCAAGGAATTACATACAATCCTTTAATTTTACCTGGGTTGAGTTCAGCACAATGTGGATGAATTTCTCGCTTTGTACTCTATATGCTATTCTTATTTTGTCACCGTAGCAGTGATATCAGGTGCTTAATGATATTTCATTGAACTTTGACCTTTCTTTTGTTTCAGGCAATGAAGCAAGCCAGGGTCAGATTAATGAAGCAGATGAAAGAAGACACGGCCAGATTCCAACAATGGAAACGAACAAAGGATAAGGAAGTTCTGCAGCTCAAAGCTAAGGTACCTTTATTCACCATATAATTTTGGTGCTTATACATGTATGTGACAAAATTGGGTTGTTGTAAGATCAGTAAACTAATTGATACTTACCAAGCAAGTTGTTGCACTTTATGCACAGGTTAATACATGCTAGAGATCTTGACACATTAAAGCACAGTCAAAACTTATTTCTTATTTTTGTACTCTATTTCTCTATAAAGAAATGATAATTATAATTTCTTTCATGATCAATTTTAAGAAATTTCACAAAAAGTAGCAATTTTTCCAGCTCCTTCAATGGTAAAAGACATCACTCTTGATTTAAATTTTTTTTAAATTCAATTCAGCCTTGTCAAATTGACTCTACACTGTGCTCTGTTAATCTATCTTCTCATCGATGTGTTGTCAAGGATAAACTATTTTCATGATTTATAATCTATACATGTATAAAATTTGAATAATTGAATATTTCATAGAATTTTACTTTGTTTGTTAGTCTGGTGTAATGAATAGATATTAAATAGTATTTGAGTCTACTGTACCAATCTATTTGTATTGATATGTATCCCAATATTTTTCGCACAAAAAATACTGCAATGTTATTTACATGTTCAAAATACATAGAGCTCTAATTTGAGTTTAAAGATCAAAAATTGAATATTTCCATTATCTATGTTTTATTATTTTTTTAAATATTTGTTCAGGATCGCAAGCGTCAATTTGAGTTTACAAGGTTAGAACGTCAGAATCAGAAGACTCAGAATGTTCTTAGGAGAAAGATGGAAGAGGTATATGACTTGTATTTTCTTTTATCTTCATCATCCATGTTCAAGATCAATTTATAAATAATTGATTGTGTCATACTTAGGCATTCTAATACTTGTTGTCATACATATACCCTGGATACATTTGTTCCAAAGCAATTGGTTGATAATATGTGCTCAAACAACAAAAACACAATAGTTGCTCTGCTTATAAATAGTAATGTGACAGAAATTTTTCTTGTATTGGTAGTAGGAGTACTTATAATTGGAGCAGACATGTCTTTATGCACTTATCTGTTTGGCCGCAAGTGATGTATATGATCAAAGAAAGAAAGGATATAAAAGGAATGCTTGAAAAGGCCCTTCCATTATGGATACATTTATTATGTGGAGCGTCGTGGCCCAGTGGATTAGTCTCCGGACTTTGAAACAGAGGGTCGTGGGTTCAAATCCCAGCCATGGCGTAATTTCCTTCAGCAAGGAATTCATCCACAGTGTGCTGCACTCGACCCAGGTGAGGTAAATGGGTACCGGCAGGAAGTAATTCCTAAAAAAGCTGTGTGCACCGAATAGGTAGCCTAGCTTAGCCGGGTAATAATAGCAGGGCCCGCTGGGAGAACAGTTTTCGGAACTGAAGTGGCTAACCTGGGTAAATATACCTTTATTATTATTATTATTGTTATTATAATTTTATTATAGGAAACATCCCAGGGTTGTTTTTATGACCCTTGTTCCTTCGTTATTACCAACCATGAAATATCTCTGCAATTGAGTTTTTCCTCTGTATCTCTCACGTAACAGGCAGCAGCTGCTAATAGGCGCCTGAGAGATGCCCTAGAGAAGAAGAGTAACGCAAGGAATGGAAAGACGGTTGATAATACCAATAGACTAGAAGGAATGGGAAAGAGAATCAAGGTAAGAATTCTTAAAGGTAGTCAAGATTTTATTGAAAAAGTATTATTTGTAATTTGAAGTTATCCTTGTAAACTTGGTATTCCTGCTGTCAATTGTACTATATCACATACCTGCCAAATGTTCCTATTTGATAGGATATTTCCTAATTTGGCTTTCCTTTTGTGTTCCTATTTCTGTGAGAAAAAAAAATCTGAATAGGAAGGTCAAAATAGTTCTATTTCTGGAAATTGAAATTTCTTAGTAATTTGTTCCAATTTCTTGGCTGTCAGGTTTGGGACATATGATAAATTAACCTTCCTCTGATAATCCCCAGTCAAAGCAATTTTTAAGACGAATAATTTCTCCAAAGTATGCTATATTAATGTAGTGCCATTATACAGTGCGTCCCAGAAAAACGAAATCGAGATTAAGCGATGATTTATCATAACTTAATCACAAATACAATAGACAAATGACAAATGTAAAGCTTAGAATCTCCTCTTTCATCTGATATTACTTAGAGTATTCCTCATTCACGCATGAGTGAGCAAAAACAATTTGAACAAAGGATACCAAACACTAATTTGGCGGGGGGTATCTGAATTTCAAAAAGAAAATCACATGCCTGAAAAGTTCAATATCCGCTCTTTTATTTGATACCTTAATCACAAAAAATGGTCAAGAAGTAAAAAAGTTATGTTACCTCGAAACAATGCTTGTATTTCCATAATTTCATTAAATAAACGTGTTTTCACCGGTTTCCCACAGAAGCTATCGCATGGTTAACAAAAGACTAAATGCATGGCTGATCGTCAACAAAACGGAGTGACAAGTGAGTTTGAACGCTTGCCTGTAGAACCTCTTCATTTTATGAAATTATTGAAATTCAAGCCTTATTTCAAATAACCAGAACTTTGTTATTTCTCAACCATTTTCTGCAATTGAGGTATCAAATTAAAGAGCAGATATTGAACTTTTTGACAATGTGGTTTTCTTTTTGAAACCCAGATACAGCCCGCCAAATGACTTTTTGGTATACCCTCTTCAAATTGTTTTTGCTCACTCATGCGTGAATGAGAAATAATCTAAGTAATTCCAGATGAAAGGGGGGATTCTAAGCTTTACAATGGTAGGTCATTTGTCTATTGTATTTGTGATTAAGTTATGATAAATCATCGCTTAATCTCGGTTTCGTTTTTTCTGGGACGCACTGTATATCACTTAGGGGATAAAGTTGCCTGTATTTAATTCTTGTATATGTATATTTTATCCTAGTCGTGGATCGACCATGAGCTTGAGGTACGAGTGAGTGTGAATGAAGCCAAGAGACATCTAGCTTCACTTCTCAACGACCGCAAGACACTATCACAGGAGATCAGGAGAAGGGAAGCAACACAACAGGATGATAGTCAGGTATTATATATCACGATTACAGTGATTTCAGCTGTGCAATAATGACAGGGATGCCAGAGTTCCGGCTATAGCCGGAATTCCAGCTTTTTCATTTTTTTTACCTTAAGTTCCGGCTGGTCGAGTTTTCTCAGGCCGTACAGAACTGTCAACGGCCAGATCCGGCCGTTCAATGAGATGTCTTTGCTCCATACGGCTGTTATATGTACCTAAGCTATTGTGCAAGAAAAAATCCTGTGATATAATGGAATTAGACTTGTACGAGCCGGTCAGTTTAACGCTAGTTTTAATCAAGGTTTTTTGTGCGTGTGTGTGTATATGGTCGCATTTTGCTAGGCTGCACTGTATGTATGTGATTGGTGGTGACTGATCGCCATACATATGGATTCTGAATGTAACTTTGAATTTTGATCAAACGACTGTATTTGAGTCTAGTGTAATACCAATGCGATAGTGGCATGGGTTGCATGGCCATGCATTTGATGCGCGATGTGTATGCCTACACCGGCCGTACACGGTGTTTTCGCGCTCCCGTTCAATTCACGTTATTCTACTGAGCTGATTCTCCATTTCAATTGTGGATTTAATCATAATTTTTCAACAAGTATGGATGTTGAAAGAGGAACCAACATTAAGCAAATAGACAGTGGAATCAAGAACAAATTCCAGTGGAAGTGGTTGGAGAACAAAGACAATAGTGGAACGTTTCTCTCGGATTATATTTCATGAATTAATTGTAAGTTGAGGCTCTGCAACCTAAAAAAATGCCCAAAACTTGAGCTAAATTTTTGGGAAAATGATCCCTAAAATAGGCTCAGATTGCATCAGAGACCATTTATAACCCTAGAGCCTGGACCCCGGACGAATGGGACTTCGCGCTTCGCGCTCGTCATGTGCGCTTCGCGCACATAATTTACCTTCCAAAAAAAGTTCAGGCCCTGGGACCATTTGCCACTGGCATCCCTGTAATGATTACTATTGCACCAAAAGAACTAAATTTTGTGATATCATAATGTAAAACAAATTACTGTCATTGCCCATGCAATAGTAGAATTATATCAAATTTGGGCTGTACGATTTCAGACCTGCCAACCAGTACGTTTTTGGCCTATTTAGTATATTTTTTTTTTACAAAATCGTAATTTATTTAGAAAAATCATCTCTATATGTCTCTATTTCATAAAACTTACACAAATATGGTTATTAGATCAATGTAATTTCAGGTAACTTGTTTTATTTTTCAATCATTTTGTTAAAACCAGGGTGAGATATACACATGTTTAAATGTTTTTTTTTTTCATCTGCAAGAGCATTGCGCATTTAAGCTTGCATGCAGCTTGAGCGCCGCGATGAGCGAGTGCGCCACGCATTTTATTATGAAATACACTTTTTTTGGGAAAAAATACACTTTTTTATCAAAAAAAAAAAAAAAAGTTCATTGCACCTCGATATGGCTCGATTGTTTTGTTGTGGCGGGCTGGCGGCATCATTTTTTTTTATGTCACAATTCCCTTTCTCGAGCAAGATCTAGATGCTTTTGTGCAGTTAACATATTTGTTAGCAGTAAAACAAGTGCACTGAAAAAAAAAAGGAAACCTTGATTTTTATATTTAAAAAATCATTTTTGTAGATTACAGATATTGGTTTCTTCCTTTATAGTGGTGTCAGATGTGGAACATAAAAGATATACCATCTTGATTTCAGTTGACAAGGAAAACGGTTATATCCTTGGTGAGCTGGATGTATATGCTATCTTCCTCAGTTTTGCTTTGTAATGACGGCTACATCCACCTTGCCTTAGAAGCAGGCATGATATTCTCCCGATTAAAATCAGAATTCTGATAAAAAAAAAACAAATTCAGATTTTTTTTTCTTTTTTCATTTATTTATTTATTTTTCTTCATTTTTTCAGATTTTTTTTTGTTTATTTATTTTTTGTGTGTGAAATCCTTTGCCCAAGACCATTTTCATGCTGTTCTTTTTTACTGCTTTTTAAAGTCAAATGATAAAACTATCATGCAGACTCACCTTGAAAAATCACTTTTGATTTCTTTACTATGCAAGAGCTTGTAACCCCTACTGGGGTGCCTTGGACTTCGGCAGTGACCTTAGTAGCAACCCTTGGCTATTTTTCAGAGGTTTTTTTTTTTCAGAGGTGAATATCATGCCTGCAAAAGTGGTGTCTTGCCTATAGCCTTCACCAATGGTGATTGTTTATTCATGAACTATCTTTTATCATTTCTATTTTGTAGGAACCAAAAGGAAAACCAGCATTAGATGAATTGAGATCTGAGATGGAACTTAGGAGTGCTCAGATCTCAGATCTGCAGCAGAAAATTATGGATGCTGACAATGGTGAGTGCCTGGATTCTCATTCTTATGTCTCATACTTCTTGGGTTTAGTCAAAGTCACTATGTAGGAATCTTTTCCAGAGAAGATATTATGTTCAATATGTGATGGGTCAATACACAAAGGTAAATGATGATTCACCCCAAAGTGTCCAAAATGCCCCTGATAACTTGGCAAAATAGTCCATGTAAATTGCACTGGGCTCAATTCTAATTGAAACTTGACCTGAACAGAAGTTGAAAATTCACACAAACTTTCGGGTAAAAAAAAATCCCCTGGAATATAATTGAGAGAAAAGTATTTTTCTTTATCGTTTTCATTAAATTCACTTTATGAACTGAAGTGTGCATCAGATAAATTTGGTGCATACTTCTGGTGGGGGCAGTTCCCTGTATGTGTAAAACATATATATCTTTGTCCTTTAAAAAACTACCGGTATAGGAAAACAACTTGTTGTTTGGGAGGGCGGAAATTGTTGGAAAGGAATTAAATGGCCGGGAAATGTGATATTATTTATATTATTCACCTCTTCCTATTTTACACATTATACATCTCATTATCCTACAGATGAGAAATCACAGACCAATAGATGGCATCACATCACTAGTATGCCTGAAGCGAAGACTGGTATTGACAGACTCATGGAAGCAGTAAGTCAAACCACTTTGATATTTGTACACAAGGCTATTCAACACTGATATTTGTTGTGAACTATGTCCATCCAAACATACATCAGCAAGTGTGTTTTTACAATGTTGTATAGATTCAAAAGCTTATTGTTCATCAGGGAATAACAACAACTGCAAATATCAAACAATTGATGTTAGGGTCAATTAATGATTGATGGAATGTATGAAGGGAGGATTATGTTTAATACCGAATGAAAGAGTGATACGCTATTTGAGTGAATGAATGAAATGGATGAATGAATAAATGAAATTGTGATAGCGGAATGAATGCCTGTAGAGATGGGTACCCTACAGAGAGAGCTCATTGAACTTCAGCTTGTGGAACACAGAGACAAAAAAAAAAACAAGTGAATTTTTGAAGGACAGAAGAACAAGTCTGCTTAAATTTGTTATAGGTCTTGTTTTGAAATGGGTACCCTACAGGGTTAGCACTGTGGGCTTGAGCTCATAAAGCACATTGAGGCAATGGATAGATGTTAACTTTTGACAAATTTTCCTATAGACCACAATATTAAGGGATGAGTTGGGTATCTTAAAGAGTAAACCCTCTGAGCTGCAGTCATCTGAACCTCACAATGACATGGAATGTAGATGATTGAATAGAAGAAGAATAATAAATTGAAATCGTAACTATTTTTCTTGTAGGCCACATTATCAAGGGTTGACTTGGGGATCTTAGAAAGCAAGATGTCTGAGCTGCAGGTATTACTTGACGACGCTAAAAAGGACAAAGAAGAGATGGAGACGGAAATGAACGAGGTGAAGATGGCTTATGAGAAAGAAAGGACTGAGATACAAAGAGCACATGAAGACAAGGTTAGAATGTCATCTCTTGAATTTGTTACAATTATCTTGTGTTCATTGTATTATATGTTGACTTATTAGTGTCCTGTTCCATGAATTGATAACTTTCCAATTAATTGTAACTACCACGGTAACACTGGCTCGTCAGAATTATGGCTACCATGGAAGCTACCATAAATGACAACTTGCCATAGTAGGTTTAAAAATTAATGCTAACAGACCCGATATTTTTGTTTGCCTTATGTTTTAAGTCAATCAATTTATGAGATTTGTTTAAATTCTGTCTACATTCTGTTGTTGATCTTAAGTATTTTAATTTCTATTGGAGTCCTGCCCATGCTTTGAGTGAGGTTCATGATTTTAATTGAAATAATTACACTGTAGGTCTTTGGATACTAAACAGAGGGTTGGAATCTTCATCACTGTGCAACGCAATGAATGCATGTTACCTGTTTTTAAATTTGTTTGATGGTAAAGCCTTTCTCAGATCCCAGGTCAGGTCTTGTGATGAAACATACGCTCTGTAATTTACTCTGTCGTATTTTCCTTTCAGATTTTGTACCTACTAACCCAGCTCTCTGCAGCTTCTGATAAACCAGATGACTCAGAGCAAACAGTCCACGCAGAAGAGAGTGTACTCAAACAAAGACTCCATTTCCAGGTCAGAATATGATTTTTTTTTTTCTGCAAAGCTTCATATGGACGGAAGGCCTCTTAATTTTGTCCTGGTTGACTCGGGTACATTGTAGATAGAATCTTGTATCTCAGATTTTCAGAAAACTTTTTTTTTTTAGTTAATCTCTATAATCAAGAGATTATTCATGAAATTACCAGCTCCTTTCCATAAAATGAAGACATAAGGCAATATCAAAGGGATACATGTACAGTCATGTTTCTTACACTTTTATGTAGGTTTCTTGTTTTATTTTCAGTTTTTCATCGTCTGCACTGATGTTTGAATTTAAAAGCCTATAAACAGAGACCAAGAGAAATATGAATAGTATGCATGACGTAGGGTGGGAAGGAACTGAACGTAGAAGTGACAAATGATTGTAACACATATTGAATAACGACTGTAAGAACCTACCCCCTACAGTACTAAACAGTCTGCCGCACTAACGCTTTCCCGCTATTCACGAAAAGAATGGAAATGCGCTATTACACTTCGCTGCGCAGTCCTCCAAGGTCGCACTCGTTTGATTGACACTAGTTTTGAATAGACGTGTGCAGTCGTTTAATGTAAATCACTGTACGTATGCATGCATACTAGGAATGGCTATTGGTTGCATCACGAATTGTGGTGTAGCTGATGTTTTGTTGTTTTTGTTGTACAAAAAAACATAAACTATGAATCAATTATGTAGGCGTTTTTTAGTTGTTTTCACGCAATTTCTAAAATAGCCCACGTGTATAATAAATGTGTACCCATCGCTGCAAGTGTTCTCGTGCACTGCATCCATGCATGGGGCACCATTGCACAGTGGCGTAACAAGTGGGGGGGGGGCAAGCTGCCCCCCCTGGCGGATTTCACCAGGAAAATAAAAACAAAATGGAAAAAAAAGAAAAAAGGGAGGGAGAAAGAAAGAAAGGGAAAGGGGAAGGAAAGGGAAAATGAAAGGAGGAAAAGGAAAGGGAAAAGCGAAAAGAAAAAGAAGAATTTTTTTTATTGGAAAAGGAAGGAAAGCGGGAAAAGGAACTAAAGAAGAACATTTGAGAAAGAACAAATCATTCCGAAATAGGCCTATGTAATGCAATAACATGATGGGAAATAAATTAAAAGATGACAAAGTGGCAAACAATAGCAGGAAACGAAGGTAGAATGCCTTGGTCAAAAGCCAAATTGGAAAACAAAGAAAAGGGACAAGAAAGAAAAACTTAATAACACAACCCGGCTGCCGAGGATTGAAAATAAAGAGCGGGGAGAAAGATGGACAGCACACACACAACATTGTGCTATAAGCTTGCTAAATTATATGCAAATAAGCTACCCGGGGCAGGGGCTCTTCATCTGCAACCTTCAAATTGATCTATAACGCCCCCTGTATAGGGACCCGTCTTAGGAACCGAAAGAAATGGTGCCATTATGACTATTTGACGGGCTAATTGGAAATCACGTTCATTTATCATTAGTGGATCATTCTTTACCATATACATGTACAGTAAAGACATAAGTTATTTTTTGTTTATTTTCCTCTGTGTTTGTGTGACTGTGTGTTCAGTGTACTTATGAAGCCTGTGTATAGGAGTACTAGTTATGTTCGTTTGATTTTGAGCTGTCATCATTGTAAATAGCAGTTTCACATATAGACTGCTCGGAAAAGTGCAGCGCCTGGTGAGAACATCTATATTTGCACGTTTCAATCTTCGAGACAAAAACTCCCACCTAATTACGTATTCCAGTGAAGATTTCTCAAAATGTCATGGATAATTCCGTTCTAAATTCACAGAGGAGAAAATTCCAATATTTTTCGTTTGCATTGTAGAGTATGCAGAGGATTGAACCATGACATTTTGTGCAAGAACGTTTCAAACAATGACAGTTGAACCCCGCAGAATTTTTACATAGACATAATGTGCGATGATGGGGGATGGCGCTATGAATTATGCATGAGCCTTGTTTTAGCGGATATCCATTCTTTTCGTGAATAGCGGAAAACCGTTAGTGCGCCTAACTGCTAAATGATGAAATAGGATGATGATGGTCATAAAACCTTATCACAAACATGTTCATTTAATCCTTGTACTGGTAAGTTTCTGGTGGTCTCCAACCTTATTTGTCTACTGCCCGTTTGGCCACATCCCAGATGGTCCAATACACATTGGTCTACAACCAGTTCAGCTGATAACCATTTGGTCTCATTGCCCTTAGTATATTGACCATTTCATTTAAAGGGGAATCCAACCCAAATAAAAACTTGTTTTTATAAGAAAAAGAAAAATCAGACAAGTTGATAGGTGAAAGTTTGAACAATATTGGACAAACAACAAGAAAGTTATGAATTTTTAAAAGTTGTAAATATTGGTAATCACTATACTCATGGAGACTTCAAATTGGCCGCATATGAGATGTCATAGTGATGTAAGGCAAGGACTACTCTTCCATGTACTGTTATACCGAGGTTGTTTTACCTGACTGCTAAGAAAGCACGAATGCCTGTGAGCAAGCAACCAGGGGACCAACGGCTTAAGGTCCCCTCCGAGGGACCTGGTAATGAGGATAATTGCCTTACCAAAGGGCACTAGCGCACCACTTGGGAATCGAACCCGGGTCACCGGAATCCGAAACCCCCGCTCTACCGACTGAGCTATCGCGCCTCCCATACTCCAATACATATTATGGCTAAAATGTCATTTTTCCCAAAAGTTTTATTTCAAATTATATTTTTCTTTCATGAGGACATAAAACAATATACTACCTGGGTTTTATTTAGATTACTGCCCCAGGGGAATGGGTACTTGGGAGAAAACCACAAATCCCTGATAATAAAGTACATGGCCTATGGGAAAGTTGTCCTTGCCCCTTGTCATAATTTACTTACCCAGTTGCCAATTTGAAATCTACATAGTATTAGTGATCTCAATTTTAAAGCAGCTATAACTTTTTTATTACTTGTCCGATTTCTTTCAAACTTTCACCATTCTGTTTAATTTATTTTTCTCCTTCCCATCACAACATTTTATGGCCAAGGCTGGATTCCCCTTTAATTTTCATTAAGGCTATACCCATTTTGTCTTTATCCACTTGGTCTAATGCCTACATGGTTAGGTGACCTTTTCATGAACTATGATCTGACAAAGTAAGAATTATGTCAACTGGGATTTAAAGTCAGTGGGTATTAGACCAAATGACAAGTAGACTAAATTTATAGCAGACCATATGGTTTGGCCCATATGGTATCAATAGACTATAAATTGCTTGTAGTCCAAGTAAATATAAGTTACGTTGTACTTGAATGGATCTTCTCTTTATACCAGACTGTAATCACTTAAAATTTATCTGCCATTTAAACATGAAAGTTTTCTTCTTCTTTTTTCCTTTGATAGGAGGAGCAAATTGAGGAGCTAAAGTCAATACATGAACAACTTCAAGAAACCTTGCAAGAGAATGATGAACTAAAGAAGGTAAGCATTGATTGGAATACCTTAACAAGAAATACTGTTCTGATCTACTCTTTCATATATGTAAGATGATGTGATATATTATTTTGTTTGCGTCATGCTCTCTGGGTCAAATGATTAAAAATAATAAACTATGTAATAAAGTACTGTATTATGGCATTCTTTCACATATATATATGTCCACATCCCTGGTCATGTATTTCAATGTACCATGTTACAAACTTATTGTTGTTGTTGTTTTATTGATGGTGATACCACAGCACAGCCTTCTTTTTATTTCAAATTTTAGAAGATCATCTCATCTGTATTGTCTGTCTGTCTTCTTTCCATAGAAACTGACTGTAGCAACTTACAAAGGAAAGAAATCCGCTCTTATGCCTGTTCTGACATCACCAGAAGCATCACCGATTCCTCAAACTAAACCTAAGAAAAAGGTGAAGTCTTTCATTCTATCTTGTCGTATTCTATGTCAATTAACAAGTCACTGTGTTGGTCAAATGTATTATTCACCTCTCAACTTTCCCTCCAAATATTCTATAATTGTATTCAAATGATCTCACAGTGTGGATACCATGAAAAAATTGTAGATGAAATGAAGAAGTAGAAGGAGAGAGGGGTTTTAAAAATCATTTGTATTTTCTAATTATTTTTCTGTTATTTTAACACCCTTAGGAACTCGACAGTACAAGCTTTCTGCTAGTATAAATCTAAGCTGGTATAACCAATTGCATGGGAAACATGTTACATCTAGGTTAATCAGGCATAGTGGCTGACCTTATAGACAACAGAAATTACTTTTAAGGTCTTTTTATCAAAGTGGAGACATTGGCAGAGTGAGGATTTGAACTCACAACCTCACAATCATGAGTCCAGTGCTAAAACACTAGACCACACAACCCATGTATTTATGCAATTTTTTCCTTTACTTCAACAAATTTGATAGTAAGATTTCAATGATACGCCACTCCTTATTTTTCTAACGTGACTATGTTTACTGTAATCTTAACCAATTTAAAAAACAAACAAACATGATGAACCATTAAAGGTTTTTAAATCTTTACAAAGCCTTAATTTTTTACCCTAACCAGACCGGGTTTTGGGGGGTGTTAGATGCCGGGGGGGGGGGGGGGGGGGTATTCAACCATCCCCCCATAAGATTTCGGCCATCGCTCGCACGAACGCAGTGAAAAGTGGCATGATAATAGAGTGGAATGTAATTTACAAGGCTGTATGGTTAATTTTTCCGAAATCATCTGACTTTTTTTATATGAATTTATTATGCTAATTTATGCGTAAGTCACACTTTTTACTCTAATTCACTATAAAAAGTTCATAGAGTGCTAATTTTTGGTGTAAATATTCTTTGTACCATTATTAACAATTACAAATGAAAAAAAATCCTGGTTTGAAAATGTTTTTGAAGCATGAGTTATATGCACATCGTCATGAATATTCATTAGGTGGGTTGATGATGTCACATCCCCACTTTCCTTTGTCTTATGTTATTACATGAAATCATAAATGTTTCTTTTTTTCATACATGTGTAAATGATGTGTCTCCATTATGATGAAATGAGTTGTGACAAGAAATAACTAATGCACTTAATCAGTTATCAATCCAATGGTTTTAGTTCTTGGTAGAATTTTTTTGAATAAACCTAATTTCATATAATAAAGTATAATAGAACAAGTGGGGATATGACATCATCAGCCCACCCAATGGATATTCATAAAGACATGCCTAGAACTGTTTCACTGGAATAACGCAAATCTTTAAAATTCAATAACTTTGTTATTTGTTATCCGATTTCGATTGAATTTTCAGCATTTTGCTTTACTCTATTTATTGAGATATAAATATTTCCAGCCTGGACCATCCCTTTAATTTCAGCTGATGAAAGTAGAAATAACAATGTCTTTATAAGAAAGAGAAAACTCAATTTACATTGACTTTATACACGGAATCATGTTTTGAGCAATTTTTGGTCTGACATGCAGTTACGTAATGGTGGGTAATTTTCAAACCAGGCATCATAAATTTGGTCTCAAAAGCCGCGCAAGACCTCAAAGTAAAAAGTCAGTGGAATGGTCGCGGAAAATATCGAGGGGGGTTGATTCAACCCCCCCCCCCCTGGCGATTTTAGGGTTAAATCAAGCTCCAAATTTAATTTGATTCTTCCATTTTATTTGTTGCAGAAGTCAACAGCAGTTGCTAAAGTGAAAAAAGAAGAACGAGTGACTCTGGAAGAATTTTTCAGTGATGATGAGAGTGATTCTGAATATGGTGTTGATTCTGAATCAGACTGGATGGAGACACCTATTAAGAGGAGGGCTAGTAGAGCAAAGGTATAGTAATTCTTAATTGAGTAGTGGGGATGGATCATAAAGAGCTCTAATCAATATCAAGTGAGATTGAAAATAATTTTGATGAAATTTGATATTGAATTAGACTGGGTGGAGACAATTATGAAGAGATACATGTAGAATAAGGGCAGATACAATATATAAGAATTGTTTATGTAAAATTTTTTTTTTTTAATTGGCATCAAAGTGCCTAATTTGAGGGAAATGATGACAAGGGTAGAAATTTATACCTCTCATTTGCTCAATTATATGAAAATACAAAATGATTTAGTCAAGGAAAAATACATAGCAACACACTTTACAAGTGTTTTAGTGTCCGTAAAATTTTACATCGCTCAGAGTGTCCGTTCACATCGGGGATCTAATAAATAGATAATATTTATCTAATAGATAAATCTTTTCTCTTGTGTGGCATGTAGTAGAATGGTGCCCATTTTTTAGCCCAAAGTCTTCATTCTTTCTCTTCTGTCACAGACCTGTAACTGCAGGACCAAATGCCGGGGTACATGTGGATGCAAGAAAAATAGGCGACCCTGCAGCAAAGCATGCAAATGTGACCCGAAAATTTGTGAGAATCACGAAGGTCATGATTCAAATGAGAGTGCTGATTTGGTGAGTTTATTACCCCCCAGGGGTGTGGGAGTTCAGATTTTTATCTGATTTCAGATTTTTTTTTTTTTTTTTTTCAGCTTAATTTCAGCTTATTTTTGGCCTTCCTCTGTACAAAAAAATTATGGGAGCTCTTTTTTTTTTCAGACTTTTTCAATACTCTTCAGCTTTTTTCAGATCTTTTTATTTGTGACCACTCACACCCCTGTTACCCCCCCCCCCTTCTCCCTATGTGATTGTATGTCTGTCTGTGTGATACGGGAAATACGGGGCCTAGTCTGTAGAGAGGTGATGATGATGATGAGTTTTTTTGTTCGCTCAGATTGTGTTGATGAAATGTTATTTTAAATCAGATATTGTTTATATAGAACATATAGTGATTCAATTTGCTCCTCAATTTACATTTATCACAACTGGATGTTAAGAAATATTAGTTGAAATCTACATGTATCCTCTTTCATATTGGCCTTGGTAGAGTGCAACTCATGAAGAGATACGGTCGAGATCTTTATTCAGAGTTTTCAATGGACGTATGTGCATAAATTTGTGTTTCAACCAAGTACTGATTTCAATGTGTAATTTTGTATTCAAAATTTTTTTCGTCTCATTGGGGCTACTGCTAATTTCTTTTTTTTTATATTCATTTACTAAATATTCTTATATATTGGGGCGACTCTTAAAAACAAAAATAATCACCCCAAAGCATCCAATTTGGGCAATTTTAGGGGTAATTTGGGTTGTCATGAGGGCATCGGTCTCATTTGTTTCCTATGCTGACCCCTATCATGTCATGGGTATTTCACATTTACTATTCCCTAAACATGTGCATTTAACAACTTGTAGAAATAGTCACTCTGAAGTTTTATTATTTTTTCCGCCTTCTCTTGCAGAGTGCCACCAACGTTACCAGCATAGAGAATACAGATATGATGAACACCACAGTCGTCTTAGAAAACAGCACATCGGAAGCGGATGCCGACACCCCTGGTCTCCAAGACTTCAAGATGCCTAGCAAGCCTGGCAAGGTTCTAGCACCTGTGAATCGCCCATTGGCTACGGGTAAACCCGCCACCGCCAAGCCCAAACTCAAGAGGGAGAACGCCTTTGGAGCAGGTTCCCGCAAGCGATCGTCAGATGCCCTGAAGGGTGATACCAAGGGGTCGCTGGCTAACCTTGAGAACGAGGGGATCGTGAAGCGAAAAAAGAAACTGCTTGGTCCTAGCAACCGCAGTTTCTTCAAACCTCTTGATGTTTGATTGATATCAACAACGGTACTAGTATCAAAGAAACAAGTGCCTCACTGAAATCATGGCTTGGAAAGGAGTTCATAGTAATAGACATTAACAACCCAAGCCAAATTACAGTCTATGATGAATTATAGAAAATCACTTGTGTCGACAAAACTTGACATGGAGGCATCAAAAGACAGTTTTTTAATCACCTTTTGAGTCATGCAAAGTTTCTTATGCTTTTTTCTCAGTTCTATGTCAAATACTTGATCATTTCAAGGCCTTGGAAATATACATGTATGTATGCATTACAGGTCTAGTGTGATTTAATTGTGTGTGTGTGTGTGAACTCATCTTCAGCCTTGCAACATGATACTAAACTGGATTGCTACACCAAGTCTATCCTGATAATAACATCGACTTGTTGATAGAATAATTAAACATATCATAGCCTGGTAATATGGAGTGGTGAACCATTGTTTTGATATGGTCCGATTCCCAACTTATTGTCCGATCAGAACAGACCACCATCACCAAGTGCTGTCCATGCGAACCTGAAGTTTTCAATGATCCTCTTTGCAAGAACAGTTGTCTACTATATTTTTGTTAGCAGAAATTGTTTCAAAATTTTGATTGGGAATGTTGATGGTAAAGACGACATAAGCTCAGATTTATTTTTGCACTTTCTCAAATTCAGGTCAATCTAGTAGGTTGACGTTTATTAAGAAACATTAGATTCAAAGGGTTTCATAATCACCGGTAACGCATCAATTAAAAGAAAATACTGGAATGTTTAGTCATTTGAAACTTAGTTTGCCGTGGTTTTGGGAAATGATTATGAGGCCATTTCCTAATAAGCTCCCATGGATATGTTATGGTGTAATGATTGTTTATTTATCTTTGAATGGGAAAAACCCAACAACACACTGAATGTATACCAATGAATAATAATAATAATAGCGGCACATTTACCCAGGGTAGCCACTTCAGTTCCGAAAACTGTTCTCCCAGCGGCCCCTGCTATTATTACCCCGGCTTTAGCACGGCTACCTTTATCGGGCGCTCGAGCATTCGAGGAATTTCTTCCTACCGGTTACCCATTCACCTCACCTGGGTCGAGTGCAGCACAATGTGGATAAATTTCTTGCTGAAGGAAATTACGCCATGGCTGGGATTCGAACCCATGACCCTCTGTTTCAAAGTCCGGAGACTAATCCACTGGGCCACAACGCTCCACATACCAACAAGCCAATCCTGAACTGTCAAAATGAAGTCCCACCTGAATCATGAATGCCACCATTTGTGTCTTTGGTTGAATGAAATTGATTACTAATTCAATTTTTGATGAATTTTGTATTCATATCAATCACATTATGTGAAATGGTGTATATTTTGTTAATTCACTATGTAAATATGTTGTAAATACTATGCTTGCCCACTACCCACAAGGGGTTGACCTGTGGTTATGTAGATATATTGAAATGACTTCACATTGCAAGCTTCCAGTCATTCCAAATGCTAAAGCAATCTTCAAACAGAAGTGATTGCCATTTCCTCTTTGCATCACTGCATGACAAATGTGCAATCAATGGCAAGTCATCTTGTGATCAAAAGTTTTGGACTCAATATTGGATTAGAAAATATGTAAGATTTGCATTTGCCAAAGTTAAAATTGATTATTTGCAAACTTTCAATTGATCAATTGAAAATAAATTTTCTTGCAAAACTTCATATAAAAGCTTGCAGTGTCGAGTGCCTGACATTATTTCTTCCAAAAAATATTTTTCAAATTTTGTACAGAGTACATAATGTATTTCTTGGTGATTTGATATGAATGAAATAAAAATGTACATTTTATACTGAAAAATTAGTCTTGAACCATAAAGTTGTCTTTTTGTGTTTTATTATTCAAAATGGTTTACTTCATGAATAACACATTTTTATGAACAAAAAGTACTATAGATACATTTTATTTTTAGTACATTCACTCACAGAGACACATTGATTTGTAAAAATAATACTTGTCATAATAAAAAAGATAATAACTACAACTATAATGAAAGAAATATTAATTGATAATGATCACAATATTGTCAGGTCTGTTTATGCAAGTGGTTTTAACTGGGGGCTTTCAAGATTGAAAGAATAGAATTGAGTGGATTATCTGATTATGCATATAGTGAATTGGGTATATTGCTAATAATTATGTCAGTGCATAAATCATAAAGGAAGCCCCCAAGAAAAGAAAAAAAAATGCTTCGAAATGGTATCAGAGGTATATTGGTCTAGAAGTATGGCAAAAATAACTTCTGAATTGAAATATATTAGACCTTCAATCTGTGATGTTGACTTGAAATAAAATATACGAGTTGATTTTTATGCACAATATGTGTATTGAGTTGTGACACCCTTTTGGCCCCTAAAATGAGTCAAAATAAAACTTGACATACTAGATTTCATGAGATGCATTGATACTTGATAACATCTGAATACACAAACTAAGTTCTTTCAAATATACGATCATATGTGTATTCAAAGTTAGAGATATAATTTATTCAATGAATAACTACATGTATGCATAGATCTACACTAAGATGGTTAGAAAAATAAGTAATTGCTACAAATTTATTTTAAGTAGATGATATTTATGTTTCATTTTGCTTGTTGCAACACTTGCCAATGAATACATAGGGTGTATAAAATCACAGCACACTTTCCATGTATTTCATGAGCAGAAATAATAGATAGGGTAACTTTGATTTGAAACAGAGAAATAAATTAATGAAATTATATCTCATTACAATTTCTAGGACCATGTATCACGGAACAATATTGTTCTCAATATAAGTATTAAACAAGTCATTTTCATACTGAACACATTTTACATAATGGAAATTACAAAGACAGAAAGAGCGCAATCTTTGAAGTCACATTTCGAATCTGTGTCAATATCTAAGAACCTTCTGCTTTTTTTTTTAAGAGAGCTTTCAATTTTTTAAATATGAAAATCATACTTTCTAGAGGCAAGCACTTTTAACAATTAAATTGTTGATGCATGTCAGCACACACAATGTGCCATGGAACTTATCAACTTGCTATTTTTTTTTTTTTTTGGGGGGGGGGGAGGGGACAATGATGTTCAGTACGTCATGGTCATAGAAACCTCATCAAGCTATCATTCACTCCAGTGTTATTACACTGTTACTGCTAAAACATTTGTTTTCATCAAAAAAACTTTATCAAATTTTTTTTTTTTTCTTTTGGCAATGAAAATAATTTGTGAGTTGTAGAAAGGAAGATTCATAATATTTAAGATACAGCTCATAAAAGTGTTCACAGGATGCTGCTATACTTTCTGCCTTATAGTAAGTGGGACTTACATAAAGCAGTTTTGTAAACTACAAACAACTTTACGCACATGACTGGTGATCCTTTCTTGTACAGTATGATATATCCCTGTGTAGCTGACTTACCACTTTAGAAAATATTCCAGGGCGGCAGGGCCCACTTGCACAAAAGTTACCATTATGGTATTGGAATCCAAGTGATTTTTATTGGCTATTGATCACCGTTACCATGGTAGTTACCATTGGATGGTAAAGATACCATTATGGTAACTATTATGCAACGGGGCCCGGTTGTGCGTAAAATGCGTGCATAACTGTATGATATACACACCAGGACCCTTGTGAACATGAAACAGAATATTAAATTCTGAAAACTCACGTAACGAGCTTTCATTACAGGTACATCATTCAGCTATTCAATAATAAGTTTTCGCCTAAAAAAAAAATTTGTACTAAACTACTCTCTGACAAACATGAGTGTAATCAATACCTGCATCAATAAATGTATGAGAAATAAATGCAGTGATATTGAAAATAGATTGATTGCAGCAATATTGCACATTAAATTTTGACAACCAATATGACACCTGCTCTTGATAACTGTATTGTTCACAAACACTGAATAAATGCTGTCTGTTATTTAATCTTTATCAACAATCAGCAGTTTTTATGATGCGTCCAGGATTAAAGAATAAAATACATGTACCTGTATTAAATTTCTCCCTATCTACCTACAAATTTTTCAAGCAGTTTACCATGAAAGGCGACTGTTTGGACCACACACCTCTCTGGTAAAATACACGTACTGTACAGCTGATAGATGATGACGTAAAAAATAAATAATTATTTGTGCTATAGATGTATTTACAATTGCTTTAGAATCACAGCATCCACTTGGAATGCATTTATATTGTTGTCGTCAATCAAATAACATAAAATATCAAGTGTTGCAGTACTGATACCTCAATTAATATAGAGTAAATATAAGCATGTATGTCCTAAAGGAAAAATTATTTTATTTTGATATTAAACAATACCTATAAATGAGTTTGAATAATTCTTTAATCAAAATAAGTAGGTCTAAGTCTTTCTTTGGAACCCTGGGGCGGTATTCCCCCCCCCCCCCCCCCCCGGGCTAGCAACTGTATTGGGGATATGCCCTACCTGCCACCGCACCTTCCTATTGGCTAGAAGGGCTCTCACTGGGATCTAACAATGATTTTGATTGGTTTGCTTCCGAAAAGATGGGGCGGGAACTGAGAGAAATATGACGGGGAAAAGACAATGTTCCAAATACCGATTTGGGACAATCATAGCGGTGTCACTTCTCGGAGAGAAATTACAAAATTTATGACAGTGTTCCAGAATACCACCCCTGTATATTAAGTACAGTTTAAAATTCTAAGAGCTTATACAAATTAATTTTCTGTACTTTCAAAACCTCATAAATACACACAACATATATTCATGAACATAATTGGGTCCCCCCTTTCAGTATTTTCTAGAAAAAAGTCTGATACTTAAAAACTCATTAATGATGAATACTGCACATATCAATGTGAAATAATCAACTAGTATTAAGTACATATTAAAAAAAAAGACATAGCTAAATGATCAAATAATGAAACATTGTTTACAAAACGATTTTCAACACAATTAGACCTTGATGGTTTTTGGAGTTGGTTTCTCCCCATCAAAGATATATAGCCCAGTAAAAACCAATCCAAGTTTCTTTTTTCTTCTAAGTCAAAGAAAAAAATTATTAAGAAGGCTACGATACATGCAATGGAGTCGATGCCAACTAAGTACTGCTCTTAAGAACCATTGAGTTATGTACATGTAGATACTTGTATAAGAATATATCACACTATACCAGCATATCAACACAATGTTTGATTTCTGCAGGTACATGTAGGTACTTCAATCTCCATACAAAAGTGAACTTGTAGAGCACCACTCATGTACTTAAAAAAACACAAGCTGCGTGTACAAATTTTGTGCAATATATACCTCAATTAAAACATACAACAAACAATAGTAAAGACAATGCTCACATTATAACTACAATACTGATAATTCTTCATACCTCATCGCCTCAGGTGCAAAATTTAATTCAGTGTTAGACCCCTGTTACATCTGAAAGTTTCCTACCCGAGACCCGACCGAGTCCACTTGCAACCTTGACTGGATTATTGGTGGATTAGCTTCGCGAACGGACCGAGTCCGAAATGTGGTCTGTTTACATCACAGCGTTCATTCCCTCCCCTATCGGTGCGGTTTCGAGAGGTATCCGACTGCTGACACCAAAGGGCGCTCTCGATCTAGGCTCTGAATAATTTGCGCGCGCTAATTGAAGTTGTTTACATTTCGTTACACTCGTCGGCTGCTAGCTCGCCATTTGGTTACATAACAGGGTGGGACATGTGCCGATCATTTCCAGAGAGAGTCGTAACGACTCTTTATCTTTACCTTTACCCGAGATTCTGGAAGAATGCTGATGATCCCAGCAGTCGTTGAAGATATAATCGACTTGAAAAGGATACGTTTAAAATGCTTGCTTCTTTCCACTCAAATCAAAGACTTTATCAATCACATTTCACATGTCGCATGCCGCAAAACATTCGAAGAACGACGGGGCTGGGGAGGGGATAGCGCGTGCTATGACGTAATTTGACAGCTGGCGAACGGACCGAGATAGGTTCGAAAGCTTGTGTGCGTTTACATCTACGAATCGGTGGACCGGGGCCAGCCCGATACCTACCCGAGACTACCTCTGGATGTGGTCTCGGGTAGGTTCGCTAAAAGGTGGCCCGAGGTAGGTTTGGGATGTTTACATCTGATTTCTTTCCGACCCGAGGTAGGCCCTGGGCCGGCCCGAGGTAGGGAATCTCTCAGATGTAACAGGGGTCTTAGATGCTTATATTATATGGTTAGGTACCTTACTTGACAGGCATTCCAAATTTCTAACCAAAGTTTTCTTGCGAAAAATTATTTTTCACGAAGCCTATTATCGGAAGATAATGAGTGAATGAATTAGTTTTTAATCTCTTATCTACATGGTAACATGGATGTAGAGTCAGATTGCTTTAAAAAATATCCTGAATATTTGTAATGGTACTCATTATAATCCATGGATGCAAGAACATCAAATCATACAGAACAAGGGGGTCCTAAAGCATTGTGATTGATAACATTGTTGATTGCATGAAACAATAGTTCTAAACAAACAATCATAATTGTCAGTCCAATGATGAATGAAAAGCTTTGTGTTATGTTCAACAAATGCCCTGATCCAAACTATCTCACATTCTCAGCCAGATATTGTATCTTTGAAAAAAGCTGATAATACATATACTTTATACATATTTATAAATATTAAGTACTTAATCACACTAACCGATGTTCAGTATATTGCACACTGTATTCCAATGACCACGCCCTCTTCCTAATACTCTGCACAAATGCGATCAAAAACGTTCTCATGCCTGGCTTCAAGACAGTGCTAAATGGTAACTCTTTTGACATGATGATGTTCTGGGACTTTGACTTTATCTCCACCAAGTACAGTCTATCTTTGCACTCACAGGATGCCTCCATCAAAACACCGTTTGGCGTGCGTCTCTCGTAGAGATAGAGGCACGATGTCACCTCTTTTATGGTTGAGGCGTATTTCCTGAAGAAAGATGAGATGCTGTGCCACATGGGGGTAGAGCTGTATTCCAAGGCCCTCTTGGCAGCGGCATCCAATCTGGCAAGTGAACAAACGCAGAGCTTGGTAGCAACACCCTTATCAGCACACGCACCATACTGACTGTAGGCAGTCAGACGTTCATAGCTCAGGAGACGTAGCTGTTCTCTCGGCTGGGTATTGGAAGCCATGAGAGTAACAAAGAAGATCTCCTCGGTTTGAGATGCATTTTCCCCAGCTTTGACGTACAGATCCAGCTTGATGATAATCTTATTGTCCTGTTAAAAATAAGAGAATTGAGCAAGGTGATGAATGATTCTCTGGTCTACTACAGGTAGTTGCAAATATAAACCAGCGACACCCTCCTGACAGTGGGTTCTATGCAACTGTAAATTGAACAACTGGTTCTATATCATTACAAGGCCTGGAACCTCATGTCGGAACATCAGAATCCTGCCAATGCTTTCAGATTCCAATAGCTGTTCCAATTTCGTTGTTCTGACAAAGAAAAAGTTGAATGTACCACAATCAATACTAATAAATTCTATCAGTTAATTTTTTTTTTTAGCTTTCTCACAATACTAGTATATCAAAAGTTAAGAACTTTATTTTCATAAAATACATTTATTGCTAATAAATTGAAATTATACAAATGCTGCAGCTTTTTCTGTCACATAAAACTATGCAAGTTTAGTGCAAATTAAGAAACAGAAACATAAATCATGTTGCCCCAATATTGATGTATTCAATATTGGGGCAACTAAGAAACATGCAAATTATCCTGAAGTCTGACCTACAATAATTTACAAAAGCATGGTTTAATACAATGCTCAAAAGTGATCATGACAATAAAATGACTGTGATAAACTCATGAAGTAGAGATCCTAGTATTTTGATACTCACCCCGTGATAGTTCTCTCGCACATTGGAAAATCTGAGAGCATGGAGAGGTTGACATCGTCCAAATCCTGTCCTGGCTTCTGGGTGTGCCTCTACAAACTGGTTCTGGATAGCATTGTTGAGCTCTCCGAGTGCAAATTCTGCAAAGATCACTCTGCTGGTGTCATTAGAGACCCTGGAATCATAATCCTCACAGATGCAAATGTTTGGTTGAATACGTGGGATGTGATCGCAAGTCCTATTCTTAGACACCTCCTGCAGAAGTCCATCAGGGTTGACGTCAAAGTGTTGATGAGACTCCGCAACCCTAGCATTGAGACCTGGGTACGCCAGCGACCTGAGCATGTAGTGTATGTCTAAGATGCTGGTGAGCCGGTCTTGATTAACTCGAAGCGCATTGATCTGGGACGGGGTGAGAAGCCGTCCTGCATTCTTGGAGAGCAAAATAAACATTGATGGATGGAACATCTCAATACGTCCTTCCT
Source organism: Lytechinus pictus (assembly GCF_037042905.1). Lineage (NCBI taxonomy): Eukaryota > Metazoa > Echinodermata > Echinoidea > Temnopleuroida > Toxopneustidae > Lytechinus > Lytechinus pictus. Next base: position 32,523,061 of record NC_087249.1, read on the forward strand.
CTGATTTTTGGATAAATGACCCATAAGAGTTTCCATGATCGGCAAGAAGAATTGTCATGGTGTTGTCCAACGATGCTGCAAATATGAGATATTCAGCAAGGGCCTTATCTAAACCTTGGACTCTTACACCAAGATCATCATGACCAACATTAGATTCTGTATAATGGAAGAATGGAGTCCTGGTAGATTGCTGAGCTTTCTGAAGACTTTTAAGGTACTGTAGCATGTAAGCATGCTGGTATTCTCCATTGTAACAGATGGCAGGTGGTCCATGGAAAGGATCATTGTGGTTGTTTCTGTGCAAGATCTCACAGTTTGCTAAAGCTAAACCCAGCTGGTCCACTCCACCCTCCTTCATAGCATCTTGAAGTTTCTTCCAGCGGAAGCTCAGCATCTCCTTTGGTGAATGCACAACAAAGTTTTTGGCAATTCCCCACTCCCAGGTCCAACAAAGGTCTTCCATCCACAAGGTTTCATATCCCATATGCTTAAACCCCTCTAAAAGTACCTTGGTACCTATCGGGTCAGGGGGCATGTCAAGAGTTCCGAAAGGCTTCTCTGGGTTGTACATAAACCCAGAGAAGAGCATTTGGATGTTTTCATAAGTCCGACCCTTCAAAGACTGCACCAAATTGTAGTTGAAAACATTGCCTGCTTTTAACTTACTTATTTCTCGTAAAGTATGAACTGTTCTTGGAAGAGAGCGATAGAAGTGGCTGTGTGAAACTGAATCCAGCAGAATAATATTGATATTCAACTCTGGACTATCATTACGTGATTTGCTGTCACTGTTCTGTAGCTTAGGTGGAAGCAAGAGCAGCTGTTGTGCCCATGGTTCTTCTTCAATGTCCTCCTGAAAGTAGTCCTTCTCAAATGCCTGAAAACTGTTCTCCAAGCCCTCCTCCAGCTCTTCCTCCTCACCTTCATCATCTTGTCCATCTGCCTGACCATCCTCCCGACCTTGTCCACCCTCCTGAGCATCCTCTAACTCTAATGGACACTTGATGAAGCAAAAGCCAAAGACTGCTTCTGGTTTGCCTGTTAGGAGTAAGTGTTGGAGATGGGTCTGCAATTCTTTCATGTCACCGAGTTCCTCCCAGTGTAGCACACCGATGGCTGGGTTAATAGTCCCCAAGGATACCGGTCCAGGACAAATTTCTTGGTCGCATTCAACAGCCATCTCTTTGCCCTCTCCCTAGAAATGAAAATGTCAATTACTTGATTTCAACATGCTGTCAAACTTCTGCTAGAGCAATTAAAGGGAAACTAGAAAGTGATGGCTTTTGACAATTTCTCTTCAAAGGGAATATAATACAGAAGATGGTTTGATCTATATATGGACACATGTACTTGGCCATTGCGAGAGGGTTGTGTACAATTAGTTATGATTGTATACAATCTGATAAAAATAATAAAAAAATGTCTCAAATTTTAAAGAGAATATTAGAATAGAACAAAAGACAGGGTAAACTAGAGATGCTCGGCGGGTCGCGCAGCCGAGCACATGCATCCCCGAACCCACCGCATCATCCGTCATTGCGATATATAGAGTTCACACAGAAATTTGACAAATAAATACAATTATCATGGCGACAATGGCCCTAGCATGCAGGTCCCCCAAGCCCATCTACCATCCAAGTGTGGTTGAAAAGTGACTTACGGTTGCGGAGAAAGAGAGTCTTGCATGTAAACTTCAACGTTGACCTGAAAATGACCTTTGACTTTTACCATGTGACCTCTGACTGCAGCATAACATGCAGGCCCCCCAAGTCCATCTACCATCCAAGTTTGGTTGAAAAGTGACTTACGGTTGCAGAGTTAGGTGTCATAAGAGAGTCTTGCATGTAAACTTTAGCGTTGACCTGAAAATGACCTTTGACCTTACCATGTGACCTCTGACTGCAGCATATCATGCAGGTTCCCCAGGTCCATCTACCATCCAAGTTTGGTTGAAAAGTGACTTACGTTTGCGGAGTTAGGTGTCATAAGAGAGTCTTGCATGTAAACTTTAATGTTGACCTGAAAATGACCTCTGACCTTACCATGTGACCTCCAACTGCAGCATGACATGCAGGTCTCCCAAGTCCATCTACCATCCAAGTTTGGTTGAAAAGTGACTTACGGTTGTGGAGTTATGTGTCATAAGGTTTGTGACGGACGGACGGGCGATGTTTGGATCCCTCAGTCTCGCCTTCACCTCTGGTGGGCGAGACAAAAACTCTTGTTACCATGGCAACAATGTCTCCACCCACACCAAAATCAATAGGCGGCTTTGTTTTACCATAATGGACCTTCATGCCACATTAAAAAATGATCGGAGAAGAAATGCAGCTGGTAGAGCTCTCACAAGGACATCTCTGCTATATTTCCACAAAAACTCTTGTTACCATGGCAACGATGTCTCCGCCCACACCAAAATCAATAGGCTTCTTCGCTATACCATACTCAACCTTCATGCCAAATTTGAAGATGATCGGAGAAGAAATGCAGCTGATAGAGCGCTCACAAGAAAATCTCTGCGGCGGATGCGGCGGCGCGACGAGGCCAAATCCATAGTATCCTCCGAACTCTGTTCAGGGGATACAATAATGGGATTCATCATCATAATAACACTTCTCACCTTTATTTGGCACAGCTGGTATTTTTCCTGGTGGCTGCAAGTTGCTGCCTTCTGAGATGTGTACAGTTCATGTGCAAGCTGACATGACCCAGGTCGAGGTGAGATTCTCTTGCACACCACATCTTGTGGCACAGTTGAGTTGCTATTGAATCTTGGTACTTCACAATCTGAAGTGTGGCTCATATAATTCTGTAGGGAAAAAAAGAACATAAATGAACAAAGAGATTCGTAAAATTAAAAGGAAAACAAAGTAAAAAAATATGTATCTTTTCACCTACTGTGAAATTTCCCCAAGACAGGATTTGACAATGGATAAAAATCCAAGTAAATATGATAGTGCTTAGGGCATACAAATGAGATTAAATTCCCAAGTCAACTAATACTATGAAGAATACAAGTTGGGTTCATTCATACGTGTGTCAGATCCTGTAACAATTACTGTAAGTATCATTTCATGATTTTACTCATGAAAAATTATTGGTTGTGACAAGTGAGTGCACTGTTTTAAAATTAATTCTTGAAAAACCAAATACACTCTGCTAGTGCTGCTACAATGCTTTTCATAATATCGACTTTGAAGCAGAAAAAAACAACTTTGTAAAGAACCAGATTTTTACAAACAATTTCATAAATCAACAAAGATATAATTCATGCAAATTGTGCTACTTCATACATTCTCAGGATGCAGGGGCCAGCTAATAATCTCAGACTTTCAGAGTTATAATCCTCACATTGTTAAAAAGTAATTCCTATTTTTTCTCAGTATTATGATAAATGGCTTTGGACCCAAAGAATCCCTTTAGTGGCATTAACAAGGTGGCATACATGCATTGCATAATTTAGTACACAGTATATTACCTCTTCTGGTAAATATGCACGATCGATGAATGCACCACTGTTAATATTATTACTGGTCAACCGTCCAGACTTGGCTCCTCCTGTTCTTTCTAATACACTGCCACTGCTCCAGATACTTTGCAGGAGAAGAAGCACACTCGAGACAGCAAGCAGAAAGACACAGCCCTTGAAGAGAAATGACAGAGTGCAGCACTGACGCCTCAAGCGTACCATATTGACTTGATGGTACCAATCAGGTGGTTTTTCCATGAACAGTAGGACATTCAGCACCAGAGAAGGTTGATCATGGAGTCACACAACTCGGTCCAATATGCATTTCTTCTGTAGAATGAACAAAGATTAACAGTAGATATGAATAAAAAATACAGTAAAACTTGATGATGCGGAGAACATCCCCCAGAGAATATTTCAGGTAAATGACAAGGGGCAAGATTTTCACCCCCCCCCCCCCGTGGAGTCCAGTTGTTGTGTGTCCGTACGTTTAATTTTAGAAAGTCATTTGGAAAAATTTATGGCAAGTTCCCCCATGTCTGCGCACACGCATATCTACGCGATTCTTTCCTTCCTTTCTGACTTTTCTTTTTCTTTCTTATTTTTTTCCATTCCTTCTTTCTTCTATCCTTCCAGAATTCCTTTTTTAATTCCATCTATCTTTATTTCCTATAATTTCCTAGCTTTCCTTCCTTTCTTTAATTCTATGTTCATTTATTTTCTTCATTCTTTCCTTATTTCCCTCATTGTTTTTTCTTTCTTTCCTTCTTTTTCTTACTTTCCTTATTTTATAAAAAAATTCCTTTTTTATTTCCTTCATTCTTTCTTTCCATGAGATTTTCTTTTTGCTTCCTTCTCCCTTCCTCTCCTTTTTCTTTTTGTTCTCTTTCCTTCTTCCATTATTATGTGGTCTGTCTCTGACAGATCACCTCTTGATTTCGTCAGAATTTTCTTTACTTATTTATTTCTTTCTTTATTTATTTATTTTTCGCACCTATGTTTGTCGCCAATTTTTCTCTGAATCGCCTAGATCAATTTTGCTGAATTTTTCGTCATATATAGTCTATCTTAGAGGCGGCATACCTAGCTTTTCAAGGTCATCAAGTTATGATGATGTCATCTAGGCGCTATTTTGTAAAATTCTTTATTTCATCATATCTACATAACGGATAATCAATAATCAGTCATATTTACATCAAATAAACTTAAGGTCAAAGGTCAACCGTCGATGCTATCAAAGGTCATGTAAAGGTCATGACGCGCGCATCCACGCGCGTCAAAATTGAAAAATGCTCAAAATGGCCTATAATTAATTTTGGGTTCGTTTCAGGTCATTTTAAGCATTTCAACATTTTGCGCACGCGCACGTATGTGAGAGCGTTTTCGTGCGTAACGGTGTTACCCAGCATAAATTTGCTGTTTTTTCTCTGTGTTTTCATCAATGATATAAGATATAATTCTGATCAAATTGATACCTCGATCAGCTATGATCATTAATGAGGGAATGAGCATCCATTAAACTTTGCAGCCCGCGTGCGAGCTCTTTCCATAGGCTCTATATGGGCAAAAACATGCGTATTGAATTTTTTTTTTCATATTTCGATAGCGTATGGATCATATATATGATTTCATGTCTCATTGGACCCTAACGTATATTATGATGTCATCAAAATGGCGTTGGAAGTCAAAATATCCATTTTGCGTGTTATGACGTCATTATAATCATGCAAATTTGGCTCTAACTCTGTGAATGTTGGTCAATTTTCGCCCAATTTTTGATATGTTGTAGCTTAGGTCTTACTCTTTCTGGGTTATTGCCTTTATTTTTCATTTTAATAAACGGATCAATCCTGAAAAATTGCAAACAATAAAGGCATGTCATTTTCACTCATTTTGCGTGTAATGTCTATGGGACATGACTTTTTCTCAAAACTAGATTCTACATTCCTCTATTTCATGAGCCATATCTCCATTTTTTCTTGTCAGTTATCCCTGAGCTTTTAGTATGTCGTAGCTGAGATTCTAAAGCTTTCGTAAATGTGCCTTCATTTTCTGATCAGATGCCGGGATCATGCCCGTATTTCACTTGCACAATTAGATTTGAGATTCTCGTATTTTGCATACGCGTAAAGTCTATGGAAAATAATGTAGCTCAATCGGTAAGGCATCAGACTTGCATCTCATTCAGTCATGTGCGAGCAGGGGTTCGAGTCCGAGGGTGAACATGATTTTTTTTTTTTTTTACTATCTTGCGCACGATCATTTATAAGAATTACAATGAATGATAGTTAAAATATTGCAAAATAAAACAGATTATAATTACTTTTTTCATATTATATCTATCTAATCATATCCGTCTATCTATCCGCTATCTATGTTATAAATCTATCTATCTATCTGTCTGTCTATTTATCTCTCTGTCTAATATATATATATATCTGTTTGAATATGTCTATCTATCAATATGTCTGTTTATCTATCTATCTATCTATCCACCTACATGATATATCTATCTATCTTTCTTTCTATCTATCTATCTATCTATCTATCTATCTGTCTGTCTGTCCATCTATCTATGTTCTATCTATCTATCTTATATCTATCTGTTTGAATATGTCTGTCTATCTGTATATCTATCCATTTATCTTTCTATCTAATAAATATTTATATTTTTCAATTTATTATAGTATGTTTCTCTATCTATCTTTTATCAATCTATCCACCTATATTTTATATATCCTCCAATCCACCTATCTATCTATCCGACTATCCATCTATCTGTTTAAATATGTACATGTCTATCTTTTTATCTTTCAACCTAATGTCTATTGATCTGTTTGAATAATTGTCTTTTTATTTGTCTGTCTATCTAATATCTATCTATCTATTAAATCTCTTTAATATGTTATTCTATCTGTTTATCTATCAATATATCAATATATTTTCTGTCTGTCCATCTGTGTATATATAATATCATAATCATCGTTATCATCATCATATTTGTCATCAATCATTATTATCATCATCCTCATCATCATCGTAATTTTTGTCATCAATCGTTATCTATCTATTTATCTATCTTTCTATCTAACTATCTTTCTAATGTCTATCTATCTAATACATATTTATCTGTTCATATATATTTCTATATCTATCTATCTGTCTATCTATATTTAAAGATATAATTTATCTACCTTTCTTCTATTAATCTATCCACTTATTATTTATCTCTCCATCCATCTATCTATTTATCTATCTTTCTTATGTGTATCTGTTTAATTATGTCTGTTTATCTACTAGTATTTATCTTTCTACGACAGACCACCTAATTCGTCCGCATGACGAATTAAAATCTAGTTTTCTTTTTTTTTTCATTCTCTCTTCCCTTCATTCTTTCCTAACTCTCTTTCATCCTTTCTTTCTTTCCTTTCTTTCCCTTATTCATTCTTTCCTTCAATGTTATTTCCTTCCTTCCTTCCTGTTTTTCTTAATTATTTCTTTCTTTCAAAGAATGAAGGAAACCTTTTTCTTTCCTCCTCATTTTTTTCTTTTTCTTTCTCTCCTTCATTCTTTCTTTCACTCATTAATTCATCTTCCATTTATTTCATTCTCTTTCCTTTCTCTCTTTATTTATTTCAAAGAATGAAAGAAAAAAATGTATTTCCTTTATCCTTTCTTTCATCCTAATTTATTCTTTCTTTTCATTTCTTCCCCATCATTTTCTTTACTACATTTTTTACTTCATTTTTCCTTTCTTCTCCTTTCTCTTTTCTTTCCTTTTTTTTCTCTCTCCTTCATTCTTTCTTTCACCCATTTGTTCACCCTCCCTTCCTTTTTTTCTTTATCTTTGTCATTTTTCTTTCTTTCTTCTTTAGTTATTTTCAGTGACATATATACAAAAGTACATGAAAATATATGATAGAGGAAATTAATCAAATCAAATGGCATGCCATATTGACACTAATTTCAGTCATGGCAGGCAAATACAAGGTACACAGGCCAGTTCATGTTTAAAAGCGAGGAAAAAAAACAATGGTACATGTCCAGGTGTATAAATAAATCTGCACTTCTTTCTTTTAGAGCAGTAAAACGTTTTGAAAGAGTTTTTCCGGGCAAGTGGAATATATTTTCAGGCAAGTATTTTCTAACTTTTTAGGAATTCACTTTCCCGACCAGGCAACTGCTTCAAAAAAGTTATGTAGCACCCTGGCAGACATGGGGTACCATTTTTTTTTTCAATCTGAAAATGAGTGACCAAGGTTTTTTCCAAGAAAATCCTATATCTTTCAAATTTTTACGCGATATTTGGTACACTTACTCATAATATAAAAATCATTATTATCCGAAAGATTTTGTAAAGAAACAAAAATTCATATTAAATCTTAACTCAAATTGTTAGGTGCGCAGACTTGGGGACCTGTATTGATACATGTGAAGACCGAAGTTTTATCAATTTTTAGTACAAATTGTTAAGAAATACCGGTACATGTATTAGAGAACAAAATGAAAATAGAAGATGATTACAACTAGACCATATTTGCATTCATATTATGTAATATGTAATCCAAAGTAAAAAAAGAAGGCTTCAAAAATATAAAGTATCCGGACTTCCATCTCCCCCCATGTAGGATGGGGCCTGGCCATAGGGGGGTCGGGTGTCCGGACACTTTATATTTTTGAAGCCTTCTGTTTTGTCTTTGGATTACACTAAAAATATGAATTCAAATTTCAATAGGTTTAACAGTATGATGGTGGTCCCCAAGTCTGTGCACCTAACGATTTGAGTTAAGATTTAACATGAATTTCTTTTTATTTCACAAAATCTTTCCTTTAATAATGTTCCTTATAATTATATTATCATATGTGTACGAAATATCTCATAAAAATTTGAAAGAAATATAGGATTTTCTTGGAAAAAACCTCGGGCAATCATTTTCAGATTGAAAAAAAATGGTACCCCATGTCTGCGCAACCATTCACTTTGCACACGATTCGGATATTTTGATGAGAAAGGCTGCATTTTGAGGCCGTCACATGAAATGCCCAAAATTCATTATTTTTCCAACATTTTGAGTCGGATTTTTTAATGAATATCTGTCTATATCAGTATATGTTGTATGTGTAAAGTTTGTGTTTGTTGCGTATCTTCTTTTAGTATACCCAGTTGTTGTGTGTCCGGACAGGTTGTGTGTCCGGACTATCAATTTTAGAAAGTCATTTGGAAAAAATTACAAGCGAAGTTTCATCAAATTTTAGTACAAAATTTTAGAAAATATTATAGAGAACAAAATAGAAGATGATTACAACTATTGAATTCATATTTTTAGTGTAATCTTAAGACAAAAAAGAAGGCTTCAAAAATATAAAGTGTCCGGACACCCGATCCCCCATCCTAGTATGATGGGGTGTCCAAACTTCGCGCACTTTTCAAAAATATTCATCAGGCTTAAATATTTTCACAAAATATTCATAATTTATACAAAACCAATTCAAGAAATAGTAACCACATTGACGGCAAGATCGTAAACTATAAAATCATGGACGAAAATGTAAAGTAGGTCAAGGGGATTTGCCGGTATCGCGATCTCAAAATTCTATTCCGATCGGCGAATGCGCGCTGTGCTGGAAAACCGTTCAGAAAAAGTGTGACCTAACTTCGCGGACCAAAGTTTTTGTGGACATTTAAACAAAAACTCAAGCTCAAAAAGTGAAATATTTATATCAGATCGATGGCAAAATGCTATAGAATCGGTTAGTACCACATTTAACTCACATTTTTGATGATTTCTGCTTGCAAAATGGTGATATCGTGATGCTTGTTGAAAATATCAGATTTCTTCAAAACGGGCGCTAACGGTGACAAATTTGCCGATCTTTTGCCAATATTTTCATGAATACTGAACTCATCCTAAAGAAACTTACACCAAAGGGTAATTTTAGGTCGCTTTTCACGTTGATTACGTCAGATTTAAAGGATATTGGCTAGTTTTTTAGATAATGACCGTCCGCGAAGTATGGACACGCGCGAAGTTTGGACTCACTGCCATACTACTAGAATCGCGCAGATATGCGTGTGCGCAGACAAGGGGGACTGAACAGATTTGGGGAACTTGCCATAACACTATTAACAGTTTAAAGGCAATTTAATAAAGCCAGGAATCCGGCCTTGTGATGTGAGGTTACTGTAACTTAAGTATACCCAGTTGTTGTGTGTCCGGACAGGTTGTGTGTCCGGACGATCAATTTTAGAAAGTCATTTGGAAAAATTTACAAGCGAAGTTTCATCAATTTTTAGTGCAAAAGGTAAGGAAATATTATAGAGAACAAAATGGAAGATGATTACAACTATTGAATTCATATTTTTAGTGTAATCCAAAGACAAAAAAAGAAGACTTCAAAAATATAAAGTGTCCGGACACCCGACCCCCCCCCCCCCCCCATACAGTAGGAATATGAATTCAATAGTTGTAATCATTTTCTATTTTGTTCTTTATAATATTTCCTAACATTTTGTACTAAAAATTGATGAAACTTGGCTTGTAAATTTTTCCAAATGACTTTCTAAATTTGATCGTCCGGACACACAACCTGTCCGGACACACAACAACTGGGTATAACAGTATTAACACTCGTAACAGTAACAGTAACACTCAGTCTTGTAATTATTTAAGACCAGCCTGATTAAGAAAATAAGATAAGACCCCTCGCCGCGCCTTAACTTACAAAATAAAGTGTGTATCTGAGCTGAGAGCTCAATACTCCAATAGGCAATAGAACTGGAAACAATCTAAACGAGGTTGAACATAGATCCTTCAAATCTTTGATGAACAGTTGAACTGCATGTTGTTCTATGGCGTCGGCAATTCGCCCCAACTATGAGCCACTCGAAATTTCCTATCTAGCTAGCTCTAGCTAGCTAGCGCTAGCGCACGATTTAGTTCGTGCATAAATTCATATCTCCGCATCATACAAATGTGAACTTACATATTATCTTACGTGCGTCACAAATCGCACGAATTTTATATTGAGATGGCCTATAAGTGAACCTACAGGTACGGTGGCCTTAAAATTACAATCGATCGGGCCAAGCAATTTATGGTGTGAGGCCAAGCCAATGCACGGGGGCCCCCCGGCGCGGCAGGCGGGCGTCGCCGTGGCTGCGCTGACTTTTAGTTTTACTAGCTGAATCAGTTGAGACGTGCGTCCTGTGCTGTGTGATGTTGTTGTTAGCTGCTATGTCCACGCAGCTACTTTGGAATTCCTGATAATTATGGGGATTTTTCTTCGTATGATTGGTGCAGGTAATTATGAATTTTATGATGTTACAATCCCATAATTACTAGTCTAGGACTAGGCATAGATCATAAGGTTAGACAGCTGGCAGCTGTCTGTTTCGACAGTTCGAGGAGTTTTTTAAGTTTAACATTTTAATTTTTTTTTTTATTCTGGGCTCTGGCAGCTGTCTGTTTCGAGGAGTTTTATAACATTTTAATTTTTTTTTATTTCTCCTCATACATAGCCAGGATGGTCCTAGGGCTAGAGAGTAAAAATCATTTACTAACGAACGTGGTAATCATGGTATGCTTTAAGTTTAATCATGTTAATAGTGACTTAATAGTACCCTCGACCATGAGTCCATGGAGTCAGGGATTCTATCGCATTCATCTACACATAGGCTAACCCGGCCCAGGGAACTCCCGCCCGCTGCGCGGGCGGGAGCCCAGGAGCTTACCGTGTATTTGACCATACTCACGGGACTAGCGTGATTTATGGTCTAAATATTTCGGCCTTATCGAGTTATCGTCATCCAAGTCACTGGGGACAAACTTGAGACACACCTCAAATATCAGCAAACTTTCAATGGAATCCACGGTTGGAAGATTTTCAAAAGAAATCTATTGTTCGCGATGCGAATCAGTGCGAAGCTTCTCACTGAACGGGGACTTCCTTCCACCACACGTTTTCCAATTGACACAATAACAAATGACTCTGACACTTTTTCAAACGACAATAATAGGCCTAGTCTTTTTCTTTTCTCTCCTGTGGCTGTATATTCTTCCAAGTTGATGAAACAATGATCAAAAACACTAAATAAAACAAAATTAATCACATTAAAAACACTATATAACTGTCTAATTACTCCTCGTGATCCGAGTCCCCTTCCCGTGTTAAGACTGTCCAATTTCCCATAGGAGGGGACTCGGATAACGAGTAATACTAATAGTAGCCTACTCCTCGTTATCCAAGTCCCCTCCTATGAGAAATTGGACAGTCTTAACACAGGAAGGGGACTCGGATCACGAGGAGTAATAAGACAGTTAAATAGTGTTTTTAATGTGATTTTTATTGATTTTAATGATTCTTATTATCGAAAATATTCATTTATCATCTCTAGGAAACTGTCTAAAAGTGGCAGAGTGGTTTTGAAGAGGAGGGAAATGAGGGGTAGATGATTATCAACGGGTTAATTGCCGTTTTGTACTTTTAAGAGAGGGGACTTGGATCACGAGTAGTAGTACTCATCGTTATCCAAGTCCCCTCCTATGAGAAATTGGACAGTCTTAACACGGGAAGGAGACTCGGATCACGAGGAGTAATAAGACAGTTAAATAGTGTTTTTAATGTGATTTTCATTGATTTTAATGATTCTTATTATCGAAAATATTCATTTATCATCTCTAGGAAACTGTCTAAAAGTGGCAGAGTGGTTTTGAAGCTCTAGGAGGGAAATGAATATCAATGGGTTAATTGCCGTTTTGTATTTTTAGGAGAGGGGACTTGGATCACGAGTAATAGTACTCCTAGTTATCCAAGTCCACTCCTATGGGAAATTTGACATTTTAAAACGGGGAGGGGACTCGGATCACGAGGAGTAATTAGACAGTTAAATTGTGTTTTTAATGTGATTTTCATTAATTTTAATGATTGTTATTATTTCATATATTCATTTATCATTTCTAGGAAACTGTCTAAAAGTGGCAGAGTGGTTTTGAAGAGGAGGGAAGTGAGGGGTAGATGAATATCAACGGGTTATTTTTTGCCTTTTTATTTTAGAGGGGGGACTTGGATCACGAGGAGTAATTATACAGACATTCTTTTTACCTATAACGAAATAAAGCAATGGAGACTGTTAAGAGGGAGATGCAATTCGATTTATTTAGTAAAAACGTGATAGACGAAATAAAGCAAAATCATAAGAAACATATAATATGAAAAGTGATTTATTTAGCATAAAAAGTACGTCGAAATAATGCTATAATGACTGAAAAAAAAGTAGATGCAATCCTGATTTATTTAGTAAATTAGGAATCAACGAAATAAAGCAATGGAGACTGAAGAAGGATATAGGGCCTATTGATTTATTTAGTAAAAACGTAGACGAAATAAAGCAAATTTTATATTGTGACATAAAAAAGATGAATATAATCCTGATTTATTTATATGAAAAGTACTAGTTTACGGAATAAAGCAATTGAGATTGAAAAGAAGTAGATGCAATTCTGATTTATTTAGTAAAAACATAGACGAAATAAAGCAAGTTTGATATTGTAAGAAACATAAAAAGATGAATATAATCCTGATTTATTTATATGAAAAGTAATAATTTACAGAATAAAGCAATAGAGATTGAAAAGAAGTAGATGCAATTCTGATTTATTTAGTAAAAACATAGACGAAATAAAGCAAGTTTGATATTGTAAGAAACATAAAAAGATGAATATAATCCTGATTTATTTATATGAAAAGTAATAATTTACGAACTATAAAAGCAAAAGAGAATGATCAGGGTGCTACATAACTTTTTAGAAGCACTTGCCCAGTCGGGCAAGTGAATTTCTAAATAGTTGGAAAATACTTGCCCGAAAATACATTTCACTTGCCCGAAAAAAATCCTTCAAAATAATGTTTTACCGCTTCAAAAAAAAGTACTATGATTTTATATACCATTGCCCCTTTCCTCTCTTTTTAACGTGAACTATTATTATACCTTGTAATATTTTTTTTCCTCATAAGTTATTTTACCTCCTATAACCGAAATTGCTGTCAATACACCATTTGATTAATTTTCTCTCTCACATATTTTCATGTTCTTTTGTATATATGACCGTGACACAAAATAAAAAAGGGAATCACTGAAAATAACTAAAGAAGAAAGAAGGAAAGGAAGGAAGAAAGAAAGGGGAAAAACAGGAAGGAAGGAAATAGCAAAAAAGGAAAGAAAGAATAAGGAAAAAGAGAAGGAAAGAAAAAAATAAAGAATGAAAGAAAGGATGAAACTTTAGTGGAGGGAAAGAATGAAGTGAAGAGAGAATAAAAAAGAAAATAATGGAAGAAGGAAAAGAAAGAAAGAACAAAAAGAAAAAGGAGAGGAAGGGAGAAGGAAGCAAAGAAAAATTAGAGGAAGAAAAAATAAAGAAATTTAAAGAAAGAAGGATCGAGAGTACACGTAAGAAAACAAAGGAAACAAAGAAAAATGAACAGAGAGAGAGAAAAAAGATCAGGAAAAGCTAGGAAAATTTGAAAAGATAGATGGAACAAAAAAGGCAAGCGGGAAATATAGAAGGATAGAAAAGAAAGAAAAAAAAAGAAAGGAAGGTAGCAATTAAGTAAGGAAGGAAGGAAGACACAGAAAGAAAGAGGAAGAAAGCTCAAATTTGAAACAAAACAAAAAATGCAATCATTTAACAAAAATCTTGCTATTTGTTCAAAATGTATTTTAAAAATTGTTGGAAAAATTAATGTTTTAGAAATAAATAAAATTTCAGAGAGAAACATTGACAAACTTAAAAATCAAATGAATCATCGCGGCATCGTGGACTTGCACGCATCTTTCTTCCCACTACACCGATCACAACACCCAAAACAACGGCTGAAACTAGTTATGAAAACTCAATAACTTGCTCCTCCGATCACATCACCAAATCAGTAACCTGAGAATCCATATAAGTATAACAATTTCCCGCCGATTTTGTGATAATTTTGTTGGAAAAACTATTTTTCATGTGAGCTTGTTCACTTTGATTCGAAGTTTGATCGGGGATAGTACCGGTGTGCACAGCAGCATGGAGATCCATGCATGCCTGCCAAACAGGCTGGAGGCTGGGCGCACCAGCCACATGTATGTATGCTGACTCTGTGTGTGTGTTTTGTGTGTAGATCCCCCAAAATGTCGCAAACTGGTTTGCAATTTGAATTGAGGGAAGTTGTTAACTTTGTTTTTCTCTCTTTCTCTTCTGTATTTTCGAGTGTGAAGTATGGGGAAACTTTGTAAAATGTCATTTCACAGTGAGAATTTTGCTTGCCCGATTCGGGCAAGTAGTTTTCGTCTTTACTTCAAAACACTTGCCCGACTCTAACTTTTACTTGCCCCGGGCAATCGGGCAAGCGCTTATGTCGCACCCTGAATGATGCAAATTCTGATTTATTACGCCAATAAAGTGGAGACTGAAAAGAGACAAGTGACACACAACTACGAGGTTGGTAGCGACAGGTAGGACATGTTTTACGTTGTGAAAAATTGTCCGTGGATCCGAGTCACCGGGGACTTAGATCACGATAATGCCAATATTTCTCCAAATGAATTGTGAAAACAGAAATTATGCACTTACCACGATTATATGGATGAAGGTCTAACGAGTGGCAGTTTCCTGACAACGAGGCACAGACTGGAACTTCAAAAAAACGAAAAGTTCTCTCCTTCTACCCCAGTCTCGATCGGCCATTTTGTTACGATTCATAAAACTGATTTCTAGCAGACGACACTCAGCCATAGCAACGACAGTGTAGAAGTGTAGTCGCGCTATAGGGCTCACATGAGTATTACAGACCCCCATTCACTCACGTGTTAAGTCATAGCTCATCAAAAAATCATCAAAAATCAATCCCACGATAGATTTTGCTTTAATTCATTGACATTAGTCACAATTAACAGTACATTAAAACAAGATATGCTAACCGGGTACTTGTCCAGCTCAATCAAAAGTTAAATGGCCTGAAATAAGACTAACCATAATTTCGGCCAGTTCATTGCCAGAAAAACCTGAACTGCATTGTGGGTAATAATAATTAAAATGAAATATAAAAATGCAGTCTGGCCTCCCCAAAGGCCTTAATTATGAAACAGTATGAACATGACATTGTATTTTGATATACAGACATTTTGTCTAATGAAATATTTTAACCAATAAAGTCATGTGATCTTTACTTACGCGGATGAATTACTCTCATGTGCCCTATAGTGTGCTGCCTATAATCGCAGGGTGACTGGGGGCATTGCTTTGTATTGTGTTTGCATGTGCAAGGAAAGGTTATTCCCCATGACATCATTGTTTTTACATAGTTGAATGTTTATGGCAGCTGTCTAGACTCATTTCGAACAGCATTTCAACTACATTGTGGTGAAATTTGAAAGAAATCTACTGACGCTAAGTGTGTTTTTTATGTCCCTGTTTTGGCGGCGTCTGTAATTTTTGGGAGTGTTGTTGGGCACTTCCATATGCCAATGTACCGGTTTGCGCATTGTTGTTTCCTATTAGTGCACCTTGGTCCCAATTAAGGTCAAAACTTTTGCTTTCAAAAACAAAGGAATACATAAGAATTGAATAGGCGATTTTTATGAACTTTAAACTACCATAACTTTCTTGTTTCTGGGGCTATTGAATGAAAGGTCTTGATGAGCTCTAAATGATGCTATGAAGCAAACACCTCATTTCTCAAATTTATATTTTTTTGTAACGTACCTACCTGAATCATGTAAATGGGATACAACTTCATTTCCGACATTTCTACGTTATCAATTTCATTTTTAAACAAGAATTCATCAAAAAATGAGAAAAATATTATGAAAAGACGGGGGAGACTCGCCCGATGTTTACGCCGCCATCTTGTTTCCTATTAGTATTGTTCTTCCCCATGTTCTTCCCCAACGTTACGGACGTGCGTATCAGTAGTGGAAAAATGAACAAAAATGTGAAGTAGACTTTAATTTAGGTCAAAGGGTTTTGCTGGTATCGCGATCTCAAAATTCTATATCTATCGACGAATGTGCGCTGTGCTGGAAAACCATTCTGAAAATGTGTGATCTAACTTTGCTTTGCGTACCAAAGTTTTGTTTGGATTTAAACAAAATATTTCAACAAAAACTTGAGTCAAGCTCAAATTAAAAAAAAATTGAATTTATATCAGATGGACGGCAAAATGCTATAAAATTGCTCATTTCTCACATTTTTAATTATCTCTGCTTGCAAAACGATGATATCATGATGCTTGTTGAGAAATTTAGATTTTTTTTTGGAACGGCTGCAAACAGTGGCAAATTTGCTCATCTTTTGTCAATATTTTTATGAATATACGGTACTACACTCATCTCTAAGAAACATACACAAGAGGGTAATTTCATTAGTTCATTGTAAAAAACTCTGCTCTGCTATATCATATGCAATCGAGACTGCCAAGGACATTTCACTTAATTGACATTTGATCCCATTCAAATTAGATCGGAATTGCAGTGGATATTACTATGAAAATTTACTGTTCACTAATTATAAAATTTTCTCTCCCACTTTATCAGTTATTGGGGTCCCTGTTGTTGCAGGCTGTGCTGCTGGCATCTATATAAGACATGACTTCCAGAAACTTCACAAGTCCAAAAGCCACACGTTTGAGTCGGCAGCTAAGCAGTATACAACAAATTGTATCTTTGAGGTGATTGGCAGACGTATGAGAAAGAAGCTCGATAAGGACTCTCAGAACTGTCAAAAGGTGAGAGAAACTTTCCTTTGTTTATTGAAAGTTAGAGATTTGCTTGTGGAATGGATGAATTAGGGGGGTTTCTTACCTTTAAAAACTTTGTGATTTAATTTTTTTTTAAGTAATTACATAATATTTAATTCTAGTGGTATAACAGCCAACTAGAATTGAGATTTATCTGGAAGTCACCTTTAATGGAAAATTAGAATTACCATTGTGATAGGTTATATGCATAGGGGGCTTAGCTAAGACCATTTTATAATTTACTTATTCCAAGTTTTGAATACTAGCATTTTATAATAATTTTGTCTTGAACAATCAGGTTCCACCAGTCCACCAGTTCAAATATTCTGACATATCCCTGTTTTTTTTTTTTAACAGATAATGTTACACAGGGTCCAGAATACCAGTGGTATGCAATCAGTTGAAATATAAATACAGTCTGTCAAGTGGTGAACAAATCTTAGGCTCCTTCACCAACTGCTCCTGTCTTAAGGATTAGAGTTAGGATAAGGTCTTAGGTTATTTCTCAAGTTTGGTATAGTCTTCAGATTTTCAATAGGAGTAATTATGGCAGGAACAAATTGTCTTGGAACCTATCAAGTTCCTTGCTGCCTGGAAATTCTGGTGATTACACATAAACACTGAAGTCAGATCATGACGTCCAGTGTTCAAATAATTAATTTTTCTTATTCCAGATCCAGACGGAAATCCTAATGTCCCGGCTGCAGTCAGCAAGTGAAACAGTGTACGGAAAACAGTTCAACTTTGCTGATATCAAATCCCCTGAGGATTACTGCCAGAAGCACCCACTTACCAGGGCCAGTCACTACCAACCCTTTGTCCAAGAGATTGCTTCTGGTATGCATCATGTGCTTACTAAAGAAGATCCCATCATTCTCGCTGTGACATCCGGAACATCTGGACACCATAACCTTGTTCCAATGATCAAGGCCCAGACAGTGTATTTCTTGCTGAATGGTGTTACTGTCTGTCTGGACTCTGTGCGTAAGGCTATTCCAGAAACACGCCACCTTCGGCGAACTCTCAAGATATTTTACAATCCAAAGTCACGCACCTCCCCTGGAGGAGTCCCCATCGGACCCAACTCGGCCACTCCAAAATCATCTGAGAAGTTCATTGACTTGTACAGCACCCCCATGGCCGCATTCGATATTACAACTGAAAAGGAAGCTTTATATGCGCATCTACTGTTTGCTCTTAAAGATAGCGAGATCGGGGCCATCGAGGCAAATTTTGTGCCTCTGATACATAATGCCTTTGTGGAACTGGAGGAAAATTGGGAGCAATTGGTGCAGGATATTGCCCGTGGAGAAGTGCACCCTGAATTGAACATTCCTGAAGATGTGCGGCAGAAATTAAATGCCCTCTTGAGTCCTGATCCGGAAAGGGCTGAGGAATTGAGGAGGGAGTTTGAGAGAGGTTTTGACAACATTGCCAAGAGAATCTGGCCCAATGTTCAGGTCATCTTAGCTGTGGATTCGGGGGCTTTTCAGGTTTATGGCAATATGCTGAGAGAAAAGTTCACCAAAGGTATAATGATCCTTGACCTACATGTTATAGTTAGCATCAAAGAGGATCAATTTATTTTTCTTAATCAAGATTGTAATATGGAGACAAAGTTTGAGAGAATGAGATCATTCAACAATATCTTATAAAATAGAGACATTTGACATCTGAAATAAATATGTTGAGCATTTTGAAAAGCTAAAATAAAGTAATTGTATAAAAATTGAAACCCTTTCCATTTTGCAGTCTTTGGAATTGTTTTTTCAGACTTCCTTGTAAAAGAGATATTTTTAATTGACCATGGGTCCTAATTAATTGGAAACATTGAATGTGAAAGAAGATGATAACAAACATGTATGAGTCTCAGTAGTATTGCCTCTAATAATTGTGTAATTGTGATCATTGTAAAATTGCTCAAAAGACAACCAAAATTGAGATTTCCATTGCAGTTACCATTCATGGCCAGTCAGACAATTATTAAAGGTATTTTTTTAATGTTTATCTCCTTGATTAGATATTCCCATTTATTCATGCCTGTATGCTGCCAGTGAAGGACTCATTGGAATCAATATCTGGCCTCATGATGAAGAAAGACGTTATCTATTAGTGCCCAGGAGTATGTTTTGTGAATTCATACCAATTGAGAATAGGTGAGCGACAATCATATTGATGTTGATTGCTTATATGGTGAGATACTTGATCCTAATTAATATAATACACACTTTACATCAATATTTCATCTTATTTTCAGAAACAGATGATATTTAAAGTCCAAGTCAAATTGGGAAAACTATGTAATTCAGACATTTCATAGTTCATACAGAGCCCCTCAATGCAGGTTTCATTCATTTTTTTTTAAATTGACTTGTAGTTTTGAATGCATGCTAATCACATATACCTGCGAGCTTAAAAAATAGTTTTCTTGAAATTGTCAGATATCGAGTTTAGTCGATTCTTTAACTTAAAATTTTATATAACTGTGTACAAGAGTTTCCTGTTGGCTATTCATATGTTTGGAGTGCTTCATGGAACATCCTGTCAGTGATTTCCACTGAGGTAATTGCTCTGAGCCAATCAGATGCAAGGATTTCAGTAGCTTATAACATAAGTCAGTGAAAATCAAATGGACTATTTGTTTCATGAAATGCTCTCCTGATTACGTTCATTTTCAGTGATGAAGAGCAACCCGATACCCTCCTCATGGATCAGGTGGAGAAAGGATCCACGTATGAACTGGTACTGACCAACATGAGTGGGTTCTACAGGTACCGCTTTGGGGATGTGGTCCGTGTTACTGACTTCTACAATAAAGCTCCTGTTGTTGAGTTTTTATACAGGTAAGTGTCAAGTTGCTTGATATGTTAACAGAGTTGTCGTTCACCTCCTACATGTGCGTGTACATGGTTTGTGTGGGGCAGATAATGTCTGGAAAGTTGGGAAATATGCAAAGTAAATTACCACCTGGTCTACACCCACTTTGTCTGCTTTCCAATTTGATTCATCTCACATGGTCACATCCTAATTTGTCCACAACCAGTTTATCTATTGACCTTTTGGTCTAATTGCCATTTGGCTCATCTACCATTGTGTCTAATTTCCAGTTAGGGTATACCCATTTTGTCTAATATCCATTTGGTCTAACACCACTTAGTCTATATGATTTATGCTTATGAACCAAATTTTCATTTGACAAAGTGTAATATAGTAGGAAGAAAAAGAGGATATTAGACCATCTGCGCATTTATGGTCTAAATGGCAGACCAAGTGATGGTTGGACCAAACAGCATACATGTAAGACCAAAGTGATAGTGGGTCTAGCCATGATGGTGTTAACCTGAAAATTAGACCACTTGCTAGTCGGCCGAGTGGATACAAACATTTAGAAATCTCTATTCTAAACTTCTAAAGAGTTAGTGTTGTCAACAAGCTTTGACTGTCCATGATTGCTGGTGCACCCAAATCAACTTTATTAAAGGAGAATGAAACCCTTGAAACCAGCTGAATCCGTATCAAAGAGAAAAATCAAAGAAACATATTGTTGAAAGTTTGAGGAAGATTGAATGAATAATAAGAAAGTTATGAGCATTTGAATATTGAGATCACTAATGCCATGTAGTTTCTCCCATTAGCAATGCGACCAAGATCTGCGATGTCACACACGTACAACTCCCTCATTACTTTAGTACTTATTTCACTTATATTCTCACTTTTATAGAGTCTATCACAAGGTGAGGTGTTCTCTTTATGAGAGGACAAGTGCAGAGGTTTCACAACATTATATCATTGATGAATCGTTTGTCATATAATTAGAATGAGCAAAAAGAGATGTTTTGGGGTATATTTTCAGTGTCCAAAAGGGGAGTGTTGTTCATCTGTGACATCATAGATCTTAATCGCTAGAGGGTATTCATTTGTCTCGCAATCTACTATGGTCAACAAGGAAATTCGTGATCACTCTCGCAAAAAGTGTTCACTGGCTTTCTAGGAAATTCGTGATCACTCTCGCAAAAAGTGTTCACTAGCTTACAAGTTCACGAGCTTTCGAGTGCCGCTGCAACTCTTTATCAAGTGACGAAAATTATCTGAAAACGTACTCTATTTATACTAATCTCCAGGACCGTACGCACGAACGCGAGAACAATAGGTGGGCATTGATCCGTTGCGTCGGTATGCGGTGCGGCCGGTAATCCGTATATGCAAATAAGACGGGGGTATATGCAAATACGCCGTGGGTCGGCAATATGCAAATTAGACAAAATTGGCGGGCTCGCTAGTTTCCCGTGGGCGGGGGCTGACTAGCTGAGCGGTCCCTCGTTCGGGGACGGGAACGATCGGGTCGGCGTGCACTGCCAGGTAAGGGGGTATTGTGCTGTCGGATGGTTCGCATCCAGAAGTCGGGGATGTTGATCCCGCTGTCTCTGTTGAAGTTGTTAGGACAAAGACGTATACTAATAGCCTCCTTAATCCTGCGTGTATACCAATGTCTCTCTTTGGCAATGCAATGTACACCCTCCCAATCTGGGTGGTGTTGCTTCTCCCAAGCATGTTCTGCCACCGCGGATGTGTCGGTTCGCTGTAACCGAACATCGCGCTTGTGTTCAGAAATGCGTTCAACTATCGGTCGGGCTGTTTCTCCGATGTAAGACCCGTCACATCCCTGGCAAGGAATGTTGTATACTACGCCATCACGTCTGTGATCAGGGATAGGGTCTTTGGGGTGTACAAGCTGTTTGTGTAAGGTGGTGTCCGAGCGGAAAACCGTTCGGATACCGTGACCTTCTAATCGGCGTTTAAGTTGTTGTGAGAGGCCATCTATGTATGGCAAGACTGTGCAAGTCTTGAAAACCTTGTGATCCCTTGGTGGTTGTTTTTTCTTGAAAGTGTTCTTGATAAAACGGCGTGGGTAGCCGTTGCTGTACAAGGCGCCACGTATGTGTGCTCTTTCTTTCGGGAGTTCAGGTGGGTGAGTTATGATACGTGCTGCTCTGTCGAACAGGCATTTAACAAGACCCTTCTTGACCGATTTGTCGTGATGAGAATCATATGGTATGTATTGGTCTGTATGAGTGGGCTTGCGGTAGACAGAGGTGGAGAGTTTCCCGCCCTCGTGTCTTTGGACTAGCGTGTCAAGGAATGCTAATTTCCCTCCTTGCTCAGTCTCCAGAGTGAACTGGATGGACGGTTGCTGGCTATTCATGAATGAGAGTAGGCTGTTTGTTTCGGATCTGTTTACGATTATGAAAGTGTCATCGACGTATCTCTTCCACACCCGAGGGTGGCATGTGGAAGGACACTTGGGCAAAGCGTTCTGTTCAAAACCTTCCATATATAGGTTAGCCACAACCGCTGAGACTGGGCTACCCATTGCTGCTCCTTCTGTTTGCTCATAGAAAGAGCCTCTGTACAGAAAATATGTGGATCTGAGGACGAACTCCAGGAGTTCGGCTATCTGTTCGGGCATAAGTGTGGTACGTTCTGATAATGTGGGATCGGATTGCATGCGTTGCAGGGCCGTACTGCATGCGCCCTCTATCGGTACGTTAGTGAAGAGGGAGACTACATCAAAAGAGATCATGGATTCCTGTTCGTTAACTGTCTGCTCCGATGTGAATTCAGCGAATTCACTGGAGTTGGAAACCGTGTGTTCTGAGCAGTTAGTGAGAGGGGACAGGATGTCCGCCAGGTACTTTGATGCATGATACTATTGGTCTGAGAGGTATCCCGTAAGCTAGTGAACACTTTTTGCGAGAGTGATCACGAATTTCCTAGAAAGCCAGTGAACACTTTTTGCGAGAGTGATCACGAATTTCCTTGTTGACCATAGTAGATTGCGAGACAAATGAATACCCTCTAGCGATTATTTCAATCCGCAATAATGAACCTATTTAGTATCATAGATCTTGGTCGCATTGCCAATGGGAGGATCTCCATAGCATTAGTGATCTCGACATTCAAATGCTCATAACTCTTCTATTGCTAGTCCTATTTTACTCAAACTTTTGTTGATCTTATTCTTTGATTTTTCTGCTTTCACAAAAGCTAACTTGCTCCAAGAGTTTCATTCTCCTTTAAGTGATACAGACCGATCAGTGTGGTACTGTATTTCCCCTTTCAGACAAGGACAGTTGTTGAACCTGAGAGGAGAGAAGACTTCAGAGGATGTGATTTTCAAGACAATCCAGAAAACCCTAGATGACCTGGGTGAAGTATC
The DNA here is from genome assembly GCF_037042905.1 of Lytechinus pictus. NCBI lineage: Eukaryota > Metazoa > Echinodermata > Echinoidea > Temnopleuroida > Toxopneustidae > Lytechinus > Lytechinus pictus. Next base: position 32,546,520 of record NC_087249.1, read on the forward strand.
CCTAGTAGATTACTCAACTGTAGAGAGCCCCTTACTCAAGGAGAAAGGTGACTATCTAATTTATTTACGTTGTTTATTAATCAATATAAATGTATATTAAAATGGATATTACATTGTATTTTGATATAGAATATGCATATCAAGATGCTGTTTATAGGTTTGTTTAAAGCTCGTGGATAGTGTTGGTAAAGGATACAAAAATTCCAAGCGAATGGATCTTTCCTATTGAATAACGATTGCTGATGATGATTCAATGCGAAATTGACAGAATTTCTTCTTGGAAATATTAAATTTTAAATAAACTCCGAGAAATAAAATCATTCTCCTCGGCTGAATTTCAAAGACAGTTCGCTGAATTTATGCGCACTTATATAGCGCCCACTTTCGTCCACGACTGATTTTTCCCCCTGTTAGTTGATCACTAGCCGTTCCACTTTTAGCAAACCGAAATATCCCTGCGAGCGTAGTCTGCTAATTCCGTGTACGTGCTCGTCGATCATTGTTCCTTAGTTTTAGCATGGCCTCCGTCGAGATTCTCCCCCAGCGAGTTCGGCGAGGAGCACAGGAAACCGTTGAATTTTTGTTAGATGGGTTAGATAATTATTTTAAAAAATGTGGACTTACTTACCCCTTATGCTGTCCCTCCAACCTGTAGTTCACATGTTACAGTAGTTTATTTTGACGTTCATGAAAACGTATTAGAGATGAGTCTGTCAAAATTTTGGCTACAAATTTCCACGTGCGACAAGATTGGTTCATGGTTCTTGAAACTGCGAGATACATTATACTGCATCATGCGATGCGATGCGATGGACATTGGTCACGCTCGCTCAGCTCGGCGCTTCGGCCTGACATTCTCTCACGCTTTATCCAACTCTATGCATTCTGTTCATACACAGTTTTGCGTGTACGATGTCTTCATGTCTTTCACGTCATATTTCAGCGCATGCATTGGGGAAGGGAAATTAATTTGGAAGTGGGAAAAGGGAGAAAAGAAGAAAGGGAAAGGTAAAAAAAAGAGGATAACAAGTAAAGGAAAAGAAAGAACAAATGAGGCAAGGGAAACAGGAAATAAGAATGGAACGAGCTAACATGATAGCAGAGGCAGATCAATTTCGCGGCCAATATCACGAATATGGGGGGGGGGGAATTTTTCACCCATTATTTTCCACGATCGACCGCTCTGAGTTGATTTTTGTTTGTTTCTTTCTTTGAAGGTGTAGACCTAACAGTCAGCTTTATTCTTATAAAACAACATAAATGCAGGGGCCGCAGAATGGTTTTCAAAGTGAGGGGGGGGGGGCTGAGTCAAATGGTTTTTTTTTGGGGGGGGGGTGACCATGCAAAAAATCACAATCAAATGGTCATTTTTACTTTTTTGAACACGGTTATGGAAAAAAGCAGGGGCTGGAGCCCCCCCTCGCTTCCGCGACCCCTGAAATGTATAATCCTATACGTACTATTCAATATAGTGCGAGTGATGCGCGAGTTAAAATTTTTCGTAAATGTCATATTTTGTCCTGAAAATAAAACATCTAACTAACTATACTGCAAATACGAAGCACGAGCAGATTTTTTTTTCATATATATTCTGGCCTGATAAACAAGGGACCTGTTCTGATTGTAGTAGCCATGAAGACGATACATAGGCCTATATAATTATGATGGCCTATTTCAAGAATGGAATAATGCGAGCGCGAAGTGCGGGCTGAACATTTTTGACATTCCCTCAAGAAAATTGACATTCTAAGCATTAATCCTGAACTGAATAGGTATATAACTAGACAATACGAGCGATAAGCGCGATGGGGAAAATTAAGATTTAGAGCTAAAAACGGGACACTAGTTCATGTTTTGTAAGGCGTGAAGATGGGTAATTAGGCATCTTCCTACGTAATGCGAGCGGGAAGTGCGAGCAGAATTCTAATCTGAAAACTATTTCAAACACTGAAAATGAAACTGACTGGATGTGGATCGCACTCAATAAATGATTCAAGCGCGAAGCTCGAGCGGATATTTTTCGGAAATTATTCTGATCCTAGGACGGGAACATTCTAAGGACATTTTGTCATATGAAAATAGAAATTATCTACCTATTAAGTGTCCCCAAGCGCGAGATGAAAATTCTTTCAATTATAAAAAAAGACAATATAGTTATTAGCAATTCATGAAATGTTATTGTTATTATCTTATTTTTTACTCTAATAAGCCCAATAAGAGCGAGAAATTTGTTAATATCAATTTCTGAAAACTGGATATTCTAAGTATTTTTCTATTTATGAATAGAAGGCATTGGTTGATATATCTTTAACAATTAATGCGAGCGCAAATCACGAACCGATTTTTTTAAAATAAATTGTCATGAAAAGGGATTTTAAATAGTTTGTTATAGAGATAAATAACTAACCAATCGAAATGTGAGCGCGCAGCGCTAGCTGATAGGTTTTGACAATCAGAGCTGATATGTTTTGACAATCAGACCTGAATAAGAATATTTTGAGAATTTATTGTAAATACGAAGACTAGAGATTGGGTACTTGACAAATAATGCGAGCGCGTAGCGCGAGCTGCATTGATACTCGATCAGACCATAAACGGACTACGGCTGCACATTAAAAAAAATCAATTTGTAAATCAAGCAACGTGATATTTTAAGCTCCATATCAGCCCATTTAGGATTATTTGTATCTCGATATCAAACATGCAAGTGCGAGCGAAAAATTCATATAGTGATATGAAAGATTCTTATTTTTTTTGTATTTTCCAAGTCTTCTTCTCACCTTATTTTTTTCATTTGTCTTCCTCCTCTTTTCCTCCTTTTTTTCTCCTCTCTTTTCCCTTTTTTTATTTTCCCCACTCCTAGAGGGACCCGGGAACTTCGCCCTGGATCCGCGCTCGCATTATTCATGTTATTAATCTAGAAAGATCCCAAATTACTCATCCTTTTCATTATTTACAAAACATGAATGATGTGTCCCGTTTTAGTCTAAATCTCTTTTTTTTTACGCTCGCGCTTCGCCCTCGCATCAATAGTTCAGTGATATACATATCCTGTTTACGTTTACAAAAAAGCTTAGAATTTCCCTTCTTTAGGTAAAAATGTACTTCTATTTGATTGTTGAAATATGCAACGCATTCATGGCTAACTGCAAGACGTCCTTGACAGGTGCATGGTTCCTTTTCAATCAGATCAAAACGTATATTTAAAATTTCTGTTCACGCTTCGCAGTAATTATTTAGTTGCATATATACACGATTCGTTCAGGCTCACAAACATTGCCCAGAATGTTAAAATTTCAAATACAAAATTAGCTCGCGCTTCGCGCTCGAACTATTTATATAAGGCTTATGAGATTATTAAATATTTATGTTGATTTATAGGAATACAGCTAATGGACTACCCCTTCAAATAAACATACATAAATCAACTTCGAGCGGCCGATTGTGGAAAATGTGACTGAAAAATCCCCCCCCCCCCATATCAGCGAAGCTGGATCCGCCCCTGTACCCAACATATCATTTGTAAATATGCCTCTATAAAGGAGCTATATACAGTTCTTTACTTGTGTTTCTGCTCAGACTCATTAGAAAGGTGCAAATTGGAAACTTGAAACTGATCATGCATCCAGTGCCATTTGGCCAGGGTATACCAATCATGGTACAAGAGCGATTTATATAGTTTATGGCAATATCGAATTGGACTGTGTCAGGCAAGGTCGCCAATTATAGTAAAAAGATTCTTATAAAATTTTACGTTGTGAAGAAAGTAAAAAAATGGTCACTCGTTTCGTGTTAAATGTCAAGTAAGATTTTTTATTTATTGGAACTCGAACTATTTATATAAGGCTTATGAGATTATTAAATATTTATGTTGATTTATAGGAATACAGCTAATGGACTACCCCTTCAAATAAACATACATAAATCAACTTCGAGCGGCCGATTGTGGAAAATGTGACTGAAAAATCCCCCCCCCCCCCCCATATCAGCGAAGCTGGATCCGCCCCTGTACCCAACATATCATTTGTAAATATGCCTCTATAAAGGAGCTATATACAGTTCTTTACTTGTGTTTCTGCTCAGACTCATTAGAAAGGTGCAAATTGGAAACTTGAAACTGATCATGCATCCAGTGCCATTTGGCCAGGGTATACCAATCATGGTACAAGAGCGATTTATATAGTTTATGGCAATATCGAATTGGACTGTGTCAGGCAAGGTCGCCAATTATAGTAAAAAGATTCTTATAAAATTTTACGTTGTGAAGAAAGTTCAAAAATGGTCACTCGTTTCGTGTTAAATGTCAAGTAAGATTTTTTATTTATTGGAACGTGGAACAAAAGAAAATGTATCATTTTGGATTTTGAAATAAAAATTGGTGGAAACAGCAAAACAGACGGGCCCATATTTTATAATGGCAATTTTCGTACATTTAGCTCTATTGTGCAAGACTCTCTTACACTGGGGAAATGAAACAGAATATATGATAAATGACCATGCATGAATGAATGAATAAATGCATACAATTATTAAAGTAAATAAATAAAAATGTATGTCTATGAGCAATTTTCAAAATATACCTTGGTCGCCCCCAGCCCTGATCCGCCAATTTACATGTGGAAAGAAAAATTATGGGAAAACTGGCGTATATGCTGTATTCTCGACCGCTGGTCTTTCTCACATTCATAAAATATTTTGGGAATAAGTTTTGACTTTATAAAATTATGAAGTCAGAGATCTTTTCATTACAAGAGATTCGTACTTTGTTTCGTTGACAAACAAAAATTACACGTTTTATACAGCCGAAGGCCAAATACTTGCTCGTGCAGTATTATTTTGTCCACCCTATGCGATTGGTGAGGTTGGGGGGGGGGGTAGGCCTATTGGGGAAGGGATAGGCCATGCAGTTGAACAAATAGGCATTTTCACAAGAAAGTGTGTGTGAAGAAATAATATTACTTCAATGCACTATGAATTATGATGCAATTAATTTAGGCCGATATCGCAACATGTTTGTTTTGGGTTTTTTTGCTTTTCTCTCACTCATAACAGTCCGAGTGACAATATATATCCGGTTATTCATGAGGGACGTGTATCGTTTGGTTGTCAAGTTAGAAACAAAGAATTGCAATAATAAAGTTTGTCAGACTAGACAAATTCCCAACGACTCGTTCCCATGCAGCTCGATCCCCACCCAACCCCCCTTCCCTACGTTCTTTCTTTCTCTATATAATTTCTTTCTTTCATTGCATTTTTTCCCCTTCCCGTTCTTTCACCTCCGTTTTCTGATAATGACTTGAAAATCGATCAGTGCTTGGCTTGTAAATCATTGTCCCTGCCATTTTTTTTGCATCTCTCCCACAGTTCAATGTTTAATTAAAGGTCAAGTCCACCCCAGAAAAAAAAATGTTGATTTGAATCAATAGAAAAAAATCCAACAAGCATAATTTTGAAAAATTCATCAAAATTGGATGTAAAAATGAGTAAATCAGTATGGCATTTCCAAATTTCACATAGCCTATATTTTTCACAAAATAGTTATATGCACAACTCAGTATTATGCAAATGAGAGTTGATGATGTCCCTCGATCACTACCAACCGCGTAGCCAGGATTTCATTTTGGAGGGGGCGGTAAATGCACGCGAAGCGTGCCAACACTTACAGAGCGCGCGAAGCGCGCTCCCTAGGGGGTGGGTGCTGGGAGGGGGAGTTTCCCCCTCCCTTGCGAAGCTTTTGGTGTTTCATAAATTAAAATGAAAAGGAGCCGTCTCTCTTGTCTTTAGTACCTATATATCAGCTCCAATTCAGTTGACTATATTGTGATTTTGAACATTGTTTTCAAAAAAGATTGTGAACGCACAAAAAAGGAATACAATGGAGGAAATTAAAATGATAATAACCCCGCGCGAAGCGCGGAAACTAAAGCGTTTTATCAATTTTTTGCCATGAAAAGGGTCCCGAGAAAACGGTATTCTCAAACACATATTGGATACTTCCCTTGGAAAGATCAGATTTGATTACAAACAATTTAGCGACAGTGCATATCTTTAACTCGCAAAACAGAGGAGAAGAAGTGTATATGCCGGGAGGAAGATATTCCTCCCCGCGCAGAACAACGAAACTCTGAAATTTCAAAGGGCAGACGTTTCATCAAATGCAGATATCTCCAATACCCGATCGGCTCTAATTCAATTAATTTTCTAAGATTATTGAACTTCATTACAAGGAAAATAGTGCGCAAAAAGTTGAAACTTCTGTGATTTATTGAAATTATATAAAAAGGATACCTAATTTCTTTGACTTATCCTGAAGCGCTTCATTTTGAATTATAAAGAAACTTTGGTGTCATTCAAAATTTCAAACTGAGGGCGCAAAACAGGACAGGAGATGAATGTGCAGGGAAATGACATGAAGTTTAATAGAATTTGATAAAAAATATTGTACTTTTTTATTTAATAAGATACGAATTTTATACCTTCCTTTTTTTAAATTAGGAACCTGTTTGCCCCCAAAATTATGGTTGTTTAGTAATGAGCTGAAAAGCGGGAGAAGTTGACTTTATGGAGGTGACGGCAGAAATTGATATAAAGATTTCACCCAACCGGAGCCGACCCGACCAGAAGTTGCGCGATCAATTAAAAAAAAAGATAACTTCATATACTTCGGCCTAACCATGCCCTAATGTATACATTTGAACTTTACCCGGCAAGAAACACATATATAGCTGAGGTGGAAAAACAGGGTTAGAGAAAGGGTGGGGGGAACAATGGAGATCTTCAATATTGTCATTTAACCGCGCGCAGCGCGGAAGCAAAATTCATATATAAATCTAGAGCAAGAGTGAAGGAGTTTCTCTTTTGAGAAAAAAAAAAGAATAAAAAGAAAAAAAAAACTCAAAGCTACCTTTCTTCCCTTTCCTCCCTTCCCTTTTCCTTTTCTCCTCTCTTTTTTCTCTTTTTTTCTTTTTGGGGACGTTTTTTTTTTTGGGGGGGGGGTGACCGCCCCCACCGCCCCCCTGGCTTGTTTGAATTATATTTCAATTAGAGATTTGAAAATAAGGACCAACTTGACTGAACCATAGATATAATCCTCAGCGGTTATTCCACATATTCAGGAAAAAAATAAAATTATGGGGAAATATATAAAATGATATCGAGGCCCTATATCGACGTTACACCCGACCCACATTATTATTTTTATTGTTCTTTTGGTAGGCCTATTTAGTTAGTGAGATAGTGGTTATTACCATGTGAAATGGCCATATTATGGAAAGATATACGATCAAACTGAATAACATTATTTACAGAACTTTATCAAATAAATTACTTATTCCATAGGATAGCCAGTTTTCTGATAGCCAGTTTTCTGAAACTCGGCATGCTGAGCTGTATACTAGGCCCATGGTTTCGATTGAATCAAATTATCTCGGGACACGCAGGATCTCTCCATGTACATGACCAGTGAACTGAACTCTTCATGACCTTTAGGAGGCCCGGTATACAAGATCATTGCATGCAATGTATCTGTTGACCTTATTACGTAACGTCTCCACACGCACTATTCAACACAAACACACACACTCATACCGTACACCCACGCACAAGTGAATGAAATTCCCGGCCAGTCCTACTGCATACACAGAACATACATCCAACGTGCACACTGTACTAGTCTACGAATTCAGACACAATTAACCCAAAGACTGTTTATATATCATTTTAGTGAGAATTAAATCAATGCATTTCCAAAACATAAACAGGATGCACAATCTTGGAATTTTCTTTGAATGTAAGGGTTCTTTCTGTTGGTTTCATTTTCCTTTCTTTTCTTTTGAATCATTAGAATCGTAAAATAAAACTTTTTGTCAATCTGAAACAACATGAGCTGAGGCTAATACGCGGGAAGTCGGAGAAGAACCAAAAAAAGAAGTTTTTCCAATTCTAATTCTGTGCTGTACGTTATATTCATTCTGATTTATAAATTGTTCCAGTGTTATATTAGCAATCAGAGAGCAGATACTTATTTGCAACAGCTAATATCGTGGTTGCATTTTTTTAATGGGGAAGATGGGACGGTCGAGGTTTGTTATATGCAAGCGGCCCCCAGCCAAGGGCAAGTTCAAACTTCAAGGAAGGTAGGAATGAGGTACGTACTCCTAATATCGATCAAGGCTGTTTAGATCTAAAGTCTGCTCTGCCGTTCGTTGTAATGTGATGCAATCATGCAAGGAAAGTCTGGAAACGGCAATGTATCTACGACTATGAGCTTCGTAAAACCATAGAGCTGTAATAGCTCTATGGTAAAACTGATTGACAACGCAATTGTGTAGCGAGGACTACATTATCGTTCTCGCGTAGCACACGCACGGCAGAGGCGGTGGTGCGCACTTTGAGTGTCTGCATGCAGCTACGTTTCAAAAAGCTGGGTATCCCGACAAAGTAAAATCCACACATGTAAGAGCATAATTTATCATGAAAAACACCTTTTCATTTCATATCATCCACATCATGACTGTTTTAGGACATACACATTCATATAATATACAAATTAATTAGAATGGTGACATGCCGATTTTGAGGAATTACCAAAACTATCCACCCTCTTTAAGGCAAAAAAATCAGCCACTTTTCTCTAATCCTATGGTTGAAAATGTGTACAGGGCAACTCGAGTGTAAATATTATATACATGTACAGCTTCTTCCCTCGAACCATTAAGAATTGGAATGAATTGAACATAGATACAACTCCAACAAAGTCACTGGACACTGTCAAAACAAAAATCACCCAAAAGCCTCGTAAGTAAGTAACCTGCTTGCTCAGTAACCTCATATTGTCAACGAAGTTGGTGGAGTACAGCAAGCCTGCATGTCCCAACTTAACCCAAGATTAGACAAACATTCAGGTTTTATGAAATATCATATGGCTCACACTTTAAAGGGGAATCCAGCCTTGGCGATAAAATGTTGTGTTTGGAAGGAGAAAAATAAATTAAACAGAATGGTGAAAGTTTGAACGAAATCAGACATGCAAGAAGAAAGTTATAGCTGCTTTCAAATTGAGATCACTAATACTATGTAGATTTCAAATTGGCAACTGGGTAAGTAAATTATGACAAGGGGCAAGGACAACTTCCCCATAGGCCATGTACTTAATTATCAGGGATTTGTGGTTTTCTCCCAAGTACCCATTCCCCTGGGGCAGTAATCTAAATATAACCCAGGTAGTATATTGTTTTATGTCCTCATGAAAGAAAAATATAATTTGAAATAAAACTTTTGGGAAAAAAGACATTTAGCCAATATATGCATTGGAGTACACGGAAGAGTAGTCCTTGCCTTACATCACCATGACATCTCATATGCGGCCAATTTGAAGTCTCCATGGGTATAATGATTACCAATAATTACAACATTTAAAAATTCATAACTTTCTTGTTGTTTGTACAATATTGTTCAAACTTTTATCTATCAACTTGTCTGATTTTTCTTTTTCTTATAAAAACAAGTTTTTATTTGGGTTGGATTCTCCTTTAATTAAAATAAAACTAGACATTTATCAGCCTGTTGCCAACCTCTGTTCAGATCTAATGAAGATATGCATTGATCTTTATATCTCTTGTACATTTAGCCTGGAACAAGACTCCACATTATGAAGTATTTCTTGAACTGGAAGGAAAGGTATCATCTGAAAAGGATCTGGACAAGGTGAGAAGAAATGGGGGATGCAGGAGGAAAGAAGGGAGGAATGACAGGAGGGTGGTTGTAGAAGGGGGATAGGATGGAGAGTGGTAAGAAGAGAGGGAAGTAGACAGAGTGGGGTAGAGGGAGATTGGTTGTAGAAGGGGATAGGATGGAGAGTGGTAAGAAGAGAGGGAAGTAGACAGGGCGGGGTAGAGGGAGAGTGGTTGTAGAAGGGGATAGGATGGAGAGTGGTAAGAAGAGAGGGAAGCAGACAGGGTGGGGTAGAGGGAGGGTGGTTGTAAGAAGGGGATATGATGGAGAGTGGTAAGAAGAGAGGGAAGCAGACATGGTGGGGTAGAGGGAGAGTGGTTGTAGAAGGGAGATAGGATGGAGAGTGGTAAGAAGAGAGAGAAGTAGACAGGGTGGGGTAGAGGGAGGGTGGTTGTAAGAAGGGGATAGGATGGAGAGTGGTAAAAAGAGAGGGAAGCAGACAGGGTGGGATAGAGGGAGGGTGGTTGTAGAAGGGGGATAGGATGGAGAGTGGTAAGAAGAGAGGGAAGTAGACAGGTTAGAGTAGAGTGAGGGTGGTTGTAGAAGGGGATAGGATGGAGAGTGTTAAGAAGAGAGGGAAGCAGACAGGGTGGGGTAGAGGTAGGGTGGTTGTAAGAAGGGGATAGGATGGAGAGTGGTATGAAGAGAGGGAAGTAGACAGGGTGGGGTAGAGGGAGTGTGGTTGTAGAAGGGGGATAGGATGGATGGTGGTAAGAAGAGAGGGAAGCAGACAGGTTAGGGTAGAGGGAGAGTGGTTGTAGAAGGGGGATAGGATGGAGAGTGGTAAGAAGAGAGGGAAGCAGACATGGTGGGGTAGAGGGAGAGTGGTTGTAGAAGGGGGATAGGATGGAGAGTGGTAAGAAGAGAGGGAAGCAGACAGGTTAGGGTAGAGGGAGGGTGGTTGTAAGAAGGGGGATAGGATGGAGAGTGGTATGAAGAGAGGGAAGCAGACAGGTTAGGGTAGAGGGAGGGTGGTTGTAAGAAGGGGGATAGGATGGAGAGTGGTAAGAAGAGAGGGAAGCAGACAGGTTAGGGTAGAGGGAGGGTGGTTGTAAGAAGGGGGATAGGATGGAGAGTGGTAAGAAGAGAGGGAAGCAGACAGGTTAGGGTAGAGGGAGTGTGGTTGTAGAAGGGGATAGGATGGAGAGTGGTAAAAAGAGAGGGAAGCAGACATGGTGGGGTAGAGGTAGAGAGGTTGTAAGAAGGGGATAGGATGGAGAGTGGTAAGAAGAGAGGGAAGCAGACAGGTTAGGGTAGAGGGAGAGTGGTTGAAGAAGGGGGATAGGATGGAGAGTGGTAAGAAGAGAGGGAAGCAGACAGGGTGGGGTAGAGGAAGGGTGGTTGTAGAAGGGGGATAAGATGGAGAGTGGTAAGAAGAGAGGGAAGCAGACAGGTTAGGGTAGAGGGAGGGTGGTTGTAAGAAGGGGGATAGGATGGAGAGTGGTAAGAAGAGAGGGAAGCAGACAGGTTAGGGTAGAGGGAGGGTGGTTGTAAGAAGGGGGATAGGATGGAGAGTGGTAAGAAGAGAGGGAAGCAGACATGGTGGGGTAGAGGGAGGGTGGTTGTAGAAGGGAGATAGGATGGAGAGTGGTATGAAGAGAGGTAAGTGGTCATGCTAGGGGGATAGAGGAATGAAGAGGAAAGGAGGACAGAAAGAGAGTCGGAGTCGAGTGAAGAGGAGGGGAGGGGAACATGAGAAGTACACTGTAGGTAATTCTGTTAATAGGGTGCCATATTGTGACATGTTTTGCATCCTGTTTGTAAAAGAAACTTTGAAGTTTATGCCATCCAAACCATTAAAAAAACTAGTTCGAAGCCTTATCTAAGGATGAGCCCATAGAACTTTATGTTCACTATTCAGTAGCCAAATGAACTTTCATTAGTTTCATAAAAATTCTAATGGTCTCAATAGGTAATTATCCTTATGTAACTTAAGGGGACACCATGAAATGTCACAACTTAGCCCTGTAATTTATGGAATCGCCCAAGTACATGTGTGAGGGATATGCACAGACATTGTGCACAGAGGAAAGCGGCAACCAATACAGATGATGAAGCAAGATGCATAGGAGATTCAGGATGGATATTGTCAAAGAGAAAGAGTGATATTTATATGGACTTGGATAAGACAGATTATTTATTGTTAAGCATATAACAAGGGTTGTGGTATCAGAAATAATTCTTAAAATATAAGTACTAATTATTGATTTGTTGATAAGTTTAATCAAAAAGAAATTACCAAGAACTTTCCTCTTTTTTACAAAACACATGCACACTTTGCAAAGGATATCCTTATCATGTCTGGTTAGAATATTAATTTCTAACTTGGGGAAATAAGTCATATGAAAACGACATAAAATCCATCCTCATATAATATGTCTGTACAGCGTGTAGAAACGCTCCGATGTATAAAGGCAGATTATTATTATTATTATTATTTATATTGTTGTTGTTGTAATAATATGTATTATGTAATTATGATATAATATAATAACATAAATATAATTTGTTTCTATGTCTCAATTTTCTCTTAATAGCTGGATAAGAACTTGCGGGAAGCTTCTTTTGTCTACGACTCCTTCAGAGAAAAGGGCAGCATTGGTCCTATCAAGGTCCATTTGGTCAAACCAGGGACATTCAGGAAGTTAAGAGAACATCTACTGACCAACACACAAGCCTCCATCAACCAAGTTAAGATTCCAAGAGTCCTGAAGGTTGACCAGTCAGCTGGTGTTCTGATGGCAGGCATAATCTAGGGCAAAGAAAAAGTACTCTTGTGGTTTGCATAAACCTGGCTTACACTTTGCGATTCATTGCGTTCCGAATTTCAAAGAAATTGTGATAACACTTTATATGGACATTCCAGCTGATAAAATCTTACGGATTAGAGTTCAGAATAGTGGTAGGACTACTGAAATCGAAATTCAGTCCAGTTTGAGGCTCCCTGAATGAATAAAAACAAATTCAATTCCAAGTCGTAATGACGTCATCATCGGCTGCGACTTGAAGCCGATTTGGACTTTACTCGGACCACAGGGCTTGCCGCAAAGTAAAAATATGATTTTAGTATTTCTTACATCATGCCAAACTTTAAATAAAATTATTCTACTTCTTGCAACTTTCATATTTAATGCGAAACGTGATTTCTTGAAAAAGCGTATTGGATCGGATCGCACAGAGTGAGACGGGCTTAACATATGTAACCTATTTGTGTATGATGAATGATGCAATTAATATTTCAATTTATATCAGTTGTAAGTCTTTGGCAAATCATGTACATGTAATTCAAAGAAAAATATATCTCCTTTTAAAGACAATTTACCTGATAAACATGCAATTAATATTTTGATTCAGGATATTGCAATCATGTACTTTAAAGAGCAATGCATCCCCTTCTTTTATAAGGCATATATACAGTAGTTCCTATTAGGTTAGCCTGAACAGAAAGCCAAATTTAGCAGCTGCTTTTAGCAAGCAGGAATCTTGGTCAAGGTTTTTCTCTTCCAATCCACTAACATCTGCGTAGACAGTAGGAAACACAATAGGGGTTTAGGAAAGATCCTGTGTAATCCCATATTCAGCACAACATAACACGTGGTGAAACCATGGACGGGAATTCGTTTAAAGTGATTGGTTAACATTGGTTTGACTTTTAACAAATCTGAGCTAGAAGGTCACACTTGTCACCTGTGTCTGTGATATTTTACAAAAATGAAGCCCAGAAAAAATTGTGTTCGAAAATAATTATTTAGTGCTTCAAAAATTGAAATATAAAGTGACCGAAAACACCATCGTAATTTTGTCCCATACACTTATGTGTACTATTTAGGCGTCTATAAGACGCCTATTTACAAAATCGGGGTTTGTCTTGTAGTTTTAGCTTTTCATTCTCAATAATGGTTGTTTTCAGGGTTTATTAGTTCTAATACATGCACTTGTACACATGTTTCATCTTGGTTTGAGAATTTTTTTAATCGGCTGCTCACAAAGTTAAACAATACCTTTAAGAGCATTACAAGAAAGGGTCAGCATTTTGGATGTACTTGAGCATTTTTATTAGGAGCTTTGTCTGATTTCTGTGTGACCTCACCTCACATGGTCTAATCCTGTTTGTCTACTAACAGTTCCTCTATTAATCATTTTGGCTAATTGCCATTTAGCCCTTTTTATTGTACTGTTTTGTCTATCTTCCAGTTGGGCTATACCAATTTCATCCAATAACTTGGTCTAACATCACTCAGTTTAAATGATGTAATGAAATAGTTATGAATCAACTTTTCATTTGACAAAGTGCAAACTGATAAGTAGACCAAGTGAAAATTAGACCATCTGGTCATTAGACTAAATGATTGTTACACTGAGTATTAGACCAAGTGGTAGTTGGACAAAACGAGGAGGGGGGGTTCATGATTTTTTGGCTTGAATTTTACTTCTTTTTTCAAGCTCTTGTCACAGTAGTAAAAGCCTTTGCTAGGAATTGGAAATACGCTTTGCTATGTTGATCCTTCAGCTTCTTCTGCATATTTTGCAGGCGTTGTCTTTGCTCCCTTATTTCCTTACTTTGGGTACTTGTTATTCTTGTATTGGAATTTGTTATCCTTCAGGGGTGGTATTCTGAAAACGTTCTTATCTTTGTCCTTATCTTTGTTCTTATCTCAATGAGATAAGAAGACGCTAAAATCATTGCAAATCGGTATTCTGAAAATCTTCTTAACGCGTTCTTATCTCTAGCTTCTGTAAGGACTGCCTTCTTCTTATCTTCAACACGCCCATTTTTAGGATATTACCAATCAAAATGCACTTTATATTGGCAGTTTAACCAATAAAAGCGCTTCTTATATCAAGAGAATATATGCGCACTGTGCGTATATTAATTACTTAGCGTAATTGTATAATTGCGCGAGATATATACGCTAATATAATACTACCAAGATTATTCTTATTTATTAACACGTGTACACGTGCTCAAAAATAAATTCATCACACGACATCCATATATTCTATCAATCATGGACAAGCACAGAAATAAGAACTTCAGCATCGAAGAAGTCATGGTTTTGGTTTCAGAGGTGGTGGCCAGGAAGGAGATAATCGTCGGGGCCATTTCATCAACCATCACCAACGCCATGAAAACTAGGGTGTGGGATTGCATAAGCGAGAAAGGGAGGCGGAGGTCAGCGGACGAAGTCAGATAAAAGTTCGCCGTTGAAAAGAGTAAAGTTAAGAAGAAGGCAGCGGAAATCAAGCGGTCATCAAGAGCTACAGGAGGTGGACCTGCTCTCCCCCCTCTAACTGAGTGGGAGGAGGTCCTGAGGGATTTTATTGGAGAGGAGGGAATCTCTGGATGTGCGAGTGACGCCCTCGAGACCTCCGTCAACTCAACCAACTCAACGGCAACTATTACACCGGCTGTCGAGATTGAATCAGAGAAGGACGCACTTCTCACCTTGGCATCAATGGCAAATGGATGTCAAAAGATCGCCGTAGATGTTTCTGATGGTAAGCGCAAATAATTGATTGTTGTATTTTGTCACTACAGAACAGTTATAAAAATTGATAACTATGCAAACCAATGATAAATAAATGAATGATTAATATGAATGATAGTTCAACTTAAAACGATCAAAGATAAAAATAAAAGATAAAAAAAACGATCAAACCTAAAAAGTATAGGCATATATCATTATCGATAAAGTAGGGTTCTTGAAATTGATTTCTCATTCTTCATTTCTTTGTATCTGTCCCTCCTGAAATTATAGTTCGAGGGTTATTTCTGATCAAGTAAATTCAAAGAATAGTGAGATAAATATCTGTTTGAAGGCAGTACCCTAAATGTATACCCAGTTGTTGTATGTCCGGAGTCTCCGGACAGGTTGTGTGTCCGGACGATCAAATTGGAAAGTCGTTTGGAAAAATTTAAAAGCGAAGTATAATCAAGTTTTATAGCAAAATGTTAGGAAATATTATAGAGAACAAATCGAAGATGATTACAACTATTGAATTCATATTTTTAGTGTAATCTAAAGACAGAAAAAAGAAGGTTTCAAAAATATAAAGTGACATCCGACCCCCGGCCTATCCTACGTTACGTACTATACATTCTCAGAAGTTTTATCAGTTCATGTTAGATGAATTTATATGTTCTCCTTTTATGGTCTACATTATGATTATTGACATCCCATTTTATGTAAACACAATATTGGTTTTTATGATTATTATACTATATAGGCCCTATATTGTATTATTATTCAACTTGAATTCAAATGATAAGGATGAAAAATCCACCATAATAGGTCGAATTCTTCAGCAGTATTAAAGTGTAAACATATAGAAAATGCATTTCTTTCTTCTTTCTTCTTTTGATGTAAAAAGTAAGTTGTGACCTCCAGAGCAGAACGAATTGAATTATGTTAAATTCATTGTAATGGTAGTATTATTTCTTAAGAACACAAGAACATTACACCCGGATACACTGCATTAGATACATTGAATTGATTATTTTAATGATTATTCTCTCAAAGACCAAGGAAATTCATAAAAAGTAAAGTTAAATACGTTATATTCGTAATATTTTCAATAACTATCCATAAGTATCTGACAGAAAGGTATTTTTTCCAACTTTTAATAGATGTAACTC
Organism: Lytechinus pictus; assembly: GCF_037042905.1. Taxonomy (NCBI): domain Eukaryota; kingdom Metazoa; phylum Echinodermata; class Echinoidea; order Temnopleuroida; family Toxopneustidae; genus Lytechinus; species Lytechinus pictus. The sequence goes on from NC_087249.1 coordinate 32,562,889, forward strand.
AACTTGACACACCACAGTCTCGGCGCAAGAGAAGGCGAAGCAGTGATGAATTTGCTGACGTCTGGGACCGGTGGTTAAGGTTAGAGGAAGAGCGGATAACCGTTGAGAAGGAGAGACTTGAGGTTGAGAAGGAACGTCTGCGGCTCGAACAGCGGAGATTCGATCGCGAAGACGAGATAATCAGGTTTGCTTGAAATCCATTCCTAATTCATTTTATAGGAATTTCAAACAGTATGAACTAAACGTGCAAACATTTGTAAAATAAAATAATGAAAACTCAAAACAGTTTAAACTTCTTTTTATCATCAAAATTAATGAATAATCAAACTAAATTGAGCCTTAATGTTACTCGTAGTTGCACTCAATCATTTCTTGTGAAGGTATACTTCATAAGGTACATACAGCTAAAGATTACATTACCAGAAAGATATTCTTGAATTATTATTATCTTATTTTTTACTATACTTGATATACAATTACCTTAACGGCACTTTATATTCTTCTTTTTCATTTTCTCCTTCCAGATCACAATGGGAATCACAGTCATCTTTTGTTGACCTGAGATGAAGTCTCGAGAGGAATGCCGCCGTATACTCACTGCTGCTTATGAGGATGCATCGTACTTGTTTAATAATCGCTATACCAAATTTATAGCACAATAAAATATTGTCTGAATACAAAAACATACTATTTCGTAGTGTATTTGTATGCTCGTCAAATATTGAGAAATTGGAATATCGTCTCTCATAAAATTCCCTTTTTGCTATTGCATAAACCGTATGAATTAACCAAATGTTCATATGGAAACGAGAACCAAATAACTGGTAAAGACGAAAAAAGGCCAAATCGGTCACGATAATCAAATCATTCACTGTGTGAACCAAGTTCGAATGATATCGTTCCTGACATCAATTCCTCCTCGATCACGATTGTTCACTGCTACGTCTTGGCCTACCCCTGGTTGATTAGGGTCATTTGCAAGCTGAACTACGTCATCCGGGAGGGGGATGCGTCTTTGCAGACAAATATTGTGCAGGACACAACAGTTCATGATGATTTTACAGGTGAAAGAGAATATAAAGATGATACATTTTATTTCAAAATACCACTCAAAAGGTATTTTCAAGAACTTCGAGTTGTCAAAATATTTTTTCCCAACATGAAAGAAAATATTAGCTCTGAAAGATCAACATTCATATTCCCCAAGTAAGCGTACTACCACCCCCCCCCCAAAAAAAAAAAAAGTTTTTATCAAACAAGCAAGAGGAAATTCTCGTATCAAAATTTCACAAACTCAGTCTTTCTTCTGGGCATCTGGGGCACAGTAATAAAGCAAAATTGCAAGAAAGAAAGAAAGAAAGAAAAAGAAAGACAGAAAGAAAGAAAGAAAGAAAGAGAGAAAGAAAGAAAGAAAGAAAGAAAGAAAGAAAGAAAGAAAGAGAGAAAAAGAAAAAAAAGAAAGAGAAAAAGAGAAAGACAGAAAGAAAGAAAGGAATAGAAGAAGAAAGAAAGGGGAAAAGAAAGATGGAATTAAAAAAGAATGAAAAAGAAGGTTGAAAAAAGGAAGAAAATGATACAAAAATTAAAGCATTAAAAAGAATAAAAGTGGAAAGAAAGTGAAGAGAGAATAAAGAAAGTAAGCAAAGTGGTGAAATAAAAAGAAATAAGAAAACAAAGAATGGAAGAAATGAAGGAAAAAAGAAAGAGTGAGAGAGAGGAAAGAAATAAATACAAAAGAAGCCAAAATGAATAAGGAAATAAAGCATGAATTAAGAAAAATGCAAAGTAAGCATTTCATGAAAGGAATTGTCAGACATTTTAACCAACAAGTCCCATTTTATCCAACAGTTGCAATAGAAATAGTGCTTCTGATACAATCGAAACCAAGGATAATTATCAGATCGATCTGACAGCCTGTAGGACAAAAGTATCGATGAAACCATGGAGCTATTAGAGATAATAGCTAATAGCTCCATGATGAAACGCTACCCGGTTGGCATATCATTTACCTTTCAACAGGGTAGGATAGGATTCCTCCAGTGTTATCAAGGCAGCGAAATCTCGACTTCAATAATCCAAAAGCTCGTTCAACGCAAACACGAGTCTTGCAAAGCCTTTGTGTTAAATCGTTCCTCTTCTGGAGTGCGTGGTCTCAATATAGGCGTCAAAAGCCAAGGTTGGAGGGGGTAGCCACTATCACCTATAAAAAAGTTATATTGAGGCTCCATTAATCTATTTGTAGAATACAATGTCTAGCAGGGGGGGCGGAACCGGGGGTAGGGGACACTATCCCCCTCCTCCCCCCCCCCCCCTGAAAAAAACCCAAAATACATTCCGCCGTCCCTGATGTCTAGTAGTATTTAGTACATTCCTTTATATTCTTCTAATGAAGGGAAGAGATGAGAAGAAAATCATGATAATGTAAGCAACGCATCAAACGGGAGAGAGACAGAGGAGGACGAAAGGGGGAGGCATGCACATCATACATGGAGGGGAATTTGATATATAGCGCCATAAATTGAACAAAATAATAAATGCCCCTTTAACTTAGTCTTTTTGTCCTTTCATTTCTTTTCTAAAGTGTCTTGACTGTGTCACATTTTCATTTTTTTCTACTCGAACACTAAAATAAAAAAAAAATTATCAATATAGTTCACTCTTTCAATCAATTAAGATTATACAAATGAATAATAAATAAAATAATAATGAAAAGAAAAATATTTTTGAAACAAGAATGAATGAATGAATGTTGATTAGAAAAATAAATTAAAAAATAAATACATACATACCCAATAGCCAACCAGAAGGCATCATCCCCTCTCTGAACTCGTTGTACAGTCGGCTATTTTGCCAAATGAAAGAATCGTGAGTCGACCCTGGCCATCTGGCACATACGTTCAGGAAATGTAATTGAGCGTCAACAACAGCCTGCACAGTTATTGAATGAAAGTTTTTTCTGTTCACATACAGATGCTCATTGGTGCTTGGAGCTCTAATACCAACATGTGTGCCATCTATACATCCCAGCGTGTTGGGCATATTCGCAATTTCAGCGAATTGAGTTTTTTTAGTTGCTGGTGATCCATACCGCCAAAAGTTAATGAATTCACCCGCTCTCGCAGAGAGAGCATCAGTCACGGCAGCAATTGCCCGACTCTGAGATGATTGTGATATCTGTGTGACGTCTCCAACGACGTTTTGAAATGACCCACTCGCCAAGAATCTTAATGTGGTCGCAACTTGCTGCTTGACTGTCAAGGGACGAGACCCTCCTTGCCGCCTTTGAAAAGGCTCATCTTCTTTTATCAATTCGCAAATTGATGTGAAATCATCGAACCCCATTCTGTAATTTCTTCGAAAAATCTCCTCAGAGAGTTCGTCGATAACCATAAGTCTCTTTCGTACTACCGGTGGTCGTCGAACATCATTTTGGGCAAGGAATATCGCGGCCATCATGAGATATAATAACTACCTAGCTATCTTAAATATTATCCTAAATATCGTGAAAGATAAGAAAGAAAAAAGATAAGAACGTTTTCAGAATACCACTTATCTACATTCTGTTCTTATCTTTTAGCGCGCTTTTGTATTATATGCGCGAGTTGTAAATTTACGCGCTCAGCATTGGATGGAAATCAAGATAAGAACAAAGATAAGAACAAAGATAAGAACGTTTTCAGAATACCAATTTGAGAACGTGATGTAGATAAGAACAAAATTAAGATAAGAACGTTTTCAGAATACCGCCCCAGGTGTTGCCAGGCATTGCTGATGACGCTGCCCTTCATTGGCCAGAGGGGGGGGGGGCAGAGCCAGTGGGTTTTCCTCCAGACCTGTGAGCTCTTTCCGTGCCCAAGTCTTCAATTATCTGGAGCTGTGACTGTGCAAAATTTTTAATCAGATGTTGGCAGTCTCCTTGCCTTTCATTTACATTCTGTATCTCTGTTGTGTTTATCGCAATTCTAGTGAGGGCAGTGTTATTAATTTAACTAGCCTCTGTAGTTTTGGGGCTTAATCGCTTGACTAGCACTACGCAATCGTCTGCCACAGAAGTCATGGTGAAAGCAATAATAAAACAATGGGAAATGACTAACCAGAAACCAATATGGAAATATTAGCCAGAAATATAAGTTACACAATTACAAATTCTCAGACTGTTCCAATTTGTATTGTTTAATGAGAGAGAGAGAAAAGAAAAGAAAAAAAATGGAGAAAGACAAACCAACATATATGCATGTATAATAACAATAATCTGAGAGCATCGTCCTGATAACGCGAGGGTCATGAGTTCCGTCTAACCAGGCCCCTCTTCCCACCAACAGTCTCACCATCATATGCATATTAAAATTGTCATTCGTTGGCATACTAGTACTGTTTCCATGGTTACAAGCACATGAACACTGTTTTTCGTTAACACTACCAATGTGTCCCTTTGATTTCTTCTTGATTAATTATTTCTTCACTCTTGTACTTGTGCATCTGCTGTTGACTTGCAGGAAATACACTGTAGTAAAATGTCCAGTTTTACTACATTTGTTACGTTGCCCTTTCCTGGCTTGGCAACTGTCATCTTTTGCAAAGTGGTCCATTTTCCTGTATCGGTAGTGTGATGACTTCCTGTCTGGCTTGATGACCGACCACTCGTAGCATGTTGCGACCGACCTCCAGCCTGAATAGTTTGGACCTCTGCTGATACTCTATCAATACGATCCATAATGTGTTGGCTCTGCATCTGAGTAGCTTTGAATGTAGATGCTACTTCTCAATTCCGGTAGAGAGACAAACCTGCACCTCTTTCCAATATCTTAGCTCTGAGTTTATGAGAGCTTCATTTTTTCACGACCTGATCCCTGATTTATTCATCGGAATCATGAAATTCACACAACATTGCTTGCTGTCTGAGTCTTGCAATAAACTCATCCATAGTTTCATTGACATCCCGCTTCAGATGTCAAAAGCAAAGCCTTTCACACGGCACATTTACCTGTCTCTTGAAATGTTTATTGATTGTTGCCTTTGCTTGTAATTCTAACATGAAGAAGATGTCTTGCAAAGCCGGCCCAGCGCTGAGCAACAACAGAGATCTCGTCTGCCCTACATCAGTTGCTCCTTTCCCTGCAGCTGCAATGTTCAGCTCGAAACCATGCATTCGTTCCCATGTGGGTCAAATTGCAGCACTGGGGCAATTTCATGATTTTTTTTTTTAATGATTTTTTTCACAGTTGTCTTCTTTTCCTAGCCTGGCTTCCACGTCTCATCCCCAAATGAAGCGATGACACTCTACACAATATTCAAGATCGGGTCCAATTCACATTTGTGGGTTCACATGCCTTCATTAGCCAGATATTACACCAGTCACAAATCCATAATCACTTTAACGACTTAATGTTTTTCCAGCCTCTCCTCAAAGCCCTTACAATAAATTATATTCGTCCAGTAGGTCAAGACACTACAGATGCACTTGAAGAAAAGCAATGATATTGTTATATGCTGCCCTCTTTAATTATTCCTCTTCGCTTTTTATGAAATTTTATTCTGCAATCATGAAAAATAGAATTTGTTTCTGCTATTTCAGGCTGGAGATAGACATGAAGCATCCAAATTCTTCTTTGCAGCTTTTCTGATTGATCTACTGTGTCAAGAAGTTTGATCTCTATAGTTTTTTAGGTGTATTTAAAATTATAATCAGTCATTTGAAATTAACAACAAAAACGTATATGAGCATTCAAAATACTAAATTTAAAAGTAATGAAATTTTCATAATCTGTATGAGTGATGCATTGAAAAGTTATAACTCCCTGCCTTGTATTGTAGGTCGATATCAGTGTGTGAAACGTTAAGTTAATAATGTAATTATTAATTATCAATTCAAGAGTAATAAAGAATTTGTATGACTTCTGTACTAGGTCACTGTAGTGTGTTCTATATGGTTTATTCGGTTTCAAACCGTATGTGTTCTTTTCATTTGATATGGATTTTTTTTTTTTTTTTTTTTTTAATATATAAAGTTTCAGGAAGGAAAGGAGCATCCGAATTCTTCAGTTTCTTCTGTTACTTTGTTCAGTAGCAGTAATAAACTTTGCATAATCTGTATGTGCCTTCAAAAACTATATATGTATTGCAGGTGGATATCAGTTTGTGAAATGAAAAAGTAATCATGTAATTGTTTTAAATTTGAGAATGATATAGTTACTGTATGATCCTTTTTACTAGGTCACTGTAGTGTGTTTTATTTATAATTTATTCAGTCTCAGACCCTATATGTGTTTTTTTTTTCATTTTATAATAATCATCTACTTTTGTTATATTTCAATTTTCAAGACGGAAAGAAGTATCCAAATTCTTGATTTCATTTTCGTTTGTTGCAGCTCTACTTGATAATGTATTGTATCCATAAGCTTGTTTTGAGGTGTATTTGTAATTATGACCAGTCATTTGAAATTAAAAAAAAATCATGTTATATGAATATCGAAAATACTGTAAATATTTAAGAATAATAAACTTTGCATAATCAGTATGTGTGACATATTGAAAAGTTTTAACTCCCTGCCTTGCAAAAATTATGTATTGCAGGTGAATATCAGTGTGTGAAATGTAAAATTAATCATTTGATAATTGTTAATTTGAAAAAAATATAGAAACTGTATGATACTTACTAAGTCTCTATATAGGTCACTGTAGTGTTTTCTATTTATGAGTCATTCAGTCTCAGACCCTATTTTTGTCCTCATCATTTGATATGAAATATCAAATTTGTTATATTTTGCAAATAAATACATTAAATAATGTGGATATGCCATGATCTCATATCTATGTAAATGGAATTAATATCCTGTTTAACCCTATCTAGGCCGGAGGCTCCCCGCCCCCCTCAACGATTCGCGCAATATATTTTTACCACATTGCTCGTTGACTTTTTATTTTCAAGTCTTGTGCAACATTTGAGACCAATTTTGCAACGCCTGTGTACGCGGTTCCGAAATTACACAACATTTTGTAAGTGAATGTCATGACAAAAGTTTTCTCAAAAACTTGATTTCGTGTACAAAGTCAATGCAAATTGTGTTTCAACTAAAAATCATAAATGTATGCATTATTTTTAGTTATGCTGGTCTAAATGGATTTGATTTATGCTGTTTATGATCTCAAAAGAGTCCCCGACAAAGTTTATTGAAAAACAATTAAAAACTAGAGATCTCCCACCCCCCTACCCCTTTGGCCATATGAACTCCCAAAATAACCCGGCCTAGATAGGGTTAATCCTGTTTCTTTCTGCGTTTCTGCTACTGCTAGGTCTCTTCAAGTTTCAGTTTATATCAGGAACAAAGGGGAAATTGATAAGATTTGTAAGAAAAGAACAGAGGGGATCAATTATTAAAGAAATGTATGAAATGAAAAGGAGAAGAAATTGGTGAGCTCCAGTAAAGAAAAAGTGTTGGCCGATTTTGGGAATGGGGGTCATGAAGTTGAAATAAATACTTGGCACAGATTCCCATTTAAAAAAAAAGATTGGCACAGATTCCCATTAAAAAAAAAAGCAAATGTGATTTCTATTATTCCTATTTTTTGTTCAAAGCATAAAAAACTAATTGCTCCGAAATCCAGATCCAGAGCTCATAGGAAAATAAAATAATAGGTCAACACCAAATGCTTTTATTGACCACACATTACCCTGTAAAATCAAATGAAAAATAATTTGTACGATTCATCACCTAGGTTTGTATTTTGGGACCTTGGAGAGAAGGAGAGAGGAAGGAGAAGTGTTACAGAGGGGGGGGGGGTGGGTGAGAGTGAAGGTAGAGAGAGGACAGGGAGAGAGCGAAAAAGGGAGAATAGAGAGTAAGGAATGGATATTACAGATTTCAATAAGCCTTATATGTCATTTCTTTTTCGAGTCTTTTATATGTATGGGACGCCTTCACTACTATATAATCAGTTGGAGAGGAGATATCATCATACTTTCTCTTTAATCAAACCTTTTGTTGAGGGAATTATACACTATAGAGTTCATGTGTCACTCATTTTTATGGCTTAAATTTGAGAGCGACCGTTATGTCTGCCCTGTGCCAAAAAGAAATCATACATTTTTTTTGGGGGGGCAGGGGATATCACAAATATTTATATTCTGAGAGTTCTAGTTCAAAGCTTGACCAACATTACGAACTATTTTGCGACTTACCGCTTATTTTCTGATCGCGCAAAGATGCAAATGATATCACAAATATTTATATTCTGAGAGTTCTAGTTCAAAGCTTGACCAACATTACGAACTATTTTGCGACTTACCGCTTATTTTCTGATCGCGCAAAGATGCAAATGAATAGTAATAAAGTTAAATCTGATATTCATTTACATTTTTTCAAAAGCACTAATACATACAGTGCTGTCAGCAGCTTTTTTTTCTTCAAGGGGCTACCGTTTGGGGTGGAGGAGACAAATCAATCCATTTTTTTACGACTAGACCTAAACACAGAATATTTGAAAAAAAATAATGTAATAATGAACATGATAGGGCTATGCTCTCGTATCTCATTTAATCAAATATTGCAGCCCCTTTTACTTTTGGCACCCTGGCTATGTCTTGGTCTTTCCCCAGTCCCGGGTATTGAAAAAAGAAAAAAAATCGACCCACTCGGGACCCACACAGTGCCCATTTTTGTTATCTTTTTCAGTTTTGGGCACTTATTTGTCAGTACCCAGGTGAGACCCCTCAGTCCTACCCCGCAAAACCCATCTCGAGGATCTAAATTAATGGTCACAAACTTAGATTTATTATTCAGGGGAATAGTCAAGGTTTATTACGATTCAAGGCTCAAAATTTACTTAACAATATGGAAATATCTATCTTCCCCAAACATCCAAATATTCTCAATATTGTAGAATCTCAAACATAAAATCACAATTAAAAAAGTTCCTATAGACTAGTTACCATATATAAGCTTGTCACAGTAAGACTGAAATTAAATTTGGGGGAAAAGGATGATAATCCCGGATGATAATTAAGGATACATGGTTGTTTCCTCTCTTTTGACCATGAGGGTACGTGGGATAAAATGTTTTAATTTTCACCGATCAAACTATCCCCTCCCCTAGACAAATATACAGGGGCGGAAATCTCTCCCAAAAGGTAGGGGGGACACGGGCGGATCCAGCCTTCGCCAATAGGGGGGGGGGCGGAAATTTGTTTCAGCCATATTTTCCGCGATCGGCAGCTCAAAGATGATTTGTGTTTGTTTCTTTGAAGGGGTAGTCCTCATAAGTCACTTCTTAGCTTTATTCTTATAAATTCATCTATAATATCATAATCCTTATTTATATGATGCGAGCGCGAAGCGCGAGCTAATTTTTGGGAAATTTTATGTATTTTTTCCTAAAATTTGAACATTCTGGGCAATGTTTGTTATCCTGAAAAAAATGTGTATGCAACTTAATAATTACTATAAACGCAAAGCGCGAGCAGAAATGAACTGATGGAAAAGATACCTGTTAAAGACTGCGTGCAGTTAGCATTTAACAATCAAATAATGCGAAGCGCGAGCTGATTTTTTTTTTTACATTTTCACCTAAAGAATGGAAATTCTAAGCACTTTTTGTAACTCAAGCAGAATAGGTATATAAGTAGACAATTGATGCGAGCGCGAAAGCGCGAGCAGAAAATTTCGAGATTTAGTCCTATAGTATTTACTGAACGAAACACTATATTCATGTTTGTAAATCATGAAAAGGATGAGTATTAATAATGCTAGCGCAAAGCGCGAGCAGAAAATTTTCATATACGTTTTGAACTGTTACCTGTTGAAAAGGTACCTGTTAAGGACTGCTTGTACTTAGCCATGAAGGCGTTACATATTTCAACAATGAAAAATGCGAGCGCTAGCGCGAGCTGAAAATTTCTAAAGAAAGAATGGAAAATTTTAATCAATTTTTGTAATCGTGAACAGGATAGCTATATAATTCAACAATTGATGCGAGCGCGAAGCGCGAGCAGAAAAATAATCGAGATTTAGACCTAAAAATGGGCCACTCTGTTCATGTTTTGTAAACAGCCATGCATAGGCTGATCGAGGGCTTTTTACCGTGTTTAAATAAAATATATCAATCAAAATCAATGTTTTGTAAATCATGAAAAGGATGAGTAATAGGGGGTCTTCCTACATTAATAATGCGAACAAAAAGCGCGAGCCGAGAAAAATGTTGATATTATGATCTGAAACTGGATAATGATTTAAATAGAGAACAAGTTGAGTGTTTGAGTAAACATGCGCGGGCGTGTTTCATATTTAGACCTAGAATTAATCTAGGCATTCTAAATACATCTTTAATCATGAAAACCATGAAACTTTGATATTCCGATCTGAAAAAAAAGTAAATTACAGCTTTATATTTCAAGCACTTTGTAGGAAAATTGTAAGGTGGATATGGATCGCACAAAAAAAAAAGAGCTGAAATTTTCATTATTATTACTTTGAGTTTTGACATAGGACCGGGACATCCTTACGACATGTCATGAAAATGATGACTATCTTCCTATTCCTCTCGCTAAGCGCGAGATGAAACAAAAGGGACAATTTAATTATCAAATTAATATCATATTTATTAATGCCTAATGAGGGCGCGAAATCTGATGATATGGCATAAAATCTGGACATTTCACTTTTGTAATTATGAATAGGATGCATCAGTTGATATATTTTTAACCATTAATGGGAGCGCAAATCGCGAGCTAAAATTTTTGATAAACTGTCATGAAAAGGGGATTTTAAGTAGTTTGTTGTATAATCAATATTGAAACATACATAACTCGCCAATCAAAATACCAGCGTGCAGCGCTAGCTGATACGTCTTGACAATCAGACCTGAAAAGGGATATTTTGAAAACTTTATGGAATACACAAAAATAATAGGTACCTGATAAATCAAAATTTGCGAGCACGCAGCGCAAGCAGCAAATGTTGATACAAAATTATTCAGACCATAAAACTGACATTTTTACAGAGCACTTTTTAAAAATCAATTTGTAAATCACACAAAATAATGAAAGTTCGATTTCCGAGGTGAAATATGTTTTGTATATTGACTTCCAAACTTAATATTTGAGCTCCATATTAAACAAGAAATGTCAATCACCTAACAGGCAATGCGAGCGCGAAGCGCGAGCGAAAATTTTATATAGTGGCACGTAAGATTCTTTTTATTTACCAAATCTTCCCCTCATCTTATTTTATGCACTCGCCGTCCTTCTCTTCTTTTCTCCTCTCTTTTCCCTCTTTTTTCCCTTTTCCTTCTTTCTTTCCCTTTTTTTCTTTTTTTGCTCCGCCAATAGGGAGGGAAGGGGGCCCTCGGCCCCCCTGAATCCGCCTATATGGGATCAAGGGGCGGGAAAATTTGACAAGCAAAAAAATCAAGGTTATCATCCCAAAAGTACGGTCATCTCGTCCCAAAATACATGTTTTATTTCGATTTAGAATGATGTATTTCTTACCATCATAAAAGACAAAAAATAGTTGGGGGACATTTGATATTGTGTCCCCCCTACTATTTTTAGTAGGGGGGACGTTGGGATTTCCGCCCATGCAAATATATAAGACCCGCATGCGACCTAATTTTTTAAACCTTGATTTAACGTTTGAAAGAATAATAAAAAGTGCACTGGGGCCCAAAAATGGGAAGAGAGCATTGTGGGGGTTGAAAAAAAAATTTAACAATATATATATATATTTCACTCCCCGGGAACAGTTTGGGAAACGTCCAAGATATAGCTAGGGTCCCCAAAAGTGAAAGCAGGGACAAAAAAGGTTAAGAAATTGAAGCAAAAGATAGATTGCCCACACAATTAATAATATACACGTTATGAGCAACAGTGTATTCTCCCGTTATTTCATTCACCTTAATTTCTTCCTCCTTGTATCTTTATTCGTCTTGTTTCTTCCATCCTCCCTTAGCTTTGTTTTTTTATTTTGTCTGCAATACCTTAATTGCAGCATGGAGCTCAGGGGAAAGTTGTTCGTTCCCGGCCCTTGACGCTCATAATGAAAAAGATGAGGTGACCATGCAAGCATATTTTTATTTTTATACTGGTTATTTCTTACAATTCATTTCTGACATATTTTATGGGAGGTAGATTTCTAAGAGTAAAAAACTCTAACAATACTTAATTAATGGGTGTGGCATTATATTTTGTTTTCTCTGCATTTATAGTACATCTCCGGTACATCTCCCATCGATGTCGATGCTCCGATCTCCCAAAGCCGGGCCTGGGATTTTACTTCAGTACTTCTGTTTAGCATGTTGGGGGTCTAATTGAACTGAGCATGCGCATTGCACAGGCTACGTCGCGATCGCATGCATGAAAACCTATTTGCAAAGCTCGCGCCGTCGAGCTGCGGTAACGAGTAAGCTCCGATCCCCTAGCCGCTGCACGCCCGACTCGCTGGCTGCTGGTGTATGGTGCATGCTAGTATAAAGTAAATAGCTGAGATTGACTAGCCTGACGTTACACGGCAGACGTGTTTAGCACGAAACTGCCACCACAATGCTTGACAATGGCGCGGTTCGAGCTCCCTTTTGACTGGGAATAGGGTTCACTTTCTTGATTACAACTTGGAGACAATTTCAATGTACCTTCTCTGGACTGTAGCCGTAGTTTCGTCTGCAGCACTAACGTTGATTCTGCCATCAAACGATCGATCCGAGTTTGTGAATTTGAAATGTGGATGGGAGCTACCGCTAGACGAAAACGCGACTTATTTTTGAATTGGTTCGCCCGCGTCAGGGGCGGGGATCAAGCTTAGCTTCAGCCCTCAGGCTCAGCAGCCTTGGGTTCAGCTGGAGAAAGAATTGGAACTGAAGTCAGATTCAGAATATCGTCAAGCCAGACCCGTATGTATCTGTTAATGTTATGTTAGTAGTCTTAAGTTTTATACTGGTTGTATACAGAAAAAAAAGGAAACTCAACCTGCACTTTCTTGAGAAAATATAATTCAAATTTCGTCATTATCGTGAAATTGGGAACCAGTTCCTAATCCTAATTTCCACCGGACATTTTTCACGACAAGACATGATGATGATCTACCTACCGAGTATCGGCACTCACACAAGCATTCGAGGTTTAATTGTTGTAGTGAAGTTGTACTAACCTCGCACAACGCATGTCATATAACGAATTTTGACGTTTTCATTCATCACACGTATGTGAGAATATGAAACACGCCAAAATCTTCCAAATATACTAAATTTACATCAATCATACCTTAAAAGAAAGAGAATGACTCAATGAAACAAAGTTTTACATCGCGGCGAGTATGGCAGCTTTGCAATGTCAGCCATTGTTATACTGAATGTAGGCTCAAACATGATAGATGGCACTGTCCGTATTGAGGCATAACGTTTAGCGAGACGTGTTTTTCTTGGGAAACAAAAATAGAACGTGATTAAATGTTTGCGCTGCGCCCTGATTTACTGGAAAATTATCCTCCCTAGTTCTTTGGGTGATTTGGGTAAGATATTTTCATGAAAAATAATGTTGTATGTAGACTATATTGGAAGATATATGCAATCAAAGTGAGTTTGCGTATAGGATTGAGTTTAGATTGAAATCTCATTTCCTCACGTACTAGATTGAATTGAAAAAAAAAATCTTGGCAAGTGTGCGTCTGGATAATAGATCATATTTTAATAGTGTTATTCTAGTTTTATTTTGTGTATTCAAATCAACTTTTTTTTATTCGTGCAGTTACTTTACCTATAACATCTTAATGCAAAACTTTCAATGACCACTTTTAGTTTTAGCCTTTCTTTTTTATAAGCCTTTGAAATGGTTTGTAGTTGAAAGATCGGAAAACTGTTGTACCAAGCCTCCCAAACAAAAGGTCAAAGGGAATATTGTTCTCAGCCAAGACCCCCAACAGTGCTGCTTCTTGCTCCAGAAGAGAATATCAAATCATTTGACCCCAAGATGCTGCTAGTTTCCATTAGCCCATTCTCACCAAATTGTATTGCAACATTGTATCGTAATTTCTGACAGTTTCCATGGGGAAGAGTGTATTGGTGTACTGTGAAATCAAGTATTGTTTGATATTGGGACTTGGGAGAGTAGATGTAGTTGTACACTTCAGTTTGTATCGCAAACTACATATAGGCCTATATAGGGCCTACATGTAGAAATATTTCTTTTCTTAAAATACTATACATGTACATATGCCTACATACATGTTAGGCTGACTTTGTAGACCCTACACTGTATCCTTCAGGATAGCCTTTTAGCAGAACTTCGCAATAGCTGTAACAGTATGTATCGGCAGTATCCCTCACATGAAGTACGGTATTAAAAAAAAAATTAAATGTGCTTCCTCTTATCCAAAGACATCCATGTAGGCCTTTATGTATACAATAAATAGTTGCAGTTGATGGGCTTACAGTATATCAAGCCAAGGTCATTGAAGGCCATGGTCATGGATGCTCTGTTGAATAGCATTGATGCCCCTATCATTGACCTTGGAGATTTTTGTGTTTTTAGCTCATCCGGCCCGAAAGGCTAGGTGAGCTTTATGCTGTGGCGTGGCGTCCGTCCACAAATTCAAAATGCTTCTTTTTCTTCGCCATTTCAAGTCCGATTTCAATTCTGTATGCTTTATATGATAGCACTAGGTGGGGGATTCAAAACTTCTACACAGAATGTTGAAACTCATTAAATATGCTAATTTATGCGCATTTCTCAAAATTCAAAAAAATGCTTCTTTTTCTTTATTTGTTGACCGATTTTGATTTTTTTGCTTTTATCTGGTAGAGCTTCATGAGGTTTAACCAAACTTCTACACAGAATTTTGAAATTTTGACTAGAAAAATATTTATGCTACATGTAATTTGTGCGAAATTAATTTATGCATACCTGTATTTTTAAAAATTCACATAAAATGATTCTTCTTATTTATTTGTTGACCGATTTTGATTTTTTTTCTTCCACGTGATAAAGCTTCATGAGGTTAATCAAACTTCTACACAGAATTTGAAATTTTGACTAGAACAATTTTTATGCTAATTTATGCAAAATTTATTTATGCATGTACTGTATTTTTAAAAATTGACATAAAATGCTTCTTCTTATCTATTTGTTGACCAATTTTGAATTTTTTTCTTCCATGTGGTAGAGCTTCATGAGGTTCACCAAACTTCTACACAGAATTTTTAAATTTGGAGTAGAAAATTATTTATGGTAATTTATGCGAAATTTATTCATAAAACACAGAAAATGCCGCTTTACTTGTCATTTCATGTCTGATTTCAATTCTGTTTGCTTTATATGATAGCATTAGGTGGGGGATTCAAAATTTCTTCACAGAATTTTGAAACTCATTAAATATGCTAATTTATGCATATATTTAAAAATTGAAATAAAATGCTTCTTCTTTAATTGTTGACTGATTTTGATATTTTTTTCTTCCATGTGGTAGAACTTCATGAGGTTCACCAAACTTCTACACAGAATTTTGAAATTTTCAGTAGAAAATTATTTATGCTAATTTATGCGAAATTTATTCATAAATCACAGAAAATGCCTCTCCTTTATTTGTTGACCGATTTTGATTTTTTTTTCTTCCATCTGGTAGAGCTGCTAACCCAGGGAGCGCCGGCTCATTAAATATGCTAATTTATGCATATATTTAAAAATTGAAATAAAATGCTTCTTCTTTAATTGTTGACTGATTTTGATATTTTTTTCTTCCATGTGGTAGAACTTCATGAGGTTCACCAAACTTCTACACAGAATTTTGAAATTTTCAGTAGAAAATTATTTATGCTAATTTATGCGAAATTTATTCATAAATCACAAAAAATGCCTCTCCTTTATTTGTTGACCGATTTTGATTTTTTTTTCTTCCATCTGGTAGAGCTGCTAACCCAGGGAGCGCCGGCGAAGCGGGCCGGCGCTCAGGAGCTCACCGTGTATTTACCCATACTCACAGGACAAGGGTAGATTATGGTCAAAATATCTAGCAAGATAAATTGTGAAAACAGAAATTATGCACTTACCACGATTATATGGATGAAGGTCTATCGAGTGGTACATGTAGAATCCTGACATCGATGCACAGACTGGAACCTCAAAAAAAGTTCTCTCCTTCTACCCCAGTCTCGATCGGCCATTTTGTTATGATTCATAACAAAAATGGCCGATCGAGACTGGGGTAGAAGGAGAGAACTTTTCGTTTTTTGAGGTTCCAGTCTGTGCCTCGATGTCAGGATTCTACCACTCGATAGACAAGTGCATAATTTCTGTTTTCACAATTTATCTTGCTAGATATTTTTACCATAATCTACCCTTGTCCCGTGAGTATGGATAAATACACGGTGAGCTCCTGGGCGCTGGCGCGCTTCGCGGGCCGGCGCTCCCTGGGTTAGTAGAGCTGCATGAGGTTCACCAAACTTGTGCACACAATTTTGAAATTTTGTATAGAAAATTATTTATGCTAATTTATGCAAAATATATTCATAAATAATGTTTTTTCTTCTTCATTTGTTGATCAATTTCAATTTTGTTTGCTTTATATGATAGCTAGAGGTGGTGATACAAAATTTCAACACAAAGTTTGAAGCTCATTAGATATGCTTATTTATTCATATATTTTCAAAACTCACAAAAAATACTTATTTATTTGTTGATTGATTTTGATTATTTTTTCCATCCGAGAGCTACATGTACATGCATGAGGTTCACCAAGGTTCTACAGAGAGTTTAGAAATTTTGACTAGAAAATTATTTATGCTTAAATTATATGAAATTTATTCATAGATCACAAAAAATGCTTCTATGTCATTTCTTCATCAATTGCAATTCTATATCCTCAATTTATGTCACCTATATAATTCACTACAGTGTCAACTGGGCTAAAATTAAAAGTGTGTTAAATTTTGTTGCGAGATGCCGGATGAGCTCCACATCATTGATGTGCTAGTTTTTTTTTTCCCATTTTTGCTCTAAGTGGGAAGGAAAAATCTCAGAAGGAGATATTACATGTACCTTGCTTGCACCCTGAATTCTAAATATTGAAATTTAAGGCCTGCTGGTGTGATACAAAAAATGAAATTATTGATCTGATAATCCAAGTTTAAAGACACAACTCGGCAAACTTTATTCTTTTCGTATATATAGATTTTGTTTTCTCCTTTGATTTTGTATAAATTTTGTTACATGTACAATGTAACAGGGCCCTCTGGGAGATAAGTGTGCGTCACTGATGAGACTACCCTTTATACAAGACCAAATAATATTAATGATAATGATGATGTCATATCTTCACCTTTTTAAATGAATACAAGACAGGCATTTATTATATTTGTAGGCTAGCCTACATGTACAGTACATGGTGTAGTACCTTCTTTTCTATTCACCTTCAATGCAAAGTACATGTGCCGCAAAGAATATAGAAACAGTGTTAGAGCGTGATGATCTAGTCTGAATCTTGTGAAAGATGATTTAGACATTCATGAATTGTAACTTCTTTTATGTGATCATGATCCTTTTCTTACTCTTTATTCTTTTGCAATGTTCTGCATGGGTACATGTACGGTATGTTGGTGCGTTGATGTTATAGTGTGCTTGTGTACACTGTATGAGGTACATGTATGTTCTTCATTTTTATTACATTACAATTTTTGTTGTTAAAATTTGTCTTTTTGTTTATTTTGAACACCTGGGGCCCCATACTCGCAAGCTATGCTTTTCTTGGGGTCCTCCCGATTTTTACTTGAAAATTTTGTATGTATTTGCTTTAATGTTATTAATGGATTAGATTGAAAAAGTTTTAATTATCTTAATCTACTATTTACTCAGTTATCAATTTGATTTAGTAATGTAAAAATTCAAAATGTCTTGTGTATTTTTTTGTGGGGGGGGGGGGTGAGGGGCGGAGCGTTTTTTAAAAGAAATTTCTAATAGGAAAAGCATAAAGATCTTTAAAAAGTACAATAATAGGCTACAATTGTATGTCAGGGCATAAATGTCAATAGTCTCTTTTTTTTTAAAGGGGCACATCGCTATATCAGCAAAAATCTTGAAAATTCAAATAGCACAACAAAAAATATAAGCCCTAATTACTGTTTGGAAACTTAATTTGGTCTAATGGAAACACTCCATTCAACTGCTGATCAGATGACCCATTTTCTTGGGAGGAAAATTTTTCCCAAGGTACCCACACCAGGGGTTCCCCTGTATAAAAATGGTGGTTATGAATGCTTGAGGTTTCCCATGTAATAAGGTCTGCTATGAAAATTCTTTTGTGTTTATAAAAGTTGCTCCTACTGTGCCTGTTGAATAAATTGGAAAGAATGAATACACCTAAAGATTTATTTTGTGTGTGATTGTGAATGAATGCTTGGTGTTCATGTACAATGTATAGACTGTACATGTACATGTACATGTACCTCTCGAACTATTAACGAATTTGAGTGTACAAACTACTACAGCTATGTGTATATGTCCATATGTTGAATAGGTTTACATTTTATCATATGATTTCTTTTAGCATATTAAAATGTGTCATACGCAAAGAATCACATAACATACACATGTAGGCCTACATATGTACATGAAGACAGAAAGTTCTAAACGTACATGAACATGGCCATGGGCCCACCCCTCAATAGAAAATCATCTTCTCTGGTTGATTCATTCCCTGAGAGTAGATCTGATCCGTCTCTTGTCCCAGAAGAACTGATATTAAATGTCTTAAAGACTGGTAATGTAGCATGTAGAAACAGTGAATGTCATTGTTTGAATGTACGTCAATAGGTGAAAGAGGTTAGGATTTGGAGGGATCAGCTAGAAACTTCAAGATGAAGGGTTGCTTTTGTTTATTCTATTGTAATGTATCCATCATACATGTATGATGATAATCATGCAGATGCTGTTAATGTCAGCTGCAAATCTGATTGTTTTTCTTGGAGTCACTTTGATTTGAAATAATAGAGTGAAGTTGATATTTTTACATTGGAAGTTCTGACTTATGAACCTAGAGGATAAATGTATAAAGAGTATTTTGATACCTACATGTACATGTACATGTACTTAAGTCATTGCATGTACATGTACATTCATTGCAGATGTACATGTAAAACTAGTGAGGAGAGGTAATTATTGGGCATACAGCAGTATATCCATGTATGCGATCCATATTCATTTCCAACTTGTACATGTACAGTACGTATACATGTATTGCTCTCTGTACAAAATGTAGAACTTTCCAATCACTCAATTTATCATCAAGTCTGAATTACATTAATGTGTACATATATGCATTTTCTGTTCATCTACATTTGTATCCAGAAATAGTCACACTAGGATTGAAAAGTGGACCTTGGTCCTAAAAATCTTGGGATTTCAACTCACATCATCCACACATGATCAATTGGATTTCTTTTAATAGGAACTTTACTTTGTAATTTAATCTGAATTAATTTAAATAACTTTAAAAAAGGAATAATAAACTATACATGTAGGGCCTACAAACTTTTTATTATCAATTTGTCTGTATTTTATTCTTTTACAGGTGTTCATTTATTAGTATTTTCATTTTGTTATTTTCTCTATCTTTGCTGCAGAAGTAGTAAAGTCTACATGTAACTGATGGATTCTATGGACTCTCCCCTTTTGGACAAAGGGCCCTCAACTGGTCTCCAATTCAAGTATACCCCGACATCATTCAGACCTCAACCACCCCCATTCATTGCGGCTTCACAGAACAAAGATGATAATTGGAGGAAGGACAGTACATGCCATCATCAATTGAACTCCGAGAATGAAGAATCTGGAAACACAGATCCCCATGGCAACAATAACAACACCGAAGTCGAAGTTGAGAAGATGATGTCATCTACTACTTCTTCCCTTGCAAAGCAAGGTATGCTATCTGAACCCAATTTTGTCAGCTGTCATGCTGCAAGAATTGTGTTATTTTTTCTGATCAGGGCCCCATTGCATAAAAGTTTACTATATTCTGGCAACTTCACCATCCCATGGTAACCACCATCATGGAGACCTTGATTTTGATTGGCTGATGAGCACTGTTGCTATGGTAGATTTACCATTGATGCAACAGGGCCTTGAAAATGGGCTTGCATAAGGAATAGGCTCAACCCTTGCCTTCCAATAGTTTGCATTGGGTAGTGGTCCATCAGCCCATGTCTGTTAAATCCTGAGACTCTGGCCTGATCAACCCTCTTTGAGCTTGAATCTCAAGGTTATAAAACCTGAACAAGATCATACACTGTAGACAATACATGTAGGTCTGAATATAAGATCAATATACATGTACAGTACATGTGAAAGTTCAATAGACATTTAAAAAAAAAAAAAAAGCAATATAGAATAAACTTAATAAAGGTATAAAAACACAAATGATGGATTGTTTAAATAATACACAAGGACAAAAAATTGTAGATATTAAAAAAATATATTTGTGTTGAATTCAGAAAAAAATGTGTGGGGGAGGTAAGATGAAAAAATTTGGTATTAAAGAAAAATGCAAGAGATAAACACAATGAAATTCAGTTTTCAAAATTACACTTTTAAACATTCACTCTGCTCGAAAATTCCAATCTTCCCAACTTCACATTCATGACTTTGAGCTCTGTCTCAGCAACGCTTCCAATGTCAACAACCGCCCACATCCAGGATCTTTACTCTGTTTTATACTCAGTTTGATTGTTTCCATGACAACCTAGTTCAGCTGAAATCGCCAGAATGGCCACCTACACTTTGGTTCCCAGTGTCTTGTTTTGATCCTCGATGTTATCCCTCTAGGAATTATTTTAACTTTGAATCCAGATTTACAACTGCTTATGAAATACCAAGGAGTACACAAGTGAACTTTGATTGTTAGATGCTTGCAAAAATGTAAATTTCGAGTTTTAATTTCAAATCATTGTCATACATGTTATGTACATATATACAGTGCGTCCCAAAAAAAACTATACACTTTTGAAATGGCTGCCAAATAAAAAATGTATCATTTTGGGGGAAAAGACTTATAGATATAGAAAGCGTATAACGTCAACTTTCAAATGACACCAAAAAGTTTGAAAACTATTCATGCTTGAGCGAGCACTGCCCACTGAAACAAAGGGTATGAAAATTAGGGTGGGCTGGAATTAGCCTTCCAATTTCTTTCAGGTTTTTTTGTTTGGTACTTGCAAAGTTGATGGTTATTTGGTGAATTAAAGATCAGTTGTGATCAGTTTGTTGTTTGTGACAATTTAATGCGTTATTAAATTGAAATTTAATGCATGAGTGATCGTGAATTGGGTGCAGCATTTTGTCTTATCGTGTGGATCTCAACAATGTGTTCACGACAGTCAGGAGAAGAGGGGGTAATATGACTTAGGTAGGTGAAGTACGTTGATGGGATAAAGGTCAACAGAACATTTAGCAACCCCTCTCTCTATCTCAACCCCCCCCCCCCCCCCGCTTCTCTCCTCCTGAGAGACTAAGCTCAGCTAGGCTGGGCAGGAATTAGCCTTACAGTTTTTTTAGTGGTTAGTCCTTTGGAACTTGTTAAGCTAAATTGATGAGTGAGATAAGTTTGGGTTTCTTAGGCAAATTTCATGAGTTACTAAATTGAAATTTAATGCATGAGTGAACAGGAATTGTGATTTTATTGTAGCATATTCATCTTGTGAACCTCAGAAGTGTGTTCGTGAGAGTCCGAGTAATGTGATGGTACCCATTACAAGCAAGAGGGCGAGATATGCTAAGACTTGGTTAAAAGGGCATTCCTCTTCTTTTTTTCCTTTTACAAATTAAAAGTCATATGTACCCTCCCCTCTCCACCTCCATTTCCCAGCCCCCCCCCCCCCTCTCGCTGTCTCACTTCCTGCATTGTAGCCTATTCAAAACTTAACTGCCAAGTGACTGGTGGCTGATGGTCAGTTTTTTTTTTCAATGATTACCAAGAAATTTAATGATTAATGAAATAATTAATTGAAAAAAAAGGAATGTTTGATTGATCACCTTGCACATTGAATAAGTTGATTTACTGATAAATTGTTGATTAAATGATTGATAGGAAAAAATTGATGTCCCAATTCAGAATTAATCATAATCAACATTCTGCTCTGGACTCCACGCGTACATGACAATAGCCATCAATCTCTCAACAGGAGGGGAGGGCGGGAAAGAGGGAGGGGGCGGGGGCTGAATGTTCTGTTGACCCTTATTCCATCAACCTACTTCTCTCACTTAAGTCCTATCTCACCCCCTATTCTCCCGACTCCCATGAACACATTGCTGAGATCCACATGATAAATTTGAAATGCTGCCCAAAAGAGATCCAAATGATAAAGTTGAAATGCTGCCCAAAAAGTGTAATTTGTGTTCACTCATGCATTAAAGTTCAATTTAATAATTTATAAAATTTGCTTAAGCAACCAAAACTGGTCATGGTTGATCATTAATTTATCACATCGCCCTTAACTTTGCAAGTTCGAAAGGATTTGCCTCTCAAAAACTTACATAAATTGGAAGGCTAATTCCAGCCCACCCTAATTTTCATACCCTTTGTTTCAGTGGGCAGTGCTCGCTCAAGCATGAATAGTTTTCCAACTTTTTGGTGTCATTTGAAAGTTGACTTTATTGGCTTTCCATATATGTAAGTCTTTTCCCCCAAAATGCTAAATTTTTTATTTGGCAGCCATTTCAAAAGTGTATAGTTTTTTTTGGGACGCACTGTATAGTCAGTGAGCAAAATTTCCAAGTTGATATTAACCTATACATTATCTTTTAATGTTATATTGAAAAAAGTTTTCAGTTTTTATTATGAAGTTATTTAAAAATAGTTGATTAATTAATTTTGTTTTCTATTTGTTGTTTATTTATATCATTTTTTATTGTTTTATTATGTATTTAGTTTGTTATTCTATTTTATTTTTCATGATATTTTCATGTTATTTTCATAAATTCATTTATTTATTTATTTATTAATTCATTCATTCACTAACGTTACCGTTATTATTATTTTACTAGCAGAGCCCGTGGAAATTCCACGGGTTTTGGGGGTGTGATTATTAAAGTTAAATAGAATTTGTTGTAGATTGACAGGTTTATTCAAGATAGGGAAAGAAATAAACATTTGAATTTTTTAAGAGAACATTTTAGAAGGTTATGGTTGTGGTTTGAAAGGGATGTGAAAGTTAGGTTTTTATTTGAAGTCGTAATTTGTTTTGAAAAATATATGATTGATTAAAGGTAATAGTGAGAAAGTAAAAAGTGATAAAGAGTTTAGGATTTTGGTTAATAAAAGAAATACAGATAAGAGAATTAAAATGCTATTGAAGTTGGACTAATATGATATTTAGTTAAAGTAGGGTTTAAAAATATTGCCCCTCATTTTAACTATAAAAAGGGATGTTTAAAAAGTATTTGGTTTTGGAGGATTTACATTAACCCTTTTATTTACTTGTTCAACGTATTTCATTGCATTAGCTGATATTCATTTTATCTATTGGTCCCAAAAAGTAAAGAAGGAAGAAAACATTTTTAAAAGACGCAAGTTTATTTTTTATTTTTTGTCCCCTTTATCACTAAAAAAAAATAATAAGGAAGTATAAAGGAAAGGAAGGACAAAAAAAAAAAAAAAAGAAGTGAAAGGTAAAGAAAGGATAAATAAAAGGGAAAAAAGAAAGAATTGAGTATCTAAAACGGTGTATTTCAACTTCGATCTCGACGCCTCCGTTTGAAGTTTCAGTCGGACTTCGCCTTTGCCGTAGTTGCGATATGGACTGAAGTTAGCAATCATAATGATGTGAACCTGCCGCGCGGACACACAGGCGGCGCAGCGCAAACTGCCCCATCCTTCGCGAGGCAGGTTCACATTATTATGATCGCTAACTTCAGTCCATATTGCAACTACGGCGAAGACGAAGTCTAGCTGAGAATTCAAACGAAGGCGTCGAGATCGAAGCCGAAATACACTCGTTCCCGATGCTCGATGTGGCTGAAATTCAGGTTATGGATTGATTAGACATTTGGGAATGAAATTATTATATTGTGCCAACATTAATTGGCGAAAATCGTCCGGTGCGAAAATGCATTTTAGTTGTGACAGAATGCCAAAATCTCATTTCACGTTCACTCAGTCAGACTTCGCCTCAGTCGGACTTCGCCTTTGCAGTAGTTTCACGTTCACGTTCTGTGCAAATTCAATGAAGTTGACTTTTTTATAAATGCACATTGAATAACTGTTGCAGTCATGTGCGGTTGCCATATTTTCAATAAAATAAAATCTTACCTTACTTTTTACGTCTTCTTGCTTAGCAACCTGTCCGTAAGTGTACACGTTACTTCTTGTTAAGCACTGTTCACATCAGTAAACATGTACATCAAACTCCTCTTTTTCACGATTGAAAGAGCCCCACGCCAATACCGAAATCATATCACGTACCCGGCCGTGCTGGCTGACCAATCAGAATGCGGCGTTCGGAATGAGACGACCCACGTGGCGCGTCTGTCGTCTGTAATGGTTGAATGTCGGGCTACAACACGCAGGTCTACAGCGATTTTCCGGTGGAAGAATCGGACGACGACTTCGTTGTGCGATGTCGTCATGGGCTGCGAGTGTGGCAAGTCCGTGAAGAGTGGAAGGCCCGACACGCGGTGCAATTTTGAAGCCCGGGCATGGCGGATCCTGGGAGGAGATATGGTTCAATCGATCACCCCCCTTCGGGCTTAGAGTATTCATGTATAAGATTTTTTTTTGCATTTTATTTACATGCATTAATTTATTTTAGTTATTCATTATTATTATTATTATTATTTTTTTTTTTTTGGGGGGGGGGATTTCATTAAAATGACACCTCCCCATACATGTACATGTTCATGTAGCCCTGCCTCTTACCACAGTCTGTGAATGTGCTCCTCCCCCCCCCCCCCCCCGTCATCTGAACACACATTATAGTGATCTCCATTCAAAGGTCTGCCTGGCTGAGTGAAATGGAGAACACCTGGCCTCTCATCTAAATAGTAGCTTGACCCATGACCCCAAAAGGTGACCTTGAACTTGACATTAGGAGAAGGGAATCCTTGATTTACTAGATCTATGAGAATCTCCTGTTAAGCTCTGTGAAGGTTCCTGATACTTCTGTACAAAGTAGCTGAGTGTTTTCTGACAGTGTAGGCCTACTCCTACAGTGAAGGCCTGTTGATATTTATTGTATTTAACACATTCATACATCTTTATTTTCAATGTTGGCTCTAAAGTGTGCCATGTATGTACATGTAGGCTATCATAGAGAGATTGGACTTAATGGGGGGGGGGGGGGTTAAATCAGGTAAAAAATAATTTCTTTTCAGGAGCTACTATTCACTACTTTTTCTGCCTAAATTTGCAACATTGAATAAGCTTTTATAAATTTCAGTAAATGAGAGGATTTTCTGGGGTTCTTTCAAGCTTTTCATGGGCCAACCCTGAGCACCTGTGTCATTTTTTTACTGGTTGGAGTTATCCAAGGATATTTAAATTGATAAAACTCTGATTTCTTCATTGGCTGGGTAACTACTGCTGTATGTATAATAATTTATCTGAAAATTAGTTGCTTACATGTAGATGATTGTATGCAAATTTTGTTTTGTGGTGACAATCCAGTTCAAATTAAGTTCAATAATAATATTGCATGATTTTCAATCAAACAAGAGAACTGATCAATGGCTTAGAGTCTTTTTTCTATGTTTTTTTCCTATGATTATATTTGTAGCATTCATTTATGAAAATAATTCCTCTGTTAAAGTTTTATAACCTCATGTATATAAAAAAATGTAAATAAGATGAATAAGGGAGGAAAGTAGAAAAAAACCTGAATGTAATTGACTGATAGTACAATATATTTGGGAATATCTAAATTTTGGTAGGGGTGTCACACGTACCTTCAATGATCATCATTCATGACTAATGGTCACATTCTTGGTTTAGAAGGCATTTCTTACAGTGTCTCTAGTTTCCATGGCAACCCATATTCTATTGACAGCCAAACAGTTCACATGCCCCTGTTATCCCCTGCGATGAAAGAAATCGAAAATGCAAGAATTTTCCTCGTTTTACCCATACAAATGGCAAGCCTGGTTATGTTATTGTCCATGAGCAAATGGGTTTTCCCATGTATATCTGACCTACTATTCTCTGTTTTTCAATCAATAAAATCTATGAATTTATTTTTGTGTTCCAATACATTGACAATTCAATTCTATTCTTGTACATACTGTATCCTAGCCTGTGAGATAGTCCCAGTCTGCGATTGTCAGTATAAAAATGAGATAGAATCAGATGGTATCTCTTGAGTAATTGCATGATCATTATTCATACCTTTATTAATGTTTCCTTTGTTGAGTTGATACAAAAATATGAGATAGAAATGAAAGATATTGTGAAGATATTGTAATTGTATTTACCATACATACAGAGATAGGATCAGTTTGCTCTCATCCCTCCAAAATAATTTCCTTTTTATTTTTATAAAGTATTTAAAATTTGTGTGATTTTTTTTTTTTTTTTACAATCAGACATGCCTACACGTACATTTACATGAAATATTAAATTGTAATTATTGGTATTACTTGGATTACAGTCCAAATGTGGATAATTTTTGAAAAATAATTGATCTGCTCTCGGCTATATTGATTTATAAAAAAAGAGGAGTCACGATAGCTCAGTCAGTAGATCGGGCATTTCGTATTCCGGTGACCTGGGTTTGATTCCCACTTGGTGCGCATATTTACGGGTCATTTTGGCTAAAAAGGTACCCATTATTAAGGATTTATTTAAATTTGACAAGCAAAAAATAAACAAAAAAAAGGTTATCACCTTAAAAAAAAAAACATACCCCATGTTTAGGGATTTCTCCCCAAAAAACGACCCATTCCAGTGGCACATCCCTGTATGCCTTATTTCGTGAGTACCCCCCGAGAGGACCTTTGGTTGCTTGCTTACAAGCATTCATGCTTTCTTTGCAATCAAGTAAAAAAAAAAATGAACATACATGTAGGTGTACTAGCTTTTTTTTGTACATAAACGATTTATTCATTGGGAAGTTTACTACGTATAAGTGTACATGTACATGTAGATCCAGGAATATCTTCAGTTACATGTTTGAGCATGCTGTAATGTTTGAGATTGTGAGCAACACATTTGACTACACTGTTGCTAGTCAACAAAATGCACTAAAATATACATTCTCTCAGTCACAAAACACCATGAAACTTCATCCAACTAATAATAACATCACGCTGGTGAATAGTGTTGGTTTGTGAAAATTTATGCCATTCTTAAAAATCAATAACAATATAAAGCATGCTCTATTGAGTCTGTTACCTTTTCCCAGCATTAAACAGTTCAAGAGCATAACTTGACAAAATAAATCGAATAGAGGGTGACAAAACAAAACAAATGAAATATTTCTCGTGGGAAATTTTGCCCCCTCAAGTGCTAAACTTGCCTTCCTGGGAAATTATAGAATCAAGTATTGATGCACCTACATTTTTCTTTTCGGTTAATGAAAAAATTCCAATAGTTCTTATCATAGCATCTATTGGGTATTGATTTTAGTTTCAAAATGTGCATCCTTACAAAAAGAGGTTGCACTTTTTGTTTTACATGTAGATTCCCTGTGTATACATGTACCATAAAAATGGCGTGAGAAGGGTTTAGAACTGCCAATTCTCGTAGAGCATAAACAGTGGGCACAATCTTTTGATCAGGAATTGTCATAAATTCTGCCAACCACTGAACCACTGAAAGTAAAAGTGCTTTAATACTGTTTGAGCAGTCAAGGAAACATCATGTGAGAGACTTACAGACACAGTATTCAAATCACCTACACATATATATATTTTAAACCATTTGAATATTTATTACTCCTTGGCTTTGTAACATATTTTGAGACAAGCAAATTATACATAATCTTTTAAGTGATGTGCGATAGAGTGACAAGTGACTGTATGTTGCAGTGCCTTTCTTTAGACCCAGGTGGTTTTTCATCATGTAACTTTGATTTTGAGTGACTATTATTCTATCGAGTTATCAAGCATACAAATTTAATGTTGCATATTGTTCTATGTGTGCAATTAACACCCCTATTGCGTTAATAGAGGTTTCCTGTGCCATAGCACGCTTTTGTAATTTGCTTGTTGTTTCATTTATACAAACAATACAATTGGTCTCCCCTTTCAAAGAATTATCACTTTTTGCAATTTTGCTCTTTACAAGATTTTTATACACCTCTAATCAAGAAATAGGGAATAGAGATATTAATAATTGATCAGCAATAATGCTGTTGTTTATTTGTATCTTCTGCTGTTTGAGAATGACATTTGTGTTCATCTTTTTACAGGAGTAACAGTACTAGTGGGATGTGGAATAAGCGATCTATCGAGTGAACAGTCTTCGCTGACACCTGTCGCTATTCAAGGTAACCAAAGACTTGAGAACAGTAACATTGAGATGGATAGCAAACCTGCTGTCTCGTTGGACAACCTTCTGGTAGGTGGCTTATCAGATGGAGCGCACCATATGACAGCGATTAGTGGAAAAGGTGGCATGATAAATGTAAGTCAGAGGAATTTCATTTCTGTAGATGCATTCAAAAATGGTGAAGTGAAGTTATTGGGACTAATTGTATCAGACAGCTTGTATCAGGTTTGATTAAAATGCATGAATGGTAAAGGCTTTCGGCAAGGACAAGCCATGTCATGAGGGAAATGGAACAATTTCTCATAAACTGATACCACTTTGAGTTTTGATATATAATGGCTGATTTCTTTGGTGTTGACCTGTTGGTGTTTGGCAATTTAAGCATTGCCACAGCGCCAAAATAAAAATGAGACTGGTCTTGGGGTATGTCACATTTGGTGTTGAGCTATATGTGATTTGGATCATTTATGTAAACTCAGATTAGGTTTTGGAGTTATGAAAGGCAATTTGTTTCCAACACCAAGACCAACAGCAAACTGGAAATCATGCAATAAACCCTGAATTGTGATTTGTCTGTTGAGCAATGCAACCATCGTGGGTAATTGTACCCCAGCTGTTTGACATTTAGTTTGGCATTCAGTCGAGTGGGCAGTTTGGTGGTCTGGCAGGTGAGCTGTTTGGCTTCCTGGTGGTCCATTGCAAATCTATTATTTTTGTAAATAATCATACTTGTAAACATTTCATTAATTTGATTATCAAAACAAGCATAGTGTAATTTAAATGCTCTGTGAATCTTTAATTTTCTTATGTTTAAAGTGATTGGTTAACATTGGTTTGACTTTTTTAAAATCTGAGCTAGAAGGTCACACTTGTCACCTGTGTCTGATATGTTACAAAAATAAAGCCCAGAAAAAAATTGCGTTCGAAAATAATTATTTAGTGCTTCAAAAATTGAAATATAAAGTGACCGAAAACACCATCTTAATTTCATCCCATACACTTATGTGTACTATTTAGGTGTCTATAAGACGCCTATTTACAAAATCGGGGTTTGCCTTGTAGTTTTAGCTTTTCATTCTCAATAATGGTTGTTTTCAGGGTTTATTAGTTCTAATACATGCACTTGTACACATGTTTCATCTTGGTTTGAGAATTTTTTAAATCAGCTGCTCACAAAGTTAAACAATACCTTTAAATTTACTTTGAATATTATTATTATTTTTTTCCTTTATAGCTAAGCAATATATCTTCCAGCAAGTCTAGTAGTTCCATAGGGTACACCAGGACCATATTCCATACCGACCATGTGGGCGATGGAAACGAGTACAAGAGTGAACCGGAGCCAATCATGGACAGACCTGAAGAAAATACACGAAGCACATTACTGGTAAGTAGATTGAATCATGCATACGATATCCTGAAATTTTATATTCCTTGCTTTATACAAGAAGGAAAATACAGAGTTATTTGATACCCCTTTCATAAACCCAATTATGCGGCTAATAGCAGCATAATTTGGTCGTAAAATCAGAGGAGGAGGACCAGAGTTATCCACATTATTTTGATGCTGCAATTATCCGCATAATAGCAGCATCGGGACAAGATTTTGAGTTTATGAACATATTTCCAAATAATGCGGATAATTGCCATGGTGCGGTCACAAGATCACCCTTTTCCAACACAACCGCATCGGAGGGGGCGTGTCCAGTTGTCATGACGATTATCCGCCTTTTTCAGGACGGGCGCTCGTAAATATAATGCGGATAATTTTCGGAGTTTGTGAACGCAATTTTTATTGAATTATCCGCATTACTATTAGGCGGCTAATTGGAGGATAGGTTTATGAAAGGGGTATGAATCTGGTCTGGATCTCGTCCAAAATAATTTGTCATGTACATGTATAATCAAGAGAAAAAATCTGTTGAAATGCCTTTTCATTTCATACTATCCATATCATAACAGTGTGTCGGCATACACATTCATATAATTTGAATAGAAAAGATCATTTCAAGATAATATAAGATAGATAAGATAAAAGTATATGAGATATCAAAGCATATATTAAGTTTAATTTTGATTGACTTATTGATTATTTTATTTCCATTACACATACATGTAGAGTACAACATAAACTAATTAACAATGATATATAAGGGTAAAATAATGACAATAATTGCATGGGAGGGGATAGTCATAAGCAGAGTGTCATGAAAAGGACACCCCTAAAAATGACGAAGGCCCTGATTAATTTATAAAAAAAAAACATTCTCAATATACATGTATATGCATAATTCAATGATATCAACTTAGTGTTGGTGGTATGAGATATCTCATGAAATTGTCTGATTAATATGATATGCCTATTTTCATTTTATATAATTTGTAATCCTGTTTTCTTTTCCCGTTCATCCAGGTCTGTAAATGGGCATCATGCTACCAGAGATTCAATAGGCTTGAAGAATTGGTTTATCATGTTAATGAGAGACATGTGAGACTTGAGAAAGATACAGAGTATTGCTGTAGATGGGAAGGCTGCCAGAGGAAAGGAAAAGGATTCAATGCAAGGTAATTTTGGAATGCATTGGTTTTAATTGAAATGGAATGAATTGAAACTGATATGATTTGAAATGACTTGAGGTAGTATGAGGGGAGACATGTGAGGCTGGAGAAAGATACAGAGTATTGCTGTAGATGGGAAGGCTGCCAGAGGAAAGGAAAAGGATTCAATGCAAGGTAATTTTGGAATGCATTGGTTTTAATCGAAATGGAATGAATTGAAACTGATATGATTTGAAATGACTCGAGGTAGTATGAGGGGAGACATGTGAGGCTGGAGAATCATACAGAGTATTGCTGTAGATGGGAAGTCTGCCAGAGAAAAGGAAATGGATTCGATGCAAGGTAATTTCGGAATGCATTTTTATTAAAAGATTTAATTTAATTTAAAATATTTGAAATGGAATGAATTGAAAATTTATATGATTTGAAATAAATTGAGGTAGTATGACAAGAGACATATGAGGCTGGAGAAAGATAAAGAGTTTTGCTTGCTGTAGATGACTTAAGGTAGTATGAGGTGAGACATGTGAGGCTGGAGAAAGATAGAGAGTATTGCTGTAGATGGGAAGGCTGCCAGAGGAAAGGAAAGGGATTCAACGCAAGGTAGATTTGGAAAGCATTGAGTTTTAATTTGAAAGATTTGAAATTGAATGAATTGAAAATTGATATGATTTGAAATAAATTGAGGTAGTATGATGAGAGACATATGAGGTTGGACAAATATTGCTGTAGATTGGGGGGGGGAGGGGGCTGCCAGAGAAAAGGAAAGGGATTCATGGAAAGCTGGATTTGGAATGCATTGGTTTTAATTTGAATTAAAAAGTTCGAATGAAATCAAATTGATTGACATGTATGGAGGTAGTGTATCATTTGAGGAAAACAATTACTGTTTTAGATGTGAAGTCTGCTAGATGAAATGAAAGGGATTCAATTAAAGGTGAATTCGGAATACATTGGTTTGTTTAAAATATTCACTGAAATAAAAGGAATTGAAAACTTGGATAGAAATATGAGAATTGAGAAGGATGTGGAGTCCTGCTGCAGATGGGAAGGAAAGAGATTCAATGCAAGGTGAAATTGGAATGCATTGGTTTTAGTTTGAAAATATTTGAAATGGGATGAATTGAAAATTGAAATGGATGAAGTGTATCATGTGAATGAAAGATGTGTAAAGCTGGAGAAAGATGCACTGTAGATGGGAATGCTGTTTAGGGGAAAGGAATATGAATACTGTAGGGACAAGTGAAATAATTTGAATGCATTGGTTTGTATTGTGTTTTGGTGGAGAAAGATACAGAGGACTGCATGATCTCAATTGAATTGAATTGAGATTAAATCTTTTATTAGGCATTTTAGAAGCAGTGAGGTTAGACTGAGACATAATTGATTCATAAGGCAGATGATGAAACAAGATTTTAATTTTAAAAATGTATTTTATATAGCAATGTGAATACACCCTATTCACATTGATTTTGATGTTTGAAAGATTTAAAGAATTAAAGTTGTTTGATTGAATTGAATTGAGTTTAGATCTTGTATAAGATGCAGTGAGGATTTTAGACATCAGAAACTAGATCTTTGTTTTTGATAAAGGAATGAAGATAAAAAGCAATGTGAACAGACCATCACTTCTTTATAAGTTACCCTTGACCCTGGTATTACATTTGACCTGAGCTTTTGCATACCTGGGCTCATCCCACAGTGTCAGAATTCATCTAGACAATGGAGGGCTCTGTTTAGCGAGAGATTGATGACACTCCACATGTTGTCCCTGAAATTGGGTTATCATTTTCCTGACATGTTTCCATGGTGATGCATGAACATTATGTTGTGTTTTTCAGTGTTTATAGAAAATAGACATTGTTTGAAAGAGTAGAGTGAGGTAGGGAAAGTATTTGAAGGGGGGGGGGTTGTCAAGTGTATACGTGTATTTTGCATATTTGGCCTACATGTAGTTAAAAGAATGTGACTGGATTAGAGATTTTGCTTACATAGAAATTTCATATTTTTTGGGGGAAGCCATTTTATTATGCTGACAGGTGTTAATACATGTTTTTGTCAAACATGGGTGAGGAAGAAATTGCATATATGTTCCTCTATAACTGCAATATTGTTGACTGTTGTAAGTAATTGAAGAGCCACATGTGTAGATGTAGTATGGAACCGGAGTGGGTACACTCATCAATTGAGAACTTGCTATTTCATACAAATTCTATTTTAAGTATTGGCCTAATACCAATAGGCCTATATCATAATATAATCAGTGAAAAAACCCAACTATAATCATTATATTTTTATCATGTCACTTTTCATTATTAGAACCAACTCTTTGTATTGAACCAATGATAATTTATAGGGAAATTTTTTGGGACTATTTTTTGCAAGAATCGTTCATCTGGTTGTAATATTACTCCTAATTTCCCCTTCCATCCCCCCCCCCCATTTAAAGGCCTCTCATCTTGTCCATTCCACTCTCATTCTTTATGCGTTAGGTGATAGATTTTATGAGCTAATTATAATAATTGTTAACGTAGTGTTGATTTAATATTAAATACCTACATGTATATGAAAGTGATATTTCCCCCTTTCATATTGAAAAATTGTACAGTGTAATGTATTTAGTATTTTTATTCTATAAATGTACATGTATGATTAGTGTGAATGCACTCTTCTGTTTTGTGTGTTTAGATACAAGATGTTAATCCATGTACGTACACACACTAATGAGAAGCCTCATCAATGCCCGCTGTGTCTCAAGAGCTTTTCACGACTGGAGAACCTCAAGATCCATAACCGCTCTCATACAGGTACGTCTTCTTCAATATCGAGTACCGGTATTTTGGGGTGGCATTTGGCGACTTTGGCATGAATTATTGATTGGTTTACTACTGAATTTATAATCTCTGTATCGGTATAAACCAGTTCCAGTCTGGAATATGGTCACCAAAGAATGATGTCAACTTTAAAGCATAGGATTGAATTTTTCTGCCAGAGTTTGAGGTCACATGACCAAGGTCAAAGGTCATTTATGGTCAATGAACTTGGACCATGTTGGGGGAATCAACATAAAAATCTTAACTGAAGATTAAGTTTTGAAATGTCATCATAACTTAAAAAGTAAATGGACTTAGTTCATAAACATTAGATATAAAAGTAATCAAGTATTAATGAACATCCTGGTCGAGTTTCAGGTCAACAGTCATTTAGGGTCAATGGACTTATATTATGTTGGGGGAATCAAAACAAAATCTTAACCAAGATTAAGTTTTTGAATGTCATAACTCTGAAAGTATATGGATCTAGTTCACAAAACTTGGACATAGGAGTAACTAAGCATCAGTGAACGTCCTGCGGTGAGTTTTAGGTCACATGACCAAGGTCAATGAACTTTGGCCGTGTTGGGGGTATTTGTTGAATTGCCATCATAACTTTAAAAGTTTATGGATCTAGTTCATGAAATGTGGACGTAAGGGTAATGATAAGTATCACTGATTGTCTTGCGCAAGTCTTCAGTCTCACGGTCAAGGTCAAAGGTCATTTAGAGTCAATGAACATAGTATGTTATCATCATATGAATGGTGTATTTTGTGAATGATTGAATTCTATAGTTGTTTTCAATGTCAGCACTGCTGCTACATGTATATTGAATGGTGTAATGCAGGCGAGACTGCCAGAGGCTTGTTTTGGTTTAGTATTGTAAGGTTGAACTCAAGATTCAAATCCCTTCTTATGTGATTCTTATTTATTCTGAGGTCTTGTCTACTGATCCAACAAACCCAATACCATCTATGATCTAGCATGAAGTTAAACTGTAAAAATAAATTGTTATCTCATTTTGTTTATTCTCTGTTCAGGTGAAAGGCCGTATGTGTGTCCAGTAGAGGGTTGCAACAAAAGGTACTCTAACTCTAGTGACCGCTTTAAGCATACACGGACACACTTAGAGGAAAAGCCATACAGCTGCAAAGTGCATGGCTGCCACAAACGATACACGGACCCTAGCTCTTTACGCAAACATATAAAATCTCACGGTCACTACGCAAGTCGTTATTCTTCCAAATCAACAGACTCCTTATCCAATAGTACTAATTCGGTGACTGCAATAACAGGACCTGTCGGTTTGAGTATAACATCAACATCGCCCTCTTTGTCCATATCCCCACCGGCACCTACTCCCAAACCCATCGTGCCACCGGTACCGGCCATAACGGCAATGACTACTGGGACAAGCGTATCCGATGGAGTGATCGTCTACCCTATCATCGTACACCCTCCGAATTTACCACCTCACTATAGCTACGTGACGGTACCCACGGGGGCGCTGACCAGTATATCAACTGCCTTACCCACAAGCCCCCTCTTCTCCAGCCCTGTCGTCCCATCCAGTAGCATCATGGGTAATCATCTGCTAGAGCCTTCTACCATAGGGACTGTTCCGCAAAGTGCCAAATTTGATGCGACCTATGCCGGTCTGAACCTTGGTCTTGGTGCCTTACCGATGGACACCACCAAGAGGGATGACAGACTTCGACTTTCCATCAAACCATCGGGAATGGAAGTCCTGATGCCTAAAACACAATCTGTGCCTTCTACTTCTGTTATTTCAACTAGCATGTCATGATAATAGTACTTCTATCAGTAATTAGTTTGTTTTTTATAGAGTTTATGAAGTAATCTTGTATTCATATTTTCATATATGGGCAATATAGTCATCAGCTTTTCTATTTCAATTTTTAGTATGGTGCCTTTTTTAATCAACTATTTAAATAGAATTTCGAAGTTATACATTTTAGGTCATGGATCATTTTATACTGTGAGATAAATTTGTAAAACTGCATTTTATGATGTACTGTACATCGTTGAATATCAACAAATCTTAGGACATCTTGCCTTGGAAAAGTCTTGTTCTTTTTGACTTGGTTGTCAACTAAAACATTGCACCGGTAATTTGACATAATTTTAGCTTTAGTTGAAGATGTTTGATTGAACAGTAAATTATTTTAATCACAACACTGGAACTTAGCATTCAGTGAGCGCACAATCTATATAATATATCGTTTTAATGTATTTTTTATTTGTAGATTTCAAGTCCTCTTTATTATGCCTAATTTACTGCAAATTTGTATTGACAAGGATAATGCGAAGTATGGTTCCTCAATTCATTATTTTTCTCACATTGTGAATGTTAATATGATTAAAGTTATACATGTTTTGAAAATATATTGTTCTGTTTAAATGGCACACAGAAGACAATCAAAGAAAAAGGGGTGGAATTGATTGAAATCGATCAATGGATATATCTTGTATTGATTGCATTATTTTTTGTCTTTTTGTTTTTCCCTTTACTGATTATACAATGTTTGTATCTTACGAGTCACTAATTCCTACTCCAATTTCACAAAGTTATCAAACTTCGGGGCTAAACTTCCATATCATATTTAAAGGCCCACTACAATACATAAACCCGAGATGCAGACTATTTCTTAGTATTTTGTAATGTTTTTGCAAAAAACTCTGCATGTTTGATGGAAATGAATGTTCATTTTAGAACATTTTCAGGGCTTAAATTAACCCAAGACCATGGCCTCCAATGCCCTTAAAAGTGGTGGCCTTAATGCTCTTCCAAATATATTTAGCCTTTAAGGCCAAAATAAAGCACCCTTTTTGCCTTTGGCCTTAATGCCCTGTGGTAATCCAGTGTCATTGGAAAGTAAATTTGGTTACACTTCGTAATTCCGAAGGTTCTTTATTCCGAAGGCTCGTAATTCCGAAACACGTAAATTGCCTATACCTCGATGTTCGTTTATCCGAAAAAGTAAAAGGGTTCGTTAATCCGAACATTTGTAGCGTTATTCCGAAGGTTCGATAAAACGAAATAAGGCTCGTTAATCCGAAAACGAAATAAGGTTCGTTGTTCCGAAGGTTCGTTAGTCCGAAAACGAAATAAGGTTAGTTAATCATTTAGTTTTCGGACTAACAAACCTTCGGAATTACGAACCTCATTTCTTTTTCGGATTAACGAACCTTCGGAATAGCAAACCTCATTTCGTTTTCAGACTAACGAACCTTCGGAATTACGAACCTTCAGAATAACGAACCTTCGGAATATCGGAACCTTCAGAATAACGAAGCTTCGGAATTACAAATGTATGAAAATTTAACTATTGATGCCTTTTTAATGGCCTTGGATGCACCCTGAAGAGAGCACTGCCTTCCTTTCCTTAAAGCGCCCTTTTAACACATTACCCTGCCCCTGTGAATTCTTAATTTGAGCCCTTTATTATCACCCCCCAAAAAAAGTTTTTGGCCCTCAAAATACTGCAACACTGTTCAAAAGATTGCAGTATTTTTGTTGCAGGAAAGGTTCTTCCACAAAAGATGCATTTTTTACCTCTCAACATACCCTATGGTATCTGTGATGTACAAGATGGTGCTACATTGTTATTTTCTGATCATTCAACAACATGATAACACATACATGTATTAAACACCTTGATATTTGACAAGCTTAATGTTTAAGTGGTTTTATGGAGCACCGTAGAAGGATAGGGCATTGTTGTGCGCTGCTAGAAGCAGTATTAGCCTTTACTTTTTTGTTTGTTGAATATCTTTTTTCACCGTTTTATTTTGACAAAGCATGATAACGTGCAGACTGTATTGGAAAGATTGTTTTGTTTTGTTTTTTGCATTATTTTCTTGTAATGACATCACAATTTCTGTTACTGGAGCGATTTTACAACTCCTTATGATTTTTTGTAAACATTATCACAAAATGTGATGCATGTACAAATTTTCACCTCATGAGAGTGATACCAGTGATGAATTAACATTGTAGAAAATGTTGTTTATTCAACGAAGTCTTTAATAGATGAAATGGAAGCGAACTTTAGATGCATTTAGTGCAGGGGTTATGTGGGATGGCCACCCTATAGCAGTCTCTCAGCAACATTTGAATTCATAAATGCGGTAATGGTCTGTAATTCTTCAGCAATTCCTGTCTGAACGAACAGTTACAATTATCAGGCCTGCAATTATGGTTGCAACATCATCTCAAAAGATTTTAAATTCTAACCTTAGTTAGTATTAATGTATGAAATAAACTTCCAGAGGACTGTTTCATAAAGCTGTTCGTAAGTTAAGAGCGACTTTAAAGGGGAATCCAGCCTTGGCCATTGAATGATGTGTTGGGAAGGAGAAAAATAAATTAAACAGAATGGTGAAAGTTTGAAAGAAATCGGACAAGCAATAAGAAAGTTATAGCTGCTTTAAAATTGAGATCACTAATACTATGTAGATTTCAAATTGGCAACTGGGTAAGTAAATTATGACAAGGGGCAAGGACAACTTTCCCATAGGCCATGTACTTTATTATCAGGGATTTGTGGTTTTCTCCCAAGTACCCGTTCCCCTGGGGCAGTAATCTAAATATAACCCAGGTAGTATATTGTTTTATGTCCTCATGAAAGAAAAATATAATTTGAAATAAAACTTTTAGGAAAAATTACATTTTAGCCATAATATGTATTGGAGTACATGGAAGTGTAGTCCTTGCCTTACATCACTATGACATCCCATATGCGGCCAATTTGAAGTCTCCATGGGTATAGTGATTACCAATATTTACAACTTTTAAAAATTCATAACTTTCTTGTTGTTTGTCCAATATTGTTCAAACTTTCACCTATCAACTTGTATGATGTTTCTTTTTCTTATAAAAACAAGTTTTTATTTGGGTTGGATTCCCCTTTAAGAATGACTGGTGATCCTTTCTTGTGGTGAATGATATTCACCATTAAACGTTCATTGGTGATCATTTAGCGCGTAAAAAAGGATCACCAGTCATTCTTAAAGTCGCTCTTAACCTACGAACAGCTTTATGAAACACCCACCCGATTTGTCATCGAATGCTAGTGTTTCAAGATTATCAGGCAGTTTGAGTTATGTCAGGGTTATGATATGTTGATGACAAAAAAAAACCTTTTGTTATAACTTCATGTGTTTTGTGATTATTAGTTTTTAATACTGTAGATTTAATTAGCAATTGTATCTTTTCCTTTATATGCAATGGAAATATAAGCTTATGGTCACCCATTTTATGGACTACCTACTTTATTCTTCTCAGTAAAATCACAATTCACAAAATATGGACTACATGTACTTAATGTATTTATGATCTTAGATTAATACCTGTCACATTTCCCCTACGGCGGCCGTAGGGCGAGTAAAAAAACGGCTGTTTTATTCATTTTTGTCTCACCTGCATAGCAGAGTGAGACTATAGGCGCCGCTTTTCCGACGGCGACGGCGGCGGCGGCGTCAACACCAAATCTTAACCTGAGGTTAAGTTTTTGAAATGACAGCATAACTTAGAAAGTATATGGACCTAGTTCATGAAACTTGGCCATAAGGTTAATCAAGTATTACTGAACATCCTGCCTGAGTTTCATGTCACATGACCAAGGTCAAAGGTCATTTAGGGTCAATGAACTTAGACCATGTTGGGGAATCAACATCAAAATCTTAACCTAAGGTTAAGTTTTTGAAATGTCATCATAACTTAGAAAATATATGGACCTAGTTCATGAAACTTATACATAAGGTTAATCAAGTATCACTGAACATCCTGCTTGAGTTTCACATCACATGACCAAGGTCAAAGGTAATTTAGGGTCAATGAACTTTGGCCGAATTGGGGGTATCTGTTGAATTACCATCATAACTTTGAAAGTTTATGGATCTGATTCATGAAACTTGGACATAAAAGTAATCAAGTATTACTGAACATCCTGTGCAAGTTTCAGGTCACATGATCAAGGTCAAAGGTCATTTAGGGTCAATGAACTTTGGCCAAATTGGGGTATTTGTTGAATTACAGCCATAAATTTGAAAGGGTGTTGGTCTAGTTCATAAAACTTGGCCATAATAGTAATCAAGTATCACTGAACATCCTGTGCGAGTTTCAGGTCACATGATCAAGGTCAAAGGTCATGTTAAGGTCAAAGAACTTTGGCCACGTTGGGGGTATTTGTTGAATTGCCATCATATCTCTATAAGTGTATTGGTCTAGTTCATAAAACGTGGAAATAAGAGTAACCAAGTATCACTGAACATCTTGTGCGAGTTATAGTTGTTTTCAAAATCAGCACTGCTGCTATATTGAATCGCGTGATGCAGGTGA
Source organism: Lytechinus pictus (assembly GCF_037042905.1). Taxonomy (NCBI): domain Eukaryota; kingdom Metazoa; phylum Echinodermata; class Echinoidea; order Temnopleuroida; family Toxopneustidae; genus Lytechinus; species Lytechinus pictus. The sequence continues at coordinate 32,603,074 of NC_087249.1, forward strand.
GACGGCCAGAGGCATTCCACTTGTTATTCAAACCACCTATATGTAGTTGGTACAAAAATGTTAAAACTGCCGTTTTTGACTCGCCGTAGGGGAAATGTGATTGAGGTATTACCTTAGGTATTTAAAAATGTGTTGATTGATATAGAATGTTTGGGTGACTAAATGTTCATTTATTCATTTGAATGGTATTGTTGAAAAATTGTCTGTTTCTAAATTTCACTACTTGATTGTGATTTGTCCTGAAAAATCAACACTTATTGGTTACAATTTTTCTCATGAAGCCTGTCTTGAATTGTATGCATTGTTCCTGAAAATGCCTTTAAAATGTTTGTCAACAACTTTTCTACATTGTGTTATATATTTTATATTCATAGCTTACTTTTTTATCAGGTATTAAATTTTGTTTAGCAGGTATTTTTCTTTTACTGCATTCAGATATATTTGTACTTTATATGTATCTTATATTGAACAGTATGCCTTCTGATCTATGAATGTTTTTTGTTTCCTTTTTGTACAATTATAGTACTATTATATAGAATTACAATTAGTGTAGATATTTTTAAAGAATCAAAAGATATCTAATTTGTACCAATGTGAATGCATGTACATGTATGTTCAATTACACTTTGTAAATTATATCTTAAAACTCAGAATTATTAATTTAGCCTTATGATTGTATTCTGTGGCATTGAAAGTTCATTTAGTAAAAGATGACTTAAATCTTTTATGTTCATGGTGGTCCTTATTTTTCAGATGCTGTATGTGTGATGAAAGTTATTGTAGAAATTCTAGAACTACACCCTGTTAGTCGTTCTATCCTTTTTTTCTTTCTTTTTACTTCACAGGCTTGCAAAATCACACATGTACAAAGGCTGAGAAATATACAACTTTCTTTATTCTGAATTCTGTCATTTTATTACTAAAAATGACTTTATTTTCTGTGATGACATTTAAGTAAAAATTGATATTTTTTACACCAATTATTTTGAAAAAATGCTTCCCACCAGCCCTAAATGTTAATACATGTAGGTAAACATTATACACTGTACCCAAAATTGATTTGAGTAAGAACTCTATTTTTTCAAAACACCCTAAAGTAGATGATATCATCTTGTATTTAATTGAGAATTTTATGAGGAAAATGAGATTTTGAAATAAATGTTTTATTGAAAGTTCTATACAGTCATTTTTTACACAGTAATCAAAAGTGAAATACGCAATATGATTTTTACTAAAATATGAACGAGCATGCAGCTTTAGATTTGTAATATTAAACTATGATAGTTATTTCTTCAAATTTTCATATTATATGACATTATGATCATCAGGAAAATGAAGTGCCTAAATATTTTCCATGCTATTTGTATGCAGATTTCTTGATAGTTTTTTTAATGTTTTAAGTGTATAATTTAATGTATTGGGGTAACATGTTGATTTTGAATGATTAGTGTTATAATCTGTGAATACTGACGTAACTAATACACATTCAATTGAACATAAAGACATCAGATTTGTTTTGAATGTATGCCTCGAGAATACTTGTGTATTGAAAAATCTTTTAGAGTGGTATGGAGTTGCACCTTTATGGAAGAAAGGTTTGCCAGGTATTCTTTGTCTGTGTTAACACAAGAAATAACAAGGTCTGCATGAAAAAAATGAGTAGGTGTGGATAATGAAATGCTAAATCTTTGGCAATTTTTATTTTTTGGGGGTATAAGGGGACATCAGTTTTGTCTCGCCTGCATAGCAGGGGGTATAAGGGGACATTAGTTTTGTGTCGCCTGTATAGCAGAGCAAACTATAGGCACCACCTATCACAACCAAAGTTAATTTTTTGAAATTTCATCATAACTTAGAATTCTATGGACCTATTTTGTGAAAATTGAACATGAGGGTATTATCACTGATCGTGTTGCATGAGATTCAGGTCACATAACCAAGGTCAAAGGTCATGTAGGGTCAATGAACTTTCACCATGTTATGGTATCAACAATGATCTTCATCAAAGTTGAATTTTTGAAATGTCATGTTATACCGAGGTTATACCGAGGTTTTTACCTGACTGCTAAGAAAGCACGAATGCCTGTGAGCAAGCAACCAGGGGACCGACGGCTTAAGGTCCTCTCCAAGGGACCTGGTAATGAGGATAAATGCCTTACCAAAGGGCACTAGCGCACCACTTGGGAATCGAACCCGGGTCACCGGAATTCGAAACCCCCGCTCTACCGACTGAGCTATCGCGCCTCCCTAATCATAACTTTGAAAGTGGATCCTTTTCATGAAAATTGATAAGTTGAGTAATCAAGTATCACTGAGCATTTTGCAAGAGTTTCAGGTCACATGATCAAGTTCCAAGGTCATTTGAGGTCAACAAACTTAGTATTTCATAATTAAATTATAATTTTTTAAAATCTTAGTTGCTTTCAAAGTCAGCAATGCTGCTACATGTATATCGAATTGCATAATGCAGGCGAGATTGCCAGAGGCATTTTTCTTGTTTAATAATACAGTACTATAGTTAATGTCAAAACAATGTACTCTGATGATATAGTACTCTTTGAATTAAATATAATGATTATGAAGTGGTCAGTATTTAAACATATATACCCATTTTTGAAACTTAGAGCAAATCAAGAGTTACTCTGTCAATGAGTTAATTTGTCTTCTTAAATTATGATTTGTAAACATGATGGGGGTAATCCTGTTTTTTTTTCTTCAATAAAATCATTTATTTTATATTGAGACAATCATGATACCACTAACATACTGATCTTTTGTTTATTTTCCACTCTTAGTTACTTTCACACATAACAGCATTTTAATGATACAAGTTACATTAGGAGACCGATGTATACACTTTACTTTTATATTTCATCTAGAAATGTTATGTCACGCTGACATATTGACTTCAGAATGTGATAATTACCTTTGTTTACGTTCTAGCAAACTATATTGATTGTCATGTTTCACATGAGTATTGTGAATTGAGATATTTTAGTTCCTGCATTATGTATTTAATCCAGTATTTATGTTCTATTCAAATACTGGGTTATCTTATACCCTACTCTTCCACAAGAGGAATGCAACTATTCATCTTTTGTACTGCTGACTTATTAAATCTGTTTTGGCACTTAATTATATTCATAGTGTACAAGTGTTTATATCAAGGTGTAAGGACTTCCCGGATGCTTTATCTGACAAGTCGTGTTTTATCGGACAGTTTCCATAGTAACAGTGCTCAGTTACAATCAAATCTGGGGAGCGTTTCATCAATATTTTCATCCGACAAGTTGTCAGATCTGACATCTTTCCATGATTTTGATTGGCTGAGAGGCACTGTTCCTATGGTAACTGTCGGATAAAATGGGACTTGTCGGATAAAATGTCCGACAAGTCCTTTCATGAAACGCCCCCCTGGGGACCGTTTTATCAACTTTTTTTGTCTGACAAGTTGTCAGATCTGACATCTTTCCTTGATTCTGATTGGCTGAGAGGCACTGTTACTATAGTAACTGTCGGATCAAATGGGACTTGTCAGATAAAACGTCCGACAAGTCCTTTCATGAAACGCTCCCCAGGGAAAAATGTCAGATCTGACCTGTTGGACAATGTTGATGAAATGCTTCCGAGCTGTCTCTACGTGCTTCTTACGTCCTTGCCGTGAACATATGATTTGTCCTGAATATGAGTTTTGTAATCGTTGGTGGTGATTATGTTTATTTAGCTCTTTGTGTGAAAGAAAATTGTAGAAGAATTTAACAGTCTTATATGCATGTATAATATGCAACTTATTCAGTTCTATGGATACAAACATTGATTTTCATTGAATTTTGCAATATTTCTCTATTCATGGAGCAAGATAGAAAAAAAACGAATAAATTTCTAAAGACTTTTGTCAAAGAAAATAGGCAAATTAATATTTTAAGTTGAAATGAAGGCCTATATCTCTAAATAACAGAATGAGCCAATTCCTTTCATAATATGTTTGATGGTGTCACTGCCAATTTGCCCAAAACTTTCCCTATTCAAAGTCTTCTCTTTACATCATTTTTTGAATCATAATAAACTTTCATCTTGTTCAGAAGTGAAGTAATATGATATAAGCTCAATCTATGCTTTGTATAAATCACTAGAATCCAGACAACTTGCGCTCTACTCTTGATTTTCTTGAGATGATAGAATGTGGGTCTTGCACTTTTCTTCAGAGGGGTGTCTGCCAAAATAATGTTACATGAGAAGTTCCCATGACTAACCACCTGGGAATGTCACATTTTATGAACATACCAAAGTGTAATGCTTCAATTCATTATTGGTCCTGTCTGTCTGCCCCCACCCCCACTCTCCTTCAGTGTCTCCTTTTATCTCTTCTCTTTTCTTTCTTTCTGGAGTATATTACCCAAACATTTTCTTTTTCCTACTTTGTATGTTATTTTACACTTTTAATTCTCAAATTATCTGCCCCACCCCCACTCTCTCTTTCATTGTCTCCTTTTATCTCTTCTCTTTTCTTTCTTTCTAGAGTATATTACCCAAACATTATCTTTATCCTAGAGTGTATGTCATTTCACCCTTTTAATTCTCAGGTTAACACCACCCCCCAAAATAAGTATTTCCATTCTCTCCATCTGACTCTGCCCTCCCCCTCCCCATTCTCTCTGGTGCCCCCCCCCCCCCTCCAACACACACCCCTCTTCTCTATCTTCCATCCATCTCTCCATGTCTATCCTACATAATTGGGCTCATAAACAGAGTGCAAATTATATTTGTGAGGAAAGAACTCTGAAAAGTGATTTTGTGCAATCGGTAATTTTCTTTCAATATCATTCCCAACATTAGCAAAGAAGTAAAACAATTTCACAATACTATTTTTGTCAAAAGTTTGTACATTGTCAATCTTGATACTTTCTTTCTCACAAAATTTCACAACTCTTCACGTTATTTCCCATTTTCCTTCTCTCCTTAAAGGTCAAGTCCACCACAGGAAAATGTAGATTTGAAAAAATAGAGAAAAATCAAGCTGGCATAACTTTGAAAATTTCATCAAAATCGGAAGTAAAATAAGAAAGTTATGACATTTTAAAATTTTGCTTATTTTTTCTCAGTGAAATGCAAATGAGACAGTTGAAGATGTCCCTCACTCACTATTTCTTTTCTTTTTTATTGTTTGAATTACACAATATTTCATTTTTTACAAATTTGACAATATGGACCAACTTGACTGAACCATATAGTATTAAACAATGCTAATTCCATATGTTCAGGGAGGAATTATCATTGTTTCACTTGAAAATGAGAAAATTAGAATATTTCATACAATAAAATAAAAAAATAGTGAGTGGATGACATCATCAGTCTCCTCATTTGCATAACAACCAGGATGTACATATAACTGTTTTGTGAAATTAAGTGAAACTTTAAAATGACATAATTTTCATATTTTACATCCAATTTTTGATGAAATTTTCAGTGTTATGCTTGTTGGATTTTTCTCTTTATTCAAATAAACTTTTTGTTGGGGTGGATTTGTCCTTTAATTCAAAGAAAAAAAAGTAAAATGATTACACCCCCTATCCTATTCAGTTCTTTCTCCTAGATTCTCTGACAATGTACTCCCACAAGATCAAATTCCTTCGTATCTAGTGTTATGCCCTCCCACTCTCTCACCCCATGACTCCCAACTTGCTCTCAAAACCTGTGTGTAATGTAGACTAATCCTGCCACTCTACACCCTCCCTCCTCCCCCCTTAATCCCAACATTCTCCCCATCTCATTCACCCGCCTACATAAACAAGAGCCTGATGGGGGGTCTCCCAGACCTTTGGTCTGTTGCCATGGTAACACAGCAGTGACTACCTCATTAGTGTTGGGGTTGGTGGGTGGTATAGTGAGAAGGATTGCAGACTGTTCTGAATATTGTTGCAAGAATTTTTGAAATGCATAATTTGGTGGCATTCCCCTTGCCCTATCTACTGAAAACAACCCTCAGAAAAACCTTAGGAAAAACTTTAAAGGAAAAAACAAGTACATGTAGCTTAAATTGAAATTTTTGAGTATGTGAAACATACTGCTATACCAAATGGTTGAGAAAGAACAAATTATGAATACTTCAAACTGGTACTAACAAGGCCCTTTTGCAATGAAATTTTAAAAAATCACTTCCCAATATAAATTCATTTCAAACACACAAAAAAATAAACAGAAAAGGTCACAATTCATGTTCATATAAATGTAGATACACACTCTTTTTTAATATTTTCAAATGTATCTTCAAGTATCCAGTATTTCCTGATTACACTCCTTTATATCCATAACTTTCTTCAATAAACTTAGACCAGCAGTTGGTCCCATATCTGAATCTTTATTCTTTACATCTCCTTTAACCTGGTATTAAATTTCTGGCATAATTTTCTATGACACTTTCACTTTTTAGATGGTATATTGAAAGGAGATAGGGCATGTTGGATTAACAACAAACAATTACATTTTATAAATAACAAAATAAGACTAGAATCAAAAGGGAGAATGTACAATAAAACCCAAATGAGTATTCAAATTTAGAAATTAAAAATAGTGTTTCACATTTCTCCATAAATGCATATGCGAAACTATGATCAATTCCCCCTTATTCTCATACTATGCCTTAAATCTTTAACCATTCACAATTAAATTTGACCGAGTAAACAAAAGTATTACAATTACACACGGCACCGACTTATTTTTATGATTGCTGCCCTCTAGAGTTTAATACACTACATTCTAATAATTCTCATATTCAGAGATAGGTAAGTTCTGCTTTGCCTTTCTTTTGCCTTATCATTTTCCTTTTTTTTTTGTTGAAAAAAACATGGAAATTTTCAAATTCTTTATCAATATCATCCCACAGATTTAAAATATGTAAACAGTAATTGAACTCGGCTTGAATTGTGTGATGAAATTAACCAGATGGTACACCATTGTTGCTTCCAATCAGTTTTGTTTACAAACAAATGTACTTGTATCGATGAGGTCATTCTAACACCATTTGAAGACAGATATAAATACTATCTAACACTTACAATTCATTAGTACAAGTAGATTTCAACACTCGAGTCAAAGATTTTTTGTAGCATCATTCAAAAATTAATAAATAATAATAATAATAATAATTAACATTTATATAGCGCTTAATACAACAGTTTCTAAGCGCATTGGAAAGAGAGAAAAAAAAAGAAGTAACAAAATACAGTGAGAGAGAACAGGATAAGGAATTAAGAGGACTGCTTAATGAGGTAAGATTTGAGGAGTGTTTTGAAAGATTCGACAGTGGATGCATTACGGATGGAGATGGGGAGATTGTTCCAGAGTTTAGGGGCAAGAGCAGAAAAGGCACGATCGCCGTAACGGGTAAAAGTGCGGGGTCCTAGAGAAAGTCGAAGGTGAGCAGTAGAAGAAGATCGGAGACATTGAGTTGCAGAGGATGAGGGACAAAGAGAGATAAGATTTTGAAGGTAGGATGGGGCGAGACCATGGATGATTTTATAGACAAGGAGAAGGAGCTTGAAAATAATTCTATTTTGAACCTGAAGCCAATGGAGGGAGTAGAGAATAGGGGTGATATGTTCAAATTTCTTTGTGAGGGTTACCAGTCTAGCTGCAGTATTTTGAATTCTTTGAAGGGGGGATATACTAGATTGAGGTAAACCAGCAAGTAAAGCATTACAATAATCCAAATGGGATGATACAAAGGCATGTACTATACGTTCAGTAGATGATTTATCAAGATACTTTCTTAACTTCCCTATCTTACAAATACCCCATGATGCACAACGACAAACATTTCTGATATGCTGGTTAAGGGTCAAGTTGTTATCAATAATAACTCCAAGGTCCCTCACAGTATCTGAACCACTGATATTTCCAGCGAGAAAATCTAAACAAGGTAATTGACCTGAGCTCCTAAACCTAGAGAAAATATGCAGCATCTCAGTTTTTAGTTCATTGAGCTGAACCTTGTTGTCGGATGACCAACGCTTGATATCAGCAATGCAGGCAGACAGTCTTTGAACAGCAATTAATTAATCAAAACCAAAGTTCACATACTTTGTTTCTTTCAAACGATTTTCTATGAATCATTGATGCAGAGGGAAGACTTTCCTCAACCTACAACACATATCGATCAATCTGATCAAAATTTCCACGCTTCAAAATGAACTGGAGGTATACTGTATGAAAACCAAATTATAACATTATAACACAGTATTGATATTCCATTGTGTGCAAATCAATGACTTTAATGTTTCATTCACTATAGTGTGAGCTTGAGGAGGTTAATTGCATATCTTGGTCACACTGCCACATTGACTACTGACAGCAAACCAACTGAATCTTGATCATAACTGGTCCGTAAATAATTTATTATACATGGGTCGCTCTATTTTCAATTATAGGACACCTAAATAGATCCTTGTCATTTGATTGGTTGTTTGATATCAATCATTCACCCCATTTTACGACGACGTCATCAACCGTGCAATGTTGGATCCATTCATCATGCAATTTTGGATCCATACGATTTTGTCCATTGCATGCGTGCACCCAGACTGCAGGCACCACAAGTAAAACCACTCGTGTTTGCAGCGCGGATGTTGTAAGTACGCGACAATCAACAGACCGAGCTTGTACTGCATGAGCATATTTTGCATCGAAATTCATAAATATCATATGAAAAAGAATCTATTTTAAGTGTCATATAAACCAAATAATGAATGTTCTTTTCATTCGTGCAATGAACAGAATACTTCATTCGGTGAAAGATGAAATGATCCATTCTGATTCAATGAGGAGACCTCATGAAGTATTCAGTTCATTGCACTCATAAACATTCATTATTTGCATAACATTTCATGATAGTGTTTGATAGCTAACACTCTCTGGCTAAAAACAAGACATGAGATGATTCATGCTTTAAACATACACTGTATGGATACACGCATGGCATTAAATCTATTGAGAATGGATTGGGTAACAGGAAAGTGTAGCAGGCACACCTTCAGACTTGTCATCCATAGTACACCATCATCTCGAAGATATTTCCACTTTCTGGTTCTTTTTTTGCTCTTTCTCTCTGTGTCTCTCCACCCTTCAATCATCTCTGATGGAGTGTTTTGATTCCACTGCCATCCATACATAATTGTCCATTGTCTGAAATTCATTGTTCAGTTTTCTGTCAATGCCTGATGGACTATCCACTATCATGAATCAGCCTTTGGCTGCTCTGGCGACTGTGATGATGATCCTCCAGCATCGGAGGGGATGGTTTTCCTGTTTTTGGCTTCCTCTTTGCCCTGTAACTCTTGGTCTATCCTCTCCTTGGCTCGCACAACCTACATAGAGAGAAGAGAGAGGGGAAAAAGGGAAATGTTGCTTAAATCTGCCCATGAAGGCAACTCGAAAGTCCATAGCTTGTAAAATCTGTAACATACTAATTACATAACAAGCTTGTATGGACCTATGGAGGTCTCATTACATTACCCCAGCTATAGCTATGCTGCCATAAGCACTAAAGCTTTCAAGAAAAAAAAAATCCTACAGATCATCAATCACTGCAGACTTGCCAACCTCTGGGAATGAAAAAGTGTATTCTGTGACAAAAAAAAGTGTATTTTTCTCCCAAAAAGTGTATTTCATAATAAAATGCGTGGCGCACTCGCTCATCGCGGCGCTCAAGCTGCATGCAAGCTAAAATGCGCACTGCTCTTGCAGAAGAAAAAAAAAACCATTAAAACATGTGTATACCTCACCCTGGTTTTAACAAAATGATTGAAAAAAAAACAAGTTACCTATAAAAATTACATTGATCTAATACCATACTTGTGTAAGTTTTATGAAAAAGAGACATATAGAGATGATTTTTCTCAATGAATTACGATTTTGTAAAAAAAAAAAAAACGTACTAAATACGCCAAAAACGTACTAAATACGCCAAAAACGTACTGGTTGGCAGGTCTCTAACTGGGTAAAGAGCAACACATTGTGGATGAACTTTTTGCTGATAGAAATTCAACAAAAGTGTCTATATTTTGCAGACAGTCATACGTCTTTAAAAAAATATCTAGAATAATTAATACCCAGTGATGTGATTTCTTAAGGATAAGGTCAGTGATTGTAAAAACATTGTTAAACCTCTTTAAACTTAGTTGTCTTCTGCATGCAAAATCCACTCCAAGAAAATTCTAAAATATGAGCGGCAAAGGCTTCATTTCAATAAGAGTAATTTTAATCAATCTCTTCATTCAATAAGGAATAACTGTGTCCGATTCTCCCACATTTCCACGTTCATCCCTCACCACAAGAATAAAAATATCCCACTGTTAAAAATCACCTTTGATCTTTTCTGAATGATATGAGTTTCTAGACTCAATACCAAACAACATACCTTGGACTGAAGATAAAGTGATCCCCCTTTTGATTTTTCATTGACAGAGAAAAGATGTTCATAGTTTTTCAAGATGGCCTCTTGGTCTCCTAGACTTTTGATATTGAGAATCTTCTGGGCTTCTTCTAATGTTATTCCTGTAATATTATCTGCTGCTGCAGTCTTGGCCCCTTGCTTACCCCCTCCAGCTCTCTGTGCCGCATGTTGACTTGCTGCAGAGATGAGAAAAAAAGAGAGAAATGCGCAACATGAACAAATAAAGCGATGTATGATGGGGTATCCTTACAAGACCTACAGACAGGTCTACACCCAAACTAAAATCTGATTTAATGCTGAAAATTTTGGCAAAAGTGAATGTAAGGTTGAAAACTTGACATTCTAAATTTGTCAAATCTGCAAAAAAAGAATATCGTAAATAAAAAAGAAATATCGAGTTGCATGTAGCAGCAATTCTCACATTTGTACATATTTCAAAGTTGTTGTGCATATAAATAGGTTGGGAAAATTAAATTTTTTTAATATCATACCTCTAACTTAATAACAGATTTTGATGAAACTTCATACATGTACACGTGCTTGCTTATTTTTTGCTGTTTTTCAAATATACATATTGCTGGACAAAAGTTCCAACTTCCAAACACATCAACCAATCAAGTGATAATTACAGGTATATGTACCAAAGCTCTTGTCAAGCTGTAACAATAACTCCTTTCTGTATTTACTATGATGACATACTCCATTTTAATCCATCCTAAAACATAATTTAAATCAGGTTAAATGTATCAAACTAAAGCTCGATAACTCTGAGTAATTACGTTTACATATAAACTTAAAGGTAACTTGAAAAAAGGATTCGGATGTATTTTTCTACAAAATTTGAAGTACCAATGATTCCATACCTTGTATTTCTTGACGAAGAGCTTTTGTGAATGCCCTTGCCACAACCTGTCCTCCAATTACAATAATCTGGGCCAGGTACTTGGCAGCCTGCAGAAAAAGGGTTCCATATAAAAAAAATATTAGAAGTAACATTATAACAAATAAAATTAAGAAGGTAAACTCACAATTTTCTTTTAAAACTTTGAACATATTAATTATAATGCTCAATCACTCACTCTAATCATAATGCCAGGGGTGGTATTCTGAAATCCATTTTATCTCAGAGTCAGATGAAATAAAATATTTTATCTCCAAAATCAGTAAGATAAGATGCCCTTAAAATCTCTCTAAATTAGTATTCTGAGAAAAATTGTATCTTCAATTTATCTCTGTAAGACACCTTTTTTGAAGTAATATCCAATGAGAAATACTTTTAAAGCACTCTCATCTCATTCAACCAATGAAAATCCAATCCATCAGGTGTGACAAAGGAGCGAGATGGCATCAATTTATTGAATTCAAATGCGCTTGCTCTATGTGCTAGCAATAGCATGTCTTTACAGAGATTTCTTTTTAAAAATGACAATATTCTCATCTTTTTTTCAATGACAATGTCAAGCATCATTTCAAAGACAATAGTTATGAAATACATGTAGGCCTACTTCTTATTTCTACAGGAACAATGTTAAGGTATTACTCTCAATGACCATATCATTTTCTTCATTTTCATTTCAAGATTAGGAGCTAAATCGCCTTAAAAAATCCATGGCATGGGGTGTTAATCGCGTAAACTGAAAATAATGAATTGCGGATGCGACGCAACGATCAGAACAAAAGACAAGACTTCACCAAAACAGACGCGTGGGACTGAAATAATTCGCGAGTAGACTCAATTTTCGATCTTTAATTCCGCCCCGGTGATTTATTCTACAATCTAAAATACTAAAAATATAATGTTAGAATCACTGTAAGATAGATAGTTTGTAGAAATACTTACCATATTGTATATGTGTTAATATGATTCTCTGTGCTCTTCTAACTTTAAATTTGAAGGTAAAGTGTGCCAGCCTCAGCTCAATCATGCCGTCATTCACTGCGATGATGTAATACACTTCTACGGTACTGGTACCAATTAATGAGTATGCTACCTTCAGTTCATTCACTACCTTGAATATTACATTCGATGTATTGAATTGAATCGGCTGATATTGAGGATGCTTGAGAAACAGAGGGCAAAAATAAATGAAAAAAAAATCAATAACACGAAATCGTAGCTGCAGGGGGAAGCCTTGAAGAAGAATATAAATGCCCCAAATGCGTTATGGTAAACAAGACTGTAGAATATATATACTACATGCTATATTTGAAATTTTGTCGTTATCTTATTATTGTCATGTGGGGGTCATTTTTTTTTCAAGAATTTCACGGTGGAGGGTCCGGGAAGGGGGGGGGGGCGCCAGCTGGTGATCCGCCCGATCACCGATTTCTAAAAATAGCGTTTAATGCCTTGTTGGCATCGTTACAATGTCAACATTATGATGGCCATCCTATATGCTTTGTCGTCGTCGTTTATTATTTTTTCATTATTATTATCATCATCATTTTTATAGTTATTAATATTATTATTTCCTTATTAGTTTCTTTAAGTTCCGCCTGTGCTACTGGGTCCCAAAAAAGGGCGGATCCAGGATTTTCCAAAATATTTTGGACATCTAACACTCCTCACTTTTAAATTCCAGTTTCACCAGATCTTTTTTTCAACAAGGATTTTTAAACGGATATTTGTTTAGAATGCTTCTTTGATGTCGTTAATTATGTTATATGCCTTGCATACTTGCTCTTCTTAATCCTATTATACCTATTGTAGTAATTATAATAACTCATATAATGCAATGAATATCATATTACCGCGTTCAGCACCGATGTGCTTTAATTGGCTGAGCCTATACCACAGCTTTTGCAATGGCCGGTACTATTTATTTATATTCCCAATACATCTCTATATTTCCTTTGATTTTTTTGCCCCCCCCCCTTCATTTTCATTTCTACTTTTTAATGTGCAATATTTTGTGTATGAGAATATTATATACTTTATTTATGACATGGGAGCGGCATATGTGTGGGGGCACATGCCTCCGGGCAACAGTTTTGAATTTCACTTTTGTCGCTCCCATATTTCATTGCATGTTTGTAAAATTGTAATTGTTTTTCTGATATAATGTATTTGTACTTTTTATATTGGTCAAATAAATAAAAGGCCTATTACAAAAAAATGAACGTCACTATAAAAATATTTGGTGTAAGTGACTCTCAAAAGGAAGGTGGGCACACTCCTGTACGAACAACATAATAATGTACATTAAAAGTATCGACTATATATGACTCTCAAACGGGGGGGGGGGCGGAAATCCCCCTGGATCCACCACTGGTCCCAAACACAGATATATACCGAGTACGTGTGTCAGAAAAATGTTTGCAGTTGTCTACTGTATGAACATATATTGACTTATGTCGCTAACTGATAGAGTTATTCTCCTCCCCCCGCACCGCTCATTTTGCTACCATTTTCTTACGGATCTTAATTAAGGGACAATCTCCAGAAGGTCATAAAATCTCAGTTGCGCCAAGTACACTGGGCGAAGAATGAAACAAACTGTGAAATAGATAATTAACTTGTGCGCATGCAGAAAGACACCTAACCCCCGCCGGGACACCTAACCTTCATTCCACTCATAGACACACCCACCCATACCACACCCACTCACATGATAAACAGCACACACATTTGTGAAGGGCCCAACATTAACTACTTCCAAACCAGTTCTGCGCAAATCATTTTTCACTAACTTTTCAAAAGTAAGTGGTGCTCACTCAAGCGGAAATATTTTTCGACATGCAGTTATATCGTCATTTGTCAAGTCCACCCCAGGAAAATGTTGACTTGAATAAATAGAGAAAATCAAACTAGCATAGTGCTGATAATATAAATCGGATGTAAAATAAGAAAGTTATGACAGTTTAAAGTTTAGCTTATTTTTCACAAGACTGATATGCACAACTACTATAGGTGACTCATTCAATGATGTCCATCACTCACTATTTCTTTTGTTTTTGTATTGTTTGAATTATACAATATTTCATTTTGTATAGATTTGACAATTAAGGACCAACTTGACTGAACCATATAGTATTAAACAATGCTAATTCCACATGGTTAGGGAGGAATTAGTCGTTGTATCATTTGACAATGAGGAAAAAAATTAGAATATTTCATATTTCATATAATAAAATACCAAAGAAATAGTGAGTGGATGACATCATAGTCTCCTCATTTGCATACGAGGCAGGATGTGCATATAACTGTTTTGTGAAATTAAGCGAAACTTTAAAATATCATAACTTTCTTATTTTACATCCGATTTTGATGAAATTTTCAGTGTTATGCTTGTAGGATTTTTCTCTTTTTATTCAAATCAACTTTTTGTTGGGGTGGACTTGTTCTTTAAATGGATCTGCACCAATGTTAAAATGTGGACAAATCTTCAGGATACTACAAATGTATATTTTTACACGATTTTTTTTTGTTACGCACTGTAGAGTGGACGCGACATTGCTCCGGGCTTTATTTTGTCGAAGATACAGGGTTAAGGTTGCAATAGGGTTTCATATAGGGTTGCAGTTGGTCATTTAATTAGCGTGTGGAATTTACAGCGGAGCAATCGTCACCGGAGCAAATGTCATGGAACACAACGAAAGCATGACCAGCAATGAGATAAGGAGAAGGAACTAAACACTGCTTAAAAAGATGATCCAGGCTGGAAATATTTTATATCTAAATAAATAGAGTAAAATTCACAAAGAAAAATGCTGAAAACTTCATCAAAATCGGATAACAAATAACAAAGTTATTGAGTTTATCAATATTTTGTGAAAAAAATTATATGCACATCGTCATGAATATTCATTAGGTGGGCTAATGATGTCACATCCCCACTTTCCTTTTTTTAATGTTATTACATAGTTTTCAAATATCCCTATTCAGGTCAAATTGTCAAAACGTAATAGTTAGCGCTGTACGCTCGAATTTTGACTGGTGATCTCAATATTAATTTTATAACAAATTACTAAAAATTCCAATTTCATGACAGTTTATCAAAAATTTCGGCTCGCGATTTGCGCTCGCATTGATTGTTGAACATATATTAACTCATGCATCTTAAATTATAATTACAAAAGTGCTTGAAATGTCCAGTTTTCAGGCCATAATAAATTAACTGATTTCGCGCGCTCATTAGGCTTATTAAATTAATAAATAATATATTAATTTAATAAAGAAAACGCCCCCTTTTTCAGAATGGAATATCGACAAGTTTCTTTGTCCCGCTTAGGAAGAAAAATAGGAAGATAGTCATCATTTTCATATGATGACATAGTTCTTAGAATGTCTCTGTCCTATGTCAAAACTCAAAGTAATAATAATGAAACATATCTTTTTTAACTGTGATTCATATCCACCTCATAATTTTCCTACAAAGTGCTTGAAATACAGAGCTTAAATTGACCCTTTTCCAGATTGGAATATCAAATATTTTAAGCTCGAGCTTCGCGCTCGCTTTATTGATTTTCATGATGAAAAAAAAGGTATTTAGAATCCCAGATTCTAGGTCGAAATCTGAAACACGTGCACGCAGATAGGCAGCTTGTTCTCTATTTCAATCATTATGAGCCCATATATCCATGCAGTTTCACTGAGATCAGAATATCAAACAATTTCTGTTAACCCTTTGCGCTTGCATTATTAATGTAGGAAGATACCAAGTTCTACCCAATTTTTTTCATGATTTACAAAACATGAAGATATCGAGTATTCCGTTTTTAGGTTTGAAATCTCATTTTTTTCTGCTCGCGCTTCGCGCTCGCATCAATTGCTTGGTTATATACTTATACCGTTCATGATTACAAAAAGTGTATAGAACGTTATATTTTTAGGCCGGAATGTCAAAAAAATTTCAGCTCGGGCTTTGCGCTCGCATTATTTAATCAGTGAAATAGGTATCGTCTTAATGGCTAACTGCAAATCGTCCTTAACAGGTCCCTTTTCGACAAGGCCAGAACGCAATATAAAAATTTCTGCTCGCGCTTCGCACTCACAGTAATTATCTAGTTACATATACGCATCTTCTTCAGGTTTACAAACATTGCCCAGAATATATGTTCAACTGAATTTTCAGAACAAAATGCATGAAATTACAAAATTGTTTAGCTCGCACTTCGATCGCACTAACACTATTTTAATAGGGCTTATGAAATTATTACAAATTTATGTTGTTATTAGAATAAAGCTAAGAAATTACTCTTAGGACATGGGCCCGTTTTGCCCCCCCCCCAAAAAAAAAAAAAAACCAAAGAAAAAATTTCACGATCACAAAAAAAAAGAGAAAAGGAAAGGGAAAAGGGTGAAATATATCTTTTCCAAATATTATGTTAAAATCTATCACAAACTTGGATTTTTATAACAAAAATGTCAAAAATTTTGCTCAATCGCTTCGCTCGCTCGTAACTTCTTATTAATTTTACGTGATAAGCCATTTCAAGCCCCCTCAAAATTTTTGGCTCATTATGCCACTGGGACAACCCCTTCAAAAAAACAAAAATCAACTTTGAGCGGCCGATCGGGAAAATATAGGTGAAAAAAAATTTCGGGCCCCAGCTATTGGCGGAGGCTGGATCCGCCCCTGGACTCATGCAAAGTTCCGTATGTGGTATCATAATGAGTGGAAGGAATGACTCTATCATATCAATATCAGTCTGTTTCTGTTTATTGTAAGTCCCGAAAAAACTCGGCAGGCCAGCATTTTTGCTGGTTAACGCCAAGCTGGTATATAACCAATTACCTAGGAAACATACGTCTAACAAAGTTAGGGATCATAGTCAGGAGTCATAGCAGCTGGCAGCTGACCTATAGACGACATATATATTACACTAATGAAAGTGGAGACAATATGGTATTTCCTCATATATCTATTAAATTTTTTTTCATACTTTGGACAAGATAACTTTATACTAATGGGACATTTTTTCAGACTCACTTTGTAGTAAGCCCTATAAAGTTATTCTCCATAAAAACAAAAAGCCCCGCCCCTCCATTTACTTTTGATATGGTACGCCAGTGGTACAATTACATTGGTTTTGAAGGTAATGTTTATTCCCGGTGTTTATTATGTACCTCGTGGGCTAAGCGAATGTAAAAGTTTCAATTTTTTGAGTTTTATTACATTTTATAAGAACATATATATATCACTAGGGAGTCTTTGTGATAACACAGGACAGTTTCTATCTGTCCACTTCACTACCCTTATTTTTGCTTATTGGCTTGCCGTAGATCGCTTAAGCAAACACGTGCATTTGTTGTCTTGTTTATTTGAGGTATACCTTTATTTGATGAGATCGGATGCGATGCAATTAATGCGATGCGGACTCGACTATAACCCCTCACTTACTTTTTCATGCGTAACAATAGGGATTTTGCGATGCCATGACTCTGCAAATTGTAAGGACTGTGCTTCTTTCCAAGGGCAAAAGTACGCGAGTTGTGCAATTCTTACCAATAACACAAAAACACTGCTCATTTTGGACCGATAGACCATTTTCATCAACATCAAGAATGACACAAAATTCGAAGAAAAAGGCCGTGTTATTTGACCTGGGAGGTGTCCTGTTTGAGCCGCCGCAGAATGCCCTTCGAAAGTACGGAGAACAACTAGGATTGCCCGGGTGAGTACTATCGGGTTAGGTCCACGTCCAGCTAGCTCTTTTTCGCGAGTTAGCGATCTATTTAAATGCCAAAGTTCAGTGTTTGTGTTACTGTTTGCTGTAATAATTCGCCATGTCATGACCAAATAAGATAAATATATATGTGAAAGTTCAATCAAATGAGACTAATTTTTAGTAAGACTAGTAGTACTAGTAAAACAAGTATGGTAGTGGATCGTATTACCGAACACTTTTCATGAATTTGATCATATTTATCACACACATTATTCCAATAAAATTCACAAAACTTTCACCATAAATACACAAATACCTACAAAATATAAATATGCAGAATTTTTGCCAAAATTGTTTTTCATTTTTACGACATCAGCTTCCAATCGGACCTAGCTCTCTTCGCAAGTGAAATATTTTGGTCACTTGGAAAAGGCACTCATTCAATGAACAAGGTTATGATATAACCTTGTTCTCAGTTATATCTCCATGTGTGGCAAAATAAGGATGGCAATGTTTGGCTTATTTTCTCTTTTTCTTTGGGACAAATGCTTGATTTTTTTACACTGACAGTTTCCATCACACCTATTCGTCATACAACTTGGCCATTTAGTAAATTTGATTCTTTAAATTATTTTTTTCTTAATTAAATTTAAAAATAGAGATAAAAAATGAAAATTTTCTTGCCATATTATTTTCCACCAATAGAGGGCGTACACAAAAATATGCCCAAAATTCAAGTTTTTGAGCGCTCTAGTAAATACAAAAATTATTCCCAAGTTACAAATGAAAAATAGATTGCAACTGTATGGAAATTAGTAATTTTGGTCACAAAAGTGATATTTTAATCATTTTTTAAAGTGTGTGCTCTGTACAGCATTGGCATGCCATAGTCCAACCCGTAGATTCCCCACAGGCAGGATGGTTGCAGTGAACAAGTGGGAAAAGGTATTGTATTACCGAACGTGTGTTTTCTATGGGAATAGTTGGGAAAACAACAAAGCCACTGGCACTGACAAGCTATTTTGACCATATTTTATTGTTTTGAGGATATAAAGACTTCGAAATTGTGTTTTTGATAATTTTTCATCATTTTTCTATTCAAGTTCCTTTTGGAAGGATGTTGCAAAGGTTTGAGCGTATTTGATTATTTTCTGACGCATATGATGCGCGCGTTCGGTAATACAAGGCCGGTCGGTAATACAATCACTCACTATACTAGGCCTAGGGCCAGGTAGTCTCCCGGGGGGGGCACTCGACCAAAAAAGTGGTGGGGGTGTGCCGCGGGCGAGACAAAAAACGGGGGCCTTGGAGCGGGCTTATTGTAAAAAGGAGGGTCCTCGGAACGGGCTTCGGACCTACAAATGTTTGTGAAAACGGGGGTCCTTGGAACGGGTCGCCTGCGTGCGAGTGCGTATGCATCCCAATGGAACGTGCATGCAGCTGGGCTGCGGCACGACTGCCGGGCGCGCTAGCGCAGAGGCGATGGTCAGACAGCGAGCTGCGGCCGCTTTTCACCAAAATTGCGACCGGAACGGCGTAACGGAAAATATGCGAAGCCCTGGAGCGGATTTTTTCTTCTTTTTTTCTCGAGAAGAAGAAAATGCTATGCTTTGGAGCGGCTTTCTTTGTTCTTTTTCTCAATAAGACAAAAATGCTATGCCTCGGAACGGAAATTTGAGTGTAAAAATGGGGGTCCCCTCCGCGGCACATACCCACTATGCATTATATACTGAGTGCCCCCCCCCCCGGGGGTAGTCTTGAGTACTCCATGATGATGTTTTTTTAATATTTTGACATATAAAAATATATACTTCTTCATCATGGAGTCTTGACACTCGTTCCATAGAAGCTGCAGCGAGACCTACACACCCGGATAGATTTCCCTAGGAAATCCATAGTTAGAGGGTGAAATCGGTTTGTAGGGGTGAATTTTATTTATCTATGTCTATGAACCTTCATGCGCCTAATGCGTATAAAGGGATAAAAATTATTTCACAATATATGGTAAAAGTGAGACGTTTCTTACCCGACCTATCTCCCGTAGATCCCTCGATCCGTTTGTCAACAAAGCAAAGACAATAGACCTGACCCTTGAACTGCTTTGTGATGACGTACATTTGACTAGCGATGCCGTTTTGAAGAACAATTTACAGATAAAAATTATTATTTCACAAATACTTAAATTTAATACGTGATTATAAATTATTAGTATATACTACTGATTCTCTGTGGACATAAATTTGCTATTCATTATTTTCTTCTTTATCATCAAATCTATAAAAAACAAAACAGACTGTGACAAAGCAGTTCTCACAGTTAGATAGTTAATACACCTGGGGTCCATTTCAGAAAGAGTTGCAACTGTTGTAACTTTGCCATTATGGCAACTACCATGGTAACCTTGATTTTGATTAGCTTCTGAACCCTGTTGTCATGGTGCAGTTGTAGTTGCCATAATGGCAAATTTACAACAGTTGCATCTCTTTATAAAACGGGCCCCTATACATGTAGTCTACATAAATGGGAGTCTATCTTAGGCCACAGTATGCATGTGAAATTCTTAATAGAATAAACAGTGACCAATTTCACATGGCAAGATTTATGTAGTCCCGAAATACGATTGGCCAGAAGTGGCCCTTCTTTGACAACTCTTTGCATCCATCTTTAGACAAGGAACAACATAACTTTCCCAATGATATGATTGGCCCAAATGCAAAGAAGTTCTCTGTGTATCTTTTGAAATGTACCTCCAGACTCTTAATGTAAGGTGGTCATGTTTAATAGGATGATTGGTCCCAAGTAGTCTCTGTTTATTTCCATCCTAAACAAATAATATAAACATGTAATGTAAGTCAGTCCTGAGCTTTGATTAGCTAGAGTAGTTTATGTACTATTATCAGACAAGGAGAAACATGGGATAGATAATGCATTTTCTTATACAATATTAAAGTTTATGTCATGGTACATGGACAACGGTGCTTAAAGTTAGTGAACCCCATCAGAAAATAAACATATTCAAAGTGTTCAAGGTCAGTCATGTTTTAGATATTGTGAAGTCAGGTGATGATATATTACATTCAATAAAGTTTGTTTCTCTGGGCTTGCCAAAATTTGTAGTGTTGTTGTCTACATTCAACATTTGGCAATGGAATGAGTGTATTTTTTTGGTGGGATCCAACTAACTTTTGAGTGCAACTGTAGGTTATAATATACATGTAGTTGAAGGAAGGGAATTTTTATTAAAAAATAGTATAGCTGAAAATTGAGAGGGAGATCTCTCAGCTGGTATTTTATTACCCTTTCCTTGTGTTTAAAATATCTGTTAATTTAAGATTCATCTTGGAGACTTGGTTACAAGTACTAAAGTCAACATCTTCTCAAAAGCTTTTGTACTCCAGCTTTGTTTAGTGACACAAACATTACACATAAATATAAGAGATGACATCACCGTGCTGTCATTTTTATTTCTTGCCTGTTAAAAAAAAATTCATGCTAGAAACTAGAAAGAAAAAAAGTTCAGAAAGAAAAGATGAATCGAAACTTAAAAACTTGGAGTGTATATTGAAAAATGAGGCCATTTTTAATGAAGAGGGAATCTTATGTAACAGTAAATGAACCTGTGTTGCTATGTGAGATGTATTGTGGAGATGGAATGAAAGATGAGATCATGACAATGTATTTGGATTGTGAGGAGGGAAAGAAGGATGAGATGAGTTGGAATGGAAATAAACAAGTTGAATGTAAACAATAAAGTATGGAAAGCCAAATGTAAGAGTACAGATTAAATAAATAAACCCAGCAAAATTTACTGTTACATTACAAAACCTTGAAATGTTACGACTTTATTATTTTTCACCCAAAGGTTTTATTTCATCTCTATTACAATCCATATTCTCTTCGGATAGACTTGAGTTTTGAAGGCCAAGACACAAGTTGATCAAACTCTACTAAGATCACATATCACCCTGTCTTCTACAATGGACATTTAAAAAATCAAGAAATGTATCAAATCCCAATACTAATATTTCCATACTAATTAATATGAAAGTTTAGACCCTAATTTACTTGTACGTTTTTCTCATTTCTCCCTTTATATGTTTATTGTTTACATTGTATTCTGTGTAAAGATACTTAAAATGGATTATTATATATATCTAGCCCTTTCATGTACTGTGCTGGACTTAGCTTTCAATAGCACACAATAGAAGAAGGTATGAAGGGCTCTGAAATTCACTTTTCTGACATAGAAAAAATCAGTCACTACACATTTGTAAGGTTTTGAAAAAATACATTATAGTCCAATATTGTTCACATTTAATTGCTATACTTCAAAATTCAAAAAGGTTTTTTAATACGGTACTCTAAGATTCTGTTCGACCCATATTTACTTTTTTTGCAAGCTTGCTTGTATACTTACAAAGGGGCTTTCAACATATTTATCAAGTACTTGGACCTACACCACGATGAGTTATGGTTTCAGGTCAAGATTTGTGAATATTGCAAGAACCATTTAATACAGTAAATTTAAGTAAAATAATTATGAAAATGATTGGAACATTGCCATCATTTTCCTCAACATGTGGCATCATAAGATTGCTATGCACACTGTACGCATTTAAAAGTAATGATCGAGTCAGCCTGATCATACTTTGGTTCTCTGACATACATGTATATAACATAGCAGTATAGGCCTGTATTCATTGTCTCTAGAGAGTTTTCTGATACAACCGCACATAATTCCTAGAATATATGTATGTGTTTGAATGGCTTAGTTTTAATTTAAATTTATACACATAAATTTTGCATGAAAGGACTTTAGAATATTATTCACATTTTCTCCCCCAATAATTCAATCAAGCTTAATAATCTCATATTCTGTTTGACCAATATTCGTTTTTTGCAAGCTTGTTTGCATACTTGCAATTACAAAGGGCCTTTCAGCATATTTATCAAGTGCTTTGGACCTATATCATGATAATGATGTATAATGATTAAGATTGCTTTCAATTCTATTCAAGTTCTGTTGATTATATGAACACTGCATTAAAAAGAACCAATTCAATAAATTTTAGTAATAAGAATAAGAATGTCATTGTTTACATTCATGACATTATTCATATTGCATTCATCTTGTAAAGGTGAATAGTGATTATTGACCTGATAGACCAGCTTAATCATCTGCAGTCCTCTAATATATTTTGTCTTCTTTTTAACAGTTCTTTTCTAGAGAAAGCCATGATCAGAGGAAGGCCTGATAATGCTTTCTGTCGGATGGAACGAGGGGAATCTACTGCAAGACAGGTAAATTTCAGCCAATCATATTGCAATGAAAAGGGTTTTTACATATTTCACATAAAACCGTTAATCAATGAAAGGAGGACATAAATTATGGACATTATCTTGGTTACCCCAGTTTAATTCACCCATGAATGTGTTTCACCAACATTTTTGTCAGACTAGTTGTCAAATTGACAACTTTCCTTGTTTTTAATTTGCTAAGATGCATAGTTGATTGACTATGATTGTTAGATAGTGCTGAAATAATCATTAAATTGCCAACTGTATACAATTTCTGTCTATTCAATGCATCTAGCCATTTACAATTAGAAGGATAATGTTGGAGAAAAATAAATCAAGAAATCATCTCTGAATCTCTCTTTTTTTATATCAAGATCTATTAAAGGGAAATTATGGTTATGGCAATGGCAATGGTAAAGATAACAATAAGCATAAAGCTGAAATTTGTATGTTTGGTGTAATTTTTTTTAGAGTTTAATTGAAAAAGCCCACTAAGAATGATATGGCTCTTTCGATGCACCTAAATTCAAAACCTTTTTTTTTATTCTGGAATTTTCAGATTGTATGTTTACTTCCATGCTTGCATTCCTTTGTGCATTTAATGTGATTTTTAACTGAATTATGGTTGTCTTTTTCCCTATAAATGTTGATGATTCCAAATTCTTGCAGCATGTGCTTATTCTTATGTGCATTATAATCAACTTTTCAAAAAGAAATCTTCCACAATGCTATCTCATGACAGGTAATAACTTTATCTGTAATGAAAATGAATGTACCGCAGTGAAATGCAGTCTATCGTATCATTTCTCTTCACGTATGCTCAATCTTCCGAACCAGTTTGCAGAAGAGTTCAACAAGGATTGTCAGGATCTGTCCAAGGAAGAGGGCCAAGAGCTTCCCAAAGAGTTCAATGCCAGCAGCATGTTTGATACCTTCATGAATATTAAGATGGTCCCACAAATGCTGAATGCTGTCACTGTCCTTAAGCAAAATGGTAATGTGGGCTTGAACCCTGCATCATGCGTTTAATTTTGGTTTTCTCAAAGTGCATATTGTTGTTGCAAGTATTATTGAGAAGGGGGCCGGGCACTCAACTCTACTGTTGTACATTCTCTACTCTATTGTACACATTGCAACCTATGTTTAAAAAAAAAAAAAACTCCAATAATGCTCTGTTACGTTATTCATCAACCATATCCTATTTATATTTTCATTTCTTCTTGTTAATTAGACCCTCTAAATAAAGGTAAAATTTTATTCAATTTCCAGAAACGTACCACTTTTTCTGATATGTTTGTGATTCTGAAACCCTTTTGTCACACACATCTGGCGAGCATTTCCTGAAAGGACTTGTCGCATGTTTTATCTGACAAGTTGTGTTTTGTTCAACAGTTTCCATAGTGACAGTGCTTCTCAGCCAATCAAAATCAATGAAAGTCGTCAGATGTGACAAATATTGCTGAAACTCTGCCCAGGCCTCAACCAGCAAAAACTATTTGTGTACAAGAATATAGTTGAGTGGGCCCTTGGGCAGGGCGATTGAAAGAGAGAGAGAGAGTGTGTGTGTGTGTGTGAGGGTGTGTGTCTCTGTGTGTAGTAGGAGTAAGCATCTAAGATGGTCAAGAATTGTCAAAGAAATTTACTTTAGTTAACTTGATTCATTAAAATTTTTTTATTGTTTTTGTTCATCACCTGTTTATTGTATCTACTTCAAACTGTTATTGGACAGATGAATTCATTTCTCTTTTTGATCTTATATTAGGCATAAAAACAGCGGCAGTTACCAACAACTATATTGATGATCGAGAGAAGAATTCAGTAGGTGCTGGGGTCATGACGGCTCTTAGCTCCTTCTACTTTGATCACTTTGTGGAATCCTGTCGGTTTGGGAAACGTAAACCGGACCCAAGTATCTTCACTGAAGCTCTCCAGAAGCTAGGTGTTCAGGCACAAGAGGTTTGTGAAAAATTTGAAGAAAAAAAAATTGACAGTGGTTGAGAAAGTTCATAAATAACAACAATGGTGCCATTATTATTATTATTGTTATCATTATCATTATTATTATTGTTGTTATTATTACTATCGTTTGTTTATTTATTTATTTATTTATATATATATATATATATATATATATATATATATATATATATATATATATTTATTTGGCATACTCAAATATGTAAGGAACATATACAAGCAATAGGATAAGGAGAGTCACATGAATACTGGGAAAACAAAAAGATGTATAACCGGTTTTTCTTGGAAAGTGGAACAATGGATTTTAACAGCTTTGCCTTCAAGATATAATTTTGGATTTTGGATATTGCTTCTTCTAAAAAAGAGAATGATACAAAGATCATTGGTTTCGTCCCGGGGGGCCACTTACATTGACGAATGGATACCATGCGCGACCAAAAAAAAAACGTAAAAAGGATTTTTCAAGATAGGGTACGTTAGGTACGTAACGTAATAAAGGGTTTCAAAAACACTAAAATAATGAAAAAAGGGTATCTATTTTTTGCTAGGAAAGCTTCATGTTCAGGGTCAAATTTGCGAGGGTATAAAAATTAAGACTAAAATGTTTTATAAAGAATATACTAATTTCCCCAAGAGTCAACACTATGTGTTTAGAGTACGATTTTGCGCGAGGTGTGGGAGATGGGGCTGTACTAAACCCAATGATGTAGGTAAAGGTAAAACCGACGACCGACGTCCGTGACATAACAATCAAAATATCGTTGTACTTGTTTAGGGGTTCAATTCTGGGAATATTTGCCAATAGTATCATTTTGTTTCCAATACTTGTTCAGGGTAGGTTTTCACACGACAATACTTGTTAAAGGGTGCATTTTCAGAATATGGAAAATACGTGTTTAGGGTGCTTTTCGAGATCCCATTGTCGAGCATGGTATCCACTCGTCAATGGAAGTGGCCCCCGGGGGTTTTGCTGTGCAGAAGCTGTAATTTGATTCCATGCCTATATTAAAAATTCAGTAATATTCATATTTCACAAATTTGGGCTACAGATGCGAAGAATTGTGTTTGGATTGACTGATGGCTTAAAATCAAGTGTTTTGCTTTTCCTGTGACACCTTGTATAACATTGATGTACAAACCTCTTTGATATAAAAAAACAAATAGGCAGTCGGTCTGCAAGCCCCTATGTTAATGAGCAAATGAGCAAGATTTATCCAAGTCTTCTCATGGCTGAATTCATGTCCCTGCAAATCTCGTGAATTGTGAGACTTTCTTTCTCAAAGGATTTAACCACTTTCTTCTTGGGTAAAATTGATTATTTTTTGTAGCATATGAAAGAGTAAACATTACTCTTTTACACTGATCATTTCTTTTGAATAAAATATTTTAATAAATAAGTGAATTTCAGGCATGAAAAGATGCCTCAAATAGCATTTTCTTCCTCTGTTTTCTCTTGCAAATTGTGCAAAATTTTGTGTTTTGGGCACAAATACTATTTATATCATCAGAAAGCTAAAATCTATACTTTCTTACAATGTCACTCATGATATGTGGCACCTTTTAGATGGGTCAGCAGCCAGCTTTTTCCACCAAAATGCAAGATGAGATTTCTGAAATTTCTGAGTAGCATAAAATCCACAGTTCTGATTGGTTGAACAGTGTTTTCAAAACAACAGGCGCGGGTAATTTGAAGAGATTACCACATGGTGAGTGTGACCTTGCAGAGGCCCAGATTGGGAACATTGGAATTTGCGTGGGTGTGTGGTCTCTATGACCAATCAGAGTGCAGTATTCTTCTTTTAAAACTGCTAATACCCTTTTTACACACGCTAAAATTTCCTTAACCCCGTACTATAGGTGGGGCTAAATTGCCATTTAGCCCCACCTATAGTACGGGGTTAAGCTTAGCCCACTTTCGTTTTACACAGCATTTTTGCAAAGTGGGCTAACCCCACCTTTAGTACGGGACTATTTGGCCCTGCAAAAAAGCAGGGTTATCCCAGCAATTGCGGTGCTAAGAGCGATAGTACGGGGTTAAGATCGCTAGTGTAAAACGAAAGTGGGCTAAGCTTAACCCCGTACTATAGGTGGGGCTAAATGGCAGTTTAGCCCCACTTATAGTACGGGGTTAAGGAAATTTTAGCGTGTGTAGAAAGGGTACGAGTGAATGAGCTACCACTAGTCCGGGGTTAGCGAGTTTCGTGTGTGAAAAGCAAGCATTCCTTATCCGGGGTTAGCAATAACAATTTGGCATGTGTGAAAAGGAAAAAAAATAGTACGGGGTTAAGGATAGTACGGGGTTAGCGATAGTCCGGGGCTAAGAAAATCCTGTGTAAAAAGGGTATAAATGTACTTGGGCCTATGAAAAGCTGGCTGCTGACCCATCTAAGCTTCTTATAAAAGTTAAATAAGTTTAAAGCTTAGATCTTCAGCTTTATCATGATCTAAAAATTATTTGGGCCCAACCAGAAATTAAGTGTTAAAACAACAACTTTTTTGCATGAATATAATTATTTTGTTTCTTGTTTTAGATCAAAAGTTTCACATACATTACAAGATCTTTTAAAAATCCAGACACGTGACCTGAAAGAATGATCTTTCTTCTTTATAAAGGTACCAAAAACATGAAATTTGGTCAATATTTAGAGCAGCAATGACCGAATAAAAAGAGGTGTTTTCGTCCGCACCAAGCTCATTAACAATGCAAAAACCCTCTAGTCATGAATATCACTGGGATAAAAGAAGCTACTTTTTGAGGGCTTGCCGACTGACTGTAGGGGTTCTGTAACTCAGCTGTTAGGAGCATTTCATAAAAAGATATGTTGATTGTTTTAGCTGTCAAAGTCGGTTATATCCAACATTCACCATAGTAACAGTCTGACACCTGTGCCTCTCAGCCAATCAAAACAAGGGGAAATTATCAGACGTGATAAGCTGTTAGATCCGACAATGTTAGATCCAACAACATTCTGTGATTTTGATCGGCCGAGAAGCACAGTTCCTATCATGACTGCCAGATAAAACATACTTTGTCAGATCCTTTCATCAGGCTTGTAATCACTTCCAAAATGGCAATGGCTTATCAAGATGCTCACAGCATTATCTGATGTCTTACAGACAGTGTTTCTGGATGACCTTGGACCTAATGTAAAAGCTGCAAGAGAAATGGGTATCTCAACCATCCTTGTGAAGGATCCGTCTGCTGCCCTCAAGGAACTACAGGAAGTCACCGGTATAGACGTAAGTCAGACGATAAGAAAAATAATAATTTTACTCTGTTTAGTAGGAAGGGGACGACATTAAAAGTGATCAATGATGATAATGAAAGCTGGATTTTTAAATACAATGCCTTTTCCAGAGGATAGTTTTTATTGTAAACCAGTAATATTTTATTACAGAAAGCACAAAAACATCATAACGTTCATGTGCGAAATACTACCATCACTCATCCAGAAAACAATTTTTTAACCTGTAATGCATCTTTAGGTCTGGACATATGCCTGGGGGCAATTTCATGTACCTGTTTGTAAGTTACACCCATTTTTGTGTTGAATGAGATAACCTTAATTTTCCCTGTTTTAGCAATATAAGAGTATGTTTTCTATAACCCAAATCAAACTCTGAAAAATATTGAATTTTTTATTCAGACACTTTTTGATAATGAGAATTTTCGTCTTCAAGGATCAAATTTCAACTCAGCAAATGGAAATCAAAATGATTAAGAATCTGATTAATAACACCCAACAAAGTGTTACTTCTCTGCTTTACACAGTAAAAATATTTATACAATGTTGTTTATTACATGAACCTTACAGTAGTTGTTTAAACATTTTAAATAAGTATTAAATCTTAAACAACAAACTTTTAATTTTTAGTTTTTAATTCTCAACAAATTAAGCATGGTTGTTTAAAGTTTTAAACTTTGTAACTTACTGTAAAGTTCATATAGTAAATAGTGTGGTATAAACACTGTGTTTTTTTTAACTGTGATAGTCACATCACTTTTGGATATATATATTTCCCCATTTATTTTTCTCTATTTCAACTGCAACTTCTAGGTATGCCAAGAAGCCAAACCTATTTCTGTTCATCCTGACAGGGTCCCTCATTCTTATGCCACAACCAGGGTAAGTTTTGTAATTTATTCAGGACAGCAAATTATTTGAAGCTTTATTTATTAAGCTCTTTAAATCGGCAACAGAACTATAATTATTACTTCATTTTCCTTTCTTAGTTTTAGGTTGACATGTCACATGTGCAACATATCTATGTCTCACAATCAAGTAGAGATTGATGAATGATGACTGTAGGAGTTTGATGTCAATCTTAGTAGAAGAAAATAGTGATGTTGAATTTTTCCACAATTTTGCCAATTTGAGGACATTAGTGATTATTTTTCTTAGTGATATATGTTTTATTTTAAAAGTTTTGAACAAAAGTTACTTATGCAGTATACATTTAAAGGGGAATCCAGCCTGGGCCATAAAATGTTGTGTTAGGAAGGAGAAAAATAAATTAAACAGAATGGTGAAAGTTTGAAAGAAATCGGACAAGCAATAAGAAAGTTATAGCTGTTTTAAAGTTGAGATCACTAATACTATGTAGATTTCAAATTGGCAACTGGGTAAGTAAATTATGACAAGGGCAAGAACAACTTTCCCATAGGCCATGTACATTATTATCAGGGATTTGTGGTTTTCTCCTAAGAACCCATTCCCCAGGGGCAGTAATCTAAATATAACCCAGGTAGTATATTGTTTTATGTCCTCATGAAAGACAAATATAATTTGAAATAAAACTTTTAGGAAAAATGAAATTTTAGCCAAAATATGTATTGGAGTACATGGAAGAGTAGTCCTTGCCTTACATCACTATGAAATCCCATATGCTGCCAATTTGAAGTCTCCATGGGTATAGTGATTACCAATATTTACAACTTTTAAAAATTCATAACTTTCTTGTTGTTTGTCCAATATTGTTCAAACTTTCACCTATCAACTTGTCTTATTTTTCTTATCCTTACAAAACAATTTTTTATTTGGGTTGGATTCCCCTTTAAATAGGCATAGTATATGTTTTACTTTTATTTCTTTTCTATATTTCAAATATTTTTCAATAGTGCTCTGCATCAAAAGATATCAGGCCATAATTATCACAAAACATATAGCATCCTGGTTTATCCAGTGAAATTTATGTATAATTTGATCTCCAGATCAATAACATACTTGGGTTCTTTTTCATATAATTCAAGCATAATCCATCAGATAATGATCAAGGAAATTGCCCAAAAAATGGTGATTGTACAAACTTAGAAATTTAGAGGCATGTTCCAATTTTTTTTTAAAGATTTTTATCATGCACTTTCTTCACTTGTCATATCTTTAATAATTTTACAGTAGTTACAATAATGTAAATGAATGAATAAATAGTATGTGATAGATCTCATATTGGTATACCTCTTTTTGCTAATTAAAAGAAAATGGAATTGGTAGTGATGTGCAGATTATGTATTTTCATGTGATAATCATTGTTGACAATACAATATAGATCTAAATTCAAATATATTGATGTTTTCCTTTAGAGTGGAGTGAAGTTCCATTATGTTGATGTTGGTAGTGGTCCACCGGTCATCTTTTGTCACGGGTTCCCCGAATCATGGTATGAATGGAAATCTCAGGTAAGAGGGGTCATATGGCTGAGGTCACTTATTTACAGTTACATATCTCAGGTTTAACTCAGTGTCATTATTTTGTCATGTCTTGTCTTGATCAGATTTAAGTAGGAGTTGATATTATAACATGAATTTCACAATCATGATGGAGGTTTGAAGACAAAACAAGTACGCCTACAACCATACCATGTTTAATATATCGGTTCTTGTCCGATCACTGTGAAAGTAATTCTAATGTGATGCTTTTTTAAAAACTAATTGCCACGTTTTCAGCCCAGGATGTCAAATTGCAAAAATAATCAATTTAACTTAAAGAATGTATAAACTTTGGTAGCCAATTGTACATGAATGTTAGAAGAATTATTTATATTTCCCAAGTTTTATTATTGAATCTCCAACTTATCCATCTCTTCCTCAAGAAATAAAATCAAAATCAATTTGATAACAATCTTAGAATATGTTACTTAAGATTAAGCAAATAAAGAAAATATTTATTCAATAATTCAAGAAAAGTATTCATTGAAAAGAAAATGAATTTAATGATGTTTTTTAGATCCCTGCCGTAGCTGCTGCAGGTTTCCGTGTGATTGCGATGGACATGAAAGGATATGGAGAGAGCAGTAATCCACCAGGTTTGCAAGTTTGAACATTCATTTTGTTTTTGGACTATTGAGCTGAAATAAGATATCTCTACCGTTAGTGATTTATGTAACAACTGGCTGTCCATACTTAAACCACAACTTTAAACCTGAGTTTAACTTAAACCCGACTTTAGAATACGGGCCTCTGTATAACAAAGAAATCCTATATAAACTAAATATACAAATGGACTTATTTTGTACATGTATGTTGCAGGCTTTGATAGTTATACAGTGCATCCCACAAAAAAACGAAACCGAGATTTATCGTTGATTGATCATACCTTAATCACAAATACAATAGAAAAATAAACTATCATTGTAAAGCACAGAGTCTCCTTTTTCATCTGAAATAACCTAGATTATTCCTCATTCACGCATGAGTGAGTAAAAACAATTTGAAGAATGGATACCAAAAAGTCACTTGGCGGGCGGTATCTGGGTTTCAAAAAGAAAATCACATTTGTAAAAACTTCAATATCTGCTCTTTAATTTGATACCTTAATTGCAGAAAATGGTCATGAAATGGCAAAGTTCTGTTTATGTGAAATAAGGTTTTAATTTTAATAATTTCATAAAATGAAGAGGTTTTACAGGAGAGATCTCAGAATCACTCGACACTCTGCTTTGCTGACGATCAGCCAAGCATAAGGTCTTGTTAACCGTGCGATAGCTTCAATAGGAAATCGGTGAAAACATGTTTGTTTAATGAAATTGTTGAAATATGAGCATTGTTTCAAAGGAACAGGAATTTGTTATTTCTTGACCATTTTCTGTGATTGAGGTATCAAATTAAAGAGAAGATATTGAACTTTTTAGGCATGTGATTTTCGTTTTGAAATTTAGATACCCTCCCGCCAAATGACTTTTTGGAATACTTTCTTCAAATTGTTCTTGCTCACTCATGCCTGAACAAGGAATAATCTAGTAAGTTATTTTAGATGAAAGAGGAGATTCTAAGCTTTACAATGATGGGTCATTTGTCTATTGTTTTCGTGATTAAGGTATGGTAAATCATCGATAAATCTTTGTTTCATGTTTTGTGGGACGCACTGTATATTGCAGTACATTGTGTGGTAGAGTTGTGGTGTAGTGGTTCTGGCTCTGGCCTTGTAATCAGAGGGTCACATGATCGATCATCTTCCCCTCGTGGCCTAGCAACCTTTGGCAAGGAGTCAATCAACACTTTGTCACTGTCCTCCCAAGTCCTTAATGCATACCCTGTAAGATGTGAAAGTTATTGTAGCTTTTCCTGCATTGTATGCAATTAATGCATCTCAATGGGGACTGGCTGGTCTACTTTCCAGGTTGTGGAAGATGGGCACAAGTTCTGTTCAGGAATGTCTGATAGAATCCGATGACCAGGGTAATAATATATCATTAAGTGCTTAGATGCATACAATTTTAGCCTTAAGTGCTTTATAAATAACCAGGGGCCTGTAACACAAAGCTTAGCAATGATCGTAGAACAATGGATTCCATTGACTACAATGTACAATCAGTTGTGAAAATCAAGCGTACGATCAATTGCTAACCTTTGTGTTAGGGGACCCAGAAAATTATACTTATTATTATTATGCTAAAATCCTCTCTTTTCTTTTGTTAAAACTTTTATTTCTTTGTTATATTTTTTTCTCCAGAAATTGAGGAGTACACAACAGAAAGGATGTGTAAGGTAAAGTCTTCAAACAATGATTTTGATTTTATAAGAAAGCATTTTAGTCTAATACTGATTTATGTCTACTGCTAGTCTACAACTACGACTCCACATTCTTGTCAAGTTCACTTCGCTGACTTCACCAACTTGAAACATTACATTTGAAGGAGGGAAGACGGGAGGGGGAATAACTACAAACTGATACTGCTGCAGTTACTGCTGTACACACTAATATTGGTCTATATTGTACAATGTACTCCTATTCTACTCTCCAATCCCTACTCTTCCTCTTTATTAGGATTGCGAAATGTCTTAAAGGGGAATCCAACCCAAATAAAAACTTGTTTTTATAAGAAAAAGAAAAATCAGACAAGTTGATAGGTGAAAGTTTGAACCATATTGGACAAACAACAAGAAAGTTATGAATTTTTAAAAGTTGTAATCACTATACTCATGGAGACTTCAAATTGGCCGCATTTGGGATGTCATAGTGATGTAAGGCAAGGACTACTCTTCCATGTACTCCAATACATATTATGGCTAAAATGTCATTTTCCCCAAAAGTTTTACTTTAAAATTTTTTTTTTTTCATGAGGACATTAAACAATATACTACCTGGGTTATATTTAGATTACTGCCCCAGGGGAATGGATACTTAGGAGAAAACCACAAATCCCTGATAATAAAGTACATGGCCTATGGGAAAGTTGTCCTTGCCCCTTGTCATAATTTACTTACCCAGTTGCCAATTTGAAATGTACATACTATTAGTGATCTCAATTTTAAAGCAGCTATAACTTTCTTATTGCTTGTCCGATTTCTTTCAACTTTCACCATTCTGTTTAATTTATTTTTCTCCTTCCCAACACAACATTTTATGTCCAAGGCTGGATTCCCCTTTAATTTGCACTTTTCACAACCCCACAGATCCTTTTATTTTTCTCTCTTTCATTGCAAGTATGCCCTTTTCTGCATTAAGAGAAAGGGGGGGGGGGAGATATCAAAGCATATGAAGAGAGATTATGTATATTCAAAATTTTGATATTTACAAATGGTTCACCGTTTTCTCTTTCTTAGGACATGGCTGAATTCATGGATGTCTTGGTAAGTTTAATTAAAAGTTTATTCAAATAAATCTGAGATGTTTCACAGAGAGTAGTGCATTCTTCAGCAATATTTTTATAGTTATTTGGCCTTGTGAAGCAAGTAATTCTGTTACCTGTATGTAATTAAACATGTACTGCATGTGTTAAACTCTTAAAATTGCTATCTGAATATGCACGTACAAATTCTTGATAAATTTACCTATCACGATGATTCTGTTTCTGCAACTTATGGCAATGTTTGGTGCAAGGCCATGGTGTATTGAAATCAGACAAATAGTGGTACCAACCATAGCAACAAACATGAATTTAACACCCTATAACAAAAACCTGCATTCAGTATGGGAAACTGCTAAACTTACCTGCTAAGTCAAGTACCCTCAATGCACAAAAGCTTATTAACCATCTTTTCAAGACTACCTCCATGAATTTGAGCATTTTTTACCAGTACCTCCAACAACCATTCTGTCATCTCTTTTTAGACTTACAATATATTATTGTGTTATATTTCTTATTAATGGTTATATATATCCAATACTGATTATTATTTGTTGTTTTTTATATTCTTGGCAGTGCATCCCTCAAGCTACTTTCATTGGTCATGACTGGGGTGGTATGTTTGTATGGAACTTTGCTACTCACTATGCAGACAGGGTCAGGTAACACAAGCGCATTCCCTATGGTTTTTACTTTTCACTGTATATCTAATTTATGGCAAAATTTACCAGCCTGTTTAAGCTGGTATTCTGATAGCCATGGTTTAGGTATCTGGGTTAACTTAGACTGTGCTATTATGGAGTGCCAGTTGTCAACTTATTCACCAATTGAACATTATTCTTATCCTGCTACAAACAAGTTTTAAAAAACTTGAGTCATTAAAGGAGACGAATACAAATGTATAATGATTATGAATTAATGAATTTATTAACTGCCACAAATATGGAAGAAATACAGTATTATGAAGCCAGCATTCCATAGGAGTTTGGTTTAGAATCATAGTTTAGACTAGGTTTAAATGTAGGTTTAATCATTAGAATATCACCCTCATAGTTTGAATAATTCAATTCAATTCAAAGTCTTCTTTATTCGCATAAGAATGCACATACAAATATTAAAAAATATGTTTTCCAATTTACAAAACAAACATATTCAATATATAAAAAATATTTTGAAAACATTCATTAAAAAAAAAAAAAAAACAATCCCGAGATGGGACCAGGAATTAATGGAATTAATATACATGTAGGCACAGAAAGCCAATCAGTTCCTTCAATTCACTTTCAGTTAAACAAGATACATCCCTTTCATCCCTCATTGTAATGAGTTTTCTAATTTGCTCAACCTTGCGATCCACATTACATTGTAGCTAAGTTGCATTGAACTTTATTCCACTGCCTATTTACCTGTCTAGGGTCCATCATATATTTACTATTCAAGTATTTGATATTCCCTCCAAGCACAGAAAATGAACCAAACTGACTCATTTTTGTTATATATGATACTATAAAGTGAGATGACAAGACATAATTTAAGCATCTTCTATGAAACCACAATTTTATGCACATCGTTTTGGCCAAAAAGGGTAATGATTATGCTGATAATAATAGCATTTATTCTTTTCACCTTTGTATTTTAAGTGTTTACATTGAACATATAAACTGAATATAATATTAGGTTACATTGACATAAAATGATAGACAAGCATACATGATCAATAGATGAATAAAATCTCTATTTTTTCCTAAAAGGAGGTGGGGGAACAGGAGTTCATAATTACATGGTTTAATTACCTGTTAGAATGTCACTTTTTACATCCATCCCCTGTATGAAAAGCTTGTATATGTAAACCATAAATGCTTTTTATAACTATATGAGTACATTTTGAAAGGCAAGATCCTTACGCTTAACTCTTTATATCAAATGAGAAAAAGAGCATTATGAAGTTTGATTATCCGTGCACTGGTGTGAACAGAATATTGCATACTGAAAATAGTCAAAATATTAATTGCAGTCAACCTCACCTAAGTTAAATC
Source organism: Lytechinus pictus (assembly GCF_037042905.1). Classification (NCBI taxonomy): domain Eukaryota; kingdom Metazoa; phylum Echinodermata; class Echinoidea; order Temnopleuroida; family Toxopneustidae; genus Lytechinus; species Lytechinus pictus. Next base: position 32,639,512 of record NC_087249.1, read on the forward strand.
CAAAGATACTTTCAAAGATATTTTCAAGACCCTTTATTTTATGATCTAGATTCATTCTTTAGCATTTTTTTCTGCTACATTGAAGGTAAGTTGAATGTGTTAAGGTTGCAGATATTTTATAAGTTGTCATAGAATTGGCTTTATCAAGTTTAAGTTTGCCTGTGTAATATTATTTGTGTTTTGTTATACGTAATATCTTTATTATTTTGACAGCTTAATTAAGAACACTAATACATTGCTGTTTGAATCTTTCCCATGGCAGTGCTGTAGGTGGTATCTGCACCCCTTACTTTCCCGCTCAAAACATTATGAACCCTGTAGAGAAGATGAAGAAAGATCCAGGATTGTATGACTATCAGCTTTACTTCAATCAAGTGGTATGACCCTCTCCTGAAGTCCCCCCCCCCCACTAAAAAATGTATAGATTGGTGAATGGAAAGGTATTCAAAATTATTTAAGATAATAATAGTGATGAAGTGATAATGTAGCAATGATGATGATGCAGTCTAGTGACAAAAGGAAGCAACTCTGTGCAAAGACTTTCTTAGTAAATGAGAAAAATGTGTCATTGTTTTATGTGGAAATGTACAGTTATTTGCTTTTGAAACACCTATAATTCAGAAGTTGAGGGATATGTGAATCCAATTTCTTTAGCACCATGTCGAGCATACAGAAAATATCCAAAGTCAAGAAAAAAGTTCATTTTGAAAAAAAATCAAAGTTGCTTCCTTTTGTCATGGGACTGCAGAATGAATGTAATGATAATAACAATCATAGTAGGTAACGATATTGAGAGTGAATAAGGCTTGATTCATTAAAGTAAATTAAATACCCATGTGTGCATAACTCGAAAGTAGGTATAGGTTAGAGAAACAATGATAATGTTCATTCAAATAATAGTGTACAAAATAGTAAAAGTGGTAGTTAAATAGAAACCGAAAATGATTTGAAACTCTTTGTACATTCATGTATATGGAATTGATTTTGTTCACAATTTAATGACCATTCGGGGGTCAATAACATATATCTTTAAAAATAGTGATTTGAAATTTGATCAAAAAAAAGTTTTCTTGATTGCTATAAGGGGATTAATGTGTTGCCAAGGGACACTTGGTAGCTACTTATTTCAATCTGCTGCTGTTAGTGCTATACTTTTCATGTAGTCAAGTCATCATTCATTGACTGTTCGCATTATACGCAGGGAGTAGCTGAAGCCGAACTTGAAGCCAACATAGAGAAATTCATCAAAGCTTTCATAAGACGCCCTCTGGAGGTGAGTGATAGGATGTTTACAGAAAACTGTCAACCTTTTTCTATTGTTTTTTATTCTGATATTTTTTTGTAGCTGTATATTACTTGCATTGTACATACACAATAACAAGATGTACCCGTAGTGTGTACAAAATTAATTCCCTAATTATTTCTGTTGACAATTTTTTTTTTACAGATAATAGTTTACTTTTTTGAAAGATTTTACCTATTTGATTATTTTTAATTTTTAACAAATTAACCATTTCGAGTTACTTTATAATATATTTTCTTTTCCTCTGGTACTTTATGCTCCCGTTTAATACTTTATGTTTGATATGCCATGTCTGTATCAGTAATGGGACCATGTCTTGGGCTCTCTTTTCTTATGTCTCAATCAATGTATAAAATGTATCTATATTGTTATTTTATATACTGTCCCTTTATTGCTTTTTGTTCTGTAAAGTATTGCAAAACAACAATGTACATGTATATTGCACAAATTATTCAAGGAAAAAAAAAAGAATTGCTCATTGCATTCTTTTTATGTGTTATTAAAAAAGGTTTCATTATTTGTGGTCATATTGAAATGACAGATTTTGGTGAAAAAAAAACTGTGTGTCATAACTCAACTCGTATTAATTTCATTTTTTTCTTCTTTATTTTCCTCTCCAATTTTGTTTTTATAGTATTAGATGAAGGAAATTCCTGCATTTGTATGAACAATAAATGATGAAACAATGCATGGTATTAATAGTAGTAGTAGTAGTATTTATTTCCGTATTAAAAGCACAATTATATACAATAAAATACGGTGGATAGCCCACATTCAGCGTGACTGGCACAGTCACGCTGGTCTTCCGTGGGGTCCATAACATTTGACATTAACGTATAATTTAGACACAATATAACCACATTAAAATAACAGATGTACAGAAGATAAATGAAAATACAAATATCAACAGTAAACATATTTAGATAAAACACCGCAAAAAAAAAAGAAAAAAAAAAAAAAAAAAAAGGAAGGGGTGCAAACCTAACAGGGAATGGGGGAGGGGGTACCGGAGTCCATGTGGCTACAGATCAACAATCTTAGATTAGAAAATGTTAATACTAGGGGATGATTTAATGTGAAGAGGAAGGGAATTATAAGCCATGGCGCTTTTATACTTGAAGGATCTTTTGAGGTAATTTGTTCTTGGTTTGGGTAATTTAAATTTGGTTCCGAAACGGGAGGGATACGTATGTGATACTAACTCAAATTCATTTCTTAAATATTTTGGAGATAGATTATTCATGATCTTATACATTTCTCTGTTATTTCTCTGTTATATATGAACAGGCAAAAGAAATTGGATTCACTGTTGCTGGAGTGAGAGCAAAAGGTATGTCAAGGTTATGTTTTCAGGTTGTCATTACACACACCCCCCCCCCCCCCCCCCCGGTATTGCATAATTAACAGTCAACCATCAACACCATAAATCATCTAGAAGTCATGAACATTGTTACAATCCAAAAATATCCTTAAAGCTTGCCACTGTTCTGGAGCTTGCTATGGTCTTGCATATCATATACATACACAACCCCCCTGCTGATAAGAGAATTACACTGGCTGAAAGTAAAAGTCTCTATCACATTTAAATGTCTCAATGAGCAAACTCCACCATACCTGTCAGACCTAACAATTTGCCAATCAAGGTACAACACTCATCATAATCATCATCATAATCCCTCTTCACATCCCACAGACATTCAAATCAATAGGTGATAGGTCATTTTCTGTGTTTTGCCCCAAAGTATTGAAATACATTACCTCATAAACTTAAACAATGTCCTTCTATTAATGTGTTCAAGAAGATGCTCAAGTCTCATTTGTTTTGATATATTGCAAGTAGTTTTTCATTTTGTGTAATTTTATTTTTAGTTTTTACAGATTGTATTTGTTTGTGTCATTTAATATGACACTTAATATGAAGTGATTATTATTATTATTATTATTATTAGTAGTAGTAGTAGTATATATCAGAAAGGAGCATGCTTATTGTCCGTATCGATTACAAGCATAAGCTTACTTTATTAGTTGACACAAACATGCTGTAGATTATAAACTATGATATTGCTGGCTTTCCATATTTGACAATTATTTCATACAATAATACAAGCCCACACAAGCTTTTTCAGAGGGGGTTCATCTTGTCAAAAAAATGGATTCTCATTGACAAAAACAAACAATAATGGAGGTAGAATTTGTTGACATTTGCCTCCTTGATAATTTGTCAAACAAAAATTGTCCAAGAACAGTAAATATTTTGCTATACGGGTTTGTTTATTTTAATTCTTAATTTATTTCTTTTATTTATTTTTATAATTATCATTCTATTTTTTTTATTTTTTAAATTGTTATTTGTTTATTTATTATTTTTTTTTTCATTTTATTTTTTATTTATTTATTTATTATTATTTATTTTTTAGGGGGGTTGCATCCCATATTTGTATTGCCCTGTAATATTAATGTGTAAAAAATGTTCCATGCTGTGCTTCCTTCAATTTCTATCACTTGTTATTATAATTTTTTTCAATCCACCCACTTGGTAGGTGGTATCTTGGCCGGTATTGCGGATGACATCAAACTCAGTACTCTCCTTACAGAAGATGATCTGAAATACTATGTCAAACAATTCAAAACATGTGGACTCAGGTAAGCATATACATAATAAATACTCGCTTGGCTGTTGAAATCTTGTATCTCAAAATTGAAGAAAAAATTGCTGACAGTTCGGGAAAAAAAGTTGCTTTTGAGAGTTTGTTATGACATCAACCTTCTTTTGCCTAGATGGTATTCTCTAAAGGAATTAGGAGACTGTTTTCAGACAATGGAGCTGTCCTAACAAATTTTGGATACAAGGCTTTTACAGCTCAGCAACTTAATAAATATGAGTGATAATTTTTGTAACAGGTGTTCGGTTCAGTGGAATTGAAGGAAGAACCAATCCCTCCCACTTCTACAAGAATAAATGTTCAGGATATTTTGGTGAAAATCACCCAGTTTTAAAAGGAGAAAAAGTAAAAAAACAGTAAAGATTATCGTGACATTTTAAATTGTAAAATGTTTCTCATGTTCTAGGACATTTTTTTCTGTTATGATTATTTGTGTATTGTAGTCAAAATAATCTGGCATGCTTAAACTCCATAAAAGGAAAAGTAAGGGCACCTTGTATTCGCATAACCCTGGTAATCTATGATAACTTGGCATGAAAATCCTCAAGACTATAGCATTTGAATAATCTAACTGTTACGTATCTATGGTCTAAATAAAATATCTGATCAGTCTCCTGCCCATTGACCAGTCTTCTCATTCTTGACTGCTAGGCTTTCCATGCAGCAGGGATCGAACGAGTGATAATTAATTATATAACCTGAATAAACATTTATTTATACTCTATTAAAAGGGTTGGTTCACACTTAAGTTATAACAGGCTCTCATTATACGTAAATGCATCTTTATATTCTTTTAACTTTTTAATCTTCCAGGAGCATGCTAAATTGGTATCGTGTAACAGAAGCTAACTGGAAATTTAGTCACCGTGCAATTGGTCGAAAGGTTTGTTTTTATTTTCCATTTCCTATGTTTTGGGTTACTTCTAATTCATTTTAAGAGTTATTTTGATAATTGGTTTAATGATTAGTTCCAAAAAAGTGTGACAGGGTTGTGTAGAATTGGTTTCCATTTTCTATTTCAAATGTAATTTCTCCAGAAGTCATTAGCCAGCTCATTCAGTAATTCATTCCCTCAGCAGTTTGTTTACCTTATATAAATGAATTCTAGGTTATGCCAACATATTTTGGATTTACTGATATATTCAATGATGTGCTCTTAATTCTGATTATTTCTGTTTTATATACCTCTTTAACAGTTATCATAGACTTTGGTTAATGTTGACAGATATTTGTCTTTGACCTTTGTATTGCGAGCCTTAAAGTCCATCTAAAGCTTTTTTATTGGATCAATAGTGTAGATTGTATTACATGTATATATGTTTCTGTTAAATTGTCAAATCCACTAAAAGTTTTAAATTTTTACCACTTTTAGGACAATCCTCATAAAAAGTCCTAATGAACTGGAACTTTTAGCAGATTTACCAAATATTAAGAAATGCTTTAAGATCTTAATCTTTTCTTACAGTGAAGTTTTCATGACAACAAATTTGATTTAGGCATACAATTATAATTATTAAGACAGTGACCCTCCGCAGTGGTTTCAAGTTGTACCCTCAATCCTAATGATAGTTCCACATTTATTTTCTCTTCCCCCCCCCCACAGTTGTACATGCCTGCCTTGATGGTAACCTGTGCCTGGGATAGGGTCCTTCCACCCTCAGCAAGCAAAGCCATGGATCCATTTGTAAGTACATTTGTAACAGTTACTCCCCCCCAAAAAAAAAAATATATATATAATTAAAAAAAAAATATATATATATATATATATCATAAAAATGAAAATGAAAAATGAAAAATGAATAAATAAATGAATAAAAAAATAAATAAATAGAAATAAATACATGACAATGAATAAATATAAGTAAATAAATAAAGAAATGAATAAATAATTAGTTAAATAAATAAATAGAATAAATAAATGAAATATAAATCAATCAATAAGTTATTGATGTTATCAATGGAAGGAGGAGATGGGGAATTTCACAGATCAATATATTGATATTATATAGCATGAGAATACATAAAGGTTTGTTCCTGTACAGCATTAAAAAAATCTGTCTAGTATTGATACATTCCTGTTATAGTTAGTCATCTAATAACTGTAAATGACACTAGAATAGCATCACTGCTGATACTAAGGAGGAAGGGAATGGAGGCAATATCCCACAAATGATCATAATTACTGGATTTTTTTTATAGTGAAAATTTAATTTACAGGGCAAACAGTTGAGTGATCCTTCATATTATTACTTATTTGACCTATTATTATTTTTATTGTGATTATCGTCATCATAATCATCATCTCTATCACCACCATTATCATCAAAATAATCTTCAGTGTCGTTAATATCACCATCATCATTGATATCACCATCATCATTGATATCACCATCATCATTGATATCACCATCATCCTTGATATCACCATCATCATTGATATCACCATCATCATTGATATCACCATCATCATTGATATCACCATCATTTATATCACTATCATCATTGATATCACCATCATCATTGATATCACCATCATCATTGATATCACCATCATCATTGATATCACCATCATTGATATCACCATCATCATTGATATCACCATCATCATTGATATCACCATCATCATTGATATCACCATCATCATTGATATCACCATCATCATTGATATCACCATCATCCTTGATATCACCATCATCACTGATATCACCATCATCATTGATATCACCATCATCCTTGATATCAACATCATCATTGATATCAACATCATCATTGATATCACCATCATCATTGATATCACCATCATCGTTGATATCACCATCATCATTGATATCACCATCATTGATATCACCATCATCATTGATATCAACATCGTCATTGATATCATCATCGTCATTGATATCAACATCATCATTGATATCACCATCATCATTGATATCACCATCATCATTGATACCACCATCATCATTGATATCACCATCATCATTGATATCACCATCATCATTGATACCACCATCATCATTGATATCACCATCATCATTGATATCACCATCATCATTGATATCACCATCATCATTGATATCACCATCATCATTGATATCACCATCATCATTGATATCACCATCATCATTGATATCACCATCATCATTGATATCACCATCATCATTGATATCACCATCATCATTGATATCACCATCATCATTGATATCACCATCATCATTGATATCACCATCATCATTGATATCACCATCATCATTGATATCACCATCATCATTGATATCACCATCATCATTGATATCACCATCATTATTGATATCACCATCATCATTGATATCAACATCATCATTGATATCACCATCATCATTGATATCACCATCATCCTTGATATCAACATCATCCTTGATATCAACATCATCATTGATATCACCATCATCATTGATATCACCATCATCGTTGATATCACCATCATCATTGATATCACCATCATTGATATCACCATCATCATTGATATCAACATCGTCATTGATATCATCATCATCATTGATATCAACATCATCATTGATATCACCATCATCATTGATATCACCATCATCATTGATACCACCATCATCATTGATATCACCATCATCATTGATATCACCATCATCATTGATACCACCATCATCATTGATATCACCATCATCATTGATATCACCATCATCATTGATATCACCATCATCATTGATATCACCATCATCCTTGATATCACCATCATCATTGATATCACCATCATCATTGATATCACCATCATCACTGATATCACCATCATCATTGATATCACCATCATCCTTGATATCAACATCATCCTTGATACCACCATCATCATTGATATCACCATCATCATTGATATCACCATCATCATTGATATCACCATCATCATTGATATCACCATCATCATTGATATCACCATCATCATTGATATCACCATCATCATTGATATCACCATCATCATTGATATCACCATCATCATTGATATCACCATCATCATTGATATCAACATCATCATTGATATCACCATCATCATTGATATCACCATCATCATTGATATCACCATCATCATTGATATCACCATCATCATTGATATCACCATCATCATTGATATCGCCATCATCATTGATATCGCCATCATCATTGATATCGCCATCATCATTGATATCGCCATCATCATTGATATCGCCATCATCATTGATATCGCCATCATCATTGATATCGCCATCATCATTGATATCGCCATCATCATTGATATCGCCATCATCATTGATATCACCATCATCATTGATATCACCATCATCATTGATATCACCATCATCATTGATATCACCATCATCATTGATATCACCATCATCATTGATATCACCATCATCATTGATATCACCATCATCATTGATATCACCATCATCATTGATATCACCATCATCATTGATATCAACATCATCATTGATATCACCATCATCATTGATATCACCATCATCATTGATATCACCATCATCATTGATATCACCATCATCATTGATATCGCCATCATCATTGATATCAACATCATCATTGATATCACCATCATCATTGATATCGCCATCATCATTGATATCACCATCATCATTGATATCACCATCATCATTGATATCAACATCATCATTGATATCACCATCATCATTGATATCACCATCATCATTGATATCACCATCATCATTGATATCACCATCATCATTGATATCACCATCATCATTGATATCAACATCATCATTGATATCACCATCATCATTGATATCACCATCATCATTGATATCAACATCATCATTGATATCACCATCATCATTGATATCAACATCATCATTGATATCACCATCATCATTGATATCACCATCATCATTGATATCACCATCATCATTGATATCACCATCATCATTGATATCAACATCATCATTGATATCACCATCATCATTGATATCACCATCATCATTGATATCACCATCATCATTGATATCACCATCATCATTGATATCGCCATCATCATTGATATCGCCATCATCATTGATATCACCATCATCATTGATATCGCCATCATCATTGATATCGCCATCATCATTGATATCGCCATCATCATTGATATCGCCATCATCATTGATATCGCCATCATCATTGATATCGCCATCATCATTGATATCACCATCATCATTGATATCACCATCATCATTGATATCACCATCATCATTGATATCACCATCATCATTGATATCACCATCATCATTGATATCACCATCATCATTGATATCACCATCATCATTGATATCACCATCATCATTGATATCACCATCATCATTGATATCACCATCATCATTGATATCACCATCATCATTGATATCAACATCATCATTGATATCACCATCATCATTGATATCACCATCATCATTGATATCAACATCATCATTGATATCACCATCATCATTGATATCAACATCATCATTGATATCACCATCATCATTGATATCACCATCATCATTGATATCACCATCATCATTGATATCAACATCATCATTGATATCACCATCATCATTGATATCAACATCATCATTGATATCACCATCATCATTGATATCACCATCATCATTGATATCACCATCATCATTGATATCGCCATCATCATTGATATCGCCATCATCATTGATATCGCCATCATCATTGATATCGCCATCATCATTGATATCGCCATCATCATTGATATCGCCATCATCATTGATATCGCCATCATCATTGATATCGCCATCATCATTGATATCGCCATCATCATTGATATCGCCATCATCATTGATATCACCATCATCATTGATATCACCATCATCATTGATATCACCATCATCATTGATATCACCATCATCATTGATATCACCATCATCATTGATATCACCATCATCATTGATATCGCCATCATCATTGATATCAACATCATCATTGATATCACCATCATCATTGATATCAACATCATCATTGATATCACCATCATCATTGATATCACCATCATCATTGATATCAACATCATCATTGATATCACCATCATCATTGATATCACCATCATCATTGATATCACCATCATCATTGATATCACCATCATCATTGATATCACCATCATCATTGATATCAACATCATCATTGATATCACCATCATCATTGATATCACCATCATCATTGATATCAACATCATCATTGATATCACCATCATCATTGATATCACCATCATCATTGATATCAACATCATCATTGATATCACCATCATCATTGATATCACCATCATCATTGATATCACCATCATCATTGATATCACCATCATCATTGATATCACCATCATCATTGATATCAACATCATCATTGATATCACCATCATCATTGATATCAACATCATCATTGATATCACCATCATCATTGATATCACCATCATCATTGATATCACCATCATCATTGATATCACCATCATCATTGATATCGCCATCATCATTGATATCGCCATCATCATTGATATCGCCATCATCATTGATATCGCCATCATCATTGATATCGCCATCATCATTGATATCGCCATCATCATTGATATCGCCATCATCATTGATATCGCCATCATCATTGATATCGCCATCATCATTGATATCGCCATCATCATTGATATCACCATCATCATTGATATCACCATCATCATTGATATCACCATCATCATTGATATCACCATCATCATTGATATCACCATCATCATTGATATCAACATCATCATTGATATCAACATCATCATTGATATCACGATCACCATCATCATTGATATCACCATCATCATTGATAACAACATCATCATTGATATCACCATCATCATTGATATCACCATCATCATTGATATCACCATCATCATTGATATCACCATCATCATTGATATCACCATCATCATTGATATCACCATCATCATTGATATCACCATCATCATTGATATCACCCTCATCATTGATATCACCATCATCATTGATATCACCATCATCATTGATATCACCATCATCATTGATATCGCCATCATCATTGATATCACCATCATCATTGATATCGCCATCATCATTGATATCGCCATCATCATTGATATCACCATCAACATTGATATCACCATCATCATTGATATCACCATCATCATTGATATCACCATCATCATTGATATCACCATCATCATTGATATCACCATCATCATTGATATCACCATCATCATTGATATCACCATCATCATTGATATCACCATCATCATTGATATCACCATCATCATTGATATCACCATCATCATTGATATCACCATCATCATTGATATCACCATCATCATTGATATCACCATCATCATTGATATCACCATCATTATTGATATCACCATCATCATTGATATCAACATCATCATTGATATCACCATCATCATTGATATCACCATCATCATTGATATCACCATCATCATTGATATCACCATCATCATTGATATCACCATCATCATTGATATCGCCATCATCATTGATATCACCATCATCATTGATATCACCATCATCATCATCATCATCATTGATCACTATCATCATTGATATCACCATCATCATTGATATCACCATCATCATTGATATCACCATCATCATTGATATCACCATCATCATCATCATCATTGATCACTATCATCGTCAAAATCATCATAGTCATTATTGGTATCCTTGTATTTGTTCAATTTTTCAGTTTACTCATTTATTCTTAGCTTTGGTTGTTGGATCAGTGTTCAACTGTCATTAGTATTACCATTGGTTTTGTTGCCATTGCTATTGTTACTGTATTCATTATCATTACAGGTGGTAAATCTAACCAGAGCTCAGATAGAAGACAGTGGACATTGGGCAGCTCTAGAACAGTAAGTAAAGATAATCAAGATTGGACACAGTCACACTAACGCAACAACTTGAAATTTTATACTACTATTGACTAATTGTAGGGATTGTCTTTAATATTAAACTCTACCAAAGAGCACAGGTCTCAGGAACAGCCATCAGATTTATTTGATTTAATTTCATTCATACATGGACATTTTGCCTATGTTGTTTGTTATTTAGTCATCTTTTTCAAAGAATTATAGTTTTAACATACTTAGAAGGATATTTCTGTTTGCAACATTAGTGTTGGATGGATTAAATACATGTACTAGTAATTTATATGCCACAAGGTGCAAATGGCAAATTTTCTTCTCTAAAGGATTTACTTATGGGGCCAAAGCAGACCCCCTCTCTCCCAACATAACCACTATAATTCTTTGGTAAACACATTAGTTAAAAGATATTTATAATTATGACATTAACTCCTTTCTGACCAAAAGAAAAAAATTTCTTCCTGCATCTAGGGCTTTCATCTTGATTTCAAGTGTAATTTGTCAGTCGTAAACTTTACTTCTTTCTTGTATGTTTTGATTAATTATTACCCTTTTCTATTTATTCCAGACCAAAGAAACTCAACAACATCCTTGTTGATTGGCTTAGTAAGGTGCATAAAGATTCCAGCCGACCAATCTTCCCTTCTAGTCTGTAGAGATACAGGCATGATGTAAGCTTCCCTTTGATTGGCCAGTGACACTGAAGGGGAGACCGTATGGACCAATCTTGGACATTATTAGAAAATATAAATTTTAATACCTCAGTTCCTAGAAGAGAAACGAAATGCTTATAGTTGCAGATTGTTGCCCTTGTTATTCTTACAGTAAAAAATCATGTTATTTGACAGGACAGTATAAATTATTTGTACATGAAGATGAAGATATGTAAAGATGGAATAAGATTTTATACCATACTCTCACCGACCCTATCCTCTGTTTCTCGCTCTCTTCCTGCTTTATAAAATCACTTTGTTGTAGCTGCTAGCCGTTTCAGTTGTATTACATAGATTAGGTTAATTGGGAAGGGAAGGCACTCAACTGTACTGGTGTACATATGTTCAACCAGATAAAATATGAAATAAGGGTAGATTTTTCTGTTCCAAAAGATGTGACACATGTGTTTATGTCAAGTGTGTCAAAATTGCCAAAGATAAGAAGAAAGGAATGCATTTTCTATCAAGATAAGATGAAAACTTCTTCATTTGTATTAGGGATATCTTTTACCACATTCGATCTGGATTTTTTTTTTGGGGGGGGGGGGGGATCTAAATTCCCTTGATTAGCGGCATGCTTTACAGGGTTTGGAGATTTAAAACATACACAGAAAGCAAATGAAAGTGTGAATAGGGGTCTATTTTGAAAAATGAAAAATATGCCATAAAGGTTAGTTTGTAATACCTTTAGCTGTGTGTGTACAGCAATGTGATTCGGTGGTTACGCCTTGTGAAAATCTAGTTGCATTTGATTTTATAGTTACATTTGGATGCCATGCCATATTCTTCTGCAATAGACCCCAGGGTACATACTCTTGATTTCAATTCTGAACTCTGATTGAGCAACTCTGCTTTTGACCGTGCATGGTATATGTTTGCTCCATGTTGATTGGTCGTGTCGTGTAATTTGATAGTGCAAGTATGGAAAGACAAGATAGTACAGTTGAAACTTAGTACATGCTGATCATCAATGTTATCTAATAGTAAGAAATCATGTTAAAGCTTTGACAAGGAGGGTGTTTCATAAAGCTGTTTGAATGTTACGACTGACTTTATGCACAACTGGTGATCATTTCTTGGGCTGAACGACCCCTATGTAACCTGACTTGGCACTTGTTATCCAAATGATGTAACCTGACTTGGCACCAAAGAATGTGTTCTAGTCGTGCATAACGTTGTGCGTAACTTCACAGACAGTTTTATGAAACACGTACCAGATGGGTCTCTCATAAAGATGTTTGTAATTTACAAATGATTTCATGCATGACTGGTGATCCTTTCTCAGGCCAAATTATCTATCCATGTGTAGCTGACTAAGCACCTACTAGTAGGAACATGTTCCATTCATGCTTAAAGTTGTGCATAAATTTACAAATGGATTTGTGAAACACCCCTCAGAATACTTTATTGTTGAATCGGGTAAAGAGATCTGTATTCAATGGTCCGTATTCTGAAGTCAGGTTTAATGTAGACCATGGAGCTACTAATATGCTTAGACCATGGTCTAATTCTCTGCTGAAATTATGGCGAGCCAAATATCCCAAATTTTGCTTACATACATTTCTAATATTTACTATTTTGTTTCCCTTTGCTTTCTTAATGAAGAAAATATTTCAGTTATCATTCTGAGACATTTATAAATGATTTGAGCGCCATAAAATTGAATAAATTGAACATGTACTAATAGAGATTTGTGCCCCAATTGGCTCTCTCCATAGTTAAACTACAACTTTAAACCAGGGTTTAATTTAAACCCGAGTTCAGAATACGGGCCATTGAGTTTTGACCATAGTATTATGATAGGCATAATTTGCCTGGATATCTGTGAGTATTAATTAATATGCAATAACTGCCCCTTTGCTGTTATCCAAATTCTGTCTTAATGTACTGTCATTATAATGATTAAGTCCTATATATTTGTTATTGAATAATTTAATAATATAGTTAAATAATTCTTTGAAGAACTGAAATATTTTTGTAATTTTTATGAGATATATTGTATGGATATGTGATTTCATTATAAAAGAAACATATGATAAAAATAAAGATATTCTTTGTCTATATTATTTGTTTCGTATCAGGGGAATCTAAGCGTGATAACAAAGTCATTTGCCTGAGATAACTACAAAGATATTACAAGAGGAATAGAATATTGACAAGTTTAAAAGCGATTGGACAAGGAATAACAAAGTCAGATGCACATAAGTGGAAAAGAAAAGGGCACTACAATAAGAAGAGAAATAAGGGGCACTGTATAAAGGAAATTCTGGGGCACTCTTGAGGAGTGACCCGACATTTGCTCCGGTCTTAATATCTCAGACGGCATAGGGTTATAGTTAGGATTGTAAGAGATTGTTTTGGTTCAGAACAATGTCAAGATAAGTACTAGGGTTCATTTAGTTTTGGAGGTAAGGTTTTATGATTGGCTTAACGTGGAGAGTTTCCATCGGAGCAATTTTCGCTGGAGCAAATGTCATGGAATTTCTTGAAGAAGAAAAAAGGGCACGTTTGCAAGTGAAAGACCCATGTTTTTAAGAGATGGAACAATTGAAGAAAGGAAGTTAGAAGAATGGACGTGCACATGGGACTTACTTTAAAACAGGGTTGAGTAGACCGCCCCCAACTCTCTGCCCCGATTATTACAAAGGGACTTTTGTTATTTTCCTCCACTTCTTCCTTCTTCTTTATTCTTCTTCTCCTCCTCCTCTTCTCCTTCTTTTCTTTTTGTCTTCTACTTATTCGGATAAATTCTCCTTATTCTTCTCCTTCTTCAGATAGATGGTGCGTACTTACAATTGAAAAAAAAGAATGATGAATTTAATAACTACAAAATGACACATTCACAAGTTGAAAGCAGGAAAGATTTGGGCGTGGTCATTTAAACAAAGCTTACTTTTGAATAACACTTTCTTGCAAAGATCAATGAAAGCAATAAATTACTGAATAGTAAAAAGAACATTTGCACCATGAGAACTTTTTACTGCCTATACCTGGATACCGCAACTGTCCCCAACCAAAGTCCCAGGGACCGATTGCACGAAAGGGTCTTTACAAGAACCGTCTTTCGTGTCGCGCATTATTATGCTGAAACGCATTTTGAATAAATTACCTGCAAACTTATTTTACAAAACAATCTAGGTGTAGATATTCATTTATATACATCTACATGGTTTGAATTTACATGGTATGATCTTGAGCAAACAGATTTAGAATTGCTAAACAGTAACAGTTTGATGTTTAAAAGCTGAATGCATGAGAGATTGTTACTCATTTCAATCATTACAAAATAGTCAACCCAGGGTATGGTAACGTTTGAACTATTGAGCTAAACATTACTTATTCAAATTTTAACAGGCTGAATAATTGAAAACACGACACATATTGAAAAGGGAATACAATGAAGCAATATCCGAAAATACTAACAAATATTAGAAAGAACCAGAATTCAAACAATCAATCAATCAATCAAATCAGCGATTGATTGTGTGACCGAACCTCAGTCCGATCTCCATGCTAAATACTCTACGGTTCATGTATTTCACTTCTTCTTGTTCCCTTGTTATGAATATTTTCAAGGAGGATCCACACTTCACAGACAACATTGCTTTAGCATGTTTAGTGGACTCCCTCATGTCCATATGCTCTATTTTATACATCTTTCAGTTAAATCCGTAAAGTTTTATCTGACTTGTATTATGTTTGAATGGAAATTAAATGAAGAATTTAAGATTTGAAGGATGATCTTGCAGTATCCATGATTTCGACGGAAATGTGATCCCCGGTCCCCCACCATCTTCCATACCATCGGCGATAAAAAATACATCTCCCTGAGAGTCCATCCGCAGTGAGTCGACATTATATGGATTTTCGTTTTCATTATAGGTCCTAATGTTCTCATGGACCCCACCTTTTTTTTTTGGGGGGGGGGGTTATTGGTCCGTTGCAGAAAGAATGCATCAAAACCAATAATAAAAAAAAATCAATCATGACTTGAATTTCAACCAAATAGAACAGAACTACACAAGCTCCAAATTCTTTCTACCAATGCCTTATGAAAGCGTGGAATATTAGGGGCGTCGGACATTTTTTTTAATGTCAGAATAAGAAACCAAAAGTATACATAATTTTGACCTTATGAAATAATTATTCTCGTTTTTTGTTAGGACTACTCCATATTTCCACCCTGGTTTTGAGTTATTGGAACAACTTAAGTTAGGGGGTTGATTTTTTTTTCCACGTACCACCCCCAATATTGGACAATATTTGGACCAGCGCCACTGGGGCAAGATAATTTCGTAACCGTGTAAAACAATGGATATGCATGTGGGATTTTAGAACTTAATTTATGTGGTCACATAAAATACTGTACATGGACGCACCCAACCTGGTAGTTTACACTTTTACACTTTACACTATACATTGTGCACCAAATCCTTCAATACCACTATCGAAAATGCAAAAGTACCTTTGTAATCAGCTTGGACACTCTTAAAAAAATATTAGGCCCACGTTTCTCATGACCCATCCTCCCTGCAAAAATCTGATTACTGCCCTTGGTGCCGCAGAGAATTTGTGACATCGCCCCCTGGGATGTTTGCCCTCCCCGAATCCGGAAAATTATAGAAAATCATCATTTTTAGCTCGCACGCGGAGGTTTTGTCACTTACTTTTTATCTACCCCTTCGAATTGTTTGGCTCATCACCCCACCAACCATTGTCTTGTGTGATTAGCATGGTCAATAATATAAGGGTTTTTTTTTTTTTTGTATTCGGTGGCGCGCCCATACATTTTCAACAATAATTTGTGGCCGTCTGTGAAAAGTAATTAAGAAGCCTGCGTGCAGGCACATCGGCCGGCCAAACGTTATACATAGTCGTATTAACTTATCCAGCTTATACAATGTTTTTCAAATATTATGGTAATAATGATGATAAAATGTTCAAATATAGCAGTGAAGGGATGTAGGCGTGTCTTTACGACTAAGATCTAAATGTCTCACTGGGTTGTTATACTTGACAATCTGCTTCAACCTATCGTCAGGGATATACATGTATCAGCCACTTCGTTTATTTTCTTGGATTTCAATACAGGGAGTCGCCCACCAAATCCATGGAAGTCCACGCCCAATATCTGACAAGCCTGGCTTCATTCGTGCAAACATGATGTAACTTGTCATCTGCCACTTTTAAAGATCGACAAAATGCGTATGATCTGTCAGAGCTTGTCGAACTGTATACTCTTTGGTTTGCCTAATAGCATGATAAGATCTGACTATCCACTCGAAATCTTGTATTTTCCAGGAGTTTCAAAATAGGTGGAAAGATTTTGCAAAACGTACGTCGAAAGAGGTTGTCTTTGAAGCAATATATGAATGGGTTTGCTGCTGAACTTTAAAGAAAAATGAAACCTTTGGAACAAGATAGCTTGTGTGAAAACAGAAAAATCAAAGAAAAAGATCAACGAAAGTTTGAGAAAAATCGGACAAATAATGAGACAGTTATGAGCATTTGAATATTGCGATCACTAATGCTATGGAGATCCTTAAATTGGCAATGCGACAGAGATGTGTGATGTCACTTGTGAACAACTCTCCCCATTACTTTAATATATATTTCACTTAAATTACCTCTTTTATCATATCAGTAGATCATGTGTTCTTTCTATAAGAGGGCATGTAATACAGATTTTTAAAGAATACATCATAGATAAAGAGTTTGTATCACCACAGGAAAAAGCGAAAAGAGACATTTTGAGGGTATTTTATAGTCCATCAAAGGCAAAGTTGTTCACATGTGACATCACACATCCTTATCGCATTGCCAATGGGAGGATCTCCATAGCATTAGTGATTGCAATATTCAAATGCTCATAACTTTCTCAGTATTTGTCCGATTTTTCTCAAACTGTTCTTATTCTTTGATTTTTCTGTTTCGACACAAGCCTACTTATTCCAAAGGTTTCATTCCTCTTTAAGTGGCAATATAAAAAGCAATGTCAAATAGGATGACCTGTCCAATGTGGCTTATGCGAACTATTATAAATGTACTTTGATGATTGTGGAATATGAATATATCAATAAATAAATAAATAAATAAATACCCTTATCAAACCAAATGCTCGTAGGGAACCAACCGATGCAGAAAGTACCCACAACAAACACAGTTGTCTTTGCGGCTTTGTATACTGCTGTTGACCTGTCCACCTTGCCATGCTTGTCGTGGAGGGCCCATCGCATGATGTTGCATCCGACGGGAATGGTTAAAGGACAAGTCCACCCCAACAGAAAGTTGATTTTAAAAAAAGGAGAAAAATCCAACAATCAAAACACTGAAAATTTCATCAAAATCGGATGTAAAATAAGAAAGTTATGACATTTTAAAGTTTCGCTTAATTTCACAAAACAGTTATATGCACATCCTGGTCGGTATGCAAATTGGCAGACTGATGACGTCACCCACTCACTATTTCTTTTGTATTTATTATATGAAATATGAAATATGAAATATTCTAATTTTCTCCTCCTTGTCAAGTGAAACAAAGTTTAATTTCTCCCTGAACATGTGGAATTACCATTATTTTAACAGTTTATGGTTAAGTTAAGTTAGTCCTTCTTGTCAAATCTGTAAAAATTGAAATATTGTATTATTCAAACAATAAAAAACAAAAGAAATAGTGAGTGATGGACATCATCGACTATCTCATTTGCATATCACTGAGTTGTGCATTTAACTGTTTTGTGAAAACTAAGCAAAACTTAGAAATGTCATAACTTTCTTTTTTTACGTCCGATTTTGATAAAATTTGATAAAATTTGCAGCGTTATGTTTGTTTGATTTTTCTCTATCGATTCAAAACAACGATTTTCTGGGGTGGACTTGACCTTTAAGGGCGATACGGAGAATCAAGAAATTTAACAACATCAAGACGATGCTTAATTGAAAACAGGATGTAGCTAGCACTTCCAATGAAGAAGTTCCTGGTTGATTCAGATGTTTATCTTTCTCCAGTGCAGAACCTGCGTCAGGGTGTTGTCCCCCCTGTTTCCAGACTCAATCACAGAAACGATCCCATAAGTGCATGATTCCTCCAGCCCAGACAAAGAAGACCTCGATACGAACTCTTCGCGTCGTCACCAATGACGCATAGTGGAGTGGCTTCGTTCGCGAGATTAGACGATCCGCAGTAATAAGTACAAAATGTACGATCGAAACATAGACTAGCATGTAGATCCAGGCCGTAGAGTATACCGACTTAGCAACAGAGCATGTGATCTTGTTTTATATCATCCTGGTGTAGAGAACAAGTGGCACTCCTATTAGCCCAATGCAGAGGTCAGAAACGGCTAGACTGGTGAAAATGATGTAACTTTGTGTTCCTTGGAGGCCGCCAAAATAACCATGATATTGCCGAAAGCAATTATGAACATGTGGTGAGGATAAACAAGATCATTACAAAAGCGTTATAAAATGGTGATATTTCCACTGTGTACTCGAGGACTTCGGATGAATTCATAGCCATTTCACTTTTCCTGATTGACGGTGCAGAGTTCACACGTCACAATAAAGCTGATGTTTAAGATCATAATGTTCAGATGATGAGCAAGATATACCGGTCTAAAAGAGTTACAAAATTATCTGAACTAATAGATTAAACGTTATTGTAATCACTAGACTTATACCATGACAATTCGAGCAGAAGAAAACCTTACAATAAGTTTATCGAAATAAGAAAAGATTAGGTGCATATTATAACCAAACCGCTCAGCAATGTGCAAAGTTGCCTCTTTTAGAAGTCAACAAAGGCTGTTGTAATAAAGGCGCGTCGACTTAGTTGTAGAGAACAGATTCGTACAGACTATAGATTCGAAGCAGAGTACCTTCCCTATAATGGGTAACAGAATAGTTCTCGGGACAAAGGCCACTTGAGTTATCCTCTCGACGGGTTACTTGTATGATGATCTTGTTTTTGGAAGTCGGATAAACCCCCTAGCTTGAGCGTAAAAAGAAACTCTCGAATTTGCAATCTAAGGTAGATATGGAAGTGTTCATCTAAACAAGCTCGGATGCATTCTGGGAAGCATGACCTTAGAATAATTTATTGGGATAGTTTGAAAAAACCCATTTCCATTTGTCAATGATTAACGCGTTAAACGAAGAAAGTATCAGGGAGGTATATAAATAGATTTAGTTTGCCTTGTTAAGAATGAGGTACCTGGATGTCAATTTCAGCTTGGAATGGTTGGGACAAGCTACACGTAAATACGAAAATTCTGAAAAAACGTACAAAAATCTGGTTTCTTTATTTTGCATACTGGCTCAAAATTTTGTCAAATCGTAAACTTTAAGCACTTAATCAAAATAAACCATGCAGTGTTTCATAGTGTGGACTGATGAACATGAGCGTTATAGGTGACAAGAATCAAAACGAATTACTTAGAATAAAACAGAAGTTTGAATGACTGGAAAGAAAGTCAATCGAACCCTTAAACAAATCTAATATGTAGTTATATTGACATAACTTATTTGTCCAACCAATAAAATAATTATTTGTTGACTGAACACTGGTGCCCCCTCAAAATCATATCATATTCAACAGCAAAACAGGGGGGAGTTTAAGAGATCACACCACCCTCTTACATCAAACTCTCACTGTGTTATACACTTGTTCATCACTCATACGTGACTTAATTGCATACATCGGGAAGTGCAAATTAAGTATGCGACCTGATAGATAATTCTCTCAGCCGTTCTTTCCCTTGAATTAAGTGGGAGTAAGACATAATTGCTTCCACTATCCATCGCAAGCTGAGTGTTTTTTTTTTTTATAATGGATAGATCAATAAATTACCCTAGCGTATATCGCGTTTTAGTGGCCTAATTGACAAGTTAGTGTTGGCGATTGAAAACCTTTATGTAAAATTTTGTTATGTATGTTCATGTAGTTTTAGTAGAATGTTTGAAAATTGTTTTCCAACTCTAACAGAATATTGTCACGACACACTGGTGTGTTGGCGCAGTTGGTAGAGCGTCGGGAGTTCAAACCCTAGTCGCGTCAGGGCGTTAAAAGATGGGAGTTGCTGCTACCCCATTTGGCGTTCAACAATAAAATTCAATGGATAGAGCTCCTATATGTGTCGATCTGGCGCTGCACAGTGGCTGCCGGGCCCACGATCAATTTGGCAAAACAGATTTTTAGAGGACTTACGTTTCTGATTTCTGTTTTGAATAATAAAAATATGGATGTATAATATATTCACGAATTTCTATAAAATGTTTTTTTCCAGCAGGTTGTTCTGACAGAAAATGTAAGCCGAAAGTTTTATTATATCATGCTCATTTCAAAGGCTGAATTATATATCCTCTAAAGGGCAGCATAATCTCCCATTTTCTTTATTATGTACTCATTTTGTAGATATGTTAGTTATTATTGTCAATTACTATGTATGATGTTACAATGATTAGAAATGATTGTGCTCGTATAAAATATATGAGTAAGATTTGTTGATTAAAAACAATAGTTTACTTCTAAAAATCCAAATGCTACTATACTTTCTTGAAAATAATATTCAGTGGATTCGTTTAGTGGGCGCCGGAACACTAAACGAAGAGCGTACATACAGTCACCAAACGGCCCCCCTATGCGATGATGGTAGACCCATGGATATATAAAAAAGTTTGGAAATCTGAGTTTGCCCATTAATTTCTCCCAACTCCCAATTTTACACAATGCATTTTTGACATTATTCAAAAGATCTTACAATTCTCTTTAAAATGATACCATGCTTGTTATGATCATGCCATCAGGAAAAGAGCAGGATACAAAATTGTTGGATGAGGTCTGAATTGAAAAGCTGCAAAAAGAGCAGAAATAGTCATGAAGGGTCAATCAGAACATGATTCTTTTGTCTGTGTCAGTAGAGATGAAAATCCATTCAAATCAAGCCCTTGCTTCTGTAGCACGGTTCTGTGAGATGGTTTGAGTCGTGGTTTGAAATACCCGTGCATGTTTGTTCTTATGTGTTTGCTTGTGCAGAGGTGGGTTTGATTGCATGTTAATGTTGATGTTAAGAAGCATGAAAACAATTAAAAGAAACCGCTGAGAAACTCACTCATCACCACGGAAAAAAGAACAGTGACTTTCAATATTGTGTCATTTTGCAACTTTTGAATTTTGACCTTGCCCCACATTTCAAGACACTGCACCTCCATGTGAACCATATAATCATATCATGTGGGGTATCATTTTAAAGAAAATCATATGATCTATTCATTGATATTAATTACACATTGATACCGAGGAGGGACTATCGATCAAAGTCAAAAGAAACCGCTGAGAAACTCACTCATCACCATCATGTAGGATATCATTTTAAACAGAAGTAAATAATCTATTCGTTAATATTAATAACACATTGATATTTACTAAAACCGAGGAGGGATTATCGATCAAAGTTAGATTTCCAAACTTTTTTTGAGGAGTTTATTTTAAAAATGGATAGAGCTCGTTGTACGCGGCTGTCGCACACCCGACCTTGAATGTACAGGAAAAATGGTAATAGTATACCAACACTTAAGAAACAAGCGAGATGGAGAGAGAGAGAGGAGAAAAGGCGGAACTTTGAGCGCTTGACGCGTTGTTGCTATATCCATTTTCTACAGGGGCGGAAATCTCTCCCAAAAGGTAGGGGGGACACAGGGGCGGATCCAGCCTTCGCCAATAGGGGGGGGGGCGGAAATTTGTTTCAGCCATATTTTCCCCGATCGGCAGCTCGACGATGATTTGTGTTTGTTTCTTTGAAGGGGTAGTCCTCATTAGTCACTTCTTAGCTTTATTCTTATAAATTCATATATAATATCATAATCCTTATTTATATGATGCGAGCGCGAAGCGCGAGCTAATTTACTAATTACTACAAACGGAAAGCGCGAGCGGAAATGAACTGATGGAAAAGATACCTGTTAAAGACTGCGTGCAGTTAGCATTTAACAATCAAATAATGCGAGCGCGAAGAGCGAGCTGATTTTTTTGGACATTTTCACCTACAGAATGGAAATTCTAAGCACTTTTTGTAACTCAAGCAGAATAGGTATATAAGTAGACAATTGATGCGAGCGCGAAGCGCGAGCGGAAAATTTCGAGATGTAGTCCTATAATATTTACTGAACGAGACTCTCTATTCATGTTTTGTAAATCATGAAAAGGATGAGTATTAATAATGCGAGCGCAAAGCGCGAGCAGAAAATTTTTATATACGTTTTGAACTGGTACCTGTTGAAAAGGTACCTGTTAAGGCAGTTTATAATCACTCGCGTCGCGTGCGGGTTCGTAATCACTCGCGTTTTGAATTTTTGGCGATTTTTTTTTTTATTTCGGTGCGGTTTTTATTTAACGGTGTCTTCAATGGGACAGACATGCAGGGAAATAAAATGAAATTGAAATTCGAGTTTCGTTTTAAGCCGGCCCAAGTGCCTTAAATAAGATGTAGGCCTACTCGACTACTGTTTTAACATAACAAACAAGCAAATCAGCCATGTGGCTCAACTAACTTAGAATAGATCCGGACTTCTACTGTGTCTTATAGAGGACTCCGAGTCGGAACTTGCCATATCTGCCACATCGATATTACATCGTATCATTCCCATATGCGGACATGCCTGCATGCAATGGCCCCAAGGCGGCCAGTGTACCGGCGGATCCTGCGCCTGGCAGATACTGTTCTAGGCACCAAATCCGCCGGCGGATAGTGTTCTACTCAGGCGGATTCAGTACCACTCTCTTCGGAAGAAATCGTTCTTGCGCTATCGCGATATCCTTCATTCACATACGTCACGTGGTACGAGAAAACTAGTCAAAAGCGGAAGATTTCATCAATTAGAGCTTGCAAAAAAATATATTTATGTTATCTCTGTGTGATATGAGTGAAAAAATAAAATGCGTAATCTGAAAGGGGAAAATAACGCATTTCCTTGTTACAACTATATGGAATTACACCACTTCTAACATTGCGAGGCCGGTGAAAACATTTTCGAAACCCGATAATTGGAGTTATTCTTAAGCAAAATATTCAGCTGTAAGCGATGACTGCATGAAACTTGCATTTCTGTTTTTAGTTTAAATTAATAGCTTTCGATTTGTCTGATTTGTCAATTAAATTTTGGGGTCTGGTCTGGGTCTTTAAATAGTCCACATTTAGTCTTCATTCAACTGTCAATGTCTGCTGCACTACTAGTATACAAAGAATTTTCCCCCAAGATAATGCTTGTATTCAAATAAATTTGTTGATTTATTTCATACCTATTAATTTATTGCAGTATGAAAATCCTTCTTATCACAATTTTAGGGATAAATTGGGGACAATATGCATCAATTGATATGATTAATACAGAGTATTAAATGAAGGCAAACAATGGCAGTTTCGATAATTAAAATCAGTATTTTGTAATAAGCTTTCTAAAGGGAAGTATAGATAATGATCACTGCAAATGAAATTCTTGATTTTTGAAATTCCAATGTATTTCTATTATTTCCTCCACATTTGCTCGTATATTTTTTTATTTTCTCTCCCTCCCCTTCCTCTTCCTGTTTCTTCTTTTTGGTGCTATATTACCCACGCGTATACGCCCCATATATATTATTCATAATGTGCCAGAAAGGTTACGTAACTGGAAAAGAGGCAAAAGGGGCGAAGTGAGCAGGGATAGAAAGAAAGGCAAAAAAAATAAAGAAATGAAAACCAGGAGGGGTATAGTGAGAAACAAAAGATATAAAGGAGAAATTATATTTCACTAAAGATCCCATATTGATCTTAAAATTAGATGACTGAGAGGTAAATTAGGGAGCTCCAAACGGTACGTGGCGTATCTAACTTTTGTCCGGGTGAACTTCCGGTCCCCTTTAATTAATTCAGATTCCTTAACATTGAAAAAAAAAGAATGTTTTTTTTTTTAATACATGAAAAATTAAAAATAGGCTTACAATAAACTACATAAGAAGTTGATCACGTTTTGACAATCTTTTTTTGATGTTTGTTAAATATCAAATTTATGTTTTTACCAAAAATTAGCATTTTACAAGCAATAATATGAGTCTACAGCAAAGTATATTTTCATGCATAATTTGCATCATTTATTTTGAAATATGAAGTTTTAACTTGTTGATTTTTTTCTAAACATTTGTAGTTTAAAACACATATAGGCCTATATGGGGTGCAAATTTTCGCCAAACAGTCTGACAAACTGACACTCAACATGGTGTGAAAAAGCACAGTTAAAGAGATCTATGCATACTGCGGACTGAAAATAGTATAAAAATTCACAAATAAAATGATGAAAATTTCATCAAAATCTTATAATTATAAATAGCATAGTTTTGGCGTATGTGCCAGGTCTATGTAATACATGAAATATCGAGACATCATTTCTCCTATTAATCCTCATCCCCATCGAGCCCTTTGTCAAAAGTTGTATGGATCCGCCCCTCAATATGAATTCACTAAAGGCGGACGAAAATCCCCCTCCCCTTGCGATCGACATTGCCTGCAGAGCCGCGCATGCGCGTGCTGCCGAGGTTGTCTCTCCAAATCAATATTAAACGTATAGTCAATAGAACCAAATCTGCAAACATCAAGCCGCGTCAAACCCGGCGGATATGGTTCCGATTAAAAACGATATCGGCCATTTAGAACCATATCTGCCGGCGGATACGGTATCCGCCGGTGGAACCAAATCCGCCGCTACACCGGACCCGACCGCGTACGGACACGACGTGCATCGGTAGCATGGAGCAAGCTAGTTGAGTCGAGCTGAGTTAGATCTCACGTTACATATGAGCGCCGATTGTACCAATATTATATAAAACAATTATTTGTTATATAATCATAATTTATTATATAATAACTATTATTTATATATAATTTACATTTTATTTGAAAATAATTACTATTATATAAAATAACATTTCTAATTATTTATATATAATTCCAAGTAATACTTCATTATTTGTAAATAATGATTATTTGTTTTCATTATTTATAAATAATGATTAATTGTTTTTCATTATTTATAAATAATGATTATTTGTTTTTCATTATTTATAAATACTGATTGTTTGTTTTTCATTATTTATAAATAATGATAATTTGTTTTTCATTATTTGTAAATAATGATTATTTTTTTTCATTATTTATAAATAATGACTATTTGTTTTTCATTATTTATAAATAATAATTTTTGTGTTTCATTATTTATAAATATTGACACTGCATACTTCATTATTTATGAATAATTGCAATTCGTTTTTCCATTATTTATAAATAAGTTTTTCGAGTTTTCTATTATTTGTAAATAATAATTATTTATTAACAATGCCAGTGCACATTTCTTTATTTATAAATAATTTGTTGAGTTTCCCCATTATTAATAAATAATGATTATTTGTTAAATAATAAAGACGTCTACTTCATTATTTATAAATATTTTTATCGAGTGCACCATTATTCTCATTATTTATAAATAATCATTATTTAATGTTCGAGTTTCCCATTATTTATAAATAACGATTATTACTATTCCGGCCGCCTTGGGGCCATTGCATGCAGGCATGTCCGCATATGGGAATGATACGATGTAATATCGATGTGGCAGATATGGAAAGTTCCGACTCGGAGTCCTCGTATAAGACACAGTAGAAGTCCGGATCTATTCTAAGTTAGTTGAGCCACATGGCTGATTTGCTTGTTTGTTATGTTAAAACAGTAGTCGAGTAGGCATACATCTTATTTAAGGCACTTGCCGGTTTAAAACGAAACTCGAATTTCAATTTCATTTTATTTTTCCAGTACGTTTGTCCCATTGAAGACACCGTTAGAAAAAAAAACGCGTGTGATTACCAACGCGACGCGAGTGATTACGAACGCGAGTGAATATAATAAGCCCCTGTTAAGGAGTGCTTGCACTTAGCCATGAAGGCGTTACATATTTCAACAATAAAAAAATGCGATCGCGAAGCGCGAGCTGAAAATTTTTGAAAATTTCTAAAGAAAGAATGGACAATTTTAATCAATTTTTGTAATCGTGAACAGGATAGCTATATAATTCAACAATTGATGCGAGCGCGAAGCGCGAGCAGAAAAATTTTTCGAGATTTAGACCTAAAAATTGGCCATTCTGTTCATGTTTTGTAAACAGCCATAGGCTGATCGAGGGCTTTTTACCGTGTTTGAATGAAATAAATCAATCAAAATCCATGTTTTGTAAATCATGAAAAGGATGAGTAATAAGGGGTCTTCCTACCCCGGGCTTCCTACATTTAAAATGCGAGCACAAAGCGCGAGCAGAAAAATTTTGATATTGTGATCTGAAACTGGATAATGATTTCAATAGAGAACAAGTTGAGTATTTGAATATACATGCGCGCGCGTGTCTCATATTTAGACCTAGAATCTTGGCATTCTAAATACATCTGTAATCATGAAAATCATGAAACTTTGATATTCCGATCTGAAAAAAAAGTAAATTACAGCGTTATATTTCAAGCACTTTTTAGGAAAATTGTAAGGTGGATATGGATCGCACTTAAAAAGAAGAGTTAAAATTTTCATTATTATTACTTTGAGTTTTGACATAGGACCGGGACATCCTTACAACATGTCATGAAAATGATGACTATCTTCCTATTCCTCTTGCTAAGCGCGAGATGAAACAAAAGGGACAATTTAATTATTGAATTAATATCATATTTATTAATGCCTAATGAGGGCGCGAAATCTGATATTATGGCATAAAAACTGGACATTTCGCTTTTGTAATTATGAATAGGATGCATCAGTTAATATATTTTTAACCATTAATGCGAGCGCAAATCGCGAGCTAAAATTTTTGATAAACTGTCATGAAAAGGGGGATTTGAAGTAGTTTGTTGTATAATCAATATTGAAACATACATAACTCGCCAATCAAAATGCCAGCGTGCAGCGCTAGCTGATACGTCTTGACAATCAGACCTGAAAACGGATATTTTGAAAACTTTATGGAATACACGAAAATAATAGGTACCTGATAAATCAAAATTTGCGAGCACGCAGCGCAAGCAGCAAATGTTGATAAAATTATTCAGACCATAAAACTGACATTTTTACAGAGCACTTTTTAAAAATCAACTTGTAAATCACACAAAATAATGAAAGTTCGATTTCCGAGGTGAAATATGTTTTGTATATTGACTTCCAAACTTGATATTTGAGCTCCATATTGAACAAGATATGTAAATCACCTAACAGGCAATGCGAGCGCGAAGCGCGAGCGAAAATTTTATATAGTGGCACGAAAGATTCTTTTTATTTTCCAAGTCTTCCCCTCATCTTATTTTATGCACTCGTCGTCCTTCTATTCTTTTTCTCCTCTCTTTTCCCTCCTTTTTCCTTTTTTCCTTCCTTCTTTCTTTCCCTTTTTTCTTTTTTGCTCCGCCAATATGGGGGGGGGGGGGGAAATTTGACATGAAAAAAAAAAGGTTATCATCCCAAAAGTACGGTCATCTCGTCCCAACTCGTCCCAAAATACATGTTTTATTTCGATTTAGAATGATGTATTTCTTACCATCATAAAAGACAAAAAATAGTAGGGGGGACATTTGATATTGTGTCCCCCCTACTATTTTGAGTAGAGGGGACACGTCCCCCCTGTCCCCCCTGGGATTTCCGCCCATGCATTTTCAGCTCATCCGGTCCGAAGGGCATCTTATGAGCTTATGCCATGCCGTGGCGTCCGTCGTCTGTTCACGATTTCAAAATGCTTCTTCTTCGTCATTTCAAGTCCGATTGCAATTCTGTTTGCCTTATTTTTATGATAGCACTAGGCGGGGATTCAAAACTTTTACCCAGAATTTTGAAACTCATTAAATATGCTAATTTATGCGCATTTTTAAAAACTCACAAAAAATGCTTATTCATTTGTTGGCCGATTTTGATTTTTTTTTAGTTCCATCTCAGAGCTACATGAGGTTCATAAAGGTTCTACACAGAATTTAGAAATTTTGACTAGAAAATTATTTAGATCTATGCTTATTTATACGAAATTTATTCATAAATCACAAAAAATAATGCTTCTTTTCCATTTCTTCATCATTTTCAATTCTGTTTCCTCATTTTATGTCACCAATATAATTCACTACAGTGTCAACTGGGCTGAAATTATGTGAAATTTCTTTGCGAGATACCGGATGAGCTCCACATCATTGATGTGCTAGTTCCTTATATCGATGGGTAGACAAAATATCAATCGTGAATTAGCGCTCTATAGCACAAATCCGATAAGGTTGAGGAGGAATCGTTAGCCCCGGCTGACCTCTTAGACTAGGAGGAGGTTCATTAGATGGAAGCTTGAATTCAAACTGTTGGAAAAGATTGGTGAAGAAAAGAAATGTCTCCATTCTAGCAAGCTGAATACCCAGACATTCACGACGACCTGTTCAAAAGAGAATTCGAGAAGAAAAGGCGGGTTAATGCTGCTCGGAAGGGGGCGGGCGAAGAGGGGAGGGGGGGGGGGGGTGTCACATAAGGATAGTAATATCATGAATATGCGTGAAAATCATTTACTGAAAAGCATCATTTAACTTTATAGACAAACTGGAATGACGATATTGAATACAAGAGTCCAACTTTTGAACTATTTTGATATGAAACTAGCATCGATTAAATATGTAGGGATTCCAGGACAGCAAAGAGTGAGATAAACCTTTGATATTAGCTTCTGATATTTATTACCAGTAGTCTGCCAACTGTGATTATGCAACATAAAGTAAAAGCATGCAACTGCCTGAACGTACACATGCGTATTTGCCATTTAACGTTTCTAATCTTTTTTAGATTACGGGGACGGCGGTATCGTTGTCTGAATGACTTCATTGTTTTTTATTCAATCGATGTAAGTCTACGGTTTTTTGTTAGTTTATTTCTATTGTTTATATTGTTTGAAGAATTATGTAATTTATCAATGTTAACGTTTATGCATTGTACACATTATTATTATTGTTGTTATAATTGATTTAAATCAATTTAATGCCTTTTTGTCATGTTTATTTTTATAGTTTATACATTTCCCAAATTTATGTGATATATATAAATATTTAGGAACAGATTTGTATTTTGTTCATTCAAATTGTAAAGATCATAGAGAAAACACCAGTTATTAAGCGCTTATATGCTGTTGATGAAATCATAAGGAAAACAAAAACACAATAACGGAAACGTGTGTGGGCGAGTGTGAGAGAACGGTTGTGTGTACGTGTATGACGGTACGGTTGAAGCGGAGTTGGTCCCACGACATTTGCTCCGGCGACAATTGCTCCGATTTAACACTAAACCATACCCTAAACCTAAACCTAACATAAAACCCTATATCTTAGACGAAATAAAGCCCGGAGCAATTGTCGCCGGAGCAAATTTCGTGTCACCGCTTAGTTATGGTGTGAGATGTTTTCTTCATCAAGTGCATGTATGTCGGCAGTGGCGGACCGTGACCCGGAAGAGACAAAGCATTGGAGGGGCACAGCATTGTTCACAAACCATACAGTGCCCCTCCAATGCTTTGTCTCCTCCGGGTCACGGTCCGCCACTGTATGTCGGCATAGACATGGGCTATACTACAAAGTTAAATATGGGTTGGTGTTGATTTTGCGATGGTGTGGATGTAAGTGTGAATGATGTGCTTGGAATAGATATGCACAAACTATGCATAATAAACGTATGTGGTTACCAATTCCAAACGGGAGCCAAGATTCGCTCTTCTTGACCTTTCGTCCATCAGCGCTAAGAAATCGATCAGGGTTAAACAGGTGGGGCTTAGACCAAGTCTTCGGGCAGTGGTGAACAGCCCAAACATTACTCATAACCACGGCGCCTTTTGGAATGAAAAAGCCTTTCGTTGTTAGATCTGCTGAAGCCAAACGACGTATAACCGCGAGTACCGGTCTGATACGCATAACTTCCATCAAGGTGGCATCACAGTACGGTAGATCTTGACGGTCCTCTGTAGCGGGTTGTCGACCACGTCCAACAACCCTATCCAACTCCATTTGTACCTAGATGATATATACATGTACATAAGACAATTAAAAAAATCACTATATACAATATAAATAAATCTACAATCATCATAAATGTCATGTGAACACTGTCCTATGATCAAATGAAGCAAGACTGATAAGCACGTGAAAAGAGAATAGGCCTATATGATTCTTTAAAGAAAAAAGCACCCCCCCAAAAAAAAAAATATATATATATATGCTTCGAGGTGCTACATCACGATATTCTAAGTTCATATTTTATTCTTTTGAACAGATGGAGAAAGCCATAATATTTTCAGACCTTTCTTTGTACTTCTGGGTGTGAAGCTAGATAGAGTATGGCCCATGAAGTAACCAGTGATGTTGTCTCCGAGCCGGCAGCAAAAAAGTCAAACGCAATCCTCCAGAACTCTTCCAACGTGTATTCCTTGGAGATATCATCAGCTAAGAATGCGTCGACGTAGTCACGGATGTTCTCTTTCTGAAATGTATCTTTATGCATGTAGAGCTGGGACATGATGAACTTTTTAGATCTGGAACAGGCATCACGATATTTCTTATACCATGGAGTATGAATTAGGAATTTCAAGACTACAACAGGGTCAGTTTCAGGGATACTAGCAAAGACGTCTACCATTGCCTGCAGTGCCTCAATGTATTCCATATCATCGTATTCGTAACGCCGACCAAAGACCAGTTGGGATATGACGTTTGCTGTTGCTTTATTCAATGTGGACATGAGGTCTGTCGGTTTACCTCGGAGACTCTTGATTTCCTCAGCAAGGTAACGAGCTTCCAGGTTGATCTGAGGCACTAAGCTCTTCTTACCAAATCCAAAGGATCGAAGGGCATGTAGAGAGAATCTACGTTGGTCTTCCCAGGGTTTGCCACTACTCCAGACAACAGAAGCTGATGAATAGAATAAGGTGAATGAAGATTACATAACGTGTTTTGATTCCAGCAACGGCATCGGAACACTCTGAACATGCATTGAGCGAAATGAGGGGCAAGTTATTATGGGTTAGCAACGTCTTCTCACTCGTACCATGGATTCTTCTAAAACTAGTAGGATCCATGCCCTAACCCTTTATTTGATGAGATTGTTACGGTGCCATCACAGTAGAAGAAAAAAATTACTCCGGTAATTTTGAAAAACTGGCCAAGTTCTTTCTTCCCTTTTCTTCTTTGTATTCTGCTACATGAGGTACAATAGATGATAGATTTAACGAATATTTCAATGTTTTATAAACTTTCGTTAAAAATTCTGTAATAAAACTTAATTGGAAAAGTAAAGTACCCTCTAAAAAAGACACCGATTAAATAAAAAATTCTAAAGGCCCTATAGATGCATCTCGTCATATATCAAAATGTTCATACACAATGTTACAATGTCAAAGAGTGAGGGTGTTTATCGTGTTTATGATAATTCTTTTGGCTACAAGTAACTCACCGTTGTTGTTACTCTCTGGAATCGTCCATTTGATATGTCCAGGAACATATCGACCTGGTAAAAATTCTGCTGACTTCACCAAGGCTTGTTTGATAGCCGATATGTCATTCAATACAACAACAAGAAACGGGCCTCGTCGTAAGCTGAATATTGGACCGTATTTCTCAGCCATTTCTATGAAGGTTTCATGGATCAGACCTGGCTTAAATCTGTATCCAATGATAGGCAGTGACCATGGTCCCGGTGGGAGGTTACTAGGACGTCTTACAAACCAGATACAAACGAGGAACGTCAAAGCTCCAAGCAAGACTGAAAATACCGACACTGATAACCCAAGCATGCTGGACGACCTCTTCAACCAAATGCCAAAAGTTGTTGTTAAAGTAGTGAGTCTCGATAGTCAGGTCGATGTCTTATGTATTGTACCAGTTTTTGCAACCCACACCAGTCCTATATATGTTATTTAAACGGAAGGATATAGGAGTGTTCCTTTGAACTTCTCCGATATCTGGTTTTGCAATGATTGATTCAGTAGTACTACTCTAGCGTATTCACAAAATCACTCTCATCCCTTTAACCTATCTACAACAGGGATAGCCAAACTGTCCTTATCAAAGTTCAGTTACACTCTGTTTACGTTAAGGTTGATAAAATTGATGAGATCAAACTCTTTCTTTTATGGTTAACAGTTACTTTGGGACCATAAAACTTTGAAAGTTTTTCACTAAATTGATAGATAACGATTTTAATATGACATCTTACTCGTAAAATCGTAATATAAAAAGATATGATTACTTCATTATTTGGCATCTAATTTTGATGGAACTTCAGTGCTATGGTTATCTGATTTCCCTATTTGATTAAATGTACTTTTGGTTGTTGAACTTGGCTTTTGATGAAATTTTATAATCTGCCGGTCTTGGCGTGGCCTCCAGGCTGGGGAAGATGTTATAAAGAGAAGAAAAGGACACGATTCTTAACAATCCTACGCTATCTGAACAAATTTACAACGACGTAACTCAGCTAGGAAATGGACAAAATAATAAAGCACTTGTTTCTCATTCATGTCATTTGGTTGCCTAGGTAATGAAAGACAATGTGCCTTGACGACATGTACTTCTTAAAGTGTTATAAATGTTTTGTCTGGGAACCTGTATGTTTTTAAAAAAGACAATCCATTATTAACCCCGAAAAACCGTGAGACCTAGCAAGTTCTATTTTGATAGAATTATTTATTTTTTCAAAGTAAAGAACCTAATCAATAAATATATGAATCATATCATTCTCAAAAGCATGCCGGATGGGGTGCAGTCACCGAGCGTGGCCTCAGATAAGAGCCACCACCCCCTGTCCTAAGAAATGAAATGTACAAATTCAAACGACCGATCATGTACTACATAAGTTACTCAGAAGAAAAATGCTATTCTGAACATTACCCATTATATATTTCATTTATGTCTTGGGAGCGGCATGTGTGGGGGCTCATGCCTTCGGGCAACAGCGATGGATTTCGCTTTTGTGCCCCCTGACCCACATGCCGTTCCCGCATTTCTTTGCATGTTCATGTACTGTAATTGTTTTATTCTAATGTAATGTGTATGTACTTTTTATATTGATCAAATAAATAATAATAATAATGATAACAAACTAGGTAGGCAAGTTCATCAATATCGGCCTTTGTCTATGTATATATATATATATATATATATATAAAGGCCAACACACCCAGGCACCACACACCTTAAGGCGACCGCACACCTTACGAATGGTCTGCGACCCGATTTCAAAATAAAATGTAGTAGAATTTGATGCTAATATTGAGACTTTGAATATCTTACTGTGTAATGTTCTAAATCATCGTACGAATACCTATGATCAAATTTGTGACTATGCTATCATCCTTAGAATAAAAGCGAATTTAATATCTAGTCGCAATGACGTCATAGCAGTCATACGATTGGCTACGATTTGAAACTAATTTGGACTTTACTCCAAAATAAGGGCTTGCAATCTTTCAAAATGTTTATAATATTATTATTTCAATTAATTTTAACCTCAAATAAAATGATATGTTCCATTCACATTTTCAGAAAATGAGCAAAATGCGATTTGTTCCAAAATCGGGTCGTGGACCAGTCGTGAGGTTTGCGGTGGCCTTTACGAATGATCCACGATCCGATTTTGGAACAAATCGCATTTTGCTCATTTTCTGAAAAATGTGAGTGAAAGTCTCTTTTTAATTGAGGTTCAAATTAACTGTAAGCATACCGATACAACGATTTTGGATGATTACAAGCCTTCATTTTGGAGTAAAGGTCAAATAAGTTTCAAATCGTAGCCGGTCGTAAGATTGCTATGACGTCATTACGACCAGATACTACATTCGCTTTTATTCTAATAAGGATGATAGCATAGTCAAAGATTTGTAAATAGGTATTTGTAAGATGATTTAGATCATTACACGGTAACAGAGGCGTCGATCCTGGGGGGGCAGGGGGGGGGGGGGCGATCGCCCCACCAATGAAAATATTGGGGGGGCAAACATATCATTTTGCCCCCCCAATAATTCCGGATATGCATTAAAAAAAAAACAAGATTGTAATGTTCAGCAAGCGAGATTGAGATACACAACTCGTTATTTATTTAAAATCGTGCTCAAAATGTCCCCTTTTCAGATTGGAATATAAAAATTTTCAGCTCGCGCTTCGCGCTCGCATTATTTCTGTAGCAAAAACCCATACTTTTCATGATTAAATTGGTGAATGTAAATGTCCCATTTTCAGTTCTAAGCCTCAAAAGAACTGCTTCAATTTGCAATCATCTTTTCTTGGATATATAGCTTGTTCTTTATCAAAAACGTCCAGTAAACTGTAATTTTTTCAGATCAAAATATCAAAATTTTCAGCTCGCGCTTCGCGCTCGCATCTATTCTCTTTTAGATATAAATCTTAATCGTTGGTACCAAAAATGCTTAGAATATCAAGTTTTCAGCTCAGAATATAAAGAAATTTGAGCTCACTCTCGGCACTCGTACTATCTGTGTAGTGAGATACGTGTCTGTGTCTCATGAGTCATACATATATATAGATATATACATATATATATATATATATATATATATATATATATGTGTGTGTGTGTGTATATATAATATATATATATATGTATGTGTGTGTGGGTGTGGGTGTGTGTGTGTGGGTGGGTGTTTTGTACGATCGAGCGCCTTTGGAACGTTAATGATTTCGCCCCCCCAATCTGAAAAATGGATCGACGCCCCTGCACGGTAAGATATTACATGTCTCAATATTAGCACCAAAGTCTAATGCGTTTTATTCCAAAATTGGGTCGCAGGCCAGAGGTAAGGTGCACGATTGCCTTTAATCATACAACATTTTGTTTATTCTTTATGACGCCTTTAATGGTGTATAAGAAAATGGCGCCCGGTGTAACCGCGAAATTCGTGACCTTCCCGTCAAAGACTCTAGTAGAAATGATATCGATTACGGCATCTGTGTAGAATTGTTGTCAGTTGGGTTAAGGCACTCGAACTAACTGTACAAAAACTAATGAAAGTCTGAAGCTTAACTCGGCGTTGTGTCGTGCACCTGTAATCCAAGCTAAGTAGGAAGTAACAATCGGTGGAGAAGTTCGATCCCCGGTCACGTCTTTTTTCGGTCCCATGCGTAAACACAAACACACAGGATTTGTCGGTCACGGCAACTATGTACATGAGCACGGTGTTGCACTACTCTTTTATTATGTTTACATTGAATAAATAAATATTCCATCAGTATTATTGGCACTTTTATAAGGTTTGAAAATGATTAATGAAGAAAATATCCGAAAAATAAAGATCGGGATGGAAGCGGACCCCATGCACGCTATATGCCTGGACCTACCTACATCAAGCTTTGCGCTGAATTAATGTGTGATCCATAAATAATTATAGCAAAATCTCATGAGCTGCCGGGGCACCGTCCCGAACCTCCGACAAGGGGCCTTAAATCGCCCAACTCCACTGACCTGCAAATGTTGGCTCCTTGGCCACTGTATGTCAATATACACTCTAAATTCAAAGGATTTATAATAAATCCAGA
Organism: Lytechinus pictus; assembly: GCF_037042905.1. Classification (NCBI taxonomy): domain Eukaryota; kingdom Metazoa; phylum Echinodermata; class Echinoidea; order Temnopleuroida; family Toxopneustidae; genus Lytechinus; species Lytechinus pictus. The sequence goes on from NC_087249.1 coordinate 32,676,749, forward strand.
TCGGCTGTAAATAGTGACCAGCCGAATATTCGATTTAGCTTTAAACCTTGTAGATTTAAATATAAATCTAAAAGATTTGAATTGAAATCTTTTGAGATTTGAAATTTAATTCTAAAGATTTAAAATAAATCCAACATTCGGCTGGTCACTATCCACATCCGATCTGGATTTATTTTGAATCCTTGGAATCTAGAGCGTAGGTACAATTATATCCGTACATACTCGCGAGGGGTTTTTCCCCTACACACATTTTATATCCCATTTCTCCTTCATTGTTCGTTAAATCTGACCAACATTGCCTCTTTTGTGAAAAGTAGGCATGTTTCTGGTTGTTAGCAAGGTACCAATGCAGAAGTCGTACAAGCAAATAAGTAACTATTAGATGAGAATCAGGAACAAATAATTGACTGAAATGTATCACATGACTAGCTCACAGGCAAATTGACTACATGTAGTTCTATTCTAATCATGGTTTGTAAAATAATAAGATTCTCATTACTATCTTTTAATGCACATAATTTAGCTCGGGCATTAAAAACTACCAACATTTCAAACAGTCCAAACGCACATGGATATGCCTCGGGCGTGTCAGAGCAGTTCCAATGTACCTGATGCGTGAGTGTAATTCTTAGTAATGGATTCGACATATATTATTGCATATAATAACTAGGTTCATATCTACTCCTGATATCACAGACAAGTTATGTATGTTCATTTTGACAAATACTACATGCCTATACCTCCAGGTGGGTGTTTCATAAAGTTGTTCGTAAGTTAAGATCAACGTTAAGAACGACCGGTGAACATTCCTAACGCGCGAAGTATAACCACCAATGAACATATCATTTACCACAAGAAAGGATCACCGGTCGTTCTTAAAGTCGCTCATAACTTACGAACAGCTTTATGAAACGACCCTCTGATATATCATACAAAACTACGTGTATCATTGAACATTGAGCTATCGTAATTTAATCTTTTTTCAAGGGGGTGGGCAAAAAAGTTAAATGTTCAAAAACATAATTGCGCATGCAAGAAGAAAAGGACCTAGCATTTTGTATCTTAAAATCGACACCAGGGTAAAATGCCAGAGGAAAAATTAGCACCCACCCGTGATATTTTACTACTCTCTGTTCATTGCTGATAGATGGCGCCAATGATGAAATGGCTGATAGATGACGCCAATTATGAAATTTGAACTTTAAATATCCAGGATAAAGTTTTCTAAAAAAAAAGGATGACTTGTAATAGGTGGGTATTTATTCAGTCCCTTTTTTGGGTCAAGTATTCGGGCTTTTGGAGGACATGAAGTAGAGATTTTTAGATGATTTGGGAAGAGACCGGATGATAAAGAAAGGTTGAACAATTTGGTAATGGCGGGAAGTATCACAGTGAAGAGTGTCTTTGAAAGATGAGGTGGGCATTGGGTTTAATTTACAGTGCTTCGATGGTAGTGATGTGAAGAGTTTCTGAATTTCCAGGTCACGTGCAGAACGAAAATCTGTAAATTTACACCGAGAAAAAAACCAACTGGAGTAGTTTTTGCTACATGGTGCTGAAGAGGAGTCAGAGAAGCAGATGCAACATAGGTTACCTTATAGCATGTCTTGACAAAGAATTATAGTGCAATTTTCAATAGTGTGTCAGAGGGACGGTGCCTCTAAATGGTGGGATATACGATATGGACCATAATCATTGCACTGAAGATCTTTCCACAAAATCCTCTGCACATGCACGTCTACGTTTCTTATTGCAGAACTCGAAACTTATTGCTCGAAACTCTTTGAGTCGCCACAAGTAGATTCGCTATCGCAATTCGCTATCCAGTTAACACATATCCCCAGCATGGAATAGGCACATGTACTCAAATCCGAGGCTTAGGAAGGCCCCATTTAACCAAAGACAGATCCAACAAACCACAGTAGTCCCAAAGACAAGACCAATCATAATGGATCACTCGCTGTTTTTTCTCTTTCCTTACCGTGGTGATGTTGCTTTTACAAGGTACCTTCGCAACGGAGCGATAGATAAAGACATAACAGAGACCAGTGATGGTAGTGGTAATCAACGAAAGGCACAGGGGAACTGAAAGTGTTTTTTTTTTATTTTCCACTTTGTAAGGGTGGTTGACAAAGAGATCGAAAATGTTAATGTCCATGCAACGACGAGACGTGGTGTCGTGATGATGTTGAGAGCACCGAAAGGATCAACCCTGATAATAATGAATTGATATCCAGCCACCAGAACGATGCTTAGAAGGGACACTGTGAAGGATGTTAATCCGATTGTGTCGAGAAGTTTTCATACTGTAAAATAAGGAAATGGGACAGAACGTTATCGTCATCTACTTTGTAATAATAAGCTGGCCTAAGCATGTTAAAAGAGTGAAATAATGTGATATTAATTGTTGGAAAGCAATTTTTGGCCCCCCCCCCCAAAAAAAAAGATCAGACAAAGTTAAGAGAGTGGAAAACGCTTGCATACTAAAACCTAAGGTTGCTAGAAGCTTGAATGATTAAGAGTATCCAAAACTGTTAGATCCAGGCTTTTCAGAAAATCATGCTTTATTCTCATGAATAAGCGAAAAAATTCAATTCTGAAATTTTATTGCATCCTGTACACAGTTGAGAAAATATTCTCTGTTTTAACTATCACGAAATCACAATTTTCCGCTTACCTCAAGGTTTTCTCATTTTGCTATTTACACCTATACCAGTTGATAAACACGTTAACTCATGTACACTACTAGACTTGCATACTCATTAACTCTCTTTATTTCAAATAAAGAGAGAAAATAAGTAGGCATTATTCAACTTAAAGGAGAAAATAAGTAGGCATTATTAAAACTCTATTAAAACATTATCACGTTATATATACAAATAAATGTCAGATACTATTTTACCCAACTTTAAAGGAAGTTCTTTATACTCATCTTTATACCCATCGATAACTGCAAACACAATTGCACCACACATGTCTGATAGCACCATGTTATAAGAAAATATGTGCTGTCGCTTACGAAGTCGACGATGACCAGGGATAATTATAAGTGTCACTGACATAATCAAGAAGAAAGACCCCATACCACACGTTTCATGGAGTGCATGGAGACGAGCATAATGGACTTGATTCTATGTCGACATCGATCGACGTCGACGACGTGGTGGTATTAAGATAATCCGTGGTCATCATGCTGACTAATGACGAAGATGCAAGAGTGATGTCACGAAGAATATGACGATGAATCCCTGCATGAAACAGATCGCCAGGTTGTTAGCTTCGCAGCAAAAATCAGCACGAGCCTAGCCTTGTACTTTTAGGATCACCAATAAAAGAATGGGATGGTCATCGGTATGAAAGAAAAACATGTGACACAAAATCAACATTAAAGATCAGATTTTCTTTCACACATACATGTAAAATACCACATATCGACTGTTTACTCAACACAAATGGACCATCACTATATACAAACACAGTGTTACTGGAGATATGGAAAGTCAGATTAGTATGAGCCTAATTCTTTGCTTTTCCCCTTTCATTATTTATCAAGAAATCTGTAATATCCATAACCACATCGACGCTATATGCACTAGGACAACAATTCATCCAAAAGAAATAAAAGGCATCCGACTAAAGAAGTGGATTTTCCTCTTGAAAGTAGACCTATAGGGCCTATGTATATAGTAGCAGTAGAACATAATGGCCCGTATTCTGAAGTCAGGTTTAAGTTAAACTCGGGTTTAAAGTTGTGGTTTAAGTATGGACAGCCAAAAGTATCAATTTTTTTATTAAGTTGTACGTTTCTTATGTTTGCTGTGCTCTTTCTTGATTCATCGATGGTGAAGACAATAATCTATATATACTTCCTAGACAATTATGAATAATTTGAGAGCCAAATGAGCTGAAATATGATATCCCTACTGTTAGTGATTTATGTAACAATTGGCTGTCCATACTTAAACCACAACTTTAAAACTGAGTTTAACTTAAACCTGACTTCAAAATACGGGCCAATGGGTTTTTTCCCCGGACCAGGTATCATAGTGGCCATTGATCATGCTTAATTCATATTTACAAAAAGCTATTAGTTTATCTTAACATACTCCACATTTTGTCAATTAAGTAGATGCGTATGTGAATGTGTGTCTATGTGTTTTAGTATTCTGTAAATATTACTGATCATGCATCTGATTTATCTGCTGAATTGACAGGGATTCGGTTTTAGGGGCTCTTGATTATCAACTCCAGCATTCTTTAGAAAGTATTCCCCATTTTTCTTCCAGCTAAACTTCTGACGCACAATCACTGTTCATTGATTTCTTTTCGATTATTCCTCCCTCCAACTATTATGGTCCGCAATCCAAATTCAAAATAAAAGGTGATTAGTCATACATGATTGTCTTGGTCAAAGACTCAAGATTGACCAACAGGTGTGGGGTCTTGATGGATTTTTATAAAAGAGTTTTTTTGAGAACTGATCACATTATAGGATAGGGGGTGGAGGTCGGGTGTCCGGACACTTTATAATGTTGAAGCCTTTTTTTATTGTTTTTTGGATTACGCTAAAAATATCAATTCAGTAGTTGTAATCATCTATTTTGTTCTTTATAATGTTACCTAACATTTTGTACTAAAAATTGATGAAACTTCGCTTGTTAATTTTTTTCCAAATGACTATTAAAAATTGATTGTCTGGACACACAACAACTGGGTATAGAGACCACACATAATTGCACAAAATAACTGTTAGGTTTACAAGTTTAGTTATCATGGTTTACAGAGTTCATTATATTTTCTACTACACGATGGGACTGTTAAAATATAGTCACGTTCAAATTATTTTTACATATTTGCTATTTGTATCATTGATATTGTTATCCTATAGGCGCTTTCTCTTCGTTACCTCTTCCTTTCTTTCTTTTCTTACATGCAACACCTTTACACACATATACACCCGCCCACACACACCCCTTTACACCTGAAATTTACATTACTATTCATATATCTGGAATACACTTATGTTGAAATACAATCTAAAAGCTTTTAGTGAATGCAAATATATGATATTAATTAGTATCACTATGAGTAGCAATTATGGCACCGTTGTCTGGAAAACCTCATTGGTCCACTTTAAGCATGTATACACAGCCCTACTTTCAAGATAAAACCCCTCTTCTCTTCCAAGACCCCTTTGTCGGCGAAATTATTACCCTCAATGATATTATTGCGTTTATGTGGTCAGGGATATTGCAAATAGCTTTATGAACATAATGAAGAAAGTGGTCAAGCAAATTATCATGTTCATTTTAATACGACTTTTTAGTGTTTGGTTCCGGGTTGCTGTGCTGGTGATGGTGGTCCGGGTTTATTGAGTTAACAGGACAATGCAGTTCAACCCGATATTATGTAATATATACGTTATTGTGTATCAATGAAAGCAATGAAAACTTCAAGTTTAATGGAGATTTCGTCAACCAATTTGGTTCTTTCATTGAAAATTCCACTGAGCGCCTCCTTCATTTATGGAAAATCCCAAAAGCACATATGCTACACAAGTCTTGGCTGATAATGTGTATTTGCTGCCCGGAAAACAGTCATTCTGCATAATAATCTGATTCATGCAGGGATTTGCTGACGTGACTCTAGTCTCTTCGTTATGAGTTAACATGATGATCACGGATTATCCGAATACCACCACGTCGTCGACGTCGGTCGATATCGACATTGAATCAAGTCCAATGTGCTCGTCTATATTGTCCACCATGAAACCTGTGATGCTGGGTCTTGCTCTCTTGATTATGTCAGCGACACTGGTCATTATCCCTAGTCATCGTCGACTTCGTCGGCGACATCATATATTTCCATATAACTTGGTGCTATCCGATTTATGCGGTGCGATAACATTCGTAGCTTTCGGAGGGACTCCAGAACCTCCTGTAGAGGTGGGTAAAATATAATCTGATATTGTGTGATAATGTATCATTAAACATGACAATTTGTGATAAGGTCTATTTTTTCCCTTTAGGCCGGAAGAAGATTTGAAATAAGGAGAGTTTATGAGTATGCAAATCAGGTAGTGTAGATAAGTGAAGTGCCTGGTCCATCATTCTGATTGGTGTATGGACATGAACGAATGTTATTAAAAGCAAAAGCTTACCATTTACAGGCAAAATTTCGTGATTGTCAAAAAAAAAAAAATTCTCTGGAAAGAAAATTAGGGCGCAATAAGATTTTATTTAATTTTATCGCTTATTTTTGGAGAGTATTTCACAAATCTCCCATAAACACCTAAGCTAGTTTTCGTGAATTTTTCTACAATTCATAGTTACGTAAGGACAATATTATTCGAAATATTCATTTTTCTACCTACACTTTCGATTGTGTATAAAGCATTGTTTCAACCAACATTTAGTTTTAAGTATGAGCTTTTGCTTTCTCCTGTTGACTTTTCTCAACCGGGTTATAATTTTTTACCTTAATATATTTTTCAATTATTTCAGTTAAGATTGGCCCGAAATGATAGGGCCTATATGCATCGGCCCATCTCCTGTCATGAGTTTTATTAAAATATTTGTTTCTCTCCCCTATCTCTCAATAATTTCATTCTCTCACAGTATGCGAAGGTTCTGAAGATTATATCAGTAACATGTTTCATCGTGTCCCTACTAAGCATCGTTTTGGTGGCTGGATATCAATTCATTACTATCAGGGTTGATCCTTTCGGTGCTCTCAACATCATTACGACACCACGTCTCGTCGTTGCATGCTTACTGACATGGACATTATCATTTTCCCTCTCTTTAACCACTGTTCTGACCAGTGAGAATACTACAATCTTCACACTGCTCTTGTGCATTTCACTGATAACCACTACCATCACTGGTCTCTGTTACGTCTTTATCTATCGCTCCGTTGCGAAGGTACCTTGTAAAAGCAACATCACAACAGTAAGGAATGAGGAAAATCAGACTACCGTGGTTTGTTGGATCTTCCCGTGGGTTAACTGGGGTCTACCTTAGTATGGGAATTGAAAACAGGTGTCTATATGATGCCGACGATTTAATGGTTTGTGCTAACTGGATAGCGAATTGTGTTATCTACTGGTGGCGACTCAAAGAATTTCGAACAATTTTCGAGTTCTGCAATAAGGAACGAAGGCGTACTGTGGATGTGCAGATGATTTTGTAGGAAAGATCCTATAAATGCACTGGTGGTTAACCAAATGAGATAATTATGGTCAAGATTGCATATCATCACCCTTCTTATATGCTGGTGGAACTCTTATAGATGCTCTTTGGTCGCACCCCATACCCTTTTTAGCTATCGCCCTGGGTATCATTGGTAAATACAATACGTTTCCGATTTTAGGACAATATCCACTTCTAAATATATCTACATATTATCAAGTATCAAGTGAATTACATGGGGAGTTAAAAGGGGGAAAAGGTAACCATATTTAAGTTTACAGTTACCAAAAGTTATGGTTGTATTTTCCTATATTTAATGTATCTTTAAAGCAGAGTGTCGTTCAATGTCTTTTAATTCTAACGGGCAGTGGCCGGGAATCGAAATCCAGACTTTCATGTGTCCTATTAGGCGCCTAAAATCACTCGGCGAAGTTCTGCAGCTTTACCCCGCAGACTTATAGTTTGTGTCAGTGGCGTACCGTGGGTCACGGCATTGGGGGGGGGGCACCAGCAAAATGTTTGAGTCACTTATATAGTGATCGCGCGAAGCGCGCTAAGTTGTCAGGTATACTGACCTAATAGAGACATTTTAAGGAAGCACTTGCAGTCATTGTAATCATGAATAACATACGCATCTCAGCAATCAAATAATGCGAGCGGGAAGCGCGAGCTGAAAATTTTTGATATTCAGACCTAAAAAAGGACTTTATAATCGAATTTTTGTAATCATGATACGTACCTGTCTTGCTATACAATGCGAGCGCGAAGCGCGAGCCGAAATTTTTGTATATATTGATCCCAAACAGGGAGATCTTAAGGACTATATTTTAGGAATCTCTTAATAGTATACATATCTCACCATAGTCATGTAATGCGAGTGCCAAGCGCTTACTGATTTTGTTAGAATTACATCTGAACACATGAAGCACTTTTTGTAGTCAATGTTATCATGATTATCATACGCATCTCACTAATCAAATATTGCGAGCGCGAAGCGCGAGCTGAAAATTTAGATAATTCAGACCTGAAGCGGGGCAGTCTAAGGCTTGTTTGTAGGAATTCACTAAGACCATACGTATTTCACTAACCAAATGATGCGAGCGCGAAGCGCGAGCTGAAAATTTTGGATATTCAGATCAGAAAAGGGGACATTTCAAGGACTGATTTTTTGAATTCATGGAGACTGAAGCGATCGTAATCACGGACAGGAAATGTTTTATATTAAGACCTTAACATGGGGCAATCACTTTAAGTAGTCATGAAAAAGAAGCATATGTCACTTCATAAAACAATAATATATTTGGTGTATATATATTGACTTGAAAACGGGAGGTTTTCGAACAACAGGTTTATATCTCTTTAAACAGACAATGCGAGCACCATGAACAATGAAGACATGGACCCTGAGCAAATTATGTTTCATAAAGTTATGATAAAAATGTTTCCTATGTAATATAACATAACATGATTATAATACAATATACAATTATAATGAATAATAATTTCTTCTTTGCCACTACGTTCCTCTTCCTTTCTCCCTCTTTTTCTCCTTTTCCCCGTTTTTTTTTTTGGTCAGCCGCCGATTGGGGAGGGGGGGGGGGCACGTGCCCCCCCATGCCCCCCCCCCGTAGTTACGCCACTGGTTTGTGTTATCCCTTTGACTACATACCAAACATCTGAACATGCTGACGTAATTGATTGAGACCTCTGAATTCTTTCCTTCTGACTGAAATTAAGCAATATGTATTCAGGTTGAGTGTAATCCTTTTAGATGAGGTGTCTTCAAATATGCCTAAATGTACAATGCCAGGTATCCCGATCACACTGTATTACCTTTGAAGTGTTATTCGGACCGATCCCTCAAATGTATGGGTTTTTTTCATAAAAACACGAATGAACACATCATGTATGTATTGAATATCTGCCAGGGACAGAATGTAAAATGACGGGTATGGGTGCTAATATTTCCTATACGATTTTTTTTAATCAACCCGGTGTCAGAATAGTGGATCTTCCGTCCATCAAAATATATACACCACGTGAATATTCATAAAGAAAGAGGGCAAAGTATTGCTTTTTCTATTGAGGTTTGTTGATCAAGGGTGGGTAGCAATCCACGCAGAGAGTGCACCACAGTCCCCAACCTCTCAAAAATGATTAATGTCTGCAGAAAAAAAAAAGGGCACCTTAAATGTGCTTCTCAGTTTTTATTAATTGTTTTCATAATTTCATATCTAGAACAAAAGATAGGAGTCATGAATTTGAATACTCTCTCTCTCCCTCTCTCTGTCACACACACGCACACCCACTCACCCCTATGCACTCTTGATCTCTCGCCCGCCAGCACACTCTCACACCACCCCAAACACACACCTAACAATGGACATTACTATTAATATACCTTGAGAACTTTGTAATGTAATCTAAACGCTTTTAGTGAATGCAAATAAATGATATTAAAAAGTAGCAATTATGCTAACCTTGTCCGGAAACCCCCATTGTATTCCATGCTGCTGTAACCATAGGCATACTGGATCCCACATGATTTCTTCCAAAACCCATTAAATTTTTCCTGTTATATTGATGAGTTGATGTGGTCAGGGATATCGCACAGAGCTCAACGAATGAAGAGAGTGTTCAAGCAAATCAAAACGTTCATTTTAATCTGACTTTTTAGTAATATTTTGGTTACCATAGTGTTTGTGGTCCGGGTTATTGAGTAAACAAGACAATACAAACAAACTTGACAAGTATGACATCCTACTTATTGATATGTTTTGTGAAGATCTATTCAAGTGAGATTAAATGTGAATGAAAACTTCACTTTTGATGGAGATTTTGTGCCACGATTGGGGTTCTTTCTTTGATAATTTCAATGACCACCTCGTTCATTTATTCATTGATAGTCACAAGAGCACATGCTACATAAGTTTTGACTAGTGCTGATTATGCTGACAGGAAAACAGTCACCTTGCATGAAAATCTTTTCCGTTCGGGGATTCATAGTCATATTCTTGGTGACATCAGGCTTGTCTCTTCGTTATGAGTCAACATGATGATAATCCTGGATCATTTGAATATACCACAATGTCATCGACGTTGGTCGATGTCGACATCGAAACACGTCCACTATGCTGGTTTATATTGTCTACAATGAAACACGTAATGATGGGTCTTGCTATCTTGATTATATCAGCGACACTGGTCATTATCCCTAGTCATCGTCGACTTCGTCGGCGACATCACGTCTTTCCCTATAACTTGGTGCTATCCGATTTATGTGGTGCAATTGTGTTCGCAGTTTTCGAAGGAACTGGAGAACTTCCTTTAGAGGTGGGTAAAATACAATCGTAAATGTTAGATACTGTTAAAAAATGTGAAAAGGTATGTTAAGCTTCTCATTTAAGTAGGGACGAAGACCTTGAAATGAAGATAGAGTATGCAAATCAAGTAGTGTAGATAAATGAAGACACTGAATGGTATATTTAAATGAAAAAAACGTAACTGAGAGAGAAAGCTAACAATAAGAGGTACAATTTAATGATCTAATGATTCTTCAATTAAAATGAGCTGTAAAGGGGTAATTTTTCTTTCACTGAAGGGTACAGGATATTTTTTTTTTCTTTAAGAACTCTGTTAATGCAATTTCATTTGTAACATTTTGTTGTTTTTTGTTTTACCTTACCTTTGACTTTTTTAAAATGCTTTTCAACTCAGAAACATATTCTTGGTCGATAAATTCAAATTTTGAGTTAAACAAATGTGAAATTATCAAGCTTCTACCAACATGTAGTTGTAGGCTACAAGGTTTTAATTTCTCCTGTTGACGTTCTCAAGCAACTTTTCAAGGGGAGTGGTATGTTTTAGGGGTTAATGTTTTCCCATTTTTCGGTAGACGTCACTATTTGTCTCAAATAATATTCATTAGCCAATTACAGCTATGTTTTGTTTTTATGGTCTTTCTGCCTCTCTCCCATTTAATCATATTCTCACACAGTATGAAAAGGCACTACAGACAATATCAGTAACATCCTTCCTAGTGTCTCTACTAAGCATCGTTCTGGTGGCTGGATATCAATTCATAACTATCAGAGTTGATCCTTTTGGCGCCCAAAACATCATCACGACGCCACGCCTTATCATTGCATGCTTACTGACATGGGCGGTGTCATTTTCGATCTCTTTGACCATTGTCCTAACCAGTGAGTATACCACAATCTTCACACTGCTCTTGTGCATTTCGCTGATCACCACTCCCATCACTGGTCTCTGTTACGTCTTCGTCTACCGGTCCGTTGCGAAGGCACCCTGTGAAGGCAACATCACCGCGGCAAGGAAAGAAGAGAACCAACGAGTGCTCCGTACGTTTGGTCTTGTCTTTGGGACTACCGTGGTTTGCTGGATCTGTCCGTGGGTCCACTGGGCCTTCTTAAGCCTCGGATTTGGGTACAAGTGTCTATTCAATGCTGGGGATATGATGATATGTGCTAACTGGATAGCAAACTGTGTAATCTACTGGTGGCGACTCAAAGAGTTTCGAGCAATTTTCGAATTCAGTAGGAAGCGTAGACGTGCTGTAGATGCGCAGATGAATTGTAGGAACGGTCTTAAGTGCACTGGTAATTAACCGAATGTTGTAATTATGGTTCCTACATAGCCAAAACCTCGGGGCACAATCTTTGTTGTTGACTTTTGAAAGTTGGTAGGGCCTACAGATGTTTGTTACAAAAATGAATGTGTTCACCCTATTTTTTTACTTGTACACGTAAATGTTGATATAGTGATCATTTCTTTCGATTGTAATTGTTGTTGTATGGAACGTTTTGATATACTTTTAAGGCTTAAGTATATGCAGCTCCTGAAATTTATTTATTCGAAGATGCGAGCAGTAATAACAGTCCGTAATAGTAAAATATTAGATTTGACAATGTAAATTAAAACCCTATTCCATACAATTTGTTTTGCTCAAATTCTGCCAACTCCTCACCTTTTTTCCACCACTTTTGGATTCAATCTCTACCTGCTCTTTCCTTAACACTACCCTGCCGTACGTTAGCATAAGGAAGCAAGTTACAAAAGTATAATTTGTTGTAAATGAGCAATGTGTGTTCGTCATTTACATATAGGCGTCAATGCACTACAGCATATTTTCTTAAACATATCATAGAACGATCATTTCTCCCCCAAATATTGCCAGAACGTGCAACATACAAAGGGTGTTTCCGAAACACCAATAACAAATTTGACTGATGTGTTGCTTGCTTCATTTTGCCAAAGTCGGGCAGTACCGTCTGTTTTCCTTCTCAAAATGTTACACCGGAAACAGATAGTAACCGTACTCATCTATTAAGTTTTTGACGAAAAGGAATAAGCTGATGAAACAAATAGAATTTTTTTTACTATTTTTCTGCAAATGGACGCTGAATTGACAGCAAATATGTTTTTAACGAATAAAAAAATCATTTAAAATCTCATCGGTTTGTTGATTATGTTCCCGTTAATGAGAGTATTATTGAGCACTTCTATAGCGGATTGAATATGAAAACAATAAAAAATAATAATACAAAGTTGTCAGAAATACAATTTTACTTCGAGTCCACATTATACAATCACATTTAAAGTTCGTTGGTATTTTGTCTGTTTGTGTACATTGCGTTCATTCGTCTTTGTATCGTTCGGAGACTGACCCATTCTCAGTTCTCACATGCACTGCTCATCTTCAATTCAAAACAGAAATTGAAAATTTATTTCATAACTTCTTCATAGATTTCTTCATTTTGTCTTGCCTAAGGTCTTTAAAAACCATTTAAATATCCAGGGTGCTTCTGGTCTCTCTCATGCAAGTATTTCCCTTCTTCGTCGTATCATCTGTTACGCTAGTCACGTGAGAACTTTTATCTCTATATTATGTTGCCGAGATTAGGTACTTTTAAACATATCTTAATCTTATCAAGTGAAGTACACTGGGATAATTGAGGAATAACTTTACAGTCATCCAATGTTCAAAGTGTAAATTTTAAGTACCAATACTGATTGTATTTCCTTTACTAAGTGTATTTAAAAGAGCAGTGCTTGATATGCTACATCAAAGGGCCTTTTGATGGGAATCGAATACATGACCTGTCTTAGGTGCCTTAGACTCCTTGATATTGGGCCCCGCATCCTGTCTACTTTATGCGAACAGTATAGGTACAAGATGGTCCGTCGTAGGTTACATCAGGGGAGCGTTTTATCAACATTTTTGTCTGACAAGTTGTCAGATGTGACAGCTTTCCATGTATTTGATTGGCTGAGAAGTTATATTACTATGGTAGCTGTCGGATAAAACAGGACTTGTCAGAAATATATGTCCGACAAGTCCTTTCATGAAACACTCCCCAGATCACCATTCCTTCTGATTAAAATAAGCAATGTATAGGATAGGCATTTGCATTCCTGATAGATGAGGTTGTCAAAATAAGGCATTAGAATACCCCCATGTAACTTTGTGATGCCCTATTTTAATCGACGTTCAGTTAATGTTGATAATTTCATTTCAATGAAATTGACTTGAGTGAGGTCCGTCAGGCTTGGGGACCACAACATGGTTAATTTCAACCCCATCTTTAAGTTCTATAAACGAATTCCTCTCGAAACCCCATCTTGACCTTTTCAGGACGTTTCCGAGAGGAGGAAAGATTTTACAAAACGTACGTCGATAAAGACTGTCTTTGAAACAATATATAAATGGGTTCACTGCAGAACTGAAATTAGCGATAAAGAAACAAAGCTCAAAGAGGATGATTTGTCCCACATGACTGATGGAAGCGTAGACCCTGAGATAGAACCAGATGCTAGTAGGGAACCATCCCATGCAAAACATACCAACAACCAATAAGGTGGTCTTTGTGGCTTTGAGCTGTTGCAGACCTATTCCTTGCCATGCTATTCGTGGATGTGGGGGCGCCAATAAATTTTGATGAATCCGCCGCGAATGGTTGACGGCAATGCGGTGAATCCAAATATTCATCGAAATCAAAATGATACCCAGAAACAGTATGGCACTAGCACTTCCCAGAAGAAAACTTCGCGCGGACAGAGATGTGTATCTGACACCAGTGCAGAACTGCGTCAAGGTATCATCTTTACTGTATCCTGACTCGATCACTGAAACTATCCCGTAGCTGATTCCTCCAGTCCAAACCACAGCGATTACGATACACACCCTTTTCGTCGTCACCAAAGCTACATAGCGGAGAGGCCTCTTCAATGCGATTAGACGATCAACAGTAATAAGAACGATATGCACGATCGAAACATAGACTAGAACGTACAGCCAGGCTGTGAAGTATCCCGATTTAGCAACAGAGCAAGTGATGTCATCCTGAACCACCCGAGAATAAAGTTCCAGTGGCGTTGCGATCAGACCAATGCATAGATCTGAAAGAGCTAGACTAGCAAGAATGATGTACCGTTGGGTTCGGAGTCTGGGTTCCTTGTAGGTAGCTACGATTACCAAGGCATTGCCGAAGATGATAATTAGTATTAGAGGAGTAAAGAATATCATCACGAGAGCTTGGTGTAGAGGTGGGTTGTTAAAGGCGTACTCGTTAACTTCCGGTGATCTCGTAGTCGACATGTCACTCATTTCAGATTGAAATGGCAGAATCATGGATTGAAAATGCTTTCAACTGTCACCGAGTTTGACCATCAAATTTACAATCGTTTTCAATGTCTTGTCAAAGATTTATGAGTCCTTGAATTCGCGTTACATAATAGTCAGTATATGGATCCAAGCACCAGCAGAACGAGCACTATATGACTAATAGTGATAATAAAATAAATCTATAATGGACTATAGCACTGGAAAATAAAGCGTTTCGTATCTGCTTGAAAAAAAAAAGATCCCATCCATAAGGACGGTTCTTCTTGTTGCACGGCGCAATGCCTAACAGTCAATATTTCTATTATCTTTCTTTGAAAATCACTCTCTTGTACAGTGTTTTTTTTAAATAAAAAAAAGTGCAAGCAAATCTCTCTTATAATATCTACGGTAGATCTGAAACGACCTATCTGCAATGAAGAGAATATCATCTGCATCGGTTAGCCTATTAAGTTGGTGTATGGCAAACCTCTAAAGAGAGGTCGGGGGCATCGTCTATGTCATTATCAATGCCGCCGTCAACGTCATTAACAAAATAGGGTCTACGTAACTCACAGTAAATTTGGAAGAGGGCAGGAGAGGGAGGTGTGACACAGTTACTACTTATGGAAAAACTCTGTTAGATAAAAAAGAATATTTATTTCCTCTTATTTATTTCATTATTTATGTATTAGTATATGCCGTATATTGACCAGCAGCAGGGCTGAATGGGTTAATTTACAATATCAATACTAAGGAAATAAAACCCAAAAAAATGCAAAAAACAACATAACAATTACAGTAAATATAATTTTTGGCTTAATGATTGAATGTGAGAGCATGCAGATGATTAATAATAAGTTCGGATTTTAAAAAAAATCAACGAATCATCTTTTGTGAAATATTTAAAAAGTCGGGTTTTCATGGCGGGAAAACCATGATCAGTGACTTCCCATTGTGCTGCTTTCATTTATATGTAGAACACCTCATGGCAAACATGTGCCATTAAAATGAAAAATTATCGTCCTTCACCCCAGTGGAGATTAAACACTCCAACCCATTAGGCAATTCGATACTTCATTATCACTCCTCAATGCAACGGAAGCAAGTAGATTAGTAGCTCCATTCAACCCATCTCGACATGAGCAGTTTTGAGATAATACTTGCCTTTTTCCTCCATTTGACTTCGCTTCATGGCCTTGCTATATCGTGTTCAGATGAAATCCGATACCAGGATTTGCTTTCGACAAGTGGGCTTATATACGGATATTGAAGATGAAACAGTAAACTGGATATACCCTCTCATCCATCAACCCTCATGCACGCCTACACACATTTCTGCACGCACCCATCATTACACACAATTTTTAAAGTCTAATTCATCAATTCAATGACTGTTAACAATTTGTTAAAATATACTCAAATTCTTCCAAATTTGCTTTCAATTCTAACCTAAGACTTGCAGCCTTACAATTCCCTTTGCTGTATTACTATTTTGATTAATCAAGCATTGTGTAATTCTGGAATTTATTATCATGTATATATTATTGCGTTTGTAAAAGATTCTGCAATTCAGCCTTTTGCTGCGAATGAATTCTTAAATAAACCATTACCATTACCATATTGTCGGCCTTACAAATATGTACATAAACATGATAAAGCCTACCTCCATGGTTATATCAACACATTTTACCAATAGAATCCAAGTGGAGTTAAAAACGTGAATGGAAATGCCAAAGAACTAGGGGGATACCATGAAGCAAATGACATTTTGTTCCTATCTTGCTATCATATTTAGATTTGAATGGAAATAATGCATGTATCTCCCAAAGCATAGATTTCAAGCATAACACACTTTCATTATATCCACTTGTAATACTATCCGAATATATGATAAAAGAAATATATTCTCGTCATGTGCATATCAATGATGTGGGGTCACGCAAGCAATGATGAGCTCTCTACCTGATTATCTTTCAATTTCAGTGAAGTTTCAATTTATTTGCTCATGAATGCATTATTATTATTCACAAAGGAAAAAACAAACTGTACATATGAGAGGGATAGCAACAAAGGAACATTGTTAGTAGCTGATCCTCGTGGGCCTATATATATATATATATATATATATATATATATATATATATATATATATATATATATATATATATAATTGAACTGACAAAGTAGACAAAGTTGGGGTCACGCAAGCAATAATGAGCTCTCTACAGCATTATCTTTCTTGGTAAAATGGACAAAGATACATTTGAATATTTCGGGAAGATTTGAATTTCGAGCCTCATTTCCATTGAAGCTCATGCCCTTTACTACACCCAATAGCATAGGTGGCGGGTGGGACGGGGGTCCTGTCCCCCCTAAATTTGAGGTGGGGGACGGTCCCCCCTAAACTATTTGTTGATACCCTTTTTTTTGCTTGTCAAAATACTTTGGTGGTCGCCCCCCTAAATTCAGGTGGACCCCCCTAAAATTGTTGTGGTCCCCCTAAACTATTTGTTGATACCCTTTTTTTTGCTTGTCAAAATACTTTGGTGGTCGCCCCCCTAAATTCAGGTGGACCCCCCTAAACTGTTTGGCTTCCGCCGCCAATGCCCAATAGTCCTTCAATTCCACCCTTAATTATCTATCCTGCCCCCCCCCTAAATTTGAGGTGGGGGGACGGTCCCTCCTAAATTATTTGTTGATACCCTTTTTTTTTTGCTTGTCAAAAAACTTTAGTGGTCCCCCCCCCCTAAATTCAGGTGGACCCCCTAATATTTTGGTTGATAACCTCTTCTTTTTTGGCTTGTCAAATTTTTTACCTGTGTCCATCCCAAAATTTCAGGTGGACCCCCCCCCCCTTTGGCTTCCGCCGCCAATGCCCAATAGTCCTTCAATTCCACCCTTAATTATCTCTCCTCATTATCTCTCTGTTCATCATCCATCTTTTTTCTTTATATTCTATTTTCAAAACTTTCTCTTTCCATAAACCGCAGAGTTACAGACCTAATATTTTCAGAAGACACTGTTCAAATGGGCACATTTATATATTACAGCATAAATAACGGCGCAAACCAGAGGGGAATTTAAGACCAATCATGAGGACATCCATATAGCTATGGAATTCTATGGCCTTGGATCAATTGAAGCCATGGTGCCGAGTAACTAGTATTTCATCCCTTGATGTGATCTTGAGATTTCTCATCCCATCACTTTTGTTCTCCTCGTCATCCGTTTTTTCTCTCACTCGATCTTTCTCTTGCTTCCCCCGCTTTCCATCCTCCCCTCTCGTGCTACCGTTCTGTAAATTGTTATCATAATGTGTATATATTTGTGTGTGGGGGGGGGGGGGGAGGGGCTCTTTTTTGTACACATTCACAGTCTCTTCAGCGATTGGGTAGTTTGACCCACTTTGCCTATAACTATTGATCTTCTTCCAATTATCCTACCACCAACACTATTTTCTTTGCATTCTCTTTCTTTCTTATTTTCTCATGCATGTCATGATTTTTATATTTTCTCTATTATGTATTCCATCTCCAATATCGTTACTTCTTTTCATTTTTAATATCTCTATTAATCACCCATCGTCTTTCTCATCTTTTTTCCTGTAGCCATTTCCTTTTTATCTCCGATGATTCCTCCATTCTTCTCTTGCTATTTGCCTCTCCCCCTCCACTTACTCAAACCCCTGGACACCACCTCACCCCCCGCCTCCCCCGTAATTTCTTAATATCTCCTAGCTCATCTCATTTTATTTGTCTTACACTTCTATTTGACAAGAATTTATGCTGTATCTTTCCAGTTTTGACAACGTCCCCATTTCATAAACACCAAACAATGATCTTGGTCATTCTAATGTGACAATTTTGTTTATACAATAGCTTGTAATGTACCAGTGACATAACAAATTTTATGAAATGAGGCCCAGACATGCTCAAACCATCCAAATCAATCTTATGATTCATTAAATCTAAATATCACTATTTCTCAAGAAAATATCATACATTTTAATCCTAACTTATACAACATACGGTAATCAATAATCATATATGTACTCATCTGTGAAAGAAAAGAGAATAGATCAATGTTTATTGCACTGACGATCAATGAAAACTGAATATAAAACATATCTTCTTTCTGTCCATAAATGAATATACTTGTAAAATATGTTGGTGATGAAAAAGTAAGAAACACTATATGATAATGTATACTAGTATGTTTCTTGCACATCTTTGAGAAAGCATATACAGTACTGGGCACTTTTATCACAGAAAAAAAATCAAAACAAATTTAGGGATCACAATACTGTAAATCTAGATATTTTACTATCCGGCAATACCACCTTACACAGACCTTGCATTTAACAAACAAGTTGTGTCCGAAAAATATCAGAATATCACAGAAATATATTTTAATTTGGAATACCAAAATTAACTGTTTCCCTATGACCGAGGCAATAATAATTAAAATGTAAAACGCATGGAAAAGCGTATAGAAAGTGGCATATACATAAATATAACTTATTATTATTTCCCCATCAATATAATCCGCCTCTCAACTCAATACTGTTTTCCATCCATCCGTGGCAAACTAAATTTGATGATTTTAAGTTCAGTTTCAGTGTTGGTGTTGAGAGCACGAATAATGCTGCCCAAATGAGCTCCATTATCGGATGTGGGGTTCCAAAACGATCACATAGTTGTGGGATGAATCCGTGAAGAGAACAGTTGCAATGCAGTTTCATTTCAAGTTTGGTGCTGGTACACGTAGCTGGTGTGAAAATCCCCACAATCAAATACCAGCTATCAACATCAAAATCAAAAGCACCCATTTTGATTGAGGTAAATTTATGGTCAAGTCATTACTTTGAACTGTCTCGAACATAGTATGGACAATGGAACTCACCAGACTATGACAAATATAAGGAAAATTAAAACTTTCTTTTGATATTCAATATAATCTGATTTCGGATGAGCTAGTTATAATAAACACAAGCTTGAATTAGCATGTACATGCATATGAAAATATCAAGAGCTTACCCAATGACTTCATCTGTGTGAGTACTAATGAATTATCAATATTTCAAGTTACAATAGATGTGTATTGTGTGTCAAATGTCTTGATACTTTTCATAATCATATAAAAACATTACAAAATCATTTATAAAAAAAGTTTAACAATATAATTTGAGCACACAAATAAAGTGATTTGAATACTAATATGCAAGTGTAGGTATGACAGCTTTGTGTTTTATGCCCTTCATTACATACAAGACTTGTCACTTAGTAGATTGTATATAGGATAGACTACTGAATGACCCATGATTAGGGGAATAAAACATTCATAAAAAAGACAATGCAGCTTTGAAATGTACGTTTCAGAACTAAACAACTCTTATTGGACACATCTATTCCACACTATAGAGTACCGAAGTGTTACGTCATTAATTTTCCAATTCATCAATTTTCCAATTCAGCATTTTTGATGCCGGACTTTGGTAGAGCATGATGAAATACACCCACTACCAAAATCTGCTGCAAATCGGTACATGGGGGCCTGAGATATGAACTAATGAATACATAATTAGCCCCATTGAAGTCAATGCATTATTGGGCTTGTTCCTAACGTTTAGAACCAGGCCAATAATAAATTGACTTCAATGGGGCTAATTATGTATTCATTATGTCATATCTCAGGCCCCCATGGACCAATTCGCACCAAATTTTGGTAGTGGAGGTATTTCAACATGCTCTACCAAAATATGGTATCAACAATTCTGACATGCAAAAAAAGTGCTTTGGGACGTCATCACTTCAGTACTCTATACGTAGCCTATATATTTACAAAAAGGGTTAGACACACCTTTTCAACAAACCTAACACAGCTAAATCACATACATTTAATTACATCAGACAAAAATACATTCATTTTTCAAATACAGATGTACACAGATGGAAGATATTGGCTATGAAATCAAGATATATTCAATTAGCATTCATGTATCTAATCTAGAACAGGTTTGGCATTATTATGTTTTCCATGGTAGGCGGGAAAGGGGTGGAAAGATTGAAAATAATAAAGTGATTTACATCAGAGTCACATTAAGTGTTGTTCGGCTTGTATTCCAGAAAATGAATTCAGTGTTTAGAACTCAGAACAAGTACATGATAAACTGTGCTGAAGATGGCGGGGGGAGGGTAGATTGCAAAGTATTGTTGATTGCAAATTATCTCCTTTATACTATACAATGTACTGCAAAATTTTTCCAAAAACTAGTTTGTTTGTTTTTATAATTCTTTGGTTCCCAAATACACGTGTCTTGAATATTTAAGCACATTTCTAATAATGAATGATAAACCTCAGAGACAATTTTCTCTAAGCCAACCGTAGCAAATCAATTTTCTACAATTTAAGTTTCAGTAGCTTGCAATGGCAGCAATCAACTTGTCAACAACAAATTACCTAATAAAATAATTATCATTACATGAATGAGGCATTTTGGAGACAAGTTATAAACTCGTTCAAGTTCACAAAAAACCTGAAAAAAGAAGTACCAACAGGCAAACAGACATAAAATGCAATAAATAATTGCTTGAATTTTACATATTGCAAGGTGTAGGCCGGTAATAATAATAATATTAAATGGCTTTAAATTTTTTTAGATACCACATTATATTTCCCTCAGTAGACCCATATTGCCCTCGTCAAGACTCGGACAGTAGGTATAAGACCATGTTGTAGGTCCATGATAAGACTACTTCAGGAAATATATATATGGTATCTCCCTCAAAGCCAGTCAATATTATATAAATATCCATGTCACAACACTGACTGCGGACCAATACCTGAAGCAAACACACAGCAAAGGTGCATTTTAAAACAGCAAATACTAGGTCGTATCCTATAATTTATATATATTATTACCTACATAGGTTTTGAATAATTGTGACACTGTGTATGTCGAATCTCTTGGGATCACAGAAGTCTATTTAACCTAACCCTAAAAAGACTGGGGGCCTGATTCAGGCCCCCCTCGACATTTTTCGCGATAAATACGCCATGCAAATTTTTTTTACTGCGTCGTTCGCTGACTTTTTACTTTCAAGTCTCGCGCAAATTTTGAGACAAAAATTGCGTGAATGTGATGAATACAATCAAATTGGCAATACAGTGTACTATTTCTTAGGTTTACATATAATGTTGACCGGAATTTCATAAGTGATCCAGTGTTAATTTGAGAGGAATTTGCTGCAATCAATTTTAAATTATTACAGTTTGTCTGAACAATGACATCATTCATAAGGGTGAGTGAAACAATTGGTAAAATGAATGAGTCGACTGACATCAAATGCATCGTTATAGGATTACTAATCGGAAAAAAAGTTGATTCAACCTTTAGTCTTCAATTCCAGTATAATCTTCTGGTTAAAAAAATTGATACAATAATACCTCCCTTTCATATCATACTAGTTGAAAATCATCAATAAATGCAATGATGCAATCACATACTTGGAATGTTGATAATCTGAGATAAAATGATCTTATCAAGATGGATGTCCTTGAAACAAACAAGGTTCTCCGAGACAACATCCAAGGTATCACGAAGCCTGCTATCCGCCGTCTAGCAAGAAGAGGTGGAGTCAAGAGGATCTCTGGTCTCATCTGCTTCGTGATACCTTGGATGTTGTCTCGTAGAACCTTGCGATGACGCTTGGCACCACCCTTTCCGTGTCAATGCAAGATGCCTGTCTAGGAATACGCATATATCAAGGGTGCCAATGACATACATCCTCATGGTGTTAACACAGGTACTGTCTGAGAAATGATCATCCATCCAATTACAAAGTAGAAGAGACATATTGGATACATGGCCAGGGCTTTTCTGTGAGAAGGCTGACTGTCTGCTAGGAATGCCATAGAAGCTGTATAAAAATATAAAGCACAAAATGTTTCAGGAGAGTTGTCAGCACTAACAAGTTGTTATCATCTGATATTAACAGTCAGGAACCTTTGCTTATCTGCCAGTCAAAACCAGCAAAAGATCCAACAACTTGTTGAACAGATCAGGCGAGGCTTTATTTTTTTATTTTTCTTTGTTTTCTGGGGCTACTTTTTCCAATTACTGCCTAAATCTGCAACATAGCAAAAGCTTTCATATTGCAAAGAATGGGGATTTTTTTTGGTTTACAGGGATCTTTTTAGCATTTTGGGGGCTAAATCACCCCCAGGCCCAGTGCAATTTTTCCCTGCAACAGATTTTAGTAAACAGCTGCTCCCCCCCCCAACACAGTATAGATGATTGTGAATTCGATGGTATATATAGGAATTAGTACATACGTGTAGGTAGGGAATGACATAATGCATATCAGGAAGCTAAACACATGGTAAACAAATAAAAATATGACTATAAACAAAGAGACAAGAAGAAAAATTTGTCATTATTTTATTTTTATCATTATTACTTCTTCTTTTTTTTTTTTTTTTTTTTTGGGGGGGAAGGTACATGTATGTTATTTGGGGGTTTCATTTGCTTTTTTTTACGGGGGGGGGGGGGTATACCAGCTTTGTTCATTATATTCTTACTCTTTTTTTTTAAATTAATTCCTGCAAATAATAGAGAAAATAATTTGATATTCCCATGGACAATGATGTACTGAATTTTCTCCTTGTGTATTGAAATTAAAAGGATGACTTACCTAATGTAGACCAGACGAATGAAACAAAAACCAGGATTATCCTAACAGCGAAGAGCAGAGTGACGTGACCAGATGGAATCATTAAGAGACGACACACACACAGGCTTATAACAAGGGGAAGAAGACAATACCCAAGTACACAGACACTCTGAAAGAAAGAGCTGTGTAAGTAAATATAAAAATACATGTAGTTAATAGCCATGAATTTGAGCACCATGAAAAGAACAAGGGAAACTCCAAAAGATGCATGGGCTGTAATGAAGGCAGGGGTCTATGGAACATGAGTGTTATCAGCCTGTCTTGAAAGGAAGGAACAACTTGAAACAACAAGAAATAACAAATCAACTTGAGTATAACTTTATCATCATATTTCTAATTGGCAGAAAGTTGGTACCTCTAACAAATTGTTTGTAGGCCATACCTAATCTTGAACTGGGTTTCAGTAATAAAATGAAATAAAGTGCACACTTGAATTGGGCTTCAGTAATGAATGGAATAAAGTGCACACTTGAATTGGGCTTCAGTAATGGATGGAATAAAGTGCACTATGAAAAGAAAGTGCATCTTTATACCTTTAAAAGACATTGAGAGATTCATAAGAAATAGAATAAAAGAAAGATGAATATGTATTTAGCAACAACATTACTTATCGTAGATTTTATACTTACATATTGCCTTTGAGCAATCTTGAATTCAATGCCACCACTACAGCTCCGAATGAGATAAGAGCAAAGACCTCAGCAAACTGAAGATGTGCTGCTTCTGTTTTATCATCTGTTGATGTTGCTTCATGAAGAAGACTACAAGGTATGAAATATTCAGTCAAAAGCTTGTCAATCATTTTCAATAGCCTTCACGTTGTGTATCGTCATGAAACCTGAAGTTAAGACTATAGCCGGTATTCTGATGTCTGGTTTAACTTAGACTAATATAAGGACAAATTAGTGTTTATTATGAGAAGAAAAAACAGTAAAAGATTATGTTTACATTGCATCCAATATGCTTATTGCATTCATTCACCATGCCTTAATGGTAAAGAAAACTAATATTATTATCACACAGTTGTGAATATTTAGAGTGCAAACTATGATGATAAATGAGCTATATTCTAGACTTGTGTCCCATTTTGCTATCCATATTCATACTTCATCTGTAAACCAGACTTTAGATTAAACAAAAGTTCAGGATACAGGCCGATATATGTCAATAGCTTAGAAAAGAACATATGTGACAGATCATACCGAAATGAGAGACAAGTCGCAGATTGAATCACTTAAAAAATCGACAAACTAATAAAATTGTCAAATTTTGTATGATATATTTTTTTTTCATTTTCTGATTTCTCAATGTTTTATGTTTACTCTGTTAAAAAGATGAGTGAAATTGATAACAGGAAAATGATAAAAAAACAATTTTTCCGCGAGTGTTTTTTTTCCGGTCAGTTGCAACTTTTTCTGACACTCCGCACGCTCGACTTGATCGAATTTCGCTCCATACTACGCTCCGCCCCTAGCAACGTAAGCCATTGTTGATTGGCTATTCATGAACATGTTGAAATGAACAGCGGCCAGGCGCTCACTCGATCGATCGATAAGTCCAGGATACAGTTTTAGAAAGAAACATCGCGCTCAATAGGTATTCTGAAAAGCATGCTTTTTGACAAAAGTTTACAAACGGGACCAGGAGATGGAATAATACCTTATCTAGAGTATTTAGCCAAACTATAATCGAGAAATAAAAGCCAAGAACGCAGAGTATTCGAAACATGGTGTGTTTGTAAGGATTATTTTCCCCGGGTAATTTTCATTGAAAATAACAAGAACATGTGTTTCAGATTCTCTCATCATAGGCCTATGATCAAGATGTTTTCATTAAGAAATTTATTAGATAGCGTTTTCCAAATAAACTAATTGTTCAAATCCTTCCCTTTGCTTAACCTCTTCGTCTTATTCCTTTTCTTTTCACTTTCCTCCTTTTTTCTTCTGCCTTTCGTTACTCTGTCTAATGTCTGTTTTTCGTTCTTCTCCTGCTTTAATCTCCTTTTTTTTGCTGGTGTTCATTTTCCCCTTCTCATCCCCTGTCTTACTCCTATTTTTCTACTTCTACTTCTTCATGTTCTTCTTCTTCTCGATCCGCTTCTCCTTATTCTACTTTTCCTCTTTTATACATGTACACGTTTTTCTACCCTTATAATTCTTATTCCTCTTCTTCTCATTCCTATCCACGTGTATTATGTATCACAAATCTTGTGAATTTTACAATACCACAAACACAGGGGTGGATTCAGCTTCCTCCAATAGGGGGGGTGAAATATTTTTCATTCATATTTTCCCCGATCGGCCGCTCAATGTACATTTTTGGGGGTTTCTTTGTAGAAGGGGTAGTCCAAACAGTCGGTTCTGACCTTTATTCTTATGAAACAACATAAAAGTGTAATTATCTCATGAACCCTATTTAAATAGTACGAGCGCAAAGCGCGAGCTGGAAAAAAATAGATAGAATAAATTTGTATATCAAAACAAAAAATGAAAGCCCGATGTCCGAACTGAAATATCTCCCCCGACCTTTATTTTATTCACTCGTTTTCCTCCTCTTACAGTGTGAATTTCCTCTTCCTTTTCCCTTCTCTGTACTTATCCCCTTTTACCAAATTTCCCCTTATTTGCGCCGCCAATGGGGAGGGGGGCATCGGTCCCCCTGGATCCTCTTGTGCAATAGTTGCGTTACATGATTTGTTATGCTTGGGTGATACACATTACAGTAAACTATTATTGAAATATTAAAGATCAATTAAGTTTTCTTTATTCAAACACTGCAACAAAAGAAAGAAGAAAAAATCCCTGTGATTTTCCCTTTCATCCCCCCCTCCCCCCGAAGCAGGATGTTGATACTCCTTTGTTATAAAAAGGGCCCACTCATGGGGGATTTTAATGGGAGAGATTACCTCATTGTCGAGGGTCTAACGGGAATACTTTGATGTCTCATTCCCTTTAATTGAACCTCTTTTTTTCAACAAACAGTATCCTAAGCTTTTGGAGCTTTGTAAGGTATTAGAAGAAAGCTTATGCCTCCATAGTGTTGGTTTGGTGATGACATTTCAAGGGAGGAAAAATTACAGTAAATATGGAATAAAATGATGCTTGTAGTTTAACTACATTTTGTTATCAAGTATTGAAGATTTATCGCAAGTTGATTTGGAAGACTCAATAACGGTGTACCAAGAATGCGTGTTCCTGAAATAATGAGGCAAAGGCAGGGATTTTTAGAGGCGCATAATGAACATGACGAAACATTTAACATGAGCTTGATTTTTTAAAACAGTATATGCTTTGATATTATACAACAGAGTAGAGCAAACACATGATATACCTGATAACACGTTTGATCTATAAGAGACAAGATCGAGCAAATTATTCCCACTGTCTAAATAATATAAGCATTCATAAAACGTAAATTTGTAAGGGAAAAATTAAAAAATGATGGCCTATATCCATTATAACAGGTTCATATTTATAGAAAACAAAGACATTAACTATTTTACAGGGATATTTTATTTAATTGGACCATGCGGTGATTGCAGTCATAGTGACTCGCTTTACGCGATTGTCATTCAAATAACATGTTGACACAACGAAACTATTGGAATCTCCCCCCCCCATGGTTTTATATCCGACCTTTTCTTACAATAATTAGGTAGAGCATGCATGACATTTTCATTTCTTTGATAAAGATATCAATTACTTGTATAATCAAGAACTTTCTACAACCTCCTTGGTATAATCACAGAAATGAAAACAAAATGTAAAATTGCCGTTGTCTTGCTTGCCGCGATCGCACGTGCCCTATTTGACTACTGTTCTCAGCGCAGCGGCGCGGTTGAAGCCTCTTCATTGGTCAATCGTTTCACTATTTTGGCAAGGGGTTGCTAGGGCATTTCGGTTAGCATAGCGGTGACAAAGTAGACTTTTTCCTGGTGCGGAGTCAAAACGGAAGTCAAACTTCAAAAGCGTTTTTCTCTTGATTTTGATTTCCAAGAGCCCAATTCTTCTTGCATTCTATGGCTAATATCTCCACTAATATTTACTCTTAAGGATCGAGTGATACATCAAATCAAAGGGAAAGAAACGGGAAATAATAATCACTAAAAAAATTGGATTTGAAAAATTCAGACTTGTCTCTCATTTCGGTGTGACGAGTCACATATGAGCTGTAACACTCGCCAGATTGTTTCAAGAGTTCAGAACAATAACCTGCTTTCCATCCAGTCTGTCAGTTCTCAGTGACTTGTTACCTTTTAATATCATCAACACTTCAACATCAGTATTGCTTTGCAATTCACACGAGTCTACCTAGGTTAAATCTGTTCCACTTTAATAGAAGAAATTTTATTTTGAAGAGGTAAATAGCACATGATGATTTGGATAAATAGTAGTCTGGGGGTGTTTTATAAAGAGTTAAGTACAACTTCAATAGACCTCACTTTCAATGGCCAGTTACCCACATAAAAAGCCTCACCGGATTGGTCAAATCATGCTAAGAGGGAACACACTGCTGTATATTAATCAATTATGTTGTGTGTTAAGTTTTAAGTGCACATCAGCACTAAGCATTGACTCTATAAAGTGAAACTGAACTCTTTGTGAAACACCTGCCAGGGCTGAAAATTAAAGGTCAAGTTCACCCCAGAAAATGTTGATTTGAATAAATAGAGAAAAATCAAATGAGCATAACGCTGAAAATGCAAATGAGTCAGTTGATGATGTCCATCACTCACTATTTCTTTTTTTTTTTGTTGAATTATACAATATTTCATTTTTTATGACAACGAGGACAAACTTGACTGAACCATATACTGTTTTATCAAACAATGCTAATTCCACAGGTTCAGGGAGGAATTGATCATTGTTTCACTTGACAATGAGAAAAATAGAATATTTCATACATGTACATCATATAATAAAATACAAAATAAATAGTGAGTGGATGATGTCATCAGTCTCCTCATTTGCATACCAACCAGGATGTGCATATCACTGTTTTGTGAAATTAAGCGAAACTTTAAAATGTCATAATTTTCTTATTTTACATGTACATCCGATTTTGATGAAATTTTCAGCATTCTGCTTGTTAGATTTTTCTCTTTTTATTCCAACCAACTTTAATATGGAATGCTGACTAA
The DNA here is from genome assembly GCF_037042905.1 of Lytechinus pictus. NCBI lineage: Eukaryota > Metazoa > Echinodermata > Echinoidea > Temnopleuroida > Toxopneustidae > Lytechinus > Lytechinus pictus. Next base: position 32,705,435 of record NC_087249.1, read on the forward strand.
TACACACCTAACTGTCATTACATAATCCATCATTTAGGATATCTTAGCAGTTATTCACACTAGCCTACATGTAGCTATTTCAATCATTTTATTACTAATTTCTCTGGATGCAAAATATAAACTGTTCACATTCTCCTGTCTGGACATAGAATATTTCAAGGTGAAAACTAGGACAGTTATTTCCGTTTGAAATGGCATCCTAGCAAAAGATATAAAATGACAGAAATTAATGTAAACCTATCCTGTAAAATTACCCATATGGTAAAAACAACTCAGTATCACTCATCTGTTAGAGTAATTGAGTCTCTCTTGTATTCTATTACATTTTATGCTTGGATACAATATGCCGGCAATGGCATCTTGTATCTGATACATCTCAAACCTTCCAGAGACCATAAGGTATTCTTGTTTTTGACCGATCAGTGATTGAGGGTCTCATCAAATTACACAATCCTTGAGTTTACCTTGACACAGTTCACAGAATATAAAAAAGTTAGTTTTTTTTCCCATTTTCAATTTTCACTTTATCTTTAGCTACATTCATCAATCAAGGGATGACATAATTCATGTAATATTTCAATGAAAAAGCTGTTAACTTGAAGACGAAGCGGGAAGGTCAAGGGTCAAGAGATCTCGGAAGGAGACAATATGTCTCGCTTCTGCTAGGCAGGCGAAATAAAAACCATGAAGTTTTAGCTATTGCTGGTGGTGCGTACTCCTTGAACATGTCATTCAAACAGCTGTGTGCATTTAGATCTGACATGAAAGGTACATTTGTAAACTTCTTCTGAACATGAATGACACTTTTTAGCAGATCACTCTTATTCATTTCTTGATTTCATGGTCTTCATAGAAGTTTTCCTACCATTTCACATTACCCGATTAATATTGGGTTTTTTCAGGAGAGGGTGGGGTCTTTTTCTACCTTTCCCCTTTCCTATGTTCATTTCTTGTACTTTCTCTTTCATTTTTTCACTCTTTATTTTGGTTACTCTGAACTTTCTGCCAGTGTTATTTTACTGTGATTATATTTGATGTTATCATTGTGTGATTTTTGTCATCTTGAAATATATAGTAAAATTAATGGAATTAAAAAAAAAAATTGTAGATTCAACTTCCGTTGTTTTTAGTATACTTTTATTTATATGCGTGTGATGTGTACTTGAGATCATTTAAGGACATTTCACAGCTGAAATAAAATACAAGTTGTTTTCAACAAATCTTGCACTGATCTACTTTAGCTCACCTCAATATTCCAAGATGCAAAAACAAAATGAAATGGGGTCATGCGCTTGATTTTTTTTTTTTGCTATCGAGCATTGAAGACTTTGAAGTTAACCAAGTGAAAGTTCTTGAGAATGTCAATCAACCTTTGTTGAATACTTTAAATTTCATTTTTTAAAATGAAGGAAGAAAACCTTAACATTTTGATTGTGACGGATGCTGGACTCCTTAAACATGTTGTTCATGTGGTAGAGTGCTTCTAAATTTCGTTTGAAAAGTAAACTTGATCTTCTGTAGTAAAATGAGCTTCAGAATGAATGACACATTAAAGTAGATCACATTTACAAATCTGGATGTGTTTCGCAAGAAGTTGGAAAATTATCAGTGAAAAACTATAACATCTTGTAAGAATTCATTATACATTTAATAATCATGTGTGAAATAGCACTGATTATAGTAAACAAATAATACCTTACCTTCCTAACAATGTGCACATCACAAGTGGGCCCCACAGGTCCCCTATATAATAAAGAAAAAAAAGAAAATAAACAAAGAGTTCATTAATATTTGATAACTTGTGCAAACATTCTACCATAACTTAAATTGTTGATATTTCAAAAGTTGATATATCAGAAAAAAAATGAATGTATTTTTTTTGTTTAAGATATTGCTGTTTGTATATTTTGTATTTTAGTACATCAATCATTTCTTACTTCAGTTAGGATTTTCTGCCTTTTTTGTGTGTGTCATGTCTCTTCCTGTTCTTCTCAAGACACCTACTTTCTTCACATTCCACGTTTCTGAGACACACACCATCGCTCTTCTAATTGATACAATCATCTAAATTGTAATTTATTTTAAGCCATTAAAGATCTGACTACTGCAAGTTTCTTTGTATACTTTGCCTCCGTGAAGATTGGAATGGGAGAAAACACAAACTTGAGTAATCGAAAATCAGCAGCTTACTTTGGATGAAAAATACATCATTCAATCACACAGCTTACTTATACAAGATATTTCAGTTTCTATGGTTCTAAGATCTAAGATGAACCCATAAATTCATATTGTTCATTTGATTAACCCGTCACGTGGAAATTGCTTTTTTAGGATCAAACTTTCCTAAATCAAAGCTGAATAACATTTTTTCTGATTGTTGCTACTGTATGTTTAATGATTTGATCATTTTACTGCACATTAAAAGCAAATATTTAAATTATCTTTTACTTAACTTAAGTTAAGTGTTAATCAAAGACATCTTAAATCATATGGATGCCCATACCCCAACACAATATTTTGTGTCAATAATGAATAGAAGGAAAAAATAACAGAAAAAAACCTTCCATGTTTAACATGTACTTTTGTATAAAGAAATAAACCCCTCAAAAAAAGTAACGCAACTCAAGTTTGAGGGAGGATAACTTTTTTATCATTGATCTATAAAAGGTGAGAGTGGTGTCATTGAAAAGCTCCATTATTCCTCTTTACAATGATTACAATGATTGTCCTCATTATGCAATCGTGGAATGTTCAGTACACCTGACAATAAGGCAAAGTCAGAAGTGAAATGTTGCAAAATGCATTGTTTCTTAACCAAAGTCTGCATTTCTTTTGAATCTGCACATGGGTTTGCATTTTGCCCCGATGAAAATTGTTGTTTTTCAGAAATGTTTATGTGATTGTGTTCTTACTTTAAATGTGTTTGAATGCTGTCCAGGTTCTAACTGATAGAGTCAAAAGACATGAATCATGCGTGTTAAGCCTTACTATTGGTTTGTGTGAGGTAAACCTGTGGTGTTTTTTTTTTTGTGGTTGCTTGAGAAAGGTTTCCATATGCCCCGCTTATCAAATCTCCTTAGGGCCCAAGCAATTGGCCAACTCCAAGCAGGGGTATCCCAAAACGATGTTGCCATCCGGTTTGGTGTGAGCAAAAGCACCATTTCAAGATTGATTGTGTTTGGGTCATCTACCCGCTACTGACTCGTGTTGTATGAAGTTCTCAATAAAATTTAAGAAAGTGATAAAACATAAACGATTTGTTTCTGTGTCTTCATTATCTTTTAATGTTTGAAATAAAGAGTTAAACACCAATCCAAGTCTGTTCAGTACAATCGTGAATTCACTACTGAAAACAGTGAATTTTGCATCATTTTGTTCTTGACATTACTGCTCATTTATCATGACTGCGCATCTCATGGTAACATCAACATAACAAATGACATATCATTGCAAAGAGGAATAATTCTGCTTGCATATGATACCATTTTCACATATGGTGATGGGCCAATAAGATTTTTATAACCCCTCAAACTCGAGTTGCGTTACCTTTTTTTAGGGGTTTATATCGCAAAGATGTTTCCCAGGGACTGTATGCCCCTAAAGCAATATTTTGTTTCAGAAGTGATTGAATAGAAGGAAGAAAAAAAATCAAAATCTTTTCATAACATCTACATGTACCAGCATTATGTACTTAAATCAACTTTGTTACAAGTAATTTTAGTCATATCCTGAAAGTTGACTTAAGACAAACAATCTGAAAGCATACCGGTACTACCAGGATATAAACTTGAACTGAAGAAAACTTAAAAGAAAAGACGAGGGGGGGGGGGGATATGGGATGAACCCTTTATCACTGGCTGTCACAGTATATCAAGTAGATGAAAATGATAGCAAAAAAACATCTTACAACATTGATCAAGATTCAATTGTACAGTATTTTAAAGGGCAAGTCCACCCCAGAAAAATGTTGATTTGAATCAATAGAGATAAATCAAACAAGCATAACACTGAAAATTTTATCAAAATCGGATGTAAAATAAGAAAGTTATGACCTTTTAAAGTTTCGCTTATTTCTCACAAAACAGTGATATGCACAACTCAGTGATATGCAAATGAGAGAGTTGATGATGTCACTCACTCACTGTTTCTTTTGTTTTTTATTGTTTGAATTATACAATATTTCAATTTTCTTAGATTTGACAATAAGGTCCCTCTTGGTTGGACCACAATATGTTCAAACAATTGGAATTCAACGTGTTCATGGAGGAATGAAACCTTGTTTCTCATGACAATAAGGAGAAAATGGAAATATTTTATATTTCGTATAATAAAATACAAAAGAAAAAGTGAGTGGGTGATGTCATCAGTCCCCTCATTTGCATACCGACCTGGATGTGCATATAACTGTTATGTGAAATTAAGCGAAACTTTAAAATATCATAACTTTGTTTTTTTTCATCCGATTTTGATGAAATTTTCAGTGTTATGCTTGTTTGATTTTTCTCTTTTTATTCAAATCAACCTTTTGTTGGGGTGGACTTGTCCTTTAAAGAATATTTTTGGTATTACATCCAGTTCTTAGTGTAATAAGCAAAACAAAATTGAGGGGGTCAGACAAGGCATATGGGAAAACATTATTAACATTGGCAAGAAAGCAAGCAAAAAATTTGACCATTTTAAATACAGAAATCTAGTTTTGTGTTCAGAAAAAAAAGATATATTTCACCCCTATTCCTCTTATTACTGTTCGCTTTTTTTTTTTTTTTTTTGGGGGGGGGGGCCATCTGCAAAACAATAACACAATGATTATTAAGTATGGTGTACTTACAATCTCTAAGGAGAGCTTTGCTTTGTTTTGGGTAGAGTGCATGGCCAAATTTAACACCAATGGCACGGAGGTCCCGCATCTGATAACAATAAATACAAGACCTTTTAAAGTAAGTCCTTTAAAACATTTCCAGATACATGATGTACAGTTTATCTTGCTTATCCTGCTCCTTAAGGCGACCGCACACCTTACGACTGGTCTGCGACCCGATTTAGGAACAAATCCCATTTTGCTCATTTTCTGAAGATGTGAATGGAACATATCATTTTATTTGAGGTTGAAATTAATTGAAATAATAATATTATAACAATTTTGAAAGATTGCAAGCCCTTATTTTGGAGTAAAGTCCAAATTAGGTTCAAATCGTAGCCAATCGTAAGACTGCTATGACGTCATTACGACTAGATATTAAAATCGCTTTTATTCTAAGAAGGATGATAGCATAGTCACAAAATTTGATCATAGGTATTCGTACGATGATTTCGAACATTACACAGTAAGATATTCCAAGTCTCAATATTATCATCAAATTCTATTACATTTTATCCTGAAATCGGGTCGCAGACCAGTCGTAAGGTGTGCGGTGGCCTTTACATGTATAAGTGAAACAGCAGGATATTGGAAATTAAAAAGGTAAAGGGGGAGTTGTACATAGTTGTGAAGTATCATTTTGACTGTACGAGATGAAATGGAAAATAACACAATGGAGTTTCTGGTTCGTTCCTGTTCAGGTAATTGGGCCAGTGAAATGGCCTGTTAATAAAGTTCTTCGGATGAATGAAGTCAAGTTTTCACAAAAATATAAACGTTTTACCCAAAATAACCCAAAATAGTGAAAATCTCCAATGACTTTGTACAGGTGGCACCGCTTCCGGCACCACCCCTGGTGCTCTGCCCGGGGGGGGGGGGGGGGGGGGCCAGTCAAATATATTGCTGTACACATGCGTGACCAAAAAAAAAATCATGTTTAAAGGGTGTTTTTACAGTTTTGGACGCGGGCCGCACGTGCACTCCATAGGGGTGTCAAAAACACAGATTTTCAAGAAAAAGGGTGGTTTTGAAAGACTGGTCAGTGGTCAATCGCATGTGTACAGCAATACATTTGACTGCCCCCCCCCCCCCCGGGTGCTCTGTCTTTGCAGACGTGTAACTCAAATTCCATTTATCTGAGAGCAATGAAACCTTCTACATTAGCTAATGAATTCTGCTTTGAAATGATACTAAATTTGTTGGCATAGCTCCTATAGTTTTGCAAATATTTTGAAATAACTCTACAAATTAACCCAAATATGTAACAGCACCACCATTTTTTGGTGGGTGACTTCATGACACATGGCCATGTAGAATTGTGTTCGGTAGAGCAACTTGGAAAGAGATAGCAAAAGAGAGAATTATTACAAAGCTAGAAAGTAGAAATGCTCACCAAAGTGTCCCTGATGGGTTCATCAAGAGTAGATGGTTCTAAATCTTCATCCAGCGCTCCAGGGACTGTAATGTCGCCATCTACAGGGTGCTGGAGCTCCAGTTCAGTAAACTTGGCCTCAAACTAAAAATAAAAATAAGGAATATAACATATGTCACAGTTCAGGGAAAGAGTTCTTTGAGCATCATTACGTAAAACCCTCTTTGCAGAATTCGCCTCCACAGCTAATGGTATAGCTACGGTCTTATACCCCCATAACAAAATCCCCGTTGGAAGAACCAAGATATTTCATTCCCAAGCGCTATCAACCCTGATTCGCCCGATAATCCCTCTTATGTAACGTTTCTCCTCCGCAGGCGCAAGCCCGGGGTTAAACACCTATGATATTACGTAAGAGCAGCTCTGCCTGTAGACAGAGTAGTGGGCCTTTTGGAATCAAATTATTGTATTTGATAGCTAATCAAGTTTTCAAAAGCATATTGTATTAAGAAATCCAACGTTAATTTGTTTTCAATTTCGAACAAAGAAAATCGACCCAGAAATAAGGAAACTACAAGAGAGAATTAAAAAGGATGGAATACACAGTACTTTCACGTGTACACACAGAACACCATGACAGGCCCTTAGACAATGCATGCACTAACCTTGTATGTATACAAACATCCAGTTCATATGCCGTACACAATGATTGACATCGCGCATGCCCCCAGGACTGTGCATGGCTGAGTTCAGACCGAGGTCAAGAAACAGATGTTTAGATAATCAACAAACTTGCCTGGGGGGATTTAGATTTGGCAAGCCTCGAGAAGAGAACTGGTGGGTATCTAAAGGGGGTTAGAAGTCTACCAATTGATATTTTGGTCATGATGATGCAAAAAAACAAACAAACATCCGGTGACTATATCTCGACTTGACCATGTTGACCTGTTGACCAAATAAACATGCATCCTCCAAAACAGTTTCTCTGTTTTTCTGTTTTGATTGGTCAATTTAAAACTATGAGCCTAAATTTGCAAGAACGTTCACAAAATTGGAAGAAAACCATGCTCTTGAAATATGACGCAGGTTCTGCATTTTTAAGGGCAAAATTTGATTTTTTTTAAATCAAGACTTTAAGTGGATTTTGGAGTTGAAATAAGGACTTTCATGGGGTGAGTGATAGTGCCTGTGTATATAACATTGTGTTTGGTGTGTGTTGTGGTGACTGGCTGTGCTGGCTTGTGTCATTTGTGAAATGAGTTTTCCGATGTCGAATTCTGGGCACGTGTTACACTTACACTCAGGCCTCTGTAAGATTAGAGTCTGTTAGAAAAACTCAAGAAGACCATATGATTAGTCTAAGTCACGTCAGCAGGGTGACCAGACGTCCCGTATTTCTCCGGATCGTCCCGTATTTTGCTCCTTTGTCCCGGCATCCCGAAAAAACCCTTCCCGTGACGCCTATTTGTCCCGTATTTCAGAATATTGAACAGAATATACATATAAAAGTGATGAATTTTCATCAAATAACCAACAGATGACGAAGCAGAGACAACAATAAAATCGACAACTGTAAACTTTTGTGAGTTCTGCGGTGATTTTCTTGCTAACCCAATACATTGCAAATGAACTGGCCTCCTGCCTGCCTGGCAGGCTACTAGCTAGGCATGTAGGATCAGAGCAGATTCACAATGGTGCAAACAATCTCACATGATAAACAGTTTTTCCACCAAAATAATCACAAAATCGGCGGGAATTTTTTTATAATTTTATCATGTATTCTCAGATTACTGATTTTGAGATGTAATCGGAGGAACAAGTTATTGAGTATTCATAACTAGATCTAGTTGTTTCAGCTTTCGTTTTGAGTCTTGTCGTGATCGATGCGACCTTGAAATTGGGATGGGAGAGATGCCTGTGTATGATGCCGCAATGTTTCATCTAATCTTTAAGTTTGACAATGTTTCACTTTGATATTTTATTCATTTCTAAAACATTTAAATTTTTAAGAAAAACACCAAATATCATTATGATTTCTGTTTATAGATTGGATTTTTTGTTTGCTTGAAGTTTGAACTGTTTTCCCCTTTCTTTCTTTTCTATCCTTCTTTCTTCATCCTTTTATCCTTCCTGCTTGCCCTTTTTTTTGCTCCATCTATCTTTATTTCCAGATCCTTTCTCTGTGTTCATCTTTCTTTCTTTCCTTTCTCTTACTTTCCTTCTTTTTAATTTTTTTAAAAATTTCTTTCCTTAATGTTTTCTTTGCTTCCTTCTCCCTTCCTCTCCTTTTCCTTTTCGTTCTTTCTCTCCTTCCATTATTTTCTTTTTTTCATTCTCTCCTCCCTTCATAATTCTTTCCTCCCTCTCTTTCATTTTTTATTTTATTTTTTCCTTCTAATTTTCCCCTTATTCTTTCTTTCCCTTCCTTCCTCCCTTCCTGTGTTTCTTTGTTTTTCTTTCAAAGAATGAAGGAAACATTTTTCTTTCCTTCATTCTTTCTTTCCTCCTCCTTTTTTTTTCACTTTTTTCCTTTCTCTCCTTTATTTTTTCTTTCACATATTTATTCATCTTCCCTCCTTTTTTCTTTCTTTCTATATTCATTTCAAAGAATGAGGGAAACCTTTCTTCTCTCCTTTATTCTCTTTCATCCTTTTATTCTAACTTTCTTTTTATTTTTTCCTTAATTTTTTCTTTCTTTCTTCTCAATTTATCTCTTTTCTTTCTCTCCTTCATTCTTTCGTTCACCCTCACTTCCAATTCTTTATATTTTTTTCACAAATCCAGAGCTACCAAGTCTCACGCATTGTGCGTGAGACTCATGCATTCAGGGTCCGTCTCACGATCTCACGCATGGCACCCATTTTTGTCACGCATCGAGACCCGACAGAAAAAGAGAGAAAAAGTAGCAATTATTCGCTAGATTATGCGCACTGGCCGACCGCCTTCGCACGCCGTCGCGTCTACCCCGGCACGCGATATGAATCGAGAGTGCAGTCAGTGCACAGCTAGTACGTGATACGATGAATGGCGTGCATGCATCGCATGGTTTTGTAGTATGGATCGATATCATGATGAAGCCCATATCTCACGTGCGCCTTTTCGAAATGTACAAGTGTAAGTACTGGGCGCGCGCGCAGAGACGCCGAGTCATGAAAATCTCACGCATAACATTTTTTTGAACTTGGCATCTCTGCAAGTCTAACACTGTGACTGTGTAGCCTTCTTTGACTTTGTTGATCTTTTTTAAATTTTATTAAGACCTGGCTCGGTCGATTGTCCTGTATTTCATTTTGTGAAATCTGGTCACCCTGCACGTCAGCGAACTCCGGCGCCGGCAGAGCTCCCAGAGTTAGGGATGGCTACACAAGTCATACAACTGAGACACAACGCCGCAAAAAATGAAAACAAAAAAATCTAGGCCATAGGGCCTACACGTATTACTATCAGTATCAGCAAATGCTATACGTGGGACCGAAGATAAGAATAGATTAAGAAACCCCGACTCCCGAGAAAGCATTGAAGCTCCAGTCTCAAGATTTTCAAATGATTTGCTAAACTTTATTGATCTAGATGGATTTAAAATCACTTAGAATTCAATGACAATAAATTCGGAATTAGAATACGTGGGAAAATATGGCATAGATCTAACGTTACCTGTTGTCTGTCTGCTTCTGCCACGTCTGCCATTTTGACACAGCTCGCGGATCCAGAATTTCGTAGGAGACCTAGCGCAGCTCGGGCCCAATTAAATTTGACCTGATTTTGGCGCCCCTGTGTACTTTTCGAAAAATTGCGCCCCTCCCTTCCCGCCAGGCAAACATAAGTGCCTTAAATGCATGTTGAATTATCTTATTACATAATCACATTAAAAATTGTCAATTGTAGACCACCATTTTTACTGTTGTGTTCATGAAGAAAAAAATCCACGAATATATGTAATATCAATTTTTTTATTGTATGTTTTCTGCATTTGGGGTTTCAATTTAAATAACTTTCTCACCAGAGTAGGCCCTACTCGAATGTTGTATGAGAGGGAGCTGTAATTTCTTTAGTTGTTGATTTATAATAGCCTTCATTGATAACCTCTTGTCTTGGGAATCATGATGCAACCTGAAGGCAATCGACTTTAGTCTCCTCATCAGTGGCGATCGCAGCTGGGATTTAATTCTATTCAATTAAATCTGTTTTCTTTCATTTATAACAGAAACAAACGGAGGGGGGGGGGCTGTTGCTTGTAGTGAACTTTTGTAGAGAGTATCAAGAAAAAAATGGCGGGGGGGGGGGGCCGGGGTACAGACCGAAAGTTAAAGACAATCTGATATTTTATTCTTAAAAACACATTGAGGTATCTCACAAGGCCTAAATAAATAATGCGAACACGAAGCGCGAACTGTTTCATGTATTTCAACCGGAAAGCCTAATTAGTTTTTATGATGAACACGATGCATATCTGATTTTTAAATGAAACGAATGCAAGCTGAAAACTTTTATGATAATGAAATGAAAAGGAAAATTTTCAGCTCGCGTTTCTCGTTCGCATAAAAACTGTCAATAGGGCCTATGGGATGCGTATATAACTAAACAATTTGATGCCAGAACGAGAAACACGAGCTGAAAATTTGTTATTTATGATATAACCTGACAACTGGAAACTTTATATTTTAAAAATAAACAAATAGCTGTGTATCTCGCGAATCATACGAGCTAAAAGCAAGAGCTTGAATATTTTTCAATTTCCTATCTCAAAATTTGACATGTTAAGCATGTTAAGCTTAAATTTCTTTTTTATAATGGTCTTTATTATTTTAATGATGACTTATTTTTATTTTCTTTAGTAGGCGCGGGTGTGAAATCATCGACTTGATGAAAATAAATATCCTTCAATTTTCTGCAAAAATGACATTTCATTGATTTTTTACCATATAAATGTAAGAAAGCTGCTCGCATGTGACGTCACTGTAAATCAAATAATCAAATTTCTAATAACTTTTTTGTATATCATCGAATTCGACCGACAAGCCACCTAGACCCGGGTACGATTATCTGTCTATTGAAGGGGTGGGATCGGTTCTAAGGGCTTGGCTCGTCCCTTCTTTTATCTATTTATTTTTTCATTTAATCAACAACCCAGAAGGAAAAACCAGTAAGACCAGTATTTTTTTTTACTGGTTTCCAGTAGATTTTTACTGGTTTCCAGTAAATTTCTACTGGGCCAGTTGATTTTTAACTGGACCAGTAAAAATCAACTGGAGACCAGTTCCAACAACTGCATTCCAGTTGAAGCAATTAGTAATACCAGTTAAATTGTTTTTCATCAAACTGATGCTACTGGTCCAATAAATGGTTTCCAGTAGATTTTACTGGTTTCCAGTATATGTTTACTGGACCAGTTGATTTTTAACTGGACCAGTAAAAATCAACTGGAGACCAGTTCAAACAAAGTAGTAATACCAGTTAAATTGTTTTTCATCAAACTGGTGTTGTACTGGTCCGATCATATATGACGAATTATGGAAAATGAATCTTGCAATTCAGAGAAAGTTATTACCGTTATCATTTATCATTGTTATCATCATTCTTTGTATAATTAATATAATTATTATGATTATTATGATTATTATGATCATTGTTGTTATCGTTCTTATTACTGTTATCATTGTTATTGATTTTGTAATTATTATTATTAATATTATCATAATTATCAAGTATGAACATTATCATTAAAATAATTATTTCCTTTTTTTAAATGATTAAGATAAATCAAGATATATTCCTCTGATAGAGTCAACTGGTCTAAAGTAATTCATTGTTTGAAATTGAACTGGTCAAGACCAGTAATACCAGTAATTCTGATGATGCTGATCACGTGGTTTACCTCATTTGCATATTTCCTGTTTTTAAAAGAAAAATCAGGATTTAGAATGGAATATCCTTGCAATGGCACTCATTGTTGTTTAAAATCTTTCTAAATAAGTGTGTGAACTAATTCACAATGAAAATGTGTAATTTCATACATCACATTTAAAATAACAGCAGAAAGATTAATTTACTAACCATTTTTTCCATCACATTTCACTGACCATGGTATATAACAAACCAAATGCATATAATAAATTGATCCAGTAAGACCAGTACGAGGACCAGTTCGACCAGTTCGAGGACCAGTAAAAAAATACCAGTAAAGACCAGCTGAAATTGGATACCAGTATGAAGACCAATGAGACCAATAACAGCCACCAGAAACAAGACCAGTATAAACTTCCAGTAGTTCAAGACCAGTTAATTTTTAACTGGACCAGTAAAATTTTAACTGGACCAGTATGACCAGTTAAACCAGTAAACCGATGTTCCAATTTCCAGAGTTACCAGTTAAAATTATTCTGGTCTAACTGGTCCAGTGGAACTGGTTTTTCCTTCTGGGAAGTAAAGCTCATTTTGTATTATATGGGGAAAAGTTCGAAATAAGAATAGTCATGATCTTGGGCGAGCCAAAAGAAGAAGGGAGCCAAACATTATAACTTTTTATAATTCAAAATTGATATTAGACATCACCACCAATTCTTGGTCATGACATGTGAAGGGCTATATAATAGCATCAGAATATGAAACTATACGGGGATTTTTTTTCTAAACGGCATGATTATTGTTCTAGGAAAATCAACAAAGTTGGTTTATAATTTAAGTAAGTATAGTATATCCCATCGATAATTTCTTTTTTATTGTCAGAGTAATTGGAATTTAAAGGGTTTAGTTTCGGGATGTCCGGAGTGGAAGTATCATGACCAGTGGCATGCTTCATGACTACCAGCAAATCACCAACAAATTAAAACCATTATACTCGAATTATATCCCCTAATCCGTCAATCAGGCTTCCATTGTATATGTTGTCCAAGAATACAAGACAACGCAACCTGACTTTATATTTGTCCCTTCCAATTGACTTGGTTACATTAATTGGACGCTACTTTGAGAGTGTCCGAACAATGATGCACTTGTCACATATCTTGCTCTGTCTACTTTTTATGTATAAGTGTTGGAGTCCTGTCGAAGCCGATGATGATAAAGATGGCGGGATCGATCAAAGAGATAGATGTAGTAACCATGACCATGACGACGATGACGACAGTGATGGAAGGCATGCATGGGGCGACGACGCAGACACGAAATGTAAAAGCAGTGAGTAATTTCATTGGATAGGCCTGTACCATCATAATATACGCTGCTTGTATTATATTCATTAGATGATTTGTCACCAATTCAACATTATTTTGTAGTCCAGGATAAAACATTAAAAAAGGGATTTATTGTAGCACTGTGTGGTTTTTAATATATTCATAATGTTTATTGTGACTCTTTCAGTAATTTTCTTTCGGAATCATTGACCCCTCGGACAACCGCGTAGCCAGGATTTCATTTTGGAGGGGGCGGTAAATACACGCGAAGCGTGCCAACGCTTACAGAGCGCGCGAAGCGCGCTCCCTAGGGGGTGGGTGCAGGGAGGGGGAGTTTCCCCCTCCCGCGCGAAGCGCGAAGCTTTTGGTGTTTCATAAATTAAAATGAAAAGGAGTCGTCTCTCTTGTCTCTAGTATCTATATCAGCTCCAATTCAGTTGACTATATTGTGACTTTGAACCTGGTTTTCATGAACCTTGTTTTCAAAAAAGATTGTGAACGCACAAAAAAGGAATACAATGGAGGAAATTAAAATGATAATAACCCCGCGCGAAGTGCGGAAGCTAAAGCGTTTTATCAATTTTTTGCCATGAAAAGGGTCCCGAGAAAAGGATATTCTCAAACATATATTGAATACTTCCCTTGGAAAGATCAGATTTGATTACAAACAATTTAGCGACAGTGCATATCTTTAACTCGCAAAACAGAGGAGAAGAAGTGTATATGCCAGGAGGAAGATATTCCTCCCCGCGCAGAGCAACGAAACTCTGAAATTTCAAAGGGAGGATGTTTCATCAAAATAATGCAGATATCTCCAATACCCCATCGGCTCTAATTCAATTAATTTTCTAAGATTATTGAACTTCATTAAAAGGAAAATAGTGCGCAAAAAGTTGAAACTTCTGTGATTTATTGAAATTATATAAAAAGGATGCCTAATTTCTTTGACTTATCCTGAAGCGCTTCATTTTGAATTATAAAGAAACTTAAGAGTCATTCAAAATTTCAAACTGAGGGCGAAAAACAGGACAGGAGATGAATGTACAGGGAAATGACATGAAGTTGAATAGAATTTGAAAAAAAATATTGTACTTTTTTATTTAATACCCTTATACGATACGAATTTTATACCTTCCTCTTTTTGGATTAGGAACCTGTTTGCCCCAAAAATTATGGTTGGTTAGTAATGAGCTGAAAAGCGGGAGAAGTTGACTTTATGGAGGTGACGGCAGAAATTGATATAAAGATTTTACCCGCCCGGAGCCGACCCGACCAGAAGTTGCGCGATCAATTAAAAAAAAAGATAACTTCATATACTTCGGCCTAACCTTACTCTAATTCCATGCCCTAATGTATACATTTGAACTTTAACTGGCAATAAACACATATAGCTGAGGTAGAAAAACAGGGTTAGAGAAAGGGTGGGGGAAACAATGGAGATCTTCAATATTTTCATTTAACCGCGCGCAGCGCGGAAGCTAAATTCATAATCATAAATTTAGAGCAAGAGTGAAGGAGTTTCTCTTTTGAGAAAAAAAAAGAATAAAAAGAAAAAAAAAACACAAAGCTACCTTTCTTCCCTTTCTTCCCTTCCCTTTTCCTTTTCTCCTCTCTTTTTTCCCTTCTTTTTTTTTTCTTTTTGGGGACGTTTTGGGGGGGGCGACCGCCCCCACCGCCCCCCCTGGCTACGCGCCTGCCCTCGGAATAAAGATTCAAATCGAATTTTGTAAGTTGATTTTGTAATCCAAATAAGATTGAGTGGAAAATGAGGGAGGATGCAAATTCACTGTCAGGTACAGCAGTCATTTATATCACTCATGAAAAAGGAACATTTAAGAACATTTATGGCACAGCAAAAAATTAATAAATAAAAAAGACCCCAATAAAATCGAGCCAATTCTACGAAATACAATATCACCTTTTTGATAACTTATCATGATCTCAAAGCTTATCTTTAACTTTGAAAAATTGCCCCGAAATCCTACCGTCCAAGTTTATTACTAAAATATTAAAGTGTATCCCATAAAACATATATGATACGGAGATTATGAAATAGAGGTGTATTTTGCAGGATGAATATTGCAATTTTACATTAAATTTAATCGGATCGGGCACCCGATCAATGTAATAAAAATAAAACATTATTTTGGGTATATTTTAAATTTTCATTTCATTTCATTCATTTCTTTACATTTTCAACATACACAGTTTAAAAATTATCACAAAGAATGTAGTTGTTATAAACAAAAAATACATAAGTTTCATAAAAAGCAACACCTTTAATCTCAAAGTAATTTCATGACTTACATTTGAAGAGGAATGCTCACAAGCAAAGCATGTACTTTTGCATTCCATGTTTACTTTGCTCATGGAATGCTTTGCTCTAGGGTCATGATGAAGAGCTTACATTTTTTGAGGAAGCAGAACCAACATGGTTCATACGTAATAAATTCTGAAAGTGTTAGTTAGCTAAAGAAAAAAGCGAGCAAAAGTGTTGTTTTTCCCAACATAATGATAATAATTGCGTTTAGTTCAGGACATCCAGAAATAGTATATACTGTATATCAATAAAATGCTCGAAATGTAATACAAAGCCGTCCCAAAAGAAAGATAAAACTTTGATTTTTTTCATCCATTGTCTGTGGACTTCACCAACGAGCGGCCTTTCGAAGTGATATCGACGTAAATCTTTGTTTTGACAAATACTGATGGCCATGAATTGTGTTTGGTGTACGATAGTAGGTGGCGTATGCCAGACTGGCACCCGGGGTAAACCTCAAAAATCGTGCGAAGGAGCAAAGCGAACGAGCTAGAAAAATATATATTTTACGCCATCAAATTAAGCTCAATGTCTGGAGCATTCATCTTGTTTATCATAAGGATTCATTATTCAATCATTTTCCCTGTATCTTTTGCGTTTTCAGCGCCACCTCGAATTGCTGCCCTAAGACACGTCAGTGGTTACAATTTTTTTAAATAATGTTTAATCTTTACAATGCTGCGAACTTATGAAAACGGATTTTCAGAAATATTAAAAGGGCACGAAACTAAGCGATTCTGAAAAGAATCAAGCTATAGGGAGCAAAGCGACCGAGTTACCAAAAAAATCTTCAAAGCCCAAAAGGACAGTTTTGATACACATTAACCTTTGAATTAGGGGGGGAGGATGTTGTAATATTTTCTTTATAATATCCCCTTTTCTCACTCTCTTATGTTTTTTGTGGCCCTCAAACTATCTTCAGAGGTATTCGCCCCTCTGCCCCCTATAGATACAACACCGACTTTAGAATTTGTCACCTAAGTGACATCAGCCACTTTTTTTTTATAAATGATGATTTTACAAGTACTGCATTGTTAAAGAGGTATCTAATTATAACGATTATTAGAACGATATCTAATTATACATACATACATACATACACACACACACACACACATATATATATATATATATATATATATAGTAAAGAAATGGATGAAGAGGAGTAGAGGACAATGGTAGGCGTAGCTTAAATCAAGGTTCCCCAGAGCTATCTACCCTTTGGAAAAATTGGTGATGCCGAAAAAATGTCTCCGCCGGGAATCGAACCCGGGCCCCCAGCTTTGAACGCCGCACAGTGGGCCAGAATGATCGAGTTGAAAGTGCGCCAAAATTATATTCCGTGTTAAATTTTTACTTTAACATGTTGCTTATGGGTAATTTTTGGCGTAGAATCGACTGAACATAATTTGAAGCCGAAAAGACGTCACCTTGATACCAAATTATGATTGGATACTTAAAATATATGTGAAAAGACAAATTACACTAAGCAAATTGTGTAGTATATAAACTTTGTGTTATGTGCTTCTTTAAAATTGGCCAGAGTGAATGTTGGTTTATGCCTAAAAAGTGTTTATGAGATGCCGAAAATATTTGTTATTGCATCAAA
This sequence comes from Lytechinus pictus, assembly GCF_037042905.1. NCBI lineage: Eukaryota > Metazoa > Echinodermata > Echinoidea > Temnopleuroida > Toxopneustidae > Lytechinus > Lytechinus pictus. Next base: position 32,722,766 of record NC_087249.1, read on the forward strand.
ATGATTATTAATTACAATTATAAAAAAAAACTTTATAATCTGAAAAATATTAACAGTGCTTTATAAAGCTGTGTTGACCTGTGTAAAACGCAGAGTATATAACACCACGAATGTATCACTTTGAGGAGGGTTTGGGGCTGAAATTATTCTATGAGTAAGTTTTATCCCTGGAAGAGTTGTGAGTATATAGCCCTTATAAGCTTTAGCAACCTTATGTTGTTTACATTAAGCCTGGAATTCATGTCATTTTCATGGAATGGAAGGGGAATCGTCCTCGCCGTGCAAAGAAAGCGAACGGCAATGTATCCCATGCGATGCGCTACGATGACTGCGCGGTATAAAAATGACCGTTTTTTAACAGGTTTTTGGGGTGTTGTGTCAAGTTAAATCGGCTGTAACATAAAAACGGGCAAGAACGGGCAGCCAAATTTGGTATCGACTTAAAGCTTAGACATCGGGAAAAATGATGTTTATAGAATTTAGACGGAAATCCACGGAAATCTAAACGATTCTATTGTAAATGCAAAAAACATTGATTTTTTTAGCCTATTTCGTGGAAAAATCAGCCTATAAACCTCTTAAAAGGTGTATTTTATCTACTTTGATACCTTTCACACGAAAGAAGAATATATCAACATTATGTGGGAGCCATTTCAGAATCCTACATGAAAAACCTTTTGTGAAATGGCATGTTTTTCAACTAGGATGTCATATACGCGACATTTCGCAAAATGTCACATTTTACGATTTGAGGTAGGAAATTAACAACCTTTATGCAAATTCCGGAATGAAATATTTTGCTGAAATATTCTTCAAAGTATTGTCTTTCAGCTGGGCATGAAAAAAATTAAAAATCTGAAATTGCCCAAAATGACTTTTGGCGCACTTTTGTTTCGCCCCGGCCCACTGTGCGCCGGTGCCTTAACCACTAGACCACAGAGACGGTTAGTGGCTAGGGCGACCCCGATCCGATTGACCGTCAGATAGACAGATTTTCGACACTATACCAATTATAATTTCCTTTGTCGGGTGAAGGTGGGTTTTGAACAATGACAAGCCGCCATGCCTCAGCTGGATCAAAGCTATTGCTTTGATACAGTACACGTATGGGAGAAAGTATACAAATGTGTATAGTTATACATGTACAACAGCATTGGCAACTCTTTTTATTTAAATATTGTAAAGAAATGGATGAAGAGAACAATTTTGGAAAAATTGGTGATGCCGAAAAAATGTCTCTGCCGGGAATCGAACCCGGGCCCCCAGCTTTGAACGCCGGTGCCTTAACCACTAGACCGGGTTCAAATTATAATTGGTATAGTTTCTCAATTTAAGAGTGCATTAAAGAAGCACCTAAAACTGGAAGCTACCCGAGAGCAATATAATCAGTAAAAATTACACATTTTGTACAGTTGGTTTCTAGTATTGTAGATAATGTAGGGTATGTTGAAATATAATCTTGTTTCATATATTAGGAGGATTGTTGTTTGCTTCAGATGTTTGCATATTATTTGACTGATGGATATGTATGTGTATTTTATTATTATTAGTTTATACTTTTTGTTACAATATGTTAATGTTTTATACTAACTATAGGACCCAATTGGAAATAAGCCTTTGGGCTTTCATGGGCTATCCTGTCAAGGTATTCTTCAATGTTATTGTAATCTCCTGTGATATTCTTGACGAATAAAATCAATCAATCAACCAATTTTTCCAAAGGGTAGATAGCTCTGGGGAACCTTGATTAAAGCTACGCCTACCATTGTTCTCTTCATCCATTTCTTTACAATATTTAAATAAAAAGAGTTGCCAATGCTGTACGTTGTACATGTATAACTTTACACATTTGTATACTTTCTCCCATACATGTACTGTATCAAAGCAATAGCTTTGATCCAGCTGAGGCATGGCGGCTTGTCATTGTTCAAAACCCACCTTCACCCGACAAAGGAAATTGTAATTGGTATAGTGTCGAAAATCTGTCTATCTGACGGTCAATCGGATCGGGGTCGCCCTAGCCACTAACCCGTCTCTGTGGTCTAGTGGTTAAGGCACCGGCGTTCAAAGCTGGGGCCCGGGTTCGATTCCCGGCAGAGACATTTTTTCGGCATCACCAATTTTTCCAAAGGGTAGATAGCTCTGGGGAACCTTGATTTAAGCTACGCCTACCATTGTCCTCTTCATCCATTTCTTTACAATATTTAAATAAAAAGAGTTGCCAATGCTGTTGTACATGTATAACTTTACACATTTATATATATATATATATATATATATATATATATATATATATATATATATATATATATATATATATATATATATATATACTTGTAAATAATTCAGCATCAACGCAAGACGTAGCTTCCATGTATCTCTTTATTACAAGCTTTCGGCCAATGGGGCCTTCATCAGGCCTATAATGCATTGAAACAAACAGAACAAACCATACAAATAAGGTCGAAATAACAAAGTGAATGTGTAACAAAGGGTACAGAACAGAAGGGTTACACTAAGATAACAAAAATAACAGAAATTAACAACAGAGGGGGTTGAGTACAGAACAGAAGGATTATAGTAAGATAACAAAAAATAACAACAGAGGGGGTAATGACTTGAACGAGATGGTGGAATACAATAGAAACGATTGGGAAACTTAAGTGTGTGAAAGGACAAGGTATTTACCGGCATTGAAATTAACTTGGGATTCTGTTCATCAGGAGGAGTAGTGAGTCTTGTGCAGGTAATACTGTGAAAAAATGAGGATAATGTTTCAAGTAAAATGATAACTCGTTTCAATATTGTATCTTGTATTTGGGTACATAACTATATTGATCCGTTTACATAGTATTCAAGTAACTGGTGATACAAGTTGTAGTTTGAGACATAAAAGGGTACATTGTCATGCGCGGGGAAATATATACGTGTAATTTATATTGATGTTTGAGCGGTAAGCAACATAATAAACAAAATAACAGATTAAACATACAGCCATCAGGAGCAAAATAAACATACAGCCATGAGGAGCAAAGAAATTGTAATAATCAATCAAATAATCAGATATAATCAAGTGATCAAGATACTAAAAGCATACCAAACTGTATAGGGGTAAAGAGATGTGGCTATTAAACTATATGAAGTGGCCTGTTGGGGCGGGTGAGACTGTAAATTAAACAATGAAATAGGTCGAAAAGGTATGTAACGGGTTTAATAATTACCAAACATTATTATGCATATATATGAATATGTATATATTACACAAGATCAGATAAATTCAAATACAAAAGTGGTTACCTATAATTCCAGTGTCAGTGAGAGTGTGTCGACTGGGTGTGCAGGTATGAGGTAAAGTGAGGTGAAGTGAATGCGTGTGTGTATGTGCGTGTGTGTGCGTGTGTGGGGCATGCAATGGGTCATTGGTTCTAATTATCAACATTGATTCCGTTTGGGGTGAGGGTGCGTAGAGTGGTGATCCAGTATGATTCTCGGTGTAAGATGATTGAGCGGTATTTATTGTTAATCTGTTCTATTGCCATGATTGAAACATCGTTTATAGAATGATCAGGGAGGTTAAAGTGGAGGACATAGGGGATGATTTTATTGTTGTGATTGATGGTGCGGTTGTAGTTGCGGATTTCTGATCTGGTGTTACTGAATCTGGTGTAGAGTGTGTTTTCTGTTTTACCAACGTATTGTTTATGACATTTTTTGCATGTGATGAGGTATATGATCCATTCAGATTTGCAATTGAGTTGTGAATTGATAGGGTATGTTTGGCCGGTGATCGTGCTGGTATATGTTTGATTTTCTGTTGTGTAATTGTGTAACATGCATCTTTTTGATTGGCAGTTGCGGAAGCCGTTGATGCTGTTATTGTTGTCGTTGTCTTTGTGTCTGTTGTGTTTTGGTGTGGGGTCAGCCGCTTTTGTAAGGAGGTCACGTAAAGTGCGGGCTCTCCTGAAGGCTACCATGGGGGGGTCCTGGAAGGTGGTATGAAGTAGCTGGTTTTCTGATAATGTTGGGTTGTGTTTGTGGATGATTCGAGGGATTTTAGCTGTGATGGGGTCATAGGTAACTACTAGGGGGGTTCGGGAAGAAGGGGGGCGTTTGGTGTTATTAAGTAATTGGTCACGTGGGATTTGACGTGCGCGGTCGATTTGTTCCTGAGTGTGTTTGGGGTCGTAGTTACGTTGTGTGAAGTGTTGTTGGAGTGCATTAAGGTGGAAATCGCGGCGCATATATATATATATATATATATATATATATATATATATATATATATATATATATATATATGTATATGTATATGTATATATATATATATAAAATTAACCTATTATTGTATTTGTACAGTGCGTCCCTGAAAAAACCAAACCGAGATTTAGCGATGATTTATCATAACTTAATCATAAATAAAATAGACAAATGACCTACCAATGTAAAGCTTAGAATCTCCTCTTTCATCTGGTATTACTTAGATTATTCCTCATTCACGCATGATTGAGCAAAAACAGTTCGAAGAAAGGATGCCAAAAACTCATTTGGCGGGGGGTATCTGAATTTCAAAAAGAAAATCACATGACTAAAAAGTTCAATATCTTCTCTTTTCTTTGATACCTAAATCACAGAAAATGGTCAAGTAGTAAAAAAGTTATGATCCCTCGAAACAATGCTTGTATTTCCATAATTTCATTAAATAAACATGTTTTCACCGATTTCCCACAGAAGCTATCGCACGGTAACAAAAGACTTAAATGCATGGCTGATCGTCAACAAAACGGAGTGTCGAGTCAGTTTGAACGCTAGCCTGTAAAATCTCTTCATTTTATGAAATTATTGAAATTCAAGCCTTATTTCAAATAACCAGAACTTTGTTAGTTCTCGACCATTTTCTGTAATTGAGGTATCAAATTAAAGAGCAGATATTGAACTTTTTTAAAATGTGGTTTTCTTTTTAAAACCCCGATACGGCCCGCCAAGTGACTTTTTGGTATCCCCTTTTCAAATTGTTTTTGCTCACTCATGCGTGAATGAGAAATAATCCAAGTAATTTCAGATGAAAGAAGAGATTATAAGCTTTAAAATGGTAGGTCATTTGTCTATTGTATTTGCGATTAAGTTATGATAAATCATCGATAAATCTCGGTTTCGTTTTTTGTGGGACGCACTGTATAGAGAAACTAAAATGTTTTGAGAGGAAAAGTAATTGTTTTGCTACTTAGCAACATAATTATTGCGGTATAAATGTATTTAGTAATTAATTAGCATGTTATCATCCAAGTGGGTCTATATTACTAGCATTATGGGTCAGGAAACTGGCCAGGTATGAGTAGTTGAGTACTCGAGATGGCGCTATTGGTTCGTATCTGCTATAAGATGAAGTTGCGTTCGATTTTTTGGAGTTGTGTTAGGCCGCAACTCCAACTGCAACGGGGCATGGTGGGCGTAAAGATATTCGTGAGTTACGAGCGACTTCGAGCGACTCCCGGCTGTCCTAACACCAGTGACGTAATGAGCCAAAGAGATTATGGTGTAGAATATGGCGTATTGGAGAAATTTTCTTAATAGATGCGATCGAGCAGATGTGACCTGTTGACCTTGTGAAACCTTAATAACTCTTGTTACAGATTTTGACACAACATTCAGAAAATAGTGTCTTCTCTCTTTTTTTTTGGGGGGGGGGGGTGGGCTCCCTACGCAAGTGATAAAGGCAATATACAGATTTTCACCTCTTAATGTGCACCATACAGAAAACTGAAGGTGAATATTTCCTTTTATGAACAGGAAATAGTGTATACAACATGTATAAGTCGAATTGAATTTTCGCCAAGACTCAACGTGATTTTGAACTTTTCTGTCACTCCCATTTTCTTCTCCACGCGAGCGACACGCCCCGCGACATGCGCACGCATAATATTCGTCAGAGATTTTGCCAATCAAACTTCAATTTCAATACCGGATACAATGATATCATAAGTAGGAATGTAAGAAGATCAGGTATACCATCAATATTATTACTCATATCACACCCGACGTCAAGTAGCATTTCCAGGCAATGCATGATGGATGGGAAATTCTGAACTAAAACCTGTTGAGAATGAAATTATATAAATATATTGAAACTGCTGAGAGATATTTCAGTCACATCGCTGACTTGGCAGCATTCTGAAAATTTTCAGCTAAAATTTACGAATTTTGATTAAACTGAGACAGCATTATAAAACGCCATGAAATATTTATCGCTGGGGGCCCTGCTGATTATCGCCCTGGTCGCTTTCGACCGTGTGGAAGGGCACAGATGGTTCGGAGTGGGACGCCCTACTTATCATCATGGTGGTCACCATGGTGGTCATCACAGTGGTCACCACGGTGGTCATCACGGTGGTCATCACGGTGGTCACCACGGTGGTCATCATGGTGGCCATCATGGCGGTCATCATCCTCCCAAAACAGGTACAAATCGGGTTCCCCTGGACAAACCCAATGTCATCCTCATGGTTGCCGACGACATGGGTATTGGAGATCTGACGTCGTATGGTCACCCTACCCAGGAGCCAGGCTTCATTGACCACATGGCAACCAATGGCTTGAGGTTCACCAACGGATACGTGGGAGATTCTGTCTGTACTCCAAGCAGATCGGCTATTATGACAGGTAAAATGGGTCTTGAGGCAAATTAGGGGGAAATGTGGCGGTCCATAGGGGAAGGGGGCACTCAGCCATAGGGCCTATACGGTTTTTGTTTATTTTATAAGAATTACCCTTATTTATCAGTAGAATATAGGCATATACCCTATTCGTGTATGTCTGTCTTTTTAATATCATTCTACAGTGCGTATAAAAAGTTTAATCTAGAAATAATCCTGTAAAATTATATATTTGTAATATCCTGAAGCTTTTTCACATTTAAACATTGGTAGCAAAGGACTATACAGTGCGTATCAAAAAAAAGTTTACACTTAGAAAAAATCCTGTAAAATTATATATTTGTAATATCCTGAAGATTTTTCCACAATTTTAACATTGGTACAGATTCATTTAAGCAAATGACGATATACTGTTGAAAAATGTTTCCGCTTCAGTGAGCACCACTTACTTTTGAAAAGTTAGTGAAAAATGATTTGCGCAGAACTTTTAAATAGCTTTGCGAATAAAAGTAGACCTTAATCATGAAGAACACGTGGAATTTAGCTAGTAAAATTGATTTGAAGATATCTTTTACCTTTTTTAACTTGTTTGCTTGCCTTCGAAGAGTGCATTGCGCCCCACCACTCTCCCCCACACACCGAGGCAATCGTGACGATATTTGCTTTACACTGAGCTGTGATTTACATGACATGGCTTAGGCTTGATTTTCATTTTATTAATCATTGTCAAACTTGGGAAAAGTGTGGAGAAACAATCATTTAATGAAAATGAAATGTAAACCCACTTTAAATGATAAAAACTTAGTGGAAAAATGCTGGAGATGTCTGATTTAAACTTTTGTTCAGATCCAGCTGGCACAAAAAGGGTAAAGTGTGTGCTTACTAAGTGTTGAAATTTCAATTTGGGTTGCAAAATTCTTACAAAATGCTTGAATATATCCATTTTATTTCAATTGACTAAAAGTGCAAGGGAAATGTATGAGAAATGTTTCGCAGGGTAAGTTTGATTTCGCCCTTTCCCCTTGACAAATCGTGAAAACGAGCATTTCTGCGCAATCAGATTTCTGCGAGCTTTACCAAAATGGACAGTGCTCACTCAAGTGTAATATTCTGTCAAAACCTTTACTTTCATTGGATAGATGAGACCCAAACCCAGGATTATATGTGAAAAAATTATCCACATGTTGTATATGTTTTAATTCCCAGGGCTTTTTCAAAGTGTAAACTTTTTTTGATACGCACTGTATAACTGTCGAAAAAATCTTTACGCTTGACTGTGCACCACTTACTTTTGATAAGTTCGTGAAAAATGATTTGCGCAGAAATAGTTATATGAATAAAAGTAGACGTTAATCATGCAGAAGCATGGACTTTAGCTTAGAAGATCGATTTGAAGATATCTTACCATTTTATCTTGTTTCCTTGCCCAAAACTCTTCCTTAGAGCGCCACTGCGCCCCCGCCCTGCCAACACACCGAGGCCATCGTGATGGTATCTGCTCTACACGGAGCTGTGATTCACATGAATTGGCTTAGGCTTGAATTTCCTTGTGTCAATCATGGTCAAGCGTGGGAAAAGTGTTGAGAAACAAGTATTAAATAGAATATGAAATGTAAACCCACTTTGAATGATAAAAAAATCAGTGAACAAATGCTGGAGATGACTGAAATAAACTTGTGTTTACATTCTGGTGTATGTCCTCAGATCCCTAGGTAATTAAGCACAACCTTTACCTATTTTAGGCCATGGTACAAAATATGTAATGGTTGTTCTTACCTAGGGTTAAAATGTTCATTTGGTTGGCAAAGTTGTGACAAAATGTTTAAATGTATTTGTTTTATGTCAACTTGCTCAAAATGCAAAAGAAATGTATGAGAAATGTACCGCACGGTCAGTTTGTTTTCGCCTTTTTTCTTTGATAAGGCGTGAAAATAAGCATTTCTACGGGCTTTGCAAGAATGGACAGTGCTCACTCAAGTGTAATATTCTGTCAATTTTTTAAATTTCATTTGATAGATGAGACCCAAACCCAAGAATATTTGTGAACAAAAATTATCCCCATGTTATATATTTTTCAATTCCCAGGACTTTTTCAAAGTGTAAACTTTTTATTGATACGCACTGTATAATAATGACGATGATGGTGATCCACATAGCATTTATATTGCGCCATGTATCTGTTAAAAACATTCATAGGCGCAGGCCCATCCAAAAAGTTAATCACTACACATCTACTATGCATGTATATCAATATCATTCTATGTCTATCATTATTTTTAATGTATACGATATTCATATTTAAAAACGCAGGTCGTCTCCCAATTCGAATCGGCACGTACGGCAACACTCGTGTCTTTCTGCCATGGACGACCACCGGTCTACCAAAGAGTGAGGTTACCATCGCGGAGGCAATGCAAGCTGCTGGATACGCCACTGGGATGGTCGGGAAATGGCATCTTGGTAAGTGATGAATGATGGTGATGGATGGTGGTGACGGTGGTGGTAGTTGTGGCAATGGTGTTGGTGGTGGCGTATGATGATGATGGTGGTGTTGATGATGACGACGATGGTGATGGTGGTGGTGATGATGATGATGATGATGGTGATGATGATGGTGGTGGTGATGATGATGATGATGATGATGATGATGATGGTGATGATGATGATGATGATGATGATAATGGTGATGATGATGGTGGTGATGATGATGATGATGGTGATGATGATGGTGGTGATGATGATGATGATGATGATGATGGTGGTGATGGTGATGATGGTGATGATGATGATGATGATGGTGATGATGATGGTGGTGATGATGATGATGATGATGGAGGTGGTGGTGGTAGTGATTATGACGATTATGATGACAATTTCAAACCTAGCTGTACAATATTTTTAGAAGGAGCTGTCTTCTATTATTTTTTCTTGCGGACCAAACGTTAGGCCTGATAATCTGCTTCCAGAAAATATCTGACAAGCAAAACAAACATTCACTAGAGAATCAGTCATTAATTAGTTTCCTCTTGTGAAAATTGGCAGGCAAAAAAAAAAAAAAAAAACAACAACAACAAGAGAATGATATAATCTCTCTATTTCCCGATACCTGCCCCCTTCTCCCGTTTAAACGACCCTGAATATTTAGGTTAAAAGGAATCATTCTTATATTGGCAGAGTTCATCTTTTTTTTTTTACTTTCAACTCTCAGGATAGCGGCTTGTTTTTTTTTTTTGAATAATATTTTATTTTCTTCCTCTTTCAAATCAATAAGTTTACAATCACAATTCATATAAATAAAGATTCTTTGCATGTATACAATAAATAATCAAACAAATAAATATATCACTATCAATGAGATTACAAATATTTTTAGAATGATGAAAAATAAAGTTAAACTGCCAAATTTCTCTTCCATAACAATGTGAAAGCAGAGGGGAAAAACCCATATCAATCGACAAAAAAAAAAAAAAAAACTTTGCAAAAGATGACTTTTTTCCATGAATAGAATAGAAATAATCTCTTTTGCACATGTTAATTGTACAAGAATAAAAAAGGATAAAAGATTATTTTAAAGGTTAATTAGAGGAAGGTTATTATCCTAAAACGTCCCTACACACTCACCTTACCCCTATACCCCCTCCCCCCTCATCTCTCTCCCCAGACACTCACACAAGCTCACTTCAACTCACCACCACCCACAGCTCCCCCCTCTTCCCCGTCACAAAACTCACACATCCATCTACACACGTACACCCACACACGATGCATCTGCTCTGGTACAACTATCTGTATTTGAACAAATAAACAAACAAAACAAACAAAATGAAGCAACCAATACATCCATAGTATTAAGAAAGGTATGCATTGATTTGTTCCCATTTCCTTAAGTGCACCCCCAGCTTCCCCTTTTAAAAGCTATTTGATATTCCGGATCTCTATACTCTTTAACCAAATGTGTCACTTTCTGTACGGTTGGCAATATTCCCTGTTTTCTTGAACTAAAAATAATATACTTAATTAAGAATATAATACAATTTATTAAAGTTACTCTTGTAGTATTTCCAGATATCCCCATGAAAATTGTTTTCCAACTGTCACTGCCAAGTTCATTCAGTTGAAATATTTTACTCGTCTCTTCCCATAATCGCTTAACTTCACGACAATAAAAAAATAAATGTTGGTAAGACTCAACTTCTTTTTTACAAAAGGAACACAAATTATCTGTCTCAATGTACTACTGGCTTTCTGTATGATGACGCCCTCTCCCGCGCCTGCACTAACCTGGTCGGAACTCGATCGGAATGTATTCACGAGACAAGCAATTAATTAGGAAAATGACAGCAAAGTCTCAAGTTTTCTTTTTTTCGAATACCTTGCAACAATAAAATCGTTTGACTTTTTATCATTTCCCTTATATCGAATTCGAATCCTTTGCCGATCATCCGTTAGCCCGTGAAAACTGCACTTAATATGTCTTTAAAAATGTGGATTATTATAGTTTTAGTCATAGACAATATCATTAGTCATATACATGTAGTCTTCAATACTTAAGAATCGTCATATTACACGAATCTATTTTCAAGTGGACTAGTGACATAGGTTTATATATTATTTTATGCAATGGTGGAATTATGTGATCCAAAGCGCCGTTTTATATATGTTTACTCATTTTTAGTGGTCCTCAAGTATGTCGGATCCATTTCTGATGACTCTTGCTATAGGCCTCGACTGCTTATTCAAAACTGTCTAATAATTTTCTTTAAGTACAATAACATGATAATAGTAAAATGATTGAATATCGCGGTCAGGTCAACATGCAGCTGTGTTTGTATAAGAGTATATACACCACTTCTATTCTATTTTTGTACTTTCAGGAATCAATGAGCACACTTCATCCGATGGGGCCCATCTTCCCTACAATCATGGTTTTGAATTCGTGGGCCATAATCTCCCCTTCACCAATAGCTGGAAGTGTGACGATACCGGGGTAAGTCAGTCGTAGAGGGAGTCTTCAATGTTCCTTTCACTGTTCCATTTGTAAATGATTTTCAAAGAAAGTAAATGTGTCATAGCTAAATTTAGAGCCAGACATCCACGAACGACAATCCTCGTTGGTCAGACTTGGGCATATTACTGTGGAGAATTTTGTTAATTAAGATGAAAAAAAGTCGTTGCGTTTCTCCCCAGAAGACTGCATTGGACAACTCTACCTCTCCGACAAAGATATAAAGAGTTTTCACCTTAAAGTTTGCCATGTCGATTACATCTTTTCTTGCCCAAACTATACTGACACATCTTTTTGTGGTCCATTGATTTAGGATTTTGAGTTTCGAATTTATCAAGTCTGCAGCATTTTGAGAGACATCTCAGCTTTGAAAAAAGTCTTAAAATCTAAAAATAAAAGAATAGATAAGATTCGTTATAGTAAATGTCTAACGGTAAAAAGAACTGGAAATTTGCGTGTGTGATTTAGTGAGAGGCTCTAGACTGGTGGGCGATTAATTTTCTTATCCACCATGTATGTAGAATTAATATAGAATGTTATATTTTCAAGATTACTCTTTCTATAGATGAAAAAACATTAATTTTAGGTTATGATCTGCAAAATTCCAGGAATGTTATGTGTAATCTATTTTGTGTTATTGCTCAATTTGTTATTTATCGAAATTATATAAAAAGCATATTCAAAGGAAAAAAAAACATGATGCAAATTCTTTATGGATTAAATTCAAGCTTACTATGATTATTTATCTAGAAAGTTTATGTAAAAAAAAAAAAAAATAAAAAAAAAAATATATATATATATATATATATATGTTATTGTGAATATCTCGATTAAGAGGATAAAAGAAAAAAATGTATGTAGAATTAAAATAAACGGTTTTGCAAAGATGTAAAAATCAGAAATCAATATTTCTACATATTTGAATTTGGAAACGTCCCTGATGGCAGTTGAAATTGGGAGGGTCATTTACCCTTTTTACACAGGATTTTCTTAGCCCCGGACTATCGCTAACCCCGTACTATCCTTAACCCCGTACTATTTTTTTTCCTTTTTACACATGCCAAATTGTTATTGCTAACCCCGGATAAGGAATACTTGCTTTTCACACACGAAACTCGCTAACCCCGGACTAGTGGTTTTTGTCGATCATTCGTAGTACAAGTACTTCACTCGTACCTTTTTACACACGCTACAATTTCCTTAACCCCGTACTATAGGTGGGGCCAAATTGCCATTTAGCCCCACCTATAGTACGGGGTTAAGCTTAGCCCACTTTCGTTTTACACTAGCGATCTTAACCCCGTACTATCGCTCTTAGCACCGCAATTGCTGGGATAACCCTGCTTTTTTGCAGGGCCAAATAATCCCGTACTAAAGGTGGGGTTAGCCCACTTTGCAAAAATGCTGTGTAAAAAGAAAGTGGGCTAAGCTTAACCCCGTACTATAGGTGGGGCTAAATGGCAATTTAGCCCCACCTATAGTACGGGGTTAAGGAAATTTTAGCGTGTGTAAAAAGGGTAATTATGTATTGTGGCTCTGCATGACTGCAAGGCCCGTTTATTGTAAATTTGCCATTATGGTTACTACCATGGAGACCTTGATTGTGATTGGCTGCTGAACCATGTTACCATGGTAGCTGTCATAATGGCAGAGTTACCATATAGTCGAAACCCCTTATGAAATAGGCCCCAGTCAGGAAGGCACCAAATACAATAACATACAAAATGAATGGGTAACATTTATAACTCCCTAATTTTAATTGCAATCGTTATGAAAATTTCAGCCTTATGCTTGTTTTTATTATTTCTTCACATTTAAAAGAACCGTTTGTTTGCATTTATTTCCATATGAAAATAATAAAATAGATACATGTTCAAATTTAACAAATCGTATTATAGATAATATGACATAATATAGAGGATGGCCCATTTCATAGGTATTAACAAATATAACAAACTTCTACAATTTACTTCAAGGGATTACATAAGAGTACATTGTATCCTCTACAGTCTACATGGTCGAGCAGACATATCTTTCAATTCACCAAGCAAAGTGAATAGACTTTCTATATTTAACCAGTGTAGGGTTTTGGTTCAATAAGCTATTTTTAAGTTACGCTTGACTTGATTTAAACGATTACAAGTACCAAAAGGTCGGCCACAGTTCATAATTCCGGAGGTTAGAATACTTAGAAGGGTCGATATTATTCCGTAAAATTAGGTTCGAATTAAAGTTTGTTTTTCCGAAAATGAAATAAGGTTCGCATATTATTCTTATGAGTTTGATTTTTATTCAAATGTATATACCTCATTTTATCTTCAGGCTATCGATCCGTACTTCATTCTCGTAACTGGGTCTCGCACTAACGGATATTCTGAATAACGAACCTTAGTTCGCTGTCAGATTAATGAATCTTCGGAATAACAAACAGTATTTTCTTTTCGCTTTGATCAACAAACAACGAACGGACGTTCGGCATATTGCCACAAATTTTCAGTTAATGGACACCTATATGCTTTACGAACGAACATCTTCGTAGGGGGCCTATATGCAATTTGCATATTTCTGATTTACGAACCTTCGAAACAAACGCCACGCCAAAATGTGCGTCCACAGGTTTTCTTGATATTATTGACACAAATTAGATTAGATACGAATCATAAAAAAGATATGATCATAGAGGGACTGTCAGTGTCGTCACGTTTCTGTCAACTGCTATAGTCATTGGTCATTAATCTTACGAAGCGGAAAATCCCAGCAGATATAAAGTCGATTTGATCGACCATGCATGCATAGATGCAATCCAATGCTTAATTCAGTTCCGAGGATTTTAATCACCCTATATTGTAATCTGCTTTGCTTTCTTACCTCAATTTTACTTTAATCGATACACATAAAACTCACGGTGGAATGACCCATTATAATAAGCCAGTTCGTAGTTCCTTTCTGCGCATGATCAAAAGTTTCTACGCATGATCAGAGGAAGGTAATTTGTACTAAAGGGACATAGTGGTTTAAAATCTAATGAGATAAGCGCCAACTTTGATGTCTTGATTATTCATGTATTCTTTTGAATTGTGGTTTTCATTTACATCCACAAAAAACAACAATGCGTCCACGAACATGGTTCATTCAGCGTTTGAACACGCTGGACGAAATTGCTGTCAGCAGAGAAGAGCAGCTTTATTGACGTTAAATAAGAAGATATAATTTATGTCCAAAAAAGACTAACATTCAACAATGGTACAATGAAATTGAATCAAACTTCCTTGTAATTTGGTGTGCCAAGTAAAAGGATATTCTCCCGAATTGGAATTCAATAAAAAGGCTGTAATGTATTTAGATGTAAGCATACTTGAAAATAAAATCTGAAAGATTGATAAAATTTGATATCCTGCATGGTTTAGATTAAATGAAATTTCATGTTTTCAAAAACTGTTCGATTAATAAATTTATCATTACAATTGATAAGAGTTTTATTGCTATCAAACAGGATTAACACTGTAACTGAGACAAGGAACTCGGCAAGGATTTGTAGGCAGTAAATTGCCTTAATTCAATAATACTTGATTATCAGAATAGTGGTGGTCGAGGTTGGGGAAGTGGTTTACAGCACAGCTTGCAAAAATACATTGGAGTTTATTATTTTAATGAAACATACGCATCAATTTGAATATATCACATTGGTATTCATTTGTTTGTGAAAAACAAACATGTCTTTAAAAAAAAATCTTGTTCTAGGGCATAGGTGCCGTGCAAGAAATCGATTCCTAAACATTTTATGTTAGTAGTTGGCAGGTCAGATACCTTACAAAACATGATCGCGACACCTTAACATGCTAACGATATTAGCAGTGATTGAGATAAATCATAGGTTGTGGAGTATCCGGTTGGAGTATATGCCTAATTGGCTGGTTAAATAAGTAACGAATCTTAATGTTAGTAATTGTCAGAAATTAATTTGAGATACGAGTCCAACATGATGACATTTCGATCTATAATGTTTTGATACATGACAACATTGTCGTCTGATTGAATGAATAAAATGTAAACAGTAAAAGACAAGGGGAAAAGAACCAACCAGGTTAGGTCCTAGATGTGCTTAGTCAGGTATTTGTAACTTTCCCGCGAAAAGAGCGCGAAACGCGAGCTGAAATTATTTAATATTCCGATCAGAAACAGGTGAATTTAAGCACTATTTCAAGCACTGTGTAGGAAAATTATGAATGGGGTGGGGGTTCTACAAAACGTCATTCATTTTCATTATATTTCTGTCATTCGTCATACCTACCAGATTTCCAGGGGGTGCTGCTTATGGAAAATAACACACGCAGCACCCCAAGGTAAATTTTGGGGGTGCTGAAGCCCCCCAGCACCCCCGCTTCCCAGGGCCATGCATACCTACAATTCTTAAGTGTAAAAAACTGTTTAGAAAGCATGTAATATTCAGTGACTATAATTACTGCCCGACGAAGCAATGAAATTCTTCTTACTTACATATTTGGGTTACACTTCGTAATTCCAAAGGTTCGTAATTCCGAAGGTTCTTTATTCCGAAGGTTCGTAATTCCGAAACACGTAAATTGCCTATACCTCGATGTTCGTTAATCCGAAAACGTAAAAGGGTTCGTTAATCGGAACATTTGTGGCGTTATTCCGAAGGTTCGATAATCCGAAAAAGAAATAAGGTTCGTTATTCCGAAGGTTCGTTAGTCCGAAAACGAAATAAGGTTCGTTAATCATTTCGTTTTCGGACTAACGAACCTTCGGAATTACGAACCTCATTTCGTTTTCGGATTAACGAACCTTCGGAATTACGAACCTCATTTCGTTTTCGGACTAACGAACCTTCGGAATTACGAACCTTATTTCGTTTTCGGATTAACGAACCTTCGGAATTACGAACCTTCGGAATTACGAACCTTCGGAAATACGAACCTTCGGAATAACCGAACCTTCGGAATAACGAAGCTTCGGAATTACGAATGTATGCGCATATTTGTGAATGTAGCTATTTTTCGAATCCCCTACCCTGTTAAATAAAGTAGATCTATGTTGGCTATTCGATCTTTATTGGGGGATGTTAACAGCGCATTACTTCAAATTACAAAGCAAAATTCGCTTTTATTTGAAAAACAATGAGGTACCACTTTTTCCTGGCATGTTGGCTCGCCGGTATAGAGTGCCGGCTTCAGAACGGGAAGTCGTGGGTTCGAATGACTTGCTTATACAGGCCTGCATTATACAACTTTGCATTTTCGGCAATGTTTGTTCGATTATTCACGTATCACTATGACATTGGTACATGCTTTAAAAGCTGTCATAATAATTATCAATTTATAGTCTCCGCCCCTATCCTCCATTTCATTAAACGAAGGAAACGGACAGGTATGCACATATTCGAGCATTTTTTTAAATTGATATTTGAAAACTTTGATATAGCTTGACAATACTATACACAGACTATGCCCTATAATGTCTTATTTTAGCTCATTTTATTTATCTATTTATTTTAGTTTTGTTTTTATCTTGGATCCCCTTGATTTATCTTTACCCTCTTATTCGATTCTTACACATTCTGCTCTTCCATTTTTTCCTAACGTGCGTTCCTCTAAGCCCCTCTCTCTTTCTCTCCCCCTCTCTCACTTCCTCTCTTCCACACATACACACGTACCCTGTCACATCTTTTCCACCTCCCTTTCCACACACTCTTATCCGGGGCATCTTATCTTTCTGTCTATTTCAGCTCCACATGGACTTTCCGAACACGCAAGCTTGCTACTTGTACTACAATGCTACCCTCAAGGCTCAACCGTACCAACATCGCGGTCTGACGCAACTCTTTACGAATGACGCTGTTCATTTCATCAATCGAAAGAAACGGGAACCGTTCTTTCTCTATGTTGCCTTTGCTCACATGCATACCAGCCTCTTCTCCCATCCGGACTTCGCCTGCACTTCCCGCCGCGGTAAATATTACTTTTCTTATATATTTTCAACATAGCCTTCCGTCCTTTTTGTCCTTAACAGTGGGCAATGTACATTTTTATAAATATCTGATTCGCCTATATTCTAATCAAACCAAGATGATATTGCGGCTGTTCGCTTAAAATCACTTTGTAGCACCCATCTCATACGATTGGGCAGCGGAAAACATAAAATATTAGTTGCATGAAGCCGTGGTCGCAAGCTGCCGTATACGTTGCAAGTGCGTGGTGTCTACTTGCAAAAAAAGTTGGTAAAATTTGGCTATCCGTACTTGGTGAATATATTCTCTATACGGATTTAAAAGCACACTGACGCAGACACACCGTAGCATGGTCGCTACAGATTCACCCCAGTATTGGTGACGCGTGTACCCTGTACAGCTTAATATAAGAGCACACCGAGTGAGAAAGGACAACGGCCTCTGTACCCTACCATAGAAATCACACGGACATTTTACGCTGTAAGCAAGTTTTAGCACACGCATGATGCAACTCACTTCCAATTTCATGCCCAAAGGACATAAGAAAGATTAAAAGGGAATCTTTTTATGTGGTGTCGGCATCACCTCAAACTTGAAATAAAAAGTCGATTACCGCTTTGGCACTTACAGAGACCTCATCGTGATAATTTTTTAGACTCTTGGAGATAAGGAGCAAATTGAGGACTTAAAATTTGTAGTAAAGAAAGTATCAAAGAGCAAGTTGAAACTTTAACAGCGTCTGACCCACTTTACTGCGAATCGAGGTAACTGGTATTATCTATTATTGAGCTTATCAGGGGCTATATAAAAAGGAGACGTCATAACAGCCAAATTGCATTAGAAACTGATGTAGCACCAAATACAATATACAGACATTTTCATACTTGAAATATTTTGTTTATGTTCTGAACCCCGCATTTTCCCCAAGATGAATGGAAATTGAAAATTTCATTGTTTTCCTCTTCTCTTATTCTCCCCCCTCCATCTCTCAATATAAAGGTCGCTATGGTGACAATCTCTTGGAGATGCATCAAGCTGTTAAGAACATCACCGATGCTCTAGAAGACAACAAAATCTTGGACAATACTGTGATTTTCTTCATCTCTGACCATGGTCCACACCGAGAGTACTGTGAGGAGGGCGGGGATGCCAACGTGTTTAGAGGTATTGTAGAGTGAACTGTCTTTACATCTTATTCTTGCAGTTGATATGACGACATCTTGCTTGTGATTATTAAAAGAAATCTGAAAATATTCGACTCCGGTGAAAGGAACTTCTGAATACAGTGAGCAAAATGGACAAAATTTGTCATTTTGTCGAAGTTTTACAAAGGGTTACATGATGGCTACAAACAAATATAGGGGTGGTGGCTTCAACAGGGCTACGAAATGGCTAGTTACTCATTGTGGAACTACTTTATTCAAACTCAGATTTATTAAGGAATCCTAGGAATACAACTTTAAAACTCATAAACTTGTCTTCTAGGTGGTAAATCGCTCTCGTGGGAGGGTGGTCATCGGATCCCCTACATCGTCTATTGGCCGGGGACAGTCAAACCCGGTATCTCGAACGAACTGGTCACATCCATGGACATCATCAAAACCGCTGCTGATCTCGGTGGGGCGCCCTCTGGCACATTTCCAGAAGGTCGGGTGGTAGATGGTAAGAGTATCAAGGGTCTGATCCTCGATCCAGCGACTCATAAGTCGCCCCATACTGAAGGATTCTTCTATTACTGTAAGAACAACCTAATGGCTGCTCGACTTGGACAATACAAGGCACATTACAGGTGAGTTTACAGATCTTGGTAAATCAAGGACAGATGATTCGAGTGTTTTTTTGAGAAAAAAACAACATGAAAATTGTTTTGCTCTGTATTTTTTTTAAGATAGTACCCTTTTTGTAATTTGCTGGCAACTCTGTTCTCATCATGACTACCATGTCAATTGATTCATTCTTAGGTGTTTGCTCGAATAGATAGGTTCATCTTAATTGTAAATTGTATTGGATCTGCAGACCAGTACGTCCAAATTAGCCCAGGAAAAGCAGGCCTATCGTAATTTTCGTTTGTTTTAAGAAGTCCATATGTACATCAGATAAAATATGATAATCAGTATGCTGTTCATTGTAGTCCCTTGTGTGCTTTGAATTTCATTTTTGCGATAAACATTAACCCAATGATGATAAACGATTGATTTCAACAGAACCCAACGTGTACTCGATCAGCCCACATACGGTGAGCGCTGCGATGGCGGTTTCCCGCTCGAAGACTACTTCGACTGCAACGAGTGCGAAGGTGAATGCGTGACATTCCACGACCCACCCCTCCTTTTCGATCTCTTCCAAGACCCCGGCGAGGCCTACCCGCTTAACGTGGATCAGTTCGCCGATGAATTGGCCCAGATCCAGGAAGCCGTCAGGGTACACAACGCTTCGTTGGTAGCGGGAGCACCGCTTCTGGACTCCTTCGACATGTCGATCGTACCTTGTTGCAATCAGGACACAGACTGCGTCTGTAACTACACTCAAGATCCTCAGATACCAGAGTGCTACCAGTATCTTATTGAAGTATCCGATAGAAACAAGAACCCGACAACGCCCGCTGTGGCCGTCCCGCCCGTAATTCCAGTTTAAGAAAAAGTTGATTCGAAAAAATGAGAAAAATCCAACAAGAATAACACTAAATCTTTCATCAAAATCGGATGTAAAATAAGAAAGTTAATTCATTTTTTTTTTAGTTTCGCTTAATTTCATAAAACAGTTTTATTCACACCCTGGTAGGTATGTAAATGAGGGAACCGATGACATCACTCACTATTTCTTTTGTATTTTATTTGATATGTCATATATTAAAATTTTCTCCCCGTTGTCCTGTGAAACAAAGTTTTATTCCTCCCTGAACATGAGGTATTACCATTGTTTTAATATTTTATGGTTCAATCAAGTTGGTCCTTAATGTATTATGTAAAAACTAAAATATTGTTTAATTCAAACAAATAAAATACAAAAGAAATAGTGAGTGGAGGGGATTCATCGACTCTCTCATTTGCATGTCACTGAATTGTGCATAAAAACTGTTTTGTGAAAAATAAGCGAAACTGTAAATTGTCGTAACTTTCTTATTCTACATCCGATTTTAATGAAATTTTCACCGTCATGCTTGTTTGATTTTTCTCTATTGATTAAAATCAACATTTTTCTGGGGGTAGACTTGACCTTTAAACAATAAAGGGGTATTTATCACAAATTCAAAGTTTTTTTTTAGAGGGAATAGAAAAATCAGACAATTAAGTAGATAAGTGAAAGTTTGAAGAATGTCAGACAAACAATAAGGAAGTTATGAATTCTTAAAAAGTTGTACAATACATAAGGAGAATTCAAATTGGCTGCATTGGTGATTTTATAGTGATGTATGGCAAGGATTACTCTTCCATTTACTCTGTTTCTGTTTATGGTAACTCCCGTAGGAACTCGGCAGGACAGCTTTTTGCTGGTAAACGCCAAGCTATATAACCAATTACACAGGAAACATTTTACGTCTAAATTAATTAAGCATAGTGGCTGACCTTATAGACGACAGAAATGTCGGGCAAAACGACCAAATTTGAGAAAATGGCAGAGCGGGAATTCGAACTCACAACCTTGCGAATATCTGCTCTTATCAGCCACGCTACCTTGGTGAAATAAATGTTTCATTACTGAACTACATGAATTTGTATACAGAGTTGTTTTTGTACCCCACCAAGTCAACAGTTTACGAACGTAACATTTAAAGAGTCCAATGTTCTAACCATTAGACGACCTGACCGGTTAAATACTCCAATACATAAAATGGCAAAAATTTATTTTTAAAGTTTTTACTCCAAATTATATGTTTCTTTCATGGGGACATAATTAACAATGCTACATGCGTTATATCATGAATACTGCGCCAGGGGGTAGAGACTTAGGAGAAAGCCACAAATCCCTTTTTAATTGAATGGCTTATGGAAAATTGTCCCTATACCACATTGTCATAATTTGCTTACCCAGTTCCCAATATAGGAATTTCTGTTTTACTTATTTTTACTTCTCTTTCACACATTTTAAGACCAATGTTGGATTCCCCTTTATAAACAGGAACAGTAGGCCTACGTGTATATTTCGGGGCCACAGGTAGACGTCATGGTTGGTTGTACTTGGATTTTTAAAATAGACCCTAAAAAAGTAATCATCCGTCTATCTCACATGAGGTCTCATAGTCCGTCTCATTTTTTGTCGGGCCCCGCTCCCTCCGTAATCCCTGGTAAATTATATTTTGATGATAAAGTTACACGTTTCCAGAGTTTATATTTACCCTTTTTTCTGAATTTGGTAATTTTGATACCCTTTTTACTACACGCGAGCACATAACCCCTTAACGTGAAGACAACATTATAAATGTCGACCCCCCCCCCCGTATATATACTTTACAAGCTTTGTTTTTTAGTGGATCCCCCTCATTTCCATTTAAGCTCTATATTATACTGTTTTTTCTGGGTTTTTTTTTACGAAGTAAGAATGCCCTTCTGTAAAATTGTACTTGATTTGTATTACTTTATATTACTTTGTATTATGTTTTGAATGGAAATGAAATAAAAGAATTGAATTGAATTGAATATCCCATATTTCAGAGATCGTTGTATTGTCAATCGAAAGAGAAAACCCCTATACTAGCTAGTGTCATCACTACTTCCGAATCAAGATATTGCCCATCTTAAGCATTATTTAATCAGAGATTTACTACTGCATTTCTGGCGTCTCGTCTTTTTAGTACATATAAACATGATAAAAAGAGTATTATACGGTATATCTTCCAATTTAAAATATATGAGAGACTATTGTGTCCCTGTCTTCTATTCATGGTGGAAATTTTCTTCCCTATACAAGCCCACATGGTATACTAGATTTTCATTTATATTCTTGACCCATTCGATTCGTGTCTTACGGCTTTGTTGCTCTCATGATGAAAAAATAGGCCTCAAAACAACTATTCCCAACATTAATTTGCTATCCTTTCTTCTGAGAAGGATCAAGATTCCGCGAGATAAGAAAACTTTGACCACGCCTACCAGTTTCGTATGCTTTACTACCCCGTTATGATTGAATGAATAAAAATGACGGTTTGGGAGAAAATGCGTAATCTGTAGGGGAGGGGGTTCTGATAAATCTTTATTGTAAACAATCCCTACAAAATAGTCCCAACATCAATTTGATTTTGATAAGTTAAATAACCCGAAACATAGAATAAAAATATGAATTAAGAGTGTGTCACGTTGTAGTCTCTATATTTTGCGTACATATCACCAGTGTTGTGCTAGAATCTTAGTGAGATTGTGAGATTAGTATAACTTTCTTTTCATATCAGTTCTCAGGGACGGCGGCGGAATAGGGGAGGACGTCTCAAATGTGACGTCATCGATTTTTTTTTCCAATGGATTTCAATACGGATTGACCAACGGAATTGAAGTTTCGACCCAAACCTACTGGTATATTCTTACCAATAAATTGGTTTATGTTGACCATTTTTGTGGGTCCGACACAGGGCCCTGGGAACGATTTTTTTAATTGGCAGGGGGTGCTGATGTAAATTTTGACAAGCAAAAAAAAAAGGGTTCACTGCAAAATTAAAGGAGAATGAAACCTTTGAAACCATATCAAAGAAAAAAATCAAAGAAACATATTGTTGAAAGTTTGAGGAAGATTGAATGAATAATAAGAAAGTTATGAGCATTTGAATATTGAGATCACTAATGCCATGTAGATCCTCCCATTGGCAATGCGACCAAGATCTGTGATGTCACACACGTACAACTCCCTCATTACTTTAGTACTTATTTCACTTTATATTCTCACTTTTATAGAGTATATCACAAGGTGAGGTGTTCTCTTTATGAGAGGACAAGTACAGAGGTTCCACAACATTATATCATTGATGAATCGTTTGTCATATGATTAGAATGAGCAAAAAGAGATGTTTTTGGGGTATATTTTCAGTGTCCAAAAGGGGAGAGTTGTTCATCTGTGACATCATAGATCTTGGTCGCATTGCCAATGGGAGGATCTCCATAGCATTAGTGATCTTGACATTCAAATGCTCATAACTCTTCTATTGCTAGTCCTATTTTACTCAAACTTTTGTTGATCGTATTCTTTTATTTTTTCTGCTTTCACAAAAGCTAAGTTGCTCCAAGAGTTTCATTCTCCTTTAAGGTAATTTCGGTCTCGAGAAATTTGAAAAGCAAAAAAAAAAAAAAGGTTTCACTACTAATATAGTTCATTTTGGTTACATTTCTCAATTCTTTAACCCCTACCAGAATTCCTAGGGGGTACCGCCTATCAGTGTTGTAGTCAAGGCTCAAACCTCCAAGGCCAAGGCTTCAATACATAATGCCGAGGCCAAGGCATGGAAACCCAAGGCCAAGGCCTGAAAACCTCAAGGCCAAGGCCAAGGCATTTCAAACTTTCAATATATGGAACAATGAGACAACAATGGTTAGGCGGCAGACACGACACACAGGGCAAAATGTATAAAAGTTGTGAGCGAGCGAAAATTTTGACCCTTGTACTTGTAAACAAAAATAATTTCATGATAGACTTAGACATAGTATTAAAATAATAATATACATGTAGTTACCTTTGTACATTTAATACATTATTTTTCTAGGCGATTTGCAATAATTATTATTACCACGGTCATCTGATCCTGGCATGCCTATTCTCAACGTATGTCTTTCTCCACTCCCTGGGACAGGGGAGGCAGAACTTTTTTTTTTGGGGGGGGGGTCAAAGCAAAAAAATGCACTTATAAGTCAAAATGAAAGCATTTTTGAAGAGATTTCTAATTGATAAGACAGATATAAGTCAAAATGAAAGCCTTTTTGAAGAGATTTCTAATTGATAAGACAGATATTTTGATTTAAGCTTTACTTTTTGCGAGAAAGCATAGCGAGCAAGCGGTTTTGAAAAAAAAATCAATTCTGAAGTTGTAAAACTCGATTTTCGGTCAATTATGGCCCTAATCACTGTTAAAAGGGCATCCTTGCGAGATGTTGCCAGCACGAATCACGAGCTCAAACTTCTGGACATTTCGTGTAATAAGGAAATGAAAATTAAATATTTCGAGCTGTTTTTGTAATCATGAAAAAGATATGCATCTTACTAAAGAATTAACGCGAACGCGAATCGCGAGCTGAAATTTTACTGACCAGAAAAGGAAGCTGTTCTGGACTGCATTTAGTGACTCATAAATAGGATACATAACTCACCAATAAAAATTTGTGATATTCTAACCTGAAAACTGGACATTCTACGCATTTTTTTTTTGTAAATGGGAACAGAATGAGTACCTTATTTATGCGACCGCGATCGAAAATTTTGTGATTTTCGAATCTAACATGTATTATGTTTTACGAAAAAAAGGTATTTCTTCTTGAAAAAGGGCATCTTCGATTTTGGAAAACGGGCATTTTTTTCCTACAGAAAATTTTTCAGGGGGGGGGGGCAAGAGAGCACAAAGCGCAAGTTGAAATTTTCAAAAGCTGACCTGAAAATGAGTAATTTTTGGGACTCTTGTCAGTTTTCATGGTTTTTTCTGCTTACAACCAGTACTAAATTTCAATTCTCTTTTCTTGTATCTTCTACACTTAATTTACCTCAAAAACCGGAATAAAAAATACTAAAAAAAATAAAGTTATGTTCAAAAGGATATAAAATAAACGGGGCACACCCCATACCGTTAGTTGGGGGAGGTTAAATCTTAATTATTTCTTAAAACAATAAAATAGAGTTTTCTATGAAACCACACTGACACAAAAGCAAATATTTTGTTTGTTTCCTTGAAACTGTAATGAAATGAAATTCACTGTTGAACCATATGTTTAAAAATAAGTAACCTTTTTTTTACTCTGTTTTGTCAATCTGAGACACTTGACCCTCCCCCCCAAAAAGAAAAAATATATATACAATTCAATTAGATGTATTGCCTATCAACATATTAATTGATTTAGCAGTATATTCTGCCAAACCAGCTCCCCCTTCTCTCTATCTCTCTTCCCATTCTTCTGTCTCATCTGTTTAAAAAATATCAGACCCCCTCCCCAGAAAAAAAAACGAGAGAGACAAGAAGTTCCACCACCAAGAATAAACTTATAAAAGGAAAGGATTTAAATGTGATATCATTTTCTTAACATATTGTCACAATCTATCACAAAATTAGCTTTTCTTATAGTAAGAAGGTGAAAATTTTGCTCGCTTGCTCCCTTCAACTGCTTTCAAATTTTTTGGGGCAGAAATTTTGCTCTATATGCCATGCTTGGCCCCTCGAAATTTTTGGCTCATCATGCCATTGACATAGCCCATTTGGAAATTACAAAATTGAAGACTGTGTTCAAGTTTACCAAATCTTTTCAGAAAATCATTAAGACTTAAAACATTCTTGTTGGTCAAAGAAAATAATACAAGGAAAATGCTAATGGAATAGAAATCAACCTTGTTATCATTCTTTAGAGTTACATGTAGCTATTCTTAAAATATGAAAATTGTTGTCAAAATTGCAGTCAGATCTGTCAGAAATATTCCTGTCATAAAATCACTATATTCTTTATCATTATTATTGATTTTGCCATTATCATAATTTTTAAACAACATATTACCAATAAATAATGTTATTTTTCATCACTCTGTTTTCTTTGTTACATAATTATGTGATGATAATTCTTGATAATGGTGATAATTTAAATTGATGGCACTGCTATTAAAGTACACCTACTACTGCTACTGCTACTGCTGACTGGTAGTATTGACCATTAGTGTCATTAGATACATGTACAAGTACAAGATACAAAATGCCTTAAAAAAGCCTTGAAAATGCCTTAAAATTTCAAGGCTCAAAATCCTCAAGGCCAAGGCTTGAATGTTCAATGCCAAGGCTTTTAAAAAGTAGGCCTTAAGGCCAAGGCCGAGCATCAAGGCACCACAACACTGCCGCCTATGTATAGAGAATAATACACGCAGCACCCCCAAAGGAAAATTGGGGGGGGGGGTGCTTCAGCACCTCCTGCAAACCGGCCCGCTTCCCAGGGTCATGGTCGGACACAATTCAGCAACACATTTGGCAATTTGACCAATCATTTTCAAAACACTTAAATGTTTCTAGATTTGCACGACCAAGATCTCTCTTTTCTCATTCTATCTTTCTTCCCATTTCTCCCGCTTTTTCACTTCTTGAAAAATAATGGGGGTAGTCAGCGCCTGCCACCCCCCCCCCCCTGAGGCACTGTCCCTTATATTTTTTCTCTCTATTGAGCCAGTTATTATAGAGCAGGGAACTCGCACTTCCTTGATAGGAGTGGACAGGATTGTTGATGTACTGTACAACAACGAAAAATACCTTACGGGGAGTCTGCAGGCACAGACCCTGATTGAAACTTTGATCAACAAGTTGGTCTCCACGCAAAGACCAGAACATACAAAGCATGCTGTTTCAATTCAACGAGAGGGCCTTATACACAAGGCATAATAGGCTGCACATTCAGGCCCTTAACTCGGGCGAAGGGTTTCCACAGCAGACAAACTTACTGGCGTCATCATGATTTTTGTTTTGTTGTGTTTAGCAGTCTGATAGACCACAATGGTAATCGCGTTTTAAGTGATGAAGTGGCTTCTTTAACCACATCATGCCATTTAAAGCGATGGTCCGGGCTGAAAGTATTAATAGCTTAACAAATAGAGTAGAATTCACTGAGCAAAATGCCGAAAATTTCATCAAAATCGGGTAACAAATAACAAAGTTATTGAATTTTAAAGTTTAGCAATATTTTGTGAAAACAGTCGTCATGAATATTCATTAGGTGGGCTGATGATGTCACATCTCCACTTGTTCTTTTGTATTTTATTATATGAAATTAGGTTTATTCAATTTTTTTCCTCCAAGAACTTGACAAATTGGATTGACAATTGATTTAGTGCATTAGATATTTATTGCTGCAACTTATTGCATTATAAGAGAGACATATTATTCACACAAGTATGAAATAATGAAAAAAATATGATTTTATGTAATAACATAAGAAAACGGAAAGTGGAGATGTGACATCATCAGCCCATCTAATGAATATTCATGACGACTGTTTTCACAAAATATTGCTAAACTTTAAACTTCAATAACTTTATTATTTGTTATCCGATTTTGATGAAATTTTCGGCATTATGCTCAGTGAATTCTACTCTATGTATTAAGATGTAAATATTTTCAGCCCGGACCATTCCTTTAAGTATATCACCTATAGTGCACAAGAGGAAGGAGAGGAAAGGGAGGAGAGAGAATGAGCAATCTAATTCATTTCATTCACCGTAAACCACATCAGCGATTAATTCATTTTGGTTCTAGAAATATATAAACGGAAGATTATCTCCCTGTTCTCTTATTGTCTTTCTCCTTCTTTTTCTTCTTCTCTTCTCTTCTTCTTCTACTTCTTCTTGTTCTCCTTCTTCTTCTCCTTGTTCTTGTAGTTCCTCGTCTTCACTTCTTTTTCTAGTTGCTATATTTGTCCTTGTTGGTCTTCCTCTCCTTCGTTCATCCATTCATTAATCTCACTTTATCTTAAGTTAATGCTTGTCGGAATCTTAAAAAAAAGGTTGAAAACAAGTTGATCAAAAGCGAGATCATCGCCGAGGTCTTTTTATGTTCATCCACTCGCTTTTTTTCTTCAGTTCTACACTATAATTTGAGCATGTCTTATTATTCCGTTTTCTTTTTTTCCACTTGTCGCATTTCACTCTTACATAACACGTTTTTTTTTTCTTTATTATCAAGAAAAGTGGGATATCATTCCAGAATAGGTGATTGTGGTCGAAAACCATCTCAAGCTCTTTAGACCATGACTGCGTCGAATTCTTTTGGTTCGAATGACTGTCTGACTATTTGTATATTTTATTTTAATTCATTTTGGCTAGGAGAAAATGCAGATAATCTCCTGTTGATTTTGAGAGTTAGTAGTTTGTAATTTTATATTATTTTCTTATATTATTTGTTTATTTTGGTAGATTTGTACTCCTTGTCACGAACTACGTACCACCTATTATCATTATTATTGCATTTTTTTTGGTTCGATCTCAGCAAACTTTTTCCAGGTCAAGATAGCAACGAGGTGCATTTGTTTTGTCCCGCGGAAGCCCTACTTAACATACGTGGGTCACATGACACATTATAATCTGCCACAGTTCAGATGGTGGGTACAATATATATACATACATATATATATATATATATATATATATATATATATATATATATATATATATATATATATATATATATATATATATATATATATATATATATATATATATATATATATATATTTATTTATATAAAACGTAAGATCGATCGGGTCCGTTGTAAAATCATCTTATCGATAGAACTAAATTCCTGTATTAGAGGTGCCGTGGCCGAGTGGTCTAAGGGGCCTGTCTATACATGGAAAGTCCGGGGTTCGATCCCGGCCGTGGCACCTATGCCCGTGAACTAGGCATTTAATCTACAATATTCCAAGATAGAAGAGGCATAACCTTGTTTTTTCATATATACCATATTTTTTATGGTTTCTTGTCAATTCGAGGGTGCTGATTACGAATCTGAATGATGCCACTCGTGTAACCTTGCATTTTATATTGGAACATGCAGGCTATCGCGCATGTTTTAGATTTAGACCTAGAATCTGGGCATTCTGAATACATTTGTTTAATGGAACTTTATTGAATACACGAAGACAATAGGAACTTGGCAAATCAAACAATGTGACCACGCAGCATGAGCTTGAAATGGTGATATGTAGACCATAAAACATACATTTTACAGAGCACTTAAATTTGTAAATGAAAAAAAAAGCTCGATGTCCGAGCTAAAATATGTTTTGTGTATTGACTTCAAAACGTGCTCCATGTCAGCTCCATATCAGCCTATTGAGCAAGATATGAATCTCATCGAACAAGCTATTCTGGCACGAAGCGCAAGCAAAAATTTTATATAGTAACATGAAAGATTTGTTGGGTTTTTTTTTTGCAAGTCTTCCCCTCACATTATTTCATTCACTCGTCTTCCTCCTTTATTTTCCTCTTCTTTTTTCTTCTGTCTTTCTCCTTCTTTTCCTTTTTCTTTTCTTCTTTCTCTGTTTTTTTCTTTTTTTGCTCTGCCAATTTTTTTCAGGGGGGGGGGGCACCTGGGGGCACACCAAATCTCTCACTAAAAATCACAATTACTTGCATTTAGTGCTCACTTTTGTGAAATTTAGTTTTCCCTATTCATATTGTACACAACATAGAATACAGGGGTCTATGGCGGCCATTTTGAATATCTAGAAAATATTTTTTGTCAAAAATCGTTTTTTAGATAGTATTTTACTCCTGCAACACAAAAACATTTTATAACCAATGTGCGGGCAATTTTATGATTTTCATAGGTATAATTTGCATATTTTGGCGGCCATATTGGATTTTGCCCATTTTCGGAAAATGCTCAAGGTTACACAAGTGGCATCATTCAGATTCGATTCGTAATCAGCTCCCTCGAATTGACAAGAAACCATTAACAAATTATACGAAAAAACAAGGTTTGGTCAGTTTTCTATGGGGCCTATCCTGGACTACAATCAGTGGCGTACCTAGGATTTTCCACAGGGGGGGCAAAACCGTCCGCCAAAAAATTTGACAAGCAAAAAAAAAAAAAAAAAAAAAAAAAAGAAGGTCTTCGATCATAAATAAAGGATTTCGTACCAGAAAAAAATTGACAAGCAAAAAAAAAAAAAAAAAAAAAAAAAAAAGGTCTTCGATCACAAATAAAGGATTTCGTACCATAAAAAAATTGACAAGCAAAAGAAAAAAAAAAGAAAAAAAAAAAAAAAAAAAAAAAAAAAGGTCTTTAAGCTCGTCAGGGGGTTGAAGGTCTTAAAGCTCGTCAGGGGGGGCAAAAAAGGTTTTTCAAGCCCGTCAGGGGGGGCAAAGATACGTTTTTGCATGGTTTTGACTCGTCAGGGGGGCAGAGTGCCCCCCCTGCCCCCCCCCGTAGGTACGCTAGTGACTACAATGCTCTTTTATCGTGCTTTCAAATAAGTGGAAATGCTATATGCATTATTGATAACTAATTGTGCACTTGTTTAAAAAAATCGAGACACGTTGAACACCAACTTTGTTGGCTCAGTCTGTGTCTATCTAAGGATGTTATTAAACCTAGAGGCCAACATCTGTACATGGTACCTTTTAAAGCTAATGATATGGATATTCATGAAGTTCATCATCCAACTGTTCCGATAGTTGTGTCATTGAGCCTGGGATAATTAAAACAAAAACACGACTCATCTTTTTAATGTGTCAGACACAGCGTTGACACGGTATTATGAACCCCAAAAATGCGACATTCCAGATCAATGTGAGCTTCTTGACATTCGAAATACGGAACCTCTGTAATGAGGGATATTTTATGCAGGCTTTGGTTTTAGAACATAGTTTCCTAGAAGGGGGCCGCTCTATGGTGTAACCCTTCTTAATCCCCTCTAATTAATGTTTTGAAAACCAACCATATTAAACAGAAATGTAAATAAATCAACACAAAAATTGGCCTTTGTAATTAAATTCGATTCATAATCATAATGCAAACGTTCATGTACAAACATTGTGTATAGTCGACCCCTCGAAAAAAAACTCAATCTATTATTGGAAATAAAAATAACTCATGAATACTCTCTCCAACACCAGGATTTAATAAGCTTAATCGGCATGTTCACTTATGTGGAAGACTTAGTGATTATTGATTAGTGACTATTGATTCTGGATTAAGCTGTGATCCACAACTCTTCTGTTAAATAAACGCGACAAATATCGGATGTATGGACCCCTTTAATTTGTTAAGGGAATATTTCCCAGAACCCCGAAAAGACTTAAGTCGCTCGCCCACTTGTTTCTTACTTAAAGAGGGAGAACTTGATAATATAACATTTGGATTATAAAACCTCAGTCTTATTTGATCTACGGCGGCCGTACGGCGAGTCGAAAACAGCCGTTTTATTCATTTTTTATTCAGAACACCTAGTATGTAGCTATTAAAATATGGCTGTTTTCGACTCGCGGTACGGTTGCCGTAGAGCAAATGTGACTGAGGTATAATGTATGAAGTTATTAAGAACATCTTAGTGAAATTTCTGGGGAAATGGGACAATTAAAAAAAATCATGTCTTGGATATAACATCGTATTATCGAAAACAATTTTTATTATTGACAAATTGGCAATGTGGTTTTTAAGAAAATCATGTAATGTTATTCTGGATGTCGCAAAACCCTTTCCCTGTTTGCAGAAATTAAAAAAGGAAGCAAATGTCAGTATCATTAAAGTCCCTTTTCTTGTAAATGAGGTACAATAGAACTTATCACTTGAGAGATGGTTCGGTTAGCTCTGACGAGAACTTTTCATACTTGTATATAATTTAGCATGCAATGATGTGTGAATTCCATTTGATCTTGCGATTCTTCTTAAACATGTTTAATTCATATCCTACTCAATTTAAGTAACTATTGCATAATTTTCATTGATTTAGTCAAATGCGATTTTTTTTTAATTTCACCAACGAAATAAGTGCCTTGTGATTTACTTGATCTCATCTTTTTGAACATGTTTTTGATGGAAATGTAATTTTATCTGACAATAGATTGGATTAAGTTATGGGTTTTATATGAAAATCATAGTGGCCTTTAAATCAAAATAAGCGGATTAAACCGACCAGCGAAAGTTATTCACTTCACAAAATGACCAGACAACCCATTAAAATGATCCATTGCGTTGAGGTTAGTAGAGCTTGAGATTATCGAGTGGTTCTTCGTTTGATGGGACTTCATAAAACGCCCTTCTCGAGTGTTGGATTCATCACATCGTTGCATTCTCCCGTTAGAAGAAGACGAAGGTGAAACGAGATGGCGCGAATGTTTCTTGGAAGTGTTCTCCTTGTAGTTCTTGGACTGGCGGCAGGTCAAGACAGCCCGTCCCCCGATGCTCTAGCAGCCTTGCTCGCTCAACTTCAAGCTGGTGGCAGCGGGGATGGCTCTGATCTCCTTCATCTTCTGGGACAGACTGGGCAGCACAGAGAAGCGTTGACACAGCCGAATGTCATCCTCTTCATCGCTGATGACATGGGAGTCGGTGACCTGTCCGTCTATGGTCACCCCACCCAGGAGCCAGGCTTCATCGATCAGTTGGCTAACCAGGGAATGAGGTTCACCAACGGATATGTTGGAGACTCGGTATGCACTCCAAGCAGGTCCGCCATAGTTACAGGTAGGATCAAAATACAATTCAAACAGTATGGGCTAATATTTAGGTTCCTCTGCTATTTTCTATTCGAAATGTTCAATCATCATCATCATCATCATGATCATGATGAAGATGATGATCATCATCCTCATCATCATGATCATCATCATCGTCATGATCATCATCATCATCACCATCATCATCATCATGAATGCAAACTCCAGTCGGACATCACTCATTTTATGTTCCAACAGAATTTTGTGGAAAGGTCTTAATCAGATTTATAGACACCAAACAGCTACCGTGACTTGAAGTTGGGATAAAAACGGTTAAAACAAATATTTTTTCTGTTGCCTTTTTCCTTCGGTAACTTTTTGAATTGAAAGTGGTTTTATTGTTTCTTTCATTCATTCAGTGTAATTGTAAATCATGATATTAAAGAATTGTTTTAAGAAGCGACCGCAGGTTATATGGGGTATCGAGTGGCGAAGGTAAATTGCCAATTCGCCCACTGCCAACTCGTCCACTCACCACATGGTCTACCGTCATGTAGTCTAATCCCATTCTGTCCATCAACATTTCGTCTAACAACCATTTTGCACAACTAGCACTTTAGTTTAATTAGACCAAATGGTATATTGAGTAAATGGCTATTCATTGAACCACCAACTGGTTATTAGACGGAATGGCATTAGACTAAAAGTAAACCATGTGGTGAGTGGACGAACTGATGGTAGACCAAATGATAGTAGACGAGTTGGCAATTGAACGAATTGGCATTAGACGAATTGGAAATAAACCTTGGCGAAACTAGTTCTTCTTGCGCCTACCTCATTCTCCCTTTTCCTTCTTATCTTTCGATTTCTTCTCTTTCTCTCCATCTCCTTCTCTTCTGCTCCCCCTTCTACACCAACGTTTTCATTTACTTTGTCACAGAAAATGAAAATGAGGTGCGCCCTTAACATAATTATGTGTGCAGCCCTTAACTGTTAACATATATGTGCAGACAGTGGCGTACCGTGGGTCACGGCATTGGGGGGGGCACCAGCAAAAATTTTGAGTCGCTCAGTGAGCGCGCAAAGCGCGCTCAATTACCTGGTATAGGCCTATTGACCTTATATAGAGACATTTTAAGGACTGTGCCATTTAACGGATATGTAATGTATCTCACTGATCAAATGATGCGAGCGCGAAGCGCGAGCTAAAATTTTTGGAAATTCATACCTAAAAAGGGTCAAAATAAGCTATTAAATAAAAAAAAAATACGTATCTGTCTCGCTAAACAAACAATGCGAGCGCGAAGCGCGAGCTGAAATTTTTGTATTTATTGACCCCAAACAGAGACAGTTTAAGGATTGTTTTTTAGAAATCAAATAAGAGAATACATATCTCACCATACTCATCTAATTTGAGTGCCAAGCGCTTGCTGATTTTGTTAGAAAACATGAAACACCTTTTGTAGTCATTGTAATCATGATTAGAATACGCATCTCACTAATCAAATATTGCGAGCGCGAAGCGCGAGCTAAAAATTTAGGAAATTCAGACCTGAAGAGAAGCATTCTAAGGCTTGTTTGTAGGAATTACGAAGACCATACGTACTTCACGTACAAAATGATGCGAGCGCGAAGCGCGAGCTGAAAATTTTGTATATATTGACCCCAAACAGGGACATTTTAAGGACTATTTCTTTTTTTGAATCCATTAAGAGTATACATATCTCACCATAGTCATCCAATGCGAGTGCCAAGCGATTGCTGATTTTGTTAGAATCACATTCAAACACATGAAGAGCTTTTTGTATTCATAGTAATCATGATTATCATACGCATCTCAGTAGCGCAAAGTGCGAGCTGAAAATATAGGAAATTCAGATCTGAAGAGGGGCATTCTAAGGCTTGTTTGTAGGAATCTATGACCATACGTATTTCACTAAACAAATGATGCGAGCGCGAAGCGGGAGCTGAAATTTTTTTATATTTACATTAGAAAAAGAGACATTTTAAGGACCGATTTCAGGAATTCATGAAGAGCAGACAAATCTCATCAATCCACTAATTCGAACGTAAGCACGAACACGAACAAGGCTTTTTTTTAATAAAAAATATTAAAATGGGGCTATCACTTTAAGTAGTCATGAAAAGAAGCATATGTCACTACATAAAACAATAATAACTCGAAGTGCGATGATATATATTTGGTGCATATTGACTTGAAAACAGGACGTTTTGTTACAACATGATTGTACATGTATATCTCGTTAAACAGACAATGCTAGTACCAGGAATAATGAACAAATAGGCCCTGAGCACATTATGTTTCATAAAGTTATGAAAAAAAAAATTATTATGTAATATAACACAACATATAATATAATATAACATTATAATGTACAATAAATTCTTCTTTCCCCCTACGTTTCTTTCTTCTCCCTCTTTTTCTCCCTTTTCTCCCGTTTTTTTTTTGCCAGCCGATTGGGGGGGGGGGGCACGTGCCCCCCCATGCCCCCCCCGTAGTTACGCCACTGTGTGCAGAGGTGTTGTAACCGTGCGGTCTACATGAAAGTCCGGGGTTCGATTTCCGGCCACGGCAGCGGCACCTCGCATTTATCTGCACTACTCTTTCATAAGGAAGTGAATAAGTTAAGATATGAAACATTTCTTGCTCGGAGGCATAAGTGCCACACAGTTGAGTTCCAAATCACGACTAATCCTTTTGAAAAGTGTGCTCCACTCGAACTGAAAACGATTGGACAGGAGACAGGATAATCGAGTTTTGCCATCGTCCCAAGCACTTACGACGCCGCGCCGCTACCAACTGAGTAAAGAAACAAAATCACCGGGGCACTTTTTTTTACTTCGAAATAAAGGCGTTGCAATCAAGAGGGGTGTGTGTCAAAAGTCTCTCTCGTAGTTTTAGACCTCACCAAAAAAAGTCTTTGTCTTCTTTAATCCATCTGGCTTTAGTTAAGAAACGTAAAGGGATTTCACGGGATAAAGAGATTATGAACTAATATAATGCTATTGATTTCGGATTACCAACTCTATCTCTTTTGCCCATTGTCATTCTGTAATCTTATGACGCAACATTATGTTGCATCATAAGATTACAGAAAGTAAGAAACCAAGAATATACGAGCCTTGTAATACTGGTAAGATGTCATTGCCATCTTTTAATTGATGATGACGTATTTATCAATGAGTAGCAAGAATGATATTTGTAACTTCAAAATCATCACAGAGATCGATAAGACTCATTATTTCCGACAAATGAATGGCATTTAAATACTGATACCATAATTCCTCAAACCCTATGAAGTAAAACAAACCTCTAGTAGCGCTGATTTTATCATTATCTAGGATCCTTACAGTGTCATGATCCTGTGGAAACATTTGTGATTTTTTAAAGTAAAACTTTATTTACAATAAAACATTTTACAAATAAAAATGTGTAAGCAATGATGCTCTTTATACTTTTAGTGATCGTATTATAACCGTTATTATAAAGACATAATTCCGAAAAGAGGAATGAGGAGGAGGAGAATAATAATAGTGATGATGATAATAATAATAAGAAGAAGAAGGAGAAGAAGAAGAAGAAGAAGAAGAAGAAGATGAGGAGGAGGGGGAGGAAGAAGAGGAAGAAGGTGAAGAAGAAGGTGAAGAACTACTATACGAACCAGTGTGGGCACATGCTCTGACTAAGCGGACTTTAATTACACTTTAATTTAAACATTATTTTATTTTTCAATATGATGGGCCGTCACATGCAGACATGCCACAGTGACAGTAGCAAGAAGTATAGTAGTAGTAGTAGTGGTAGTAGTAGTATCATTACTATTATTATTATTGTTATTATTATTATTAGTATTAGTAGTAGTAGTAGTAGTAGTATAGTAGTAGTAGTAATAGTAGTAGTAGTAGAGTAGTAGTAGTAGTAGCCTACAGTAATGTTGTTTTTATTGTCAGATATATAATTTTTCCTCATGAGGGGGGGGGGGGGTCGTGACAAAGCACTAGAATCAACCATCTTTCCAATTACGACAATTTTCCTCAACGGCAAACATTCCCTACTGAAAACCTATCATGTTTCAGTGCCCGACCCCTTCTGAAATTGCGCCCCGGATCGGATAGCCCAATATCTAAATCATATTATAATTGTTCTAAATTCGTTTTCAGGTCGTCTACCTATTCGAACCGGTGTCTACGGGGAGGAGCGTATATTCCTACCTTGGACAGTAACTGGTCTCCCTGAATACGAAGTGACCATTGCCGAAGCGATGAAGCAGGCTGGATACACCACTGGCATGGTTGGAAAATGGCATCTTGGTAAGTGAAGCTCGTGGCATTTCGTGCTTCGCAAAGGGTACCCCAGAGGGGTACCAAAGTCGAAAAATGGCAAATATAGCCCGTTTACATATCCTCCACCCGCCAGACCTACTCAGAGTTTATATACTGCTCTTTTGTAGTTCAGCATAAAACCACAGTCCTAGTACCCCTCCCGTCATACCATCCGGAACAACATTTTACGACGTTTCCAAACTGGGGCCTGAAAGGGAAGATGGGACTATTACCCATTTCCTCTCTCTCTCTCTATTTTTTTTTTTTTTGGGGGGGGGGTAGGGGGTATTACCGCGTCTCAAAAACCTACCCCATAATGCGACAATATCTACAAAGTGGCGTATAGTTTATTTTGATTTTGGAAAACCGTGCAATTTCTTATCTACTTTATTTTTATTTATCTATCTTATTTGTCAAGCTATTATAGAAGAAATAAGGAACGCATACTTGTCATTAAAGGGGAATCCAGCCTTGGCCATAAAATGTTGTGTTGGGAAGGAGAAAAATAATTAAACAGAATGGTGAAAGTTTGAAAGAAATCGGACAAGCAATAAGAAAGTTATAGCTGCTTAAAAATTGAGATCACTAATAGTATGTAAATTTCAAATTGGCAACTGGGTAAGAAAATTATGACAATGGGCAAGGACAACTTTCCCATATAGGCCATGTACTTTATTATCAGGGATTTGTGGTTTTCTCCTAAGTACCCATTCCCCTGGGGCAGTAATCTAAATATAACCCAGGTAGTATATTGTTTAATGTCCTCATGAAAGAAAAATATAATTTGAAATAAAACTTTTGGGAAAAATGACATTTTAGGCATAATATGTATTGGAGTACATGGAAGAGTAGTCCTTTCCTTACATCACTATGACATCCCATATGCGGCCAATTTGAAGTCTCCATGAGTATAGTGATTACCAATATTTACAACTTTTAAAAATTCATAACTTTCTTGTTGTTTGTCCAATATTGTTCAAACTTTCACCTATCAACTTGTCTGATTCTTCCTTTTCTTATGAAAACAAGTTTTTATTTGGGTTGGATTCCCCTTTAACTCTTCAGAATCTCACCTGATAGGAAGCAACAGCATTTTATCATTCGCAATAATTGTTCTGGTACATGTCAGCAGTTCACCACCCCCTTGAGCATGTTGAGACTTAGCCTCTTTGTTATATACATCTTTGACATATACTGAAACAAAGATATTGAGGTGCCAAACATGGTTTATTGGTCTAAATTTCTAAATAAAAAATCGCTAGAAAGCTAAAAATTTTAACGCTTTTAATTATGAAAAGCCTTTTTTTTAAATAAGTTTTGGAAAATATTTTGAATTACTTTCATATGGGACTTTGATGGGACGTGGCCCTGTCCCATCTATAAGCCAGTGCTACACATATTTCAAACATTTTCTAAGTGATTTATTTATTACATATTTCATTTTTTTAGGAATCAACCAAAACACAAGCGATGATGGCGTTCATCTTCCCTACAACCACGGCTTCGATTTTGTCGGTCACAACCTTCCCTTCGGCAACAGCTGGCGATGTGATGATACTGGGGTAAATTCATTGGTGTTTAAACAGCGTGAAGATTTCGCACCATATTTTGAAACATTTTTTTTATCAATGGTCGAATTCTTGTCGGATTCGAAAGCATGAGCTGTGATTTTGAGTTGACGAAAATGAGACGATAATCAAGTAAACAAAGGTTTGCCATTCCTTTTTTAAAGAATTAAAAGGTTAAGAGTGTATTATCTCCTGGCCACTCAGATACAGTCATACCATGGAGCTATTAAACAATAGCTCGATAAACCATCTGTTCTCCCGAACTGAATTAATATCAATATGTAAGCTGCAAATTAATAGGCCTAGAATGAACGCCTTGCTTCTCTATGAAAGAACACTGAAACAGATTACCAGGAGTGGCGCCAAGGGGCGCCATATGGGGGGGGGGGCAGTGGAGAGGGGTAAAGGAAGAAAGTAGGAAGTATAATATAAGAACGTAAGGAAGCTTTGAACTTCAATCAACTTGTAGAGATGGCGAAATAATTTATCTCGCCAAGTCGACTATGTCAACATGGCGAGATTCGCGCCAAGTAGATATTGAAATAGTTCTATGTCGACGTAGGCCTATCTCGCCAAGCTGACATACACCTTTTTGTATGTCGACTTGACGAGAATGTTTCAAACCGCGTCGAAATCCAATTTTGTATATATGCCGACTCGGGGCGATAAATTATCTCGCAATCTCTAAAACTCAATGGCACTTGTAAAAAGGAGAAGTATGAATCCTTGTATTCACTTCCCAATTGCATTAATATATTCTTTACAGCTTCACCAAGACTTCCCCGATACTAACGCTTGTTTCCTCTACTACAACGCAACCTCAGTGGCTCAACCATTCCAACACAAGGGACTCACTCAGCTCATCCGTGATGATACAATTGGTTTCATTGAAGACAACATCAACAACCCATTCTTCATGTACGTTGCATTCGCTCACATGCACACCAGTCTCTTCTCCAGTGATGACTTCGCATGCACCTCACGTCGAGGTAAAGAGTATTCCAACATCTCCCCCCCCCCCCCCCCGTTTATTTTTTGCTTACCCGTTCTCAATGAAAAAAATCCTTTTCATTCGTAAATCAGATATGCTGCATGGGAAATACTAATGCGTATTACAACAGTGATGTAAAAGAAAATGTATTATTTATAATACATATTAAAGATGTAGGTGGTACTGTAGATGATGGTGGAAAACTAGTGGGAATGACTTATTTTAAGTTTCAGGATTCCGCACCGAAAGTGACCATCGAACGTTGATCGTAGCCAGTGAATGTGAAGTAGATATTAAAATGTTAATAACCATAACATTTCTCCTTTTGATAGGACGCTATGGAGACAATCTCCGTGAAATGGACCAGGCTGTCGAGCAGATCGTCACAACTCTTGTCGACAACGGCATCGATGACAACACCGTCGTCTTCTTCATCTCTGACCACGGTCCACATCGCGAGTACTGCGGGGAAGGTGGTAACGCCAATGTATTCAGAGGTGAGCAATATTGACATTACCTACGAAATTCAGTTGGGTCTGTACACTTTCGGTATAGATTTTTGATACTGTTAAGATTTCATTAGAAAGTCAAAAGGGGCCTAAGCTTTCGATCCTAGCAGAATCTTCGTCGGAGGCAAAATGACCAAAAGATTTCAAACAGAAAGGGTCCTCTGGGCGATTAGCCATGGACCTATACTACATGTAGTAGGTTCGTAGATCAGTTATTTAGGCCTGGTGTCTTTGGATATAGAATATTGTCGGGTTATATCCCTGTTGAACATGTTACAATAGCGAACTGGAGAATATCGATACGGCTTTTCGTGAGACGATTTCGCCGGAAATTTGCCCCATTCTTTTGTTAATATAGTATCGAATACTTCCTAGTATAAAGCAGAAGACGGCTAAAACATGAATTCCCATTTGAAATTTCAGGTGGTAAGTCCCAATCATGGGAAGGAGGACACCGTATCCCTTACATCGTCTACTGGCCTGGAACCATTACCCCTGGTGTCTCGCACGAGCTGGTAACATCCATGGATGTCATTGCAACTGCTGCAGATCTTGGCGGTACAGAGCTACCAACAGACCGTATCTATGACGGCAAGAGTATCAAGGATGTTCTTCTGGAGGGTTCTGCATCTCCCCATGACAACTTCTTCTACTACTGCAAAGATACCATGATGGCCGTCCGCGTCGGAAAGTACAAGGCACACTTCAGGACCCAAGGGGAAAGCAGCCTGGTGGAACTTGGTGCGAAATGCGACAGCGGGTTCCCTCTGGAAGACTACTTCGAGTGTGACGTGTGTGAAGGTGAGTGCGTAACAGAGCACAACCCCCCACTGCTCTTCGACCTCGAGAAGGACCCCGGTGAAGCCTTCCCCCTTGGACCTTGCGGTTACGAAGATGTCCTCCTCATGGTCAAGGAAGCCGTCAGCCAGCACAACACAGAGCTCGTGAAGGGAGTTCCCGTCCTGGATCACTTCAATTTCGACCTCATTCCTTGCTGCAACCGAGAAACCAACTGCGTGTGTAACTACGAGCACGAGCCCGGTGTCGCTGAATGTTATGAGGATCTTATCAAGGTTGCCCTGCGTAATGGAGTGCCTTAAACTCGCTCCACCAGGGATGACAAAATGAATGATTTTGTTCCCTTGTATCATTTCTACCAGTCTATAATACATTCTCTATCATCTAGTGCCTTCCCTCTATTCTATTCCCCTACATCAAGATATTTAAAGGATAAGTCCACCCCAACAAAAAGTTGATTTGAATAAAAAGAGAAAAATCCAACAAGCATAACACTGAAAATTTCATCAAAATCGGATGTAAAATAAGAAAGTTATGACATTTTAAAATTTAGCTTAATTTCACAAAACAGTTATATGCACATCCTGGCTGGTATGCAAATGAGGAGACCGAAAGCACCCCTCGCATTTAATTCGTTTCTTCTTTCTCCTTTTGAGTCCTAATTTACTTCCTTTGAACATACCAGTATTTCAAGATTATGTTTATATAACAACATAGATTGATAACTATAGTTATATCTATTTTATGTCTGGACACAGTGTAGATATTATTTTTTATTGGCTTAGATTATATATTTTATAAAAGATTGTAGCGTTGAAGTTTTTAGGGTTACGTATAATAATACGGAATGCTTTCTGCACTAATGATCTCTCTTTTTGATACTTGCATTTTGTATAAACAAATAAATAAAATCTGCTGTCGGACATCCATTTGTGATTTTGATTTTGTTTTGTTATTGCATACGTGGATGGAGGGGGAGGGAGAAAATGGAGAAAGAGAGGTATATTATGTCTTAATGAAAGAATTGTGTTGAGGTATGACAAGGTGGGAGGGGGGGGGGGGTTGGCTGAAATTTTTTGTTCGTTTGATCTCAAAATCGTGAGATAAATGTGACAAATAGATGGAGAGAGAGAGGGGGGCGAGAGAGGGGGTAGGCGGGTTGAGGGTAGTATATTAATCGGTCATCATTCAGGTCAGTATAGTATGGATAAAAGGATCCCTCAGGACATAATGATTAATAGAATATATAGAGTACAATAGAGTAAAAACAATGATACAAAATTCTGCAAAATCTGATAAGAAATAACCTTGCTAGGGCCTATTAAATTTTAATCTGTGAAAACAGTAATATGCACACCGTAATGATTATTCAAAAGGTGGGCTGATGATGCCTTGTCCGCACTTCCCACTTTCATATTTCTGATGTTATTACATGAAATCATAATTATTTCATATTTTCATACATGTGTGTATGATATGTTTCCCTTGTAACAAAATAAGTTGCGGCAGTGATCTCTTACACATTAAATCAGTAGTCAATCCATTATTCTTAGAGGTCTCATTTGATAAAATAAAAAAGAATAGATGGGGTACAGGGGTGAATGTAGCATTTTGCTAAGAGGGAACTCGACCAGTAGGTTAAGAACTGCTTATAACGCTTAGGAAAATTGCAAAGAGGATATGGATCTCACGGTTTACTGACGGTTGGTCTAATATCACTTAGTCTAATC
This sequence comes from Lytechinus pictus, assembly GCF_037042905.1. Classification (NCBI taxonomy): domain Eukaryota; kingdom Metazoa; phylum Echinodermata; class Echinoidea; order Temnopleuroida; family Toxopneustidae; genus Lytechinus; species Lytechinus pictus. The sequence continues at coordinate 32,765,641 of NC_087249.1, forward strand.
CAGTGGCGGATCCAGGGGGGTGGCGCAGGGGAAGCGCGCGCCCCCCCCTAATAAAAGTAAAAGAAAGAAAAGGCGCTGCTTGAAAAAATAAAGGAAAGAAAAGAAAAGGCGCCGCTTAAAAAAATTATACACTGATATAATATTAGCAACAGTAAGGAAAGACTATCCCCCAGCAAAGCACAATCATATCATCCTCCTTATCTTTTCTTTTAACTACCCTTTTCCCAACAACTTCGCCGGTTAAAAATAATCAGCAGTGCGCTGCCTGCATATAACTGGCGCCAATCAAGAATAATCAGCGCCACCTTAATCTAAATCGGCGCCGGACAAGAATAATCAGCGCCATTTGGTTATAAATCGGCGCCAGTCGAGAAAAATCGGCACTGCCAGAGTCTTAACCGGCGCCGATCAAGGTTAATCAGCGCCACCTAAATCTAAATCCGCGCCGGGCAAGAATAAACGGCGCCATCTGGTTATAAATCGGCGCCGGTAAAGAAAAATCGGCGCTGCCTGAATTCGTAACCGGCGCCGATCAAGGATAATCAGCGCCACCTATATCTAAATCGGGGCTGGTCAAGAATAATCAGCGCCATCTGGTTATAAATCGGCGCTGCCAGAGTCTTAACCGGCGCCGATCAAGAATAATCAGCTCCACCTAAATCTAAATCGACGCCAGTCAAGAATAATCGGCGCCTCCTGGTTCTAAATCGGCGCCAGTCAATTATGAATTGCCGCTGCCTGAATCTTACGTGACGTCGGTAAAAATAATCAGCACTACTTGTTCTAAATCGGCGCCGGTCAAGAATAATCAGCGTCCCCTGGTTCCAATAAATAGGCGCCGGTAGAAAAATGAAAAAGGGCCTATTGCCAACCAAATCTAGATCGGCGACGGTCAAGAATGATCAGCGGCACCTGGTTATACATTTTATTGTTGAATGGTAATAACAAAGCTTATCGCATGCCCTTACAGAGTGGACTGGGGCGGGGCAGTTGCCCACAGAATGACAGATGTCATGAAATCTTTAATTTATTTTAAAAATCCCAGAATCATACAAAAGCGTAGAGCAAATCCTTTAATTTTGATCTTATTTTCCAATGCTTTAATAAAAAGAAGGTCAGTCACTTTTCTTCTTTACACATTCCACATTGTGCCACCTTTATGGCCTTTAGTTTAAGACAGCTACTATAGTGTTGTATGAAGATGATTCGATATTTTAGCCCAAAACTTTGCTAAAACCCGTTCCTAGTACCGGGAGTGTATAATTACGCAACCAGTCGTATATTGAGATTGAGCTACACAACTCGTTCTTTATTTAAAATCGTGCTTAAATTATCCGCTTCTCAGATTGGAATATGAAAATTTTCAGCTCGCACTTCGCGCTCGCATCATTTCTGTAGCAAAACCCCATACTTTTCATGATTAAATAGGTAAATAGAATGTCCCTTTTTCAGGACTAAACGTCAAAAGAACTTCCGCTTCGATTTGCAATAATCTTTTGCTGGACACAATCTTGTTCTTTATTACAAACGTCTATTAAACTGTAATTTTTTTTCAGATCGAAATATCAAAATTTTAAGCTCGCGCTTCGCACTCGCATCTATTGTTTTTTTAGATACCCATCTTAATCATTGGTACCAAAAATGCATAGAATATCAAGCTTTCTGGTCAGAATATAAAGAAATTTCAGCTCGCCCTCGGCACTCGCATTATCTGTGTAGTGAGATATGTATCCTCCTCATGAGTTACTACAAACAGTCCTAAACAGGCACCTTTTTCCTGTTTTCAGGTCAGTATACTAAAAACTTTCAGCTCGCGCTTCGCGCTCGCATTAATTTGTTGGTGAGATATGTGTTTCTATCTCATGAGTCATATAAATATATATATGTATATGCATATGTGTGTGTGTGTTTGTGTGAGTTTGTTTGTTTTGTGTGATATCGAGCGCCTTTGGAAAGTTGATTCATGATTTTGCCCCCCAAATCTTAAAAAAAGGACCGACGCCCCTGTGTATATTTATATATACATATAGTAAAAAAACTTGTATCTCTATTAATATACAAAAGTATTGGCCTTATCGCAACAAAAGGGTTAATACACGAGATTTTGAAATCGCACATAACATGCATGATAATTTGTGTTACTTTTTGCTTGTTTCTTACTTTAATAAGTTTTTCAATCTCTCTCTATATATGTTTTAGAAAGATTATATGTTTAAATTGATGTATATTTATGTTATAATGAGATATGTTTAAGTGGACTTCATGGAATGGTCGTACGCAGCAAGGGGGAAGGGGGGGGGGGCACATTCGCGATCTGTTGTTGTGAAAAACAATTTGTTTTCCTTAACATTTCATGAAAACTATGAAAAATGTGCAAGTGAGATGTGCACCAAATTTTCGAGTCTTGCCCCCCCCCCCGGAAATATTATCTGCGTGTGGTCATGCAAAATGGCATGACTGGAAATCCTACATTTTGACAAGAGCATTTGACAGGGTCAGACTTTACCCCTTTTTCAACATTTTCTTTTATGGCGCCGGTGAAGTGCAAAAATATGTGCGCCGCTCGGCAGTGCGCCCCCCCCCCTTTCACCAAAAGCTGGATCCGCCTATGTAATCTTCAGATGGGCTAACAACATTCGGGCTAAACCCACTAAGTTCAATTCTCATTTGGTCTAATGACCACTTGGTCTAATAGCTATTTGGTCTAATTCCCAGTTGGGCTAATCGTCACTTGGTCTAATTTTCATTTGGTCTAATTGCCATTTCGTCTAATGAATTTTATTGTCACTTGGTCTAGTTGCATTTGGTCTAATACTAGTTGGTCTAATTGTCGGTTAGTCTAATATTAGTTGGTCTAATGCCAGTTCGTCTAATCCTCACTTGGTCCGTTATTCATTTGGTCTATATGGCAGTTGGTCTAATGTGCAGTTGGTCTAATTTCCATTTCGGCTAATTTCTTCTTCGGCTAATTTCCACTTTGTCTAATTTCCAGATGGTCTAACATTTATTTCGTCAACATGCCACTTGGTCTGATTTCCAATTTGTCTAGTTTCCATTTGGGATAATGGTTTGTTGGGATATTCCCATTAGGCCATCATACATACAGTTTATTCATGATATTTGTGTTTTTCTTTTTCATTTTTGAACCTGAACACTGTAGAAAATGTTTACGTTACCCATAATCCATTATTTGAATTGAACAAGGAACACCTTCCTTCTTCATAATCCGGTCATTCCGATGTAACATCTGTGATATAATGATTATGAGTATGATATAATTTTCAGCATCATATAATCGATATAGGCCTAATTATAAGAATTACATTTGATTAGAATAGTTCATTCGATGAGCGACTACTATATCTCGTCATCGGTAGTCCTTCACGGAGAGGTTGCGCCGGCCAACAGATACCCCGGCTCTACCCCTCCGGATCCTGGAGATATGTATCAACTGATGCATGGTGTATTTATTTATCCATGACCATATTTGTTCATTTCAGATTAAATTTAATCATAATGAATGATTTTATATTACTAATTGGACTAAATGGACATTTTAGACCAAGTGTTAATTAAACCAAACGATCATTAGACCATATGACAATTAGACAAAATGATAAATTAGACCAATTGACGATAAAAATAGCCCAACTGGTCAATAGACCATTTGGCTATTAGACCAAGTGGTCATTAGACCAATTGGATATTAGTCCAAGTGGAAATTAGACTAAATGGAAAATAGACCAAACGGTCATTGGACCATATGACAATTGGACGAAATGAAAATTAGACTAAATGGAAATTAGACTAAATGATTTCAGCCTAACTGCTCATTAGACGAATTGGATATACATGTAAGACCAAGTGTGAATTGGGCGAATTGGATATTACACGAAATTAGTTTAGACTATGTGAAGTTGGACGAACTGGTAAGTAGACCAAGTGATATTAGACCATCCGATAATTCACCGATTTGACGCAAGCTGACTTTCATTTTTTTTTCGATTTAGACCTAAAAACGGGACATTTTTAAAATGGAAGCCCATTTCTGTGACAGATTGTAACATAATAGTCCCAATACTTCTGTATGTAATCCTCATCCCTTTCATTACCTTTTGATGTCTTCTTCTTCATTTTTTCTTCATGTTTTAATGATTGGGGGGGGGGGGGGTTACACAGCCTCTCCCTACCCCCACCCCACCCTCTGCACGCTTTAGATCGTCACCAATTGTGATAATATTGTGCGAGATATAAATGGTGGTAATCATTCTTTCAAAATCAGGTATATTGCAATAGCGCCAACTGTAATTTGCTAATCGAAAATTCACAACGATCATGAGATCCTGTAATATGCATTTTCTGTATTCCCCCTTTTTTAATCTGCTGCATTAATTTTCTCAAATATACTTCTTTGAAAGCTATCAAGATCAAATGAGGGGGTTGTTTCAATGCACCAGAATAAGCAGGCGGGTAATACCCTAATTATCTATCCACATTACAGGATAATAAATATAAATAAAATCCGTTAAAAGGCATATCTATTCATATCAAATAGGAAAATCAGAAGGCCCGGGGCTATACAGTGCATGCGTATACAAAAAAAAACGGGACAGTTTTGAAAAGTCTATAAAAAATTGTTTCAAATTATGATATCTATACTTTGATGTTAAAGATGCTCTGAAATCTTATCTTTGAAATGCAATTAAAAAAAAGTAATTTTGTTCATGCTTGAGTTGAACACGGGACGTTTTTGTCGTGGGTTCAAAAAGAGGCTTGCGCCAGAATGGCAGAATATGAGTAATATGATGATCAGACTTTTTGCTAATTAGCAGACTTTCTCTTAACCTTTGCATTATCTGTGCCATAATTTTCGAACTATGCTGTCAAATTTTATTTACAAATTTATTTATTTACTTGAATTATTTTTGTTTTTTCATTTAAACTTCTTTTACCTTTGAATTTTCCGTCATATAAGTATATAAAAAAAAAGAAGATTTTTCGTCAACCCAAGCAAGAAGATTTGCATTATTGATTGGGAAAACTATTGGGAAAATTATTCAAATCCTTTTATTATGTGAAACAAATTATGTTATGGTACCTTTAAAAGACATGAATCCATTTTTCAAGGGGTTATTGATTCCTTGACCAAGTTAATTATATGCTTGACAGGACAAACAGGAAGGGCCTGTCTTTCAATGGCAATGGTGTATTGAGTCAATTTTGAAAGAGCTAGATATGGCAGATCGGGTAAAATGTATTCAAAAGTGAGTGAGCGAAGCGAGCACGCAAATATTCCCACTTTTTATTACAATATCAAATTTTGTGATAGATTTTGACATAATATTCAGAAGATAATATCACATTTTACTTTCTATTTTTCCTTTTATTCCCTTTCCCTTTTTTTTTCTTGATCATGATTATTCTTTCAATTGGGGGGGGGGGGGGGGAGAGCATCCCCGAGCCCCCGCCCATTTGTATGGCAATCCATGTTCAAAATGCACCATAACCGTTGTAGCACAAAATGAAAGGATTTTTGCTTGAAGAAGGAATATTCAAAGCTAAAAGAGAACATTTTAAAAAGAAACAACAACAGAACAATTCAAGCAAATAAATAGATTTGAAAATTAATTTTGACCGCATTATTTGAAAATTATGGCAAAGATAATGAAAAGGTTAAGAGGAAGTCTGCTGATTAGCAAGAAGTCCGATCATCATATTTATAATTTTATGCGATTTTTGCGCAAGCCTCCTTTTTAGCCCCAGACATAAACATTCCGTGTTCGCTCATCATGCATGAACGAAACAAAAAAAATTAATGGCATTTGAAAGATAAGACTTCAGAACATATATTAACACCAAAATATAGACATCATAATTTGAAACAAAAAATTTATAGACTTTTCAAATCTGTCCCGGTTTTTTTTTTGATAAGCACTGTTTTAGAGCTAAAAATGCGCCCTCCATCTTCTTTGGTCTTTTAATCAAATTAAGCCTTTTTTCCATTCCACAATTATTTCTTTGCATTTCGCTCTCTGAGAGTGGTAACAGTTCATCAATCACACTAGATGTCCCTCTAATGTTGCACCTCTGCAAGATATTCATATCCAGGCGTAGGAGCTGTAAATTAGGCTACTTTCCTTGGGGCTTGGGCTGCATCAATGTCAGTGGGATGAATCAATCATAATAACACTTTTCGTTTTTGCCTTTCGCTTTTTGCTAAGTAAAGCCATGAATTCCATGGCAACGGGCTATATATAGGTTCATGTTAAAATATCGAAGGATGCACTTATTTTAGGGGTAGTGAATTCCGAGCGCAATTGCAACACTATTATATAAGTATGTAGGACCCTATATTCAAATTTAATATGATAGAGATCTTGTGCATTAAACGTGATTTTGTCTATTGAAATCTTGGCTCTCATGATTAATTACCGATGATAATTATGATGATTGATAAAATAAATCAGCAAGTATAGGACTATAAGCCTATATTCTTAGCATGTATTGATGCGTATACCAGATGAAGGCATGAATCTTATTTGAATGCATCTTAGCCACATAATATACATGATATAGAGAGACATTTTATTTTTTATTACTTTATTCAGAGGGGTCATAACATTCGAATGTATATGCCTACACTGCATGCATATTAAAAACAGTATGCTTTAGAAATGCCTGAAATTAGAAATACATTTTATTTTACAACATCCAATATACAATATCAAATAAATAAAAAAAACACTAAAAAAAGGGATAGAACACCAGCTAATGCCTGGTGATTATCAAAAGAAATCAAGTTTCTGTTAAAAGACTCTCCTCATTAGCTGGTGCTAAAAAAAAGAACACGAACATTAAAATACAGTTCAACATATAACAAATAAAAATGACATTTGAATACATAATTTGTTAATGCAGGTTTAGAAGGAAAGAAAGAAAGAAAGAAAGAAAAAAAAAGAAAGAAAGAAGGAAGGAAGGAAGGAAAGAAAGAAAGAAAGAAAGAAAGAAAGAAAGAAAGAAAGAAAGAAGAAAGAAGGAAAGAAAAGGATAGAAAGAAAAGGAGAAAACAAGAAGGAAAGAAAGAAAACAAAAGCTGGATAAAAGTGAAAAAGGAGAAATGGTGAAAGCAAAGTAAGAAGAGAGGTTGGGAGCTTGAATGGAAATGGAGAGAGATTAGTGTAGAGGGGGTGGGGTGGCAGAATAACTGATATGCATTTTTTTTTTCTTAAACGATTGATGGCTAGAATGAAGAAATTGCAATGTTTGAATTTAAAAAAAAATGTTTAAAATGTCTTTTCAATTGGTGGCATGTTACATAAGAGCTCTCGAAGAGCATTAAGAATTATGTTGACATTTGGTTCCAGGCACAGGTCTCTCTCAGCCCTATATAGGAATCGTTTCCCAGAAGCGGGCAAAGCTATGAAAGCAAGTATATTTTAAAGCATTGCATCGGGCAAATTCATGAGTAAAAAATAATGTATCTAGTTTCCTTTTCCTTGGGCATGGTAGTATATGTTGTGGCATATTATACAAACAAAATAGGCATTTAATCATAAAAGAAGTTGACAAGTAAATCAATCTATTGTATAACGGTGAGATGTTCAAAATTGTCAGACGTTCTGTGTATGTCAGATTTTTTGCATCATTGTATACAATTTGTATGAAAAACAAAAACGAGTAAAACGTCGTTGGACAGCTTCAAGAGCATTGATGTAATTCTTTTGATGAGGGAGCCAAACTGGGATACCGTACTCTATGGTGATTGGCCTACATAGAGCACAGAATAGACGCTTGAGTACGTTTCGGTTTCTAGAGTTAACTTTTCTTCTGATAAACCCTGACAATCTTGAACATCTATTAACAACATAATTTACATGTTCTGACCAGGATAAATCACGAGAGAAAATGATGCCAAGATATTTGTAAGACTTAACCACTTGTAGGGTTGATCATTTACATAATATACATCGTTGATGGCATTTCTAGACCAGGGGAGCGTTTCATCAACATTTCTGTCCGACAAGTTGTCAGATCTGACAACTTTCCTTGATTTTGATTGGTTGACAAGCACTGTTACTATGGTAACTGTCGGATAAAACAGGAAATGTCGGATAAAACATCTGACAAGTGCTTTCATGAAACGCTCCCCAGGTATAATATGCATAATTTTGCATTTCAGTGTATTGAGTTCCATGTGATTGTCATTACACCATGTGACAAGTGAATTTAGGTCAGATTGCAACATTTCTACGTCATTCATTTGATTAATCGTGCGATATAAGACTGTATCATCTGCATATTGGGGTAAAGCCGAAATAGTCAGGCAGCATATGTCATGATTTACCGGCTACTTCGACAAATTGGCTAAGTCTGATTTTTCATTTTTATGTGATTGGTGACATCACAAGGAACAACTTTCAACTTGGTGACAAATTTCTAATGGTCATCTTGACCATGTTAGGGGTCAAAATAAGGTCAATAGGGGTCAATTTTTTAAATTGCCCCAATTCTATCGAGTGACACATCAAATTGTTTGTTTTGTTATACTAAACGAAAAGGTGTACACAACCATATACTCTTGACCTTCCGGTAAAAAGTTATGACCGGAAATGTCAAAGGTCAACGAACTTTTGTTAAATGGCAAATTACACTGAAGGTGTTAAGGAAGATCATTTTTCCGTGTTTTTATGCATGTGTGTACTTCTTTATTTTCGATTTTGATAAGTCCATCGTCAGAAGTCCTTATCTAGAAGATATAAAGGGTCAAGACAAGGTCATGGAAAGGTCAAAAGGTCAACAAACTTTCATTGGAAGCCAAAATATACGTCTAAAAGCGATTAGTTTAGAAGTTTTATTTTTCGTGGGTTCTCTATTTTAAAAAGTCTATATCTAAGAAGACATTAATATGCTTATTTAGGAACAAAATAGATAAACAGAGATAGACGTCGAATACAAATTCAGTGTGGTATCATGGTAATGCAGGCATACCTTGAAACGACTTGACACACCCTTATGCCCTTAAAATCTTATCATCTTCATGATGTGATAATTAAGTGCAACCAGGGAGTCTTTTTTATTTAGGAATTCAATTCAAGTTCAATTCATTTTCAATTTACTAGTCTTTGATATGTAAAGAAGTATGTCCTTCATTTGCTTTGTACAGAAATATTCTAATTAACATAAATTATTGTAATGTATTGGGGTATAAGTATAATACTATGTTAACAGAATAAACACATCGATTGATCAGTGCTCCCAACTCCTAAGAAAGTTGCCTAACATTTCATTTAGATTATCTTGTTAACAAGATGCTCGATCTATGGAGCCAAGAAGGACTACACGTTTCTGGTGCATGTGCTGTTCTGAGCTTACCATTGGGGCCCTTTTGCATTTTGTAAAATGAAATGTAAGTATTTCGTGCATACTTTTGGTCAATTTTATTTATTTTTCAGTAAAAATGCAAGTCTTCACAATTTCTGGGGGCAGTTGCCCCCCCCCACCCCCTTGCCGCTGCGGTATGGCCGTGGTTTACTTCAATGACATATGTGATTATTCTTTCGAGTAACGTCCAGGTAGTTCAGCAAGTAGGAAAAAACAAGAACGACAAAAGAACAAAAACAAAATTTGCATCTAGCATCTATGTACATGTACATCAATATCGTGAGAACTGGTATTAAGTTTAGTTTCACGTTGTATGCTCTGGAAAAAACACACTTGATAAAATAGTACAAGCCTTGTTAATGTCAGCACATAATCAGGAATCTAGTCCAGAGATCAAGTAATGGTCAGAATATATCACATCAGCATGATGGACACACATGACTGACTACAAACAGCATGCTTGCACGATGTTGCCTCTTTGTCAGAAATAATAGAAATAATATAACCGTCACACATTAGAATTAATTGAGGGGCAATTGGAGTCCAACATCATCCTCAATCCTAACCTCATTATCTTATTCTTAAGTTAATCCAAATAAGATGTTAAGGCATCTTTCGTTGGAGCTGGGAGCACTGATCAATCGATGTGTCTGTTAACATAATTCCTAAATAAAAAAGACTCCCTGGTTGCACTTAATTATCACATCATGAAGATGATAAGATTTTAAGGGCATAAGGGTTTGTAAAGTCGTTTCAAGGTATGCCTGCATTACCATGATACCACACTGAATGTATTCGACGTCTATCTCTGTTTATCTATTTTGTTCCTAAATAAGCACATTAATGTCTTCCTAGATAGAGACTTTTCAAAATAAAGAACCCACGAAAAATAAAACTTCTAAACGGCTTTTATACGTGTATTTTGGCTTCCAATGAAAGTTTGTTGACCTTTTGACCTCTCCCTGACCTTGTCTTGACCCTTTATATCTTCTGGATAAGGACTTCTGACGATGGACTTATAAAAATAAAAAATAAAAAAATACAAACATGCATAAAAACACGGAAAATGAGCCTTCTTCACACCTTCAGTGTAATTTGCCATTTAACGAAAGTTCGTTGACCTTTTGACATTTCCGGTCATAACTTTTTACCGGAAGGTCAAGAGTATATGGTTGTGTACACTTTTTTGTTCAGTATAACAAGACAAACAATTTGATGTGTCTCTCGACAGAATCGGGGCAATTTAAAAAATTGACCCCTATTGACCCCATTTTGACCACTAACATGGTCAAGATGACCATTGTAATTTTGTCACCAAGTTGAAAGTTGTTCCTTGTGATGTCACCAATCACATGAAAGTGAAATATCAGACTTAGCCAATTTGTCGAAGTAAATTACATATGCTGCCTGACTAAGTTGAGAAATAACATTGGGGAGATCTGCAGTGAACAAGTCAAAGAGGGTGGGGCCAATTACACTCCCTTGAGCCACGCCCGATGTAACTGGGCTAAAATCAGATCTGGCTCCTTGAAAAAGGACACACTGATCACGATTCGTGATAAATGAACTAATCCATCGTAGAACATTTCCACATATCCCAAAAGAGTGCAATTTCTGAACTAGTACAAGGAATGGTTTACTTTGTCAAAAGCTTTTGACCAGTCTAAAAATATTGCATCAATACGGGGAGGGGAAGATCGATCTAAAACTTTTGCCCAAGAATAATACAGCATTGAAGCTTGTGTGGTGCATGATCTTTTGGGTACAAATCCATGTTGACTATCAGGGATTATTTTGTTTTCCAGAGAGAAATCAAGTAATTTTTGCACAATTAGCCTTTCTAACATAATTTTATGATAAGCCGGGAGCCTGGGAAATGCTTCAACCTTTGACGAATATCTAAAACTCGGATTTTATAATTCAGGAATAGGCTTTCTAACTTGTCCTTTGGATCTGCCGGCATGGAAGATAATTATGAACAAAATATCAACTTTTTGTGATAAGTTTTGGTTTGCATTGACAAAATGACGACAGCTGATTATTATGGGAGGAGTGTGCCGACACGCGCTCAATCTGTCAATGGGCATTTCATTATACGGCCCATCAATTTCGGATAATGGTGAATCGACAATAGTCATGCTTGGTATTGTATTCACCATTGTGAAATCCATCACTCACTAAGTGATTTGCTCTTGAATAAAATGATTCAATAATGATTATCAAATGATTTCAAAAAGCCGTTGGTTTTTAGCGGGCCTCTCCATTAAAAAAAAAACATAGGCATATAGGCCTATCTTAAAAATAGTGTCATACTTCTTTTGTAATAATGCTATTTATTTTAAGTGCAATGATGACACATATTGCATTAACTTAATTCTTTTGACCAAACTGTATTTTCCTGATTTGTATTTTAATGAAAATGAAATAAATGAAATAAAAACTATTTTCATCTTTTCTATAGGACGGCATGTTTGGGATAATATAAAGAAATTTGTTTCATAGCTTGTAAAATATTATATATTTCTAGTTTTTCATGGTAAATGATCAAAATTAAACTACTAATTATAAGGTATTTGTCGAAATTCCTTTATTTTCTTTTAAAAATTACATAATTATTTCCATTGTAGGCCTATAGGCCCTGATATGGAGAAAAGTGACCCAAGTTATATTCCAACGAATTGTGAAATAACAAAAGTGATAAAATATTTTTGTTTGTTTTTACCTTCAGAATATCATCGTTCAAAATTGAAATTTGAATTTCAATTATTTTTTGAAATTTCTGTGAGATGGATGTTCATTATACTACATGAACTGAACTGAATGAAGGACATAGATGATAAACAATAGTGGCGAGAATGGATAAAAAAGTTGTTATAATATATAAGTGAAATTACGCTGAACTAATTGCGATACTAATAAAACGTTTAGTTATATTTGAGAACAGTGATAGGCCCCAATGTAGACCGTGGGGGGTCCCACTGAACCCCCCCCCCCCAGGCCTCGAGCCTGGTATTAAAAAATACTTTATTGCCGTAGAATGCCTAGGTAAGAATTTGTTAGGTCTGTTCATTTCCCGGGTTCATTTTTAGTGAGCCACTTTTTGAATAGAGATTCCAGGAGAGACTGCATCCATCCTGGAAGGAGGAATATCGCAGCGCAGCAAAATGAAAAGGATGCATTCTCTCTCGTTAATTAGTACGTGCGCATGCGCGTGACTTCGTGATTGATAACAAAAATGCAGAACAGCTCCGTTTATCATGTTAAGAACGTGTTGAGTGAGCAGCTTTTGCCCTGGATATCGGCTCGAGGTAAGATTTGTCTTGTTCCTGATGTGTAAGATATATATATATATATATGTATTTGGCATGCCATGTATTTCAATTAGCAATAAATCTCATGAAATATGTGTTTATTCTGCTGAGTTAATGTACGACATCGACAGCAGCCACATCGGTCATGTCGGTGAGCTGGCGCGGCACTGGTAGCGCGATGGTGGTTTATCTGTGTGTCGATGGTGTGTATGGTTGGAACTACCCCTTATCGACCACCTAATCTTCTAAGCATCATATCTGCGAAAATATTCATTAATTTTACCCAGTTTTCGTCTCATTTGTGCAGAAAATTGAGCAGATCAGATTCCCATGTTTCGCTCGGCGACTCCGATTCAATTTGCGTATATATCGACGATCAACGAATGCGACGATTTTCCAATTGCTCATTTGCACCCGTCTTTTGAAACCGACCACCCGCGGTACACTAAGTTTACGGCCGATTCTTGTCGCGGTGGCGAAATATTTTTACTCTTTCAAATCAGTTCTATGACGTCAACATGCTAAATGATCGCCTCACTACTTCCACTGCGAGCTCCGACGCATGATTCGACGATTGACGACGGATATTTGTTCTAAAGCCGTTTCCTATCGGATTTCTTGGTTTTTCAGCGGGTTTTGGGTTTGGTCAATACAATTTTGATTAATTCTACTAAATTTTTACTTTTTGTTGCTTCTTTTTTTCTCGTAAAATCGATTCTTACCGTTTCTATGGACACTGCGCCTACTCTCCCGCGCGTATCGTTTGTAATACGCAATAATTTTAACGCGCGCAAGGTGGTCGGTTTCAAAAGAGGTGGTCGATATGTGGTGGTCTTACCATATCCTATTTAGTATTGTATCCCTTACTTTAGCCCGTGCGGGAGCTCTCTGGGTTACCCTTACTTAAGATTGTTGTATTGAGAGTGTACGCAAGGAGAAAAAGAATAGTTTTACTACGAAAAACGTTTGCCATGAAATAGTTCATTTTCCTTGCTGACGTCACGCATAGTCCATTTTTTTCCCCGCCCCCTACTCGATTCGCGAGCTGTGCGGCGCGATGCGAGCAGAGCGCTGCTCAGCGCCCAACGGTACCGGTACTCTCTACTGCATGCCACGGGAAACTTTCGGCGAGCTGCACTAACCAGGTGCGCTCGCTGAACAGACGATCAATACGGCAAGGCTTATTGTTTTCTCAACGATTGTTCCATCATCGACTTATTAAAAATCGTTTTGCTGTAAAAGTCGGGTATCAACGAAGAATATCGTATGAAGAATAAATATGAGTGGAAGGGATATAAAACAAATATACAATGACCCATTCTCGGAACTGGCTAAAACTATTTGCACTCAGGAACATCACATAGTACTATTCTCCCTCGGGCTGATGGCCCTCGGGAGAATAGTACTATATGATGTTCCTTCGATGCGAATAGTTTTAGCCAGATCCTCGAGTGTCATTGTATATTTGTATATTATTGCCGGACACCCTTATTTCAGTGCTTTAAAAATGACAATTAGAGGAAATAACAATCGAGACAAATTCACACTTGCTATTCAAAATATCATGACGATTATGAATATGGTTAAAATATTTGATATTTACCAAGGCCAGCAGGGTTTTCTTTGCATCGCACTTGCAAGTTGCCGCGCCGCATACCGTACCGTACTACGGCCGGGTACTAGTATTCAACCTACCCGAGCCGAGGTCACTGACCCCTCCACAAAAAAATTGTGCGTGACAAATACATCATGATTCCGGATGGGTGAAGATATTCTTGATTAATAAATGACCTAAGAAAGAATTTGTGGGATTTTTTTCTTCATATATTTAAATATTATCATATTCATATCGTGAGTAAATTACTTTTTGTTTGCTTTTTCATATCGAATCTGAGTAGTCTTGAGGACTCCATGATGATGTTTTTTAAAAATATTTTGACATATATTTCTTCATCATGGAGTCTTGAATCCCCGTCCATATATCTTTATAAGAGACACATGTACACAAAGATGGATTTCCCTAGGAAATCCATAGTTAGAGGGTGAAATTGGTTTGTATTGTCGAATTTTACCGCTATTCATCTATGAACCTTCAGGCACCTAATGCGTATAAAGGGATAAAAATTATTTCACTATACATGTAAATGGTAAAAATGAGACGTTTCTTACCAGACCCGATCTCCTGTAGATCCCTCGATCGACCCTTGAACCGCTTCGTGATGACGTACTTCCGACTAGCGATGCCGTTTTGAAGAACAATTTACAGATAAAAGTTATTATTTCACAAATACTAAAATTTAATACGTGATTATAAAAGATTTGAAGAGATTGATGATTAATGTCATATCACTGAAGTGCTTAATCTCCATGAGAGCCAGGGACGGATGCCATTGCTCTACACGCACCGAGTATTTTGCCAACAATAATGTTGCTCCAAATAGTCGTTTTCTTTAGGGTTTTGAGCCCAAACTTATGTATAATGGGCTACAATACTATTTGGACACTTTTGGCATTAAAGAGTCATATTTTAAAATAATATTGAACAAAAGTAGAGGAGCGTTTACTCATAGTCTGTTATTGTCGCCATCTTGCCGTCTTTGTTATCGTACCTTAGCTACAAGACGCATATAGAGGGCGACAATATCATGAGCAGTGCTAACTTAGATAAAAAAAATATTTGCATCGGCCGATAAATATCATGAATCTTACCTTAAAATTTAAGGTAAGATTCATGACCTGAAAGAGTGATTCTTCCTTTTTACAATATTACCAAAATTATGAAATTTAAACACGACAGAACTTGAAAATTTTGTTGTGTCACTTCACAGGTAAAACTAAAAGTACTCTTGTTCTTGGGGTTTTTACTCTATATTAATATGAAATAAGTACAAAATTTCAGAAGGAAGATGATCCCTTCTATTGATCCTGAGCTGATGAATTAAGACTTTCTAGAAACCAGTTTAAGTAGTAGATAAGAATTTGGTCTATGATAAGTGGTTTTTGTCTCACCTGCATAGCAGAGTGAGACTATAGGCGCCGCTTTTCCGACGGCGGCGGCGGCGGCGGCGGCGGCGGCGGCGTCAACACCAAATCTTAACCTGAGGTTAAGTTTTTGAAATGACAGCATAACTTAGAAAGTATATGGACCTAGTTCATGAAACTTGGCCATAAGGTTAATCAAGTATTACTGAACATCCTGCCTGAGTTTCATGTCACATGACCATGGTCAATGGTCATTTAGGGTCAATGAACTTAGACCATGTTGGGGGAATCAACATCAAAATCTTAACCTAAGGTTAAGTTTTTGAAATGTCATCATAACTTAGAAAATATATGGACCTAGTTCATGAAACTTATACATAAGGTTAATCAAGTATCACTGAACATCCTGCATGAGTTTCACGTCACATGACCAAGGTCAATGGTCATTTAGGGTCAATGAACTTTGGCCGAATTGGGGGTATCTGTAGATTTACCATCATAACTTTAAAAGTTTATGGATCTGATTCATGAAACTTGGACATAATAGTAATCAAGTATTACTGAACATCCTGTGCAAGTTTCAGGTCACATGATCAAGGTCAAAGGTCATTTAGGGTCAATGAACTTTGGTCAAATTGGGGTATTTGTTGAATTACCGCCATAACTTTGAAAGTGTGTTGGTCTAGTTCATAAAACTTGGACATAAGAGTAATGAAGTATCACTGAACATCCTTTGCGCATTTTAGGTCACATGACCAAGGTCAAAGGTCAATGAACTTTGGCTATAATGGGGGTACAGTATCTGTTGAATTACCATCATAACTTGGAAAGTTGATGGATCTTTCTCTTGAAACTTGGACATAAGAGTAATCAAGTATCACTGAACATCCTGTGCGAGTTTCAGGTCACATGATCAAGGTCAAAGGTCATGTAAGGTCAATGAACTTTGGCCACGTTGGGGGTATTTGTTGAATTACCATCATATCTCTATAAGTGTATGGGTCTAGTTCATAAAACGTGGAAATAAGAGTAACCAAGTATCACTGAACATCTTGTGCGAGTTATAGTAGTTTTCAAAATCAGCACTGCTGCTATATTGAATCGCGTGATGCAGGTGAGACGGCCAGAGGCATTCCACTTGTTTTTTTATTAAGCGCATTGCTAAGTGCTCTAAAAAATTATCACAGCAAATTTCATAACCATTTGGAACGTTGTATGTTGAATCTTGGTGGACCAATATTTTCAGTGAATGTACATGTATCTTATCTAATCTTTGTACTGTCAATCGAAAGTAAAAATAATACAATTTTGTGAAAATGAATGCCCAGAACCATGTTGGGCAACAATGTTTAAATAAAATACAATTTATTTCTTGGATTCAACTGTCCTTGCCAAGAATAATGATGAGTTTGATATCTTTTTGTAAAAAAATGTTTGTTTCTGCATTTGCTTGATTAAAAAAAAAAAAAAAAAAAATGTCATACCTTTCTCCCTTTTATATGATGGACAGATCCAGTCGGAATAAGGTGAAAGGGCCATTTGAACATTTAGAGTGATGGTTTTCTACTCCCTTTTGAATCAGCATAACAAACATAGTTTGTGCCCCCCCCAAAAAAAAAGATACACAAAATACAAAAAATTAACCTCTCTACCAGGAACTGAACTACTATACATGTTTACAAATGGGGAAATGGTTATGAACTTCAAAGTGCTTTGCTGCCTGGTTATGGAGAAAAGTGTACAGAAATACATGTAGACACTGTACACAGACAAATTCTGAAAAGATGATGTACATGTACTGTAATGAAGTGTTTAATGCGGAAGCTGTGAAAAGGGAAAGGTGTGCTAACTACAGTACACATAGCATGTACATTGTGTACATGTAGGTCCATGCCTTCAAATTAAAGGTCAGGAAGCTTGTTATATTTTACATATCTCTCTACATTGAGAGCACTTTTCTGAACAAAATGAAACAGTCCTTTGAAATAGTATCATAATTGAGATAGAAGGAGCAGCAGTTTACATGGAAATGTACATGTTGACTCCTTGAACAGTACTTTACTTACATACATATTGTACATGCAGTTAAAGAGTGAAATTTATGTTTAATACTGAGTATAAAAGGGCTGAGTGTGAGCACAAAGGGAGATGGGATGTAACCTTGTATTCATGCATGAAGGGCATTAGCCAAAGTCTAGTAGTAACTGAG
Source organism: Lytechinus pictus (assembly GCF_037042905.1). NCBI lineage: Eukaryota > Metazoa > Echinodermata > Echinoidea > Temnopleuroida > Toxopneustidae > Lytechinus > Lytechinus pictus. The sequence continues at coordinate 32,783,524 of NC_087249.1, forward strand.
TGATCATGATAGCATTCAGAGGAAAGAGATCTGGGGCCCATTGCAGAAAGAGGTGTTTTTGTAATCAATCGCAACTCTAAAAATCATGCCAAACTTGATTTTCAACCAATCAACAGCGCTCATTTGGGATTTGTGATTGATTTTTGTCTCGCCTGCGTAGCGGAGCGAGACATAGGTATCACTATTTCCGGTGTCGGCGTCGTCGTCGTCAACAATTGTGTTGTACACCCAATAACTTTCTATAGCTTCAAGGTGGGATCACCAAATTCACACCAGAGGTCCATCTCCTGAAGGCACAGGTCAAGTTCGAATATGAGTCGTATTTGAATAAGGTCAAAGGTCAATGAACTTTCCATGACTGGCACTGTGCTGTGTTGTACACATAATAACTTTCTATATCTTCGAGGTGGGATCACCAAATTCATACCAGAGGTCCATCTCTTGAAGGCACAGGTCAAGTTCGAATATGAGTCAAATTTGAATAAGGTCAAAGGTCTATGAACTTTCCATGACTGGCACCGTGCTGTGTTGTACACACAATAACTTTCTATAGCTTCGAGGTGGGATCACCAAATTCATACCAGAGGTCCATCTCCTGAAGGCATAGGTCAAGTTCGAATTTGAATAAGGTCAAAGGTCAATGAACTTTCCATGACTGGCACTGTGCTGTGTTGTACACACAATAACTTTCTATAGCTTCAAGGTGAGATCGCCAAATTCATAACAGACGTCCATCTCTTGAAGGTACAGGTCAAGTTCGAATATGAGTCGAATTTGAATAAGGTCAAAGGTCAATGAACTTTCCATGACTGGCACTGTGCTGTGTTGTACACACAATAACTTTCTATAGCTTCGAGGTGAGATCGCCAAATTCATAACAGAGATCCATCTCTTGAAGGTGCAGGTCAAGTTCAAATGTGAGCCGAATTTGATAAAGGTCAATGAACTTTCCATGACTGGCACTGTGCTGTGCTGTACACACAATAACTTTTTATATCTTCGAGGTAGGATTGCCAAATTCATACAAGAGGTCCATCTCTTGAAGGTGCAGGTCAAGTTCGAATGTGAGTTGAATTTGATTAAGGTCAAAGGTCAACGAACTTTCCATGACTGGCACTGTGCTGTATTGTACACACAATAACTTTCTATAGCTTCGAGGTGGGATCGCCAAACTCGTATTAACAGAGGTCCATCTAAGTCATATAGCATACATGTAGTTTTGACATGCAGTCTCTTCATGACTGCAATATGCAGGCGAGACAACGCTTGGCGTTTGCCTTGTTTTACTTGCGTTTAAACGTAAGTCTTTCTGCAACGGACCCTAGTACATACATGTACATGCAGTGGCGTACCTAGGATTTTCCAAAGGGGGGGCAAATTCATCCGCCAAAAAATTTGACAAGCAAAAATTAAAAAAAAAAAATAAGTAAAGGACATTTCGCACCAAAAAAAAAATTGACAAGCAAAAAAAAAGAAAAAAGAAAAAGGTCCTTGTGGCTCGTCAGGGATCAGTTTTGACTCAGTTTTGACTCGTCAGGGGGGGGGGGCAGGGATACGTCCTTTGCATGAGTTGCGACTTGTCAGGGGGGCAGTCTGTCCCCCCTTCTTAGGTACGCTAGTGTGTACATGTCTACGAGTTCATTCAATTTTACTGGATATATGCATCTTGAGTGTGAACAGGCTGTGTCTAAACTTTTAAATCCACTGTCTGGAAAGATGTGATTATCTGTCATGAGCAATATCAGTCATCAAAAGGTCTCATTGTCTGGGATGGACAGCTAGATGTACTCTCAGTACAGGTAATCTGCATAACTGAAATTCATCTTGTACATGTATGTGTCCTATGATGCTACCAATACATGTACATGTAGCTCCATGATGCTACCTTCAAATGCCAAAGGACTTATCTTTGAGCTTGATCCCATCACGTAGTCCATCCAATCCATCTATGTCTGCCATGGGTCTCCAGTGAATCTGAAAATGCTATTAGATCAACATTCAATTAGATATTGTTACACTTTCTTTCATACATTTGGTATAAATTATGTAAGTGGGTGACAAAAGTATATTTTGGTGTAATAGTGAAAATTCAAGGATCCCCATTTGACATTTTTTAATTTTCCAGCATTTGATATTTCTGACCGAATAATGGTGAAGGCACAACTTTTTGCTTTATAGTTGAGAATCCATGATCTACATCTGTTTGGAGTCTACAATATTCCTTTTTCATTAAGGACTTTCTACAGTTCAAATGAAATCCATGTCATTTTCACAACATTTTGCACGGAGTTACTTGTACATGTACAGTACAATATTTCAAGTACTGTACATGTATGCAAAAAGTAATATGGGTTCATTTGCTCCAGTTTTTGCTATCAAGCTTTCAAGTTAAATCACCCAATTGGAAGTTTTCGAGAATTGTGCATTCAAAAGAATTGGGCATTTTTAGACCCCATGAGAACACTACGTTGAGGTTAGACCTCTATTAATGAGTCAAATTCCATGTAAATTTCTTTAAAGTTTACAGTATAGTTCAGAATTGTATACTGAAGATGGAGAATTCATTCATGTTGCTATTTATTTGCTCTTTTAAGGCTAGCAGCACCTTCATTTCTTTCAAATGATGTGAAAAATTAGATGACAAAAAACATAATTAAATATTTTTTAGAAATTTCTATACTAAATCTGAGAAGTACGATAAATGCTGCACTTCATTCAAATTCCATGTCATTTTCACCAAAATTTGCAAGATTGTAGAGGAAGGTGTACATGTACTTTAGCAGTTTAAACCTTTAAAAGATTGGGGTTCATGTGCTTCTTTTCAAACTAGCAGCACTAAAAGCAAGTGTGCAATTTAAAACACAAAAAATGCGCCAAAGTCTTTGTATCTCTGTGAGGAAAAAGTCAAAAGCACTCTACCATTTATTAGAACTTGAGGTCATATTTGTCATACTTTGCAGCACTTCAGAGTAAAGTATTCAGAGATTGAAGTGGCATTTAAAAAACATTGGTCCATGGACTATTTGCTGATTTGCAGCTAATTGGCTTTATAAAATAGCACATTGGATCTGCAGTTAGAATGCAGATCCAATAAATCACCTGTTCATCAATTGTGACGTCAATGGGCATAGCGTAAAATATGTGCAGATCAAGATGCACACAAGCATAATTGCGGAACATCTTTAAATGCTATAAAATAGCTTCTGGCAATTCTGTAGTCCCAATGGAGCAAATATTGCAGTGGCAGTGCACTTGAACTTTAAACCTGATTAAAATTTGCCTGCTTGTCGTTCAGGATAGCCACGATACATATATTAATTCAAGCAAGCCACTATTACCAAATAGGACTTTAACATTTTGAGCCATTTCTTCCTGAAGGATCATTGTTTATTTTGGCCTTCTCTATAATATCCCAATTTCCTGTAGGCCTGTATAAAAGTTTTCAGTGTTTATTGTCTATCGGCTATAACTATGACCGAAACTGGTTTTATTTCCCTTTAATGTGGAATTGACCAAAATCAAAAGTTCTTCAAAAAGGTCTCTTACATGTAAATAGTTGTTTTCTGTTTTACTTCAATATTTGACAAGGTGTAATTTATGTACATACACATGTAGGCTTGGTAAATCAGAAATCCTGAAAGATGATAATGATCGCTAGAGGGTATTCATTTGTCTCGCAATCTACTATGGTCAACAAGGAAATTTGTGATCACTCTCGCAAAAAGTGTTCACTAGCTTACAAGTTCACGAGCTTTCGAGTGCCGCTCGTGAACTTGTAAGCTAGTGAACACTTTTTGCGAGAGTGATCACGAATTTCCTAGAAAGCCAGTGAACACTTTTTGCGAGAGTGATCACGAATTTCCTTGTTGACCATAGTAGATTGCGAGACAAATGAATACCCTCTAGCGATTATTTCAATCCGCAATAATGAACCTATTTAGGATGATAATGATGATGATGAAAATTGAAAGCTCATAAAAATGATCAAAATTTATTTTGGATATTTAGAAAATTTATTTTGAGCATACAATGTTGGCCTAATGTCTTAAAAATGCTTTCAAAGGACATATTTTTCAGGAGTTGAAAATTGATATTTACTAATTTAGGGGATTGAAGTCTTTTTTTTTAAAGAGCTTACAAAGTGCTTTTGAATTTGACAAAAAAAGTTTAACCTTGTTGGCTAGCCCAGGACAAGCACCCACAAAAATGAAATGGCAAGATTTTAACAATAGGGGAACACCAATTAATAGACCTTTTACATGTAGGGTAGAGAGTTGGAGTACTGTGGTAGAAATTTTATATAAATTTATATTTAGGGCTGTGGATATTTATAAATTATTGATTGTGTCATTTGATTCTGTTAATACAGATCTAAATGAAAATGAAATGAAGTAAACTGGGAAATTAATTATTTCTGACATTTTTCTGTACAGGTTTAGAGGTGAGTGAGCTGAGAAGGATCTGGTTTACCATTTTTATTCCTTGTCTTTTAAAAATCTTTCCAGGCATCTCGCAAAGTACAGTGATCACCTACTCGCATTAAGAAGGGGGGGGGGGGAGCAATACTGTATTATGCTTTGTACATACACTGTCTCTGAAAGAGATGTTGGTCTTTATTTGACAAGCTTGGATTAATCAATAAAATCATTGAAAGAACCTCTCCCTTATTTATTATGAACTACATGTACAGTACAGTACCTACATTCACTGAATAGAAGGTTGGACTGTCTTTTAGACAGCCCTGTTATAAGATGCTTGACTACAAGGAATTGATATTGATCATGCCTAAAAAGATGTGTACATCTACATGTACCAGCACACATAGACATATATTGACCTGCATATTCATGTGCAGGTAGGTTTGCATACATTGCTACGACTTAAATGGTAGAGATATACAGGCTTCAGTATGCCCAAAGGTACTGCCTTCAAGCTAATTGAAAGAAACAGTGTTTATGACCAGCTACATGCAAAACTTTAAAAAAGAAATTGATTCTTTATCGTCAATATCGAAATTGAAAATAAGTGCAGTGCACATACTACATGTACATAGAAGACATGGCCTGCAAATACCTGTATATCAATGCATACATTCAAGTAATTTGTTTCTTTTGGTACTGTACATTAATATCGGGCCATGTTTTGAATGTGTGTGTGTGGGGGGGGGGGGACTGAAATACAATCGGATGCTAATTTGTTACACTTTTTTACACATTTATTGAAAAAAGTTGGGTGGGAGTGGGTCTGTTACACAGCCCCCGAATATGGGGAAAAGTTATGAGCCATACATTTTAAAAGGTGACTACATATTACATACTGTATTTTATCATGTTAAAATTCTTATTTTCTCCCTCCATTTCTGAGAACTTCAAATTTTATACAGTATTTTGATGTAATACTCATGTGAAAACATTGAGTTGGGGGTACAATTACAATAGATTTTTTTTAATGCGTAGATTATGGACAGTACTGTAGGCCTGCGTTTTTTGTCCCCATATTATTAATCGGATGCAAACTTTAAGCAGTTGCTTTTTAATATGAAATAAAGCAGCACACAGATGTGTAATTCATTAGCACAGATATATATTTGATAGCCAAGGGCTGTTAATAGTTTAACATCGTGACATTTCTATTTTCAACCATTTGCTTCATGTATGTTGAATTTGTGCACATACATGTATGTATGTGTGCTCTGTCAAAGATTGAAGTTTAGAGTATTCCTAGCACTGATAGAATGAAAAGAGATACAATGTAAAATGAAAAGAGATACAGTGTAAAGGCGCGATAGCTCAGTTGGTAGAGCGGGGGATTCGTATTCCGGTGACCCGGGTTCAATTCCCACTTGGTGCGTTAGTGCCCTTTGGTATTGGGCATTAATCCTCAGTACCAGGTCCTTCGGAGAGGACCTTAAGCCATCGGTCCTCTGGTTGCTTGCTTACAAGCATTCATGCTTTCTTAGCAATCAGGTAAAAAATCACCACCAATATTAGGGTAAATATTGTCATATTTTCATGAATCAACATACATGTACATGCAGCACAATCAAGCATTTTTATGGTGTAATACTTTGTGAATATACATGTGTACATGACAAGGATGGTGGTCAAAGATGTTTTTGAAAAAATGAGAAAACCTCCAAATTAAAAAATAGTATGATTTGTTGTGTTTCTGCCAGTTTGTGAAACAAGCACTAATATATGTATGCCTACATTTACATTATACATACTACATGTAGCTGTTCACTTGTGATGCTGCAAACTAAGTTCAGTAAACTATTTCTGTTGCTTTTTTTGCCAATCATTCTATAATTACGTTTCCTCAAAATTTTCTGAGCACTATTAAAAATGAGTACAAAAAATAATGCCTACAATGTAATTGAAATAATTTTATGTAAACCATGCAATATATTGTGCAATTGGCTAAGATATACCCTTTTTACACACGCTAAAATTTCCTTAACCCCGTACTATAGGTGGGGCTAAATTGCCATTTAGCCCCACCTATAGTACGGGGTTAAGCTTAGCCCACTTTCTTTTACATAGCATTTTTGCTGGGTTAGTGGGCTAACCCCACCTTTAGTACGGGATTATTTGGCCCTGCAAAAAAGCAGGGTTATCCCAGCAATTGCGGTGCTAAGAGCGATAGTACGGGGTTAAGATCGCTAGTGTAAAACGAAAGTGGGCTAAGCTTAACTCCGTACTATAGGTGGGGCTAAATGGCAATTTAGCCCCACCTATAGTACGGGGTTAAGGAAATTTTAGCGTGCGTAAAAAGGGTACGAGTGAATTAGCTACCACTAGTCCGGGGTTACCGAGTTTGGTGTGTGAAAAGCAAGCATTCCTTATCCGGGGTTAGCAATAACAATTTGGCATGTGTGAAAAGGAAAAAAAATAGTACGGGGTTAAGGATAGTCCGGGGCTAAGAAAATCCTGTGTAAAAAGGGTAATAGAGAACACAATTGTACTTGTATCATGCAAGATAGTTTTATATATATTCTAAGGCTTCAATAGATTTGATCATACATGTATCATGCAATGGACATACTATGTACATGTACGCTAGAAAATGGAAAATGGGTAATTTCTCATATATTTCCTTGTGATTGTATTATGAAACTTGCCCTAACTACCCATTAGAATTAGAGAGCCACAAATGTTTGGTGTTTCTCGCAGCATGTAAAGACAAAGAAAATGGTTTTGGTGATGCATGTTGCTAGAACCATCAGTTTATTAAACTTCAAATTCCTATTAAAGTCATTGGAAATATACATGTATGTACTACTCTCCCGCTTGAACAAAGAAGTTGGCATTTAGAGATGGCATCTTTGTTTAAAGCTAGGCAATTTCCCTTCTCTTTACAGTCAATTGAGCAAACAAGGATATATTGTTCGGGTGTGTTTGTACAGGTATTTCTGTCTTGGTTTGTATTGGGTGTACATGTAGGGACAGTGATTTTCCATTTCAAAAAATTGCCTTTTCCGTTTCAGAAAATCTTAAATTCTGTTTCAGCATGTCAGAAAATGGAAATTCTGTTTCCCCATAGACTTTGTGTACAAAAAAATTGACAATTCCGTTTACCCATTGAATAGCAATATCACAACACTCGTGCTGGTCAAAATTTGTATCTGCCACCGTACCAACAACACAATAGAATCCGTTCTAATCGGATCTATGTGGGTACACAAAATATTTTGACAAAACACATTAAACATGAATACATCCTCACCTTTCAAATTATTAGCATTGTTTTACGGTAAAATGAAATTTTATCGATAATTTGGGTTTTTTTGGACATCGTTTTCAGCAGTCAACGATTTTCGCCTATCCGCCATTTTGGATTTCAACACCTCGATATCGTGCTGTTACATTTTCGAATGTAGAGGGCAGCAACACACAACCATGTTGTTGAAATCAGACGATGTGTGCGTGAATGTTTTCGATAAGCTCAACTCCGCCCGGCGCCCGTGCCAGGCCAAGGCAGGGTACGGTACGGGCGCGAGGGGTACGATCGAGTGTGATGAGTCGAGTGCAGTCATGATGTGTAAATTGTCATGATTGTAGCGAAGTAAGATCATGTTTCCTGGGGTTTTGTGGCCATTTAATATTCGTATTTTGTTGAGATTTTTGAGTAATTTCTGGTGCTGATCTGTGTATTTTGAGGAAAAATATGTTTTCCGTGATTTTCCATTTGAAATGCCACTTTCCGTTTCAAAAGGCCCTTTCCGTGAATTCCGTTCGTTTTCGGCGATCGCGGAAAATCACTGTCCCTATGGGTGTACGTGTATCCATTACTAGTCCACACCTTTCAGTAGTTCTTATCCGCACTGAAATAGTCTGCACCAAACAGTACAAGTTGCTTTCAATTATTCACAGCAGACTACTTCTTTATTATAAATACCAGGACCCTTTTCAGTAGTGTACAGATGGGTGGGGGGGGGGGGGGGCTTTTGAGGGTGCTTGCCCTCTCCCCTTTATTTTTCATGACCTAGAAAAAAAGAGAAAAGGAAAGAAAATGAAAGAGAGAAGGGTGAAATATAATATTTTCTGAATATTATGTCAAAATCTGTCATAAAATTGGATTTGTAATAAAAAATGTCAAAATTTTTGCTCGCTCACAACTTATGATAAATTTTGCCTGATTCGCTACTTGTACATCTGGCCCCCTCAAAATTTTTGGATCATTATCAGTACACCACTGACCTTTTCAAGTAATTAGTCACAAATGGAACCAACTGCCAAAAGGAAGCATACATGTACACGCATTTATGTATTCTGTGCAAAGTGTTTTTGCAGATCCAGTGACCTGTACATGTATGACCATGCAAGAAATGTTGGCCCAAATTTATTAAGCTTTGCATCCTTTCATCTATTAAACTGTTCCATGCCTTTTAGTGCTTCTAAAAGTAGTGCTGAAGTAATGTGCACCATTTTGAACTTCCACTTTCAGTAATTTGAAATACCAGTATTATGACACATGTACATGGAATAGGGTTTATGCATGAACCAGATGTGACCAGCAAGTCTGCATGGTCAGCAAAACATAGCCTACATGTAGGCCTACATTTTAACTTCATTATAGGTGGTTTCAAACCGCCTTGATCACAAGAATCCCTGTTAAAATTCCGAGAACTTTTTCAGGCTAAAAAATATCCTTTGATTATTTCCGTATTCATACCGCCCCGAAACATACCCTTCGGGATAAGTTCCTGAAGATTCAAGCATGAAGTACGAGCATGCGCAGTATGGGTCTGATAAGCTAGGAAGGTGCAAGATTTATACATATAATTGCTACCGTAGCTCAGTAGCCACCCACGGCACCCGCACCCAACTAAAGCTGGGCTAAAAGTTCCCATACATGTACAAAAATTTGCTTTTACACTGCCAAAATACCTGCGACCTTGGAAAAATCCCAGCGAAATTTGCCATAAATTTGACAAGTACCCACTATTTAGTGGGTTTTTTCTTTCGGGGAGATTACACGTAAATTGCTTTCACACTGCCTAAATTAACTGGTATTTTCTGATCGGGGTAAATTTCCCTTTCAGAAAATACCTGGAACTGACAAACTTAAGGCGGTCTGAAACTACCTATTGAGGATATTTATTCATTGTTGAAGAGAGAAATCACTTTCTGTGATTAAGACTTTATCTCTAAAATGTATTTCCGCCAATACAGACCGTTTGATAAACAAAATCAAATCAAGTGTACATGTATGTATCCTGTCAGGTACATCCTGGCTATATTAAATATTTAAAAGCTTTTTAGACATACAATGTATGCCAGATATTTATTTGAGACATGTTAAAGGTACAGTCACATTTCCCCTACAATGGCCATGAGGCGAGTCAAAAACAGCAGTTTTAACATTTTTTATCAGCTACATATCATAGGTGGTTTGAATAAAAATGAATGTAACGGCTGTACAGCCGCCATAGGGGAAATGTGACTGCAGCATTAGAAGTTATTCATTTGTATAAAGGCAATTAAATGGTACAGAAGGTTTTCTTTTCTACCTCTATGGTTTGAATGGGATACCATACAATGTCATTAGATCTCCAGAAACTAATCATAGATCTGTAAAAATGCATATACTGTATGTCCATTATGAACCTTACATGTACATGTACATGTATGTATATAGCTTGGTGAACAGGTACTTTCCAAATTACAGTACTACTATATGAGTTCTAGACTTTCATCCATTGATAGATTGATTGATTTGTCCTTATGTGAGGTACCCAAGAAACTTGAAGTGCCCACTGGAGACGATCTAAATTACATACATGTAGATGTATGTACTTTACATAACATTCTTCCAATATTTCAGAAATACTTTTTTTTCAGATACTCTCCTTTAATAGTGGTGGTAGGGGAGGGGTTGTATTTTTCTTATCCATATTCTCATTGAAAAAAAAAGTTATGTGTGTGTGCGTGTGTTTTTACTTTTAGTGACTATAATTGCTGTTAACATTCAAGTGTTAAATAATTGTATCATTCTATAATTTGCATTTTATATCATTCCAGATCACCGTGAATGTAACCTTGAGACGAAACAAGCTAATATAGAAATGGAGGTTACCTACCATTACCAGTTTGAATTGAGGAGATGAAACATGTAGAATGATGGCATGGTCCATCGTAGACCTTCTACCAACGCGCTGCACCAGACACTTGGTAGGTATACTATATTTACATGCGCCCCACCCTGGTCATGATGTATCTAGTCTGTATTCAGCCTAAAGATTTGCATGCGTCAAGTTTTTGATCACAAGATTGTACGTATATCTGGTACAATGTACCGAAACAGATACAGAAAATGTAACACTTGTTACAACTCACTGCAGTAAACACACATGATTTCATTACCTGGAAGGCTGGAAGAATGACCAATTTCTACTACTTCATATAGGCCTATCCCTATTCCAATTACCCCTTTTCTTCTAGCAAAGTTTAAAAGTAATGGGCCATGGAGGGGGGGGGAGGGTGGTGGATAAACTCCCGACAGACTTGAACTCTGCTGATGTCATGAAAATACATGGTGATTGCTTGGAGATTGTGGCACAGTTGGGGTCATACATCTATTGTGTATTTATGTAGAGGGCCTACATGTTCATGTAGGCATATGCTTTCAGTAAAATACTTTTCACTGTTTTATTTAATAGTAGGCCTACAAACTCACCAGTTCAGATGAAAGTAGACTTCCTCTTTCTTGTAAGTCTAGTAAATTATGCAATAGTGCTACCAATCTTCTCCTCCTTTTAGACTTCAAATAATATATACATGTATACATGTAAGATCTGGCACTGCACAGCTGAGCTCACGATCAATTGGGCAAAATGATTTTTTTTTAATATTTCTATTCTCAGATTTCTATTTAAACAATAAAATATGGATTTTCTTTTTATGTAAAAAATAAGAAAATCAATGTACCAAAAGGAACCTCGATTTTCACTATTAAAAACAAGAATCCAGTTGCTGTTGTATCGCGATAGCTCAGTCGGTAGAGCGGGGGTTTCGGATTCGGGTGACCCGGGTTCGATTCCCAAGTGGTGCGCTAGTGCCCTTTGGTAAGGCATTTATCCTCATTACCAGTTCCCTCGGAGAGGACTTTAAGCCGTCGGTCCCCTGGTTGCTTGCTCACAGGCATTCGTGCTTTCTTGGCAGTCAGGTAAAAACCTCGGTATAACAATACACTTTTTTTTTTACATTACAGTGTCTGCGATAAAAACATGTCCATGTACGTAGGCCTACCTAGTTACACCACCTAGACTTTAATAATGCACCCCGCTCCCCTCAAAAAAAGGAAAGAAAATTAAAGAGGAAAAGGAAATAAAATCTTGTAGCAATCAAACAGAATGCAGATGGTGGAAAACAACTTAGTTAAGGACAGAGGTCAAATGAGAGGTCGTTGTCTGATGATTTTCCGGTCTGTTGTCCATGGTAACCAGTTACGTGACATTGGCCATTCATCTTTTTCCCATATCTTACAACTGCTGGTTAATCATATATTGGATTTACAACTGGAAATCATATGTTTGAGTTACATTTATTTATTTTTATTTATGAACAATTAAAAAAGGACTTGAGCAGAAGCATGATTTTTTTTTGGGGGGGATTATAAAAGTGCTTTTATGGTACGATAAGAAAAGGGAAGAATTTTTTTTTTCTTTTTGAAGAATAATTGATAGAATTTCAAAGTACATGCAATTTACATGTAATGTATAAAAATGATTTCAGTTTCTTACATTGTAGTGTTTAATAAAATTTAATAGAAATTACTGCAACACTGAATAGAATGACAATTAATTCCTCAGGCTTTATTTGCTTCTTCATAATCATATGAATCCAGATATGCAGTATGGAGTTGCCATGCACAACTAGTACATGTACATGTATATGTAATGAGTTTTATTTTACCTATAGATGTCTTTCTTTAGCCTTCATTGTCATGGTAACAACATCCAATTACTGAGAATGAAAGGCATATTACCCCTATTGCAGTGAGCACACTGCTAGAAGATTACTAGTATACTGCAAGATCTGCTCTATAAAGAATGATCATCATTCTACATTCAGCTCTTTCTTTATCCAGAGTCAATCCAAGGAAGATTATGCCCAGCTTCACTTACTGTATTACCTTCCCCAAAAGGTGGTTTCAAACCGCCTCGATCATAAGAATCCCCGTTAAATTACGAGAACTTTTTTAGGCTAAAAAATACCCATTAATTATTCCTGCATTCACACCGCCCCGAAACATACCCTTCGGGATAAGTTCCTGAAGTTACGAGCATGCGCAGTATGGTCTGTATAAGAAGGCAAGGCGCGAGATTCAAAATCACTAGCCCAGCAGCCACCCACGGTGCCCGCGCCCAACGACACGCTGGGCTAAAAGTTCCTGTAAATTGTTTTCACATTGCCAAAATACCTGCGACCTTGGAAAAATCCCCGCGTAAGTTCTCGTAATTTCGCCAAGTACTATTTAGCGGGTATTTTCTTTCGGGGAAATTACGCGTAGTTTGCTTTCACATCACCAAAATACCTGGTATTTTCTGATCGGGGTAAATTTCCCGATCAGAGAATACCTGGAACTGACGAACTTCGAGGCGGTCTGAAACCACCTAATGAGATATTTCATGGTTGAATAATATTCTGCTTTGTAGTGTAATGCAGTATAAATAAGGTTTTACTTTTATACATCCAAGTGAAACATAATGCATGGAATACTGATATTGCATGTACTTCTTTTCATATAAAGTGGGCCACCCTACATGTACAGGTATGTCTTTTTGGAAACCGGGGCCCAATGAAGTAGAAATACAAGAAATTCTAATCTATTATTTGGTATTTCTTTTTTTCTGCTGTGCATCAGTTCTGACAAAAATAAAATCAAAACCATTTCCAAAGGGAATGGCCAGGAGCTGATGGGTTGAGTGAACAGACCTCATGCTGACTGACACCAAATCTACATGTACATATATTAATTTCCTACTGAAATGTTTGCTAATTTTGTTAATTTCTAAACCCCTAGCATTAGAGATTGATGGACATTATTTCTTTGATGTTGTATGGCTGCTACATGTATGAAATGTTGAATCGTTAGATTACATGCATGGTTGAATGAAATAAACTCTTGCTTGTTATTTGTATGACACTGATGACGATGGTGAGGATGACAATGATGATGATGGTGAGGAGGAGGGGGGGCCATCGGTCATGATGATGTTTACTGTTTATAGTGTTGAACTGAACCACCTCAATCAACTGTTAATCTTTATCATTTGTATAAACAGAATGGTCGACAGCAGCTGAAGTGGTTGGTGCTTTACTCTGCACTCTTCTGCCTCATTTGCGTGTCCTTATTAAACAAAAAATTCTCCAGCTTCTTCGGGGGCCACAAGGTCAGGGATGTGCCAAAGGACAGTGCTCAGCTTATCCTGCGACGCGACAATGACAAAGAGCCACCAGACCAACTTCTCCTTGGTACAAATGACTTTATATACAAGGGACAGAATGCTTCCAGCCAAAGAACTCTCACAGATGACATCCCACAATTCAAAGTGCCTCTTGTGGACGATGGTTTCGATGAGGATGCCAAGAAGAGAGAGAAAGAATTGGCTGCCATCGAGAAAGGAAAAGATGGGACACAAAACAAGAGAACGAAATTTGAATTTAAAAAGGGAGAACCTAATGAAAGGACAGGAGAAAGTGTAGCGGCAGAAAATGCTGCCCTCAAACAAACTGATGCAAATGAAAGAGAGAGATTTATTTTTAGACCCAAACCATTTACTGTGCAGTACTACCATAGCGTTATAGATAATGAGGTAAGTCTGACTAGTTTGAATGTCTTCATTCCTTTCTCAGCCTCTCCTTTTAACCCTATCTAGGCCGGGAGTTCATATGGCCCAGGCCCCCCCTTGAGATCTCGGCCGTCGACCGCGCAATCCCGCCAAAAATTGGCAAGCAGGTTGTCTGGGATATAATCTACAAAATTGTATAGTAATTTATTTCATGCGAATTGTTATTAAGTAATAATGCTAATTTATGCGTAATTAGTATGCGAAATCATACTTTCTCCTCTAACTCTATAAATAAAGCTCCAAATGTTCTAATTTTTGGCATAGAACTCTTTGTGGTGTTCTTAGCAAGTTTACATTAAAAAATTGTGATATCAGATCAATTTTTTATGTATTATATTGTTTTTTGCAATTTCTTATGTATTTCTTTGTTTTTTGGACCCTTTGTTCTTCATTGTTTTTTCAATGAAATTCGTTGGGGACTCTTCTAAGATCATAAACAGCATAACATACATACATTTAGACAGCAAAACTAAAAATAATCATACATTTATGATTTTTGGTTGAAAACACAATTTACATTGACTTTGTACACGAAATCACATTTTTGAGCAATTTTTGGTCTGACATGCACTTGCATAACGTTGCGTAATTTCGGAAACACGTACCCGGGTGACACAAAATTGGTCTCAAAAGTTGTGCAAGACTTGAAAGTAAAAAGTCAGCAAGCAGCGCGGTCAAAAAAGTTTGCGCGGCGAAAATATCGCGCGACTCGTTGAGGGGGGGCCTCGGAGGCCCCCCCCCCCCCGGCCTAGATAGGGTTAATACTCTCTCTGTCTCTCTCTCTAAGTTGCTTTGATGTTTGCAATATTTACACTTACATATAAATCTTTTGATTTATGCTGTGATATACTCTTCTATTTCCACTCAAATTAAGTAAAATCATGACGTTGCATGATTTAAAAGTCTGCAACACTTCCTTTTATTTGTGCATGTGAGAAAAGCTACATCAATATCTTTGGATGAATTAAAAGTCTTCTCAAAAGATTCTTTCTTTGTTTTAATGGAAATATGGTTCTTTGAATTAGAATATATATATATTTTTTTAGTATTCATTCCTTCATCATTTAGGGGTTTGTAGAGGTTATGTTTTAGTTTTCTTTTAAATTACACTTAAGATTTAATGTAAAACTAGAAATTAAATAAAATTATACATGAAGATTGAATTCATTGATTTCTAATACATGGCATATATTTTGAAAATACTTTCATCTCATAAAAAGTGTGATGATCTAATTTCATCTCTAAATTTTACTGACCAAGTAAGGTCTGTATATTTTGTGGCATTAATAATTCATACAGTCTGATTTGAAGGAAAATTATTCATTCTTATTTGCCCCCATTTACCAAATTTATCTTGATAAAGAAACTGATTGAGAGGATGAAGGATGACTGTAAATTTTAAATAAAGTGGAAAAGAACTGAATATACATGTAAGAACTGCTTTTATGATGGATTGGACTGAAGCAAATTCTGACAAGATAATCTCTGTTGAGATTAGACTTCATTAGAGATTTGAAGTCAATCATGAATAAATTATATACACTGTACTCACTGTATTTTGCAGACATATAAGAAATAGAGGAAATAGAGGAAAATGAATATCCAAAAGTATTGTACATGTATACACTGTATTGTACTTTTGCAATCTTTAATATAAAATATGTCAGTATCATAGAAGGAAAGATACATGGATATTCTTTATAAAAGACAAATTGATTATTTTTTCTTTTCACCTTTCAGCTCCTCCCTTTTATCATTTTATTGAATGTTGAAAACAACAAAAAATGCATTATAAGAGGCAGGTAGTGTTGGTCATTTTCTTTCATTTTTTTATCTGTTTACTTTTTATTTTATCTGCACTGTGCCTTTTACATTTTGTATTAAAACTTGTTTCAATTCATAGAAAAGAAATCATTGGTGAGAATTAAATTGTAGCTATTTGTTAGCTACACAAGTAGTTTTACTTTATTTTGGTTTTTTTTGTACTGCAAATTTTTTTAAAGTTTGTAATTTGTATAGAATAAACGTAACAAGCAACTTTTTTTTTTCCTTTCTCTTTCTCTCCATCCAGCCTTTTACAAATAGATATAATACATGTGCAATAGTTTCTAGTTCTGGTCAGCTCCTGGGCAAAAATTCTGGGCCTGAAATCGACAGTGCCGATGCTGTAATTCGGATGAATGCTGCACCTGTGAAGGGCTTCGAGAGCGATGTCGGGACACGGACGACAATCCGTGTGGCATGCTTCATTTCATCCAACCACCTGACTTCGCAGGCGGAGACCATCTTCAGAGGGGTGGGGGCGCCAGAGATTGTTTTCTTCTGGGGTCTTGAGGCGCCCAGGAGTAAGAGGAAAGCTCAATCAGTGCCTAAAGTTACAAGCTTGCAGAGAAAGTTTATGAACATACGCTTCTATTCCCAACGCAACGAGGGAGAGTTGGCAGCGAACAGACTTTTTGAGAGGGAAACCGGAGCTAGCAGGTAGGCAGGCTTGTATTCATCTGTGAAATTCATGAGTTTGACTATCATTAAATGATCTATTAGTCTGATTGGTCAGTTTGAAAAGTCATGATGATGTAGAACCAAATGTACCAAGTCCAACTCTCAGGCTGGCTCCCATCTTCTTCAGAAAAATAAAATTTACCACACTCTACTTCTAAGTGCTACTTTCAGACCAAATGATCATACATATTGTGTCTCTGACAAAGTTGATCACACCACAATAAACGTCAGTGACTCTATTTGATCTTGCTGGTTTATGTTTATAGTTCGAGAAAATAAATCAGTCATTCAGAGCTTGAATGTGACAGGTTTGTCCATACTCTACAATAAAATCTGATCTGGGTTGATTTTTTATATTAATTTTTTTGTGGCAACTGTAAACAATTTGTGGTCTAAAATTTGTGAAAACAATAGATATAAACAGCTGGTTTAATGATATGTCTTCGGATTGTGCTTGTTCACATTGTTCACAGTATACCTTACATGAATCTGTAGCAAAGCAGTATATTATATGTTACTGTTGTGGAGCGTTGTGGCCCAGTGGATTAGTCTCCGGACTTCGAAACAGAGGGTCGTGGGTTCGAATCCCAGCCATGGCGTAATTTCCTTCAGCAAGAAACTGATCCACAATGTGCTGCACTCAACCCAGGTGAGGTAAATGGGTACCGGTAGGAAGTAATTCCTTAAAAAGCTGTTTGCGCTATGAACGCCTAGCTTAGCTTGGTAATATAGGAGCGCCTTGAGCACCTAACAAGGTGGATATGTGTGCAATATAGATACCCTACATGTATATTATTATTATTATTACTGCTCACTGTTTATAATGGTAAATTGCCAATTCGTCTGTTTCCAACTCACATGGTCTACCTTAATTTAGTCTTATGCCCTTACATCCATCAAACAACCATTTGGTCTAATACCCATTTTATTTTGCACAATGAACACTTACATGTCGTTCAATTAGACCAAATGGTGTATGGACTAAATGGATATTGGACAAACTGGTTATTAGACAAAATGATGAGTTGACAAAATGGCAAATAGACCATGTGGATAGAATAAAATCTGATGGTAGACCAAATGATAGTAGACTATTGGTAACTGGACGAATCGGCATTAGACCATTTGGAAATAAACCATTTATAATAAGATTATGTGGATAGGTTGAATTTTCACAACTGAAAGCTTGCAATTTGTTTTAAAACCTGCCACTGATTGTCATGTATGAACAGGATGGAAACCAACAGCTGGTTATCAACAGGATGGTTCACTGTCATGACTGCTCTAGACATCTGTGGAGAAGTCAAGGTCTATGGCATGGTACCTGATGATCACTGTGTGTAAGTATTGTGTTCACACTCTTTTCAAAATATGTTTAGATGTCGTTTTATCAAGCAGTAGCATACGTATTTCCCTGAAAAATATTGTTGAGTGCAGTAATGATCAATTGATCATTCACTATTCATCCAAACTTCATAGTAGTCAACTAGATCTAGATATGTATATGTGTGGAGCTTACATGTATTTTGTGATTTTAGTGCACTATTATGACTATTTCTGAGTATATGAAAATAATTAAGTCATGGTTTCAGACCATGGTGTGAAAATTTACATTAAAGGTAAATTCCAGTTCTGGTAACGATCTCAAAATGACTTTTTACAGAATCTAATATAATGACCACCCAAGTGTCTGTTTGTATGAATAAAAAATATGTGCCAAAGGATTCTGGAAGAAATTGTGTAATTGCTGAGAAATAAGCAAAATAAGCGCGGATTCGGTCACTTCCGTCGGGTCTTTATTCCAGCAATAATAATACACTGTCCCACGTGTGCCTATCTGTGTTGGCGATCTTCAGTGTGATCGTATTTCAGCTTAGATTTTATGATTTCACAAAGTTCAGTTTATGTAACTGTACCAGATCTAGATCCACGATGATATAGTCATACTTAACCTTGGTTTTACAGACTTTCTCACGAAATTAGTGTTTTACTGCAACTACTGTAATTTAGCTTTAAGGCCATCTTCTCTCATTCTTGACCACCCAGATATTTTGAGGATGAACAAGTCAAGTACCACTATTACCAAACTGGCTCCAATCCCACGGAGTGCACGTACTACAAGGTGCATGAAGCCACGCCCAAAGGTGGCCACCGCTTCATGACGGAGAAAGCCATCTTCGCTCGCTGGTCCCAGATGTACAATTTGACATTCCATCACCCAAGCTGGAACCGGAGTCAAGACCAGGCCTCCAAGCATCTTGATACCCCCTTCACCAAGCTCTTCCACTTGAAAGGTAGGCGATGAAAACGGGCGTGGCCCTATCTTCTTCTCACTCTCACTCTCACCATCATTCCTCGTCATCATCAACAGGATTGTCTACCCATTCTTGTCTTCTGGAATCTTTTATCTAGTGGTGGTGGTTGTCCTTAAATGTTGTATTCTAATATAAACCAGCCTGAATTATAATCAGTCTTACTATCTGTAGTGTAGTAGATGTTAATGTTTTCCTATTCTTTCAAGTATTACATGGTGCTATAAAGTAACACTACTCTGTTACTTGTACTCAATATTCTATTAGAGACTTACGATTCGTCAAAAAAAAAATGACAGGAATTTCCTGTATCAAATTATTGTTCAAAGATTCAAAGAGTGTGAGAAAAATTAACCAGGCCTTAATAGTTTTTCTCATGGTAATCATGTAATACTTTACTTATTTTCTCTGATAGTATCGGGTATTCAGGTAGTAAAGATTTATTCTTATTCTTAGTACATAGATGTTTATAGTGGAAAAGCAATTATTCATCAGTAGTAGATCGTGTATTTACTGTGGTGGATGGTTCAAATACAATCATTTAGGCACTGTGTTCCTTTTGTAGACTGCACCAAACTTGAAGTTCATTAAGAATGAAAAATTTAACTACAATGAAGCATGGAAACAACATACCTCACAGGTCAGACCAAGGTTTTTTGGTAAACAATTTAAACCCATTGACATATTCTTATTTTGTACTCAAATAAAAAAAAATTGTTGCATGGAATGTAATGATAATTTCTTTGAAAAAGAAAACCACAATTTGATTTGATAAATACTAGAAAACAAAGCATTTTTCAGGAAATCAAATTGCTAGTATTAAGAGGCAACTTCAGTTACATGTATGTTCTCAATGAAAAGGAACACAATGTCTATATCTCTATGCTGGCTGTCATATTTGTACTTTCATTATATCATTGGTAGGGTTTTAATACATTTCATACATTTTTTTTTTGCTAAATGCTATGTGCACATGTACAGTGGTTTATCAGGAAACTAATATAGACTTGAAATTGGTTCGATCGATTTATTTTAACAGTATTCATTTCTGGTAATTAGAATGAAGTAATGCAGTTCACAAGAACTGTTTTGTGTGCTACATGTGTTTATAAAGGTCAAGTCCACATCAAAAGTTGAGTTCAACATAAAAAAAAGAAGGGAAACTACAAATTGACAATGTCAAATACTGAAATTTCATGGAAATCAGATGTTGAATTTTTAGAAAGTCATCACATTTATAATTTTCACAAAACTATAATATGCACATCAAGGGCAGGACTGTATAGTGAGGCAACGGATGGTGTCCCTTTTCACTGTTAAGATACATCTTTTGCATTTTAGTATTAGAAATATCATACTGTGCATTCAATTCTTTCGTCCAATAATTTAAAACTTGTCAAATCAATATTAAGATTAAAATTCATTTCTTGAAATACAAAATAGATGAATGCGTATTGACATCAGCTGGCGACTATGCATACTCAGGATATATATGCATATACTGAATTGTGAAAATGAGCAAAACTTTCCCATGTCTTTTAATATTTTACATCCAATTTGAATTCTAGTGTTTTGTTTATTCTCTATCTTGTGGTGGTGAACTTGGACTTTAACTGAAATTCTGTATCTTTTGGTGGTGAACTTGGCCTTTATAACTGAAATTCTGTTTTTGTGGTATTTTTGCTTTTGGTGTTTATTTCTTGCATGCAAGCTTTGAGTTTCACTCATTTTGTTATCTTCTGTGTGTAGTTTTACGAGCATGGCTTTCATTATTTCCTTTCCACTTTTATTTTTTTAAGTGGTGAATTTGTTAGTCTTTGTAATACATGTATGTTTATGTAGTTGAAATAATGATAGTCTGACATATAATCGATTTCATATATTTAAACATGTACCAAGTACCATGTACCAAGTACTAATTGTATTCCTTAAAAATGATGGGTTAATAATTTTATCATTTTTTTATATTATAAAATAGCCTTTAAAATGGACATACTGAAGATTTTCAACATGCACACATCTAGGAGTAAAATCGCATGAATGACCAGAACACTAGAGCGAAAAGTTAGAACCGAAAAAGAAAATGGATGCTATTAAACGATTAGTCTGCTGTGCAAACCCTTCACTCAAGTAAAGGGTCTGAATTGCAGCCTACTCATGCCTTGTGTACAGAAGGCCTGAAACAGCAAGTTTTGTATATATGCTAGTCTTTGCATGGAGACACACTTGTTGATCAAAGTTTCAGTCAGGGTCTGTGCCTGCAGCCTATTAAATGACGGTTTAATACCTTGTCTCATGCACACTCATATGGCTACAAAGTCTTTGGACCCAAGAAATGCCCAATCTACATGTACATGTATCTCAAACTGCCGAGGAGAGGGAAAGCTTCCCAAAAGTTTGAGACGCAAATCAAGAAAGCAATATCTCGTGCTTTCCCTAGTACTGAAGCGTGCATGGTATTTATCACACACAAAATGATCTCGGCTATTAGAAAGGATGTGCTCCCTATTTCTCACTGCAGCAACGTTATTTATGAGTTCAAGTGCTATTGTGAAGCTGGGTACATATGGCGTACAACCCAATATTTAGCAGATTGCATTAGCCAACATGTGTCTGCCTCTCTTGCGCGTGTTCACAACCTCCCCAAGCGTGCAGAAAACGTAATGTTAGTACTGCGATGGATGGTGGTAGTCGGGCCATTGCTTACCACTTGCTGAGCAACCAAGCATGCGTGGAACAATACTGTTCAAATCATCTTGGTTTAAAGTACTCAGCCAAGCAAGGACTTTCACTCACCTCAACGTTGCCAGAACTGGCATAATAATGCTTTCTGGGATAATTTCGACCCTTTCAGCTTAATTCATTATGCCGGCATAATTCTGGCATAATTATACTTTTTTTCTGGCATAATTTCGACCCTTTCAGCATAATTTGGGGCATAATAAGACTTTTTTAAGCAAAGAATCTGGCATAATAATAGCACATTTAGCATAATTTTGATCTATTTGAAGATTGAAGACTTTTTTTTTTTTTTTTTTTTGCTTGTCAATTTTTTTTCTGGTACGAAATCCTTTATTTGTGATTGAAGACCTTTTTTTTTTTTTTTGCTTGTCAAATTTTTTTGGCGGACGGTTTTGCCCCCTCCCTGTGGAAAATCCTAGCGTCCAAAACAGTTTGGCATAAATTTTCGCGATTTAGCATAATTTCGCTGCTCCTCTGGCATAATTGGATTTTTTTCACTGGCCACGCTCACCTGCACAGCAAATATATTCAGCTACTGTGCTGTAAGAACCCTTGAGTTATTTTTGTTAATAATAAATAATAATATATGCCATTCGTTTAGGCTCCGTAAAATCCATTAGAAATGCTCAAGGCGCACAAATGAAGGGGGGGGGGGGGCAAAAAAAACTACAACAGAAAATCATTGATAAAATGAGATAAAGAGTAAGTTTTTAGCGCTATCATTCGCTTTGCTTCAATTTACGGCTGTTTCTTACAGTGCCGGCCGCGGGAAACGTCACAGTGCCCCCTAGGGCGAACGCGGTAGCCCGTAGCGGACATTTGAGGGGAGCGGACGAGGGAAGACGCCCGCGTCCGCTCCCCTAGGACATGAGTGCCCTAGGGGAGCGCCCGAGGATAGTGCCCGCGTCTATCCTAGGGTGTTTCCCTAGTATGTTCGGCCGGGCATTCTTGGTCGAAAGAGGAGGTCTGATTTGACACATTCGTTCAAGACTGCATGTGATTTTTATCTCATATCAAGCATAAGTTTTCGATAATTTATCGTGGATAAAATCTGTTATGAAAATTACAAAGTTTTGGGTTGATAACTGGGATTTTAGGCTTTTCACCGAATTACTTATTGTGTTCGATTACACACTGGCACCAGTGTAAAGGGTCCTTTCCTATACATGTATATGAATATTCTCCCGTGGTGTCCGTTATTTCATTCACTGACATGGTTAGTCGTGATCGTAAATGAGTTTCTGACAAAGGAGCAGGTATTTGTCGATGTTGACCCTACATTCCAGAGGTCGTCCTAGAACCATCTACTCTATTCTTTCCCTACATGGTCATCCTTTTTTATATACCCTGACATGCCTTTCAGGCGCGGATCTACGAGATGCAGATAAAAGGGAGAAGAAGAAAGCAAAAATGAAAGAAAAGGCGAAAATGAAGGGATGGATTGAAGACGAGAAGGAAAAAGAAAAAGTGAGAGAAGGGGAAAGTGCAGAAAGAGAAAATAGGGGGGGGGGGGGCAAAGAGGAGAAAGAGGGAGAGGGGGTAAAGAAAAGAAATAAGGAAAAGGTGAAATGGAGAAGAAAACAGAGGGGATAAAAAAGGGAAGGTGAGGCAGAAAGAAAAGAGGGAAAAGGAGAAAAGGAAAATAGATTGAAAATCGAAGGGAAGAAGAAGAGACAAAGGAAGAAAAGGAAGGACAGAATGAGAAAGAGAGAATGATAAGGAGGGGGAAATTAAATAAAATGAAGAAGGGAGACATAATAAAATGGAGTAAAAAAGCGAAAAGGGGAAGAGAAGGAAGGGCGCAGGAAAAGGTAAGAAGTACAGGGGACAATAGAAGTGGGACTTAAGAAAAAGTAGAGGAAAAGAGAGAAAGTGGGAAGAAAAATTTGGGAATTTGTCCAGATTTTCATGTCAGAAAAAACGTTAGTAACTCGCATCTGCCCATTTTTACGCTGATGACAAGTATTGAACATTCTTGCGCTCAATCTTGTAATTATTTTCTCTCACCATGCTCACAATTTCCTGCTCTCGTTGCATCAATTAAAAACTTGTCCCGAATTAACATCTGCTCCTTCAAGAAAGAAGAAAGAAAAATGAAAGAAAAAGGCAAATAGGAAGGGATGGATGGAAAATGAGAAGGAAATAGAAAAAGTGAGAGAAGCAGAAGGGAGCGAAGAAACGAAGAGGAAAGGGGAGAAAGAGAAAATAGAGGGGGCTTATTGTTTCATGGTAATATGTATACCATATAGTTCTGCAGTACTTAGTTATGAAACTTGTTTTACTCAGTAATGCTCACGCGTGATGATTAAAAGGATTTTCGACTATATAAAGGTGAACCGGGACGGGGCTTTCATTCTTTAACTTGGCTTGACTGACTCCTTTGTTCCCCCAAAAGAATTGTTAGGTTTGATAGTTAGCGTTTGCGTGAGCACCCACCAAAACTCTTAACAAAAGAATAGAATGGTCTGTATAGCTGCTCCATTCTTGCTTTGTCGGAAAGTGATAATTAACTCGTTAAGTACCCATTCCACACACTACGTCATAGTAGCTTTCGAAAACATACTTTTACTAGGGTATGTGTTTAAACATTGAAGCTAAATGCGCTAGAATTTTTTTAAATAGTTACATTATGTAAATAGCTTTTGTTGCTTTGCTCTGAAGCGCATTGAGCATCCAATCAAGATGGAAAGTGCGCTTTACAAATGTCATGTATTATTATTTTTAGCTGCCATATAACACTGAATTCTGTATTATACCAAGTTGTGACTTGGTTTTATCATTTCCAATTCATATAACAAAGTATATTTCTTCCTTCTTCTCATTTATTATTTCCACCACTTTCATCTCTTCCCAATTCGAATATCTACCAATGTAACTTAAAAACCGCAATAGAGTGCAGGTAATGTAATCAGATGTTTTAGCAAAAAGATAAATCTGTTCCATCTGTTACATTTAGGTAAATTTATACTTTTTATAGGGTGAGGGTTTTAGAGACCCGATTTGAACCGAAATGAACAGAACATCCTCATTTATTGTTGTTAACGCATCAACAAATTAATCCCCCCCCCCATTTCTATGAACATCCTGTCATAAATTGGGAAGCGGATGTGATCAAAGGAGATCAAAGGTGTGGGCGGGGAGCAAGACTCTACCAGACTGTTGACAATAACAAAAGAACCAAATAACAAATCGATGAGCACAACCAGTTATGCTGGTGTTCGCTTTTTGCACGTCTACTTTGTAAGATCTTGGTTATACTAGTATTCGTTTTCACGTACCTTTCATTCCCTTTATTAGGGTTTTATCAACCATGTCAACGAATTGACGATCCCAATATTGACTGCACGTTTGTTTTAACATAATGATAATTCGCAAATGCCCTTGATATTCATAATTCTGTTTTATTTTAAGTTTGTCATTAATGTTTGTTAACATTCACTCTGTTAATAACTTGTCAATTTTGATTTACAAAAAAAATCAAGTCTGCTTATTAATGTCTTTTGTCTATTTTAACTATTTTTTGTTGTTGATATGCCTTTCTTTCTTCTTTCCTGATTCCATCCAGTGCACCCCGTTAAAACTCAAGGAAGAATGTTTCAAATGTTTTCTAGTTCTTACACTGTTCATAATAAGGAGATGGGATTAGGTGTAAAGTTCACGCTGAAGGGAGAGGAATGGGTACGTATGGAGAGAGAAAAAAAAACTTATCACAAAAGATAAAGAATTGATCTTCATGACATTAAATCACAATTGTGTCCTATTTTTTTAAACAAGTTTGTATGATACATGTATGCCTCCCACGTAAGGCGTAAGGAAAAAAAGTTTACCTAATGCATCAAATTAGATTAATTGATTAGATTCATTGCGGTAAATGAAAAACAATAAATTCGATGTTCCAGCAATGGTTACCAGATTTCACAAAATTAAATACGGGACAATCGACAAAGCACTATGTACCATCGGATCGACCGAGCCAGGCCAAAAAATCAACAAAAAGGCTACACAATGTTAGACTTGTTAACAAAATATATTAAGAAAGGGGGAGGGAGGGTGAGCGGAAGAAACAAAAGAGAAAAAAAAATGAGGAAACAAGAAATGAATTGAGAGGAAAGAAAAAAGTTTGAATAAAAGGATGAAAGAAAGAATAAAAGACAGATAACAGTTTCCGTCATTACTTGAAATGAATAAAGAAAGAAAGAATTAAAATAAAGGAAGGGAAGATGAATAAATGTGTGAAAGAAAAAACATAAGGAGAGAAAAGAGAAAAGTAAGAAAAATGGAGGAAAAGAGAAAGAAAGAAAGAAATAAAAAGAATTCCTTCATTATTTGAAAGAAACAAAGACAGAAGAAAACATGAAGGAAGGAAGAAAGGAAAGAGGGAATAAGGGAAAAGAATTAAAAGGGAAAACAGAAATGAAAAAATGAAAGAAAACAAAACAAACAACATCTAAAAAAAAAAAATCTAGAATAGATTCTGATCACGCTAGTTTAAAAATATAATGGTCTATCACAACATAACCAAAGTACATGCACATGTAAACATAATGCAATGTACGTACCCTAGGGTACCCGAGGATAAGTGCGGGCACGGCCAATATTATATAGCACGCAGGAAACTGCGGGTGCGGCTAAACACCCTAGGGGGCTCCCCTTGAATACCCTCGGTTAGACGCAAAAGCCCCCTAGGGTGTTTGCGTGCTCGGGCGTGACGTTTCCTGCGGCCGGCACTGTAGCTTAAAGGAGAATGAAACCCAATATTTAATATCACATAATATCATTGATAAGTACATGACAATAAAAATGAATCCACTTAATATACCCCAATCTGATTTCCCAGTATCGAGTACCACCTCTTCAAAGTTGGGCTTCTTCAGGTTCGAAGTCTCTGAATGGAGATCGCCATTGTTGCGGGGTTCGTTCAAAATTGTGACATCAGCGACAAACAACTGCTCTCGGTAGTACCGTTACTTCCATGTGCATAATGCATAGCTAGCTATACAGGCTGAAACCGCCCCCAAGTTTGCATAATATAGATACTTTTTTTACCAGAAATAAATAAAATATACACATAAAATACTTGAAAATATTATTAAAAAGCTATTTAAATTATTTTACGGTTTAAAAACACAAGTTGATGAGTTTTGATGAAAATTTTTACACATTTTTTTACAATATCCAAATTGGCAAATTTGACAAAGCTAAATTTGTACGTACTGTACGGACGGTCATATACCCTGAACCGAGTGATCATGTTATGTTGGAAGTTTGGTTATTTATCCCGATTGAATATCGGGAAATTGTTGATTGTGCTATATTTCTATATATATAACGTTGTTTATTATTTGTTACCGTCGATTTTAAATAAAACGAAACTTATCGCGGACGTTTGCATTGAAATGGAAGACCGAAAGCCTACGGCTTCGAGCCACAATACTCGGCCAAAGAAATCGCTCAACGAGCAGAGCTAGAGGCCGCACGGTCAGCAGCAGCCACCCATTTTTTGTCTCGCCCACCAGAGGTGGAGGCGAGACTTAGGGATCCAAATGTTGTCCGTCGTCCATCCATCGTCCGTCCGTCACAAATCTTATGACACATAACTCTACAACCGTAAGTCACTTTTCAACCAAACTTGGATGGTAGATGGACTTGGGGGACCTGCATGTTATGCTGCAGTTGGAGGTCACATGGTAAGGTCAAAGGTCATTTTCAGGTCAACGTTAAAGTTTACATGCAAGACTCTCTTATGACACCTAACTCCGCAACCGTAAGTCGCTTTTCAACCAAACTTGGATGGTAAGTGGACTTAGGGGACCTGGATGGTATGCTGCAGTCGGAGGTCACATGTTAAGGTCAAAGGCCATTTTCAGGTCAACGTTAAAGTTTACATGCAAGACTCTCTTATGACACCTAACTCCGCGACCGTAAGTCACTTTTCAACCAAACTTGGATGGTAGGTGGACTTGGGGGACCTGGATGTTATGCTGCAGTCAGAGGTCACATGGTAAGGTCAAAGGTCATTTTCAGGTCAACGTTAAAGTTTACGTGCAAGACTCTTATGACAAGTGTTATTCCATCCCAGTCATTTCACAATGAAGTTTCGATACAATTCTGTTGCGTGCCCTCGCAAATCACGATATTTCTGGTTATTTTCATAATTGGGTGAGACACAAAATCGCTTTTGCCTTGTTTTTTTTTTAGAGAGAGATTTCTGGCCTCTTCTGAGGATCGATAATTAGGTAAAAGCTAGCTGCATTTTGTCCCCTTTTCTGACCGATTTCGGCAGCCATACGCCTGGCAGTAAACCATCCTGATCAGCATTGCCCCATGTGTTTTACGCTAGCATTCACAGGTGCGCTGGGGTCGGACACCAAGCTAGCTTGTTTGTCGATGACCTCACAACCCCCCACGGGGATATGGGGAGTATGAGCAAAATGGCGACCTCCACGGGTCTTTCGAATATCAAAATATTGATAACTTTGACTGGGCATATCATGGGAAATAGGAAACCATTCTGCCTCATTTTAATTTTATTTTAATTAGTGAAATGTAATCGGCTTATGACCAGATAATAAATCTATCCTTTCATTTTCCTTTAAATTGTTTACCTTGATAGCCAATTACAGCTCATCGTTTAGTGTCCATTGTCTCCTTCAGTTCTACTATAAATTGTTTCACTCTAGTATTCTGGTCATTCATGCGATTTTATTCCGATGAGTGCATGTCAAAAAGCTTCAGTGTGTCTGTCTTTAAAGGCTATTCTATGACTTACTTATTTTTTTTTAATATACATACATGTACGACACATTAAATCAACTCTCTTTGTTTATTTGAAAGTAATAGGGAAAGTCTGGCAGTTCTACTTCATTATAAACAAATATACTTTTGGAAACAAACAAATTTTTCAAATGCTGAAAATAATGGATTGCGAGGGAGGGGGGGGGGGGTGCTGTATTATGTAAACTATTTTTTTCAGACATTCATTGTATGTTCATTTGTACATTTTGATTTTATAGAATTCTAAGAAAATTCACTAGGGGAATATAAATTATTATAAAAGAGGAGAGAGAGGGAGTCTTTGCAAATTCTTATTACACCCCCTCTTGCTATTGTATGTTAGTGTCACTGTGCTTATAATTTTAGCCATTAATACTCTTCCTGACTATTAACGAGCAGTTTTCTCTTCAACAAGTGTTTAATTACCCCATAAATTTCCCTTTTTATGACAAAGTAAATGTCAACAATCTAATGTTTGCACTGACTTCATAATGCCTACAAGCCTTCATAATGCCTAATTTACAGAGAATAGTTAGAAATGATAAGTATTTTAAAAAGACAGGGAAGGAGAGAAACGTGCAATGTGATGTACATTTAGGGGGAAAAAAATCTAAAAATGAATATCTGTATTTTCAGCAAATATCATTTGGAGGAGACTGTCTTACTTTCTCTATTACCTTAATAATTTCTCCTCTTTGTTGTCTTTAAGTATTGTTTAGATAAATGTATGCATTCACATGTACATGTATGATAGTCTTTATCTTTGATACTGGATAAGAACTTGAATAACCACCGGCCTTTACATGTACATGTACATCAATTGTTTCTTGATGCATGATTTAGATAATTTTAGTCTCATTTTTACCATTGATTTGCTTTTTCTGCCATTATGAGCCTGTATAAGAAAAGTTGTTTACGTTGAATGAGCTTTAATACCCATCATTACAATCAACATGACAACATGGAATGATATCCAATCACTATGGGTGTCATACAAGTCATTGAATTGACAATGCAGATCACATCACACTGTCAGCTAAAATGAACACTTTTTTCAATTTAAAAAATATTGTGAGTGCGATTTGTATAATTATTTGCAAGTTGCAACTGGAACTACCCATTTCCATTTTTTTTCACTCTACACAGAGCTCAGGTACAGTGAACACCCATTTTTTTCCCTTAGAGTATGCAAGAATTTAATTGTGAATGAACATGTATGCAAGTATTTGATATGAAATATGCATAATTAGTTGGAAATGAAAGCTAGCTTGTGTGCTAAAATTCTAAGCAAATGTGGATTTTGTTGCAACCTGTCTAAAACTTTGGTAAATTTCAATAAATATTAATTACATGTATATTTGATTGAACAAATATTTTTACAAAAGTATAGTGGCCATTAGTTTTCTTTGTGAAAACAGGAGTTTAGCACCCTCTTTTGGCAATGTTACTATCGTGATGATAAAAGAGTTTTTATCTTAAAACTACATTTAAAAATGCTGAATGTTTCCGGAAATTTTTATGAAGTTCTACACGTGGGCGTGGTATGTGAGTGGTATTATACCAAAAAGTGAAAACAAATATTTAAAAATTCAGGGAAATTTTTTGTATAGTTATAAAGAAAGTGATACATGTAGCTGATTTGACCATTGATATTAAATTTACATGTATGTATCTGATTGTGAGTTCAGACTTTGAATATTTATATTTTACTCCATACTGAATACAGGCTTGTAAGGAATGTTATGTTCACTTGTGTTCGTTGAAAATATTGTGTCTTAATATTAGCTTAAACAACCTACTGGCTAGTTTATCAACATATAGAAATTGAAAAGTATTTTGGTCATTGATAATCTCTGGGTATACTACAGGCCTACTTGTCTACTTAAAGGAGAATGAAACCCTTGAAACCAGCTGAATCCATATCAAAGAGAAAAATAAAAGAAACATATCGTTGAAAATTTGAGGAAGATTGAATGAATGATAAGAAAGTTATGAGCATTTGAATTTTGAGATCACTAATGTCATGTAGATCCTCCCATTGGCAATGCGACCAAGATCTGTGATGTCACACACGTACAACTCTGTCATTACTTCAGTACTTATTTCACTTATATTCTCACTTTTATAGAGTCTATCACAGCAAGGTGAGGTGTTCTCTTTACGAGAGGACAAGTACAGCGGTTTCACAACATTATATCATTGATGAACCGTTTGTCATATGATTAGAATGAGCAAAAAGATATGTTTTGGGGTATATTTTCAGTGTCCAAAAGGGGAGAGTTGTTCATCTGTGACATCATAGATCTTGGTCGCATTGCCAATAGGAGGATCTCCATAGCATTAGTGATCTCGACATTCAAATGCTCATAACTCTTCTATTGCTAGTCCTATTTTACTCAAACTTTTGTTGATCTTATTCTTTGATTTTTCTGCTTTCACAAAAGCTAACTTGCTCCAAGAGTTTCATTCTCCTTTAATGTAGATCTTTTATAAATGAAAAGGTTAACTATTGTCTTATTGACTGATCAGATGTACTGTATTTGCAGACTTTGTTTAAGATATCTCCCAATTGTAAGCTTGTTTGTGTTTGTATTTTAGGAATAAAGTATTTCCAAAGAGGAGGTCGTTCCAGAGAGAACAGAGTGAGTTTTACTTTTATTCTTTATCTTTTTATTTGTGATTCTATGTTGAATCAGTTCCATACAGTATGCCTTTCCACCATGTATTGTAGTTGTGGTTGATAATGGAATAACTAATGCAATAATATTTCTCAGTTGCAAGATTTGCTTTGTTTTGTACGTGTAATTATTATTTAGTGTCATTCATGTGGCTTATTATGAAGTTCACCCTATGCTTTTAAACTGTATGTAATATATAAGTATAACCAGGCACTTTTCTGAGAATAATGTTTGCATTTTTTGTTGCTTTTGTTGGGTTGCTTGTTGTTTACATAATTTTTTTTATAGAATGTATACCTGTAATTGGTCTCCAGGGGGATTGATTCTATTGGGGGAAATCCTTCTGTTATGCTTTTGCAGTTTTAAAACTTAGGAAAGGTGATTTATTCCTTTCCTCTTTTTTTTAGTCAATTTTAAAGTGTTATATGATTTGATTTGGTCATTGGGCCATTTTGCTTATTCCATTTTGATTGAAAGTAATATCTTTTGCCATGTAATAGATGGAGAGCCATTGCTTTTTGGAACTTCATTTTAAAGATAAGGTTCAGGAGCGATAGTAAAGGCAACTTTGGCATGAATCGTCAGATCTAAAATATCAATTCACTTGTGTTTTCTGTTGACTTTCAGAAAAATGATTCAAATGATCCCATATCAACCATTACTTTCTTTGCAACACAGATATCATTTCAGCAACTCACAGCTTTAATACAAACATGTAGATATCATTTGTTCAGTTTAGATCCCACTACCAATTACATAAATCCTGATTTGTTCATGTTATAGCCATTTCTTTACCAACTATCCTCAAATAAATTTCTGCTTTATATGTTTAATAGTCCCTTTTTTTTTTACATTTATAAGGTTATGTCATTATGTGTCCAAGTATTGTCTTTTTAGCTGACAAAGTAGTCAAATTTCTTTCTATCACTTCTGAACCATATTTATGAGTTGCTTTGTGTATCTGTCTGACATTTTGAAATCATGATGCATTCTTACAGCTGTATTTATAAAGCACACCAATTAATATTCAAGCTTTTGAAGGATGCAGTATCATTCACGCAAATATTTCACATTGTCATTGTCTTACAATATTTTAGCATGAAATCACTTTGTATTTAATATGTACAGTAATTTTCCTAAGAAGTAAGACGGTACTAAATATATATCCTATTCAAAAATCAAAATGTTTGTGTGTTGTACAGTTTGTACCTTGGCTGGAAAATAGTGTAACCAGGATACCGATAATTCGGTATGATAACAAGAAGGAAAAGAATATGTATTTCGGAAGGGGAGGAGATGGAAAAATTATTGCTGCACGAGCTGCCTCAGGCAAGTTTGCACTGAAAGGCACTGTACTTTATGGGCTTTGATCAGATTTGTGGTGCAATAAAGGTATGTCACTTATCACAAGAGATATGACTTCACTCGATTGACATAGCTTGCATCTCGAATCTCTCCATAATTTAATCAGAGCCCACAGACGATGCCAATAGCTGCCTTTGAAATACCTATTTTAGCCAGCTTCTGCTTCTAGTTTAATGTTTAAAATTTGTATCTTTCTAAAGAAGTTAATTTCAGGAAAAAAAAAGTAAAAAGAAATTGACCTTTGCATCTGTTTGGTTTAAAATTTTCTGGAACTGGCCAATGTACAAAGAACTTTTTATAATAATAATAATAATATAGAGTATTTCTAAAGCGCCAAATCCACATTGATTATGTGCTCAAGGCGCTGCGAAAAGGAAATAAGAGAAAAATTACATGGAGCAGGAAGGGACAAAGATAAAAAGAAGCACAGTCATGACAATGAAAGGAAACTACTGGAAGGCAATTTTAAACAAATGGGTTTTAAGAGCAATTTTGATAAACGCTCCTGCACAGTAGCTTCTATATCATTCTTCTTTTTTGATCTTTGCTTTATTACCTTCATTTAAAAAAATGAAAACTTTTTTGACAGGTGGCAATAAGATATCACAGGCTTGTCGATCATGATCTGGTAAAAAATATTTCTTGTTAAAGATCATTTATCCTTTTGATGTCTATTTAATAGGCTTTCTAAAAAGATGGCATTCTATGCATTATCAATATCTATGAAAACATTACTTTAATAGCGAACCAAACAATTTTTTGTTTGTCCTGCTTGTAGAGCTCTGTCAGTATCTTGTATTTGTGTTTACGGTATCTCTTTTGCTTTTCTGTTTGCATACTTTGCATACTTTGCAATATATCACCTTTCTCTTATTTCACAGTTGCAATGCAGCAATACATGCATACATGTTTTTCAGAGAAATACATACATGTATAGGCCTACCTAGGCTAAGGAAGAAAAAAAATCCTAGACAATACATGTATTTCCTCCCAGAGGCTAGAGGTCAAGAGTCAGAGATGCATGTTTTTGCAACATGTATGTCTGGCTCAGATTATTGCCAAGATCATAAAAATATCTATAATCTTGCATAAGAACACTCATAAATTGATTTGGGTGTGTTCAATGTCCATTTTCAAATTTAAACAGCAACATGAATCATGATTCAAAACGCCTTACATTTTTAAACACAAACATGATCAGGGGTGCATGCACTGTTCAGTGTCAAAAATGTAAAACTGATTTCTGGTAAACGTTGATCATCTTTTAAGTTTCCTACTCTCGTTACAGCTTACTGAACAGTTTGGCCCATCACAAGAAAGGTCAATTCTGGCACATGTGTATAGGCTTCCATTGCGAAAGCAAATCTAAAGATGTTAAAAAACTTGAATCTCGTTCAGTGTCACATTTTGTTGCATTTGCAAGGCTAAAGGTTGTCAAATCTGAGCTGATGTGTTTCCAAACGGACAGATCTATTTAGACATTTACATTTTCGAATCGTGATCTGAAAGACATATACTTATTAAAGACTGGGAAGGGGGGACACTGAACACACGCTTTGTTTCTCATTATATCCACATTTTGTAATTCATTGCTGTTTAAATTTGAAAATCAACATTGAAAGCAACATTTAGTTCTCATCAAATTTTAATAAGTCTTAATTTAACCAACTTTACTTTTTATGGCAAATCATTCAAGAATATTTAAAACTAATAATTGCTAGTATACCATAACTATGAGTAATTGCTAGGCTATTTTGTAGCATACACAATTTCACAAATTTCATTCATTTTCAAATCATCTGAATATTTAAATTTATAATAAGCTTCAGTTGGTAATAATTGAGCATTGTCATATGATTGACCAAATCTTGTAAACTAGATTTGTATTTGATACAATTAAAAGGACCCTCAGTATTAGCAATGTATAAAAACAAATATTAAAGAAGAAGAATATATCAACAAAAAAACAGATTTACCATTCTTATAGAACTCTGAACAGAAGATAAACCATGATTTTGCTATACATGTCATCTTTGTGCTAAATTTCTTTCACAGTGTACATGTACTTGGACCAAATTTGGTGATAATATGAAAACATGTTGTACCGTTGTCACCTCTATGTAGACAAGTTATTCTAGGATCAAAACCAGACTGTACACATGGGAAGGATTTTAAAGATCTGAGGACATGAGGGATTTCCTATCACAAAATCTGCTGCAAATTGCATTTTCCTTTCACCCTTGCATATAGATACATATTGTCATGGTAGAATTATTTCCTTTCACGTGCCACTGACATCTAAATTGCCAAGTAGACATTTTTTTCATCACATTATCGAAGAGTGGAAGGGATGATAGATTGCTTTTATAGAAAACATGTACATTGTATAGAACATTTATCTTAAGTATTTTAGTACCAGTATTAAACTGTTTGGTTTTGATTTATCTTCGTGTAGCTCCGTTATTGTTACCCCTTCGATTTTAGATATTCATATTCTTGAATTTGTATTTATAAGCTGTAGACCTGTATACAGTGTAGTTTGCATGGAAGTCAGTTTTGTGCTCGAGACGATTCAGGTCAATACAATTTTGATAAATTCTATTTAAAATGTTTACCTTTTTATCCCTCTTTTTTTCTTGTAAAAATTGATTCTTATCGTTCTTATGGACACTGCGCCTACTCCGTAGCGTTTGTAATACGCAATAACCTTTACAATGCACGCAAGGTGGTCGGTTTCAAAAGAGGTGGTCGATATGTGGTGGTCTCACTATCATGTAGATTTAGGACTGTAGACTGTTGTCAAATTTAAGCAATTGTATGTATTTCTCTCTTCGTGTCTGTAGTGAACTCTGCTACTAGTAATTGATCTACGTGTATACTACTGTTATGGTAAAAAATAAACATACATGTATTAGCTGGCAGAAGGTGGGTGCTGCTACTTTCAATTCCTCTGCAGCCTGCATGAGGGTCTTGATATATCTCAATTGCTCACATGCAGATGAGAGTCAAAGGGGAAGTTCACCTTGACAAAAAGTTTATTGTAAAAATAGCAGAAAAAATACCAAAAAATATTGGTGAAGGTTTGAGGAAAATCTATTAGAATTTTGATTTTTTGATTTGCGACGTCACATGCAAGCAGCTTCACATGTATCGTAAATTCAAAAATTCAATGAAGAGTTGTTTTCTAAAAAAAATGGAAATGGGTTTATATTGTACTGTACTGTACCTGTAAACATATCAACAGACAAGTTATTTCACACACCCGCTCCTGAAGAAATTTGAAGTCATCCTGAAGCATTAAAGATTAGGGCAGCTGCTCGTGTATGACGTCACAAATCAAAAACTTAAAAGATTCTAATAACTTTCTTAATCTTTAATGGATTTCCCCGATCCTTCACCAATATTTTTTTTAATTTCTTCTGCTATTTTTACAATAAACTTTTCATCAAGTTGAATTTCCCCTTTAATGTCCTTTTGCCTGAATGCCTGACAAACAGGAATGGGGATTACTTACATACTGAACGCTTATAAATCTGTACTCCCATCTGCCAGCAACGATAATTAACTTAAAATGCCTATGTGATAGAAAGGTGTGCTTGCATTTGAATGAGTACAAGCAGGAGTCCCAAATCTCTAGTACAAGAAAACCCTATTTTTCATTTCTTTCAATTAATTACTCTGCGCGGTCTGTCTTATTTCATTTTTCTCCATTGCTGCATGTGATTTCAGGAGAGAGCGAGGAAACAGGTAAAAGCATGTTTGTTTTCTTGCATCTTATGTGGTGATTTATTTGTAGTGATCAGTTAGTCCTCAATGGTAATTCATTTGTAGTGATTAGTAATCCCTCATTCTTTTTTGTTTTTGTTTTGAATATTGCATTTTTTATTCAATTTATTTTATCTTATTTCTTCTTTAATTCATTTAGTTTACTTTTTAAAACTGCCCATTATTTATTCTCCTTATTAAAGGGGTACTCCAGACTGAAAATAATATGATTTGAACAGATGAAATAAAATCAGACAAACACAACTCTGAAAATTTTATCAAAATCGGATAAGGAATAAACAAAGTTATGACATTTTAATGTTTTCATGATTTCAGTGAAACAGTCTTTATATTCATGAATATTAAGCAATGAGCAATCTGATGATGTCATGTCCCCAGTTATCCTCTTCTTATATGAAATTATATTTATTAGAATTTTGTTTTTGGAAGGATGAAAAATGGATTGACTACTGATACAATGAGTCAGATAATCATTGTTGCAACTTATTTGTTTTATAGAGACATATTATTCATACATGTTTGAAATTATGAAATAATTATGATTTCTTGTACACGTACCTGCAGAAATGGGAACATGACATCATAAGCCCCCCCCCCCCTATTGCATACATGTATATTCTCAACTGTTTTCACAAAATACTGATTAAGTTTCAAATTGATTTAACTCTGTTATCTGATTTTGATGAAATCTTCAGCATTTTCTCTTTTAATTTTACTCTATTTATTTAGATGATTATTTTCAGCTTGGAGCATCCCTTTAGAACACATTATAAAACATTATACTGTGTGAGTAAGAAACCCCCAAAACTTGACACCTCACAGAAAAAATATGTCATGAACGTATAATCATGTTATCATGTATGGCTGGAAAGAGTATATATATTCTCCCAAATAATTTAATATCATATTTATTCGGTATGTCTTCGCTCTGCCTTTTTTCAGTAGGCATTTTTGCAGTGATGTTTTGATTTGCACCAAAGTAAGGCATGACTGCAATGAATTAATCCCAGATGCCAATGATGTCATAATCCTACATGAGTTTAGTATTTTGCAAATCCCTTTTCAATTAAATTAACTTGAGAATTGATACTAAAAAGTGTTTATTAAACAATTATAATGTAAATTACTGAAAAGGTGTTTTGAAATGGATTTTAATGCTACCCTTGTAGGATTATGACATCATTTAGGCCCTGTTTATGCTTCCACTTTTCTGGCCAGAATCAGCGTTTCCAAACGTGATTAGTCCAAAACACGGTTGCGTCCATGCTTACTTTCATTTAAACGCTGTTTCAAAACGCCGATCGTAAACTCACAAAAAGGTGCGTTTGTAAACGTCGTTTGACCAGAATCAGGCTTTCTGGGGAAGTATAAACAGAACCACGATCGTAAACGTGTTTAAATGACGTCATTTGGTACATGCTTCCGGTGAGATGAAAATCCGCGGGCAAATACAGTCGCATTGCTCCATGGTCGCATGTTACCTCCACGGAATTACCTCTCATCTCCCTTGTTTTGCATGTGTAGTACTATTACTAGTATTACTCTTCCAATTTGTCATCACGATGAACGTTGAGGGATTTACACCAAAAAAAACCCTGGAACATGAGTTATAATGAGGAGACACCGCCAGATGCCCCAGTAGCATAAACAAATAGATATTTTATTATTTTGTATACTTAATATTGTTTATTTTTTCTTAGTACTATTATCCTCACCATGGTGGAAATTATATTAATTATATGGCTATATCAAGAAGCTCCATGCAATGACTAAAATATCGGAAATTGTTCGATGTTTACATAACAGTCGACGTACCTTCCCCATAACAACACTCGGAAAAAAAAAATCGAAAAAGGGCGCGCCCAATTTGACCTCGCTTTCCTGCTCAACGAAAATTACGATGCGAAGCCAGCTGGAGATCGTGACTTCGCCTCTGAAAAGTTAAGCATAAACAGCACTCCCAGAACCACATTTACGATCGACGTTTTGAATCGACGTTTGAAAACGCTGATTCTGTCCTCACAATGGAAGCATAAACACACCCTTACATACATGTAGATCTGGGGCCCGTAACACAAAGCTTTTAATAGCAATGATCGTAGAACATATTTAGGAATAAATCAAACTTTTAAAGTAGATACATATGTACATAAATCTAGTTGAGCACATATGTTTTGCAATAAAGATTTGAGTTAAATTATACTTTGCCTCAATAGTTTTATAGCTTGTAGAGTCTATGAATTGACCCAGAAATGACCAATAATAAAACCTAAAGTGAGGTTTTCATGTGAAGGATGCAAATGTAAAAAAGTGGCAAATTTTAAATCCTGAAAGTCAATTCTTGCACAGTTCATGCATAGTTCTCTCAACATTTGTGTCAATGCCTTGTGTACCATTGTCCATTGATAATTCATAGCCAGTAAACATACATGTACATGAAAAAAATCAAAAGAATGTGAATATTTCAAGAATATCTGGCTAAATATTCACATGAACTGTGTGGCTAGAGCAAAATGTTTGCATAACTTTATTTCACGTTGGCACTTCAAAAAGTTGTTGAACATCACATGTTTGCGAAGATCCTACTTGAAGGAAAAAAAACACAATAGAGACATGTTTGTGAACAAATAGTGTAGAGGAAGTGTCATAGGATGAGGGAAACATTTACAAGTAGTTTAAGCAGACATTTTATTTACTTACACCTTTTCCACATAAAATGCACCTGTTGGAATCTGCCATTTTTTTTTGCATTCTTTGCAAAATGTTTGATCTCTTTGCAACTGCAATTAGGATAATGTATGAATGTAGTTAACATGTCCATTAATACTCATATCACTGTGAAAGTGCTTATGATAAAAATATGTCCACCTCTGAAACCAAATTTTGTAACTCTTCATTTGCTTTATATTGCACAATAGTTACTACTGAAAGACAGAAAGGGATTTGTAATCACATTTAAGAAAATGGCTCTTAATATTTTACAAAATATCTTTAATAACACAGGTTTTAATATAGGCCTAATAATGTGTAGAATTAGAAAGTTGTAGTGGGATCCATGATTTACAAAATTCTAGAGGTTTTTTTTTATATTTCTGGGTTGCTATTGATTGGGATGTAAGATTCCAGGACTGATATTTTTCTTTGAAATTCAGGTATCTCCTGCCAAACTGACTTTTTTCTTCAAAATGTTTTTATACTCACTTGTGAGAATCATCATCTCCATATTATGATATATGCAGTGTTTTTTATAGTGACTGAATAATCATATTCTGATGACAAACAAGCAGTTCCCTCTCTTGCAGTTTCTTTGAATGGTCTGTATTATGAGAATGTCCTGTACAAATTGAGGGGCCAGACTTTCCTGGTGACGGAAAATTTCTGATATTATTTGTCACATATTTGCACAACCATAGAAGATAAAACTTGCTTAGCCCCTAACTCTAGACTATTTCCAGGAAATGAGGAGGAAACGTAATTGTTTTTATAAACAATATGAATATCTGGGGGGCGTTTCATGAAAGGACTTGTCGGACGTTTTATCCGACAAGTCCTATTTTATCCGACAGTTACCATAGTAACAGTACCTCTCAGCCAATCAACATCAGAGAAAGATGTCAGATCTGACATTTTGTCGGATGAAAATGTTGATGAAACACTCCCCAGGTCTAGTTAGATATTTCGTTAAAGGGCATGTCACTTTTAAAAGTCATTTTTTTATTACAGCACAATAAGGAAAGGCACGTAAGGCCATGGCCTGGGACTAATTGAAGCCATGGAATATAATGTTATTTGACATCATATCAACATCTTTTTTTTTCTCAAAGTGGAACACATAGAACAAAAATATCTTATTGCAAACCACAACTGAACAATGATTTATTCAAAGGTCAAGTCCATCCCAGAAAAAAGTTAATTTGAATAAATAGAGAAAAATCAGACAAGAAATTCTGAAAACTTCATCAAAATCGGATGGAAAATAAGAAAGTTATGACATTTCAAAGTGTCGCTTATTTTTCACTAAACAGTTCTATGCTCAACTCAGTGATATGCAAATGAGAAAGTTGATGATTTCACTCACTCACTATTTCTTTTGTTTTTTATTGTTTGAACTACAAAATGTTAAAACAATAGAATTCCACATGTTCAGGGAGGAATGAAAAATTTTCCTCTTGACAATAAGGAGAAAATTCAAATATTTCATATTTCATATAAATAATGAAATACAAAAGAAATAGTGAGTGGGTGATGTCATCGGTCCCCTCATTTGCATACTGACCAGGATGTGCATATAACTGTTTCATGAAATTTAGCAAAAATTTAAAATGTCATAACTTTCTTATTTCAGATCCGATTTTGATGAATTTTTTTAGTGTTATCCTTGTTTGATTTTTCTCTTTCTATTCAAATCATCTTTTTGTTGGGGTGGACTTGTCCTTTAAGCATGTCACAACAATCTTCAATGCATTTGTGAAACTGGGAGCTGTTTGCATGCATAATTATGATGTCACTAAAGTTTTTCTTATTGGAGTTTCACCAAAACTTTCAATAATATGGGCTTCTTTGCATAAAGTTTACCATTATTGTAACTTTGCCATGCAATGCTATCTTGCTTGGAATCCTTGATTTTGATTGGCTGTTGATCATCGTTACCATGTTACCATTGGAGTGCAAAGATACCATAATAGTAATGTGCAACGGGGTCCTGGACTCTCAAATGTCTACTTAACGTTAAACACAAAAATGACATCAGAATGCATCTTTTCTCTATCAATGAGAAATTAAATGAAAACATTTGAGTGATTCAAGTTGATATGGTTTGAGACATGATCACAAGCACATCATTAAAAAAAATGCTTCCAGATTAACATAATTAACAAACTAGATACACGTTAATTTACAAGAACTTGTTCGGGCGCCTCAAACTAACCTCTTGGACACTGTGCCTGTATACTTATCCGGAATCTATGGATAACATGTGTTATAGTGAAATCAGTCAGTCTCCAAAGGGTTAATAGCAAGATATAGCAAGCTACGTGTATCAATCCAAGTGCCTTACAACATACTTGCATACTTGCTTGGATGTGAAAGTTCTCGTAATTACTTTCCCACTGAAAATACCTGTGACTTTTGGAGAAAAAAATCCCTTTGTACATTCTCGTAAGTTTGACAAGTACATGCACCTAGTACTATGGGTATCTTATTTTAGGAATATCACAAGTGATTTGCTTTCACACTAGCAAACATATCTAGTATTCTCTAACTGGGTTACGTTAGAAAATACTATGTATTTTTAGTTTTTGAGTGGATTTGAAAGCACCTAAAAAAGTATATTTGATTTTGCACCTTTTACTTCAAGTTAAAAAACACTGCACACACTAACCCAGTACATGTCAACATTTAAAACAAGTCTCCAAACTCTGAACTTGTTCATCTTTAAACAAAATGAAATTATACTTTGAAATGGAGTATTTGTCTAGATATGATTTTTATGATGTTGAAGGCTCTGTTTTTAAAGTGTCATTTGTGATATTTTGTGTGATGATGTTAGAATTCACATAGAGGAAGCATTTAATTCATGATTTGATTTGCAGTATCCATTATAGAATAAAGAATGTTATCTTCTTTGTTTTCTATTGAGAGAGAATATGAAGTATATGAAAACTTACTCATACATTACAATTCAGGCAGTAAAAGGTCATTGAAACCATGCATGATAAAAATATCCTCAAACGAGCGAATGCTTCATGCAAAATGTGCAATTATTATTTGATTTTTCCGCACACATATTTCATCTGTTATAATGTTGTCATTGCAAGGAATAATGGCATTTATCACTCATTTTCATCTTCACATTTTTATTTATTTGCTGCTTGCCTTGTATACATATATGTTTTGTCTCTCTATTTTTGTAGGAAACGGACACATCAGCCATCATTCTATGTTTTGTCATCATCCTGGGCTTACCAACTCTCTTCATAGTATGTGGCATCTGCATGTCGCAGCTCGGCGAGGAGGAAATCGAATATCCACAGTACCGTCGTCACCGGCGAGTCCACTACCGCGAGCGCTACAACTAAATCACAACCTCAATCGTCCAAAGCACCACATGTCACTTCCATTTGTCTGCAACAAGTATCTCCACTGCAACTTGTGTCATTGTGTATTATGTCTGTGCTGTTTTGGACTGGTCCATGCTTATGTTGTACAAGGTGATTATTTTCATTATTTTGGAGAAGTGATTTGTCGCATGCATTGACAAATTTGTTTTTAACCAATTGCATGCAAGCATGTCAGTTTTCACTGACAAATTATTGTTATTTATTTATTGGTATATATATAATATGTACAAATTTTGACCAGCAGCAGGGCTGAATGGGTCAATTTACAATATCAATACAAAGTAAAAAATAAAAAACGACAACAAAAACATAACAATAAGTACAATGAATATAATTTTTGGCTTAATGATTGAATGGCATCAATTACTTGATGAAATTTGACATAGAGGAATGTACAATTCTTAGATGTCCAACTGAATGCCTGGAAAATTCTTACCAAATTTCATATTTTTTTACAGGGAGATGTTCCCGGGGGGGCCACTTCCATTGACGAGTGGATACCATGCGCGACCAAGGGGTCTCGAAAAGCACCCTAAACACGTATTTTCCATATTCTGAAAATGCACCCCTTAACAAGTATTGGCGTCTGAAACACTACCCTTAACAAGTATTGGAAACAAAACGATACTCTTGGCAAGTATTCCCTGAAATGAACCCCTAAACAAGTACAGCGATATTTTTGTTATGTCACGGGTCCGTCGGTCGTCGGTATTTTACCTTTAGTTTACACACCATTTGGTTTAGTACGGCCCCAGCTTCCACACCTCGCGCAAATCGGACTCTAAACACGTAGCGTTGGGAAAAAAGGACATCCTTTATAAAAACATTTTAATTTTGTTTTATCATTCCTAGCGAAATAGATACCCTTTTCCCATTATTTTTGTGTTTTTGACACCCTTATCACGTTACGTACATAACGTGTCCTATCTTGAAAAAGACATCCCTTTTACGTGTTTTTCTGGTCGCCCATGATATCCACTCGTCAATGTAAGTGGCCCCCCCGGGGAGATGTTATAGAAAAGATTTTGAAAAATTGTATGTGGCAAGGCCTGGCTTCAGATTAATTCCAGGTGCAGTTTTTGTTGGCCTTATTTGGATCTTTTGTGTAGTTGTACAATTGTGAGCCAAGAAAGTAAAACCAGGCCTTGAACGCAAATTGAAGATGGTAAAATAAAATAAAAAACTGGAGGAAGAAATACAGTTTGATTCCTAGGATTTCAAGCATTTCCCCCTTTTATATGGTTCATGCAGGCTAATTCATTGCTTAAATAGGCTTTTTTTTTACTCTGGGCTGTTTTCATCCTGTGTAGAAATTTGTTTCTGTGTGTAATTGAAAAAAAAAATTGTCAACGTGGAAAGGATGAAATTCACTCGTCCCCATTATTTTATACACTCTTTGTAGAATTTGTAAGGGGGAAATCTTATAAACTTAGTACTATTTCAAGAAACATAAATGAGGTAATTTGTTTTGTGTGTTTTTTAAACATTTTATTATAATATACATTCTACAAAAAATGACACAACTTTATAAGGCTTTTTTTTTTTTTTGGGGGGGGGGGAGATTTTATTCTTTAATAGTATGTTTGATAACATGAAAGTCCAAGACTACATGTACACAATATGATACCACAATTTTGGTTTATTGTACTCCCGCCAAACAAAATTTGAAGTAGTTACTGTATATAGGAATCAGCATATGGCTA
The DNA here is from genome assembly GCF_037042905.1 of Lytechinus pictus. Classification (NCBI taxonomy): domain Eukaryota; kingdom Metazoa; phylum Echinodermata; class Echinoidea; order Temnopleuroida; family Toxopneustidae; genus Lytechinus; species Lytechinus pictus. Next base: position 32,827,861 of record NC_087249.1, read on the forward strand.
ATGAAATTTGGCACACATTGGTCTTGAGATAAAGATGTGCAAGACATGTTTCTTTTGCATGTGTCAGAAATTGTGTTGCCATGGTAACAATATATTATATGGCAAATATTAGGTAAAAAATCTTGCTGTTTGAACTACTTTTCGAGTTTTTTTTACCAGTGCTTATGAAGAAAAAGGTTGATGTGTCCATTTCCATTTAAACTGGGTTCCACAAGAAACTGATTAAACTTTACAAAGGCACTACACAAATTCCACCCAGTCAAAATGAACAATATTTTTACACAGGCTAGCTTCACTTATCTATTATATTCTGCATACTACATGTATCTACTATATTCCTGCCAAAGGATTGGTCAGAATTCGGTCATGTGATAAGGTTAGTTTCCCCATCAATCATCACTCGCAGTGATGGACCTTTTTTCTTTCGTTGATCTTTTTCAGCTCATAAGGTCATAATGTGTTATGATTGAGTACCCGGGAATTGAAGAGGTTATTGCCACTTGATTTTTTTGGGTCCATCTTTCTTCATCACCTGCAGTGACGATCGCGCAAGATCTAGATGGGTACGCGTAGTGTACATACACACTAGCTGTTCAACTTTGTGCAAAAAAGTGCATTGCCCTTTTGTTGTGATGGTAAAATTCCTTTGTGAGGTCACAAGTAATCTTGCTGGAGCAAGATCTCTGATGCCTGCGCACAGTTTACATACGCGCTAGCATTAAAACAAGCATAATCGTCTCGATGGATCTTGTTGTTTTCAAAGGAAACCTTGATTTAAAAAAAAACAACTGAATTCTTCTTCTAGAGAAGTACTGATACCAGTTTCTTCGTTATAGGGGATCCAGATGTGGAATATAAACCATGTAATCACCTCTTGATTTCAGGTGACGAGGTAAACTACATGTATCACTACCTGTGCAAGCCGGATGTACTCGCTACCTTTCCTCAGCTTTGCTTCGGAAAGATAGCTACACCCAGCTTGCTTCATGATAATTTCCCCATCACTTTCACCAACAGTAACTGTTTGCTTACTAAGCGCATTTGAATAATTAAGAGCAGTGGCATACCTAGGATTTTCCACAGGGGGGCAAAACCGTCCGCCAAAAATTTGACAAGCAAAAAAAAGTTCTTCAATCACAAATAAAGGATTTTGTACCAGAAAAAAATTTGACAAGCAAAAAAAAAAAAAAAAAGGTCTTCAAGTTCGTCAGGGGGGCAATAAAGGTCTTCAAGCTCGTCAGGGGGGCCAAAAAGGTCTTTCAAGCTCGTCAGGGGGGGGGGGCAGGGATACGTCCTTTGCATGGGTTGTGGCTCGTCGGGGGCAGACTGCCCCCCCCCCCCCCCTAGGTATGCTAGTGATTAAAGAGATTGGTTCAATTACAGAAAGGCTTTAGCCTCTCAAATCAATTGGTTTCAGAATCCAAAGTCACAAAATGGCAAAAGATAGACCAATGAAAGTGAGATGGGATTAAACAAACTTCCCAGTTTATTATGCATGTCATTCTCGGACATGTTATAGTGATTGGCTAAATTACAAAGAAGCTACAGGAAATTAACATCAAAATTTTAAATTACTGCAATAATCACACTGGGGATAATCTGAACACAGTGTGTATCTGTGTGTACCTCACTCAGCCACACACAGACAACCACTGTGTTCAGATCATCCCCTGCTTACCGGGACATACCCCAGGGATCTGTGTGTGGCTGTGTGATTGTTTTATTTAACTTCCTGCAGCTTCTTTGTGATTAAGCCAATCACTTAAACATGCCTGTGAACAATAATCTGTGATGAACTGGGAATTCATTGGTTTTTCTTTCGTGATTTTGTGGATTATGGACTCTGAAATCAATTGGATGTGAGGGGCTATATCCTATCTGTGATTGAACCAATGTGCTAAAGGTGATTGAAGCTTGCCTGTGTAAAAATGTTGTTCATTTTGACTGAGTGGAATTTGTACAGTGCCCTTGTAAAGTTTGATCAGTTTCTTTTGGAACCTACTTAATATTCTGTTAATGACAGTTTCAAATCACATATTGACTTCTAACTTAACATAGTCTTATGTTTGCATTCCGGGGAGAAGTCGTGCAGAAATGTTCCCATCTGATGTTCCAAGTGTTTGATGATTGTTATGAAAGTGTTTTTTAAAAATTTCATTTTTGTCAATAAATAAATTGGGCTGGAAATTTTGAATGTGAACAAATAATTGATTGAAACAAGTATGTCCCATTCAGAATATAAAAAAAATGGAAAAATAAGGGAAAATATATTAAAGGATGCTCATGAAACTTCCCTGATGATTTTGGGATGTTGGATTCGAAATTTATATTCCCCAGGTAACGTAATAAGAAAGCCAGGAAGAGATGTAGATCATTGTGGTTGTATTTCCTTGAAATGTGAATATGTTAGGTTTTTACTTGCAATATTTTTTTAACAAACACTGTTATCCAAAAAGTCATGCAAAGTCATTGACATTTGAAGCGATATAGAAATGTAGTTAATGATGTAAGGAAAACTATTATGAGTAGATGATTAAAGGCATTTTCAGATCTTGCGGTGGGTGTTTTTTATGGCATATGGATTTATCCAATGTATTATTAACGTCTTTTGTATTATTATTTGAAATAAAAAGTTAAGAAAGAAAACAAAATTATCAATACAGGTAGAAATATTCTCCGACTCTCACAGCATGGACAGAGTTCATACCCTTTTCAGTGTTAGCAAGTAACAAATCGCAGTCTACCGTGACTAGGTAATAAATATCTTTCTTTTGTGTGTTCATTGGAAGCGAACATTTTTGTGTGTGGTATCAATTCATATTTCTGACATTGGACAATGTTATCCGAGGAGGACAATCGACACCTTACGAGTTGAAGAGGAATGCAGGCTCATGCTCATGGGGGAAATCAAATATCACAATCAAATACAGCATTTTCTGAGGTGCCCTCAAAATTAAAAAGAATTGTGGGAAAGAAGGATTTATGAATCAGCCCAATCAATGTAATCTCATTCTGTCCTTCAGTTCTTTAACACTTTATTATTTGTATCTACTTTATTAAAACAGGATGAACCATTACCGTGTCCATCGATGGACAAACTACCACCAGGAACCAGTAAAGAGAAGATGATCCTGATTCTTCAGAGGCTCTATGTCATCTATCCATCTCTTCACCTGTGTCCCATCTTCAATCAAATCCTGGTCACAGATCCAGAGATGTTAGGTCTTGTTCCAAACTTCTAAAAAACTTCTTTGATGACAAGGATACACATCTTCAGTCTATCCATATCTTCACCAATGCCCTATATTCTACCAGAGATGTTAGATCTTGTTCCAACCTTTAAAAGAAGACTTTGATGACTTGGATGCGCCTTCTAAGAGACTTTATGTTGTCGTTTGCACAAAGTCTTCCAAGAGGCCTTTAAAAAAAAAAAAAAGTTTTATTTTAATGTTTGAACTCAACCGTCTATATTCTCACACAATTTCAGAGTCTTGACGGTCTCAAACGTTTCCTTAGCGATTAGCAGTATTATTTTAAGAAAATTTGATTCAATCAGATTCTTTAGCCGAAATAGAAATTATGTTTGTCAGCTGAAAACCTCTTCGGATGGTTCATGAAATTAATGGCAATGTCAATTATGCTCATCTTGGTCAGTACCCCATTTGAGATAACCCAGAAGAGTTAGTGAATCTGTGAAGTATCACTTGAAACCTCAACTTAATATTAGCATTTGAATGATATCTTAATTAGGTTTATGACCTTGTATCACTACACACAATTTAAGTACTGTAGTGCAAAATAGCTGGTAGTCATTACATACGTGTATATGTCAATATACCAAATAACCATTTGAGAGATCAAAGCAAGCTTGTTTAAATGTATGCTTATGGCATTATAATGATCTAATATTAGATGGTACATGTAGATGTTTAGTGTGTAATATATTTCTAATCTGGCATTGGGAGAGGCACAGATATTGATTGTGTGCAATCACAAGTCTCTAGTTTTTCAAAATGTTTGAATCAAAATTTCTCTATGATTTTTAATGCATTAAGTGCCAAGTTGTCACATTCTTTTACTTAAAAATAAAAGTTCTTTGTTGTGCAATTAAACCACTTTCGATTGTGCATATTTTCTAAACGGTTACATTCAGTGATAAATGTTTGGTGTTACAAACCTAATCAAGGTGTCATTCAAATGCTGTTGACTTGAACTTATTTCTTGTTTTCCTTATGAACAAACAAGAAAATTGTGTTCATTTTTTGACAAACCAAGTATTGGCGAGATTCATTCGATTCAGGCTTGAAGCAACTTCTCAGAGGGGGAAAAGAGTTGGTTCTTATGATCTGTCAAAGTCAAACTGTTCCCATATATTCTTAAAGATTTAGAATCAGATCAAATGAATTAATACTGAGCTGCCAACCATTTGAAAAAAGTTTAGGGACTTCAAACTGTTTACCAAAATTAGAAATGTCTTCAAATTAAAGATTTGAGCAGGAACAGGCAGCTGGCGTGCATGCATTGAAATTGAATAAACTCCAGCACCGATTGTGATATACATGTAAAATATTATGTCATACATGTATATACTTGCTCTATTTGTAGACATCTTACACCTTTATAAGTGTCCAAGTAAATCTTATTGAAGTAAGATTTACTGTATCTTTTCATTTACGTCTATTCACAATGTGCACCATTTACATTTATTAGCAAATATGTCTCACGGTGCAATGTTCTAGCACTTTTTCAAGGAAATTTGAGAAACCATGTAAAAAATTACTTGTTTTACCTCATATTTGGATCAAGGTTGGCAGTCTTTGTAGTAAAACCTTCAGAATCTTTTATTGTGACATACCCCTCCTACCATGGTTGTCAAAGCAGAGCATTATCTTTCGTTTGGGAGGGGGGGATGCAACAACAGATGTGTCCCCCCCCCCCGACATCCATGCCTCCTACAATCAACCTGACAATCTCTATCGTTTTTTCATTTTACATTTAGAGAAGAATTGTTGATGTTGGAATCTGTTGTTTCGGTTGTGTTTGATCCATGGTACTAGTACCATACTCCAAGACCTATGTAGAAAGTGTATGTGGTTATTTTTGTGAATATAGTTGACCTGGGGCCCATAGCAGAAAGTTGCAATCAAACAGAGAAATACATGCAGATTTCCAAATTCAACCAATCAAAAGTATACAATTAAAACTTGCCTTTGATTTTTGTTAATAGGTCTTTCTGCAATGGTTCCCAGGAGTTTTGTCATTCCAGTTTTTAGAAGCTATTTTGATGTGGCTCTTTGAATCTCCCCTTTTGTCGAAATAGTATTTCATGTAAATCCAAAACTTTTTAATTATAAATAAATACTATGAATTTATTTTTTTTTAAGTACACAAAATGGGGATGATTTTTTTTATGTACTGACTAATGATTGCTGATTTTTTTTAAATAATTGATATTACTACAGATATTCATGATATAAACTGACTAGGGGGGTCATAGAGGAAGCTATGAGCACTTGAGAGTCATGTCTTCTGGACTGACATTTAAAGTCATACTCGAGTACTAAATCTAGCTGGTATTTCATAAAGATGTATTAAAGTTATGCACGACTGGTAATCCTGTTTTTGTGCTAAATTTGTTACCTCATTGTTTTTTGTGATTTTTATATAATCCTAATAAAATTTTGACAAATTGTGCTCTTTTCTAACAGATGCACAAGCAGATGATAGTCAACATGATTGTTGCTTAAGAATGAATCACCAGCGGTGCATACATTTTTGGCAGATTTATAAGAAAAAAAAAGACCCCTAGATTGACAGTCATCTGTAAAAACTCACGCTTTCTTATAAATGACCCTCTTTTATAGAAAAAATATTATATGCCAAAGTTTCAATCAAAATGTGTAACATATTTTAGCTCAAAAAGATAGTTGGCCTTGCAAATATTTGAACCGATTACTTAATACCATGTGAATTGTGCCATATCTGTCTCATGACTATTTCAAAATGTGCATATGTTTTTTCCTGAAAGATAATCTACGTAGTACAATCATTTTGCAGTGTAAGATAAGAGTGTGCTTAGCAGTTTTGCAGTATTTTTATGTGCGCAAATTTTTAAAAGTACATATATTACCAAAGATGTTTATTCAGGTAAAATATAAAGTACATTGAACATTCTAATTTATGCAGGAACATAAAAGTATACAAGAATAAAAACACAAGAGAACATGAAATGTCTGTTACGTATATTTTTTTGTATTCTCTTCATGGAAAATATATGTACATTATATAAACATATCCCTGTCACCTCTTTAATACAAAATCTAATCACAGAGGCAAAGAGAATTAAATACATTTGTATACACATGAAACCAATTAGATACATTTTAGAATATACGCAAGTTTGATATTCCCCAAAGGTAACATAGAAAAATATAACAACTCTAGTAGAATATTTCTAATGAAGAGCATACATGTACATTTAAAAAATGAAAGCTTTAATTTTACTTTTGATGAACTTCTTTGTTAAAGGAGGCATTCGATAGCATTTATTTCCAAAGTTCTTAGGTAGTACTGATTCTGAAGCTCCTGATTTTTTTTGCAGGTTTTCCCCCCCAGCCCAACCCTTGTATACAGTGCATCCCAGAAAAAAAAAATCCTGATTTCATTATTGATAAGACAAAGATGGAATGGAAAAGTTTTAATAAACCACGGAAATTAGACACACAAATTGTCCCTCTGTGTGATACTATATCTCCATGGTAACAAGTATTTCTGGAGATAAAATCAATTTTCTGATCTTTAAATATGAAAATGTTGAATGTTAGAAGCGTACATGAACAATTCAGTTTCAAAGGATAAAGCCACATTTAAAGCTATTTGAAATCACTGTTAAATATATTAATGAACTGTAGTTGCAAAGTATTTCTCCTATCGTCTTGTTTTATTAAGAGCAACAACAAAAGCAATTAAAAGATGTGTTTGGTGAGGAAACTAAGCAAAAATTCATGTAAACATTAACAAAGTTTTGCCCAAATATTTGGTTTTTCAAATTTATATAATCACACCGAGATATATTTCAACATTTGATACATGATACATCCGAGTAAAAAAAAAAAAGAGCACAATGATCCCTTGATACCAGATTCATTGTGGAAACCCTGTACATTTCCAAAGATTTAATTTCTGTTAAGTTGAGCAGTATGTGTGGAACGTCGATGTCAACTTTAAAATCCAACTGTATATTGACTTCAAATTTGACTTGTGAAGTTTAATCATCTAGTCTTTGATTAGAGAGTTAATACCAGGTAAATAATCCATGCATGGCAGATTACATACAATAAAAAGTTTTTAAATTGTCAAGAATGATAGAAAGATAGTCCTGAGTGACTTTGTTTTCACTCTCACTTCATATGCTCATGTACATGTGACCATTCCATATCATATTTGCCTATGGCTATGCTGATAAAAAGAATGAGAATCCTAGGTATCCCCTTTTCTAGGATGCACTGTATATCTAGAATATATTTGTAATTTCAGCATAATTCAAACTCAGAATCATGACAGAAAGTAGGTCAGAACTAGGATAAGCTAAATAATGCCTTTAAATAGTAGTTGAGTGTTTTATCCTCTGGAAAAAAGCACTATATAAATTTGGCTATCAAAAGCATCATTAATAGTAATGTATTAGATTGATGAAAAATCCACAAAATTTGAAATATATGTTGAAAGATTATACCACCATCTTTAAAATCTTGAGTTAAGAAAATACACAAAATTGATAAACTAATGATAATAATGTTTTTGTTTGGAGACATGGAGCCAAACCAAAACAAATAATTAAAATACTTTCTTTGTCACTGCTGTGACATGGGTTAGGAACACCTACTACATTAATATTTCCTTTCAGTAAAAATACTGATTATTTTTTTTTAATAAACCAGGAGTAGCCAACGGATAGGCTGCATGTACCACTGAGCTCTTCAACTAGTCAACTTACCGTTCCATCTCATTTCTACTTGCCATTATAAGCAATTGGTCCATTATTCCATTTGGCTAATAACATTCAGTTTATCATAGTTCAGCTAAATCGATATAGTATTTGGCCTAAATAGTCAAAGGTCATGAAAATTGGACCAAATGCCATTATGACAATTAAATCTCAAGTAGACTTACCCGCAATTTGAATGTGGCCTACATAGCAGTTACAGCAGTGACAAAAATGGATGTGTAGTATATTAATGATAGAGGAGGCAGGTATACCAGACAGACAAAATAATGATAGGAGTACTTTGATTCCAAAGTTCAGTCTCCTAATAAAAATAAGGACCTAGGCCAACCAAAAAGTGATGTATGTAGGTCAGATTGACAAGATATGAAAAATATATAGAACTGTGGAGAAAATGGCGGGGGCTGGGACATGTACTGTCAGTAATGGCCCATGTTCGGAAGCCTTACGCAAAACTCACATTACAAAAGAACACTTGACGTATACATGTGTATTTCTGAATCTTTCAAAATGCTCTTTTGGTGGATCTGGTGTTGGTGCTCGGACAAGTGTCGAACCCAATCTGGAAGGCTTGTTTGTGGTTGGTATTTGGTTTCATCTTCGTTGTCCTACTCTGCATAAGAACAGACATGGTAATATTCAATGCTCCTTGACGTGCCTCAGCTATGGGAGAAGTTTTGGTGATGGCATGATTTCCCGATGTCAGTTACAGCCTACAGGGTTCTTGGGACATTCTTCCGCATTATGCCCTACAGTCCCATATTTTCTTGGTAGTGACTGAACATTAATAGGTTCTTCCAAACCATGGTCCCACATACATACTTCTCTGTCGGCTAAAATCTTGACTCGATCCCATTCATGATCAATGGTGTTGGTTTGACATCTGAAATATTCCTCATGGCTCTGATCCATGCTCTAGGCAACATATGCCTCGGTCCCATTTATGATATATGGCAATTGGTATACAGTGATATTCAAGGCATATGTCCCACACATCCTATTTCATGTTGGCTAAATATCCAACAGCTTTTCCTGCTTCAGTCCCACACATGTTGTCCTGTTAGCAGCCGAAAATTTCGAGGTAACTCTTCGTTATTTTCTGTTTTTTTGTGTTGTGAACCAAAGTTCAACAAAATCGTTATCTTTTACCAACACAGATGAACTTTCATGATCATGTTGTCCCGTGTTGGCTTTGCAATCCAACATTGATCCTGTACTATAATTGTCTTAATCTTTCCATCAAAGCATCACCATCTTGTCCTTCTTTGTCACCTCCTCTCCTTCCCCTAGTTCTTCCACCACCATTGTTTGTATTATTTGATCTGACTACGTTCGGTGAGGCACTTCCATTGATATCGATTTCCGTTAATGAAACAGGCATCATCCTCCCGACCCTTGACCTCGATCTTTCCAATTGCCGCTGTCTCTCAGCTGTGGTGGAAGAAAAGTACAAATAACATGTATGAGTGAGTGAGGATTTTGAGTATTAATTACATCTGATATGGGAGGTCATGCATTACACAAAAACAATCACATTCTATGTATTGCTGCTGAGATAAATAATCATATAAATATGCATATCTCCAAAGAAAAATTAATCCCACTCTAATTACACTTCATCTTTTGACATGTGGCCTGTTTCATAAAGAGCTTATGATTATCAAAACTTTGGCTATCATGGAACTTCCCAGGGATTCCATGGAAGCAGACTTGCCAACCTTCAACAACCAAAATAAGGAAAAAGGTATTTTTTGACAAAAAAAAAGAGTATTGAAAATATTTTGTCTCAACGTAACAATCGCCAGCCTGTTGTAGTGAGATCAGTGAAAAACGTTAAAGACTTTACTTGAAAACTTGATAATTCACCCTTTTAAACACGTGCTTGTAGGAAAGAATTTACTTGTTCTTTTCATGCAACAAGTTACTGGCCCGACAGTGATTATTACCAGTCTGGGACTGTCGGACCGGCGCCAGTGTCACGCCCTGTGAATAATACATACCCCATGATAGGAATTTTTTTTTTTTAAGTAACAAATCATACAAAAAGAGTATTCGTGTATTCAGAGCAAAAAAGAGGAACAAATACTCTAAAAAGGGAACGGTTGGCATGTTTGTAGAAGTTATCACTGGATGGCAAAGATATCACAAAGGTAACTTTTATGAAAAAGGGGCAAGGTGAGATAGTTGTGATTTAGAAAGGAGATCTCATCTGATAAGAATGAAAAGAAAATGTAATTTGAGAAAATCCTTGATATAATGGAGTTGATAGCAATTGGGTTTGTACTCTGACATAGTCAGTATCTACCAAATGAGCACAATACCTTTTGAAGTAAATGCTCTATTCACAAGAAAATATTATGGTAGGAGTATACAAATTAGATGCAAGACAAGCTCAGGTGGCAAGTTGTTTTTTTTTTATATAAGACCCAAGAATGGTTTAGGGCAATTCTTTTTCATTTTACTTATATTTTTCCAAAGGTAAGAATTCATCATTTGTGGTAAAAATATTTTGGATTTATTTAATAAAATTTACAGTGATCTTCATCTACTGGTACAATGCGGAAATATATGGTTCCACCCCCCCCCCCCTTTAAAAGAAGATTCAAAATCAATTTGTTGAAAAATGAAAAATGGGCAAAAATATGGCCCTTTTATTCTTCTAAAATAAAAGATTCCTGTAGATCCATGTGAGGAAAAGTGAAAATGGGTAAAAATATGGTGCTTTTATTCTTCTACAATAAAAGATTGCTGGAGATCCATATAAGGAAAATGAAAATGGATAAAAATATGCCTGGTTTCTTCCTAAAACAAGACTCCTCTAGAAAATGTTCTTAAATGTGAAAACCTCACCTCCGGCTGCTCTAGCTGGTCCTCGTTTCTTATGTGGTCTACTGAAGGCTGATCCACTCTGTAAGGCCTCTATCAAGTTATCCATCACTCCTTCTTGGTCATCATCTACAAAAAAAAAGAAACAATTGTCAGAGTCATTAAATCATATCATCAAATAATATTCAACATTTACTGCTCATGTACACAACTGAATCATTATAATGATCTGTGGAGTATTTTGTGAAGCAAATAATCGGTGATTTTCACTATTTTTATAAGAAATTTAAATCCTTGCAATTGATTGAATAAGAGCAAATAATGTGAGTGAAAATCACTGAACAAATCTCTCCATGAAACGCTCCCCTAAACTCTACTACTTAGACAATTATTTTACTAGATGCTTCTATAAAAGAACTGCGGTAAAACAATATCAAAATGAGATTGAAAACTGTTACCTATGGTCATATCTAGTAGATTGTTCTTTCTATGTGATTTCATCTTCTTCTCTCTTTCTTTCTTCTCCTTAGCTTCTTTGGCTTTCTTGGCCTTCTCCTCAGCTTCTAACCTCTTCTTGTTCTCCTGCTTGGATTGCTGGAATGAAAAAAACACTAGACATCAATCAGCTATTCATACAGTGGAGCGTTGTGGCCCAGTGGATTAGTCTTCGGACTTTGAAACAGAGGGTAGTGGGTTCGAATCCCAGCCATGGCGTAATTTCCTTCGGCAAGAAATTTATCCACACTGTGCTGCACTCGACACAGGTGAGGTGAATGGGTACCCGGTAGGATTTATTCCTTGAATGCTTTAGCGCCTATATGGCCGCTCAGCTACAGCCGGGGTAATAATATACCAAGTATATTTTCAGCGCCTTGAGCACATAATCAATGTGGATTTGGCGCTTTAGAAATACTCTATATTATTATTATTTCACTCCATTCCCCCCAAAACAAATCATAATGGGGCAATTCCTATGTGAGGGACCTTCGTGTAGGAATTTGTTGTTTTCATACGAAAGGTTGTCATGGGGGATGTACAGTAAGGTTGATTTTTGCATGGAATTGCCCGATACGTGGAGTTAAAGGAAACAATTGCAAAAGGTGAATTTGCCTGCAGGAACAGATGTCCGTCATTTACATGAAGTAGTTTAACTAGAGAAAAAAAAATCACCTCACTTTGAATTTATGCTGTAGAAAAAAGTGCATTTGGATTAACGCATCTCGACTATGGTTTAATGCTATACCAACTGCTTGGAGATTGAATACACCCTTCCACAGACTTGATGACATCTCCCCTCCCCCTTCCCTCCCCTTCCCGAGTTCTTACATCATATTCTGCCAGGAAGGTCTTGATATCACCAAAGAATTCTTCCATGGATTTCTTGGACATGTCAAAGGCATAGAACTCGGCAATCTTGGTATACAGTTCCTTCATCTGGTCATACATGCCTTCTAGAACCTTGTACTGCTCTTTAGCCTTCTTCAAGAACTCGTGGAGACATTTGTCAGTCAAGGAAATTCTACTTTCATATGCAATGGTGAGAGCAGGAAAGTATAGTATGGATGATTAACTACGAATTTAATGAATTCTCTAGCGGATATTGTAATTTTGCTTAATAAATGCACCATGTTTAGACATGATCCAATTATACAATATTTGTTCTTTCTTTGGAAATGCCTTTCAGGACTGCAAATGCATTATGTGAATAATCATTTGTCAACAACAATGAAACATATAGACAACTTTGCCCCAAAAATATCTTTTTCTTGTTATGTTGTACAGTAATAACCCCCTGGCTAAACAGTAATATAACAAGAATGGTTACTGAACACTTCTTAATCAATTAGCAAGCATTGTTCTTGGGTCCCTAGTGGTTTGTTTTGATGTTGTAAAGGATATCTCCATGATAGGCTTGAAACCATCATTGACATTAGCCACTGGTTTGTACTTGTCTAAATCCTTCTCCAATCCTTTGATTTCATTCTTCATCTGCTTCATGTTCTTTTGGATGTTCTCGTCAGATACTGGGGAAGGAAAAATAAAATAGATAAGTTTGTTTAAAAAAACACATTTAACAATAACTGGATATTACCGTAACAATTCGAACAATTATTCCAGTAGCTAAACTTCGTAGATAGAGGCCAAATTTCAATTGAAATTTCTATCCAATTATCAAGAGTATTTGATCAAAAAGCTAAATGATCTTCATGAAGAAAGACCAACTTTCAACTAAAATTTCTATCAAAGTAACAAAGAGTCTTTCATCAAAAGCCTTAACATCATGAAAAGTGACCCACTTTCAATCAAAATTTCTATTAATACTAAACATCATGAAGAGTGGCAAATTTCCACAATAGCAGCAAGACATTGATAAACAATTTAGGTATCCTGATTTATTGAGGTTCTAGGATGGCCACCTAAGGAGTTGGAGAGATGTCCTCAATAAAGCTGAAAATTCCAGCATTTTCTGATGAACTAAGCCCCATATTTATGAATGGATTTCATCTGCAAACAAATGGCAAATGCATTCATCGTGGGGATAAGTTACAGTGACTATGTGTTGGTCATGTGGGTTCTATGCCGATAAGATATCCCGATTTAATCTGTATAGATGAGTGGGTAGCATATATGGCATTCCATACCTCTTGATGCCCTGACAGCATGGGTTACTGTCTCTGGAAACTCAGCTAGCTCAGGGTACACGTTCTGAATCTGATCAGCCAAGAAGTTCAGGAAGTTGATCTTGTTATCCATTGACTTGGTACCTCTTAGCTACAAGAGAATAAAAGAGATGATGAATTAAAAAAAAAGAAGGTTTTTAATCAAAATATTCAAGGAGACAAACACATAAGACACCCATCATCTCCAGCGAAAAGAGACAAAGAGACTGTTGCAATTGTGATGAGAATAATTAAAAAAAAATGTTTTATTGGATAAATTTGTGATTTTACATCAAAATTTAATTTTGAATGGTTCTTTTATCAAAATGAAATACCTGCATATTATTTAATTGAAACAAAACACTTCTCAAGTATTGAATAAAATGAAATTGTCAGGATATTGTCTTTGTCTTTAGCTTTCTAATATCCAATTACTAAATTTGTGAGGTAAAGCATTTTTTAAAGAAAAATGAAAACATTACCATTAAAGGGTGCTACATACAACATAATACAAAAATTTGATCATGACCAATTGAAAACAGGATGGCCACAACAAATTTGTGTGATTGAAATGCTAGATGATTCTCAAGTGCAGGTCACATTATTAATCCTCTACCAAAGCTTTAGACAACCTGTAAAAAAACAAAGGAGAGACAGAGAAAGGAAAGAGTTGAACAAGACCGTACTCACCTTTGTTAAGAAATTGAGATCAAATCCTAATGACCCTGCATTCCTTGACCCCGAGTTCATGTAGTTACCAAAGAGAAGAATCAACTCGAGAACTTTGTTGAAACTTATGCTATACCTCAGCTCTTCACATGCTTTGGTTACCGTGGCAATGTTCTGGAGGAGAGGTGAAATTATCATCATATGATGAAAGCATGTTATTAATAATCATCAAAAATAATATGATACACCATATAAACAAGGGTCACGATGTTATGATAGTAGTGATTCTAGTGAACAATAACATTAATATGAATTCAGGTTACAATTTATATTATACACTTAGTAAATATTTCTCCTAGAATTACTGGAGAAGTTAAACAAAATGTCATCATAAGGTGAACCATAATAAGAATAGTTTAGTGGCAGAAACATATCAGGTAGACAAGGAACAAGCATTGGTGCAGAAGAATGCACACTAAACTATGGAAATCGCTGCAAACCATATTATATCAGCATAAATTGATAATAACATGAATGATAGTGAACCTTGTACAAAGATAATTGATTGGAATTTGATGTGACAAGTTTGCGAGAAATGACCTTGTGATGTTCTATAAATTGACTTACTGGTTTGATGTCCGATACAAGTTCTGGGAACTTCATCTTGAATAGGATAGACTGTAACCTCTTCTGAAGGCCCTTGATATTTCCAACCTGAACAAAAAAATAGCATGATTAATGATTGCAGTATTTCAAACAATATCAATATTCAATAGGCAGATAAGCATAAGTTCAATAACATTTCATTAATTGTTTTCCGATGCCAACCACTTAAAAATACGATGAAAGTTCAAGAAGATAATATTCAATGATGGCTACAAAATCTCCCAAATAACACAGGTAATGAAAAATAGCCAACAAATCAAATAACATAGAGTAAACAGAAGAAGATTTTTTCGCTACTATGAACTGCACATTTAAGGAAATCAATAGATGCTATCTTGTGTTATTTCATGCTCCATTGCAATTTTCAAGCTCCTCTTGAATTTCTTTTAAAAATCTATCATTAGTGGTTATTCCTGCCCCACTCCCTGAGAAGATCATATGGATATTGAAGAAAGTGCCATGCATATTAGTGTAGAAAACATAGACTAGGACTTACTAGAACACAAAACTGCTCAGCTTCATTCATATCATTGAATTCATCCTTAAGAGCATACACCTGTTGAATAGTCTCAGTCTCAGGCATATTCTTTAATAATGATTGGATCAAGCCTTCATTCAAGTGTTCTTCGTCGATCTCTAAGATACGTCTCTTGATCTCTTCATGAGGTATGCGCATTGAACCAAGCCAGATTGCTAAAGAAAATAAAAAATTTGAATGAAGAATCAGAAACTGGAAATCGAACAAATAAAAAATACAAAAGTAAAATTTTCACTATCATTCATTGCTTTATTAATTATTTATCTATCTATCACAACCACAAACATGATCATCACTATAATTGTCATCATCATTTTCGTCATCATCATCATCATCACCATCATCAGGAAGTAATTCCTCAAAAAGCTGTGCACAACGGAATGGGTAGACTAGCTAAGCCTGGGTAGTATAGGAGTGCCTTGAGCACCTAGCAAGGTGGATATGTCTGCTATACAAAACCTATATTATCAATATATTTATATCGTCATCATCACAATCACCATTGCAATCATTATCAACATTATCAACATCATCATCATCGTCATTATCACATCCATCATTGCCATCATTATCAAGATCACATCATTAACGTTATCATTGATCTATTTTAGGTGAGAATTTTTCCCCTCTTGAAAACATACTTTCGGGTAGATTATTTCATTCTTATTGAACTAATGAATTACTATCAATTGTTACTTACAGAGGTTCTGAGCCTCCTTGGCACTCAATACCTTCAGTTCCTTCACCTTCTTCTTAGGTTCTGTCTTACCATCAACATCGGCTTCGATACCACCACCTCCTAGCTTCTTTCCTGCATTCAAAACAGATTGTTCGATTATAGTAATCATGTCACAATTCCAATTCTAAAAAGGAAATACAAATCATTTTCATCACGTACTTGCAGTATGATATATAATCCTTGCATATACCTGGTATCAGCCTTAAAGGTATTGTTTAACTTTGTGAGCAGCCGATTTAAAAAAAATCTCAAACCAAGATGAAACATGTGTACAAGTGCATGTATTAGAACTAATAAACCCTGAAAACAACCATTATTGAGAATGAAAAGCTAAAACTACAAGGCAAACCCCGATTTTGTAAATAGGCGTCTTATAGATGCCTAAATAGTACACATAAGTGTATGGGATGAAATTAAGATGGTGTTTTCGGTCACTTTCAATTTTTGAAGCACTAAATAATTATTTTCGAACGCAATTTTTTCTGGGCTTCATTTTTGTAACATATCACAGACACAGGTGACAAGTGTGACCTTCTAGCTCAGATTTTTTAAAGTCAAATCAATGTTAGCCAATCACTTTAATATATTATTCCTAGTGTTTTATTTAGCTGATCTATGTTGGTCTCTGACACGATGAATACTAGCAGGGGCAGTGAATCTGGATTGCTTGATTAGAAGGGGAACATGTAACTTTATTTTTTTCTTGATCTGTTTCTTCACATTGTAAACAAACTGTTAAAAATGCAAGCACAAATAACTGTTGTAGAAAATTGCTTGGAGAATCTGATAAAAACCTAGGGCATGTTTCATGAAACATGTCAGTGATTTCCATTGGCAAATTTGCTCTGAGCCAATTGGATGCGAGGATCTCAGTAGCTTATAACAGCATTTTCAGTGAAAATCACTGAAAATTTATTTCATGAAATGCTCCACAGAGTGATGAACAATCCTTGTAAAAATGGTATGCACAGGTGAATGTCCATTTATATTTTTTTTAAGAATGTGATTTGCTCCATATATCCTAGAAAAAACAAATTCATGATTTCTTTTTCTTTTGTTTTACATTTAGTACTGGCTGAATAATAAGGTGAAAACTTTGGGGCAAAAATATACTTTAAAAGTTTGCAAGAACAAACAAATTACATAAGGTCAACTTATACAATACCTGGCTTGGATGCGAATAAGGATGCTAGCTGTTCTAAAACCTCCTTTTTCTCTAGTTTCTCCTCTTTAGCATTGACCCATAATGAATTCTTCTTAAGTGTTCTTGGTTGGATCTGTTCAAAGAAAAGAAGATTCATCAACAATATGAGCAATGATAGCTAAAAGAGAAGGGAAGATTTTTCACAAACACAAAATTAGCACAAGTTTGCTGCTACCCAACATAAGTGCCTGAATTACATTCATGTTTCAACAGGACGAGAGCAGAATTTGCACTCCAACCATTTTGTGAAACAGGGTCGTAAATTAAATAAAATGTATAAAAAAAGCAACATTCGTTTTATGAGAAACGTATCAAAAGATAATCAGGCAGAATTTATCAGAAGGGAGAATGCACTGTGGAGATCAAATTATTCATTAATTTTCATAGTCATCTCAAAACTGGTATTGAAATGAATAATTCATCCAATAAATAATGAAAAAATGTACACTATCTAGCTTTATAATTAAAATACTCACCTCTATATTAATAAAAATGTTAACAAATGGAGGAATACCTTAATATGAAGAAAATAACATGAAAATAAATGAATCCATTTAGAAATTTCAATTAATATTACTAGCTTTACCTTGCTCCAATTAGCTCTCTTCATTGGAGTCTGAGGGTTGTACTTCTTCTTCTCCTTCATACCATGGGGTAGAGACTGTGCTGGAGAGGCTGCCTTCATACCAAAACCACCGATCATTGGTACACCACCAGGTGGTGGAGGGGGTCCTGGGGGTCCACCACCGGGTGGAGGAGGGGGAGGTGGACCACCCATACCAGGTAGTGGAGGGGGTGGGGGTGGACCACCCCCTGGTGGTGGGGGAGGGGGAGGGACACCACCCCCACCAGGGAATGGTGGTGGTGGTGGTGGTGGGATACCAGGGCCTACTGGTGGGGGTGGGGGAGGGGGAGGAACACCGCCTCCCCCGGGTGGTGGAGGTGGTGGGGGAGGACCTGCACTTGCAACAATGGCTCCACTTGCAATCTGGGGAGGTAAAATAAATGAGAAGTTTTATTTCATTGATAATCTTATAACAAAATTATTCAGTAACACTGATCATATTTCATACTTGCATATGACTGATCTTTCACAAGATATCCCAGGTAATCAAATGTTTACAACAGAAGATGCTTATAACATTATTGAAAGTACAAATTGCATAATGGAAATGGATATTATTGTCATTATTGCTACATATACTTTACATACTGAATGTCAAGACTCAACAATCACAATAGTCACACAAGAATTCTTGCTTCATACCTGTCGTTTTAATTCCTCAAGTTCTTTCTCCATTTCTTCGGCTTTCTTATTGGCTTGATTTAGTTTGGCTTCTGATTCCTGCCTCGCCGTTACCTCTTGCTCCAACTGTAACAGAAATGATAATCAGACATATTCAATTTGAGAAATGAATGTGTACTAGTCCAATTATGATAATATACATAAATACAAAATATGGTCCCACATTCATAAATCCTTGACTAGCTTCAATAGGCCATAGTCGACTTAGGCGACATATTAGCCTAAACAGGTTAAAAGAACACGGTCCTTAGACCCTATGGAATCATGACATGAAATATTACAAAATGAAACAATGGAGCACTTGGCAAAGTGATCATTTAGTTTTGTTTCTGATAATGCTTAAGTATGCATTTCAATGATTCCCTAATATTGGCTAGTGATTAACAACCATACAGTTTCATGAAGAATGAGAGGACAGGGATTGACAAAGAAAGAGAAAGAAAGAAAGAAAGAAAGACAGACAGACAGAAAGACTGACAGAAAGAAAGAAAGAGAAATGGGGTGTGGTCCATTTGGACACTTCTGTCATACATTATCATTTTACATATTGAAATGTGATCCAATAAATGCAAGAAGTTTCATAATCACCTCTTTTTCAAGTTTGACTGCCTTGCCTTCCATGGTTTCATATTTAGCCTTCTCTGCTAATCCCTCTGTAACAAAGAGAAAATGGTGAGTAGATGAATGAATGTTATTTGAGAATCCAAACAGAAGCTGAATTTCAAATGTTAGTTGGTTCAGTGAAATGCTTACAGAATAAGTTTGTGTCACCCATTTATTCCTGTAAAAACTGCATTATGTACAAAAGTATCATCATCAATCCCGACCTATAAAAGGAAACAACAACCTAACTCTTTTGTAGAATTTATGATACTTTCAAAATTGTGTTAAAAAAAAACCAGGCATAGTCATTATAGAGTGATTTTGCCAGTTGTTGAAGACGAAGTATCGTTAGCATTCATAGGAAGAGATTCATGATGGAGCGTTGTGGCCCAGTGGATTAGTCTTCGGACTTTGAAACAGAGGGTCGTGGGTTCGAATCCCAGCCATGGCGTAATTTCCTTCGGCAAGAAATTTATCCACATTGTGCTGCACTCGACCCAGGTGAGGTGAATGGGTACCCGGTAGGATTTATTCCTTGAATGCTTTAGCGCCTATATGGCCGCTCAGCTACAGTCGGGGTGATAATATTATACCAAGTATATTTCAGCGCCTTGAGCACATAATCAATATGGATTTGGCGCTTTATAAATACTCTACAGTGCGTCCCAAAAAAAACTATACACTTTTGAAATGGCTGCCAAATAAAAAGTGTAGCATTTTGGGGGGAAAGACTTACAGATATGGAAAGCCAATAAAGTCAACTTTCAAATGACACCAAAAAGTTGGAAAACTATTCATGCTTGAGCGAGCACTGCCCACCGAAACAAAGGGTATGAAAATTAGGGTGGGCCGGAATTAGCCTTCCAATTTCTTTCAGTTTTTTTTTGTTTGGTACTTGCAAAGTTGAGGGTTATTTGGTGAATTAAAGATCAGTTGTGATCAGTTTGTTGTTTGTGAAAATTTAATGCGTTATTAAATTGAAATTTAATGCATGAGTGATCATGAATTGCAATTTTTAGTGCAGTATTTTGTCTTTATCATGTGGATCTCAACAATGTGTTCATGGCAGTCAGGAGAAGAGGGGGTAATAATTATGACCTAGGAAGGTGAAGTACGTTGATGGGATAAAGGTCAACAGAACATTTAGCAACCCCTCTCTCCATCTCAACCCCCCCCCCCCCCCGCTTCTCTCCTCCTGAGAGACTAAGCTCGGCTAGGCTGGGCAGGAATTAGCCTTACAGTTTTTTTTTAGTGGTTAGTCCTTTGGAACTTGCTAAGCTAAATTAATGAGTGAGATAAGTTTTGGTTTCTTAGGCAAATTTCATGAGTTACTAAATTGAAATTTAATGCATGAGTGAACTGTAATTATAATTTTAGTGTAGCATATTCATCTTGTGGACCTCAGAAGTGTGTTCGTGAGAGTCAGAGTAATGTGAAAGTACCTGTTACAAGCAAGAGGGCGAGATATGCTAAGACTTGGTTAAAAGGGCATTCCTCTTCTTTTTGTCCGTTTACAAATTAAAAGTCATAATGTACCCTCCCCTCTCCACCTCCATTTCCCAGCCCCCCCCCTCTCTCTCTCTCTGTCTCACTTCCTGGATTGTAGCCTATTCAAAACTTAACTGCCAAGTGACCGGTGGCTGATGGTCAGTTTTTTTATTGAATGATTACCAAGAAATTAATGATTATGATGATTAATTAAATAATTTAATGAAAAAAACCTGAATGTTTGATTGATCACATTGCACATTGAATGAGTTGATTTACTGATAAATTGATTATTAAATGATTGATAGGAAAAAGTTGATGCCCCAATTCAGAATTAATCATTAAATCAACATTCTGCTCTGGACTTCACGTGTGCATGACAATAGCCATCAGTCTCTCAACAGGAGGGGAGGGCGGGAAAGAGGGAGGGGGCGGGGGCTGAATGTTCTGTTGACCCTTATTCCATCAACCTACTTCTCCCACTTAAGTCCTATCTCACCCCTATTCTCCTGACTCCCATTAACACATTGCTGAGATCCACATGATAAAGTTGAAATGCGGCCCAACAAGAGATCAAATGATAAAGTTGAAATGCTGCCCCAAAAGTGTAATTTGTGTTCACTATTGCATTAAAGTTCAATTTAATAATTTATAAAAATTTGCTTAAGCAACTAAAACTGGTCACGGTTGATCATTAATTTATCACAACGCCCTTAACTTTGCAAGTTCGAAAGGGTTTGCCTCTCAAAAACTGATATAAATTGGAAGGCTAATTCCAGCCCACCCTAATTTTCATACCCTTTGTTTCAGTAGGCATTGCTCGCTCAAGCATGAATAGTTTTCCAACTTTTTGGTGTCATTTGAAAGTTGACTTTATTGGCATTCCATATATGTAAGTCTTTTTCCCAAAAGTGCTACATTTTTTATTTGGCAGCCATTTCAAAAGTGTATAGTTTTTTTTGGGACGCACTGTATATTATTATTATTATTATTATTCATGATTTTATTACCCAAGAATAGTGAGCAGATTAGCAAACAAGTGAAATGAAGTCACATCAGTGAAGACAGCTAATTCACTGCACTTAAACATATCATCATCAGCTTTCATGGAAAGAGGATTACAAGTTGCTGACCTCAAAATTATCAAATAAGAGTGGGAAATAACTGGAATAAAGTCAATAAAGTCAGAGGAGCAAGCTCACTTGCTTTACCTCAGCCTCAGGTTTTTGTTACTGTTTTTTTTTTTTGGGGGGGGGGGGGTTGGGCTCAGGAGAGTGAACTATCGACTTTGACAAGTGAACATGTGTGGAATATACTTTGTATTACTAAACATTTTGTCATAAAACTCTTCTCCCAATGGATGAGACTGAGCACCTGAATAGCATCAAATTTCCCAGGAAAGATGACAATAAATTTTAGTGTTGATGATAGTTTTTGTCATAGTGAGATACTTTACCTATTAGTGGTTCTACATCCACATCAAATCGCTTGGTGTAGGTGAAGTCAGGATCACAACCGCTTTTATGAAGCACAATCTGAGATATACATTCCTCTATTAATTTGAAGTACTGTGGCCTGCAAACGACAAATTTGAAGGTTAACTTATATGATATGAAACAATAGGTTATAAAAAGGTTAACTACCAACATGCAACTCAAAATTTTCATTTTTTAAACAAATTGCTAGTATATCAAACACAATGAGCATCCCTTTTCTATTAAATGATAAATTTTAAAATAATGATATTCACTGAAGACACACAGTTATACATTCTTTAATTGCTAACATATTACATTGCATTATCAACTATGATAATAAATGTAATTACAATTTGTCAAAACATTTGAAAATCTTTGGGCATATCATTTAGCACTCCACATCAAAATCAACTGAGAACTAACTTTGCCCATAACTTTACAAACATGGTGGGTGTTGCACAAAGCTGTTCAGAAGTTACAAACAACCTTACAAAAGACAAGTGATTTTTTATTGGAAGAGCTAAGTCAACACCAATAAAATCATTTCTCACAAGACATGGTCACCAACAGTCCCCAACTTCATGATATAACAGTAAATGAGTGTTTGTTCACCTTATGTAGACATCCTCCCTGATCAGTATGAGATGTTGAAGGATAGATAGGAAGTAGTTCTCTGATGGTGAGTTGGCTACGACTTGCTGGAGAAGCTGGAAGTTACCTTCAAGGTCAGTGAACAATGTCAGTCAAGGACAAATATGCATTCCATCTACTCACGAGAGAGTTCCAATTTCAATTGGTTGATTGCCCACTGTAACCCATTTTCATATCTATACACATATACCACATGCCAAACTCTCACAAACTGTAAATATATCAACTCATAAGAATTTTCCACTTTCAATTGGTTGATTGCCCAACATAACCTAACTTTCAAATCTATACACATATATCATGGGCCAAACTACATGTACCACCATATGTTGTACAATGCCTACTTAGCTTGTTGTATGCGAGCAAATGGGAGGCTGAATGTCAAACATTCGTACCGTTGCACACAAGACGTACCATCCAAAATGTACCGTCCAAAATGGCTTTAGGAGGTGACGTCACAATACGATTTAATTCATTGCGCTCAGTAAAAATGAAGGTGCATACGCGTATAAGCCTGCTGGCTAAATTCGCAATGCTGCCCAAGTTCATGTGCACTTGTGGGATTTTGCTTTTCGCTTTCAATATTTTTGCTCCCTTTTCATAGATCACTACAAGGAAAACTTTTTTTTTCTTCATATTTTTCGCTGAATTCCGCGGCGTTGTACAACACAAATAGTGAATATTCTTATTCGTGCAATGGCGTGAGATTTCGCATGAGGTGAAAGAAAGATGCTCTATTCAACGAGGCATTAGCCGAGTTGAATAGAGCACCTCTTTCACCGAATCTCGCACCATCGCACTCATGCCTATTCGCTATTTGTATATTAATATAAATGTATTCAGATTGTGAAAGGGTGGAGTTGCATTCATTCATTGTTGCAAGGTCTGGCAAAATGTTATTTTTCCACCGAATGATTCATAGGTGTTATACAAATTTGGGGAATTGAAATGCTAGTATCATGTTGCAGATGAATTAGAATATTGAAATTGTCAGGCATAAACTCATATGCACAGGTTTACTTCATACTAGACTTTGTTCTATGTTTGCTTTAATACAGTACTACAGCCCAGATGTATGCATTCCTTTTTTTAAAATTGCTTCATAGTAATTCTCGATATGAATTGAAAGCAAAAGCAATCCCTATGCTTGACCTTACAGACTGGAGCAGTTTCATAATAATGTACATCTATTATAACTCTGCCATTATAGTAACTACCATGGTAACAAGGCTCAGCAACCAATCACAATCAAGGTTTCAACAAGCCAGTTCACATTTACCTCATGGGCAAGTTTGTACAAAATGACCTTTCCTTTCTTTCATTGGAATGGGAAAATTTCAAAGCAAGGTTTTTCGTAAGCATTTCTGATGTAACAAGATGCATGAATTGCAAAGACCAGGCGACAAGCTGGAATAGCACATCAATGTTTCATTTCTACTTTGAATGTACAGCATGCTGCTCTTCGGTGTACTTAGGTAAGTGCAAAATACCAGTCGCTAATGGACGCATTGTTGTTTAATGGATCTAATGAGAAACACAATTCAAAAGAATGTATGAATAATCAAGACATCAAAGTTGGTGCTAATCTCATTGAATATAAAACCACCATGTCATTTGAGTTCAAATGACCTTCTTCTGATCAAGCGCAAAAAAGGAACTAAAAACTGGCTTAGTTACCACAACGGCAAAGTTACCATAGTTCTGTTTATGAAACAGGGGCCTGGTTAAATCAACATCAATGGTATTAGATTTCAAGTCAGCAAAATCTGCAATTCCTAGACCACTGGCGGATCTAGGGGGGGGGGGCACAGACGGCCCATGCCCCGCCCTCTTTTGAGAGGCACAATGATTAAGTGTGCCCCCCCCCCCTTGAAAGTGAAGACCTATATTTTTATTTATTTATTTTTTCTAGTCAAATTTTTTTGTGGACGAAATGTCCTTATTTTTTAAAAGTTGAAAACCTTTTTTTCCCTCAGGAAAATGTGCAAATGTGCCCCCCCCCCCCTTTGGAAAATCCTGGATCCACCCATGTCCTTGACATTAGGATAATTAACGATATAGAGTTTGTAAAGGATATTCCATCTCGATGCGGAGGCCTTCAAATCTATGCTGAAACTCTTCAAAGTCATCTTCTCTGTGCTCATCAAAGACTCTCATCTGAACACCTAACTCTTCACTTGGATTATCACGTAGCTCCTAGCAATGAGAAAAGAAGTGAGGACCTTGTTTCACAACACTTAATTTCAATGACAAATTACAAACTTCTATTATAAGCTACACAAATAATTGGTTCAAAGGAGATTTGTCATAGAATGTTAACATTTGTTATTGATAACTTTTGAGAAATGAGGGTAAGTTAAAGGACAAGTCCACCCCAACAGAAAGTTGATTGGAATTAAAAGAGAAAAATCTAACAAGCATAACACTGAAAATTTTATCAAAATCGGATGTAAAAAAAAAAAGTTATGACATTTTGAAGTTTAGCTATTTTTCACGAAATAGTTATATAGTCACATGCAAATGAGAGTATTGATGATGTCCCTCAATCACTATTTCTTTTTTTTTTTTGTTTGTTTGAATTATACAATATTTCAATTTTTATAGATTTGAAAGCAAGGACCAACTTGACTGAACCATGAAAGGTTAAGCAATGGTAATTCCACATGTTCAGGAGGAAATTTTTTTTTCTTCACAAAACAATGAGAAAATTAGAATAATCAATATTTCATATAATAAAATACAACAAAAATAGTGAGTGAGTGATGTCATCAGTTCCCTCATTTGCATACCGAACGTGATGTGCATATAACTCTTTTGTGATATTAAGGGAAATTTAAAAATGTCATAACTTTTTTATTTTACATCCGCTTTTGATGAAATTTTCAGTGTTATGCTAGTTTGATTTTTCTCTATTTATTCAAATCAATATTTTTCTGGGGTGGACTTGGCCTTTATGTTTATTATCCAAAAGCATGAGGCTGAAGGTAGGAGAGAAGGGAGAGTAGCAAGGTGAAGAGTCATTTGTAATATATTTCAGGGTGTACCCACTTCTGTGAAATTGGCTACCCTGGTGGAATATTCATCGATCAATGAATAGATGAATTAACTGACTTTATACAAAGAGATCTGTCTAGGAAGAATAGGTTTAGATCTTGGGGTGGCAAATGTTCATTTGGTGGAAATTGGTGTTTATCAAATCGCAATCAGCGATGGATGCATATGCATCAAATAAATCATATGTACAACCTCATGCATTTTATAAATATGAACTGACATCACAACATCAAAAAAAAAAAAACCTGTGAAGTCAAGAATGAATAACAATAACAGATTTTAAATCTACTTCCTCCTGAATTAGGAGACAAAAGGGCTATGTATACTGAATCCAATGTTACAGTACAATGAAACATGATGTTTAGTACTTCAATCTTCTTATAAGCCTTCATGGTTCCAAGTCACTTCCCTGGCTCCTAGACATAGCTTGCCTTTAGTTAACTAACACATGTATCATGAATATACACATGTTAACTACCCACTTAAAAATGACAAAAGGCAACCTGCTTTTTTATTAGGGCAGCCTAGATTAGTTGAATTGCATGTGATGGCACAGGTTCTAAGTTGTCGACTGTTGAATGGGACAAGTCTACATTGAAATAAAGTTAAGTGAATTTTTCACCAATGGTGGCTATCAATACAAGTCAAAGGCCTGTATTCTGAAGTCAGCTTTAATTTAAACTCTGGTTTAAAGTTGTCGTTAATCTATGGATAGCAAATTGTGACATAAATATCTAATGATAGAAGTTCAATTTATGAGCTAAGTTGACTCTCAAATCATTCTTAACTGGCTGGGAAATATCAATAAGATAACTGTCTTTACCATTTAAAGGAATCAAGGAAGATCATTGTAAACATAAGAAACATGCAATGTAAACAATTTTTTGACATTTTTGGCTTTCCATAATTTTAGCACTAAGTTAGACCATAGTCTTTGTTTAACTCGACTTCAGAATACGTGGTAAGGAGTTAACTTACTGGCAAGATGTTGATCATTCCAGTCCTAAGGAATTCATTCCTAAGATGTAATCTGAAGTCTAGATCCTCAGGGTTTGATATAAGGGCATTCACTAGCTGCATACATACACACTATCAAGAAAAGAAAAGAAAAATATAGAAATTGGATCGTTACACCGATGTAAATTGAATTTCATTACAAAATATAATAACTAAAAATGGTTGATTGAATAATTGACTGATTGATTGATTGATAAGATTTGTAGCAAGTCTACTTTAAAACTTTAAAATTCTTGCTGAAATAAATGCAATCATTTGATATATTACATTAATTCCATTTTGATAGATTAGCAATAACACCATCATGTGTCATGTGATTGCTGAAAAATAGATTTTGCAGAGAAAATGAAGATGTAAAACGAATGTCACGCAGTAAGTAAGTGCACACTATAATCATTGAGGTATTCTATCAATAACTTGATGTACATTAATCGATACACTATCAACAAATCAAAATGCAATTAAGGCTTCGAAAACATGTATAAAACCATCTCAACTTTTAGGGAAAAATCACAAGTTTACTTTACTAAATAGAAATCACAGATCTATGTGGCTAAAGTAAGGTGCATCAAACATATTACAATATATTTTGAAAATTTCTCAATTACAGAAAAAAAAATATTCCACTAGTATTCATTAATTTGAAAATTTGAAATAAAGCAGTGGATATCTCACCATGAGTTGAGGGTTGTCCTCTAGCTGTAAAGCCTCTACAATGGATGAAAATCTGGGACTGGATTTGGTCTCACCAACCTCTGTTAAAGCAGATAGTACTTTTTCATGTCTGGTTAGAAAGAACAAACAAAGAAAAAAAATAGGCATTCAGTCACTGTTTTATTCACAATCAGGACAAACAGCACATATACCTTTTCCAAAGAAATAGATATTAGAAATAAAACTTATAAGTTACATGTATATTATAATCACAACTTTATATTTTGGGGGACATGAGATGGCTTATCTATGGTTTACAGGATTCAAATATATTTGATTGTATTCTTTATTAATCTAGAAAATGACATCTTTGAAAGATATTTTATATATAAGCAAGAAAAGAAAGGGAATAAATCAGCTAGCTTTGTAGAAATGACCGTGCAATAACTTACCTATAAACAGCCTTTGTCACTTTCTTGCAACAAAGTAAGACACACATTTTGACATAATCCAAATTACAATTCCACAGAAAGAAAGGGTAAACAAAACTGACCACCACTCTCAAGGCAATTTACCCTTTATACTGATTATAGAGAGCTAAATGGTACCTCATTTGTAGGAGTCCATACTAAAATATGTTACTGATTTAAAAACATTCTTGGGGAATAAGCAAAAGGAACAAATAAGGAAGCCAGAGTTTGAGTGTTAATTAGGTCCATCTTGGTGTTGAGGAACAAACACTTTAATGCTGCCCAGGAAAAGGGTCTGGAATTGGTAGAGGGGTGCATGTTTGCCCCTGTCTTTACTGAACCCCTGGGTGATAATGAGAAAGCAAATACTTTATGTCTAATGTGATCAATGTGTGTATTAAGGTCAATAATTGGTCATCATGGGAAAGTTTCGGGGTGGGGGCTGCTGTTTGTATACAATTCCATCCCCAACAAGACAAATCAAAACAAAAACAACACATTTTGAGAAGACAACATTGTTTTCAACTGTGGACTCAATAATAATTTTGTTTTCATTGTATAGCCAGGATAATAATAAGAACTGTGCATCTCACTATATATAATTTCTAAATAGACAGAGCTTTACATGCTTATCATCATTGTAAACAAATTGTCTAAAAACAACCAAACCAACAAAGCAAAAACAAATTGTTTCAATCATTACTAAATTGCAAAATTTCTTCAGAATTATTCTGAATGCTATTGGGATTTCTTTATAAAATGCCAAACCACCAATTTTCAAGAAGCCAAAATTATGACCCATACATTGTATTTCAAAATCCAAGTCATTTACTTTCATGTATACATCATTCTGAAATCCATCCTTTGCCATAACAATGTTTTTCAACCAAATACTGCTTGTTTTCAATAGGCAACTAGTAGCGGTGCTCTAGAAGATCTTGCATACCTTTCTAGAACCTTGTTGATCTTGGCAGCCATTTTGATTCAGTTTTGGGGTATGTTTTCAATCATGTGATTCTAGGTGTTCATTTCATAGTTTAATCCAAGCAATGCTGATCTAAGCTGCCCACAGGATATTGGATTCCATCGTGTCATGAACACGAAATCTACTTTTACTTCTTGAGTTACATCATATGATTACAATAAAAATCAAGGCACTTTTTTTATTTAATCCCATGAAAAAGAGAGCAAGTTAAGATATTTAATCTAACACTAAATGCATTACTGAAGTTTCTCCTTAAAAAAATATGTTGTCCTTTGCAATCGATTTATGTAATCCAGTGTACAATTAAAATACCAATTTGCAATTATTGTCAATGATGGTAATGAAAGTTGAGTCGAGCTTGAACACAAATTCAGTTAAGATAATTAACCTTATGCAATAAGATCTAGATAATATTTTGATTTTCACTACTGCTAATTGTTACTAGATATCTATATTTATATCATCACTTCTAATAAAAGTTAAAGAGACAGATCAAACTAACAATTTTACAGTGAAGTGGTTTGGATCAAGGTTCGTTCATAGTTTAAATTTGGGGATCTTTGCTGTGGTTTGTATTTTTTACACTTTCTTTGATATTGTACATTTTGAACTTTTTTTGTTTCATAAATATTTCAGGTTTCTATACTTCTATTGCATTTTACTTTTTTATTAAATGTCTGTGATGTAATTTCACCCTCTTGAACATCGTCTGTGTGAGCCAAAATAAATGTATACTTATAGAGGCTGTTCTCACTACGTTCCTAAAACTAGTTTACTGGAAACTAGTTTAACGCGTAGTGAGAACGGTCAAAGCGGTCTTGGAAGCGATCTTCCAAACCAGTTTGGAAAACCACCTCGCGATGTAGTTTTCAAGATCGCTTTGCCTCGTTAAACTGGTTTTAGCGTAAGTGAGGACACAACCGTTCTTCGGGAAGCGATCTTCGCACATTTTGAGCGCGCTACTCCACACGACAGGTGTAGAATGCCTATGCTGCGGTTTCGAATTTCGCGCGAAACGTGTCACCCCACTGAGAGCGTTTCCATAGCAACAAGAGCGCTTTACGTGAAGTGATTTTGAAAACCACTTTCGTGTGATCAAGTGGGAACGCTAGCAAAGCGATCTTCCAAAGTGGTTTCCTGAATCGGTTTCCAGTAAACTAGTTTTAGAAAGCGTAATGAGAACGGCCTCATATATACACTGTAGGCCATCTGAAGTAAAATATAGAAGGCTGATTCAAAATGCATGAAATATTAGAGTTGCAATATCATGATCATTACAAACCATAAATAACAACTCTTCTCTGAAAAGGTTCATTTAATGAACTTGACTCCATACTTTATAACTGTAAATGTGATTGGAATGTTCATTATTGTTCCGCTATCTGGCAACAAAGTTCTTTTGAAAGGGGGTCATGATATGTATGGCAAGGATTGCAATTGTACAAGTCCAATGACAAAAGGCTTATCCTACGATCAAGACTGTAATCTTGAACAACCACAAAGAACAGGATGTGGTCTAATGATGGGATAATCAATGACTTCTTAATGATCAGCTGTTAGCAATGGAGAGGGACAGAAGGGGGAGACTACATAAGAGAAAGACAGAGGGGGGGAAATAAGAGAGAGAGAGAGAGAGAGAGAGAGAGAAAGAGGGGAAGGGGGGGGGGGAAAGAGGTTCTAAAGAAAGACAGAAAACAGAATATTTTCTTGCATAAAACAAATATAAAATTGGAAAGATGAAAGAAGGTTGGACTGAAATGTGATGAAAGGTGGGGGGGGGGGGGTGGTACCTCACAAATCAAGGTTCAACATTGGGTGTGCAAATATTTACCTATATTGGGATTGTTTGCAATAACCAAATGATTGCAACATGTCGCAAGGCCAATTTTGAGAGCTCTGGAGAGCAATATATTGTATAGTTGAATGAAAAGAAAGTTGTATGAGATTTAGATGATGTTAACAAAGAAGCATTTGAAGAAAAAAAAAGAGGGAGAGAAAGAGAGGGGGGTGGAGAAGGGAAAGGAGAAAGTGGAGGGAGAAGTCAAGAGAATAGAAGAGAAAAGGAAAGAGAAAGAGTGAGAAATGAAAACAAGCGATCAGTTGTTGGTTTAACAGGTGAAAGGGAAAGGAAATCTCATTAGAACATTCAGGAATTCCTCCATTAGAGCCAGATTGTACACCGATGAATGAT
Organism: Lytechinus pictus; assembly: GCF_037042905.1. Taxonomy (NCBI): domain Eukaryota; kingdom Metazoa; phylum Echinodermata; class Echinoidea; order Temnopleuroida; family Toxopneustidae; genus Lytechinus; species Lytechinus pictus. Next base: position 32,859,065 of record NC_087249.1, read on the forward strand.
GTGTCAATGGATTATTCAGGCAACGCTTACCACATCAGTACTGAAAAGTGAGTTGTTTTGAAACTGATGTTTGTTTAACCATTATATTAGCTGTTAATTACATTAAACACATTCTATATGTATGTGATTTATTTGTATCTTGACTGAGTTGTCAAAACAAAACTAAAGCAAGCGAAGACAGGGAGGTCGAAATTGAGTGAGGAAGGAAACTAACAGCAATGTGGCACCACTACACAACAGTTAAACTAGATAGATAACCTTCATTTACATGTGGAACCTGTTTTTAGGTTATTGGTCATAAATGTGTTATTCAACTACTTTGCAAGGCAGGGGGGGGGGGGGATTTCATAAAACAAATAGTCAAATGACAATGACTATAATTGCTCTGTGCCAATCAGATGGAAGAGGTTCAGGAGCTTATAAAAAATAGTCAAGTGAAAACCACTGATTATATATTAAAGTAGCTGCCTATATGTTTGTTATTTTCTCAAAGTTTGCTATCAGTTCTTTCAGTATTCTGTTGGCCTGTAGACTGTTGTAGCCTGGTGCCAGTGTTGTTTGCAAGATAACAATTTGTTTTAGGTCTAGTTCATATAAGTGAAAGGTAGGTAATAATCACTTTGGACTGCAGGGCAATGACCTTATTAGCTGTGATCCTTGTGATCTGCTACTGAATCTTTGCTGAAAGATGACCTAATTCTGTGAGATAAGTAGTAACCTATGAATGTAGAAAACTTCTTTCTTCCCAAATCAACAAAAATGCATTTACGAGCTTATCAATAATTCATCCAAAACTCAAGCATACTTCATAGTGAACTCAATAACATGGAAGAAAAGGATCATGCCAGGATCTCTCCTGAAGCGTGCATTTCCAAAATTTCTGATAGTGACAAGACATTTGAAACCCTCCAGTCAAAGGACTCTGATTTAGGATCTCAAATATATGAATGCTGTCATGCATTCTTTTGCAGCATGACTTTTTAGACTGACCCAGTAAATTTGAATTGTGAGAAAAAAAACTTTCTCAACCAAAGAAATTGGTGTTTACTGTAATTATTAAATTCATCAAAATGATGATAGATAAATGTAAATGCATTTCTGCTGAAAGCCATGTGTGTTTAGTACAATGAAATTGTCCATCAAACTGCTTCAGCTTTTTATGTGTCATTATGTGAGGATATTCAAAGACCAATCCTTTGCAGTGGATAATCTTTCTCTTCCATTCTATTAATTCTTGATTAATATTATAAAAAAATTGAAAGCTTATGCTTTTTTTTCCTTCTTTTTTTTCTTTCCCCCAACTAGATGATCCCTTCAATATTCAGATTTAAAAAAAAATATTTTCTTCATCATTTTACTATCAATCCTTCTTCATCATTTGACCTTCTATTATTCCTTCACCATTCTACCATCTATCCATCAATTATTACTTACCCATCAGGAGGCACAAAGCAGACAGCAGCTAATAGCTTGGTTGTATCGATCATCATGTTTTCATACTGTGGATTCAACGCTGATGCTATGTGGATGATGGCACGGTCCTTGGCAAATACAGTCTGAATTCCATACTTGTTGTTCATGAAAGCCTTGATACATTTGATGCATTCATGCCTCACATCTGCATACTTCTTTCCTTCCCTAAAATGATTGGTACGAGGGGAAAGAGAGAAAAGACTAATGAATTATTAAATGGACTATCTAACAAGTACATTTTGTCATTAGATGCCATATAATACTGCACATGTCACATGAATATACTGCAGTACTTGTTCCATATGAACAGGTTGAAAAGCTGAGCAGTATGATCTATTACCCAAAAAATTGCTATCATTTTCTAAGTTACGCATCTAATCCTATTGATTTCATTTTCTTTCTGTTTATCTCTATATGAATTCATCTGTAACTTAATACAGTCTTTTATCTCTAGGTTTCTCTACTTTTATTTATTAAAGACTAATTTATTAATATATGTTTATTCATCTTTATTTCATCATATGCATTATTAACTACTGCTCACAATTAATTAATTACGGTACTCATTCCGATACTTTTCAATTTTTTTTGGATTTTTCCTTCTCTCTTTTTGATGGAGAGGGGGGGGGGGCCAGTCCTCTCCTGAAGTAAACTTGATACAAACAGAAGGATATCATGGCATATTTCATATACCATCAAAGGAATTTTGGCAAACAAACATGAAACCACGCAGCCCAAAGGAGACAAACCTTTGATTGTAATCGTGAAGAATCTTCAAGATGATATCCAGTCCTTTCTCACCAAACTGTTGCACCCAGCTAATGGGATTACTGGTGAGAGACACACGTAGGGAGCTCAGGATGGAGTGGTATCTACTGGAATCGCTGGCAGCCGTGCTGTGCAGCTCGATGACATAATCACCAGGTTTCATCTGGGAGTCGTTACGCCCCTGGACAGTAAAGAAAAAAGAAAGATTGGTTTGTCAATAGTCGCTTTGGGTGAATCCATACAGATATCTGGTACTGGTTCTTTACAAAAATTATATGAAAAAAAAACAGCATTTTAAAATGTTGAGATATCAATGGGTGTTTAAGAATCTCCTAAAACTGTCATCAGTGTAGGAGAGCCAGCAGGGTTGCCATAAAACACTAAGAATGGTAGGCAATTTCACATCTTGAGAAATGCTTCTTATTTGAAGTTTAAGATATGCAAGTTTCAATATGTTATAAAGTCCAGGTACAATGTGTATAGAAATTTGCACATTTAATGAGATATTAGTTGTAGGTTCTGCAAAAAAAAAAGCTCAAAAGGTAGTCCCTGCAGACGCCTCTAATATTAGCATTATACAGAATAGAGAAAGGCTTCATTTTTCATGAATTTTGTCGATATCAAAAGCACTTCTTATAATAATAATTCCCTCTAGAGTACTACAAAAGTTGAAATTCACCTCGAAGCTATTTCATAGAGCTTGAGCAAAACAATCAATCAATCTAAATCTTGCTTAAGGCTGATGGATGAAAGCAAGATACAAGGATTTTAAATATGCTCCTTCTACAAAAAAAAATAATTTGGTGGTTACATCAAGTTATTGGAGTTAACAAACTATGAAGACATAAATCGCAAATAACCAATGCTAACTTACTCAGTCTTAAGTAATGAGTTCCCCCATGTTAGTGTTGCTTATTCACTGATAATGCACACAATTTCATATCTGCATTAAGCTCACAAAGATAATGTTTATCAGACATTGGGGTGGAAGAACATCGAATACAGCCTCTGAAAGCCAATCGTGTCTGTATGAGCTTGCAATCATTTTGATTTTGCATTGTTAATTTTATATAGTCAAAACTAAAAGTTTATAATGAACATTTCCATACATACTCTGTACAACACACAAAAGTTTTCCTCAATCAAGCTATGCAAACCCCCAATCCAAAGCCTCTTCATCTTGAGAGATCAATCAAGCAAACACATGTTTGCTTTCCATACAATCCAAAGACAACTTCATATTAACATCCTTCCTCCAGGGTGTTTGATATAGCTATTGCATGCTTACCCCTAGAGAAAGCATAGTATTACCCCTTAAGGTACACGATATTGCTATTGATTTTAATATACCTGAAGCTATTAAAGTATAACTACCTCCCCCTAAGATGCATAATATTGCTTGATTACTTTGCATACATCCCTAAAGGATAACATGGCTATTGTCCTCATAAGGTGCATGAGATTGTTATTGCTCTCATGCAGACATATTCCACCATCCCTATCTTTCATACAGTGTACAGTGAATACACCATTATTGTCATGCCTAGCAGGGAATAACACAGATGACGTACATGAAGATCTTACATTTTAAGAACTATGATCATAATTGCTTCCACAATTCTTGATTTATTTTTACCACGTGTAGGTGTTATAACAAATTTCATTATTGAGTCATTGAGGTAATTTCCGATTCCAACAAGTATTGATAAAATATTTCAAAGGTATACTTGTATGCTGAGAAAGGGAGCAGTAAAATTAGAGACTCCCTGCTCCATCAATCAAGACCAAAATAAAGATGAGACATATTAGGGCCGTCTGCACCATCCCGAGTTTTCAAATTAGCGAGCTATTTCTGATCCGGCAAATTATCCCGATCTGAAAAATCTCGAGATAGTTTGCAGTGGAGACGCAATTATCGCGCTAGTTCGGAGGATTAATCTCGAGATTGCAATCCCAAGTCAACTCGGGTTTATTTGCAAAATAGCACGCTATTTTACGAATTATCCCGCTAATTCGTAGGTGCAGACGCACTCGAGATTGGACTCGGGGTAATTTATTCATGACGTCAGTCCATAATGCAATTCGCGTTCCACTTCCGCCTTGGTCAAAACATAAACACGTGCGAAAGTCAACTTTATACATGCGAATAGATTTATCGCGAATAGCGTTCATCAATTGCCTAATCAGCAAAGATGGTGTCCCACCAGTGAATAGATTTTGGGAGAGACCAGACCGAAGGGGGAGGCGCTCATCGACGATGGTCATATTCAATAACAACACTGACAGCAGTGTCGTCTTATTCCTTCGCAAAATGTGAGCAAATAGCATTTCTTTCCTCCTTCTCTCCCTCTCTCTGTCGTTGCCTCCTACTCCGCCATCATATTAAACGAAGAATACATCACTTCTTCACTCGCTGAGCTGAGAGGATTGTTGCATAACACCGGTCGAATTCGGCGAAAGTGCTAGTGAAAGGAGTGCATTGCTTGCATATCGCGGGAAGTTATTCAAAAGCGCGGGCCGTTGAAACTCCAAGATCCGAAAGTGCGCATGCTCGGAATATCGGGCTTGTTGCCTCGCTCGAGCAGGAATCGCTCTTCTTGCGATGGTGGAGACGGGGTTTCTTGAATCTCGAGATTAATCGCGAAGTGGGCCGATCGGGCTAAAATCTCGAGATTGAGCAAACTCGGGATGGTGCAGCACCGCCTATTGAGGCAATAACCATTGGAGTAGTTTCATGCTGTTCTTAATAACTTCCCATAAAAAATGCTATTAACAGATATGCTGTAAGACGCCTTTGTGTTCTTAAAGGAGAATGAAACTCTTAGAACAAGTTAGCTTTTGTGAAAGCAGAAAAATCAAAGAATAAGATCAACAAAAGTTTGAGTAAAATAGGACTAGCAATAGAAGAGTTATGAGCATTTGAATGTCGAGATCACTAATGCTATGGAGATCCTCCCATTGGCAATGCGACCAAGATCTATGATGTCACAGATGAACAACTCTCCCCTTTTGGACACTGAAAATATACCCCAAAACATCTCTTTTTGCTCATTCTAATCATATGACAAACGATTCATCAATGATATAATGTTGTGAAACCTCTGTACTTGTCCTCTCATAAAGAGAACACCTCACCTTGTGACAGACTCTATAAAAGTGAGAATATAAGTGAAATAAGTACTGAAGTAATGAGGGAGTTGTACGTGTGTGACATCACAGATCTTGGTCGCATTGCCAATGAGAGGATCTACATGGCATTAGTGATCTCAATATTCAAATGCTCATAACTTTCTTATTATTCATTCAATCTTCCTCAAACTTTCAACAATATGTTTCTTTGATTTTTCTCTTTGATATGGATTCAGCTGGTTTCAAGGGTTTCATTCTCCTTTAAGTTAAAGGGGAAAGACTACCGGTATGCTTTATATATGGGTGCATTGAGCTGGGAGTCTAGAGATCTTCCTTGAAAGTTGACCCAAAGTCCTATGGCCACATTTTTGCTCAGTTTCAATTTCAAATATAAGGAAATAGCTGTATTTTCAGGTACGTTTTTTTTTTATTGTAGTGCAGTCTGGAAATTGTCAGTATACAACATTCCCACTACACCATGGCCTGTAGTATGTGCATGTTTGTATCCGAAACATATGCAACAAAAAACATGTTTCTTCATGGACCTACTACAGGTACATGGTTTCTCGAATGTCTTTGAAGGCCTGCGGATCCCCTGTACTTACTGCAGCTGATGGGCCCTGTCTCTTCATGTATTGAAGCACCATTTCTCTCTTGATCTTCATATCCCTAGAGCGTAAAGGTGCAGCCTTCTGATCAGTCAAACCCATATCCTCCTGTGATTTTATACAGAAGAAAAGAAAAGATGATAATCTAACATTTCTTTGAGGGTTAATATACTGAATTACAAATGCGGACATTGGCCTGTATTCCCGAAGTCTGGTTTAACTTAGACCAGTCTAACTTTGTGCTAAAATTATGGGAAGCCAAAAATGTCAAAATTTGTTTAGACCTACACTGCATGTTACTTATGTTTACAGCGCTCTTCCTGAATTCTTCCTGGGTGAAGACAATTATAACATTCTTCTTTCCAAGACAGTTATTAAAGAATGATTTGAGAGTTGAATTGTCTGATACATTGAACCTCTACTGTTTGAGATTTATGTCACAATTGGCTATTTAAAGTTAAACTACAACTTTAAACCAGAGTTTAATTCAAAACCAACTTCAAAATAGGGGCCCTTGTGTCTTTCATGTTGTAGAGCCTGCTGGAGACAACACTTCTATCCTTATATATCACAGCAACTGACATTATTATCTTTTGTTATTGAAGTTAATTTATATGAAATCTCCAATATAAAACAAGTATCAATACAGAAACGATCACTTATAAACTATTAATTCTAAAATCCAAAACCTTAAAATATAATGAAACATGAATGATGCTAAATAATTTTGCTTCATGTTTTGAGGAATCACTGCCAAAAGCAGACATTTCATAGCAAAAATCTAACAGAAACTTATCAGAAAGATTATTCAATTATTATGGTTTGTCAAAGAATAAATCCTCAAGAAATATGCCTGAAAATAAAATGCTTGTTCCTCAACCATGAATATTGTTTTTGCCTCAAAGTGCAATTATCATGCTGAAAGGAAACATGCACCAATCATTTTCCAATTCACAGAGTAGGCCACTTAGAAAAAAAATGTTAATCAATTCTAGTGTTCTGGAAAAATCAGTCAATGGAATTTTATTTTGTACTTTTCTTTCATCCTCTGTACAAAATAACAATTTGTCACAGATAATGTAGACTGGAATTCAATTTCATCATGCCATTTCCAACAAAGGTTTGCTTCAATGTCACCTGCAAGTTGCAACCAACTTGAATCATAGCCAACTAAGCCAAGTGATTATACTGTACAGTATATATTTCTTTTTTCCAAGTCAAATCTGTAATATAAATACAGAAATACCATTGTCACAGGAAAGAATCTCTGTCTGCTATCATAATCACGTGCCAATCATAATGACAACTAATTCTAAAATAACAATATTAACATTGAAATTTACCAAAAAGGAAATGTTTCACTTCCTTCCCTCTTCCTGCTATTACCCTGTGATGGTTCGATTCAGACGTGTCATGCTCATAGATTTGGCTCCATGCATATAAAACATGTCAGCCGACCAAAACTTGGAGGACCAGAACCTTTGATTAATGATCATCAAGCTTCTGCTTTTATAGTTTTATTGTTATTCATGTATGATATGTGAATAAATAAAATGAATTATTAAATGTAGAATGCCAAAATGTCATGTCCAAGGGATTAGGGCATGCAAGGTCATTAAAGAAATCGCATCACCTAGGGCCAATGTATAAATTGGTGGTCATATTGGTCTACACCTACAATATATTCTGAAGCTTGACTTCCCTCAAGTTCTCAACAAATCCTACAGGTATATGGGAAGATATTCTAATGAGTAATGTTTGCACTGGCTATAAGTGATGTAGAAGATGGAATAAAAACCTCAAGATTGAATCCTGTATAGTGATTGGTTCAAATAGCATCATGTGACCAAATATATTTCAACTATGATGTTGCGTGACGTCAGACCTCCATATATTTTTCGCTATACCAATATTCTGACGTCATTATTTCAGAAAACTGGATATTTAGCTAAACTCTCGGGCGCACTGGCCAGCGAGCTCTCTCCCCCGGGCAAGTCCCGTGATGCGTCGGCGCAGGCACTAATCTGCGTTCCGCTGAGCGCGGTGGCTCGATGAAAAGTAGGTAATTCAACGCAAGTAACCGGACTTTCCAAGCTCAGAGCATAGATTTTGGTTATAAATTATTAATAGTAGGATATAAAACGAATAACTCAGGCATTTCATTCGAAAGCATAGTGGAAATTATTAATCCTCGGTTGGACTGGCAAAACTACTATATTTCCCCTCGGGGAAAAATAGTAATTGCCAGACCAACCTCGGATAAATAATTCCACTATACTTTCTCAAAGCCTGATATATTTGTTTAATGTATATAGGCCTAACCAAGGAGATATCTCCTTGGCCTAACCGGTCCATGGCCTAACTATATAAATTCAGGTCACACTGCACTCAAGGAGAACTGGGATGAATAGTTGATGGGCCCATGGGTGCACTGCATCCATTCTCTTATCAAGTATTCAACTCTCAAAAAGGTCACTGTGGAAATACTCTTTCAATACATATTCCATAATAGCAAATGCATTTTAAACAAGATACATGCATACAAATTTTCAATACAGTACCAGATTATTATTACAGCTCGAGTGACTATACATGTGCACACAAGTGCATGATAATATTGTGCACATATTTGGCTGATTTGTAAAATTCAATGTAGAGAATTGAAACTCAAAGTGTCTCCCTCTGACCTATAGATGTCGAAATAAATTTATAACAGGTTTAATAATAAAAAAATTGTGATTGATGATTTGGTTACAATAATGTGATTGAATGAATAGGCCTAATTTCTTCACTCTAGAACTTGGGCTTGAAATAATATTATGTGGTCTTGAAAATACCAACTGAAATTTGGTCAGATGCCTTTGATATGGAACTTTGTAAATAGTTTAAGGTGTGCACTTGAAGACTATCAGGTAACCAAGGGATACATTCATAAACAATCATCCCTGTTTATTTCCAGTCAAAGGTCACTGGGTCATGTAAGGTCAAGTATTGACCTTAAATCACCTACAGGGAGGCATAATCGAAACATACTCCATTCCACACAGCAGTCTATGCATACAGACACCAATCCCTACCATATCTATTCATCTCTACTACATGTATTTGTGCTAATAATTACACTTGTATAAGGTGATTGACAGTATCAGCCTCAATGTTGCAATGCTACATTAAAGTATTCTTCTCAAGTTCCTATTTAGTTTATATCCACTTTATCCAGATAAAAACCACTATTTAAAATTGTGGGGTTTGTGGGATAAGACTATACTTATCTCCTCCAGGATTCAGGACAAACTAGGTGTAGCCATAACACAGCTGTTCCTGATAAAACTGAAAGAAGATGACACTGGAAATCTAGGCCTTGTCTGATCTTAAAGTTAGAGGCCATCTACAAATAAATTTGTAATTCATCCAACCTCCATAGAGGATACTAGTCATCAATTGCACAATCCATTATAACTGTCAGTCTAATGACAACCGAGTTCAAAGTTACAATTAAATATTTCACTGCATCACTTAAAGGGCCATTGGCTACACAAGAATGGTTCACAAATCAGAAAATGGCACTATCAAGGTTATCAGGTCTACCCCAACAAGGTTGTTTTGAAATTAAATGGAGAAAAATCAAGCATAACACTGAAAATGTCTTTAGAAGAAAAACAATTCAGATAACTTTGATTTTTATATAATAAGCGAAACTTACAAAAGCCATAATTTCACATATAATTTTTATGAAATTTTCAGTTCTATTCATCAACTTGTTATTGGACTTGGCCTTTACTTAATATACACAAGTCGAACTTGATACAGTAATTTGGTATGAAAATCTACATGTACATCATGGAAAACCATTCCTCAATCTCGTTTTAGGATGGGTGTGTCAACAATATTTCCATTGTTACTTGTACATCAATGATATCTATTGAAACATTCCTTTGCTTTAAGAGACAGGTGTGAACATGAATGTGAAGAATGTGTATGAATGACGTACATGAACAAATGTCTCATCTTTCTTCACAGTCTGCTATCAACCCCACCCATAGATGTGAATGGGAGATACACAGAACTGTCACTTGGCCCATTGTTCATATCCACTCCATTTTTATTTTGCTTACATTATTTCTGTAATAGATTTTTTTTTTTCTTTTTGCTTCTTGACTTTTCACTGAATGCATAAAACGTCAGGGACAAAACTGTACCAGTATAGGGCTACATTCAGACAGTTTTAATGCAATAAGAATAATATTAACATTTAGAGTGCACCCTCTATCTACTGTAGTTTCTTGTTCAGAGGAAATTATCACAAATAAATGGGAGGAGGGTATGGAGTTGCAGCTAACCATAACTTCATGAGTCTTTAAAATGAAGTTAAAGTTAATACGCCATTGCCACCATATTATCATTGCAGATGTAACTCAGATCTGGTTCATTTACATAAACTTACTGTAAGTCACTCTGTATAATCATGAAATACATACATGTACGTAATATGACCACACTGATGATCACTCACACAAATGAGCACATGGGGGACAGTGTATTGTTATTGCACTTGAAAAAAGTCAAGACATGTGGATGAAAATGAAATACCATGCTTCTTGTGTCCATTTGTTCATGGATCCTACTAGAACTGATTTATCAGTAGATAACACATTTCCAACCATAATCATTTGGCATATAAATGCAAACACTCTGGTGGCCATTTTATTGGAATCTGATTGACCTTGTGATTAAATTGTTAAAGGGGGATGAAACCTTTGGAACAGGCCTGCTTTGGAACAAGTAGGCGTGTGTCGAAACAGAAAAATCAAAGAATAAGAACAAAGAAAGTTTGAGCAAAATCGGACAAATAATAAGAAAGTTATGAGTATTTGAATATTGCAATCACTAATGCTATGGAGATCCTCCTATTGGCAATGCGACAAGAATGTGTGATGTCACATGTGAACAACTTTCCCTTTGATGGACTAGAAAATACCCTCAAAATGTCTCTTTGCTTTTTCTTATTGTGATACAAACTCTTTATCCATGATGTATCCTTTAAAAATCTGTATTACATGCCCTCCTCTAGAAAGAACACATGATCTACTGATAGATGTGATAATAGAGCCAATTTAAGTGAAATATATACTAAAGTAATGGGGAGAGTTGTTCACAAGTGACATCACACATCTTTGTCGCATTGTCAATTTGAGGATCTCCATAGCAATAGTGATCGCAATATTCAAATGCTCATAACTTTCTCATTACCCGGTATTTGTTCGATTTTTCTCAAACTTTCATTGATCTGTTTCTTTGATTTTTCTGTTTTCACACAAGCTATCTTGTTCCAAAGGTTTCATTCTCCTATTTCATATTTAAGATATATATGAAATAAAAACACAATCTCTTGACCTTTCAGGCTAGAATCTTGACTGACCAACTTTGGACTGATGAGAACTGAGAAGGCAATGTTTTGCATCAAATGAAGCGATACTATTGGTTACGTTGACAATGCCTTGATGCCTGATCTAATGTCCGGTTTGCCTTGACCTTGTTATTGGCTCTGTACTATGTTCAGACACACATAAAATCTCTTTTATGAGAGAGTTTGAGCATCGTCTGAAACTATTAGCTTGATCAAGAATAGAATAAAAAATTGAAGTGTCTGAAATAGGAAGTCTTTTCCCTTTCCAATTAGCTGATTTAGATATTTTTATCGATTCAAAATAAAGAGGTAACTTTTTTTCAGAAAATACTGATTTAATATTCATTCACATTTGAGAATGAAAACAATATACATTTATGCAGCCCTACTTTCTTACAATTTGCGATCACTCTACTGTTTAAAGGGATGGTCCGGGCTGAAAATATTTATATCTAAATAAATAGAGTAAAATTCACAGAGCAAAATGCTGAAAATTTCATCAAAATCGGATAATAAATAACAAAGTTATTGAATTTTATTTTTTATCAATATTTTCTGAAAACACTTATATGCACATCGTCATGAATATTCTTTAGGTGGGCTGATAATGTCATATCCCCACTTTCCTTTTTCTTATGTTATTACATCAAATCATAATTATTTCATTATTTCATACAGTTGTAAATGATGTGTCTCCATTATGATATGTATTGTGGCAATAAATAACTAATGCACTTAATCAGTTGTCAATCCAATAGTTCTTGGTAGAAAATTTTTGAATAAACCTAATTTCATGAAATAAAATACAAAATAACAAGTGGGGAAGTGACATCATCAGCCCACCAAATGAATATTCATGAAGACATGCCTAGAACTGTTTCACCTGATTAATGCAAATTTATAACTTCGTTATTTGTTATCCGATTTTGATCAAATTTTCAGCATTTTGCTCTGTGAATTTTACTCTATTTATTGAGATATAAATATCTCCAGCCTGGACCATCCCTTTAAGAATATCTCACTTTAATAACACCAATAAAGAGCAAAGGATAGGCCTACACATGCAAGCATTATGATAGCCACAATTGCAAAACATACATGTATTCTCACAATTGTAGACTTTTTTATCAACATAAAATTTGTCAATGTATAAACCCACTCAGTAGTATGGGATAGATTTTCGTCATTAGCCATGTAAAACCTCCATCGTCCTGTGTAAGACCCTTCATAATGTTTTCTAGATCGTAGTTTAGCTTAGCGAACTGGAAAGCCAAAGCGATACTTGGAGAAATTTGACGCCTCTATGTCAAACTTGATTAAAAATGAAGCTTCACTGAGCAAATGGTATTTCATGCTTGAATTTCCATCTAATAATATTACTCTATGCTTGCCTTGAGATTAAAGGTCCAGAAAATGTCAAATTACTTGAAAGAATCTTCATATATCTGTATAATCCTAGGCCTAGTACTATGAAGTGGATTGAATTTACAAAATTAACACCCAAAGAGCTGAAATACAGAACATGTTTGTGCATATAACCTCATCTAATTTTCAGCTATTTTTTTTAAATTCAAAATAAGAAAATCAAATTGATTTTACAGAATTGATTGATGTTGCAGCCACAGTATCCCACTGACTGTAATGTGAATAATGCTATTAATGTACATGTACCATCACTAATGGAGTTTTCTTCTTCTCAGACACAGATTGTAATCATGAGATGAAGTTTTCAAGCATCTTACACCCGCACTCCAAATCCCTATCTAATCCAAGGTAATGCATCAATCTGCCAAGTTCGAAGGGTATTGAAACAAGTTTATTGCTGAAGGAGATGGGGAAGGAGTAGGAGAGGGAGAGAGGGGAGGAGAAAGAGGAAAGGAGAGGGGAAGAGGAGAGGATGGGGAAGATGAGGAGCAAGGAACAGGAGACATTTTTCATATTTACACCTTACATATTTCAGCCACTTCTGAATCAAATGTTGTAGCAACAAATCATAATTCGTGTTTGAAAATTTAGGATACACAAAGTGATTCATGAATGCTGACAAAGTAGTTTTATAAACATCCAAAGCGCCACCCATCCCACTATATTGAACAGCAACTTAAATTTTACCACTGAAAACTGAGAAATAACAGCACATCTAATTGATTCTCAATAGCAAAACAAATATAAGAAAACATTTTTTCTATACTATGAAGGCCACAAAAATATTTATTTGCATCAAAAGTAAACTATATCAAATACCGAACTATTCACATTGATAATTGATAAGTCAATATCAATCCAGACAGGTGAAAGAAATGACAGTTATCTACTTGTAAATAGTTCTGCATTCATAACAGATGATAAATAGATTGTAAAGTTGGCAAAGGACATGGTTTGAGTGAAACTGTGTCATAGTACAGGATTTTTTTGTAATGCAGTAAAATCTAAAAAAAACAAATAGCCTCCAAGGTCATCATCAGCTTCATGGTCTGCCAGAAAATCAAGAATACACAAAGAGATATATTTTCCTTTTAGAATTTTTATTTTCAATTTTGCTACTCCAGTAAAAAAAAATCTTGATCGAAATAGAATTACAGTTCTGACAACGTGCAAAGTAAACTGATGTACCAAGAGAGAGAGCTTTAACAAACAAGGAAAAAAAGACTCAACTCTACTCTGACAATTTTCTTTTTTTGTCAATGATACATCTCTGGGCCATGTCTTACAAAGAGTTACAACTGATCCAATCGATCGTAACTATATGGAAATCCATCAAAGTCATAATTGTTTCTTTAGGAAATTTGCACAATGTCCTTTGAAAACAAAGAGAAGCATACTGAATTGTCAAGAAAAAAGTTAAGCTATGAATATACCTCATAACTAGAAAATATTTCGAAGAAACATGTATTTTAGATGTTGACGTTGCTGGTTTTCCATAGTTGTGATTGATTGGATCAATCGTAACTCTTTGTATTAAAGATGGGGCCCTGGTGAGAGTGTTTCATAAAGCTGTTCAGATAAAGTTACATGTACAAATGACTTCACGCATGACTGGAGAGGAGACCCTTTCTTGTGCTAAATAAATCCTATGTTACTGACCTAGCACCTAGAAACATGTTCCCGTCGTGTGTTATAAAGTCCTGCAGAACTTTATGAAACACCTACCTGGCCTCCTTAATAAGCCAGTTCGTAGTAACTTTCTGCGCATGATCAAAAGATTCTACGCATGATCAGAGGAAGGTCATTTAGTGACATGGTGGTTTAAAATCTAATGAGATAAGCACCAACTTTGATGTCTTGATTATTCATATATTCTTTTGAATTGTGGTTTTCATTTACATCCACAAAAAACAACAATGTGTCCACGACGACGACTGGTATTTCACAGTTTGCCAAGTACATTGTGCAACATGCTCTGATATGCATTCAAAGTAGGAATGCAACAAATACCTTTATAAAGTGTTCATTGGTGTGCTATTCTAGTCACCTGGTCTATTCAATTTCTTTATCCTGCTATGTCAGGCAAGCTTACGTAATATCTTGCTTTGAAATCTGCCTATCATGATGAAAGAAATGAAAGGTCATTTGACCAAAATTGTCTATGAGTAACTACGAACTGGTCTATACAAAGGTTTGCAATTAGTCGCTATAGTGAAATGACCAATCAAGACCATCGTTGCATGTGCATGTTGCACAGTAGGCTGACTAGGAACCAATCAGAACTGTTCTTTCAAATTAGCGATTAATCGCTCACCTTTGTGTTACGTAGCACTGGTGGGTGTTTCATTAAGTTGTTCATAATTTACAGACGACTTTATGAACGACTGGTGATACCTTCTTGTGCTGCATGTAAATGAATGAGAAACAGATTTTAGCACCCAAGAAGGTATCACCAGTCGCTCGTAAAGACATTTGTAACTTACACCGTACCAACAGCTCTATGAAACACCCCACTGGAAGAAAGAAAATCAAATTTAACAAGAAAATAATGAATTCAATTCAAATCAAACCCCCTTTTGTTATTCCCATATTACAATTGTTTTTTGTTTGTAGAAGGATGTGTTCAATATTTAAACAGACAGATATTCATTCTGCATTCTTCTATACCAGTTTTTGTTGTCTGTTTCAAATCAATACCAAACCCAAAATATATTATTAATGAAAAATCTTAAGAAACTTGTTTTCTTTTCCTCAATGAAATTTGAAAATATTTCAGTAATGAAACTGAAAGAAAAGGGTTGGTTTAACTAGCCAAAGGCATGACACCTTGGTTGCTGGGTAAATATGGGTCATATATACCGTGTTTACACTTAATCGGCATTTGGTTCTGAACCAATTGCCGATGCAGAATCGGCATTTGGATTGCGTTTACACGTTGTTACAGCTCGCGGTTCAGAACCGCGAGCCGATGCAAAAACCTGAAATGATACGCATACCTACAATATACGTCATAATAAAGACAACGCTGGATCAGTGCGCTTACAATTACGTCACAATGGTAAAGTAATTGAAATGCGCACAAATTGCCGGTGCAGAATCGGCTTTCTGTTTACACGTAGTAAAAAAGCCGATTCTGCATCGGCTCGCGGTTCAGAACCTACTACTTTGGTGGTGCAAATTGCCGGTTCTGAACCGCGAGCCGATTCAAGTTGCTCGCGTTTACACGCTATGAAAAAGCCGATGCTGAATCGGCTCGCGGTTCAGAACCGCGAGCCGATTCAAATGCCGATTAAGTGTAAACACGGTATAGGTGGTTTCAGACCGCCTCGAAGTTCGTCAGTTCCAGGTATTCTCTGATCGGGAAATTTACCCCGATCAGAAAATACCAGGTATTTTGGTAATGTGAAAGCAAACTACGCGTAATTTCCCCGAAAGAAAATACCCGCTAAATAGTAGGTACTTGGCGAAATTACGAGAACTTTCGCGGGGATTTTTCCAAGGTCGCAGGTATTTTGGCAATGTGAAAGCAATTTACGGGAACTTTTAGCCCAGCGTGTCGTTGGGCGCAGGCGCCGTGGGTGGCTGCTGGGCTAGTGGTTTTGAATCTCGCGCCTTGCCTGCTTATCAGACCATACTGCGCATGCTCCTAACCTCAGGAATTTATCCCGAAGGGTATGTTTCGGGGCGGTGTGAATGCAGAAATAATTAATGGGTATTTTTTAGCCTAGAAATGTTCTCGTAATTTAACGGGGATTCTTGTGATCGAGGCGGTTTGAAACCACCTAATGAAAGGTCTGTGTAATTCTGACAATATTTTGTTTTGTTTTGTTTTGTTTTATTTAGTGTGTATTAATGTGATTTTCTTGAATTAGAATTCCATTTGATTTTTGCATTTAAAAAAACATTATTTATTTTTACAATACGTGAAAAATATATTGAACACAACCATGATTGAATTCAACATTTTTCAGAACAGCGCTTCCAGTGTAAAAAGATGTCATTGCACTTCTAGTCTTACACATGTATACATATATAGTCTTTGGCTGTTTTACTAATATCACTTGTACATCTTCAGAATATTAAAGACAATACATGCTCTTTCAAAGATTAAATGCATAGGTGGAATAGTAGTAAGACTGAAATACAGACCTTGAGATTGAATCTTTATTTGAAATTCAGTTTTATTATGTATAATATTCCCTCCCCACTGTATATTTTATTATTGACATCCAATACCTCTGCTTTGTTTATGGGGGAGAAGACAAACGTTGCCATTACTTTTGCACAGAAAAGCTACTTATACTGGTACTGGTTGAATGCAGAGGATGGCATTTATTGTGCCCGTACTTTCACTTATCTGACTAAAATATACTGCATGTATCCACCTCTGTTACTGTGTCTTTATTTAAGTCCTTCTTTGTGATAGTCGATTTTACCTCGTGGAATTAATGTAATTTAATGATATGCTATCAAGAGGGCACTGCATATTTAATTGTTGTTGTAAATTGCTAAAGGAAAAACATCACAGTGAAAAGGAAAGACTGATATACATGTTATGCAATTTGAATCAGAAAATTAAATCATATTTTCAACTGTTCTAGAGCTTCTTATAATATAAAGCTTCCCTTCTTTCTCCTTATTTGGAGGAATTATAATTATCTTTTTTTTTGGGGGGGTGGGGGGTGGGTAGGGTGATGGGGATGTGGATGGCAGGGGTGAATAAATCAAGGAGTTCACACATGGGATGAGACACATGTTTTCAATATTTCTTTATTCTAATATTACATTAATAAAATTGACATATACAAAACTCCCAAAGAACCTACCATGTCTATTATTTTGTAAACACACTGATAAACAAGGAAAAAATAGGGAGTAGCATGAACCCCTTGGAATACAATCATTCTACCTGAAATCAAGGAGTGTGTGCATTAAACCCTACAGAAGAACCTGCTTTGGAGAAATTTTAACCAAGAACTTACCAGCATTCTCTCAAAGGCTGCAAGGACTTCATTGTCCGTGAGATTAGCCTCCAGAGACCTCTCGTACTCCGCCTGAGCATCGGCCGATTCATCAGCAACATTCTGCCTGGATTGGGGTATCCGCGGCTGCTTGGCTGAACTCTCCTTACGATTAGGCTTGTTAGACCCTCGTATGTTGCTGAACTGCAAGATAAAAACAAACATACATGCAAATATTAATGAAGATCAACAGAAAAAACTGGTACTCAATATATTTCTACATTGAATTTGAAGGATGAATCAGTGCCTGAATATAGATCAAGTGCTGGTTCTTCGGAAGGAATATACCTTTATCATTTATAAAAGACAATGGACTTCCAGGTATAAAGTCAACCTGCCGTGCAACCATACAAGAAATTACATTTCCAGAATACAACTGTTTCCCTGTCACCAAAGTTGATTTATGAAGCCCGGCCTGCCCATGATCTTGACCAGTCTAATGTAACAAAGAAAATGATGTGACCACTGTGGAGTTCAACAGTATAGCCAGCTGGAATGTAGAAAGTAGTACAGTGCTATGAAATAACTTTACACCTTGCTGGCAGAAGGGCTTTAGGATTCATCCATTCATCAATTCTCATTTCTTTTGGTCTGGAAGAAGGGTGTTTATAAGAGGCCGTTCTCATTACGCTTTCTACAACTAGTTTACTGGAAACCAATTCAGGAAACCAGTTTGGAAGATCGCTTTACTTAGCGTTCCCACGTGATCACACAAAAGTGGTTTTCAAAATCACTTCGCGTAAAGCGATCTTGTTGCTATGGAAACACTCTCAGTGGGGAGACACGTTTCACGTGAAATTCGAAACCGCAGCGTAGGAATTTTCTACCTGTCGTGTGGAGTAGCGCGCTCAAAATGCACGAAGATCGCTTCCCGAAGAACGGTTGTATCCTCTTTTACGCCAAAACCAGTTTAACGAGGCAAAGCGATCTTGAAAACTACATCGCAAGGTGGTTTTCTGAACCGGTTTGGAAGATCGCTTCCAAGATCGCTTCGACCGTTCTTACTACACGTTAAACTAGTTGCCACTAAACTAGTTTCCAGTAAACTACTTTTAGGAAGGTAGTGAGAACGGTTTCTAACACACTGCAAATTTTGTGAAGCATGTGCTACATATAAATACTAATGCCTTTGTATGCCAGGCACACAGGAACTGAAAACTGCTACAAATTCCATGTGCACCCTACAGCCCTTCTTCCAGGCAGGTGACGACATGTAGAATCAAATTAGTTTGAATCTTACAACAATATGGAAAGCCTCTCACAAGCCTTCAGCTTGTCAAGAACAATATTTTTTGTAGACAAATGCAGAATGGATTCTTGAGGTCCTATAATCACCATATACTATAAATCATCATTTGGTACATGTACTTAAAAGTACATAACCCACACATTCGACTTTAACAAGCCTTGGTCACAATCCACTGTGCATCATCATGTTTTTAGTCCTTACAATCTTTTTGGAAGCTACGGCCACAAGCCGCCACATTTTTTTCGTAAAAAGGTGAGGAGAGAGTGGCAAGGGTAGGGAGTGAGGACATTAGTGTACGCAACTCTCATGGCCGTGAGCGGTTGTATGCATCATACTTTTTGCACATGGTAAGTGAGTTGTACATTCTTGCATCATGCTTACAACGTACGATCTCTGTGCGACTGCCACGTTTATCGTTTGGGGGCTGCACTTACACATGCTGCTCATCTACGGTGTCCTCGCTCATTTGCAAGTTGTAAGTTCATGCATGTAGAGATGCCAACCCCATAATAAAAAGAAATGCAATGTTTTGAAGGATGATCTAAAGTACTTTGCAAAAAAAGTGTGTATTTTAGGGGGAAAAAGGTATTCTTCATGAATCCTACAGTATACAAACAGTATGAAATACTGTTAAAGAAAAAAAGGCATCTCTGTTTCTTTGAACGATAAAAGTATAATCAGTTTGGTTAGAACATTCTACCAAAAAGGCCATTCACATAGATTTATATGCAATATGGTACATACTAAATGTAAGATAACTCTTACTTTTGCTTCCCTCAATACTTTTGAGAAGTCTGGTACATTGGTTCTTCGTCTGTCCCTATCCACCTTCTTCTTTTCCTTTTTCTTTGGCGTGTCCAGAGTATTGCCATTCTCTGTCTTCTTATCTATGTTATTCCTCTCTTCCTCTCCATCCGCTTCTACTTCCAAGCTCCCATTCTTAGTGGGAGTATCCTCAACAACACTATCATCCAGGATGCTATCGTCAGTCACACTGCCACCTTCTTTCCTCTTCTTCTTCTTGAGCAACTTCCCAGCAGCATTGGACACCTTCTTTGCCCTTGATTTCTTCTTCCGTTCCAAAGTAGGTGTCTCACTACCATTGTTGGTAGTGCCTTCATCCCTGGTGACACAAACCTGAGGCAGTGTGGAAGTCCCATCTGTGTCAACAGAATCACCATCTTGTACGACATCAGAATCTTCCAGAGACTTATTCTCTCCTGACTTAGCCCCACCTCTGAACTTCAACATGGCATAGAAGGTTTGCAATCTTGATTAGATCCAAGTCCAGAAGGCACTTACTTGTTACTAATAATGAGTAATATGACTCATCAAATCATGAGAAGCACTAGAGTTGAATTTGCAACCAACTCAAAGATACTCCTCATTTACAGCTCACCATGGTTTATACCCTTGGATACAGTTCTCTGAACATTGTCTGTCCATTACAAGGTTAATACACCAAAATGTCTGAACATCAAATGTCACGAAGGTCTCAAATGAATTATTCACAATTAAAGATCCACAAGAAACAAGAAGTTGGCTATTCTCTGTACTTGTCGAGAGTATGTCTTATTACACCACAACTGATTATTTAATGGTAACACTAGTTGATATCCACCCCACGCCGGTTTCAAGATACTATTTTCGAGATAAGATATGCAGCACACCCAGTGTGTACAGAGGTTTTCTGTTGTATCCCATGCAAAGGTAACTGCAGCATTCTTGCTTCACCAATTCACACATAAAGCAAACAGAGTAACTAGGCAATGACCATTTACTAGAGTCCATTTACAACCCTAAACTATTCAGAAGAAGTTGCAATTGGTCAGTAATCTGATAACAAGATCCAATGTAAATATCCTACATGTTGTTTCTTCATACCAAGAAAGTCAACCGATGTCAACACCAACAAAACTATCTCGTATATGACCAATAAAAGGACATGCACGTAAATCGTTGAAAATTTAGAGGTAAATTTGCATAAACAGTGTATTTTGATATGTGGATGAGGGTACATTAAGTGATGGTTGAAGGTTGAATTTCAAGAACCACACCGATTTCACCAAAGACAACATTAACCAGATATGGAGATGCTGGTAGTATAACATTGCAGGATGCTCTGAAGTACATGTCATGTCCTGGACAAAGAAATTGTATGGAAAAAAGCGACACAAATTGATAGGGATTCGACCAAAGGAAATACATATCTATAGGGCCAAGATCTTTAAAATGTAGAAAGTGGAATAATGCTGAA
This sequence comes from Lytechinus pictus, assembly GCF_037042905.1. Lineage (NCBI taxonomy): Eukaryota > Metazoa > Echinodermata > Echinoidea > Temnopleuroida > Toxopneustidae > Lytechinus > Lytechinus pictus. The sequence goes on from NC_087249.1 coordinate 32,880,402, forward strand.
TCACGTACTGAACATCGAGGTGTTCATGCCATGGTGTTGCATGTTAAACTCGAAGTGTAAGCCAACATGCGCAGCAGAGGAACTTAGCAGAGGAAAATTTATATCAATCGGGGACATCACAATCTTGCTTTCAAAAAGCACTTTTTTCAGAATCAGGTGAGTACCAACTACCAAACATGAATTTTCACTGTTCACAAATTGACCACCGTACATCATTTGGACCTGCATTCCAGACTAATAACTTGAGAAACATCAGTCATATTTTATAAACACAAGTCTTGATCTAGTTCATTCAACATCTTTTTTTTTGGGGGGGGGAGACAGAAGGTGGTTTCAGACCGCCTCGAAGTTCGCCAGTTCCAGGTATTCTCTGATCGGGAAATTTACCCCGATCAGAAAATACCAGGTATTTTGGCGGTCTGAAAGCAAACTACGCGTAATGTCCCCGAAAGAAAATACCCGATAAGTAGTAGGTACTTGGCGAAATTACGAGAACTTTCGCGGGGATTTTTCCAAGGTCGTGGGTATTTTGGCGGTCTGAAAGCAAATTACGGGAACTTTTAGCCCAGCGTGTCGTTGGGTGCGGCGCCGTGGGTGGCTGCTGGGCTAGTGATTTTGAATCTCGCGCCTTGCTTGCTTATCAGACCATACTGCGCATGCTCGTAACTTCAGGAACTACTTCAGGAACTTATCCCGAAGAGTATGTTTCAGGGCGGTGTGAATGCAGGAATAATTAATGGGTATTTTTCAGCCTAAAAATGTTCTCGTAATTTAACGGGGATTCTTGTGATCGAGGCGGTTTGAAACCACCTAGAGGGTCTCCAGAATTGCTGTCCTTGCTTTTCACTTGTCAAGACCCCTTCCCATTTTTTTTTTTCTTTTAGACAAATATGAACTATATTTGTAATATAAAGATAAATCAAACCTAATGATTATTTCAACTGTATCTCAAAATTCGCTTACAAATGAGTATTCTAATGTATGCATAGAGGGTTATTCTTGAACAGCCGATCTCAGATCTCTCAGGCTTTCTTTTCAGGTATCTACATGTAGTATTGTATGGCTATTTAAATGCATGTGCATCTATAGTATATATTTTATAATTTTGCTGATCAAAACAAACAATATCAGGTGGGTGTTTCATAAAGCTGTTCGTAAGTTAAGAGCGACTTTAAGAACGACTGGTGATCCTTTTTTGTGGTAAATAGTATATTCATTGGCAAAGGTTTAGCGCATAAGAAATGATCACCAGTCGTTCTTAAAGTCGCTCTTAACTCTCAGGTGGGTGTTTCATAAAGCTGTTCGTAAGTTAAGAGCGACTTTAAGAACGACTGGTGATCCTTTCTTGTGGTAAATAGTATATTCATTGGCAAAGATTTAGCGCATAAGAAATGATCACCAGTCGTTCTTAAAGTCGCTCTTAACTTATGAACAGCTTTATGAAACGGCCCCCTGGTCATTTCAAATGTTTGTGCTTAAAACTTTTTTTATCCTGCATACAAGATTCATATCAACCCCAATCAATGCTAATGTATTCAGCTATAAATGTATGATGCCATGGTGTTTCTCCCCATGATATTATAGTAATTACCAATATCCCTTTTGCCACTTATTATGCACAAAATGACATAATTTCACAAACACACTTTAAACTCTGTGCCAAGAAGTTATTTTTGGAGGTCAAATAAAGACATCTGAAAACAGAATGATTGACCATGGATTATTCGACAACTTCGGGAAAGTTCATGAAATGCCTTTTAAAACAAATCGAGGGTACTATTTTGCAAATTGATCTGATCGTAATGAATTTCTAAAGAGATTGTTTAATTTGTAAATGAAGAAGTGATGATCTTATTTGGCAAGATTTCAAAAGTAGTATCCTAGTATTCAGGTATCGGTAACCATGTAGGTAGTATATCAACACACTGAGTGTTTGGGTTGTATGCAATTCCTTTACTATTAAATATTAAAATAAAAATGAGGTGTTTGGCATAACTTATATATAACTATATCAAATCAATTTGTCTTTAATATCTACCACCCATTAACCCCTAAAAGGCCATATTTGAATTAAATATGAAATATTTTGAAAATATAAAATATTTGAATCTAATATTATTGATGAACTACACCATACATGTGTATCATACATCCTGCCTAGTGAGCCTAATATAATAGTACCAGTACATGTACGTTACACAATGTACTACATACATATATAGTCACACGTTTAATACACGTCATGTCATCACCTACAACACCATGATATTGCTGTAACAGTGATCTACTTACCGGTCTCTTACGACGAATATTAAAACTCATCTCGTTTCCAGTATTTCAAGACTCAATTATAAGTTTAAAGATGGCGTTCATATAAGAGAAAACACTTGAAGTGAAGTAAATGACAGTTTGAGAAACACAACTGTCTGAAGTCAAATTTTCATAACGAACCGCCAAAGAAATTCAAATAATCATTAGCTATGAGTGTACTCTTAAAGTCCCAAGTCAACAGACCGTGGCGTTGTTTGAAAAGAAAAGAGTTGGTGAACCTTGGACTGTTATTGTTAACGCTCGCAAACAATACAGAAATTCCTCAGGTCTTGCTAGTACAGTACACACATGGGCATTTCTCGCAAGGCTTTACATTGACAAATTTGGGGGCAACATTAATTTGGCAAAGACAAAAGTCAAATATTAATCATGACAAGAGACATTTTCAGAGCTGCCAGACTCAACAAGAACATTTCAGTAACATAAAAGCAGAATATCAGTATTTTGGTGAGGAAATCAGTATTTTTAAAGAAATACTATATGACAACACATAAAAATAGAACTTTATAAATCAGTATTTTGCATGAAACCATTTATTCTTCTCATTTCTCAGTCAGTACTAGAGTTTTGTAAATTGTTCTTCTTCTTTTTCTGGAAACAGTACAGGCCACTGTCTGGTGTATTGTTGTACTGGTCGTACTGTTGTTCAAGCTAAAGTTTTTTCTATGAACAATATGAAATCTTAGTACTCCTGACAATCTTCCTATGGTTCTACCATTCATTTTGTGTTCACAGGAAGCCAACAAATATTGTTCCAGAGCAATAAGGAAAATTGCATTCCAGAGAACTGATGCATTTTATTTCCTTTATCATCAATCAAAAAAATGGGAGCGCTACAACATGGACCTATGACTACAATAACAACTGAAGATGTTTACTCCAATCAAATATCTCTGGACATTGAGAGAGGTAAATTTATATCACAAGTGGCAAAGCAAAAAGGTCAAAATATCTTTGCAGAATTGACAGAAATTCCTGAAAACTTCAAATATGAAAGGATTGTGTGTTAGACTTTTGTAAGCTAATGATCACACCATGTGATGTGGTACATGTACAAGGTCTATAGGTTACAAAACTACATGTAGTTTACTATGTCTACCTTCAAATATTTCATTTAAAAAAAAATGAGAAAACAGTCAGACCCGCCTTAATGGCCACCTCTCTGTAGCAGCCACCTATCTATGGTGGCCACTATTCCTTCAGAAGCAAATTGAATAAGAACCTGTAGCACATTTTGTTTTGCCGAGGGTGATAAATGGTTACTGCAGACAGGTTTCACTGTTGCATGATTAGTAGTTTCAACTAGCATGCAGCAAATAATAATGTACCAATACTCAAGATGATAAAAAAGACAAATCTCAAAATAATTCCCTATTTTATAAAGCCTGTACTTTGCTACCATTACACACTTCTCACACACAACCTCTTTGTTTGTCATTGCAAATCTCCTTTGATTACTTTTTAATAAAGAAATTAATTCAATCAAATCATGAAAGTATCAACTAATGTGCAAGAAAGAATTTCACAAAATTACAACAGCACTATCACACCAAGATCTCTTTATTGTTGAATATCCTTTGAATTTCCAAAATTTATACGAATTAGGTTAATATGGATTCAAGGTTTAAAGGTTTATTGATGAGTAATTCATTGGCAAACCTTGACCAAGTTTGTGTCAATGATGACCATCTGAAACCTACCTTGAATTCATTTTAACTAAATACTGTAAATTTATCATCCAAAGCAATGATGAACATTAGTGATCAAATTCATTTACATTGAACTCTTCTTTACAAAATGAGACATTTGATGTGAAATTGTACACATCTTTCAAACTAATATGCACCATGCAGTGTAGGCCTTAGATGACAGGCCATTTTCAGTTATACCCCCAAACCCTGCAAATTCTCTTGCTTCATAACAAATATCATCAAATTGTCTTTTACTCAATGTACAAAACTGTACATCTGCATTTTAAAGCCCCTGGCTCTTATTAAAAAAAAAATTCAACTTCATTTTACTTTAATACCACTGCAGTTCTTCATGGAGAGCCGAGAAAGACCCTTCCTTCTCAATCACCGCAAATCTATAAAATCAATACATTTATTTTCATCTTGGAACAAAGTACCCATCCTCTGGATGATTTGTTGACTTGAGTCACCGCAGGGCACACAATGAAGAAGATCCACAGAAGATCAATTTAACCAATGTTTCACTTTCAATCACAAATGGGAGAGGAGCGATGGTGCATAATGCAAAATACAGGCAAGCAAGTAGTGAGGTCTTTGTTCCTCTGCTACACACATCTACCCAGGGCAAAAAACAGTCGCTTTCACACTCTTCTCAATAATTTGGGAAAATACTACTATATTTCATGACAAAACTTTGGCATCATTGTAAATAATTCAACAAAATATACAAATGTATCTTGTACCACTGTAACCATTTTCACAAACTATCCCAAGAGGTCTGCAGGTGTTTAAAAAAAAAAGGTTGAAGCAATCAAATACTATAACATTTATCATTGATTTTGGCCTCTTTGGACACTTCATGATAATTTTTTAAGAAAGCACCACACCATTCCAGAATATGGGGATTCTTAGTTTGGGTGCAGTTCGGGTGGTCATGAAAAGTGTTCTAGAATGAGTCCAGATACACCTCAACTGTTTCTTAAGAATATGGTAATGCCAAGGAAATCAAGGACAAGTTTAGTGTATTTTTTTGTAAATTTCTAGACAAGCCAATAATTTTTTGAATTCATAAGAATAACAAGGAAATAAACTTGCATAGATCTTAACAAGGAAACAAGAACATACACTTCTCATTTCCTTTGTTTCTACTATCCAGGCATTTGTCTGTGTTCATTACGCCTTGCAGGGTACCCAGGCCAAAGCCTACGGGTTATTTTACTGATTTTAAAGAGAATGTGGAAGCCCCCAATGAGACCTGATGGATATGGAATTATCCGCTCCATCACTTATATCTTCTCCTGATGGGTGATGCGGTCCGCAACCTCTTGCATCTGCTTTTCAGGCTCGATACTATACAGACTTAGGAACATATTACACACCTAAGAATCTCTGGGTGAATGTACACACTAGCAAGATCTAATCTTCTAGAAAATTGCATTTAACCCATTAAGCCTTCCACCTATGGCCTGTCCAGTTCAATCAAATCATAAATTGAACTTTATTGCTCCATGAAATGCCCTACTACAATACGTTGAGGTTGATAGTGTACAGATAGCTTAATAGCAAGTGTGCATTATAGCATACTGTAATTATCCTCTTGGGCATAATATATTTCCAAAGAAACAATTACTGCTTAATTCTGAACCCATGTTATGATATAATGTAGTAACTCTCATTCTCATGCTATTGTTATTAATAAGATATAACTACCACTAATTTGGCTAAAAATCTAGCAATCTGTCCATAACACCTTAAGTCAGGAATCATTTTTTTCTGTTTTTGTTACTAATACCCCTTTCATAGTGCCCTCTTCATTTTTCACCGGCGAACTTCTCCGCCTCGCATTCCTCACTTCCCCGGCGAAGAAAAAAATGTACCCTTTCGCACTGACATTTCTTCCCCGGCGAAAGTTAACGGGCGATTGCAGAACAAACGAAAGAAAATTGTAAACATTACTTCTTACGGTCTATTACAAAAAGGTATCAAAAAAATTAATTACAACATATTTTGGAAGTATTACGATAAAAACAAACAATATCACCTTGTTTTTATATCTTAGCGCATTTTATACATGTAAAAAGTGCTTTTTAATAAATATTGTTAGTAAAAAAAAAAAAATGTTCGAGGGTATCTACTTGGCCATAGCATTCAGCTGAGCTTGCAACTATCGCGCGCGGAATCTCGGTGCAGGGGACTTTGGGAGAGAAAAAAATTGACCTCTGACGTCATTAAAGAGGAGAAGTTCTCCGGTTTGCTTTCATACTGGCCTTTTCACCGGCGAACTTCACCGGTGAAACAGTTTCGCCGGCGAAGTTCTCCACCTCTAGAGGTGGAGAAGTTCACCGGTGAAGTTCTCCTGTGTACCTTTCATACTGGACACTTTCCCCTTCGCTGGCGAACTTCGCCGGTGAAGTTCGCCGGTGAAAGGCGCAATATGAAAGGGGTATAAGAAGGATTTTGAATGGCCCACTATATACCTGCAGAGTGCCAATACTAAAGCAATACAAATCAATTACCCGTTACATGTACTGCTGAGCTTTTGACTGACCTCAGTAGTTTTGATATTTTGGGATTCGTTTTAAAGAAAATATGGTAGAGTCAATCACACAATAGCAACAAGTTCATGGGTCATCTACATGTACAAGCACATATCCAGAAGAAAGACCAAACTTTGAATTAACAAGTCAATCTCATTGTCAGATTATCCTCTGAACCATGAATATCTGTTGGGTATACGGTGAATAAGTGAAGAAACAGACATTCCATATGATTTCAATAGTGTCCCAAACAAATCCTATGTAGATTTGCAATCCACATGTATTTAAGTCCAGTCAACAAATAGCATTTAGAAAGGAAGGAATATTGGGCAATGATACGTAAATCCTCATGCCTATTATGGTGGGTGCAATGGAACTTTTCATTGATTTTACTTCTTTTAAAATAAATGGCATGTTGAAACATATTCACCAGAACTGATGAAATATCTAAAAGTCATGCTCCTCAATTATCATCCATGGACATTTTGTATAAAGACAAACTCACTTGGAGTCAGGCATATATAAAGCATAGTGCTGAGCTCCGCTATTACCTACATGTACTGCATGAAGTGTCATTTTCCAATTTTATTAAAAGCTCAAGTTGATTCAAGATAAAAAGATAAAAGTAGGAATGAAAGGGGGGAAAAATCATAATTTACAGTACAAACATCAAATGTGGGCAGTTCGTAACATCCTTGCACAGATCTATACTTCATCTTTACTTGGATGCCTGGGTAAGGAAATAAACATGTATGGTAAATTGCCAATTCGTCTACTGACAACTCATCCAGTACTTTCAATTTAATAGTCAATTGCCATTCCGTACATCAACATTCCGTTTAACAACCATTTGGTCCGATCATCACTTTGTCTTATCACCATTTCATCTCATAACTGGTTGGTCTAATATCCATTTCATTTTCATTCATTTTGCACAATTACCACTTTATAGTCCAATTAGACCAAATGGTATATTGACTAAATGGCTATAGTTCAAACACCAACAGATGTAATTTAATTTTGTACCTCTTGTTCTACAATATATATTCAAACTACAACATGTAATACTCATTCAAATACAACAAGCTGTGGTACATTACTGGTAAAGGTAATAAATGAATGGTAAAGTGGAGATAAGAGATACAAGAAATACATTGAAAACAAGTTTTGAGTTCTCATACAAATCCAAAATGATAAAACTTCCAACACCACAAGAAAAATAATACTGTGACACTCAACTCCCAGTTGTAGCTGTGTTTCGATGGGAAGGGGGGGGGGGGGTGAACTGAAAACATATATGAATGAAGTGCAGCAAAGCCTCAAAATTCTTACCCGAAGTTTAATTGATCGCATCATTTTGAATCTATGCAGGAGCTGGTTATCCTCCCCTATCTTTGGTATATCCTTGTTATATATAATCCAATGAGAAATGTGGAAAAAAAGGCTGCTTGCAGGGATAGGTGCTGCTAAGCAAAAGAGATCATCCTTTCCTCAAAGCATCAGAATAATTATGTGGAATGTGGTAAACAGCAACAAAAGCAAGTTTATAACTCCTACATGTATCTTTCTCCAGAATCTGATGTGTGTACAACCAAACATCAGAACCTACAGATCTTGGCAATCATTATCAGAGCTATGCAAACATGTGTCATAAATTCTTCAGCGTGGACTGACTACATGAGTAAAGTTGGACTCCGAAGTTGGACTCCGAAGTTGGACTCCAATCAAACGAAAGTTTTGGAAAAGTGATAAAAACGATGACTAAATCCAAACAGGAGTACCAACACCAGAATGTCTATTCCAGTGACTGGTAAAGACATCAGGAAATGTCAACAGAGTAAAACAGGCCAGCAAACTCCTTACTCATTCCAAATACCATAATACATGGATCCACCTCTTTATTCTTAATCACAGAGCGTTTACTTAAGACTGTCCATAAGAATGTAAGGCTTCGGCAGACTTGTATTCATGTATGGTGGACATGCCCCTGACTGCCAAAGCACTTCAATCAACGATGTCTTCAACTTCAAGTATTCAGTGATATCCATTACATGTACATGAGTAAAATTCTCCTATTAAAGTGTAATTAGAAATGAGCAGTAGAGGGTGTGATTGTTTCAGACTAGTCGTGGCAAAGGCGCAAAACTTTCAGCCAACAGGTTTCGAGCAGCTGCAGAATTTGTCCTCCGCAGCCCTTCGCCATACAGTGTTTACATATTGTAAATGCAGAGTAGACCAGAACGTGTACATGTAGAACCACCTACTCAGCCATGGATCTGTTCCATACAGCAAATTGACCAATAGGAGGTTGGCTTTTATTGATTCATCTGTTATGCTAGGTCACAATGAATTGATCCAGGACATCCTACAGACTTCCTCTAAATTCTTTCCACTCTCTTTCACTAATTTTCCTTTCTTTGTGGATTACATTCTGTTTCAGCCCACAATCCTTCTATCAGAATTCTTTTGATAGGTGATGTTTTCATCCATGTAAATCCTAAGAAGAAGATTGTGTTCTTGGTGTTCCTATAGCCTCTCAGTCTCATCTCTCATTTCTCTATCTGATAATCACTCTATTTTGAAAAGCAAATATAGTGAGTAATCATCGGAAGAGCACATGAAATTTCATTCTGAAACAGCTGTGCCAGATATCAAGGAATATTAGGGGATAGATCATTTCCACAACATCTTATCTGTTCTTCCTTGACAACTATATTGACTGATATTGTGATCATACCACTAAAACAAATCAAAGAAATCAACTGAAATGTTCTACCCGATTTCCTTTCAACTGTTATTCTTTTTTTAAATATTTGTTTTGATAGCCACCGACAGATGAACAAGCATACATGTACATGAATCTTTGTCATTTCAATTTTAAAAAGTCACATGGAATCCCTCTCTATCTGAGCAGAGCTAAAACAAATGTTGAAAAATTTTAAGTTAAATTAAAGCTCAATTCAAGTGGGAATGGGGAGCTGTTTACCACTTTTTATTTAGTTTCAATTTTAGTTTTTAGACTAATATGTGCAATCGAAATCAAAACACAATTTTTGTCTACAATTTTATGGACATTTTTAGGTTAAGTTTTCATTCTACGCATGACTACCTGCTGCTTCGGATATTCTGACCGAGTAGCTTCCGGTCAGATCAGTCAATGTCAGTTAATTTGATCATAGACTCTACGTGGTGTGATAAGATGTGATTCACTGATATGAATCCATCCTAACGGGTATCACACAGCTGGGTGTTAGTATCAGTTCAACACCAAAACCAACATGCTGTCATCGTTTATTCTAAGAAAATCAGTCTTTTATCTTCACTCCAGAAGTGGATTATTCTAAGCCTGTAAGAAAGAAACAATCAATATATCCCAATAAGAATTTGTTTCTTTGTTTTTCTTTCATGGACATGTTTATTTTTCAGAACCATATAAACATACTGAAACAATATCAAGGACAATACCATCTTTCAAATTTGCAAATTTAAAATAACTCGGAAATACTTCAAATATTCCTGATCCATCATATTTCCATTTTGTTGTTGTAGTACATTCTATAATGTATGAAAATAAAATGAGTTTAACCAATTTTATATCAAAACGGCAACATTTTAACTGAAAACATACAAAATAAATGATGTGTATGATGCAGTTTTGTTCAATTGATAATACCCTCATAACAAAGTCTTTAAATACACGTTCAAAATCTTAAATTTGATCCAAGTGTGTGTATGGATAATTTCAATGTAAAGTTTCCATTGACCCAAACTACACACTTCAATTTTATAACAATAATTCATATGCTTAAACATATTGGGTAAAAGTAAAACTAGGAATCTACAACAACAAACTGAATTCTAAATTCTTCACACTTGTGAAATTAAGAATCTACAACATCTACAACAACAAACTGTATTCCAAAATAGTTGAAAGAAAATCAATATATCTAAAGCCATTAAAGTACCGGTAATTGTAAATGCATTATAAGCTATAGATCAGTCATACAAAATGATCCCACAAATCACCCATTAAGAAACTATCCTGATAATCCTTTTTGAAAATTGAAATGCAATTAAGACTCCAAGACATGATCAAGTTTTCAATCCCCTGCAGCCTCCACCATAACTGTAAATCTAAATCCTTGCAAAACATGAATATATTTGGGTCCAAGAGATGAATTATATTTTTTTTTAAATATATATTAGAGCCTACAGTATGTACAAATCATCTATCTCCTACTGGAACTATTAAGCCTTCTTGAATCTTGATATTTTCCTCAAATCCCCAATCCCTAAAGGAATTGCTGAGATAATCTCAATGCATACATATTCTAAAATTGATAGGTTCAACCTCAGGGTAGCTTAGACTGCAAGCATAATAACTTGAACAACTAATGATGCAGTGATACCTGAATAATGTTTGTTGGAGAGATCTTCACCCAATTTCTAAAGCATTCCAAATTTATTCATCAGACTGTCAGAGCAAATGAATAGATAGATATGCACTGCATGCCTAATTGAACTTTGTGAAAATAAAACTGCAAGTTCAAAAGTTTACGCCCTCGATTCAGGACAATAAATTTTATGATTAGGACAAAATTCTGCTTCTACGCTCACTAGGTGGTTTCAGACCGCCTCGAAGTTCGTCAGTTCCAGGTATCTCTGATCGGGAAATTTACCCCGATCAGAAAATACCAGGTATTTTGGTAATGTGAAAGCAAACTACGCGTAATTTCCCCGAAAGAAAATACCCGCTAAATAGTAGGTACTTGGCGAAATTACGAGAACTTTCGCGGGGATTTTTCCAAGGTCGCAGGTATTTTGGCAATGTGAAAGCAATTTACGGGAACTTTTAGCCCAGCGTGTCGTTGGGCGCGGGCGCCGTGGGTGGCTGCTGGGCTAGTGATTTTGAATCTCGCGCCTTGCCTGCTTATACAGACCATACTGCGCATGCTCGTAACTTCAGGAACTTATCCCGAAGGGTATGTTTCGGGGCGGTGTGAATGCAGGAATAATTAATGGGTATTTTTTAGCCTAAAAAAGTTCTCGTAATTTAACGGGGATTCTTATGATCGAGGCGGTTTGAAACCACCTTTTGTGTTGATTTCTTTTATACTGAAATCTTATACCCCTTTCATACTGCCCTCTTCATTTTTCACCGGCGAACTTCTCCGGGGAACTTCTCCGCCTCGCATTCCCCGGGGAAGAAAAAATGTACCCTTTCGCACTGACATTTCTTCCCCGGCGAAAGTCAACGGGCGATTGCAGAACAAAACGAAAGAAAATTGTAAACATTACTTCTTACCTATTACAAAAAGGTATAAAAAAAATTAATTACAACATATTTTGGAAGTATTACGAGAAAAACAAACAATATCACCTTGTTTTTATATTTCAGCGCATTTTATACATGTAAAAAGTGCTTTTTACTAAATATTGTTAGTAAAAAAAAATTATGTTCGAGGGTATCTACTTGACCATAGCATTCAGCTGAGCTTGCAACTTATCGTGCGCGGAATCTCGGTACAGGGGACTTCGGGAGAGAAAAAAATTGACCTCTGACGTCATTAAAGAGGAGAAGATCTCCGGTTTGCTTTCATACTGGCCTTTTAACCGGCGAACTTCGCCGGTGAAACAGTTTCACTGGCGTTCGCCGGCGAAGTTCTCCACCTCTAGAGGTGGAGAAGTTCGCCGGCGAACTTCACTGGTGAAGTTCTCCTGTGTACCTTTCATACTGGACACTTTCCCCTTCGCTGGCGAACTTCGCCAGTGAAAAGCGCAATATGAAAGGGGTATTAATGAAAGAGACAATATAATCAGGAAGAGATTCCTGACATATTTCAGGGGCAATTTTGTTTATAAAAAATCCATGTGATGCAAATGAATACTGCCTTGATTTTCCAGAGAAGATTGAAATTAGAATTAGAACATCAAACAGAGAGTGGGGTCAAACCTCACACAAACAATATTGAGAAGCCCACATACAAAAAAAAAAAAAACTGAATCATCAGGGGCTCATGATACAATGAAAGTTTACCCTCCCAACATGGTATTATTGAAATTACATTTTTAACCATATACAGTACTCACTGGTACGGCCCATACACTATTTAAAGTTGATCTATAGGCCTACGGACAGAGTACATCTCGCCTGAAATTATGGGTGCAATCAGAGGATCATGACTCCAAGTAGGATTTTTTCTCTATAAAGCCACGGGTATTTCATAAAACAAATAGAGTTTTTTTTTTCAATGATCTTGTTATAAGCTACTGTGACCCTTGTCACTGATTGGCTCAGAACAAAATTGTCAGTGAAAAGAAGACTAGATGCTTCATGAAACCTCCTGATATCTTTCCGACCTATACGACTATCAGTCATGGACTTCACTGTCCTACATTACCAAGGTTGTAGGCCATAGCATAGGGTTGTGGACAAATTGCTTTCTGCTCCAATATTGGCTCAGATTGTCAGCTCAGCAGCAAAAGGGTGCTGCCTTTTTGCTTTTCAATGGAGATATTGCCATCTGGTTCTGAACTGTTGGTTTGCAATATAAAGCATCTTAAGTTATTTTGAGGATGACTTGATTTGAGAACTGAGAAGCCAATTCAAGTAAACTCTGGAAAAGGATATAGAGTACCGAAGTGATGACGTCACAAAAAACTTTGTTTGCATTTCAGCATTTTTTATAACAAATTTTGGTAGAGCATGATGAAAACCCCCCACAACCCAAATTTGGTGGGAATCGGTCCATGGGGGCCTTAGATATGACCTCATGAATACATAATTAGCCCCATTGAAGTCAATGTATTATTGGCTTGGTTCGTACCTTTTAGAACCAAGCCAATAATACATTGACTTCAATGGGACTAATTATGTATTCATGAGGTCATATCTAAAACCCACATGGACCGATTCCCACCAAATTTGGGTTGTGGGGGTTTTTCATCATGCTCTACCAAAATATGGTATCAAAAATGCTGAAATACAAAAAGTGAAAATTGATGATGTCACACTTCTGTACTCTATTAAAGCTCTCACTCGGCCTGTCTGCACCAGCCCTACATTTAAAATCATTCTACTAATTTCTGATCAAAACTTAAAATCATCCGGATCAGAAAAATCTTCAGATCATTTGTAATTAATACTCAATTAGCAGGAATGTGGGCTTAATCTTGAGACTGAAATCCAATTTAACAGGATAATTCACAAAATAGCATGCTATTTCACAAATTATAGAGCTACATGTAATTCACAGATACGCACTAGGGTAAAGCATGGAGCCCAAAGTGTGCACTGTCCACAGCTCTATAAAAGTCACCGGCTCGAGCAAGAATGGGGCCGATAGAGATGGGGTTTCTTGGATCTCATGGTTGATCTAAAAGCAGGCAAGAAAGTTGAGATAGAGCAAACTTGGCTGGCAGAAAACTAGTGTCTACTGCATCTGAGAAGTTGGTTCATTGAAAGTATCACTATCAATTCCAATCAGGGAATTACAAATTCTACCCCCCCCCCTTAAAAAATATCAACATTCACAACTACATTTGTAGAAACAAAGCATGAATATTAACACATTATACTCTTTCATCTGGAATCTTTAGTCAAGATTGTAAGGAATCAAAGATTAAGTTCCAAACATCATGACACTATTAAATGGGGAATCCCCCTAAAGATTCCTTGACCTCAGTAAGGTCAAGCATTCTTGCATGGGGGAATGCCCTTCTTCATCTCTGGAAGTAATTCAGGTCACTAATCCACCATCCTCCAATCCAATTAGTACTGGAATAGAATAGTCTGCAGGCACAGACCCGGATTGAAACTTTGATCAAATGTGTCTCCATGCAAGTACACAAGGCATGAGTAGGCTGCAATTCAGACCCTTAACTCGAGTGAAGGTTTTGCACAGCAGACTAATCTAGAAAGGAATGTCTCAGTCTCACTAGTAGTTTTATGTTCAGACCTCAGGCAAGGACTCCAAGAAATATCTTCTCTGCCTGTATGTTGAATGGTCTACCACAGCCACACCGGCAAGACTGACTCCAGACTGACCAAGAGTATACCATTATTACCAATGACATATTGATCGGTTTGGAGTCGGTTTCTGTTTGTATGCCTGTAGCAGCAGCCAGATACATTAACAGTACATGTATACAACTGACAAGGGAAGATTTGCCACTCTTTTCTAACCAATTTAGCCAGGGTTACTTGTATACCCTGCTTGTATTCACAACACAATATTAATTAACTTCTCAAAAGATGATACAGAGACAAGGAATATAATTATACTGGGAGTCTGGAACAAAATAAGGGGAAGTTCTAATTATTTCCTAACAGAAATATGTTCACTGTGCGGTATTAAAATGAGCAATGTACAGATTATTCATTATACCAAATGAGCCCACAAGAGGGCAGACAGCAGGCTTGTCCTTCATAATTAATTCAATTAGGCACTAGATACATGTAGACAGCTATTTACTATCAAGTACTAAAGCTGACATTGAATGAGAAGTTTTTTGCTATGTATACAATAGGCCCTAATAATAATAATAATAATAGGCATTTATATAGCGCCATCTATCTAGAAATATTCTATTCCGAGGCGCACAAGAAAAGAAAGAAAGAAAGTTTGGATGAGTGTCAAAGTGCCAATAACTAATACTGTTAGAAAAGATAAGACTTCAGTTTAGATTTGAAGGTCTCCAGTAATGGTATCATTCTTAAATATATGGGCAAATTATTCCAGAGAGAAGGTGCTGAGGCAGAGAAAGCTCGCGCAACATATGCTACACGTGTCTTGGGAGTCTTAAGAAGTTGCTGGTGTGATGATCTTAGGCTACGAGCTGGGAATGAAGTTTCTTTTTACGCAATGTAGTCTTGCAAGAAATCTATATGCATGTGCAATGAAATAGCAATAAAATGTTAAGTCGGCTATGGTGTTCAAGAAAGCAAAGAAAAATTGTCATTACAGGGCAAGACTAATCACCAAATTTAAATCAAATGTGATTGGATTCAATTTTTTTCATCCATTACACTATTCTTCCTTCCAACCACTCCATTTTTAAACATGAATTCATTGACTTTGTGAAAGATGCACTGTATTAAATTCACTAAATTTATAGGCAAACACTACATTGTGTAAAAAGAAACTTCATTCCCTCTTCAAGATCATCTCTAAAGGAACTGTTTTTCTGAGAGCTTTTCCTGCTAAATGCGAACTCTAGGCAAGCTCCATGTAGGTTTCCAATTTCCAAGTCTTTCTTTATACAAGGCAACCAATTGTCAACGTAAAGTACGAACACACCCTCCCATAACGTCTGGCTGACTTTGTCCTCAAATATGCTGTTTATTCCATCATTTTTCACTCTGCCTTCACGTTTCGGCCAACCCACGCAGTACAATGTCAGAATAATGATCATGCATGCCATCAAAAAATCCTCTCCCACATTAGATTACAGCTAGCGAAGAGGATAATCTACCTCGAAATGGGTGCAAGCTGGTAGCAATATAATGAATTTTTATTAAAACTGAGTTAAAGTTGTTCTTTAATACTGTCTCTGAAAAATTTCAGAAACATTGTACATCTATAGAAAAAAAAAAATGATAATGGAAATGTCTGCATCAAGGAAATGAGGCTCTGATTCTGGCCTTGCAAGCGGAAGGTGTTGAAACCCACAAAGGTCCTTCGGCAAAGCATCAATTCACACTAGGCCACTCTTCACCCAGGTGTTAAATGGGTACATGCACAGGATGCAAACATCAATGTCATTGTTTTTTAAAGCAAAAAGAGTCCTGAATGCTCATTACAGGAATACATGTAGCTTTAATACTCCCCAGGGAGTGGTAATTGTTGATGAGGATCCAGAAAGTCCAGATTTGTTTCAAAATATTCTTTTTTACATCTCCTCCTCTACAAAGAAAGTTATTATATCTAAAATCTCTGTTTTCAGAGGGATTTTTATTTTTCTGCAAACCTGCAATTTGGGTGCATTTAAATCAGGCAGGTGGCTGTATTTCATGCAGAAATAGTAATTACTTTAATCAAAGTACTCTTAGGCCTGCCCTTTCCTGTAGCAGTACTATTTACCTTTAAAAAATGCAGACAGTTTTCAGATAAGCACTTACAATGTATTGGTGTCTTCAAACATTCTGCTTTTCTATTGGGGAGAGCATGTCACTCACTATTCTTTTTTAACAAATTCATTCTCTACCTCATATACATGTACATGTAGTACAATGCGAAACATGGTTTGGCTGTTCCATGAAATATTTGTAATCTCCATTTACTGTATTAAAAACAAATTATCATTCAATCAAGAGCCTCTTTCTCAATTACATGTATATCTACATGTACAAAATTAAACCATTGACATTCCTGTGATTTCATAACGTTTGATTATGTGACATCATCAGGTCCCTTAGTATCGCTCGAAATAAAGTTGACAGATAACGCACGTGAAACGCGCTAATCGATGTGGGTCTGACTATCGCAATATTCACGCGCGTGAACGTCAGGCCAGTCTGTGGCAAATATCGCCGTGTTCTTGCCGGTGATTCGGCGCACGGCCACGGCCGCGAACTACTGTCTCGAGCTGCGATAATTATCGCGATAGGACTCCAATCAGCGAACCTTTTCTATATCATTCGCAAAGATTATGGGCATAGATTATTTCTTTCAATTACATTTTCGATAACTGATTGGCTTGGAAAACAACTCACATGTAGCGATCAGTGGAATCGCTCTGCTTTAGAATAAGAATCTAGAATCTACTCGGCCGCGCATCACATGCCTGGCCGGCCAGGCCAGCAAACAATCTTGGTTCCTGGCGCTGGCCTCAGTTCTCCGCCGTACGCGCGCGCGTGCGAAATGAAATGGGTTGATAGACGCTGACTACTAGTTTGTAAACTAGCGCAGCTGTCCCAAGCATGCCAAAGTACTTAAATTGTTACCGTTTAAATAAATTACTCACAATCGTCCCTCAGACCATGGACCTATTACATGCTCAGACCCAACCAATAATTATCCATTTTGTTTCTTCCTTCTCCAGCTCTAGCTAGGGTCCGAGTATCTGCCTGATGTTGACTCTTTGCTGGCTGAGCCAAATCTCAAGGCCCGTATTTAGAGTCACATAGCTTTTTGCATCATTATTATTACTTCTACTACTATTATTTCTATTATCATTATTATCATAATCATCGATGTTATCATTAATTCTACCACTATACCGGTTTTTTTTTCTTCAAATGAGACCCGAGCCCTATAATGGATTGATTTAACTTGCGTGCAATTACACGAATGTATGCTAAGAATTACCAAAATATGGACCTCTTAAGTGTTAAAAAATAGATTTAGTGATTTTGTTTCAAGCATGATAATTGTCTTGAGGGAATATCACATAATTTACCTCCCTATAATTCTCTCTTTTCTTCCTATTTCTCCACCTACTATGATCCCCGTTATGATAATTTTGTGTTCATTCATTAATAGAGAGTATGAAAGAAAGAATAGAAAAACACAATTACAATTATTATTATTTGCAGCTCATCAGTACGATGCAGCATTGTACCTCTCGAAGAGGTATAACTTAAGCTTACGTTTGAAACAATAATTGAGTGAATAATTCGTCGAATTAGGCAGTCTTTAAATCAGTTTTCTGAGTAACTCACGTGATGACAGTGATGGTTATTATGATCGTGATGACAGTGATGGGTATTATGATCGTGATGATGATATCGAAAAGAAAGGTAATGACGGTGATCATGATGGTGATGATTGTGATTGTAATCCTAACGATGATGGCAATGACAAGAATGGTGATGATAATTATAATGTTGAGATTATGATGATGGTAATAATGATCTTAATAATTGATCATGGGCGGCGGATCAGAAGATAATATTTTGCGATGGGGGACAAATATTGATGCACCCTATGAACATAGGATATATCCCCTGCTTCGACCCCCTCGGTGATGATTAATTAATGTTTTATGATGTTGACGGTGATAATGATAGTGATGAAGGTGCCGAGAATAATTATGATAATAATCCTAAAAGTTTGATGATTACAATAATTATATGTCAATGATGATTATGGCGATGGTGATGACATGGCAGTGGGGAGGGGGCATGTATGCATTTTTTTTTTTTTTTTGGAGATTCCATTTGAAAATTAAAGGTAAGTCCTATACTGAACAGTTTCACCGCGTGTTTCTCACCAAGTCCAAGGCGAACTTCTACTTCAAGCTATCGGTAATTACAGAGCTGCAACTCTCCAGTTGGTTCGGGATTCCACCCATGAACCTCAAACAGTGAACGAATGAACAATAACCAGGTAACATAATGGCATACGATGTCAATTGACAAAATTTCCATTACAGTCAGGCAAACATTATTTTGATTACATGGTGACTTCTTAAAATTTGCCTAAGTGTGGGATTTTTAAGGGAAAGGAAACACGCTGCATGGATTTTCTCCAAGAAACGTGATTTTTGAAACATGTAAGAATGATGGTTTTTGGTAGGACTACATTTTTCAACATTTTAAAGAAAAATTGAATTTTAGGCTTGAAAGAAGGTTAAAAAGAAGAGGATTTGTTTTCACAATTAGGTAATTGGCTGATCTACTTTTCCACACCTGTCCTTCCGAGCTAGCATGTACACCCTTTACATGATGTCCTGATCCTTACTCTTAACCTAACAATATATATCGATTGACCTATATATCTTTATAAACCACATCCGGTATAACGTATGCATCCACACATTTGCTAAGAATTTGATGTCCGACTTTGTACTCGACCCCCCCCCCCCCCCCCCCCCCCATAAACAGAAAATTCCGCGATTTACCCCCAAGGGCAAGTTTAATCCTGGCCAGGCATTAGTAGTGTACCAGAAAGTACTAATTAGTTCAAATGCCCAGAGCAGAGAACGAAATAAACGAAAATCCCTACTCCACAACCTGAGCCTATATAGAAATAGAAAGGCTCTGCCAAAGATCAGGCAAAAGCAGAACTTGTTCTTGTACTTTGTAGTTGTACAAGTGACTAGGCCCTTTCACTCCAGTCGAGACGACGGTGGATCTACCGGTACCGGTAGGCGGTACATTACAGTCAACGGGCTCAACGCGTGTGCAGCCGTCCGGACTTGGAAGTTGTGTTAAACAATTCCACGGCACGCACAAAATTTACAATTTGAAGCCAGCCCTAGGAGAAATATACCAAAATCGCAAACAAATACATATTTCTAATACCGGTATAAATAAAACTTCAATGCATGACCGATTGCGGCCCTTTATGTGATAGTCGCTTCTCTCTCTCCAAGACACGACAGTAGTTGAATCTAATTTTAATAGATAGACACGAGTCTTAATATGGTATCTGCAAAATACAAATAAAAAATCAATGCAGTCGAGCCATAATTTAAAAATTACGAGGAAATTAATTACGAGCAATTAAGTCAAATATATTAGCGTTCAGAAAATTTTGAATACCTTCAGAGCCCGGGGGGGGGGGGTGTTCTCACGAAACAAGGCATACGGGGTGTGCCGCTGGAATGGGTCGCTTTTTTTTTAAAAGAAATCCCTTAATTAACGTGGGGTTTGGTTTTATGCTGGAAATTCCCTAAACATGGCCCTAATTTTTAGATACTGGCCTTAAACATGGGTCCATATTCTCATTTTTTTTTTTTTTTTTTTTTTTTTTGGGGGGGGGGTTCAAATGTTAATAAATCCCTAATAATGGGTACCTTTTAGCCGAAATGACCCTGAGTGGGTATTGGTTTTAAACCTTCAGCCGCACACCCCCGTCCCCCGATGTAGAGGCAGAGGAAACGTTGAAACGAATAGAAAGGAAGAGAGTAGTTGGAGCCGAGATTGGGCACAACGAATGGTGAAAATAAAATACAATAGAATATAATAAAAAGCCATTTTGTCAGGATTAAAACATGTTCTACGCAATCTTAGAATAATAATAAATGTGGACAGTGCATGGGGCCTCAGATCAGCTTGCATAATAGGTTATACCCCCTGGTTATTTTTCCCGTATTTTATATCCCGCCCGGGGAAGGGGGTCTGATCAGGCCAATATAAATTGTTATTACCCAACTGTTGGACCAGCTTTGCACCACGGGGGGGGGGGGGGGGGGGGGGGGCTTTAATTAACCAATTTGTCTTTACTATAATTTTGTATTTATTTATGTTTTATTAATAAATCATCACATACCAATCCTTTACATCAAAGTGTTCACAATAAATTTAATGATAAATCATAATTACGAAAGATTGAAGTGATCAGGAAAATAAAGAGGGGAAAAAAGAGATAGAAGGCAGAGTACATACATATCATTTCATTTAAACAAAATTATACTTTTACTGTAGTCACTTGCATCGCATGTAGGCCTTTTTTATTATAACGTGATTTTTTTTTTAAATTTTGGATAAATAAACTTGAACTTGCTTTTGATACAGTGACCTAAATGTTTTTATAATTGGTTATTTGGCCAACCTCTCCTTCCGCCGCCGCCCCCCCCCCCCCCATTCTGTTTATGTTTCTTTCATTTTTTTAAAAATATTCTTTAACAGATCCTTACCTTCCTCTTGCTCTTTCTCCCCTCCATCTCCGACTTCTTCTCTGAGTAATCACTTTCTTCATTTCTTCCGCTGACAATGGGGAAGGGGTGCAGCTCCTTTGTCTCCTTACAAGAGGAGTTGCACCCTGATAGGGCAAAATGTTTTCCTTTTAAGGGAGACCACCCTGATGTGCAAGTTTAATGAAGTGCATACTTTCAAAGTAATGACATTTCAGAAACTTTTTAAATTTTGCTGAGATTTGATATAAACGAGACGACACTCAAAACTTCTTTTTCTAAAATCTTGTACCATTATTTGAGAACTCAGATGGCGTATTATCAATAAATCATGTCACTCTTCATCAATACAGCAAATAAGATGTTCGATTGATACACGTTTGTAAAAAGTAAAACACATATACATACATTATTTCATTGATTTA
This sequence comes from Lytechinus pictus, assembly GCF_037042905.1. Taxonomy (NCBI): domain Eukaryota; kingdom Metazoa; phylum Echinodermata; class Echinoidea; order Temnopleuroida; family Toxopneustidae; genus Lytechinus; species Lytechinus pictus. Next base: position 32,901,966 of record NC_087249.1, read on the forward strand.
TCCTTTTTTCTCATAACTGTCTTGAAGATAAAATAGGCGTAATGTTTTTTTATCATAAAGACCATTCAGGGTTAATTCACATTCAAACCGCTACGCAAGAGATCTGAGCATAACTTCAATTGAAACGGATTCTTCCTATTGTTGGCTGCTTTGTGATTTTCACACCTTCGTCCATTGTTCTCAAAACGTGCTAGACGGCGTAATTGACGAATATTGATCCCAGTCAGGTTCAACAGGTCGTATAGTAGCTCTATATATAGGGTCATTAACTTCAACCATACACCAACGCTTCTATAATACAGTACATGATAGACGTGCAGGCACATTATGGCCCACTCTAGACCGTTGCATGAAATCCCCCGAAATCACTCATTATGCAGTGACTATATTTCTTAGTTCTAAAGGATCAAGGTATATGAAATATATTTTAATTCCTTTATTAGCACCTCAAAACAATTTTGAAACATGTCCTGATCATTCGTTCATTAATCTGAGATGTTTGTGACTTCTCTTTTATTTTATTTCCTTTTCGCCGTTGACGGAATATGAATGCTTCTTCTATATTTCTTAGAGAATTTATAACGAAAGGTATATAAAATATAATTTAACTCTTGAGCACCTCTCGGCGAATAGAAAGTAAAATAAAAGAGAAGTCACAAACATCTCAGATTATGGAACGAATGATCAGGACATGTTTCAAAATTGATTTGAGGTGCAAGGAGTTAAAATATATTTTATATACCTTTTGTTATAAACTCTCTAAGAAATATAAAGAAACATTCCGACAACGGCAAAAGGAAATAAAATAGAAGTCACAAACATCTCAGATTAAGGAACGAATGATTCGTCTATTTCGAACAATAAAATATGGATTTTCATTTTTCATCATTTTCATGATCAGGACATGTTTCAAAATTGATTTGAGGTGCAAGGAGTTAAAATATATTTTATATACCTTTTGTTATAAACTCTCTAAGAAATATAAAGAAACATTCCGACAACGGCAAAAGGAAATAAAATAGAAGTCACAAACATCTCAGATTAAGGAACGAATGATTCGTCTATTTCGAACAATAAAATATGGATTTTCATTTTTTCATCATTTTCATGATCAGGACATGTTTCAAAATTGATTTGAGGTGCAAGGAGTTAAAATATATTTTATATACCTTTCTTTATGAGCCCTCTAATGGGGGTGTTGCAAGAAACTTGCGATCAATTGCAAGTCTATTCTTGGTCCCTAAATCAATCATAAGTCTTGTAATTAATTGCAAATTAGTGATTGATTGTTAATCTGCTCCTTGAAACAAGAAGTTTAATCTGATTTGCTACAGCTAACGTTGTAAAAATCAGTTGTGAAATTGCAACAGAATATTTGCAATTGAATTGCAAATATTTTCTTGCAACACCCCCTAAGAAATATATATATAAATATGAAACATTATTCCGAAAACGGCAAAAGGAAATAAAATAGAAGTCACAAACATCTCAGATTAATGAACGAATGATCAGGAAATGTTTCAAAATTGTTTTGAGATGCTAAGGAGTTAAATATATTTTATATACCTTTCGATGTGAACTATCTAAGAAAGATAAATTAAGCACTATTCCGAGAACGGCAAATAAGAAACACAATAAAAGAGAATTCACAAACATCTCAGATTAATGAACGAATGACCAGGATATGTTTCAAAATTGTTTTGAGGTGCTAAGGAGTTAAAATGTATTTTATATACCTTTTGTTATAAACTCTCTAAGAAATATAAAGAAACATTCCGACAACGGCAAAAGGAAATAAAATAGAAGTCACAAACATCTCAGATTTAATGAACGAATGATCAGGACATGTTTCAAAATAGTTTTGAGATGCTATAAGGAGTTAACATATATTTTATATACCTTTTGTTTATGAACTCTTTAAGAAATATAAAAGAAGCATTATTCTGACAATGGCGAAAAGGAAATGAAATAAAAGAGAAGTCACCATGATGTTCCCCCTCTTTTTGTGTTTAAATATCACGCATTGAGCTAATGCCCGAGCACAATTATAAAAAAATCCTGTTCGTGTTACCATGATATGACCGGGAATTTTTTTGCTCTTGCCCCCCCCCCCCCCCGGCGACCGACCCTGGCTGTACGCTGATACGCCCCTGATGGGTAGATCTAGACTATTAGAAATAAAACTATTAGAATTTAACCAATTATTTTTTTTTTTCAATACAAGTGGCCTAACGTTTGAACGAAATTGACATTTTTCCCCAAAAAAATAAATCATAGAGGTTTCCGTTCTTCGCGTGCATAGGAAAGGAAAATGCTTTATTTTGTAGCTTACATCTTGCCTTTCACACTTTGAGCTCTTCTTCGAAATTTCAGAGCATCTATGTCATTTGCGGGTAGTATTTACTTCCCCCTTGCTGCATAGCATACTTGTCTTCTACTCCGGGCTTCTACTCTGTTTTTAGTGCTGCTGAATATTTTTCAAATCTGATTATACTAAAGTAGGCATTTGTTATCATTTTTCATAATACAATTAAGCATCCGCGCTTCGAACGGGAAGAAAAATCATTTAACATTTGCGCGCTCTGCAAATGTTACACACTTCGCGTGCAATCATCGCCCCAAAAATTAAATCCCGGCTACGCGGTTTATATACATAGTACTACACCATCAAAGGGATCTTGAAGACTTGACAGAAACAGGGGCGGGATCCAGCTTCCGCAAATAAGGGGGGGGGGGATTTAACCAGTTCCCTGAACTGCAGGTTAAAAGCTGATTTTTTGTGGTTTATTTAAACAGTTGAAGATGTAGCCGTGATAGTTACTTTAATTGCTTTACTCTTACATGTAACAAGTTCATGGTTGATACTCACAACACAGGGGTACAACACCCGCGTATTATCTTGTATCCACTGGCGGATCCAGGGGAGGGGGCACAGACGGCCCTTGCCCCCCCCCCCACTTTCGAGAAGCACCATGAATAATTGTAAATGTAAAAATGCTGTGAAAACAAAAGTGTGGCCTCTTTTGAAAGTGAAGACATTTATTTTATTTTCTAAAAATTTATTTCTGCTTGTCAACAACTTTCTTAGACGAAATGTCATAATTTTGGGTTGAAAAACTTTTTTTTTTTTTTGCTCATGGACGAAATGTCTTTATTTAAGTTGAAACTTTTTTTTTCCTCGGGGGAAATGTGCCCCCCCCCCCTGAAAAATCCTGGATCCGACCTCAAATGATGTTCAGGCTCCACTTCACTACCGCTACACTACGCTCCACCTACCCGACTACTATAGATGGAACGTCGTGTAGCGGTAGTGAAGTGGAGTGGAGCCTGCACGAACATCACTTGAGGTAGGATCCGCCCCTATCCGTGGGTTGGTCTCGCTTGCACAAACTACACGCATTTAAAGAGAGTGAAACAAGATAAGAAAATTGAGAATTCTTAAAAAGTGACACTAGTTAAAACGAGTATATTAATGAATCATGGGGAAAACAACTGAACTCCAAATCAGAACGGATCGAGCTTTCTCATGATGGCACGAGACGACGAGTGTTCTGGCATCTCCGAGGTCTGGCCAAACCAATTAAGTCACCTCCTCCGAGACGGCTTGAGTTTTTTTGACTTGTCAACTAGCGCACCGTTAATCAACCCAAATCGACACCCTTGGATTTCCTGGATTTCGATCTCCGTGAGGGTAGTAAATTTCAAGATATTTACACGAGGTTTTAGTAAAACATCGGCGCGCCGATTCATCTTATTATGACAATCTTCCTGTTTATTGCGCTATTATCGCGTTCGTTATCGCGATAATAATGCGACGTACGTCTACGAGGTACTTTTTTTTTTTGGTTTTTGTTTGATATCCTTCCGCGCTGGCAATAACGCGCGTGAACGTTAATGAAAAAATAAACGCAGTACGGGCCGGTGCGGCGTTACGTCCGTTAATGGTGTCAACTTTATTTCGAGCTATACTGTATTTGTAATCTCCATTTACTGTATTAAAAACAAATTATCATTCAATCAAGAGCCTCTTTCTCAATTACATGTATATCTACATGTACAAAATTAAACCATTGACATTCCTGTGATTTCATAACGTTTGATTATGTGACATCATCAGGTCCCTTACACTCACTATCTAGGTAAACTGTTTAAGACAATATATAATTTATAAAGCAAACTTGAAAATGCCACTTTTTTTCTTATTTCGTGATTAAAATAAAAAATACATTCAGTATCATAAATGTTTGGACTGTCATGATTATAACAAAGTGAGATTGTGTTTTGTGGCTAGTGTCATATTTTGTTGAGATTTCTGTTGCTGTTCTGTGCATTTTGAGGAAAAGTACATTTTCTGTGATTTTCCGTCTGAAAGTCACTTTCAAAAGGCTGTTTCCATGAAAACAGTCTGTTTTCCGCAATCGTGGAAAATCACTGTCATATCCCTACATAATAGCGGGTATTATCGACAACAAGAGATATCGCTAAGTTGCAAAAAACGTACTTCAAATTGTGACATGCATATGATTAAAGAGGATACAAAACTTCAAAGACTACAAAATTCTGCAGCACGCCTACTGACACTGACAAAGAAGTCTGATTCAATAACTCCCATTCTCCGATCTCTCCATTGGCTACCAGTTGATAAAAGAATTATATTCAAAATTTTGTTACTAGTTCATCACTCTGTCTACTCTGTTTCCCCCTTATACCTGTGCAACTCAATTTCTCGATATTGCCCGACACGAAGTCTTCGTTCTTCATCAGATACATTGTTGCTTCAGATACCAAGAACCAGACACACATGGGGGGATAGGGCTTTCTCTGTCATGGGTCCAAAACTCTGGAACGAACTCCCGCTACGAATTCGACAGTTGTCTTCTACAGAATCATTCAAATCCCAACTAAAAACCTATCTATTCCCCTGAAATGATTAATTTAATAATTTAATTTGCCTTGTCCAGGAGATATTTTATTTTATTATTCTTTCTTTTTCTCTTTCCTTTTTTTTTCCTAAGCGCCATGAGCACCTTAATGTGGACCTGTGCGCTATACAAATAACCACTATTATTATATGGATATAATTGTTTTATTACATACGAGATAGCTCTCCATATCTACCAACTAATACATGTATGTATAATGCATGGGCAGCCAAAGACATTGATCACCCATCAAGTTTTGGTTTAAAATCATCTACAGGTAACTCTGCCTATAAAGTTGAATCTTTTGGGACCACAGCATTCTGTTTGACTTTGGAGGAGAAATTTTACTTTAATAGAAGAGATACATATAACACATGTTTTGAATAATCTGGCTTAAAAAATTGGTTCAACTTATGTGCTTATTCGACTTTATTATGGAAGGTCGAATTAGGCAGTTACCTGTAGCTGTCAAATATTTGTGGGTACTGAAGACAAGCCTCCTACATAATTAGGGGTGGCTTGTTTCACTTGCATTTCAATGAACTCTAGAAAGGCCTGTACTAGCCTACACAGTATAAAATATGTGCGTACAATGTCCTCAATTATCAATGCAAGCATACAGGATATATATTTCAATCACATTTTGTATTGATTTCTTGTCCCATTCCTTATTAACAATAATAGGCTAATAGTTTAAGAATCTGTTCATGATAAAAAGAAATACATGTAACTTTATACATTATGAATTAAATTAAACATTATGAATTAAAATACAATCCTGCCAGTAGATGTACATTCTCATGTCCATTGCTGGCACTGCAAATCACAAGGCAAAACATGATGTCATGATAGCCATAAGGGCTAAGGAAGCAAGGGAGGGGGATGAGGGGAGGCTAGGCGGCTCCCCACCCCCCCCCCCCAAAGTGCGGGAGCACTTTCAAAATCTTTCCTAAGCCCCTGCCATATCATTATTCTAAAAGTTTTCTGGTCTACATGTATGTCATGAGAACAAATTTTCATACATTTTCATGGTGAGCATCAAAACCTTGGGCATCACAAGAATAGATACAATCTGTATAATTAAAGGTATTGTTTAACTTTGTGAGCAGCCGATTTAAAAAATTCTCAAACCAAGATGAAAGATGTGTACAAGTGCATGTATTACAACTAATAAACCCTGAAAACAACCATTATTGAGAATGAAAAGCTAAAACTACAAGGCAAACCCCGATTTTGTATATAGGCGTCTTATAGACGCCTAAATAGTACACATAAGTGTATGGGATGAAATTAAGATGGTGTTTTCGGTCACTTTATATTTCAATTTTTGAAGCACTAAATAATTATTTTCGAACACAATTTTTTCTGGGCTTCATTTTTGTAACATATCACAGACACAGGTGACAAGTGTGACCTTCTAGCTCAGATTTGTTTAAAGTCAAACCAATGTTAACCAATCACTTTAATATCAACACTGTTGATCATTTCATCTGTTTGTTCACTATTTGTAAATAATACATTTGAGGAAGTATGATGAAAATTTTCAAAGATATCCCTTCCTGATAATACCTTTAAAATAAAAAAAATGAAATACATTTTCCAATGCATAGCTACATACATGTATTTTCAGCGCATAGCTACATGAACATAAGTTTGTTTTGTTTTCTCAATAGTTTCTTTTCTTTTCTTTCTAAATCAATACTGTGCATGTAACACTTTGCTCAAATGAAATGTATACATTGCACTTGGCAATGTGAAATCTGGGCTCCTCTAAAGAAAGGTGGGGGAGATACCTATCAAAAAGTAATGAGTGACAAATCTTACCATTTTAATATGTATCACACTTAATTCCAATATGACAGTCCTTTGTATTTAAGTTTTTATAAGACTTCCAGCACATCACATATCTTTCAACCTCCAAAGTTAGTGTCGATTAAGCAAGGCACAAACATACATATTACATAGCGGAAGTAAACACAACAGCAAAATATGATTGCTGGTATCAAAGTAGCATACTTTGATTGAAACCACCACTATTTAAAGAGATATTTAAACTATCTGTACATTGTACCTCATCAGTAATGACCTTTATATCTATTCTGATTTATCATCAGGATCTGTATCTACCTTTTTCCTGTATACATTTCCTGTCAAATTACATTGACCATCAAAATAAAAGCTGCCCTTCAATTTGATTGACTTGGGAAGTGGTATTATAAATTAGGCTTGCATCAAAAACTGGTTTAAAATACCAAAAATCAACACATACTTGCATGGATTTACATTATTCCACTTTCCAAAGAAAGTTTAATACATTTAGAAAATGTTTGATATCAAAATGAAAGTCTCAACATCTTGCTAATACAAGTGACAAATAATTGGCATTTTAGTATGTCACGATACTAGAAAATACCTGATGACCAATTGTTTTTCCAGGAATTCTCTTGTCCATTCAGTACATGGACTTGGTTCACAAACCAGGCCGAGGAGGAGTAAGCATGGAAATGATGCAATTTATACACCATACATGCAGGTATACACACACACAGTACACTGGAATCGCACAGATTGTAGCAGACAACCTGTCTCATTAGGTGGTTTCAGACCGCCTCGAAGTTCATCAATTCCAGGTATTTTCTGATCGGGAAATTTACCCCGATCAGAAAATAAAAGGTAATATTGGCAATTTGAAAGCAAATTACGCGTAATCTCCCCAAAAGAAAATACCCACTAAAATAGTAGGTACCTGTACTTATCAAAATTACGAGAACTTTCGCAGGTATTTTGGCAATGTGAAAGCAATTTACAGGAACTTTAAGCCCAGCGTGTAGTTGGGCGCAGGCGCCGTGGGTGGCTGCTGAGCTAGTGATTTGAATCTCGCGCCTTGCCTGCTTATCAGACCATACTGCGCATGCTTGTAACTTCAGGAACTTATCCCGAAGAGTATGTTTCGGGGCGGTGTGAATGCAGGAATAATTAATGGGTATTTTTTAGCCTAAAAAAGTTCTCGTAATTTAATGGGGATTCTTATGATAGAGGCGGTTTGAAACCACCTATTATGTGTATTAAAAGCATCTTCTCCCTCTCACTATTAAATCGAGCTCATTTGGGATCTTGATTGGCATCAGCTGTCATTAATAAAACATGCAATAGCACACAGACTAGATTACTTCACGACTATAAAGGTGTCTTTATCACATTTCAAATCATTGGTTCTCAGTTGAACATTCATAATAAAATTTGAGAAGGAATTCATTGACTCTTCTGACTGAAATATCAGTACTGGGATTTACTATTGAACAAAATACAATATATATATGTTCTCATTACGCTTTCTAAAACTAGTTTACTGGAAACCGATTCAGGAAACCACTTTGGAAGATCGCTTTGCTAGCGTTCCCATTTGATCACATGAAAGTGGTTTTCAAAATCACTTCAAGTAAAGCAATCTTGTTGCTATGGAAACGCTCTCAGTGGGGTGACACATTTCGTGCAAAATTTGAAACCGCAGCATAGGAATTCTACACCTGTCATGTGGAGTAGCGCGCTCAAAATGTGCGAAGATGGCTTCCCAAAGAACCGTTGTGTCCTCACCCACGCTAAAACCAGTTTAACAACGCAAAGCGATCTTGAAAACTACATCGCGAGGTGGTTTCATGAACCAGTTTGGAAGATCACTTCCAAGAGCTTCCAAGATCGCTTCGACCGTTCTCATTACACGTTAAACTAGTTTCCAGTAAACTAGTTTTAGGAAGGTAGTGAGAACGGTGTCTATGAGTTATACATGGATGGCAATTACACAGGGACAGTTGGGGAGGCATATTCAAAATTTCAATTTTGTACAGAAGCTGTCTCATTCATCAACCCCCAATCTCATCCTCCCCCCCCCCTCCAATCTCATAAAATTGCCATGCATATATATATAAATTCATTTTTTTTTATGAAACCTTATTATATCAAAATTTGTCAACTTGTTTTCTAGTACCATATGGATGCATTTCCAGAAATCAAAATTAATCTACAATATGAACAGTTCATCCTCTACATGCACCATAAACTACATGTATATCTCCACCACAGCCAAGACTTCATTTAGAAAATTGCATGTAAGGTATGTAAAAGGGGATTTCCCTTTACTAAACAGCTTGCAGTTGAACAAAATGTACTTCCTTTTATTATGTCCAATTAAGACAAAAAATGACAATGTACATTGTTTTTGTACTTTGTACCAAGGATGAGTTCATAATGCATGGGATAGACCTTTCAGAAAGAAAAGTGAAGAATAAACTCTTGTTTCCTAGTGCAACTCTGATGCAATGGTCACATCAACGAATTTGACTCCAAATTGACCGATGGTACATATCATTGAAAATAGATAATACTACAAGTTGTAAAATAATTTTTATTCCTTTCCTCCTAGAGTAGGATATTTTATCAGATGAAAAACAGATCAAGTTTACAGAACTATATGTCCTACATGTAAAGTGTTTTGAACAAAAATTACTCATAATTCAGCTAGTGAGTGTACATTGCTAACAATAACAAAATAATGACTGTTACATAGCATTCTTTCGAAATGAAATAATTAGGCCTATAGAATAATAACTACCAGAAAATAACAAGTAGAGAACTACATGCAGAATAGGGTTTTTTATTATTATTTTTACACTAAGTGCCCACTACATGTACATGTAGATGTGTTGCATAGATCTTCCAAAATGTTTTTTCTTGTTGAGCCACCATGAGTACAACAATATACCCGGTAGTTGAGTGCCCGCCCCCCCCCCCCCCCCCAATACTGTACATTGTTCATGTAGATAATGTAGACCCTCGTATTTCAATTGGTGCATTATGCATGTCTGGTCAGAGTACATCTGCAGGAAGAAACGTAACAAAATTCAAATCCTCTATAAAAAAAAAATTTAAGGCCTCTTGATGGTCTCTATTTATGAGCTAACTGAAAGGAAAAGGGAACAGGAAAGCAACTTGGTATAGCCAGGAAAGACACAAGACCAGGGCGGAAATCCAACAGGAAGAACAGCCAAATAAATTGTGATCCTCTATTGATCACAATGCAGTATAAAACTATACTTGACATAATATTCTATTTATAGAATTATCTTCCCAATTGTACAATAACGCAATGGATTTTTAAAAAGACATCAGGGAAATTCCATAAGTCTTTCCAGTTTCCAGACTACATGTACATGAGATGGTTGGCCCAGATGTTTTCTCAACACAATAGAAATGAATGTGATGCTCCCAGGGAAATCTTTATCAACTCTGGAACCATAAATAATCCATAACTTTAATTGAGATTTTTTAGTTTGTTTTTGCAAATAAATTGAGTGCATTCATGATTTTGGAGACATGCAAGGTCATGATCAAAGGGAAGTAAAATTCATCCCATCATCACATTTTGATCAAACTGGTCTCCAAGAAAAGAACTAAAACTAAAAGCTACAGAAATCAAACTAAAATTGATAGTGCCATTTGATTAGCCAAAAGCAATTTTTGTCATATATTTCTAATATGTGTTTACCAGTGACAAACACGATTGTAGATTATATTTCCCATGTTGCCTTTAATAGGTGTACAGTATATACGGTAGACTTACATGTACAATGTACAGAGAAATAACATTTTTGTTCTTTGTCCAAAATTATGATCCATGATATAGTGTACACCAGTCAGTACCAAGGTCCTCCTTTATAACAACAATATGGCATCTCCAATTCTGAAGTTTATTTATGATCAGTTTCAACTCAAAATTAAGAATTCGTGATTTTATATTGAATTTGTAAGAGTGTAAACTAAGTGGGCGTTTCAATTTCATGCATGGTAAGCAATGTCTCATTCAAGTAAAAAAGCTGTATTATACTGCAGCTCCACATAGGGAATCCAGCCTTGGCCATTAAATGTTGTGTTGGGAAGGAGAAAAATAAATTAAACAGAATGGTGAAAGTTTGAAAGAAATCGGACAAGCAATAAGAAAGTTATAGCTGCTTTAAAATTGAGATCACTAATACTATGTAGATTTCAAATTGGCAACTGGGTAAGTAAATTATGACAAGGGGCAAGGACAACTTTCCCACAGGCCATGTACTTTATTATCAGGGATTTGTGGTTTTCTCCTAAGTACCCATTCCCCTGGGGCAGTAATCTAAATATAACCCAGGTAGTATATTGTTTTATGTCCTCATGAAATAAAAATATAATTTGTAATAAAACTTTGGGGGAAAATGACATATTAGCAATAATATGTATTGGAGTACATGGAAGAGTAGTCCTTGCCTTACATCACTATGACATCCCATATGCGGCCAATTTGAAGTCTCCATGGGTATAGTGATTACCAATATTTACAACTTTTTAAAATTCATAACTTTCTTGTTGTTTGTCCAATATTGTTCAAACTTTCACCTATCAAATTGTCTTATTTTTCCTTTTCTTATAAAAACAAGTTTTTATTTGGGTTGGATTCCCCTTTAAAGAAAAGTTTGTTGTAAAAATACATGTAGCAGAAAAATAATAGAAAATATTGGTGAAGGTTTGAGGAAAATCCATTGAAGATTAGGGAAGTTATTAGAATTTTAAGATTTGGATTTGTGACATCATATTAAAAACACAAGCAGCTGCCCCGTAATATAAAATGCATAAATTTCAATTTTTTAATAGTTCGTTGTGCCTTTTTTATTTTTAGGAACGGGTGTGAAATCACTTGTCTAGCTATTGGTATATATGTACAGTACAGTAAAAACCATTTTAAATTTTCTGAGAAAATGACATTTCATTGATTTTTTTACCATTTTATATGTAGGAAAGCTGCTCGCATATGACGTTACAAATTGAATAACTAAAAGTCTAATAACTTTTTGTATTCTTTGATGGATTTTTCTCACATTGTCAGTGATTTTATGAACTGGCTCAAACCTCGACTGGTCTCCAAAACATGATTTCGAGATAATCGCATTTAAAGTTTGAATGTTTTTCAGACCCTCATGAATTAACTTCACGCTTAGAAAGAAACCAGATCAATTATTCATACCAATTACAAGCTAAATATATATGCAGAATTCTGTCCGCAATTTGTATTCATTCTCTCAATATTTAAAAAGAAGTGCATATATTGTATGCCTTTTAGAAGCTGCCAATTTTTCCCCAAAACAGGGGGTTTGAGCCAGTTCGTAAAATAATGCGTACCATGCGCACTTATTTTTAGCATAAAAAACCACGAATTGAGCCAGTTCGTAAAATCATTAATGCCATGCGTTAGACCAATAGCTTCGGTCTCTGTTAAATTGGTTGTTCCGCACTTCCGCTGAACTCCGTTGGCTCCACTCACCAAATACAGAGACCAAAGTTCTAACTCGATCTGTACAGGGACTCAATGGCCGTATGTTTATGTATTAAGTTCGGATAAACCAAGGAAGTGGGAGTTGCGCAACAGCCAAAGTCACTGTTTTTGTCCTTTTAAGTTTATTTTTTTCCCCATTTCGGTGCATTTCAGGCCAAAACGGAATAATAATCTTCATTTTGGTCCAGTTCTTTTTATATATTTTTATGAAATAAACAAAAAAATTGATGAGCCCCGTCAAGGGAATTTGCAGTGTTAACCCCCTAATGGCGGCTGCAAGATCGCGAGCCGTCTGTGTACGAGGAGAGATTTAAAAAAAAAATTTACGTCAAAAAAACTCCTCGAAACAGACGGCTGCCAGCTGTCTAGCCATGCGCATGACTTTCTAGAGGCACAAAGCACATACACGCCGCATATGCACAGCATCTAGGGCAGATCTTTGACCTGAGCGCGCCATTTCAGAGACTTTATAGTACACAAAGTATGGTTTGAGCCAGTTCGTAAAATCAAGAGGGGGTTGAGCCGGTTCGAAAAAAAAATATGCTCTTATTCTTTAATATGAATTTTGGCAAATCAATAGAGTGAATCACAGGCTTTCAGAATATGCAAAAAAAACAAATTTCAAAAATTTGACCGAAAATTAGGTTTGAGCCGGTTCATAAAATCACTGACGACATGCACCTTCCGCAATATTTAATATTATTTTTTCTGCTATTTTCACTATAAACTTTTTGTCAGGGTGAACTTCCCCTTTAATTCAGATCCTTTAATGAATTCAACTTTTATCTCTTCAGTGCTGTGACATTTTTAATCTTTTTTTGTCTCCATTGTAGCAATTCCTAGGGAATCTGCGATGTTCCGTTTTAAAGATGGGTGTGAGTTACGATTTCTTTTGAAATACATTCTTGAGTAGTTTTATACATTTTTAATACTCTTTATAGCCAAAGGGCAGATGTGAAAAGGATTAGGGTCAAATTGTATTTAGTGACTCCACAATTTTATACAGAATTATATTTTGGGCAAAAAAATGAAATATGCTTGCTTGAGAAGTATGTCACAGATCATAATTCCTTCTGCTAATATAATTTTCTATAATTTCTTGGAAGTTATTGAGCTTTACTGATGGTGCATAATCTTCACAGCTTAATACTATATTTGTGTAGTCAGTAGACTTTAGGACCTAATCTATAAAAAGAAAATGAATAAAAGGTTCAATCAAGCCTCTCTTCATCCACAATAAACACAATAGATGGGGAAAGGATTCCTGGACAAATGTGCATTCTTGCATTGGGAGAGGCTTATAGCACTTCTTAAATAAAAACATTCCCTCCTACAATACTTTCTGGGCTGTGATTACCAACTTTTCCCAGATAGAAATACCGAGTGCTATTAAAATGTGATTCCTGAACACTTTCCTGAAGTCAAGTTAAAAGCAAAGTTAGCACAATCATCCCAGTCTGAAAACCATCCTTGTCAATGCACCGAGGAGGATCATATTTTTTTTTTTTTTTTTTTTTTTTGGGGGGGGGACTTGTTGCAGTAGACCGGTGGGGCATGCCCTTTTTATCAAAATCAGGAATGGTTAGAAGTGATTGAAATACATGTACAAATGCATTTCAAAATAGGTTTCCATTTTCGGACTCACAAGTGTCTCAGATTGCCCAAGTTTGTGTGAATATAAAAAAAGGCTTTTTAAATCCTACATTGTATAATCATAACACCTTTGCATTTAGTGCAAAAGTATCTTGAAACATGAGATTGAGTCTAGCTTGCAACTAGCTAGTTCGTTCCAAACATGTTAAATGAGTTGCACGCTTGCAGCAAGCTCGCAATATGTTTAACCTCCTGTGACTAGCTAGCTTGCAGGAGAACAAGCTAGTTTGCATACTAGTATTGAGGGCTAGATAATGACAAGCTTGTCATAAAATTTTTAAGAATAGTTGCAAGATTTATACTGCAAGCTAATTTGAGCAAGTGAGCATGCAGTTCATTTGCATATTTGGAACAAAACTAGCTACATGTAGTTGCAAGCTACATGTAGTCACAAGATACAAAAATGTATGAAAATAAGGGTTGTACATTGTAGGCATGTTATAACCCCGTGTAAACTCTCTCCACTCCAATTCTTCTGTTCATTTATCTGCCCAAGGACAGGCCTGCATGTTTGTTTTGTGGCCTTGTGTAGATGAAGGAGAGTAAATATAACTGCCACTAAACACACTTTAGGATCATCATAAAAAGGTTCTATATACAGTATACAGATTGTAGGATATTGGTGCTTTATATTTGCTTTTCAGATCTAGAGGCCAATGATAGCAAATTAGCAATGAAACTAATCAAATTCACATGAATCAATGGTCAGTTTGAAAATGAATACTATTCAAGAGATGAAATTTGTTTTTCTTTGAGATTTTTTGGAGAAATTTGTCAATAACATGCATTCACCAAATCATAATTTCAACAAAAATATTAAACTTCCAATGCACAGTGTGTTGTACAGTAACTTAAGCTCAGAATATAACAAGTGCATCACAGAACATTTCAGATTTGATAATGATATTAATATTATACAGTACATTGAGTACAACATGATTTCACTAGTTTCACTATGTTGTGTGAGTATCTTGCTTGCTAGAATTATCGTGACATTGGCCACAGAAAAACAGAGTCATAATACATGTTAGTGCATTTTACAGTACACGCTCTTTACTTTTTTCTATTTAATGCATTTGTGCATTGCAGCCATGTGTAAACAAACCTCTATTCATTCACGTGTGAAAGCCCAAACCTGTTGATACACATGGGAAGTGCTATCTCCCTATTAAAATGTAGGCTATGTTTATTAGTGCACTTTAGCATACCAGCATTCTGAATCACAAGTTCTTGACAATGAAACCAACATTTGAGGGAAAATTACACCATAAATGAATGCCATATCATAATCATACATACATGTAGTAGGCCTGACTTTAAACCATCAGGAAAATTATCATTATAGCCACAACACATGGTGTTTTTAATCTTCACTTGGCTACAATTTTTACTTATACTAACAGTATATTATCTGTCCTTTTTAATACTGCCTTGTTTATTACATTCAGTTGGCTTATAAGCAATCAGAATTTGTGAGTTTCCAAATCTGAACTACATGTAGAACTGAAATGAAAAAAACAACACTTTTGACAAAGCTTGAACCCGATTCTCTCTAATATCAAATTGTTCTAGAATATCCTTATTAAAACGTAAAACATACAAGTCAAAGAAAATATCAAAAGTACAAATATTCAAAATACATTTTCTCAAACTATGTAATCTTGCAAGTTGCTGAGTGTTCCTACGTACCCTACAAGATTGTAGACCTATTTTTGTACATGTATATGTTTACATGTACAGTATTGTGATTTACATGTTGATCGTGCGAAGAAGGTGAACTCCAGTAGATTTGATTTCATTGGAAATGAAACGAAGCAATGCTCACTGAATGATGTCTTTATATTGCCATACACTGTGCAGGTATATATGGATATCACATCTGGTGTTAAGGTCACTGGTAGAGTGCATGAGTTAACAGGTGTAAAAGCATCCTGAGTGAATACACTCTAGGTGGTTTCAAACCGCCTCGATCACAAGAATCCCCGTTAAATTACGAGAACTTTTTTAGGCTGAAAAATACCCATTAATTATTCCTGCATTCACACCGCCCTGAAACATACCCTTCGGGATAAGTTCCTGAAGTTACGAGCATGCGCAGTATGGTCTGATAAGCAGCAAGGCGCGAAATTCAAAATCACTAGCCCAGCAGCAACCCATGCACGGCGCCGCACCCAACGACACGCTGGGCTATAAGTTCCCGTAATTTGCTTTCAGACCGCCAAAATACCCACGACCTTGGAAAAATCCCCGCGAAAGTTCTCGTAATTTCGCCAAGTACCTACTATTTATCGGGTATTTTCTTTCGGGGATATTACGCGTAGTTTGCTTTCAGACCGCCAAAATACCTGGTATTTTCTGATCGGGGTAAATTTCCCGATCAGAGAATACCTGGAACTGGCGAACTTCGAGGCGGTCTGAAACCACCTTCTGGTACCAGGGAATTATGCTAGTTCTGAGCACCTGAGCATTATTCAATTCAAAATGAATACTGCTGTAGCAATAAGATGTAATAAATTGTAGATTACTTTAATGTACAAACCATGCAGAAATTTAAACTGTATACATGTAGCTTATAGTTGTCCATTATAGTACACTAGTCTAGACTCTAGAGAAAATGCTTTATGACTTATGTGTTACCGTACAACCATTTGTCATACTGTACAAGAAAGCAATGGTCATGTTCATTTTGCCACTCTCCATACAGCATACAGGCCCCGTGAAGTAAAATTCTAGGAAAAAATTCCTAGAATGGTATTAGTGCAAATAAACCTGAGTTAGACTACCTGTTATTTTCAGGGCAGGGGGGCGTTTCATAAAGCTGTTCATATTAAGTTAAGAGCGACTTTAAGAACGACTGGTGAACCTTACGCGCGTATCCTTCGCGAATGAATAAATCATTCACCACAAGAAAAGATCACCAGTCGTTCTTAAAGTTGCTCTTAACTTTATACGAACAGTTTCATGTGAAACACCCACCAGGTCTATTATGACTGATAATTATGATAAAATGACAGATCTGAATCAAGCCGAGTCATCATAGTTGTTTTTCTCACTGGATCCTACCTTAATGTACATGTAGAACTACACATACATGTAGATCAATAAATGGAAATAACATTTAATGGCTTCAAATGAAAAGATACCATTCATATACATGTACATGTAGTTATCAAATTTCTTAATTTTATTAGATGTAGCTTTCACAAAATATTGAGTTTTGAAGCTTAAATAGATGGAATTGAATGTACATGTAGGACTAAGTGTCTGGTATTTCTTCTTCCCCCCCCCCCCCCCTACAGTTCCATGTCTAATCCTTTGCCTGGAAAAGCTGGCATAAAGCAGAACACATCTTTAAACTAAAATGTGAATTGGATGGTGGAATACTTGTACCCCCGTTTTTCTATCTTCCAATATCAATAAAAAAAAGCAAATGTTTGGTGCTGACAAAAGTTAGTGAAGCCATTTGATCTCTTTCGGATATTATTAAACTTTGTACTCCTTTTGTGTACACTCTGTGTAAAATAAGTACATCCAACTCCACCATCAACAGGATACATGAGATAAATTTAAAAGCTTGGAAGTTTCACTTTCATGAGTTTATAATATATCTAGCCACATAATGATCTGTGAGTTCACAGTCAATTTCCTTTCTTGGAAGCAGTTCTATACCAAGTACATGTACAGAGTATATTAACAATGAACGCCATGATCTCCTTTTCAGATTTAGGGTAAGTATGTTTCTTAACCATATAAACATATGCAAGGGGAAAAAAAATCACTTTTGTTGATCCTTTCTTCTCTGTTGTTTATCTCACTTTATTTTATATTTTCTGTGTTAATGACATCTGTAATCAACATTCTCTAACCAATGATAAACTTACATGGACAATATGATTTTTATTCTAATTTCTATTCAAATTGATATCACGGATATGTTCATTGCTTTGAAACTGACCCTATAATTTTTTGGCAAAAAGAAGCTGCTGAAAACTGCTTATCTAATAAAAGAGAGCCAATGGAATAAATTAGAAAGTCAAAAGGGGCCTAATAAGCTTTCGATCCTAGCAGAATCTTCGTCGGAGGCAAAAAAAAAATATATAATTTTTTAAGAGGTGTGTACATGTGTACAGTACACATTATCAAAAAGGGGGGTGATTGGCATCATGTGCTTGACAAGAATTACACATCAACATCATTGCAATGCATCTAAATCAAAATCCTGACAGCTAGTATGAAGCCAAACCTTCTCTCCGCAATGATATCATTCACAACCAGAAGTTTAATTGATTGAATATTAAGTTTATACTTGGAGTCACTCCAGTGTACATAAGGAATGAAGAGATACACCTGTAGATGATTTACATTATTCCACCTACCTTACTCTCCCTTTTCTTGGTACTCCGTTTTGATTTCAGTGGTTGCGACATGACGACTATACAGCACCATACGGAAACAAAACACACTGCCCACTTGCAATTGCCTTTCTGTTTCCTCTATTAAATAAAGATCGAGAACTGAACAAATACATGTATACCACTACCACAGGACATCAGAGAGTCTTGTAAAATGTACATGTACTGTCTGGGCGATTTACCAGCCAGCGAGGTTTGCAGTGTACATGTAGATTGTTTGCACAGTTCCAGACCTCGCCTAGAAAGTTTTACATTATGTACAGTACATCCAAGGTGACCTCCCTATATCAGTGGTGAATACAGACTGACTGGTATCAAGACTGACAAGTGATCTCTGGTGAGCTCGGACAAGACCGCAGTGAAAACGCTGCTGGTGATCGCTGGTGGTGGCGGTCGTTGTCTCGTATGATTTACAATTTCCTTGTATTCATGTACAGTATCACATATACATGTAGGCAAGATGTGAAACATGACAGCCAGGAGATTATACCACCAATGCACCTCAACAAATATTAAACTTATGCCAAGAGTAAAGTGTCCTTTTCTTCCTGGAACAAACTTTTATGCTATAGGCCAACAGTACAAACAGGGATGGAGGCTGTAATGTGAATGTGCATGGCATAATGTACTGTACATGTACATGAAGCTTGCTACCATTTCAAATAAATGTCACCGAGTGTGATAGGTTCCCTCAGCCTACATGTACCTGTACAAGTCACCTGATAAACCCTTATCTGCTTTCCGTGATTACATAACAGTAACTTAATAAACATATTACCTACCAGGAGGCTGACAGCATTAATGGGCCTTCAGAGGAAGAATCAAACATAGCCTTGCTTCAATACAAAATCATTTTGATTTTGAACTCTAAGTTGTGTTACATGACAGTGTACCCTAAATCAAGGCCCTACATGTATATTAAAGACAGTTCACGAATTAGACATTATTTTGCCTGGTCTGTACATGGTCAATTCCAGCGTAACGGACATGACGTTCAGACAATTTTTTGTAATTCAAAGGTTTATACAGTAGAATAAGCAGTCTTTTGATAATTGTTACTGAGCTTATCAGACACATTTGAGTATCAGTTACATACACATGAAATTTCAAATCGTTTCGTTGAACAGTTGCGGAGAAATTGCACTCTTTGTGAGCGTAACGGACATGACACTAAATGGATGAAGCATTTTTACCTCCTATTGCTTATCAAAATTCCTGTGAATTCTTAGATTGCATGCACCTGACGTTGGTGTTCATTTAACCTTATTAAAGATCATGCTTTATCCATAAAATGGTGTTTAACAACAGTTTTGCAGTGCATTCTGTATTCATAGCTCAAAATGTAGCGTAACGGACATGACACACAAAGCGTAACGGACATGACAGTTTGGTCCACTTTTTGTAAGCGAATATAATTATTTTATTACAAGATATGGTACAAGTCTAATTGTTTACATGTTAAGGCTAGAGGTTAGAGACACACATCATAACTGGTAATCTGTAATATCTCCTGTTATTTTGCGATTTGAGAGGGGGGCTTTTCGTGCAATATTTATAAAACAAAAAAATATTTTGAAAAATTTCTTTTACACCAGTTAACAACAGTTAATGAGTATTTTCCAGTTACTACCATCCGCTACACCTAATTAAAGGAGAAAAAGTTGATAGTAAAGATTATTTTTTATCATGGCTTACTATTTGATAATATACACTAGCGTAACGGACATGACACCCTTACAGAGTGAACTTCATCAGCACTTCTTAGTTTCAAAATGAAAGAAATATGAATAATGAATGTAATTATGTAACAGCAAAGTACCTTTACTAACATTCTTAAGAAAAATATGTATATATTATTGACAGGTATCATTAATTTAATAGCTATAGCCTAGTACATGATAATTTTATATAGAATACAATGTTTATCGTACCACTACGGTACACTGAGAAGACCAAATCTCATTTTTTTGTGAGAAGAAAACAAAATGTACCAGACCTGTATAAATCCAAGATGAACATATTATGAAATGTATTTTATGATAAAGAATATGTACTAGTATTAATGTCAGTTTTAAGATTTAAAAAAAAAGATATTAAAAAGTATTTTAAAATTTAATAGCAGTACCTGGAAACCAGTCTCATGATCGATTATGTATGAGTTGAAAGGTACACGGAATGTTTGTAAATTGCTTCTGAGATTTTTTTTTCATTCAAAATAAATATCATCCTGAGTATAATCATCCTTTCATCAAATCTTGGATGTTCTAAATCTTACGATCTTGCTTGCTGACAAATGTGGCTGTATCTAATTTTGTTGCATTGTCTGCGCTGCTTGTGTACAAATGAAGATACATCATTCAAATCGTGATTATGGCTGACCAAAATACTATGATGACATAATTTAATATCGATCGCGCCACATTCCTTCCACAGCCCCTTTGCTTTGTGATATTGCAAAGAAGTGCCACTGTAGATCCATGGATTCATAGAGCTACATCATGTAACACAGATATCTGAATACAAACCTGTTTTTAAATGTGAGCCCGTGCCATCACTGAAGAAGTAGAGGTTGGTGAAAGTCAGATACTTTGAAGCAATATTATCAGTGATCTCATGAATTCACAAGTTGGAGTTTTATCATGCTCCAAACTGTCAGTGCAAGCACCTTTATTGTATTGTTCAAACACAAATGATGCAGATTGTGATCTGAGTATGTTGCCAGATCTAGCTGCATCTTATCCTAATATTATGTGGCATATCATTAATTCTCAGAAAAATATACCAGAACAAGAGCTGAACTTTCATCATTCACCAACTTCTAAAAATAGCTTGAATGACATGCAGATTCTAGGAGTTATTACATCCAGCTATCCTCAAGCAATTGAGACTGACCTCAGTCTGTGACAGTGAGCCTAATATTTTGTTTTTGTAAATGCTGCCTTTTGTCATATATAAGGCGTCATGTCCGTTACGCGAATTGTCATGTCCGTTACGCCATTTTTATGAAAATGAGAAGTGGTAAGGGAAAATGATTGCTACACATGGTAGGGGGTTTAATTCTAACATAGAATCTGAATCTGCAGTACCTTTAGACAAATTTCCTGTAAGCTGTGAAAACTTTAAGTGAAAAACGTAACGGACATGACACTGATAATGGTAAAGAAATCACACAAATCTGAAGACAGATTTCTCTAAAATTGATGAATGGCATAAAATTTAACGATGATTTTCTGTTGATTTGAACATTAATCAACTATTCAAAAGTTAAAAGAGACCTCTGGGACCTTGTTTGCTTTTAGTAGAGACAGGAAAGATGAATTGCTTAAATATAGCCACATTTTTTACATTTTGCAATTTACTATTCTATTTTTTTGATGATGGAAAAAACTACAAAATTTTTTCAATATTGCGATTTTTCTATTGGAAATTGAGACTTTATAGATTACTTTTTAAGAAAATTTGACTGCTTAAGTGAAATCTGAAACTTCATTTTTTCTCTAAAGTGAACATTTTCCATGGAATTGCCCACATGTGAATCAATGTTACTTCTAGAAGTTTTATGAAAAGCGGAATCATATTCTCAAACGTACAGGTACTGTATATTATGGGAGGGGTACATTTACACAAAAATACATACATTGTACATAAACATGTATATATATGTACAAGCTACTGTTCATTGGATACAGGATCCAGGGGTGGGGGCAAATCAGTGATTACCAATTGGTGGTGCATGTGTCACTGTGTCACTTGATGCACGTCGGGTCTTGTGAAGTGGTGCATGCAAGCTGCTTCAGTATGAGAAATAAAATAAACTAATTTATTTGAAAAATATTGTAATTACTTTATTAGCACTTTGGGGGCTTATTAAAAGGTGTCATAATTATCATTTTGCCTCCGACGAAGATTCTGCTAGGATCGAAAGCTTAGGCCCCTTTTTTACTTTATAATTATTATTTAAAAGGTTCAGGAGAGGTTCTGCTCACCTCGTTCCCTGCCCAAGGGCCCTGGCGCTGGACCCAAAACTGTGATGTATGGGTCACTTGGCTTGCCCTTCATTTGGGATAGTGGACCAGTACAGGTTTCCAGTATAAACGATAACAAAACTTATTGAGAACCCCATTCTACTTTGATTTTTTGCTCCCTCTGTTTGTTGCTTCTGAAGCCGTTATAAACTTTCCAGCAGTGCATACTGGTTTTTTAATCTACTTTCAGGGGCGCACATATGACAAATTTCATGGATAAATTCTCAAAATATGCATGGGGACACACACCCCTTGCCCCCCCCCCCCCCCCCCCCCCCGCCTGGATCCACTTTGGAACAACACCAACATCCCCCATCCCCTCCCCTAACCCAACCACCACTCATCCTGGACCCACCACAAATACACAGTACAATGAATACACAATGTACTGTATAGACAATTTTAAAGCCTACACATACATGTACATGTAATATAAACAGAGCACAGGCCTATATTAGTTGCCTGCTACATTTATTTCCTTGGCATCTTCAATGATGGTACATGTAACAGTATGATTCAGCGGGTTAAAGTTCAAGAATAACAAAGTGCTACAATTTCTAAATTTAGCCCACAATATCTTCCGGAAGAACAGTAGTGTCCTCATTTACGCTAAAACCAGTTTACCGAGGCGAAGCGATCTTGAGAACTACATGTACATGTACATCGCGAGGTGGTTTTCCGAACTGGTTTGGAAGTTCTTCGACCGTTCTCACTACGCATTAGTTTCCACTATTAAAACTAGTTTCCAGTTTAAGTTTTAGGAACTTTAATAGTGAGAATGGTGTCTATTTGACAATTTCAGAGAAACATAAATTACTAGGCCTATTTGATTGCCACACTCTCATGAAACAGATCTCTTTCTCTCTCTTGTAGAATCCAGAGCAGTATGAAACAAATGATGAAACTTCTGTGGTAAAAACTAGCGTATGTGTACATGTATGAGTATAATGAAGGAAGACAATTAATTGATCATTCCCAGTGAATGTAGATAATTAATTGCCAAATTCTGTTGACCAGGTGCAATTCACCTGTGAAATAGGCCAACATGGAGGCCTAAATGTTGTGCCTGACCAAACTCTTTCAGACTACATGTAGGGCCAAGTCACAACATTTCAACGCTATTCATACGACTGCTAATTTTAATAAGCAAACCCGTTTTGCCATTTCATCACAATCCATCTGAATGTGTATGTGATATCAAGTACATGTAGCTCGAAAATTCACATTTCACATCTTTTACATCTACATGTAGATCAAAATAATGAACTACAAATGTACATGTAGCACATCAATGATGTGGAGCTCATCCGACATCTCGCAACAGAATTTAACACAATTTTAATTTCAGCCCAGTTGACACTGTAGTGAATTATATTGGTGACATAAATTGAGAGTATAGAATTGAGATTGATGAAGAAATGACATAGAAGCATTTTTTGTGATCTATGAATAGATTTCATATAAAATAGCATACTTTTCTAGTCAGAATTTCTAAACTCTGTGTAGAACTTTGGTGAACCTCATGTAGCTCTCAGATGGAATAAAATAATCAAAATCAATCAACAAAATGAATAAGTATTTTTTTGTGAGTTGTGAAAATATATGAATAAATTAGCATATTTGATGAGTTTCAAAATTCTGTGTTATAATTTTGTATCACCACCTACATGTAGAGCTATCATATAAAGCAATTGAACAAAACTGAAATTGATCAACAATGAAGGAGAAAAAACATTTGTTGTGATTTATGAATAAATTTTGCATAACCATAAATAAATTTCTAGACAAATTTTCAAAATTTTGTGTACATGTTTGGTGAACCTCATGCAGCTCAACCAGATGGAAGAAAAAAAATCAAAATCGGTCAACAAATAAAGAAGACGAGGCATTTTCTGTGATTTATGAATAAATTTCGCATAAATTAGCATAAATAATTTTCTACTGAAAATTTCAAAAATTCTGTGGAGAAGTTTGATGAATCTCTTGAAGTTCTACCAGATGGAAGAAAAAAAAATCAATATTAGTCCTCAATTAAAGAAGAAACATTTCATGTGAATTTTTAAAAATATGCATAAATTATCATTTAAAAAATTTTAGTAAAATGTTCAAAATTCTGTGTTAAAAAATTTGGTGAACCTCATGAAGTGCTACCAGAAGGAAGCCAAAAAATCAGAATTGGTCAACAAATGACGAAGGAGAAGCATTTTTTGAGAATTGTGAAAAATGCATATAAAATAGCATATTTAATGAGTTTCAAAATTCTGTGTAGAAGTTTTGAATCCCCCACCTAAAGCTATCATACAAAGCAAACAGAATTAAAATCAGACTTGAAATGACGAAAAAGAAGCATTTTGAAATTCGGTCAACAAATAAAGAAGAGGCATTTTCTGTGATTTATGAATTTTGCATAAATTTTGCATAAATTTTTGCAAAATTCTAGCCAAATGTTCAAAGTTCTGTGTAGAAGTTTGGTGAATCTCATGAAGCTCTACCAGATGGAAGAAAAAAAATCAAAATCGGTCAACAAATAATGAACTTAAATGAAGAAGCATTTTATGTAAATTTTTAAATATATATGCATAAATTACTTTTGCATAAATTACCATAAAAATTGTTCTAGTCAAAATTTCAAACTTCTGTGTACAAGTTTGGTGAACCACATGGAAGCAAAAAATTCAAAATCAGTCAACAAATAAAGAAGCATTTTTTGTGAATTTTGAAAAATGCGCATAAATTAGCATATTTAATGAGTTTCAAAATTCTGTGTAGAAGTTTTGAATCCCCCAAATAGCACTATCATATAAAGCAAACAGAAATGAAATCGGACTTGAAGAACTTGAAGTATTTTGAAATTGTGGACCCGTGGACGACAGACTACGGACGCCAGCTCATCTGGCCCTTCGGGCCGGATGAGCTAAAAATTATGTCAGGCTTGAGAAATAATGCTAGATTCTAAGACTACATGTAAGAGGGTCAAAATCATAATTATTTTTCAAAAACATAATTATGTAAGAACTGGCAATCTTGATCAATTTAGCCTCCTCCGTCCAGAACATACAGTAAGCCTACATGTACACTGTAGCAGGCTTACCAGGCTAAAAGTAAGCCCAACATCATTTGCTCACCAATCATAAATCTGATACTCCTTGAAGGCGACCTTTCACTCCTAAGGAATACATATTTGCATTCCCCAAGAAGGGCGAGGCTTGCCTTATTGACATTCTACCCCACCCTAACATATTTCAATGGCATCCACTTATAAACCCCACCCTCACAAACAATCTCTGGCCCCAATTTCAAGATAATCCACATTCCTTTTTTATGACTTTACCCAACATCCTTCACAGCCACATGATTAGATTTGATACAATGTTAAGAAAATAACTACCAAAGATAAATGTACAGGTATGTATAAATATGCCAAATGTTGTTTATATGGTTGGTCTGTATATATGTAAAAAGAATCTATGGTCACAAGTGTCAGACTCCATCAATTCCATTTGGGGAGAGAAAAAGACAGTGGATACAGCCTGTAGCCTCTTTGTACAAATTGACAGAGACAAATGTATGAATAGCCTACATAGTACATACATGTATCATAGTTTAATAGGCCAAAATTGTTTTTAAAAAATTATCAAGTTCTTACATGTACGTCATCACAAAATAAGAGAATACAATTTCCAATAGATCTTCATATCAAAAGTACAAGTTACATGCATTTCCTGTTCAAATTTGCTTCCAATACATTTGGGCAGTTTTCTATAGAATTGAGTTTATAGGCCTACTTTAAAGCATTACAATTTTTTCTTTCTTACCTTACTAGTAGTACTCTCCCGAAATTTTGTCTTATTTTCCCTGATTTGGCCCAAGACAGTGTTCACATGGTCCTTGAACATCTCTGATATATTTCCAATTCAGCATTAACAGTAAAAAATGATCCAAGATTGCATGCAATAAAGCATACAAATGGTATCAGCTACTACAAGAGAACAGAAACTTCAATAGCCTAGCAGTGATTGATTAGTGATCGAAACAATACCGTAATTATTTCGAAACAATGCTTTATACTGCACAGCTGCTTGCAAAAGCTCTCTACTCTCATACCTTGCATCACAGGCTATATTATTAGCACTTGGATTCATTATTAAGTTGTTAGACACTTGGCATAAGGGCAGGAAACATGAATTATGATTGGATAATTTTAAGAGGTTGACCTCGAAAGGAAACAATTCCATGGTCGGTCACCACCCCTGTAGTGTGAACTTCTGGGACCAATCAATAAATTTTCATCCAAATACGTTCCTGGTAAATGCGGAACAATTTGCAATCTAGGGACCAGAAGTTACCGCGGGATGCATTCTGGAACACATGGTGTGATGAGGCTGGATGCTAGAACACAGCAGTGGAAGTTCTCCCCTCTAAACTCATTACCAGAAATAACTCAATTAGAACAATAGGACGATGACCTTGTAGGGTAATTTTATACGCAACTTGTACACATGTACACTGTAACTACAGTTTTCCCGAGTTGAACTCTATCCTTCAAAACTTGTCATTGCATTCAAGGACAACAGACAATCTGGAATATTCAAATTGTTGCATTACATTTTTATAACTCAGACTGGTATTTGTAGTACATACATGTACTAATAATACATGACATTTTTATCTCAAAATGAATAGGGTTGACTGAGCCTTGGATATCAAGCTGTGTATGACCCTGCCAATCAAAAGCTCGACATGGAACAGTCTGATCCTGATTCTGGGGCACCAAGGTTTATGAATCTAGTATTGCTTGAATTAATCAAAACAAAATAATATAGTGTACACTGGAGTCAACTTTTAATATAAGAAAAATTAAATGATACGATTTATGATTGGTCTCTAAAATTGATGTTAATAAAAAAAATTGTATTTTCATTGTTGGAGCATTCCTAATGTACATGTACATACTGAAAAGTATTAATTTAGCATTTTGGAGAGAAAGTATAAATACATGTAAGTAATGGGTAGGCTACATTCTTGCAAATTGTTTGATGTAAAACATGTATTCATTTTTCATTTGGCTGATTGTCTTATCACTTGCCCCCACCCCACCCCCAAGTTATGCTACTATATCTTCTACATGTATTTTACAGGTTTAATAGCCATTTATAAAGCTTTCTGATAAATTAATGCTTGAATCAACGTCAAGTTTGCAACTATACTCTCTATTTGATAATGATTATTATTTTTATCATTTTGGGGTGCTGGGGTAGAGAACTATGAAATGCTTCTTGTCAGACATAATTCTCTCTAAAATAGCTATAGGGAGTGGGACTTGAAATGAGGATTTTAAAATTTTAATCATGCCTGTCACAAGTCTAATGTAGCAACAGACAGATCTAGGCTAGCAGTAAATTGCTCATCACACTGCAGTGTAGGTAGTGTATAAATTTGCTTTATAGGACATTGACCTACTGGACACTAGGCACATACTGTAAGATTTTATGAGAGGTGAAATTAACTATACATCAAACAGAGAAGTGAAACACTCAAACAGCAGTAAAAAAAAAATGAAAAGAAACAATTAAAATATACATGTACACAAGCACACTATTATTGGTCACTGAGAGACTTCCCCAACCAAGTGCAATCATTGCTGCCAATCTAACTATACACTTGGGGATAAATATTTTTTAATTGTTTTTTTAATCAACACCTTGTCTCTACATATATTTTTGTGGAAAGTACAATAGGGTATTAAAAGCATCTATCGATTCAAGTTCCATAAGATGAGACATGGCCCATACATGTACCACTACATGTAGACCTGAAACATTATTTGTTCAGTGATACTTCGTCTCAAAATATGCAAATATGTATCCTTCACTCAGTGTTCGCAATTTGCAATAACATCTTTTATGTGGAAATAAATTTATGAACTATAATAAACTTTCGGACCCTTATTGTGTTTAGGAAATTATCCCATGAGCGAAATCCCAGAAAGTGTATATAGTAGGCCGTACAAATAAAGAGTGGTAA
Organism: Lytechinus pictus; assembly: GCF_037042905.1. Classification (NCBI taxonomy): domain Eukaryota; kingdom Metazoa; phylum Echinodermata; class Echinoidea; order Temnopleuroida; family Toxopneustidae; genus Lytechinus; species Lytechinus pictus. Next base: position 32,930,359 of record NC_087249.1, read on the forward strand.
CAGGTACAGATACAACATCATAAATAGATGTTGCATCACATTTGTCTGCTGAAACAGAATTATATCCAATTCTGATGCAGGAATATTTCAACCATAGAGCTACTAACATTAGTACCGGTAGCTCCATGTTGCAACCTATGGGAGAGAGAAAATCCGGTGGACAATGAGTTAAGAGACTGCCATCTCAAGATTGAATCAAGACAGGCAGGATTGCTAATGATACGGGTCCACAACGCCTCGAAGATCATGCTTAGTGGAGTATTTATAGCCTGCTCAAACAAGCGATATATCAGTGTCTGCATACCACGCTTGCTTACTGGTAGCACAATCCAAAGATGATGCGAGAGATAACATCCCTCTTCACACACATCCATATCTTCGTGTAAGGAGATTTTTACATGAGACTGAAATGGGTAGGCAAAAGCAATCATTAAAACAAAGGTATTGTAAACAAGACTCTCAAAAACACATGCATCCCTGCTATATTTTGGATAGCATGCAGGAATGCAATAGGCTATAGCTCCTTGTTATTTACCTACATTTTTGTAACGCTCAGTTAGAAGGCCTTGCAGTCAACCATGCTCCCTCATTTCTTTTTGGGAGGGGCAAGGACACAGGTATCACAGAAAAGGCATACCTACATATTATATATGACTATGACACATAATTTTATAGTCAATTGCCCCCCTCTCACCATGTACACATGTACAATGTCTTATGATACATTATACATGTACGTTTATCGGTCAAAGTCTCAAAAACATAAAAGATATTTAAAAGATCTTTAGTGTGAATGATCTAGTAACATTGCTGATCAGATGGTAGCCAGCTTGCGTACATTGTACATACATGTACACCTGTACAGGTTGTGAAACCAAACAGGCAGGCTCAACATATTGATATTTGATTGGACACCAAAATTGTAGCAGATGTAACAAAAAAAGAACAAACATTCAAGAGAAATTAATGAATGTTCAAGGACAACCACGGACAGGGCAATATTTATTGTGTGTGTACTGTGCAAGTGGCAAAACTCTATTCTGTACAGGTAGCTTCACTAGCCTTGTACACTGTAGAAGAGTGGGCAAAGTCCAGTGTGAATAGAATTAAAGATATGAACTTTGTACATACATATTACATATTGAATCAGTAAAAAATAATATTTGTAAATTTTATTTTCTTATCTTAAATATAACAGAACAAATTATTAGTTATTTTTATGTTATGAAAAACTAAACAGTGAGTCCAAAGCACATTAAAACCTCATGATAAAATTGATGTACCTGTACATGGACAGGTACACATGCAGAGAGTGAATCTAAGGAAATTTTCTGTGTTATTCTCACAATAACTAAAGGCCAAGAGTTAAGAGTATTTTTGAATGACTTCTTGATTGTATGTACATGAACCTGTCATCCTTAAATTAAGATTCTCAAAAAGGGGTCAGAGCCTCAGAGGTGTCCCAAAATGAACAAGTGACTGGAAATTTTCAAGATACTAGGAAGGTTTGATTTTTGTTGGTTCAGAGAGTCGAATTCCATAGTCCAACTTTGCACGGCATTTTACACTGCATGAAATAGTTGATGTACCAAAAATTAGCAAGAGTTTCTTTTATTCTCATTTATTACCAGAAAAAATCACCAGAAAGAGTTTCATTTTTTACATTCTGGTTGCAAGTGGGCACAAAAAGCTGTGTCCCCTTCCTCCCCCCCCCCCCCCCATTTGAATGATGAAACCTGACTGAAAATTTATGAGTGCCTAATTTAGAAAATAGTGCAGTATACCCGGTACATACATGTACGTGTAATAATGCCCATTGTGAAAAATATTAAACCACAACATACTGTACAACTACACTTATTGGCAAAATACAATGGAAAGAGGAAGAATTTTTTCATCACCAAAAAGGGGCATGGCCTATTTCTAGATTAAATTATATCAGTTTCCTGAACTTCATCAAACTGATCACTAAAAAACCGCTTTGTCTAGAATGATCAGGAACCATTGAGGTTTGAAGGAAAAGTAGAAATTCATATTACATATAAGTAAGCATTTCCTGAGCTGAATCAACACTTCAGTGATACTCAAGTTTCTCAGATGGGCAAGAGACAAAGAAAAACTTGAAGCTGATACTGCAAAAAGACAAGTTTCTTCCTAGTCTGCAGGCACAGACCCTGATTGAAACTTTGATCAGCAGTTGTGTCTCCATGCAAAGACTAGCACATACAAAACTTGCTGTTTCAATTCAGCGAGAGGGCCTTCAGTACACAAGGGATGAGTGGGCTGCACATTCAGACCCTGAACTCGAGTGAAGGGTTTGCACAGCAGACTAGTTTCTTCCAGCGTGCTGTATTGACTAGATCTAGACCTATTATATTCAACTAAAATATGCCAAATTAATAAACTTGACTTTGAGCAAAGTTTGAATGAAAGGCCTTAGAATGGGGACAAAGATGCTCTTACCCGAGGTCAAGTAAGATTTGAAAAGATCCGTATAATACATGTACACGTAGACGTATGTTTACAAAACTAAAGAGTGGGATCTAAATATTCTACAAAATTGCATACACAAAGCTCCCCCCTCCCCTACCATCAAATAAAAAGGCATTTTGAGGGTACAGTAACTCACTTTAAAGGAGAATGAAACCCTAGAAACCAGCTGAATCCATATCAAAGAGAAAAATCAAACAAACATATTGTTGAAAGTTTGAGGAAGAATGAATGAATAATAAGAAAGTTTATGAGCATTTGAATATTGAGATCACTAATGCCATGTAGATCCTCCTATTGGCAATGCGACCAAGATCTGTGATGTCACACACGTACAACTCCCTCATTACTTTAATACTTAATTCACTTATATTCTCAATTTTATAGAGTCTATCACAAGGTGAGGTGTTCTCTTTATGAGAGGACAAGTACAGAGTTTTCACAACATTATATCATTGATGAATCGTTTGTCATATGATTAGAATGAGCAAAAAGAGATGTTTTGGGGTATATTTTCAGTGTCCAAAAGGGGAGAGTTGTTCATCTGTGACATCTTAGATCTTGGTCGCATTGCCAATGGGAGGATCTCCATAGCATTGGTGATCTCGACATTCAAATGCTCTTAACTCTTCTATTGCTAGTCCTATTTTACTCAAACTTTTGTTGATCTTATTCTTTGATTTTTCTGCTTTCACAAAAGCTAACTTGCTCCAAGAGTTTCATTCTACTTTAATGACGCAAAGTTACTGAGCTCTCCTCCATAATGACTGGCATCTTATCCCAGTCCATGCAATGATGCAATGAAGTGTATGCAAATTCTAGAATTTTGCATTTAGGAAAATTATATTTCGATAATTACATGTATTTGTAAACATCTGAAAGGTCATCTGCATCGACAGGCGGAAAAGTGAAATTCCAGGAATTGATAAGATGGCAGGCTATTATGAAAGTCATATTAGTAGACTATTAAAGTAAAGTAACCTTGTTAAATAAATAGCCTTCACAGCCAATTGATACAAAACAAAAGCTTCCACGGAACACAAAAAGGCAAGCTAATGCAACTTGCAAGGTTACAAGTGACGATAAACATTAGATTATCATGTTACTTTTCAATGAATAGATCTAGATACTAGATCTAAATGGTTTAGATTATTAGATCTAACTGTTAAACTAGATAAAAACTTAAATCGCAGCATAAAGCCAATAGAAAAGATTGAAATAGAAAAGATATAACATAGGCAGTAGTGTGCAATATAACACAACAAAACATAATACTATAACAACAAAGTAACATTACAAAACATTTTTAAAAAGAAATTAGGCCCTATCAGCATGATCAGTAAAACAAAACATGATTGAACATTGATTTAATCTGAACAATATAAGTTTACAACATGATTAAGTGATAAAAAAAATTAAAAGTACCGGTATGTAAACGGTTGTGCAAATGATTTTACATGTAATCTCCACCCCCCCCCCCCCCCTTGATGAAGAAGAAAATTTACACAATAAAACATCAAAATTGAAATCCATCATCATCAAAGACTTGACATGATTTAGAAAGGAACGAGCATGATATGATTTGTTTACCATAGAGAAGCCACTTATCGCAATGCTGTGTGGGCGATTCCGTTTCGTCCCGCCACCCCCATCCCGTTTCTCGCTCATCTCGGCGGCCGACGTGACACTCGCTGCTTGACGTGACTTCAGTCCAGCTCTAATTTCAAAAATCCAATAATTTTCCACGAAATGGGTGTAACTGGTGATGATCCTTTAGAATTTACTATGGTATTCCGGTAGTTAAATACAAATTCACTTGATTATTAATCTCAAATCTTACAGGTGAACAAGTTTCGATTTTAAATCATCGTCACGACGGGGAGTTACCTTTCCTCACTTCCGGTGATGTGGAGAGAGAGATCGAGAGAGTGAAATTATCAAAAAGCGGGATTCTCGCAAGAACGTAGGTGGCGATATTTCAAAACTCTTTTTCAGCAATGTTAAATCCTGTATAAAATCGCAATGACATTGTGCTATCCGATGGCAATACTTTACTTTACTTTACTTTATTTTACTTTACTTTACTTTACTTTACTTTACTTTACTTTACTTTACTTTACTTTACTTTACTTTACTTTACTTTACTTTACTTTACTTTACTATAAGTACACGATGTTGGAGGCTTGAGTGCCTGTTCATCGATCGTAGTATCTCTTCTGGTGGTAGTATACCTATATAGTTGTTGTGTGTCCGGACGATCAATTTTAGAGAGTCATTTGGAAAAATTTACAAGCGAAGTTTCATTAATTTTTAGTATGTTAGGAAATATTATAGAGAACAAAATAGAAGATGATTACAACTATTGAATTCATATTTTTAGTGTAATCCAAAGACAAAAGAGAAGGCTTCAAAATAATATATAAAGTGTCCGGACATCCAACACCCCATCCTATTATAGTATCCATGATATTGAGCAAAATTGAGAAAGGACTGTCAAAAGTGTCTACATGACTGTGTGCTAAACCGAAGAAAAAAACAAAGACAATACTGCCCCGATACTGCCTACACTGGCTCATAAATCAAGTCATAACTTTAGACCAGTGTCTATCCAGGCGATTTTGAAGGAGTCGACCGAAGGAGCTGAAACAACATTACCAGGAAGACTATTCCACATAATTATCTACTGAAAAAGTACTTCCTATAATCAAGCCGAAAAAATTCTTATCCAACTTCATCCAGACATTTTTTAATCCATATTCCATAACATTAACATTTCACCTTTTACTTAATTGTTTTAACTTCATTCAATATTCATTTTTTTGGTCCTGCCAAGTGGCGTCTCCACCTTGTCAGATGGATCCAGTGGGCCAGAGGTAGCGGGAGTTTTCGGGTCCTTGGTTTTATTCATTATTTTTTATTATTTAAACAATAGAATATTTGGCTTTTATTATTTTTTTTTTTTTTTGGGGGGGGGGGGGTTATCGCAAACAGTCCCCACCCTGGATACACCTCGTAGTATAGCCAAGTCATCTATTTCCATGTTTTAGCGGAGGTTTAGAATGTATTCTGAATAGTATGCCGGCCACTCATGAATGACAGGGAAGACTTGCAAACGATAATTTTATTTAGTCTTTCGAAAGATTTATTTTCCCCTTATCCCCTTTTCCTTCTTTGTTCTTTTATTCCTTTTATCCTTGTATTGTTGTATCTTTTCCCATTTATTAATTCTCTTCATTTTCTATCCTTTTCTTTTTCTTTTTTAATTCAAGTTTCACACATCCCCCGTTCCCGTTGTTCTTTCCGATTTCGCCTGTTTCTTTTTTTTTTAGAACTCCACCCACCAACATGCACCAAGGTGCATATTCCTTCTTAACAGTATACCATATAGGTCTGGTGGATGAATGTATGACCTTTACTGCCATGCTGCAGTGAAAATATATTGGCTTCGTTGAAAGACTAAAATTTAATAGATACACCGTTGGTGAAAAATTCTAATAAACTAAAAGTGTATCGAGTGATTACGAAATTCAGTTGGTTGGGATAAATTCATCGAGTGTACATTGATGGAAATGGTGCTTCAGCACATAGATTCATGTGATCATCTATTTCCATCAATCACATAGTGGGTCATGTAGACCTATAACCTTTTTTTTTTCGAGGTCTGAAATTATCTAGAATTTAGATCAAATATAAATATAGCTTTCGGGGCAACTCGGTAACATGGGGGTGTATAAAACAACCAATGCACGCATTCTTGTGCATAATTAACTCTGTGCTCGTCTCGCCAAATGGATATACTGCAGGTGGTGTGGATTGCAAAAGGGCCTGTGTAAGATCCTTGAGTGATGTCTTGGAAGGTAAATGATCATTATTATTGAGGTAGAGTATAGAATAATGTAAGTACTTGCATTTCAGCTGATAGTTGGTTCAACAATAATAAATTTTCATTAAAAAAGAAATTGGGTTGCATTTGGAGGTTGGAGTTGCCCAGTATTACACAAGTTTGGTCAGCAAACTTCAAGTTTGATTATTGTACAATACTGCTCAGGGGCCGCGGAAACGGGGGGGGGGGGGGGCTGCGAGGACTTGACCCCCCCCCCCTTGGATGGGGGGGGGGTACTTACGAAATAAGGCATACGGGGATGTGCCGCTGCATGGAATGGGTCGCTTTTTGGGAAGAAATTAATCACTAAACATGGGGTATGGTTTTATGCTGGAAAATCCCTAAACATGGCCCTTAAGTTTGATTATTGTACAATACTGCTCAGGGGCCGCGGAAACGGGGGGGGGGGGGGGGCTGCGAGGACTTGAACCCCCCTGGGGGTACTCACGAAATAAGGCATACGGGGATGTGCCGCTGCACGGAATGGGTCGCTTTTTTGGAAGAAATTAATCACTAAACATCATGAACATGGGGTATAGTTTTATGCTGGAAAATCCCTGAACATGGCCCCAATTATATACTGGCATTAAACATGGGTCCATATATATATACTCTCCTCCAATGTCTTAGGTGCAAATATTCCTGCTAATCCGGGATCAAAATGCCCGGTCAAAATGTTGGAAACAATCAGCTGTTTCATCGAAGTATATAATAAATCCCGTACAATACGATAATTCGTTGCCTTTTTCCGAGCGGCTCCCCTTGAGCGTGATAATTAAAAACGACCTGGAACCAGAACAGCGTGCGCATGAACTTATACTTCTGCTAGAATCACACGGATGATCGCAACTTAACTTAGGCCACAGATATACTACAAGGGGAAGATCAGACACTTCGGCAATCATACCCACCCTTAAACATGGGCCCATTTTTGGATGAAACTCCCTAATAATGGGTACCTTTTTAGCCAAAATGACCCTTATGGGTATGGGTTTTGAGCCTTCAGCCGCACACCCCGTCCAAACCAAATCTAAGTATCCCCCATCCCGCACCTTTTTCAAGAACCGTGTTCAAAAACGTAAAAATGACCATCTGCACTAGCGTACCTACGGGGGGGGGGGGGGGGGGGGCAGAGGGGGCAGTCTGCCCCCCCCCCCTGACGAATCACAACCCATGCAAAGGACGTATCTCTGCCCCCCTGACGAGCTTGAAGACCTTTATTGCCCCCCCCCCCTGACGAGCTTGAAGACCCATTTTTTTTTTTTTTTTTTTTTTTGCTTGTCAAATTTTTTTCTGGTACGAAATCCTTCATTTGTGATTGAAGACCTTTTTTTTTTTTGGGGGGGGGGCTTGTCAAAGTTTTTTGGCGGACGGTTTTGCCCCCCCCCCCTGTGAAAAATCCAAGGTACGCCACTGACCATCTTATTATGATTTTTTGCATGGTCAACCCCCCCCCCCCCCCCCACTTTCAAAACCGTTCAGCGGCCCCTGCATGCTGGTACAGTCACTGTGAATCCCAGGCTTTTATGTGTCAGTATATTGCACATAAAGTATCAGAATAACCTAGTGGTATAATAGTGATCTATATACTGTAATGACTGATTTGCAGGCTTGGATGGGTCTTATGAGAAGACCGGCTTGGTTATCGTAGCGAACCACCCATTGTCATCTATTATAACTATTATCATGTCTGCATTGAGCTCAGAAGCCACTATAATTCACTCTATCATATTCTCTAAACCATACAAAAGCCCATTGCTTTGAGAAAAAAAAAGGTTGTGTAGTTTTGGTCTGGATTAAGGTGTTTTTTTTTTGTCATTCGTCGTTGTAGTGGAAAACATTTCATTTTATGGTCAGGTTATTTACAGACTTATTGGGTTTTGCATTGGCCCCACGAATTTAGTTTCCCTCAGAGCTTGCAGAGTGTCGGAAGAGATCGCTTTGCGATGGTCATTGGACGGATGGTCACCAATCACCATCGTCACCACCACCACCGCCACCGCCACACTGATCATTCCCTGGCGAAGGAGCAGACATTGGTCTGTAAGTGTCAAACTCTCCAATCCGTGAGTCTATACTCTATCATCGTTGATGTCGACCACGTAAAGGACAGAGTGACCAATGATGTTTAGAATATATGGGACCAATTCGCGAAGGTAATGTATTTTAGTATAGGATTAGAAATACATTTATGTTTAAAAGGGTCGGTACATTTCCTTAAAAGGAGTCTTCGGATGTATTTTTTCACCATTATTATTATCATTATACACATTTATTTCTAGGAGTAGGAGGGAGGGGGTGCTTATCTGGGTAATAATGTCTACACTCTTGAACAGAATAAATATGTTTGAATTAAAGTTTGATATTCAATGTTTATGATTTAGTTCACATGTTGGGAAGAGTTCCTTTTGCGACAGCCACCCAAAGTGAAATAAATATATACAGTGTCTACAAGAATTATTTGTAAACTGTCAAAACACTGAAAAATGAGTGGATGGACTATGATTAAAGTAAAAAATGTGTAACCTGTCTTTCATAAACTCTAATGAATTGCATGTCATTATGAAAGAGAAAAGTATAGTCTTTGTTTTCCAATAATCACAGCAAGGTCTGAAAATATACATTGTTACATATAACAATTCATAATAATCCATGCATGACTGATCACTATTTGGGAGTAATTGCAAAACAAAGGCCATAATATTTCTTTTCCATTTTATATTCATTTTGATAGGAAACGAAATATCAAAAGTTAATCTAATTACACCCATTTACAAAAGTAAATGAGGCAACAGCAGTTAGGCATCAATTTGTTTAAAATCGTTTACGAAATCTGTAAAACCGACTGAAATATTAAGAACTGTATACCAAATGAAAGCATAATCATCTCATCTGACTCTTGGAAAAATAGGAAATAAGTCATGATCAATGAAGCGTTGCGCTCTACGCTTCAATAATCACAGCATGGTCTGAAAATATGCATTATTGCATTTCATAATTCATAATCATTCAGGCGTGACTGATCACAATTTTCAACTAGGTGCAAAACAAAGGCTATACTTTCCTCTTTCATTTGATACATAATTCATTATATTTTATGATGGCCAACCTTGGAATTTGTGGGTTCCAACATAGTTCATCTTCTCATTTTTATATAGTGTATAAATAATTATTGTAGACACATTATATTAGCGTTAGGGTTAGGGCGGCTGTCGCAAACTCTTTCCCTGATTGTGGTAGAACGTGGCCCACTCACAACCCCTGAAGTATCCCCAACTATATCAAATTCATGATAGGCCTATTATAGTCTGAAACATTTGTGATATAAAAATTACGGTGATTGATGGAGGTCTGGATACCCCCCCCCCCCCCAATAATCTAACTACTCAGTCGTTATCTGCATTTTATTATATTGTATTTATTGTATCAAAGTTAAGTGACAGTCATGATTATGCGAGACCCTGTATAAAATATGCGTCTTGTTTGAAACCGGCCCCGATACGACGTCGGCCCCGATACGACGTCGGTTTTGGAGCCGCCTTCAATCCCGCAATTTGAAGCCGCCTTGAGGTCAATATACCCTGTTACACATGGCGTGAGGCCCGGAATTGTGTGTCTATACATTGTAACAGGGATCAGAGACGTCATTCCTCATAAGAATTCAAATCTGAAAAGAGAATAAGAATATGATCGTCCTTGATATAGAAAGTGGGTGAAGATTTATCAAAGTATTGACGTCACATTTTCATTGCACACCCAGAACAAAATAGATTAAAAGAGATAAATCCCACACAGCCCGCGGATAATAAGATCATTGTAAAGTCTCATACAAATAAGTTATTTCGGGATAAGTTTTGAAAGCCTATATCTAAAGGCATGGTAAATGGGTGAAGAGTATATCATCTAACTTTCCAATCTTACAATAGTGTTTAGGCAGTTGGATCTTTTTTTTTCATCCATTATGTATTATTTTGTACAAAATAGTGTTTAATAATGCCAAATCGAAAAAAACAAACATTAAAAACATACATACTGAAGCTTTCGACATGCACTAATCTGAGTAAATTCGCATGAATAAACAGAACCGAAGAACGAAACAAACATAATAAAGGTAACATTATATAAACATTTTATATATTATTTTGTTTGAGCGTTTTGTTCATTCATGCGATTTTCCTCCGATGGGTGCATGTCGAAAAGCTTCCGAATGCTATTTTCTAAAACTAAAAATGAATACAAATTACAAAACATGAAATAAAATGAGAATATCTTTTCAATGAACGACGATTATTCCTTTTCAGTGTGGAAAGACTGCAGTGATTTGGATGTACCCCGTCTCCTGGTGTTATACCATAGTATATTAGTGAAAAGTTTATCCTTTTTTTCTTTCTTTTCCAGTATGATCTTTGAGGATTTCGGAGCAGACGAACAATGCGTGTTGATGAACAATCGGGCTTATAACGAGGAATGATGCTCAGGGTGAGGGAATATGAAAGGTTTCTAACATTAAATCGTTATAATGTATCTCGGTCACATTTTATTTGCTCTATACGGCAGCCGTGCGGCGAGTCGAAAACAGCCGTTATAAAAAAAATGTTAAAGCTACATGCTACACATAGGGAGTTTGAATGGAAATTAATAAAACGACTGTTTTATTCATTTTTAAAGCAAATGTGACTTAGGTATTCGAAGTTTCAGGGGCGGTGCCAGGCTAGATTGATAGGGGGTAAGACGATGCAGGTTGCGCTTCACCTTTTTCCTTGATTGATTTGATAATAAGAGAGACTAAAATCTATCTTCTTATACCATACTTACTTCTTCCTTAATGCCGTTTTCTTCGTCATCCCCCTTTCCTCTTTTTTTTCTAATAAAAAAATCACAGAGGGCGGTCGCCCCCTGCCCATCATGTGGCACCACCTTGTCAATTGTCATTGATATTCTTTACATTTCTTATTTTTTTATTGAGACCATAGTACTTTTGCTGAAATTACTTCGTAATTAAGGCTTACGCTCAGTATGATATACACCCCCCCCCCCCTTCGTTAATTACCTACTGTATTATAAAATAAACTTTTCTCACTTTGAGAATGATTATGATTCTTCTTTCTATCAATTATGCAACACAGTGTGGTTTGTAATTCCCAAAGTGGAAAGTGTTTAAAGTATATATTTCTGATAGGGTCATGCATGTAAGCCTACCAACTGTTATGGTACGAGATACGGACAATGAGAAAAATTGAACTTTCATCCCTCTAATCACAAGTCATCTCTGAGAGTAGATACCTGCTCCAGCATGCATGCAGTCACCAGTTAACAAATTTGACAAGTTCAACATATTCATTGTTAACTATTACTACTTCAACTGCTTCTATGGCCTACTTCTACTGCTGTATCTGTAACCTTCTATTATATACTACCACGCTTACTTCTATACTTGATTGGAAATTAATTTGACCAACAGAAGCGACGTTTATGTCGATGTTTCATGATCTTAATGACAACGGTGACTGTCTTCTGTGTCTGTCACTTTATTTCGGTAAAAATTCCCCGTGGAGATGGAAAATCAGTTGTGCCGGTGAAACTCAGGGAGAAAATACTCCTCCCGAAAGTCAGTCCGACCAAAGCTACACAGAACATAACTGAGAAAGACACCGCTGCGGACACCCCGAAAGGCAGCATCGTTTGGAGTGAGGAGGTTTTAGATGCAGAGGGAAACCCTATTTCAGAACCAGCGTTGATAAAAGAAGTCGAAAAAGTAAGTTTCGTGACCATAAGAAAAATGAAAAGGAGCATTGTCCCTTTAGGAATTGTTTTAATATCTCTCTATATAAGAATGTTAATGAATCGGGGCTGCAGTGTTACAGGTTGAAGGAATGACATGCCCATAATCATGCATCCTATCATTAAATATACGACATGTTCCATATCATGAGGTTCATAATAACTACCGGTGGAATACCATCATCACATTTATTATGCCCATAGTATAGGCCTATTCTGTAGAAAATGGCAACTGAGTGGAAAATTGTAGTTCTTTATACAGGTTTTCATCATTAATTTCCATTGATAATCTTGCTTGAGGCATGCATTTTGCATGGGAATGAACCCTATCTAAACTGGGCTATTTCGGACCAGAATATACTGGGGGGTCAATTTGACCACCCCCCCCCCCCCCCCCCAGATCTCGGCCGCTGATTGCGCGATCGCCGCGAAAATTTGCGCACGCGTAGAGCCGGATGTAAACTACAAGACTGTATGATAAAATTTTCAAAAGATAATTTTTTATATTTTTTTATTAATTAATTATGCAAATAAGCGTATGATATTTGCCCTAAATTTGTTTTTTTTGTGTAAGTTTTTGCCTTTAACATGTTTAACTCAATTTATATACCTAGTATATATAATGCTAATTTTTGGTGGGAGTATCAATTATTATATTTCTAACGCATATCTACAAAAAATTTGCAAAAATATAATTAATATCTTATGTATTTTATCATTTTTTAAATTCTTATGTATTTCTTTGTTTTTCAAACCTTTGTTTTTTATTGTTTTTTCCGATGAACTTTGTCGGGGATCCTTTTGCGATCATAAATAGCATAAAATAAATCCATTTAAAACAACAAAAGTAAAAATAATCATACATTTGTGATTTTTGGTTGAAAAATACAGTTTGCATTGACTTTGTACACGGAATCACGTTTTTGAGCAATTTCGGGTCTGACATTCACTTACAAAATGTTGCGTAATTTCAAAAGCGCTTACCCGGGCGTCGCAAATTTGGTCTCAAAAGATGCACAAGACTTGAAAGTAAAAGGTCCGCGAGCGGCGCGGTCAACAAATTTCGCGCGGCGGCGAAGTGACGAAATTTTTGTTGAGGGGGGGGGGTCAAATTGACCCCCAGTTTATTAATGGTTAAAGGAAGTTGACATTAAGCAAAAACAAAAAATAATAACTCAATCAAACAACCAACTAATCAATCAACCAATGAAACCAATCAATCATTTATTCAATCAATCAACCAAATAATCACTCACCCATTCGACCAGCCCACCAATCGATCAATCAATCAATCAATCTCAGTCATGTCCCTTCTAATCGCATAACCAATCAATTTAATGACATTTTGCTTTCCCCTTCGACAGATAACTCAAAATGTTCCGACCACATTCTTACCTAACTTCAAGAACCCTTGTTGGTTCGACTCAACGAAACAACTAAATTGCTTGCCCTATTTTTATCTCATCGGGATGTCAAAATGCGGTACGACGGATTTATGGAAGAAATTGACCTCTCACCCGGAGATAGTTGATGACTTGCCCAAAGAACCGCATTGGTGGGGGCCGAGACGTACTGGTTGGACCGGAGTCGCTGCTCATGGTGAAGAAGGTATACTTTCACATTTATTACTATTATTTCGATCCTTTCTATATGGAGGGCCAGTCTTCTTTACACGTATGCATTGAGTTAGATGGGCAGATAGAACATCTGTATCCATATCACCAATAAATTGATATTATATATGAAGGGTCGAAAGAAAGTCTGGTTGGATACTGCCGTGCACAAAATGGCCCGGGTGATTTTCGATTTTTTTTTTTTAATGGATAATAATACTCTTAAAAAGCCCGGATCAAAAATGAGACAAAATGATCAATTTGATCTGGAACCGTTACTTATGATCACATATAAACTTACCATTTCCGGATTAAAAAAATGATCCGGAAAGGGACAAACAATTTCTGTCATTCGGATTCGGATCAAACTAATGATCCTTAATCGGATCATAATAGACGAAAATGACCATTTTGATCCAAAATCAGTATCAAATATGACCATACCCTTTCCGGATAAAAACGATCCAATAATTCGGATGAAGACGTTTGATTTGAAAAGGGATCAAATATTTTTGTCAAATGATACTGAAACGGATCAAAATAATGATCCTTAATCGAATGTAAAACTTTAATTTTTGAAATTCAATTTTCAATAAATTAAGCATGGTTTGAAATTTTAAACAACTGGTTCACATACACCGTTAAAAAATTTTAAACAGCGTTTTTACTGTGTATTTATTATTATCATTAATTTAAATCGTAATCTGACATCGGATCCAAACTTTTAACAAAATGAAAACTTTTAAAACCTTGAAATCATGTAGATGTCTTTCAATTTATCCCCATAAACCCGATTTTTAACAAAGGTGTATCTATAATAATCCACAAACCTGCCTTCTGATTTGGTGGGTCGATTGTTTTTATGGCATCGCACATTGTGTTTCGTTCGTTTTCATTCGTTTTCTGCAGCCATGAGTAAGGGCCTTTCCACACGTGAATCTTGAATCATCATTGTATTGATGATTGCAATTCGTCTTGAGAATAATCGGACCTTTCACACGCTCACTCGAAAAGTGTGATTTGAATTCGAATTCCTGAGCGAAGGCGGTACGTGTCCTTGGTGACTTGTCAATCAAAGCACTGCATCGATACGATGAGTGCAGCATGACAATCGTATTATCTATGGAAGTGCCTGAAATGACACGTAGGCTCCGCACCTCAAGAGATGACATGTTCTTGAGGTCAAGCCGTTCACACGTAAAATCCGTACCGTAATTTGAGTGAAATTTAACTGGAATTCACCTATGGAGTAGAATTTTAATTCGTGATTGTGATTAGCGTTCGTGATTCTAGTTTGGTTTCACACGTGCTAAAAATTCGTCATTAGCCTTATTTTTCACTGGAATCATCATTCAAATTACGATTTTTTTTTTACCGTGTGAAAGGGCGGTAAGTTGGGAACAACTCAATTGTGAAAGATCCTGATATTTTCTTGTGAAAAAAAACAACACATTTTGAGTGGACTGACCGCCCTTTCACACGGAAAAAAAAAAATCGTAATTTGAATGATGATTCTAGTGAAAAATAAGGCTAATGACGATTTTTTAGCACGTGTGAAACCAAACTAGAATCACGAACGCTTATCACAATCACTAATTAAAAATTTTACTCCGGAGGTGAATTCCAGTTAAGTTTCACTCAAATTACGGTACGAATTTTCCGTGTGAAAGGTCCGATGATTCTAAAGATGAAATGCAATCATCATTACAATGATGATTCAAGATTCACGTGTGAAAAGGCCCTTAGATTATGTAAATGGGCAATTCCATAAAATAATAAACCTTTTTGTACGTGCGACCCCCATTCTTCTCAAGTTGCACTTCACTTCATAAACTGACCTAGTCATGGTCGTTTGAGAGCATTACAGACTGTCTAAAGAACAAAAAATCAGAGACAGAAAATTTCATGAAGGTCCCACGAATAGGGAATCGGACGTACATAATTTATGGAATTGCCCAAATGTAAAAGTATTGAAAATGTTAATGAATATATTAAATACATGTAGAAAGAATCCTATACTTTAAAATTGTTCAATACTGTCCCTTCTAAATCATGTCTACTGCCCTCTTTACAAATAAAATAAATTGTGTTTACGAGAGTTGTTTTTTTTTTCACGGATATATTAGGCCTAATCACAACCATGCCTACCGAGTTATCTCTGCCATCGCACGGTCTATTCGGTTTAATTACTTTCATAGACATGCAGCATGCAGTACCAGTCATAATTTCTTCAAGTTACTTGATTTGCCGCTATTTTTGTTGTTGTTCTTCTTCTTTGGTCAAGGAAACTTTCATTTTGCTTGACATTTTTGAGGGAAAGAAGGTTTCTCGTGGACAAAAAACGACGTCATTGTTGCAAAAAGAGTTATCTCTACAAAATATGACATACCCTACAAGCCCAATTTTTGTGAGGGTGATCGGTTGTGTTTGAGCTCTTTTAAGAACGTATTGAAACGCTATTGTGAAATTGAAAGAGTTCTCAGTCAAAAACATCACAATTTTGTTTTATCATTAGATAATAGTACGCATGTTACAGTTGTAAACATGTTCGCTTCGTGATTTTTCTGTAAACTGAATTGCTTTCGTGTTTGATTTTGAATAAAATCTTTCTATGAAAGAAAAAACCCACGACATTTGCCCCTGGCGACATTTTCTCCCGGCTTAATTTCGTCTAAGATGTTTGGTTAGAGTTAGAGTTGCAATATGGTGTTTTTATGTTAGGTTATAGGGTTAGGTTTAGGGTAGGATATATTGCTAAACCCAGGGTTAAAGTTAGTCATTCGATAAGTGTGCGAAGTTAAGAGCGGAGCAAATAACATGGAACCCAATTTTATCGCAACGCATTTGTCAAATATTTCTCACAAAAACATGACGGGCAAAAAATAATGATAAAAAAAATGATTTTTTTTTTTAATATCATCAAGGCTCCAATGGGACGGGCCCCAGTACATTCTCTTATTGGCGATTCATTCAAGAGTGTGTGCCAGTTCCCCCACCCCTGGACCCACCACTGATTGTTACTGTAACTTTTCTTAAATTATTCTTCACACATTTGATTTTAGTAAAGCAGGTTCGTGAAAGGACCGGTGACAAAGATGATAGTTCCATCAGATGGTATCTGAACTGGTTTAAAATGTTTGCTGTGAAAAAGGTTCATCAAGCTACGGTTATAAATGAAACATCGGGAGAAACATATCATCCCACGGTATTTGGTAAGTTTCTGTAATACCAAAACGTTGGAATATTCTTTGCAATGCAATTAAATTTATCTCCATTAAAATACAAATCGATATCAGCAAATAAGATATATTACGTATCAATAATAATTGGATTAACATTTAACTATTCTCATATACTGTAAACACGCCTACTTGCTTGATTAAATTCATCCTACTTAATTTCCACATAGTTAGGTATATGTTGTGAGTCGTCATTTGCATGCACAAAATAATAATGTACACATTACTTTAAAAAATAATATCTAATTCAAACCAGCGAACTTCAGTGATAACCTCCATCAGAGTCTAAGGTCATGCTGCCGGGAATGAAGACAAAGAGACAAACTTTTATCCGCAGACCTTTTTTTCGACATAATATTTGAAGCAGATGGTTACACAACATTTGCTCCTACGACATTTGCTCCGGTCTTAATATCTCCGAGGGCGTAGGGTTATAGAGTTAGGATTCTAGTAGAGTTTTTCGTTCAGAATAATGATAAGAGATGGATTAGGGGTTATAGTTTTGGAGGTTATACATTTTATGTTTGGCTTATAACGTACATATTTTACATCGGAGCAATTGTCGCCGGAGCAAATGTCATGGAACTGACCAGATGTAGGCCTACCATGTATTGATTTAATACCGTTTAGATAAACGTAACATGAAGACAATGCTTTGATGACTATTGCGTTACATATTTCTAGGATTCCTATTTCAAGGAATGGTAACCATATCCAATTATATGTTTTAATATCTATAAAGCATCACCTTTATCTGTTATCAAATATGAACATGTTGAGTAGATTAAATAAGTATAGTGCTCCCGGATTGACGTAAATCACACCGTTGTCACTCTCTGTGTATAGACTGTTACCCGTTATTGCCGAAACTCATTTTGATTGAACTTTCAAAATTATGACTCGAGAACAATAGTCAGGAATTTTACAACTATATTAATAACCATAATTATCATAATCTATTTCGTCATCACCGCCACCATCTTGTTCTTCTTTTTAGGTGACGGTTCGATCAGTACTGCCTACTCAATCGGCAACGCTTGGATCAAGGAAAACCCAAATGCCTCGGATCCTCCTTATACGAACGCGGAATTACTGCACGCCATTCAACCCAAAGCTAAAATCATCATCATTTTAAGAAATCCTACAGAAAGGTATGTCAGTCTGTCTTGTGATACTCCTTTCAATCAAATTCGTCTCACAATCCCCACCCCCTAGTTTCTCTCCCTTTCTGTACCCCTCCCCTATTGACAGGACCCTGTCCACGGATGATTATTCTATTGTTTAGGGTGCTGAGCATTGTCACAGCACCCCCAGTAACAATAGCTAATCCTACATGGCCAGGTCCATGCCTATTGATTTGCCTTAAATCTCCTTTTGTTTCTATCTGTATCTTCCTCTTATCTCTGTCAATAATCCTACTTACTAAGTAAGTCGATCAATCTGTATTAAATATGGTAATTTGAAGTTTAATTTCCTATATGCACTAACCTATCCGATTGTTTGGTTCATTTCGCTATTTCGTTGTAGAAAACTCTTAGTAGCAGTATAGTTTGTATCGGCATCGTCGTACATATATTATAGATAGATAGATAGATAGATAGATAGATAGATAGATAGATAGATAGATAGATAGATAGATAGATAGATAGATAGATAGATAGATAGATAGATAGATAGATAGATAGATAGATAGATAGATAGATAGATAGATAGATAGATGGATGGATGGATGGATGGACGGATGGATGGATGGATAGATAGATATATAGATAGACTTCAGCTCTTAAAGGACAAGTCCACCCCAAAACAAAGTTGATTTGAATAAAAAGAGAAAAATCCAACAAGCATAAACACTGAAAATTTAATCAAAATCAGATATAAAAAAGAAAGTTATGACATTTTTAAGTTTTGCTTAATTTCACAAACAGTCGTATGCACATCCTGATCGGTATGCAATGGGAAGACCGATGACGTCATCCACTCACTATTCATTTTGTATTTTATTAAACGAAATATGAAATATTTCAATTTTTCTCCACATTGTCAAGTGAAACAACAATTATTTCCTCCTTGAACATGTTGAATTAGCATTGTTTAATACTATATGTTTCAGTAAATCTGGTAATTATTGTAAAAACTGTACAAAATAAAATATTGTATAACTCAAACCATAAAAAGCAAAAGAAACAGTGAGTGAGGGAGACATCATCGACGGTCTTATTTGCATGTCACTGAATTGTGCACGTCACTGTTTGTGAAAAATAAGTAAAACTTTAAAATGTCACAATGTTCTTATTCTACATCCGATTTTTATGAAATTTTCAGCGTTATGCTAGTTTGATTTTTCCTCTATTTATTCAAATCAACATTTTTTCTGGGGTGTACTTGACCTTTAAATAGCAAACGTTATATTTGAAATATATCGTGATTTCCCTTTTCAGTATCAGTCAACACATAATACACACCACCATCTCCGTTTAAATTTGATAGGTTAATTGAGTAATTAACTAAAACTAGCTAGCATATCAATTTTTTTATGCATTTTAGCTTATTTAATTGTTTGTTTATCTGTCATCAATTCATCATGTAGCATTAGCTTCGGATTTAATTCCTACGCTGTTCGAATTTTGTTTTCCTGAAGCACGAACGATAATTAGCAAACCTTGTCATTCATTTTACTGAAATATGTAGGGGAAGGCGGGGTAAGTTGAGCATAGGGGCAAGTTGAGCCACTAGCCCCAGGCCAATAATGAATGAGTCAGACATTGTGGTGGTGTCATGTATTGATGACCCATTGCATAAACCCTAACCCCACCACATTGTTTTCAACTTTGAAACAAAAAATACTTTTTTAGAGGGAAAAATACAAATTTCAGGCAAAAATGTAAAAAAGGGTATGAAAAAGATAAGTGCTTTTTACCCACACAGGTCTTTACATATAATAAAGAAATACGAACAATATTGTTAGTCCAGGTATGGATCTTCGTTCTTGTCGTAGTCTTTTACATGATGGATCTATAAGAAATGTGTGGATGCGAAATTATCTCAAGTTCGGACTGGGATAAGTTGAGCCAACCAACATGGGGCTGGGCAAGTTGAGCCATGGCAATGTTTATGGTAATGTATAATATATATTAAAAGAACCTTAAAAGGCCATCGATATGCGGGCAGAAAGGAGCAAATTTACATGACTTTTCTTTTCTTTTTCGAGGATGTGAGTATTTATAGACAATTGGCAAGTGAAAAGACTTTAAATAAAAAAAGATTGACATGCTGGTTCTTCCCCCATTCATTTTGTACGTAGTTTTTGTGGCTCAACTTGCCCCTCAAGGTGGCTCAACTTACCCCACAGATGGGGCAAGTTGAGCCATTTGACATCACTTTTTTCAAAGGCGACAATGACATTCAGTGTCGGGGTAGGAAATTATACATAGGTGAAAAATATTTCAGAAGAATTAAATTTTAAGGCAAGATACTTATTTATACAAGATAATCAATCATATCAATTCTAACATGCAAAAGTCAAAAAGTGTCACAACTTACCCCGCCTTCCCCTACTGTTTATATTGGTCTGGAGCTTTTCGAATTTCTTCTAAACGCTCTTACAAATTCGACTATTTTTAAGAAAATGCGATCACTTCCATGAATTAAAAGTCATTGAATTGTTTTCAAAAAAAAATAATGAGTTAAAATTTCTCCGTCTTTCTATTCTGTAAAGTAATCCTCCTTGTAGTGAGTTCAAAGACCATTTGTCTTATTTTCCTTTCAATTTGCAAAATGTAAGCTTGATCAGTTAACCTTTTTAAATGTAAAGGATCAAACTGATGAAGAAGGGACATCCAATCCAGCGCTGAAAGAAACTAATATTTTAAGATGAATTTTGTCTTCAGGGGAAACGCCATCTTCGTGGTTTTAGTAATATACGCTGGCATTCCTATAGATTTCAGAAACAGATTTCTTCAAAAAATTATTTCTGATTATTATCAGGAAAAAATGAAAGATGATTTTTCTTCGAAACCCGGGAGCAACTTCGAATGATTTAAAAAGAAGGTTGTAAAAAAGCACAGAATAGAAATATGGAATCTAGTAAAAAATAACACATTGTCGTATTGACTTGAGTTGAGGGAGAGTGAAAATACTCTCATTCATTTCTTTCAATAATATATAGGCCTACTGTACATGTAACAACACTAGCATACATTTGAACATACATATACACATATAATAAAAAAAAAAACATTAAGATGAGATTTAAAAAAAATAGTGAAAGAAAAAAGCACCCCAAAAGCCTCAAAGGCTTGAAAAAGGGGAAAACCAAGAATAAAACATAAGAATGATTACAGAAAATGATTCACAAATAGAGCAGGGTACCGGAATGCGACGCCGCAACAGTAAATCTATAATTATCATACACCGTGAGAGCTGGAGACATGGGCAAAAAAGGTAAAAGACTCGAGTTTGATTGCGATGATCCGCGGGAATGTCGTCAATACTTTCTTTCGAACCAAAAACACTGGCGACAATCATGTTGTCAATTTTCTGTTGCCATATAGCCAATGTATATATATTTTTCATGTTTGACTATATGTAGGAACATTGAATTGGAAAATTTCTTGTTAAGATTTTGTCGAAGAGTCTGACACTAGATTGTATATGAAGGTGCTTTGGTTTCTCGAGTTGCGAGTGTCTGACTGCGAATGTACATTCAGATCGGGCTCCGAACACGCTTATTGTTGGTGTCAACTTCAAGTTGCGATCTTTTTTGGGTTCTTGAATATCAGAATTCTTGTTAACAGCACTGCTTAATTTGTACAAAGAGAAAAGTGGATTAAATTCGTCGTTACAGATCCCTGTAATTAGGCCTATCAGCTTTCAGGGACAAAAACCTACTCCCTGTACTGGTTACAGAGCCAGACTGACTTCAAACGTGTCGAAATATTGGGCTATATCGTTCCACCCATTGGCAAATCCTATACACTAAAAAATATTGGGTAAGTGTTTATCTAGCACGAGGGTAATTATGTGTCCAACCAATTTGGGGCAGTATGGGGCAGTGCGGGAAGCACATTGTCCAGTAAGGTTAAAAATAGGCAGCAATTAATTTGGAATGGGCAAAATTTTCATCACACTGGATAAATAAAAATGCCCAAAAGAAATGCCCAATGTTGGTTGGACACATAAGTACCCTCACGGAGCATTTTTACCCAATATTTAGAGTGTAGATAATTTTGCTTAATGCCATACTGCAGGCTGCAAAATAATATTTGTATAAATTATGTTTATAAACATATCTACAGAAGGCACTTGCCTCCAATGGTGAAAAATCCCATTCTCAAAGAGGGAGGAACGAGAATAAACATGGGTTTTAACATGGATAGCAAACATTTTTCTTTTAAGAAATTGCCTGCACTCTTAAAAATGTTGGGTAACATACTGTTCACACAACAATTGGTTAAAACTTTATCAAATTCGGGGTAGTTTTAAACCAATAATGTGTGCTTTGGGTGAAAACTACACAGTATTGGTTGAAAACTACCCGAAGTTGGATAGATTTTATAACTAATCGTTGTGTGGACAGTATGTTACCCAACATTTTAAGAGTGTGTCGTGATTGAAGCATAGAGGCCTATTACAAGAAGTTCGAATCCCATCGCTGGAGTAGATCCATTGGCATGTCGACTTTGTTTAATGTATGAACAAGTTGGGGCATTCTTCTCAAGATCAATAATAACCTTTTCAACATTGTCAACTACATACGCATAAGAAGGATGCGCATATTATGTTTAATCCATATAAATTTGCCATGAAACATATGTACCTAATCATTTTAATTTTTGTTTATTATTTTATGTTGCAGAGCAAGATCGTGGTACTACTACACCCACCCCTTAAATACTCCAGATGACTGGCATATGAACGCAATGACATCAATAGAATGCTATAACAGTTGTATGAAACAACACAACGAGAGATACTGCGCGTATGCATTTGGATGCGTAAGTTCAGTTAATATTGTAAGGTTTATAATGTATGACGATATTGCTAAGGCTACCAAAATATCAATTTTAGGTAATGAATTTGATTGGTTCCTATATATTTGAAATGCGTAAAGAAAGCAATGACGCATATTATCCAACTAATCATGTTCAGGACATATCGCCCGGGTGTAGCCGAGAAACAAGCGAGAAAGTATCTTTGTATTATTTTATTTATTTATTTCATTTTTTGGGGGGACGTCGAAATTATCATTGTTTCAAACTTTTCTCACTTTAAGAATATCATAACTTTCGCTTATTCTTCACAAAAAGTTATATGCACAACTCAGTGGTATGCAAATTAGAGAGTCAATGGTGCCCCTCATTTTGTTGTTTTTGTTGTTTGTTTGAATAAAATATCATACGATATTTAATTTTTTACAGATTTGACAATAACGACCAAATTGAGTGAATCACAAAATGTTAAAACAAAGGTAATTTCACATTTTCAGAGAGGAATGAATCTTTGTTTCACATGACAATGTATAAAAAATTATAATATTTCTTCATAGGCAGATCCAACGTGGCCCGACCTCCCCCCCCCCCCCATTGGCGGAGCAAAAAAAGCAAAAAAAGGGGGAGGGGGAAACAGGGGGTAAAAAAATAGGAGAAAAGGAAAAAAAAAGAGGAGGAAGGCGATTGAATAAAATAAGATGAGGGGAAGTCTTAAAAAGTAAGAAAATCTTTCATGTCACTATATAAAATTTTCGCTAGCTCTTCACGCTCGCATTGCCTCACCGATGATACATATCTTGATTAATAGGCTGATATAGAGCTTTAAAAATATCATATTTGAAGTCAATATACTAAATATATTGCATCGTACATCAAGCTTTCATTATTTGTTTGATTTACAAATTAATATTAAAAATGTCCACTTTATGGTCTGAATATCAACATTTTCAGCTCGCGCTGCGCGCTCGCAATATTTGATTTAATTGTTGAGTACCTATTTTCTCTTCGTGTATTCCACAAAGTTAAAAAAAAAACCCTGTCGGGTCTAATTGTCAAATTTTGACTGAGTTACAGTATGTACACCTGTATAATGATACTATAACAAACTTCTTTTCATGACAGTTTATCAATTAAAATTTTCGGCTCGTGATTTGCGCTCGCATCGATTGTTAAAATATATTTACCCATGCATCCATTTTGTAATTAAAAAAGTGCTTAAAATGTCAATTTTTCAGGCCTTGATATTTACATATTTTGCGCTCTCATTAGGTTTATTAGATTAATTAATAAGATAACATTTTTATGAATTCCTATATGTGTCCCTTTGTCAGAATGGAATATCGACAAGTTTCATCTCGCGGTTACATGCTTAGAAAGAGGAATAGGAAGATAGTCATAATTTTCATATAATGACGAAAGTTCTTAGAGTGACCCGGTCCTAGGTCAAAATAATAGGCCTAATTAAAAAATATCAGCTCGAGCTTCGCGCTCACATCATTTATTACGTGCAATTCATATCAACTTCGCAATTTTCCTACACAGTGCTTGAAATAGAGCTTGAATGGACCCTTTTCAGATCGGAATATCAAATATTTTCAACTCGCGCTTCGTGCTCGCATTCATCTTCATTAAAAAAATGTATTTACAATGCCAAAAATCTAGGTCTAAATATAAAACACGAGCACGCATGTTTATTGAGATACGCAGCTTGTTCTTGTTTTTCAAAACGTGCATAAATTATCCAGTTTCAGATCAGAATATCAAACATTTTCTACTCGCGCTTCGCACTCGCAATTTGTATGTAGGAAGATACCGAATTGCCCAGTTTTCATGAATAGTGTCCTGTTTTAGGTCTAAATCTAAACAGCATTTCAGTTGAGAATTGCCCCTCTCTGTTCCCCTTGGAAGACGGTGCTCTTTCAGAAGCATTGTAGCGCATTCTGCTTCGGGCTCTATGACCTCTTCTTTCCGCCTTTACACTCTGCCTGTGGCTCCACGCCTCAATCCCTAATGCTTCCCCTTTGCCCCTTCCTGTCATTCTTTCATTGTACATTCTACTTACCTAAGGCTTACTTACCACCAGAAAATGTTACCATTAATTCCTCAGTCACATTTGCTCTACGGCGGCTTACAGCGAGTCGAAAACAGCCGTTTTAACATTTTTTGTAATAGTATAGGTGGTTTGAATAAAAATGAATAAAACGACTGTTTCGACTCGCCGTATATACGGCCGCCGGAGAGCAAATCTGACTGAGGTATATTGCCGTTAAAGCTACGCACGATTTCACGAACGACTCTTTCTGGGAACCGCTCATTTTTCCTGACATTCTAAGAAAGTATTATAGTTCTTCCTAAAAGTCTAGTTGAAATTATGCCACAACAAATATTTCGGCATTAGTCATTATATTTGGCCAATGTGATTTAAACGAGATGAGAAATCAACAAGGATTACCATGGTCTCTTTCACCTTTCGACTTAAGTCATCTTTGCATACATAATACCTCTATTCTTAACCCGACTTGTATTACAAAATAATCAAATGAGTCATAATATGATTCGAGGGTAATTGTCAATATACCGAGATCGGCTTTATTGATTTTTTTTCTAACTGTATTTCAAATTGATTCAACTATTTTAACTGTATTGTTTGGTGATGTGAATATAATTTGAATTGTAGCAATTTATAAAGTTATGAGTTTGGTAGAAATTTCAAGAAAGTATTTCAACGAAAAACCCCCAACAAAAATTTCTAATGACTAAAGTAGTCATGGCTATGATAATTGGTCGTTCAGTTGAAATAATATAGGAGGAATGTTTAAAGAAAAAAACATTTGACAAGATTTCCTAAAATTTTTAACACCTTTTGATCTCGTTTCCGCTTACCTGTACTTCTTTTCGCACCTGAGTTTGTACTCGTTTGATACCAGCATATTTTCTTATTGACAATTCTTGTTGTCGCGTCCCCATTCCTTACATCCTTCATTCTAGCACGCTGAAACCTGACACCATTGAAAAATAGAAGAAACCCCCAAAGGCTGCCAACTCACAATGAGGAATGGAGAAAAAAAAATGAAGTACAGTAATAACAAACGGAACAAACATAGATCTGATCAAAACATGAAATAGTACATTTTGAGGCGTTGCGTGTTTTGACACTCCAATCGCTGCAGGCCTATAGCGTTGGGTTTGTTCACCAATAAAACGGAAGTGGAAGTGTCTTTATGTTCTTGGTGTATTGGGGAGTTGAAATCTCAATCCACTTGGTAGATTTCAATCTGAAATTTCGCCTTGTGACACACTTGATGGTTAGAATCTGATATTAACTCATCAATCCGATCGCCAACTTACATTTTTTTTCATTTGCTTTTTTAGAGGTATTCATAAAAATCATCTATTTTATCATTATCACTTTTGTATATATATATATATATATATATATATATATATATGTATATATATAAATGTGTGAAATTATACATGTACAGCAGCTTTGGCAACTCTTTTATTTAAATATTTTGTGAAAGAAATGCATATATATATATATATATATATATATATATATATATATATATATATATATATATATACATATATATATATATATAATACACACACATATATATATGTTTTTTTTTAATTTATTTATTCATTTAATATTTTTTTTCTCATTTCATGTTTTGTGGGGGTAGGGGTGCTGGGGGCTTATCGGGTGTAATGCAGGAAACTAGCGGAAGCAGTTATCCCCAGCAAATTTGTCTTAAACCTGTTATTCGAATAAGTCGGTGTACTCAACTGATTGGCAACACGTCTCAGCTTCATTAATTCTAGCCTTGCAGCATTCTAAACGCTCCAGCTCACCTGTTATCGGTTAAAACTCAGAGAAAAGGGGAAATCACAACCCTGTGTGATCAATCACTACATCCCCCTTTCGTACCCCCCTCCCCTCTCAATTTCTCTCTCTCTCTCTCTTACTCTAATGTTGATTTGGGTTTAAAAAGAACACAAAAACATTAACCACGATAAGAAGCCCACATCACTACTCTCCATTGCTTTCTTTCTCTCTTGTTTGCAGGAGTTTCTGTATTAATTGTTAAGTCAAAATACATTTACAATTAACAATCGTAATATGACAATAAAATACAATGCAATTTGACTAATTTTATTAACAGAGGGGCAATATAAAAATTCAGACATAAATACAATATGTAAGCACACGATAACGTCATGACAAAACGCAGCGGCAAACTAGCATGAGAAACACTTGAGTAACAATAGCCAAATGCTCATTCTCTCCATCTCTTCCCCCCTCTCTTTTTCTCTCTGATGTTGATTACGTTTTTAAATTACCGATGAAAATAACAATAATGAGGTCCTGAACACTACTCTCTAGCTTATTTTCTGTTACAGTGCTTGCTCCCCTTCTGTCTCATCCTCTCCCTTTATAATCTATTCCCCTTCACTCTTAAAAATATATAAAGGGCAAGGATTCAGCATGTTCAAAGTGTAAACCGATTTTATATTTTTTTAATAGTGGTAAATCCTTGTCCCCTTATCTGATGTTCAGTCTTTTTAGTTCGTGTGTGTATCTGTCTGTTGGTCTCTGCCCGTTCCATTCCCTCTCTCTCCATCCCCCCTCTCTCTCTTTGCTAAGCCTATATGAAAAAAAGTGAAAAAAGAGGATGTATTTTTCATAATCACTCAAATGTATTTCAATCAATGTTTTTATATATTTGTTCAAAGACAGTTACTTATAAAAAAATATTTTTAATCAAGAATATT
Source organism: Lytechinus pictus (assembly GCF_037042905.1). Taxonomy (NCBI): domain Eukaryota; kingdom Metazoa; phylum Echinodermata; class Echinoidea; order Temnopleuroida; family Toxopneustidae; genus Lytechinus; species Lytechinus pictus. The sequence goes on from NC_087249.1 coordinate 32,958,134, forward strand.
TAGATATAATTTACAGTTATTATTGAATCCCTTCCAGCATAATTCTACATTTCAGAGATTTTGGTGCATTTATACTTTTATCATTCTTATACAGCCTTACACGCCGTTTCAAGGTATCAACGTAGGACTGTATCATATATTCCTTTATGACTGGATCAATGCTTATACCCGCGAGGGGGTTTTGGTCCTACGACTCGAGGATTGGCATAAGGACCAGGTCTCAGTTTACAGGACTATCTTACAGTTTCTAGAGCTTAGTAAGTTTTTGTGTATTTGAAATGATTCGGGAAATGAAAGAGTTACAATGAGTGGGCATTGTCACAGTATGCGCAAGAAGAATTAATATCTTTACATTTTTGGGGTTCATTTATACATTTCACTGCATTCTTTTATGGCGCTGTCACATTTCCCAAACGGCGGCCGCACAGCGAGTCGAAAACAGCCGTTTAAACATTTTTTTTGTACCAGCTGCATACAGGTGGTTTGAATAAGAATGAATAAAACGGCTGTTTGTGACTGCGCCATTATTATCAGATTATTCAATAGGAAGAGGGGCAAGGAAATACGGAAATTTATAGATTGATGGTTGATAACTAATTGATTCTATTATAATTATATTTATTATTATAATCATTATTATTATTATTATGTTGTTGTTATTTCATTGTAATAATCATCATCATCATTGTTATTGTTGTCACCTATGCATTCATTATCTTTTCCTTTTTCCTGCAAGAACAAGAGAAAAACTTATTTTGTTTCTGACAAGAAAAAAATGTAGATATGATTTGATAAGAAATACTTAATCTACGGAAGGAAGATTGTCAGAAAGAATATCTGATCATATACATGTACGTATCACTATGTATAACAGCATTTGTTATAGTTATGGAGCTAGATAGCAAAATGTAGCATCATCAATATGAACAGAAGTGTCGATAGCTTGATAAGGTAATTCATTTTATTTCCTTCACTTTCAGGACCCCTTACAGCTCTAGAGGAAGCAAAGATTTTAGGAAACGGATGGTTCCGAGTCAGCAACAAAGAGGCACAATCAGAAACGAAAAAGGCTTTGGACGATTTCTACCGCCCTCATAACAAAAAGCTGGCCGACTTATTACAAAATGATATCTATCGGTACCCATAATATAACTCATGATTGATCTGTTAGTGATATCTTCGATCAATCACTATGGAGCGAATGTTAATTTGTTTTCAAATTTTCCGAAAGAAGTTGATTTATAAAACTTATTTTAATGAACATTACATATTAAGGAATGAACCCATGGTTAGGATTTAGATCTATACTAAAAAAGCAGCATTTCTTAAGATATTTAAGATACAACAAACTAGGTGGCATTTCGTGAAACAAATAGTCGACAATTTTAACTGAAATCTATTATGCTACTTAAATCAATGCATCTGATTTGCTCAGGACAAGTGAGGAAGCGAAATTCGCTGTTCATTTTATTTCATGAAACACACCCCAGTACTTTCGAAAAGTAAATTTGTGACGTCACTCGTTCGGACGATTGTTTGGACGTTTACTCGTAATTAAGGGAGTAACACATAATGTATCCCTCCATTAGTCTTCTATGTACGGAGCCCGCCAGGTGACATGAAGGAGAAAAAATTCTCCGGACATTATTTCGTTCCCTCGAAATACTATCTCGTTCCCACGCAATAGTATTTCGTTCCCACGAAATAATATTTCGTTCCCACGAAATACTATTTCGTTCCCACGCAATACTATTTCGTTCCCACGAAATACTATTTCGTTCCCTCGAAATACGATTTCGTTCCCTCGAAATACTATTTCGTTCCCACGCAATATTATTTCGTTCCCACGAAATACTATTTCGTTCCCACGCAATATTATTTCGTTCCCACGCAATATTATTTCGTTCCCACGCAATATTATTTCGTTCCCACGAAATATTATTTCGTTCCGACGAAATATTATTGCGTGGGAAGGAAATAGTATTTCGAGGGAACGAAATAATGTCCGGATAATTTTTTCTCCTTTATGTCACCTGGCGGGCTCCGTATCCATGCCTATAATGTAGAGCGAGGTGTATTACCGCTTGATATCAACTTAGACTGTATTAATCCGTTATTCGTGCGTGCACACTACGAAAAATATGCCGGCTAAACGCTACAATAGCCTTACAGTTATGGGTGTATGATTGTTATTGTATACCCCTCGTGAAAACGGTAAAAATATGCACCTTTTTTATATTGCTTGCACCTATATTATTTTGTACCTTAAATGGTGCAAGATTAAGGGTGCGTAAAGTTTGCTTTCAAATTATGTTGAACATTTTTACATTCCCTAAAGGGTAAGACTCTCCACCCTTCAGGGTGTAAAACTCTAATTAATTGCATCCCGATGTCGCAAAGAGCATCTATATAAGGGTGAAGAATTGCACTCCAAAAGAAGCTTCCGGTATGATTTGGTAATTGAAGGGTGCAAATCGATCCCCTTTTCTTCATCATGTTATTGTGTGTACAACGAGTGAAATTAATCGTATAATGTATCTGCGCAATAATCTTTTTTTTTTCAAAAGGGATTTTTTAAGGCGATCAATTTCCATTTTCAAATGTAAAGTATTTAATTAATGTACTAAAAATCAAGAAACCAAATTACACATTTATGTCAAAATTGCAATATATATGAAAGCTACATTGAGTGAGGAAAACAACTTTTCTTGTGTAATTAGAGACAATGTAGACATAAATATATATATATATATCAAAACAGTTGTGTGCTCAAACGTTAGTGAACTCCACCATAAAATGCACTCATTCATGCTAAGTGTTGAATGTAGATAACAAGTCTACAACGGTCGGCAAACCTAAAGAAAAAAAATTATTGAATGTAATATTTTATCACCTGACTTCACAATCAGATATCTAAAACATGGCAGAACTTGAACACTTTAAATATGTTCATTTTCTGGTGGGGTTCAGTAACTTTTAGAACCATTATAGATGGATGAATGGTTAGATAGGTAGGTAGATAGGTAGATAGATAGATAGATAATTAGATATATAGATATATTATATAGATAGATAGATAGTCCCCACAAAAACGTGCTGAGAGAATTATTTTAATTATTTATACAAAATAAATAACGTATTTTATTAACCATGCTTCTTTAAAGACGTCTCCTTTTTATTTATTCTTCTCTTGGTATTGGTTTGGTTTTCCTATAATGAGAATATCAATTCAGTCCAAGCAAACATGTTATTGCTACATGTGCGTATTTCCAAAGGTAAGTAACAACATTAATGCTGAAACAAGACATAATAATGGTCTTTGATTTACATCAATTCTTCTTGCACTTATCCTTTCCATATCCCCAGGCAATCAAGTTTAAATCTAAAGCCGTCCATTATTCACCCTCTATCCCGTTCCATCCCTGCCATGTAGCTCTTTATTCCTCAGGCTATATTGTGATTGGTTCAAAGGGAAAAGCTTTCAACGTTATTGTACAGACTTTTAGGGAGGTTTTTTATCTGAGAAGTTCAAACCGAAGTCATGCACATATCTACATCTTTCCGCAATAGTTACAATGGTTTCCCAGTAGATAAAAACATAATTTTAGAGGTCTTACCACTAAAAAAATTTGAGTTGAAATAAACGAATTGTGTTCGCGATGCATAGAGGGATCAAGAACATAGAAAATGTATTGTAAATGCCCTACTCGAACAACCGTCAACCGAGAAGCCTTTGATGAAAGTTGGTAAATCAAAACGACAGTTTCGTTCTTGACTCTTGACAAACGACATATTTGCATTTTTTTCTCGTCAGCTCCGAAACTTGGGACGAACTGCTGTTCCGGTTCATCAATTTTCGACAAAGACATCCCAGCTGTTCTTTGTCATATGTTGACGGGCATTTTCAATACATTTACTGTGTTCTTGAATGCTCTGTACTTCGCGAAGAGGAAACTTTACGTCAGGAAAAATAAACTGCAAATGATTGATGATTATAGAGGTATGACACGAATTACAGAAGTACAATCTTAAAACTGAACATTAAACGACGCATCTCCTTTAACACAGAAAGAAATTTCCATAAAGCCATGGCAGCCAAAAATCTTTATAAAGTAATCTGATCAATATACCTTTTTCTATAATCAAAACTACTCCACCACCGCGAAGTAAGTTATTTCAATTAAAGAAACCCTACCTTAGATAAAGCCTCTTAGACTCTTCTGATTAAGTGTATCCCTTGTAAGAGTTATATAGAGTTTGAGAGTTCCCTGATTACGAAAGAAGACGAAATTCCCAGGGGTTTTCCATTTCTTATTAACTTTTAACCTGTCCCTATATGCACTATTATACGTAGGACTTCACTGATCCACCCTTTTTAAAAACGCTATTTGCATTTATTTTGTAATGTTACATTTATTGTTCTTTTCCTGAAGTTTGTAATTTTTTCAGTTAAGCTTTTTCATTATTGTACGGTGATTACGATCTTAATTTTCTATTCATCTCCGGACTAATCCACGTGATCCTCATCAACCATTGGTTTTTAATCTTTAGGATTCCTTAATCTCCAATTTCCATCTCTTTAACTCTCATAATCTCCATTCTGTTCTCATCATCCGCATTTCGTTCGGAATAATTGAAACTGCCCTGGAATTAGAGGAATGCGGTAAGCCAATTTTAAAGCAGTTCTTAATATTCGAAACGTTCTTGTTCTTTCAAGGAACCCACGTCCATCTCCCCCTTTCCTCCCCTTCTCTTTCTCTCATTTCAACTCTGATCTAAAAATTTTCATTTTATAAGGCTGATATTCAGCGATACTAATTTTAAAGTGTCTTTAAAAAAAAAAAGACTTTATACATAACCTCCTTGTCTACTGTGCATGTGTTCTCTCACGTGGTCGAATCATATTTCGTCTACAACCAGTTCGTCTACCAGCCATTTGGTCTAACTGCCATTTACCAGTATTTATTATTCTGTCTAATTTCCAATTAGGCTATACCCATTTCGTCTAATATCCACTTGGTCTAACACAACTTAGTGTACATGATTAAATGAGCTGTTTATGAATAACATTTTCATTCATTTTCAAGTGCAAAATAGTAATTAAAGACAAACGTGGAAATTAGACATCTTGGGCATTAGACAGAGCAATTATAGATCAGGTGAGTATAAGGCCACGTGATAGTTGGACCAAACTGTAATTCGACCACTTACTATAGCAGGTCAAGCAGATACAAACAAATCCAAAAAGAGTGACCAAGGAGAACACGGGATGGGCAATGGGGGGGGGGGGGGGTAGGGTGGAAGGTGGAGGTGGCGGTGCTGGACTCGATACACTAGACTCGATCACATGATGCAGTAATCTTCATTATCGTCATTAATAAAGAAAAATACGGAACGGGTATGTAAAAAAAGAAATATGTATCGAAAAATATAAAAACTAAAAAAGATTTCTATATACGCATAAAGATACTTATTGATGATAATAGAGCAATCGGAGGAATCCCAAACCAAACTAAAACAACCTTGGCTTGAGAGTTTGTGTGGGTTAATATCGTGTGTGTTGGAGGGGATGAGTGGGTGAGAGTGAGACCGTATGTGCGTGTGTGTGGTTATTTGTAAGTGAAGAGAAAAAGGGGGAGGGAGAAGCAGACATTGATTGACCCGCTTTAACAACCCCAGTGCTCTCGGGTAAATACCCCAAATCGCTGAGGTCAGTTCGTTTTCAATATCTAAGATACCGGGGTGTGGCATTTTATAAATTGACACCATTTCTTATAATATTCAGTAATTCATTATCTTTCCTTCCTCTCTGAATCTGTCTTTCTGTCTCATAGGAGGCCATATATGCTTCGATCTAACATTGGCACGATTGTTGAAAAAAAAGGTCAATACTAATCAAAATGACGTTGGGTAAAGATAGTCTACCCAATATTATTATTTATTTTTATTTATTACTATTTTTTTTCAGGGGGGAATATTGTACATGACTTGTATTTGATGTTGGCTTAAAGGTGGTCAAAAATTGACCAACAAAATCAAGTGCATGAAGGGCGGATATACGTTTTGCTTTTCTTGTTTCATGATATTATTTGCTTTGCGGTAACTTGTGTACAGATAATGTAATATGCTGGACTTCTGTTAAAAAAAAAATATGTAGAAGCGTTTCCACTCAAGCGTTAAAGCCCCCTTCAAACTTACACAAGAAGGTTTGAGATAAATCAAATACTATAACTAATTAAAAAAATATGAAACTTCAGACCAGAATGTGAAATTAATAAATGATACTGTTCTATGAAACATAAAAATCTCGTATATACCTTATTTTCAGGACAGCAACTTTGAACCACATGTATATTGCATAGCACGGTTTGCTGCCGTGACTGTCTAACGATTTTCGAATTGTAGGTTGACTGCACTTATCGGTGTTCTAATTCTTTTGCACTATGAAATGACCATTCTCACCTTCTCGTTTACAGGTAGATGGTGAAGTGATGACCATCATCTTCATGCGTGTCAATCATAATCATCACAACATGTACCTATTCGGGCAATATAAGGACTTTCGATTGCTTGTGTTTTAACGGGATGTAGAGTGTATGTTGGTTGAGGACATGTAAGCCAATAAAATCAATTTACTCTGATGCATTCAGCTTGAAAGTGGCATATTGCACATTTTTCAATAATTCTATCGGCAAAGTTATTTTGTGCTTTAAAGATTAAAAATGAAATACCTCAAATCAAAACTTCAAACTATCGTTATTGCTTGTGTGGTAAATCCAACCCTGAACCAGGAGATCGCCTTGAGCATAATAAATGCGTGTACCTTATCAGCTTCATTATCATTATCATTTTTATTATAAAATGTCTAAATAAAAAATCTTTTACTCATAAATATTGTGTTTTCGAGGAAATTTATGATTTATTGTTACTTTCTTCGATGCGCTCTTCGAAATCGTTATTTATGAATATAACATAGAGCATTCTATCTCCACACATGGGCAAAGTGACTCAATCTGATGTTTCATCAATTTTAGATAATTATTACAATAAAAAGACAACTGAGACTAAGTTTATGTTCTTCATTATTATATACTTTCTTTGTCCCGTATTCGGAACCATTTAAGTTTATTCAAAGAAGTCGAAAATGTTATTAACAGTCTTTTAGAAGAGGTTTTGGTTTCTACAATTAATCCTTAAAGGTTCTTTATACAACTTGTGTCACGTAGGTTGTTCCTGTTGGTGTGAAGTACACTGTACAAAAATGACAGGGTTCTTCACACCATCAAGAACAACGTAAGTTGTAAAAGAAGCTTAAAATTTTCTTTGTAGAACAACAAACGATTCTAAATGGCTGTTTAGAACCATTTTCTGCTTCTTCAAGAATAGAATAGGTTGCAAATACCGGACAAAGAAAGGATCTATTTAGCACTTTTTTAATCTAAGAGCATGAAGAGTGTATGGTACATGAACATCTGCTTATATACTCATACACAGACAACCCACATACAAGCTATCCTACTTATTTGAACAGGAATTTAATTTATATTCATACTGTTTCCCACACTTGTATTCTCCGATACCCAATACTCCGAGGCAATTTTAACAGTCTCAGATACACACTGTTTTAACATGACCATATCTCTTAACATCAGGGCTATTAAAAAAAAAAAATTTTTAGGGACGTGGCTTGATTTAAACTAGGCCATCAGACGATCATCTTTAGTTATCATATTCCCAGCTGTAATAGCCGTAATGATAACCAAAATCAATAAGAGGGCCTTGTTTGGTAATATTTACATCACCCTTACCCTATCGTCAGTATGCTACTGAGCTTCAGGGAGGCCTTGAGAAAGAGGTAAGTGTATAATTAGGCCAACCAATCAGGCCTGCGATCAGGGAACTCCCGCCGAAATACTTCAAACGCAGAAATGGACTTGAATGGCGTACTGTGAGTTTTTTTTTTTGGGGGGGGGGAGGAGAGGGTGTTGCTCCTATAAATTTTGTAATCATGTGCTCAAAGCAGGAAACATTGAAGGTCTAAAACACCTTTGGCGAATAAAAAGATGTCAAATAATCCGATGAAACAAAGGATGAAGTATTCAGAGATCATGATCACAACGATAGTCCTGCATGGGAGTTTAGTTAACAGTATATACAAAATTCAAATATTTTTCTCGCACGCTCGCTGCACTTACTCGTATTATGTATATTAAAGATGATCTCAGGCAATGTCTATTCTTAGTGACGTGTCTGCCTCTCGATAACATTTACAGAAAACAAACATCATGAAATAATTTTTTTTTCGCATTTTTTAAAAGAAATCTAAGAATCTCAAGAATGTTCTTTTATCGGTGGTAAATATAAGATCATATCTTTTAATTTTATATGATAGTGTTTCCCTTGCTCATCTTATTGGAAATTGGTATTACCCCTCCCTCTCCGCCCCTCAACAAAAAATAATTCCTCTAGCGCTTTGTCTGCATGTGGCTCTAGAGCAATAAATAAACTAAGAATTAGAATTTGTTTGTAAAGGCTGAGCTAGATGTAAACTTATACGGTACGTATCAAAAAAAAAATTACACTTTGAAAAAGCCCTGGGAATTGTAAAATATACAATATGAGGGTAATTTTTTCACATATAATCTTGGGTTTGGGTCTCACCTATCCAATGAAAGTAAAACTTTTGACAGAATGTTACCCTTGAGTGACCACTGTCCATTTTTGTAAAGCTCGCAGAAATTGTTTGCGCAGAAATGCTCGTTTTCATGCTGTGTCAAGGGGAAAGGGCGAAATCAAACTTACCCTGTGAAACATTTTTTATACATTTCCCTTGCACTTTTAGTCAATTGAAATAAAACGGATACATTTAAGCATTTTGTAACAATTTTGCCACCCAAATTGAAATTTCAACACTTAGTAAGCACAATCTTTACTCTTTTTGTGCCAGCTGGATCTGAGGACATAACTAAATGTGAACAAAAGTTTATATCAGACATCTCCAGCATTTTTCACTAAGTTTTTATCATTCAAAGTGGGTTTACATTTTATTTTTCATTTAATACTTGTTTCTGCACACTTTTTCCAAGCTTGACAATGATTAACAAAAAGAAAATCAAGCCTAAGCCATTTCATGTAAATCACATCTCAGTGTAAAGAAAATATCGTCACGATGGCCTCGGTTTGTGGGGGAGTGGGGTGGGGCGCAATGCACTCTTCGAAGTGTTTTGGACAAGGGAACAAGTTAAAAAGGGTAAAAGATATCTTCAGATCAATTTTACAAGCTAAATTCAACGTGTTTTTCATGATTAAGATCTACTTTTATTCGCATAACTATTTCAAAGTTCTGCGCAAATAATTTTCACTAACTTTTCAAAAGTAAGTGGTGCTCACTTAAGCGGAAATATTTTTCGACAGTTATATCGTCATTTGCTTAAATGGATCTGTACCAATGTTGAAATGTGGAAAAATCCTCAGAATATTACAAATGTATAACTTTACAGGATTTTTTCTAAGTGTAAACTTTTTTTGATACACACTGTATAAGTTTTGAACTAGGAATCCCCTTCACAAGAACTAAAATTACAAAAGTGCCCTGTATCACCCCTCCAAAAAATATGTTATCATGGTTATCAAGTCTACTCCGGGAGTATATGAACTTGTATTTTTTTTTACTGGAATGCAATTTCGTTTTGAAAAGTATTTCAGAGAACTGACTTTGCTTTCTTAAAGATTCCAACCTTGGAAATGAAATGATTTTTTTGAAAGAAGAAAAATAAGGATTGGACTATAGACAAAATTATCATTGCTGATTTAAAAAAAAATAGATCATTAAGACCATGTTAATCTCTTTCTTTTTGTCCGATTTTCTATCAAAAAATCTTCAACTTTCGTATATGCTTTTATGATTTTCCCTCCTTTTTATTAAAGCTCTTCCATTGGTTTGGGTTTCCCTCTAAAATAATCAAACCAGCTGACGGAGTTGGGCGAGGAAGTTACGCATGGTTGTTCAATATTGTTCTGGCAGGTTCCTATCCATTTATTAATTTCACAGAGGATGTTGTTTTTCTCATCTAAATCTGGAGGATTTCATTACAACTATTACAGCTTGCTGATGAACCAATCAAATGAATCTAGTTTATCCAATGTAAGCTGATGCAAAACATAATCCCTCTCTCGCTTTAAAAAACGACATTACTAACTCAATTGCTGTATCTCGTCCAGCTAGAATAACTCACTTCATGGAGCGATCTGATATCAAACTTGTTGCCATGTTGTTTTGAACCAGTTATATAATTGGAAAATAATTATTGCTTTGGTATGACTTTCCTCCACAATCAATATTGAACTGTCTCGCATATTTCTTTTTGTTAATTTAATTTTCTGTTCTTTTTTTTATTTCAATTTAAACCTTTCCAATAAATAGGTTTAAAATTTTATCCAAATGGCGGAATGAGACATTGTCTATTTTCGTTTTGGGGGCACATTGTTGTTTTGGCTCGGTGTAAAAATGACAGAGGTAAAAATGGTAAAGGTAAAAATGGCAGGGGTAAAAATGGCAGAGGTAAAAATGGCAGAGGTAAAAATGGCAGAGGTAAAAATGGCAAAGGTAAAAATGGCAGAGGAATAAATAGCAGCGGTAATAATGGCAGAGGTAATACTGGCAGAGGTAAAAATGATAACACTTGAGTTGGTATTTCTTATTTTTTCCTGGACTTACATGCACGACCTTCTCATGTCAAATCGCTCTTCTAATATTCAAATTTGAAGAACACTTTGATTCATAACTATTGTACTTAATTCATTAAAGGGGAAATTCACACTGACATAGAGTTTATTAAAATGATATTGGTGAGGGATTTAGGGAATCAAAGATTTAAAAAGCTACTAAAACTTTACGTTAATGGGGACGTCATTTGCGAGCAGTTTTTCCCATATTTGGTGTAATTAAAAATATAAATGAAATGTCATTTTCTAAAAGAAATGAAAATGGTTTTAATTGTACCTTAACTGTAACATACAAATAATGTCCCATCCGCTCCTGAAAGATTTTTTTTATTAGCAATCATGAACCACTGATTAAAAAAGAAATGAAAAGTAGACATTTTAGTGCATAAAATACGGGGCAGTTACTAGTATATGACGTCACAGATCAAAATCTCAAACTTCTAATAACTTTCATACTCTTTGACGGGTTTTCCGCAAACCTTCACCAATATATTTTTTTCTGCTATTTTCACAGCAAACCATTTGTCAGGGTGAATTTTCCCTTCAAAACAGGTCGATAGCATGGTACCTAAGAAACACCTATAAATCTAAATCCATGATTGGCTACACTGACACATGTCGAAATTCATGTGGTAACCGTTACCATAGAAACTAGTTAAGGAACCTGATATCCACTTGGACTAGCTGCAATGAGGTATTACGCTGAAAAAATGAACACTATTTGCTATTATTATATCATTTACATTTAACTACATGTATATACGTATCATATCAATATCTATTCGGATCCATTTTGATGTTGAAATATGAAAAAATACTTTTATTACAGAACGTTTTGTTGTTTTTCTGTTATCCAAGTTGCAAGTGGTTCAAAGAAATCCAGAACTCGTCTATTTCAATGTGTTTATGGTAGCGCACATTAGTGTATACTGTTTACATTTCAATTCGTTTGGTATGTATGTGATGAAGTCCACTATACGAACTGACCAAGATATATCCTTTCATAACTCACTAATTGAAATCATTTTGCCATGCAAATGTTTGAGTTTAATCATATCAACGATAAAGTATAGACCTAAAATGATGAAAAAAAATCAAAATAATATCTCATCAGTTCATAATACTCATTTTGTCGATAGGAGTCCATTCAAGGTCAATAATTATGACTGATATTAACTATAAAGCCTCTATCTTTTCCTTGCTGATCTAGTATGTCATGATCTTTAGCTCTGTCATTTTTGCCTCAGCCATTATTACCTCTGCCATTTTTACCTCTGCCATTTTTACTTCTGCCACTATTACCTCTGCAATTTTTACCTCTGCCATTTTTACCTTTGCCATTTTAACCTCTGCCATTTTTACCCGGCACCGTTGTTTTAAGGCCAGAAAAAAACAATCGAAGCAATAATCATTACGTTAATGCACTTATCTTCATTACCAAGCCCCTCGCAGAGGATGTTTACCCGTCTGTCCTCTGGATGATAAGATAGAAAATAAGAACATTGCCTTGAAATCACATTCACACATCCACAAATTGAAATCTGTGTATATAAAATATGATTGTATTCATTGCAAGGAGACAACACTGTTAATCAAGTTAATTTTCTCTAAAATGCCCGTATTCATTATTTATCAAAAACTTCCTCAACCTTGTCAATTTGAAGAAATCAAAGCGAAAAATTTGGCCTGTGTATTAATATTCTGCACCCACACGTCGTGATTCTGAAATACATGTACTATACATAGAAATGTAGGTAACAGCATGAACTATCAGTAACAAAATAAGGCCAAAGCACAAGTTTCATGATATTATTTACAATGAGAAAATAATTTGAGAGCGGCTAAAATTTCTATTGCGTTTAGGGAACCGAACGACATGAATATCATGTTGATTCAAAAATATAATTTACTCACGAATGAAAAGGCACCAAACCTCAGTAGCTGGCCTTAGCATTTGATTTTTGATCTCTGCAGAAATTGCAATGTTCTATCAACTTTAATACCTCTCTGTTGAATTTGTTTCAATAGTGTAAAAACAATACTTGCCATTCATTGTTCTACAATATACCTTTACTTCAAAACATTTATAAGTCCAAAAGTTATTGAATATGAAGTCAAACAATATTGATTAAATGCTGCTGAGAATATTTGTAAAAGAACATCCTCCTATTCCTCAAATAATGAAGGCCCAATCCTTTGCTTGAGAATAATTGAGTTAGCAATTGAAGACCAGTGACTTCTATGATATCTGGCAACTCATCCAGCAAGTATTTTAAAAATCTACTACTCTGCATTTTTCTTCTCAAATTCAACATTTCAGTAACGTCACTGATATGCTGCATAATATATAATTTTTAACGCTTATCCAACGCTCACCCGGTAAAATAGCGTAGAAATGTAAAAACGATAGTAATTAATTATTATAATTTAACCATTGCTATTATATTAGGGGACAAGATGAGCTGAAAGAAATGCCTGCGATGTGAAGGTACAGGGAACCATTTTGTTCTCACATGAATTTTACATCATCATTATTTTGCCTCTTGCTGTTCTTATTATCATTACATGTTATCTGATTATTATTATGATTATCATTATCATCATATTATTATCATTATCATTAACATTGTTAGTTTCACTATCATTTTCATCGTTATAATCACCATAATCATCACCATTATAATCATCCATATTATTATTATTATCATTATTATTATCAAGGTCATTGTCATCATCATTTCTACAGAATGAGACAATGATCAACGAAAGACTTATTGCAGCAAACAGATTAATCGAAGTTATACTACTCTTTGGATGACCTCCTAAAAGCATCTCTGAGTGAAATCTTAACAGGTTGTTTCTAAAAGTTTTAAGGCAGCTGTACAAAAAGACCATCACGCAGGGATAATAAAATATCTACTCTTATTCTTCTGAGATTGAAAGTGTGGGTCTGTTTCTTTAACCTTTCCTTTACCTGTTTGAAATATAATTCGTGTTTCAAATTCGTCTACTGAATAAAACTTATTTTCTCTGCGGCAAAAGAGTGCTTTCTTAAAATGACCACAAGGATACTATACGGTTTGTATGCAAATTAGCTCGTGTTTTATCTGTAATTTTAGCCCAAGACTGGAAGTGGTCACACGGTGGAAGGCCGTTTTTACAAAACAGAGTGAACTGTATTTTAGACGAATAAGATCAATCACTAATTATTTTGGTCATTAACATTCAATATCAGCGCTGCGTCTAGGGGCAGGGCTACACTAGCTATGGTCGGCCCTTCCTGGGTGCAAAAATTAAATGGGGAATAAAATTAAAAACATATTAAAAGGAACAAAGAAATAAACCACAGTCCCCGGATGTTGAAAGGGGAGCGTTTTAAGCGCTTAGCCTGACCCTGGAGCCGATTTTCATTGAACGCCATTTAAACAGAATACCTATTTTTTACTCTTGAAAGGATGGCTTTAGTTAACTATAGGCCTAAAACTGTATTTATGTTTTCAGATAAAAGCTTGCGATTGGTCTTAGACGTGTAGTGAAAGACTTTCATAAGAGCTTAAAGACAAACGTTACATGTCATGCTGACAAACCATTGCTCTCTACATGGAGCCATTGATTATTTTTTGGTCAGAGAGAGTCGCAAGGGGTATCAGTTCCAATCCCAGATGCATGACATGACGTAATGATATTTACTAAGACAGAAGATGATGACCACAAGATTACCACGCAGTGAACACTAGAGGAACTTGAGGCAAGTAAAAGGAGGGTGCAAACCATTCTGACCAATTGTGATTTATTTATGCAATTACAGTCACATAATTATGAAGGGAATTTCCATTTGTCAACCATGTCTTCAATTTTCTGCTTTAAAATGATACAAATACAAATGATAGATCTAGAATATCCCCATAAAAAAGTTTTTATCCTCATTTTTGGTCGATATAAAAAGGTCAAATTATCATGTTTGAAAGAAATTTAATTGGACATGAAAATAGTGATTTAGAACTAATACATATGTATATGACTTTAAATTTCTTTTAACACTGTAAAGCAATGTTTTACTATGCTTACTTCAAGCAACCGCTGCACATAGCTTAAGTGATCACAAGTGCCATTTACAATGCCTTAAAGTGAAGTCTTTAATGGCAACAGAGTAGAAATCACATTCTGAAGATGACATAAAAGGAGAGAGGGGGAGGAAATGGGAGGAATGAAAGAGAGTGAAGAGAGAGGGAAAGAAAGAAAATAAAAGAGAGGGAGGTGAATAGCAAAAAATATCGTGAGCTAGGTTAGAAAGGCAGACAGAATGACAGAGAAGAGATTTAGAAACAGGAGAGAGAGGGGGCAAATGTGTGTACACGTGTCCGTTTGTGCATGTATTAACGAGTGCGTGAGAGAAAGAGAGGGAGAGAGAGGGGGTGGGGAGTGAATTGGGCACCTACAAAATGGCACCCTCCTAAAGATTTTTCTTACATAAAAGAGAAGGGATGACATCTAATGAAGATGTGAATGTATATCTAATGAAGATGTGAATGTATATCTAATGAAGATGTGAAATTCACATCTTCATTAGATATACATTCACATCTTCATCAGATATACATTCACATCTTCATCAGATATACATTCACATCTTCATCAGATGTACATTCACATCTTAATTAGATATGCATTCACATCCTCATAACATATACATTCAGAATGTTATGTTATAATCTGCCAATATTGTTTCATTTGACGTAGCCAAAATTTTCTAAAATGAATTGTACAGTAAAAACGTGGCTGAGATATCGAAGACGCGGGGTGATCTTTGATACAGGTGTGTGCATTGTCATTTGGCAACATATCATGAAATGAACTCTTGATATGAAGCCGTTTTACGTTTTTAACAACATCTTTTCATATATTTTACAACAAGTAATTTTGATGGGACAAAAATCCCGTTAAAATCGTTTTAAGAATAGTAGTCAAGGGTTCATGTTTAAACAGTATAATATTAAAATATTCTATAAGAAATATCACAAAGACAGTAAATTAACTGCAAGCTGGCAACATGATTTCGGACCCAAAAATTGCGTATGTACATTTAGATGGCCGCTCGGTACGGGATGAATTCATGCACAAGTTTTGAGTTCGAATCGAATCACATTTGTATTCTTGATATAATATCAAGAAATGAATTCTTGATATCAAGAAATCGAATTCCTGATATCAAGAAATACAATTCTTGATAATAAGAAATACAATTCTTAATATCAGAAATTCTATTTCTTGAAATCAAGAATTCAATTCTTGATATCAAGAATTCGATTTCTTGATATCAAGAATTACCATTGCTTAACTACACAAAACCATTTCTTGATATCAAGAAATCGAATTCTTAAATGTTAAAACGGCTTGCCATAAACGCATGCTTGGTTGCTCAGCAAGTGGTTAGCAATAGCCAAACTACTACCACCGTCTGTCGCCGTACTGGTGGTACGTTTTCTGCATGCGCGCGGAGGTTGTGAACGCGCGCTAATTCGACAATTTCGGATATAGGCGGGCACATATTGGCTAATGCAGCCTGCTAAACGTTGGGTTGTACGCCCCATGTACCGAGCTTCACATCGGCACTTAAACTCGTAAATAACATTACTGCAGTGAGAGATAGGGAGCACGTCCTTTCGAATAGACGAGATCATTCTGTGTGTGGTAAATACCACACAAGATGTGAATGTTCATCACATGTCTATCTTATGACGATATGAATGTATACCAGAGACTCCAACCCCAAACACCTTCTGATCTGGAGATTCTCCCGCCTGGATCCCCTAGCAAACTGGAGACTTCAACTTGATGTGCGTTTCGTGCACATCACGACCGCGAAGTCCCTTGCGGCCGGGTCCTGCATGGGCCCACTAAAATGGCCCAGGAAGCTCTAGGTTTCTAGATGCTCTCTCATGCTATCTCAGGCTAATTGTTTAATATCATGGCACAAGTGGCGTAATGAGCCAAAACATTTGAAGAGGCTAGATATGGCATATCGCGTAAAATTGATTAACGAGATTGCGAGCGAGCGAAATTTTTGATGTTTTATTTCAGAAATCAAATTTTGTGATAGATTTCGACATCATATTAAAAAAATAATAATATAATATCTCACTCTACATGCCCTACTGTCTTTCCTTTTCTCTCTACTCTCTTGGTCGTGACTTTCTTTGCCCCACCCCCATCTCATCTGTACGACTTAGGAGGGTACTGCGGAGCGCGCCAATGGGCGAGATCGCGCGCATAGGCGTTGACGCTCTATTTAAGTCTTAACTTGAATATCGACTTGGATAAGAAAATTTAATTCCGGTTTTTAAAAAGGTGTTTGAGCGGGAGAAAGATAATTTAAAGCGGGAGAAAATACATCTTATGCGGGAGACACAGGGCCTGGGCGGGAGATATAAAATCTCAAGCGGGAGAACGGGAGATTTTGCCAAAAAACGGCTTTCGGTGGGAGATCTCCCGCCGAAAGCGGGAGTGTTGGAGTCTCTGGTATACACAATGAAGATGTGAATGTATATGTAATGAAGATGTGAATGTATATGTTATGAGGATGTGAATGCATATCTAATTAAGATGCGAATATATATCTAGTGACGATGTGAGTGCATATCTAATGAAGATGTGAATGTATATATCTAATGAAGATGTGAATGTATATCTGATGAAGATGTGAATGTATATCTAATGTATATCTAATTACGATATGAATTTACACATTGAAGATGGGAATGTATATCTAATGAAGATGTGAATGTATGTCTAATGAAGACGTGAATGTATATCTGATGAAGTTGTGAATGTATATCTAATGTATATCTAATTACGATATGAATGTACACATTGAAGATGTGAATGTATGTCTAGTGAAGATGTGAATGTATATCTAAAATAGATGTGAATTTTTATCTAATGAAAATGTGATGAAGATGTGAATGTATATCTAATGTATATCTGATGAAGATGTGAATGTATATCTGATGAAAGTGTGAATGAATATCTAATAAAGATGTGAATGCATATCTAAGAAGATATGAATGTATATCTAAGATAGATGTGAATGTATATCTAATGAAAATGTGATGAAGATGTGAATGTATATCTAATGTATATCTGATGAAGATGTGAATGTATATCTGATGAAAGTGTGAATGAATATCTAATAAAGATGTGAATGTATATCTAATGAAGATGTGAATGTATATCTGATGAAAGTGTGAATGAATATCTAATAAAGATGTGAATGTATATCTAATGAAGATGTGAATGTATATCTGATGAAGATGTGAATGTATATATAATGAAGATGTGAATGTATATCTAATAAAAATGTGAATGTATATCTAATGTTTATCTGATGAAGATGTGAATGTATATCTAATAAAGATGTGAATGTATATCTAATGAAGATGTGATTGTATATCTAATGAAGATGTGAATATATATTTATACGAAGATGTGATATCACAACAAAGAATGCATTTAGCATTTTCAATGTAGGATAAAAGAGCAAGTTTGATTACATAAATACCTTGATTGCGGGCATAATGGTCTGGATCGAACCCCTGACTTTCATGTATTTACTCAGGTGCCTTAGACTACTCAGCCACTGTACCTCCACAATTTAATCTCATTGCTCACTACTCCTTAAATGCTCGTAATGCCCACGTTCGCCCGGACAGTGAACGCCCATCCTGTCAAACCCATCTGAAGGTTATTATCCCTTCTCTCTACAACTAATGGGTAAAGAATTTGGGAATAATTAAGACCAACCTTCTCTCTCTCACTCTCTCTCTCTCTCTTACATCTACTCACTTCCCCTCCCTATGTCTCTCGTCCAGTCCCCCTCTTATATGCTCACACATACATCCCATTCATGAATAAGCTTACCAATTTTTTATTTGTAATTATTTTACGCCCTATTCTAATCTGCTGTAATCTGTTATTATCAATCTTCAAAATAAATTTCAAAGAAGGAAGAAAAAAATGATCAAAAAAAAAAATAACTTGACGAAGGAAAAGTGTGGATATTTGATTTTACAATAAAATTTCACTTTTGATATCATCATCTTTTCTTACATTTTGGCAAAATTTGGAAAGAAATATAATGGTGGAGAATGAAAGGAATTATAATTACCCACAATGAAAGTTAGATAATTCAGGAAAAAATAAAAATAAGCTTTGTGAGACAATGAAACTAAGAAATTGCAATTGATAGAAATGAATGAGACAAAATATAAACAAATGGGAGGAGAGTATCTCCAAATGATATACTGTCAATATTGATGTATGCTTTAAAATTCATTAAATGATAATATTACCGCGAGGCATGGTCAGAAGATATTATTTGCTTAAATTGAATTGCTCGCGGTAAAGTAAACTGTTTTCAGAGCCTTATAAAAAAAAGAGAATTGATGAGGCAAACGTCCTCAGAATGGCCAGTTTTGTTCATAATAAACAATACATATTCCCATAAAAAAAAGTTACTTAAGGGAGGATTACTTAATGATCGGCCAGTATAATGCCATAAGCACAAGACGCAATAAAATTGTTGGGGTGTGATCATTGAAAGAGGGAATACTGTAAGATCAAACAGATATAAAGCAAAGAGACATAAAGGAATAGGGGGTTGTATGAAGAACAAATAGGGAAATTTATACAAGGATAGGGAGAAGACATATGTGGACAAGTGATAGTAAAAATAGAGCTAAAAAGTAATTATAGAGGACGAGGTTCAATATACAAATAATATTCAAGAGGGCGGGCATAGGAAGACACTCAGAAGGGCCGATATGCATGGTTGAGACAAAGTATTTTTTGTGATATTATTTCTTTCATTTTTAAATATCATTTTGTCCAATTATTAGGATGCAAATTATCAATTTATAACTTATTTTCTCAAATAATGCGTGGTCTTTTGAAAAACAATTAGTGCATCGTTCTAATGGTAATAAGTAACTTGGATCTTTAATAATTTTGATTACCACTTCTTAATTTGTGTTACATATAAAGATTTGGTCTTCCCTTTTCTCATAAAACTCAAGAGATATGTTTGGAGGACGAATGATTGCATATATGTCGATAAATGTATGAAATGGAGAAGGGAAATGTAACATACAGGCAGGCCAGAAACAAGACAGATATAAACAGTGATACATCAATGAGACATATATTTCGAGATTTTCATTTCTGGAAACATGTTACAATGTTACATCTCCTTAAAAAGGAGATATACGGATTGATGCAATGTAATAGGGAATAAATCTGGCACCTACACATCTATAACATTCTACTCAAATTTCAAAAGATACTTGGTCAGATGGGCACTTAAAGTAATTTCTATTCGAAATGACTAGATTCTTTCAAGGTTCTTGTTAAAATGAAATGAATTATATTGCAAAGATTATTTATTTTCAAAATATCTATCAAGTGCCCCCTTTGATTCAGATGTCTTTTCAATTTTGAGAAGAATGCGTTTAGAGTTTATATACAGATATAACTTCATAAATAAATCGATCCGATCTTTTGAATAAATCTGAAAGTGCATTTAATAATTGCAATTCAATATATTCAAGTCATGACAAGCAAAACAGTAAGCAGAATGATAGCAGTTTGAATTGTTACAGGTCCAGTTTACCATAACAAGATGTTGACCTGAATGAGTAGAAAAAACCCAATCATGCAAAGAACTGAAAAATTGCATCAAATGGGATACAATCTACGAATGTTATTCGCATTTTTTTTTTATTTGGCTTATTTTCACAAAAAAGTGCTATTCACATCATTGGTGGTTGCACAGAAGAGAGCCGATGATCTCACACACACTCTATTTTCTTATCATTTTATATATGTGAATATAAAATATTTCTTCCTTCAAAATATGAGAATTTATGAGACATGCTAAGATATGATTATAAACTTCATTGTAAGTTACTGACATGACTGAAGAGCTTCTTTATCACGAAATGTATAGATATTGACATGTTTAATTTATTCCAAATAATAAAAATAAAATGTTGAGTGTAAATGTTCATCGGCTTCCAGTTTTATACTGCCTATGATGTGAATAGAAATGTTTTGTAATAATTGGCTAAATACAGAATGCAATAATTAATTGTTCAGTGGGCAGATAAAAAACAGACGGCATATACACACACATCTATATACATACATATACACATATATATACAAAATAAACTACTCTTTTTATATCATTCTATATTAATACCCGGGTTTAGGTATAAAAACCCAATTGCAGTACATTGGACCTGGTGATATATGTAACCAATATCAATTATAATCAGCACTTGTGCAATATATAGATAATTATGTACACCCCGATCGAGGTCATGCAGTACTCAGTATAATATATACACAGATGTACAATTCACAATTCATATATAATCGTCATATATATTAGCTATTTTATTTACAGATTTGTTTATCTTTTCTACAATAAAACGAAACTTCAAAGTTTCAACATTTACATCTCATGTATAGCTACAAAGGAATATATTCTGGCTTGCTGAAACTATGAATTATTTACATCTTTGCCTGTTACTAATGTGTTTTACACGTGCAAATCTTATTTTCAAAACATCAGACACTACCTTACTTTTATCAAACTCTTAATTTCCTACTTCACTACGAAAAATATGTCTATGGTCGTATCTTTTAGGAATGATATAAAATAACGGTGAACATTCCCGAATATTCTTTATTGGCATTTCCCGAAAACGAAGAAAATAATATATGGCGACTGACATTAAATTCATAAGACTAACAATGATAGCATAAAGATTAAGTGATCATTAAGTTGGTTATGGATTGTTCATATGCTCCTTTTTACATCGTTACTAATGCATTATTGGATATGTTTCCATTTATTTTAAAGAAAATGAAATGAGATCACTCAACTAATTTTTTTATTTGATAAAGCTATGCGATATAGCGTTGTAACTTTGAATATCACCTACATGTATTTAAAACACTAATTTACTTCTTGGAAAATTTTGGTTCGAATGTCCACTTTTCCAACGTTTCATCTGTGTTTTCAGCATTCTCTTAGAATAGTTTGCTACCATGCATAATATCATTTTTAATCCCCTTTAAAGGCTTTAATTATAATGTGAGAGACTCTGTTTAAATGTTTAATTTGTCTATATACCTGGTCTGTTTTAACAGCTATACAAAGATGAAACGATAACTCCATTCGTAAAGTTGTTTGAATAGAGAGTTTGCATGAAGAGAATTTGCAGTTCTGTTAAAATCGTCACCGCAACATATTCATCCCTGCAGTTTACTAGTTTTACTAATTTTTTTATTTGATAAAGCTATGCGATATAGCGTTGTAACACTACTTTACTATCTCAACGCATCAAAAGCAAAACCAATGAAGTAGATTTTCTCGATGCAATTTCCTGTATTTGACCACAGATCAAAATCGGTAAAGACCAAGTCATCCCCTGTGATTCATAATCTCCATCCCATGCTTATTAGTTCCAATATCCTCACATCCCACAGGACACAAATATAAGTATCAATGACACTTTTGGTGTGATGGTAAAAACACGAATGGCGTCGCGAAATGCGTCAGTGTAGAAGTTGTTATTTTTGATCGAACTTGTTTTAAGATTGTTGACCGTCAGACTACTAATCGGCAGTTCTTCACCCTGGGTGTGTAGCAGACATGACACGTCACTGACATGTCTCTCAAATCCCAAATCGGATTACGTCACGAAATTGTTGAAGAATTTGTATGTTGTATGAGAAATTGAAGGCTTTAAAGCAAACTGTACACGCATGAACTCTGCTTTTATGGGGGAGGAATCAGAAGAGATGAATTTCATGACGCATCCCATTTTGGTGTGTTTTTTTAATCTGAAATAATAATGGGATGTGTTTTCGAATGAAACAATTTTTTAGGATTGTCATTTTTTTTCTCAACTCTATGGTCAGCCTATATGACATCACATATATTCCCATTTAACGAGCACTATCGGTTAAATGTTTTCAAGATTATAGTCAACAAGAAGCAAACTTAACCCATTAATAACTGAATTTCGTAATTCCCATAGACTTTATACAGGGGGATCTGCTTCCACTTTTCAACGGGTAAAACAAATATACATGTACATACATCATACGCTTATAAACCAAGGGAAGAATCATTTGTTTCTTACTTCTAATACAGTTTTAAGCCACTATGTACCGTAGTTATATATTGATGAGTGTTATACATGTAGCAGGCCTCCCTGGGACTGACCATTAAATTCACCATTCGAAAGAGTATGTGATCTGTCTCTTGGGAGCAGAACCATTCAATATAAGTTGTTCTGTTTACTGAATTCCAAACGCACGCCATTCGTTGTAACTATAACTATGCCAGTTTAAATGCTGCAGTCACACCAAGGAAACCGACTCCAAACCGACCGATGTTGTGCCATTCAAAATAACGTAAGAGTGTGATCGATCTGGAATCGGTTTTACCCGTGTGACTGCGGCCATCGGTGTTCAGGGCATTAAGTGTCCTGTTGCTCAAGGGTTCTCCGGACTATGGTACGAAAGAAAAATAAAACGCACAACAATGTTTGTATATACTGACTAGTTAGTGACAATTTAATACCCTCACTGAAGGCTACCCAAATTAAAAATGATAGCCAACACACTGTAATTTGCACCGCATCAAAAATGTCATAGAAACTCTTCGATATCAAAGAATATCAGATGAATAAGAATGTCGTAAAAAGGAGAAGAAAATGATAAGTAACACGATAGCATTCAGTTTACTATCCCCGATAATCATCACTACTCCTTGGCTCATGTCTTCTCAGCCATCAATAAAACAGGGCATATCAAAATTTTAAACTTATGGGAGAATCTGTGACAACTATAATTTAAAAGATGAAAATCTAATGTATCTTTTAGTTTTGATAGATGGTCTAGACATTATTCTATCAGACGACACCAACAGACTTAATGGGGCGTTGCAAGAA
Organism: Lytechinus pictus; assembly: GCF_037042905.1. Lineage (NCBI taxonomy): Eukaryota > Metazoa > Echinodermata > Echinoidea > Temnopleuroida > Toxopneustidae > Lytechinus > Lytechinus pictus. The sequence goes on from NC_087249.1 coordinate 32,981,881, forward strand.
ACTTGCGATCAATTGCAAGTCTATTTTCGTTCCCGAAATCAAGCATATGCCGTGGAATTAATTGCAAATTTGCGAGGATTGCTAATCTGCTCCATGAAACAAGGAGTGTAATCTGATTTGCTAAAGTTAAAAGTGATCAATCAACTGTAAAATTGCAACAGAATATTTGCGATTGATTGCAAATATTTTCTTGCAACACCCCCTTAGAGTTATTCATGCTTGAGCGAACACTGATTACTCAAAGTGTCACATTGCGCTAAAATGAAGGGAATTGGTACACTGCAAGCAGCGGTCTAAATTGAGTACTGAAAAACGATTTGGCCGTTGCTTTCACTAATGAGTATATTGTAATTATATTTTTATTCATTATTATGATTGCTTGTCGGATGATATTTGATGTATAATTACCCTCAAGATCTTGCCTGACATACATAAAGAGGAACACAGACAACTGGTTAAAAAGGATTTGACTAACTTATAAGTAATTCTTAAGCAAAATGGATAAGAATTGTTTATGGGGCAGCTATATTGACATGAAAATAATTAATTTGGAACTCTTCCTCTTGACTGAAAGAATGGCATGTGGATTTGATGTGTTTAAGTAATTCTTCCTTTATGTAGGCTCTGAGTTAAAAGTCTGATCAAGTTCTTGGATATAAGATTGTCGTACAAAATCGATACATGAATCTTTAAAAAAAGTAACATTTTATATATATGTAAATATTGACACTGATATTACATGTATATACATATTAAATACGAAAATGAAGCGGTATCCGCAGTGAATCAATTTACAACTTTGAGATAGACATACATTTACGTGTAAAAGGCGTAACATTTCATAAGTCTATATGGCTATAAGCAAACAAAATTGCAATTATCACATTGAGACTACAGGTATAGACCTATAAACATTTGGACGACATGGACGACGTATAATGATACAAAAGTAATTTGAAACAATATATGTATAGTAATTATGTCCTCTCTTGCTCGTCCGAAAAATGTTAAGTAATTTATTATTAAACGACCGTCGTTCAAGTACTGACGCATTAAAAATTAATACATAAAATTATATTACGAAGCACATTTCGATAATTGCAATTGTTTGAACGAGAGTTTGGTGAGGTTCGCAGAGTTGTTAAGGTGTGGAGGCTTCCAAACGTGTGATTGGCTTTGGAAAAAGACAATTAAAACCATTTGAACAAAGTAAACCGGTTATCACGAGGAGTTGTTGAGGTCATATGGCTATATGGCAATCGTGGAAGTTGTGGCAGTAGACGTAGCAGTACAAAAGAGGTATTACTTTAGTCGTACTCAGGTGGCAGTAATTAAAATCGATCTGTTGTTCATGATCATGATGGTGGTGGTAGAAGATGTTGCAGCAGTGGAAGTAATGAAAGCAATGAGAGTTGAAGAAGTAGGAACAGTAATAGACGTCTAGAAAAATAAACAGGAGGAGGAAAAGGGAAAGAAGATAAAAGAAAGTAGTAGTATGGTAATCGAAGAAGAAGAAGTAGTAGTAGTAGTAGTAGTAGTCGTCGTAGTAGTAGTCAGTAGTGGTAGTACAAGTTTTTTATTAACATGAGTATACATAGCCAAATTATCAGGAGTAGCGTAATAAAAGTGGGGGAAATATTTCAATATTAGTCAGTGCTATTACAGAAGAAGAACTTTATCGTAACAAAGGTATCACTTTTTATGTAAGAATATCTAAAATAATTCGTAATGTAGCAGTGAATTGAATATTTTAGAACCCTGTAATCAATATCTTGGAGAATTATTAATATCGCAAGCGATCATAATTATTAGATCAACATAGGTTGGTGAATTGACAGTTTACATTTGGAGTACACCTTATACTTGTCGGACGAAGAACCTAGTGCAATACTGTGTCATGCCCCCAAAGATGAGCTTTCATTAGACTGGCGCCAACGCCAAGTGTGCTTCGTGATGTGACAATCATGTTACACCAAAATTTATTAGAATCTTTCATTATCATATTCCAAATAGTATTCTTTTTACTGGAAAGCCCACTCTCCTTTTCCGGTAACAGATGTGTCGATAGCTTACTTGGAAGTAAAGGCCAAGTACAGCAAACGAACAAATTGTTTTGAATAAAGAGAACAAAATCAAACAAGCATAACACTAAGAACAGAATAGGGCGTTACACAGGAACGATATGGCTTTTTACATTTTAAATTTCACAAAAATGCTGCATGCACAATGCAGGTGATATTAAAATAATGACAGAGATGATGATGTCACATTCTTACTATACATTTTTTAATATTCACATCCACGTGTTTAAGGCGGAGTCTATCTCACATTTCATAAAATAAAATACAAAATAATAGTGACTGTGTAATGTAATAATTTCACTCATTTTCATACATCTGGTTTGAAAATTTGCTTCACATTTGATTTTATTTTGATGCAATTTTCTGCGTTGATCCTATGTGACGTTTGACCTTTAGCATTTAGGTCATGCAGGAGAACAAAGTCAAATAAGTGTCACTAACATTCAACCTCTCTTTATAGTCTGCAGGCACAGACCCTCATTGGAACTTTGATCAACAAGTGTGCCTCCACGCAAAGACTAGCACATACAAAACTTGCTGTTCGCGAGAGAGCCTTCAGTACACAAGGCATGAGTAGGCTGCACATTCAGACCCTTAACTCGAGCGAATGGTTTGCCCAGCAGACTACTCTCTTTATATGGCACTTATGAGACGTTCCCGAGTGCTCCTGTAAAATACCTTTGTGCTAATACAGATATTTGTTCTACAGCATTAAACAACACTGATTGAAATAAAAAATACTTTGATAATTTGATTGAGGATAAACATCTATTTCATTCAAAAGTAATAAAGGTGATCCTTTTTCATCAGATTACCACTAGTTAAATCGTTCAAAATACCCAACTGAATGAGTTATGGAATGTGCATCTATTTACAGTCACGAGGATTAAATGTTGCTTCTTGATCACACCGCATCTGACGCAGTACGGACGTAATGGTTTTCTACGTTGCTAGTGTTGTCAACCAACGGAAGGGCTATCTGGGGGATAGAACGTAGGGATGGTGTACGAATGATGACGGAACTCCTGGTGCGTCCACTGGCCTCACTATTCGTCGGCCGCCTTCTGGTCAAACGATTGAGACCGAACTTCCTTGCGAGGTGTTGCCGAAATGACGAACTCATGGAGTAGAGGATGATGGGGTTGATACACGATGCCAGGTAGTACATGACTATACGGGCGCGGCGGAAAATGCTCATAGACCTTGTGCCGAACACAAACACGTCGAATCCAAACATAAGCCAGGCGCTGTAGATATACTGAGGCAACCAACAGATTGTAAACACGAGTGTGATAAGAAACAAGTTCACTGATACTCGAACCCTAGCCTTGCTATCTGCACTCCCTCTTCGTCTTCGCTGAAGAATTGTCTTTTCTCGTAGTAGTTTCTTGGCACAGAGACCGTAAAAGATGGCCATGGAGCAAACAGGCAGGACGTACATGAACACAAGCTGTAAGACGTAGTAAATATGGTAGGACACGTGCTCATAGCGAAACGTACAAGTGGTTTGAAACGACGGCATGGCGGCGACGAATACATAGGAGGCGATCGCGCAGGCGATACCCCAGATGATAAGGCATATTACCACAGTTGCGCGCATGATGCGCAACCGACGCACTAGGAAAGGCTTCACGATAGCGAAATACCGTTCAATGCTAATCGCAGTAAGACTGAACGAAGATACGCCGAACGACGCGAAATAAAAGAAGTGATTCAAACGGCAATAGTCGAATGAGGTTGTCATGTACGAGGGTGCTATGGTAGGTGGTCCAGTTATAAGGACAAAGAGAAAGTCACCGATAGCAAGATTCGCCAAGAGGATGTTGGGTGATGTCCGCAACTCTCGCACCGATGCCACCAGGTAGATCAATGTCCCATTGGTCATAGTCCCTAGAACCAATTCCATGACTATTATGATGGTGTATGCTATAGGCGAAGAGGGCATTCTGGGCCTGAACGGTGGGAAATCGGTACCGTTCCAATAGTAATCAAATGGGGACACGGCGTCTGACTCCAGTAGCGACATGGCTGGTACATCTAGGAGGGAGTCGATGTGTGAGTCTAGATGCGGCCCCAAGTGGGATTCCCCGTTTGCCTCTGTTAACATCGTTGGGGTCCTAGTAGGCTTTACTTGTACATCTAGATCCTGGGTGTTTGAGAAGAACGGAGAATATGAAATGGGTTAGATGTTAGTTGGAAATGATGATGATTTTTATCATGGTTAACTATTGGTTATTAAGACAACAGAGGCACCGACGGTGAAGAGGTACTGTCTACCTTTCAAAGTAGGTTTATCTGAACAGATAAACAGACACAAGGGGATTCCTTTCTACCGGAAAAAATAAGATGTAAAAGCATATAGAAATTACTAAATAGATTGAATTAAAGTGAGTGCAGGATGAAACTACCACACATGACGATTACTCATTTTCATGATCTTTATTACTTACTCTTCGTTAAAATATCAAAAGGTAAAGGAAACATTGGAAGGTTGAATGTATCACACACTGTGATCATGATTACACCACGAATATTCGTAAGAAAAGTGACAAATCAAGATTTATTATAGAAACACACTCGGGTTCATGGGGCCAAAGAAGAAGCACAGACATCGTGCTTCAAAAATTAGCTAGTAACGTCACTGCTTAGTGCCTGAATTGTTTTTGAACGGATATGAAGTAGGGGAGCACAAGGGTATTTTTAATGTTGATAGGGGGCAAGAGTAGCTATCTGCCTAATTTAAATGCTAGCCTTTCTTCCTTAAAGGGGAATCCAACCCAAATAAAAACTTGTTTTTATAAGGAAAAGAAAAATCAGCCAAGTTGATAGGTGAAAGTTTGAACAATATTGGACAAACAACAAGAAAGTTATGAATTTTGAAAAGTTGTAAATATTGGTAATCACTATACCCATGGAGACTTCAAATTGGCCGCATATGGGATGTCATAGTGTTGTAAGGCAAGGACTACTCTTCCATGTACTCCAATACATATTATGGCTAAAATGTCATTTTTCCCAAAAGTTTTATTTAAAATCATATCTTTCTTTCATGAGGACATAAAACAATATACAACCTGTGTTATATTTAGATTACTGCCCCAGGGGAATGGGTACTTAGGAGAAAACCACAAATCCCTGATAAGAAAGTTCATGGCCTATGGGGAAGTTGTCCTTGCCCCTTGTCATAATTTACTTACCCAGTTGCCAATTTGAAATCTACATAGTATTAGTGATCTCAATTTTATAGCAGCTATAACTTTTTTGTTACTTGTCCGATTTCTTTCAAACTTTTACCATTCTGTTTAATTTATTTTTCTTCTTCCCAACACAATATTTCATGGCCAAGGCTGGATTCCCCTTTAATTCTCTCCTTTTTCACTTAAAAATTAGAAGGGGCAGTCGATGTTGTGTCGACTCATGTAGATGCAGGAAAATGTTGACGAGAAAAACCAATCGTTGCCTCCATGCCATATAATGTACCTGGGGGTAAATGTACGGTTCCGTGACATTTGCTCTGGCGACAATTGCTCCGTTCTAAATTCCACACACTAATGACGAAATTCAACCCTGGGTTTTACACTATACCATACCCTTAACCTAACCTTAAACATAACATAAAGCCCTATTAAAACTCTAACCCTACATCTCAGACGAAATCAAGCCCTGAGCAATTATCGCAGGAACAAATGTCGTGTCACTCAATGGGTTTCCTTATTCAAACCCATGACATTGGTTTTACTAGAGCCATTCTCTTCCGCAAGAATATACGCGCTATGACGCATTTTCCAATGTCCACTAGACGGTCTCCATTCTAATGAGCTTTGGGCTTAATGTGAAATCCCCCTGAACACACTTCTTGTGAAACATTATTACTAGTCGAGGAAATAGCGGTGGACTGGAATGAGAAAATGAGCGATTACGAATTTAATGATGCGCCCACCGAAGATCCTTTTTTAGTTTGATATGATACCAATTATAGACGTAATTGCATTGAGGTCACATTTGTCCTTCGGCGAATAATGTAATTGAAATGAAGATGGAACCTAAACTTGAACTATAATCATTCCAGGAAAACAATTAATTTGGTATGGGCAAGAAGTGCACGATGAGACGGCGCAAGAATGAAAGGATAGAGATAATAAGGTCCAAATGTGGAGGGATCGTTTGGTTGGAATTCAATATCTATTTTACATTACAGGAAGCAAAATAATGTATCGTGGATTAAGTGGATTGAGGCCCACAAGGGAGGGAATGATATCTTTCTAAAGTCTAGGTATCATAACTCTTCTAGGAATGTGCGATGTTACACACCGCATGGAATGAGGTACACGGCCGAAGAAGGAAAATGAATTCGAATCGGACGGATCCTAAAATTGAACTTCAATTCTGAGAATGCATTGCAACATGGGACACCAGGAATTCAAATAACCAAATCCTTTTTTAGTTTGATATGATACCAATTATAGACATAATTGCATTGAGGTCACATTTGTCCAGATTCTAAACTTTATACAGGAAGCATAGAATCAAATAAATCAAGAATGTAGAGCGTTGAATCCAGATGTAAAAGTTTGTTGAAGAGGATAAGGAGTGACAAACATACAGGGAATATACACATCAAGGTGTAGAGAGAAACGAGATGAAAAGGGAAAACAGACAAAAAAAATTACATTCCTTAATGAGCGAGGGATAATTTATCCTTATCAAACGACAATAATGAAGCATTCAAATGAAAACGGGCAGAGTCACATAGATTCGGACAGAGATCGCAAGTAAGTGGGATGGGTGCAGATGTGTGGGTGGGTGGGTGCGTGGCATAGAGAGAGAGAGAGATGGAGAAAGATGATCTTAGATAAATCAGAATCCGGAGGTCAAAAGATGATACGAGGAGAATGCATCAACGAAAGACGAAGATAAGGTAGATAAATTAAGTGCAGGGTAATAGTGATGGGGATGAATGGGGTTGACATAATAGTTCCCACCTTTGTGCATGTGAGTACTTGAAACAAACATGTCAAAGCTGGCGTCAATGCTAGCATCGAGAAATCTTGTAAGCTACGATTTAAGTTCAAATATCGTCTGTTCATTATACGACTAATGGTTTTAATTCGCAACATCATGAAATGTTCTCTGCCGCATTTTTGTAGACAGTATTTGCACATTGGAGCCAACTACAGTGAATAAGCCAATAACAGCCTTCCGCATTTCTAGAACAGGAACAGAGCTCCGGCCATTTACGTAAACTAGTGAAGTTAAGGGATTCGAAACTACTTCTAATGAAGAAATTATAGAATTATGTACATAGCGTTATGAAGGAGAGTTTTAAGCACTTAAATGTACATATTTTACTAATTAATTTTGCCCCCGCACACAGAGCATTAATTTAGGCACATCCCAAAACTTCCATGCGATTAATGAAAACCAAGTTCGTCATCAAAATAAATTGATTTAAATCAACTGAATAAAATCATGTAACCATACAATGAAAAAGTTATAAAAGTAGGAGAGAAATGTTTGAACAATGTTGCCATTTTATGGACTACAGTCTAGAAATTAATCAGCTCATGGACCCCCTTTTCTGTAGTTTTCCTCCTGAACACAACTAAAAGAAACAGGCACCCAGAGTTCTCTGACTAATCTGAAATCTTTGATTTATCTTAAATTTTTCTTCTTCTTGTTTCCCAAAGAAAATAAATCTAATAAAGTAATTTATTTTATACATTTTAAAAACACAACGACAGGGAAGGGGGGTAGTGATATAGTTATCCACTCCTTTTAAAAACGTTGTCACTAACTTCTCGGCATTTTTAAATGATTATTTAACGCTTTCCACAATTTCATTTTTTATGATGTCCGAAAAATGAGCCCAGTTAGTGGATTAAATTGGCGGTAAAAGATAAATAAAACAAGAATGTTTGTGCGAGCGTGTAAAGTTGTGAGGGTGTGCAAGTGTTGGTGTGTGGTATTTTATAGATATAAAAAAGGGAGAGAATACTTTGTAATTAGAATCTTGCACATTATGCTCTTAATTTAGAGTTCTCTATTTTCTCTATGCCAAACACTTTTATTCCCGTATTTTTTATTTTGATTTGATTTGATTTTATTTCAGCATTTTTCCAACAGAAATAATTAACAAACATAATGTACAACATAAAGAAAAAAATAGTGATACATTTCTTTTTACAAAAATAAATACAAATAATCATTAATTTGCAAAAATGTATATAGATAGTATTAGTTTGCAATATTATAAGTTGTACTTTGTTGAGTAGACAAAAAAAAATGCTGCAGACCGCTACCATAAGCAGTGCTTGACTAGGGTAGCGGCCTCAAAACGTATTAGCGAAATAGACAAAAAAGAACGAAGTACAAATCAATATTTATTTATTTCATTTTTCTATTCCTTTATTAATTTATTCAATACTTTATTCTATTGTTAGTTTTATTCTGGGTGTGTACTTACATTTCGTTGTGACGAATTTGTCTCTTCGCAATCTACGTCACACATTGAGCACGTTAGTTACACAAACATGCTATTATGGGGTTGGAATGTGATTAATATCAGAAAATGTGAAATGTGTATCAATGTTTTCCCCAGACCTTATATGATTATTTTGAGAAACAACAGATGGTTATTGAATTGTATGACATCTGTTATTTCCCGCTGAATTGCTATTCAAAGAATAGTGTAATGATTGGTTCTCCTGCAAATGAAAAAGAAAAACAGAATTGAAAATTCGTTTGCATTTTCTCTTTTGCTTCATTCTCGTTGCGGTTCGGTTGCGTTAGTGAACGCAGAGCGTGCACAACGTATTCTTCAGTTTAATGGATGACACACTTTTGACTATAATAAACTTGACCCATTTCTGCTGCTAATGTTTAGAAGCTTTAGGTATTATATTATATTATGGTTCAAATGAAACATAAAGCATTAGTTTATTTCAGAAGGGAGACGGTTTCCAGTTAGTACTGCTTAAAGCTGGGAGTTTTTTTCCATCATGCTTGAAACCCAAATTAGATCATTCATTCAATCACAGGGAATCTTTAAAACCAAAGTGTTATATCACCAGAATAATTTCTGACACAATTTTAGGAAGTCTTAAAAACTCCCCAAGGTGGGTTTTACGTAATGAAAGTAATTTTTGACACAATTTTCATATTGAATAATGAGGACTCTCAGAAGACCGTGAAGGCGGCATATCACGAAACATGGATAATCGCACGTGAACACGTGGTCATGATCAATTTCGCAATTAAGTATCATATTGGTGAAAGTATACTATAATAGCAGAATGCTACGCTAATGCAAAATACCAATGTGGCGATCGTGGTGATGTTTTTTTTTAACAGTAAACCGTCTTTAAATGTGCATAAATTATACGTTTAATATCATAATACACATTATGTCTAAAACGGTTCATAATTTTATGCGTAACCTTATGAACAATTTTGTAAGAAACCCTACACTTTCTAAAAGGGACATAAATGTAAAAAACAAAAAAAAGAGTAATGACTTGAAAGGGGATACAATTTTTTCCGTTCCCAATCAAATTCTGATCGATTGCGCGAGAGATGAGAATACTAAGACTTGGTTCCCAGGCATCTTCGTTGTTCCCAGGCATCTTCGATGTGATCTCCTGTATGAATCAAATATTCTACCTGAATTCCCAACATTTCATTTCTTCCAAGGGAAAACTCTAAGATTTAACTCTGCAAAGATATCCATTTGCGATAAGAACAACATACATATATTCAAAACCATGTTAGTGGTAAGAGGCTTCTTATAAAAGAAAACACCTCAAGAAGATGAAATATCTCCAAATGCCGACTTCAACATATACCCAAAGAGGGGCCTAGAAAACCCTTCTTACATTTTACGATCTCCGCCGGCTATGCAAGTTATATAGGAATGTTTTCTATGAAGATTTATCTAAGTATGTTGGTGTCGTGTGCAGCACTTAAAGAGGCTAAGATATTTTCCATATGTCGGTTTTAACATACCATATCGATCATAACACATGTCGGTTGAACAACTGACGAAAGAGGAAAATGGAATGTGATCCCTCCTTCAATTATTGTAGCTCGGAATCAATTCAACACAGAACAAGATAAGCAAAATCTTACGGTTTTTGCAGCAATAAGCAGCATTAATTTTAAAATGCACTTTTGACCACATGTTTTGGATTACTGAAAAAGTGTAGAATCGCAAGCAGGTAAGCCCTATATCAAATACATGTATGTATGATTGCAGCTGTGGACTTCAGGTGAGTATTGTTTTCTGATGTAGGGGTAGAGTCCTTTTTTTCCAGAACAGTCGAGCGTTTCATCAACATTTGCCGCCAGACGAGTTGCCAGACCTGACAACTTTCCTCGATTTTCATTGGCTGAGATCCAAAGTTGCTGTGGTAACTACGGGATGAAACATACTTTGTCGGACATCCCACAAATCATTTCGTGAAACGCCCCCCCCCCCCCTCCCCCCGGATCGACACAATCTTACTTGTACGCTATGAAATTATTTAGATACTGTGTGCCGAGTCTTTCTGGTTTTTAAATACGGCCAATAGTTTAATATTAAAGTAGGAAGTCTATATGCCCTCGCGTATTGGTGTTTTAAGTCCATGTAAGTATTGGTGTATCCTCAGTGAATTCTCAAACGTACATTAGTTCTTGAATAGACATGTTAAAAAGCATTACAACTCAGGAAAATGAGCCAAATGCCACATGCAAAGCCCAAGTTCCCTCCTTATGGCAACCGAATGCATCTCTTTTCTGTAAATGTTAAAACTGTAAAAGGCAACTTGTACCCTTGGGCAAAGTCTGTTCGTTAAATTGTATAGAGATCCTTTCAAGAGGTGGCAATCGAGCGAAACTTCTGCTCGAATGAGAAACAGGATAGTTAATTGCATGGTGAATCATTAGCTCACAGTCGTTACGGACAAACATGAAAACATGAATAATGGTATATAATCAGGTATTTATCTGGTTTATCGATTCATTATTAACATGGAAGAGCTGCATTATATTTATTATTAAATCACATTCTTTTTGTTAATAAAACAATGTAGACATAAACAAACGAGACAAAGATGATTACATAGAGATAAAGTAAACAGAAAATGAGAATGGACAATTCGTTTAAGTTCTTTCAATATTCTTCTCGTATCTCACGTCTTGTACGACGCCATTTTGGTCTTCCACATAATGATGTTCTAAAATTCATGAAGTATCATTCTGCTCTTTCCATTTCGAAAATACACAATTAACCTTCCAATAATGATAAAGCTATCTTCTCAATTCTTTGATTACTTTCCTGCTTTTTATCAGAATATTATTGCCAATGTCCGATGCAGATGAAATGATGAAAGCGTCATATCGTTATTGCTCGTGTGAGATGGGTAATTCGATCACGGTGTCCATTAGGATAGTGGCTTACAGGACTATATCAGCGAGGTCAAACTGGAGCAAAAAGACGATAGGAGAAATGTTGCTAAAATAGGAGAGAGGGAGAGGGCGGCATTATTTCTTGCGCGGTTAAGCCTTTGCGTTATATTAGGCCCCAAAATATAGGGAATTGAAACGGAGAAATGACATACGATTCATTCTTTCTGACAATAGAAAAGAGTGTTAGACAAGCTAGTTCCCCCAAAGCGCCACTTTCAACGTTCTATCCCATATTTGGGATTGAACCGCGCAAAAATGCCACCCTTTGCTTTTTTTTGGCTAACTTATCTTCAATTTTGTTCTGCAATGTCATTGAACTGTCTGTATTATTTTGAATATGTACTATTACTTCGATTATATTTTGTTTATTTTGTTGAACGGAAATAAATGATACTAAAATTTGGATAGTAGAAACTGTATCAGCATTGATATTATTTTTAAATGCAATAGTCAATAATTTCAGATAAATAAAATTGGCGTTGAACAAAACACTATACAATAAAAATAAGGTAATGAATGCTTGAGAACACGAAAATCATTATAACTGCTCAGTTATACAGCAGTGGCATTGAAATTCACCGTATATAGAGCGCACTTGATGCCATAATACCTGATAACATATAAGGCATATTCATCAATAAAATAATGGCATTGAGAGGTATCCATCAGTACGGTACTAAGAAACAAGATTGAATCAAGTGCAACCGAATGTAGTTAGTATATATACTTATATGGACTTGGAAATAAACTTTGTTGGAACTACATTGCATTACCTCTTAGTCTCTTTTATCTCATCTGTGTCCAACACGTGGAATGTAGTATCGTCATATACCATGTATACAGTGCGTCTCAGAATAAACGAAACCGAGATTAAGCGATGATTTATCATAACTTAATCACAAATACAATGGACAAAATGATCTACCAATGTAAAGCTTAGAATTTCCTCTTTCATCTGATATTACTTAGATTATTCCCCATTCACGCATGAGTGAGCAAAAACAATTTGAAGAAAAGATACCAAAAACTAATTTGTCGGGGGTATCTGAATTTCAAAAAAGAAAATCACATGCCTAAAAAGTTCAATATCTGCTCTTTTATTTGATACCTTAATAAAAAAAATGGTCAAGAATTAAAAAAGTTATGTTCCCTCGAAACATTGCTTGTATTTCCATAATTTCATTAAATAAACATGTTTTCACCGGTTTCCCACAGAAGCTATCACATGGTTAACAAAAGATTTAATGCATGGCTGATCGTCAACAAAACGGAGTGTCAAGTGAGTTTGAGCGCTAGCCTGTAGAACCTCTTAATTTATGAAATTATTGAAATTCAAGCCTTATTTCAAATAACCAGAACTTTGTTATTTCTTGACCATTTTCTGTAATTGAGGTATCAAATTAAAGAGCAGATATTGAACTTTTTAAAAATGTGGTTTTCTTTTTGATACCCAGATACAGCCCGCCAAACGACTTTTTGGTATCCCCTCTTCAAATTGTTTTTGCTCACCCATGCGTGAATGAAAAATAATGAAAGAGGAGATTCTAAGCTTACAATGGTAGGTCATTTGTCTATTGTATTTGTGATCAAGTTATGATAAATCATCGATAAATCTCGGTTTCGTTTTTTGTGGGACGCGCTGTATATATATATATATATATATATATATATGTATATACAGTGCGTATAAAAAAACGGGACAGTTTAGAAAAGTCTATCAAAATTTTGTTTCAAATTATGATGTCTATATTTTGATGTTAATAGATGCTCTGATGTCTTATCTTTCTAATGCTTAAAAAAATTAGTTTCGTTCATGCTTGAGCGAACACAAGACGTTTTTGTGAGGGGTTCAAAAAAAGGCTTGCGCCAAATGCCAGAAAATTAGAAAATATTGATCATCGGACTTCTTGCTAGTTTTTATTCAATTTGCTCTCATTGCTTTAATATGTTCATACTTGATAAATATTATCATTCGATAATTTTACATATCTGTCCATGAGGATGATGAGGTCGAAGGTCGTCTAGGGGTCAAAAGGTCAAATGATATGCGGTCATGTCCATCCTTTTTTGAAGTTTTTGTTCAACTTGCTCTGATTTCTTTATTTCTGCATCAATCATGTTCAGACTTGGCACATGATTCTTGGATAATACTACATTGTGTATCCATGAGGATGATGGGGTCAAAGGTCGTCTAGGGATCAAAATATTATATTGCATATTTTAATTATCGCGATATCAGGCGAGACTTATGGTTCGCAAACCACCTTGTTTCATTTGAATATGTTATCTTTTAGCATTGGATATTCTTTCATAAGTAAGAAAAAAAAATGTCAACCTAGGCAAGGAGATATCCATTATTAATGGAAGAGGTTTTAATTTATTCATATCCTTTTATTATGTGCAATAAAAGCTTATGGTGCAATTATAAGACATGAATCATATTATCAAGGGGACATTGATTCCTTGAACTAGTCGAATTGTGTGCCTGACAGGACAATATTAATTCTAACAAAAGGATTCATGTCTTTCAAAGGCACCAAAACCTTTGCAGCCCACTATAAAAGGATTTGATCAAATTGCAAGCTATCCCGTTAATAATACGAATCCCCTTACTTGGGTTGACAATTTTTTGTTTTTACTTATGAAAAAACATACAATGCTAACAGATAACATATTTAAACAACACCAACAAAACAATTTAGATAAACGAATAGATTTGTAAATGGATATTGACAGCATAATTCGAAAATTATGGCAGAGATAATGAAAAGTTCAAAAGGAAGTTTGCTAATTAGCAAGAAGTCTGATGATCAGTATTTTCTAATTTTCTGCTGTTTGGCGCAAGTCTTTTTTTGAACCCCTCACAAAAGTGTTCCGTGTTCGCTCAAGCATGAACAAAACTGATATTTTATAATGGCATTTGAAGGATAAGACTTCAGATCATTTATGAACAACAAAATATAGACATCATAATTTGAAACAAAATTTTGATAGACTACAAAATTGTCCCGTTTTTTTTTATACGCACTGTATATATATATACACAACAAAAAAAGTAAGTCCCCCCTAAATCAAACTGCTCTAACTTTTGAACAGAGTTATATTGAGATACGATATTTCGTAGGTGGTTTTTTACACTCATTAAGCAACTCATGGGGAAAAATTGATCGGTTGAGTCATGCATGAGTAATTGAAGATTGAATTAAAAATGACAATTTTTGAAAGTCACAAGAGTAGTTTTTCAGATTGTGCAAATATGAAGTTGGGCAAAAGTTGTTTTTAGGGAATTTTATGGTGATATGCTGTTTTACTATCCATCATTTAGCCACTCCACATACAATTTTGATATCGTATGTTCTTGGTTGAGTGAGCACAATATCCCAGGGGCCGCGGAAGCGGGGTGGGGGCCCACTTTTTTCCAAATGCATGTACGAAAATGTAAAAATGACCATACGATTATGATTTTTTGCCTGGTCAGCTCCCCTCCCCACTTTTGGCTCAGCCCCTCCCCCACACTTTGAAAACCGTTCCGCGGCCCCTGTATTGTGACGTATCATCATAGGGGTTTTAGTAGTATCCTCTACAACTTGTTAGGTCATATTAAAATTTGAAATTGTTGGTGGCTCCCCCGATTATAGGCCCCTCCCCCATTTTTAAATTCTGGATCCACCACTGATTTGTCCATAAATTAAACTGATCATGATAAATTGTTAGGAAAAGAATACATTATACATGCAGAATAAAGAGTATTTATTCCTAAGTTTCCGAATGTGCTCGCTCAACCATGAAAATGTTAAAAGTTCGGAAAGTGTGTGGTGATAGAAATGATGGATGATAAAAACAACAGCCATTAAAGTCACATTTGAAACCGAATATGCCCCAAATATTCACTTTATTACCCTTTAAAAGGAGTCTGTGACATTGAAAATACCAATTTTCCCAATTTGATGCGTGCTCACTCATCCGTAAATAAACAAATCGATTTCATTTATGCACAGAATTCTGCCCATAGGTTGATAAACATTACTGCCAAATGACATTGCTAAAGACAGCCTTGAAAAAAAGTTCCACCATATTGAATAAGGGGTTACTTATTCTTAAACATATGCACCCATAATGTACACAAGTCTATGAGAGAAGAAGTCAACATTTTAACAAATATGAAATAAGCGTTTGTTTCATGGACGGTTTTTGTTACTTCTGCCAACAGTTATTTCATGAAACTTCGCACATGGCTTCAGAGTAACACTATCCAAAAGGCGCGCACACCAAAATAACAATTTGATACGGCACAGAATGGGGCCAAGGCCTTGAACTTTCTTCTCATTTGCATACTTTTCGAATATTGTGTGCTCACTGATGCATTAAACATCGGGATTTTCATAAAAATCTAATCAAATGAACCATGCAAGGAGGTTTGTGACAGATATCCATAGTTACAAATTGCATTTTTTCCAATAACGTAAAAAAGAGCTAATCACATTCCACATGTTCATTCAAGCGTGAATTTTTGATTAAACGCCTTTGAATCATTGAAGCATGTTAATTGGTCATGAACATAATGAAAAAGTTGATAAAAGATCAGTTTCAGTTACCAAAATGAAACAATGCTTGCCTATGAAATTCGAAAATCGTATTTTTTGTTTTCAATAAATGTTCATTGAACCGTGAAACGATGAATATTGTTGAAGATACTCTTCCCAAAAATAATTGTCATCATATTCTATCATTTTTATTGATGAAAATGTGTAAAAAATAAATTATAGCAAATTTGGACTTGTGTTTATTCAACCGTGAAATTTAGCCCCAAAATTGTATCGTCTTTTAGAAAGTACACTTACAAGCATTCTGACTATTTTTCATGATGAGAATGTGGAATCAGTTCCAATAAAATGGAATTAAGGTCATGATTTTTGGCTTGTGACTTTTGAAAAGTGACATTTTTGCCTTCTGACGGTGCTCACTGAAGCATGACGTAAAATACGTCCATAACATTTACTCAGAGGGTAGCTTATAAAATTACCTACACGCTCATGTAAAATATATCAAAAACTCGCATTGGTTCGGAAATTATTGATGTTTGTTCAAGGGGTGACTTACTTTTTTGTTGTGTATATATATATATTGTTCTCTTCATCCATTTCTTTCACAAAATATTTAAATAAAAGAGTTGCCCAAGCTGTTGTACATGTATAACTTCACACATTTGTATACTTTCTCCCATACGTGTACTGTATCAAAGCAATAACTTTGATCCAGCTGAGGCATGGCGGCTTGTCATTGTTCAAAACCCACCTTCACCCGACAAAGGAAATTATGATTGGTATAGTTTCGAAAATCTGTTCATCTGACGGTCAGTCGGATCGGGGTCGCCCTAGCCACTAACCCGTCTCTGTGGTCTAGTGGTTAAGGCACCGGCGTTCAAAGCTGGGGGCCCGGGTTCGATTCCCGGCAGAGAGATTTTTTCGGCATCACCAATTTATCCAAAGGGTAGATAGCTCTGTATGGGGAACCTTGATTTAAGCTACGCCTACCATTGTTCTCTTCATCCATTTCTTTCACAAAATATTTAAATAAAAGAGTTGCCCAAGCTGTTGTACATGTATAACTTCACACATGAATATATATATATATATATATATATATACATATATATATATATAATAAGAAAAAAAATATTTGTTACATATATCTTTCTTACCGTAAAGTACAATTCCATTTTAGTTCACATGACCCACTGATAAAGAGAACATTATAGTGATCCGAGAAACTCATCGCATTCAGGAACGCATTAAGTTAAAAGGGGTATTTTTTAAGGAATGGCTGATACAAAGAATAAATACTCTATTAAAGAAGTATGAAACCTATAAAGAAAAATTTTAAGATCTTCAAAATCATGCCTATCTTTAACTCTTCTACTGTTTCAGGATATCTCCAAATGGTTATTAAACCCTCCACGCCATCTAATTTTCAAGAAATATTATTCCAACTACTTTCCAAGAGTAAAAATTTACTTTAAAAATGATGACGATGTCCAGGAATTAGAAAACATGTTATGAAAATAACCGCATTTCTGTATGAACATACCAAAAAAAAAAGAATTTTATGCCAATCTGGGCATAAGCAAGATGATTATCAAACTCAATTTTATGGATTACTTTCAATGCTGTCTGATAAATATGTTTGACGGATGCAATGAAATAGGTTTTGTATTTGTGGCTCTTACCTAATTCATAACACTTGACGATGAGAAATGGTCGTCCTATTCCCGATCGATCTGATATTGGCAATACCATGAAAAAATGAATTAGTTTAAAAATCAAGTGTTATTTTGATGGAAATGGAGAGCTTTTTTTTCAGAAACATCCGAGACTCACTTTCACAAACACCCTCCTCTAACTAAACCCATGAAATCAGTAATGATTTGTTTCGAAAATAGCTATTCTGGAAGGAAACAATGACGGGCTTGAATGATCGATGCAATGTTCTATCATCGAAATAAAACAGACGGCTGTAGATCAATATGGCACCGAAATATGAACCATCTCATTTACTATACAGAGATTGAAATTCAAGTACCTTTGGTGATAAAGTTGGTCCCAAATACATTGCCACTTTGGATAGCAATTTCAAAAACTGATTCATCAGGAAATACGATTAGGTTCCGATTTGACCGTTTGCATGGGAGCGGCGGCGGGGGAGGATGTTTGTCATGTTTGTTGGTCTTGCCAAGTCTCGCCGAATCGATTTCTGTATCAACTTCCCCTGGCTTTGCGACTGGAAATAAGAACATTGCGATCTTATTCCTGATGAAGTTCTGATGCAAGGGGGTGTAGAGGAACGTCCGTGTGGGATTGATGTCGTTGGCTTACAAACGAGGGGTGGGACTCCAACTGACTGTCAACATGGTCAAGGGGATTTAAAAGGCATTTGAAAGATTGTAGGTCCATGGTTTCACCGATGAACAGAAAAGGAATGTCTTTTCACCTTTGCCGTCTGATTACTAAAGCGTTTGATAACACCATTATCGCCTCTACCCTAAAGGCTTTAGGTGATCATTCGTAAGATCGAACAGGCTGGGAACGAACGTGAAGGGTGGAACGTGCTCCATGTCTTTATAAACTATAAACGTTTTCAAAGTCATTTAGGAAAAACAACAGTGATCTTAACCCACGCACTTTCCTTTAATTAAAAAATGATAATAAATACTAATAATGATAATATTAATAATGATAATAATATATATATATATGCTATTCTTGTCTTACATGGCATAAACTAGGAAGAACTGAAAAACTTCTCTTTTACTAAAAGTTTAAAATCAGTACTAACACAGATAACATTCAAATTAATATTAAAGTCACCTTTAGTTAAATATATGAATCCCCATTTAAGGAAAAAGTACGTGTTTAAAATGATATGATGACATTTCGTAATATCATCTATTTTTGTAGCTTACTGATATGAAAGCAATCAATAAGATAGGCGCCAAAAGGCCTTTTTAAAGAAAAGGAGACACTACCGATAGAGGGAAGTAGATGTATTAAGAGGTAAATTTATTTTTATTCTCTCCTCCCCCTAAAGCATAAACAGATGAAATAAGATTCAACGATGACTATCCTTTCGAATGATTTGGAGGTAAAATGATACTCCATACTAGTATAATCCACATTACTTAGCCTACATCAAAGCTTTACACGGTTTTTGGGGGGCATTTTTATCTGAAAAAATGTGAACTTAGAAGGGCTGGAAGAGGTGTGCAAGGAAAAGTAAAATGTTAATATGCAGGGTTTATACAATAACATTATGATAATAGGCCAGTTATATAGGGTATCTCTTTTTATGTTTCTCCTTTGAGTTTCCTCAAACCAATGGCACTAATTTTTCATTTGACTTATTTGGTATATATAGGGAAAACAATCCTCAGTAATTTACTATCGTTGTAGCTAAATTCGACACGATCAAACAGATTATAATTATTCTCCATCTTAATTGCCCGTCGACGTCATGGTTAGGTTGATGTCTATCGTTTGAACGATTTGATTTCTCTTTCACCTGGGTCTTGAACTGCAAAGTAAAATAGTGTTTGTGCCTTTGATAAATAGGTATCGGCAGGAAGTAATTCATCAAAAAGCTGTGCGCACTGTCCGGAATCGATATAGACTGGATTAGCCGGGGTAGTATAGGAGCGCCTTGAGCACCTAACAAGGTAGAAAAGTGCGCTATACAAGTCCTATATTATTATTTTACTTATTATGAACGGAGATGGGACTAGGGGCACTTGCCCCTCAAAAAGTCCACGTTCACAAAAATGGGAAGGCAAATGACATACATTAGAAATAGGAAAGGAAAATAAAATGGTTAAATGTGATATATCTTGATACTATGTGGAAATCGATCACGAAAATGTCGGATATGCAAAGCCATTAAGTAAAATGGCATTTGAACAAAGTTGTAATAGATTCGTCAAATCAAAACCCTGATAAGAATGTCTATCGCCAAATAGTGCCGTTCAAAATGTCCACTTTGTCAATAAAACTCTCCGGTGATTTCCTCTTTTTCAGTATCGTCTCCCCCTTGTCATTTCTTTATTTCTATTATATTTCATCTTACCACCCATACTCCCTGGAGAAGAGAAAATATTTAGTATCTTTCATACCGTGTCAAGAAAATTTATTTCTGTCGGATTGAATTTTATTACTGTCATTGTTATTATTGTTGGTATCGAAGAACTCGTCATCACTGCTCAACCAGAAATACACTTTGATCCGTTTCCTTTGCGCGTTTACTTCATACTCGTTATACATCACCTGTGAAACATTTTCTTATTTTAGTCCACATGCAGATATGTTCTCCTCATCGTCTCTCCTTGTTATTCTTCGTAAATTACTCATTTCATGCATCATGTTATTGTTTATTTCACATTTTTCTTCCCCTCTTTTGGCCACTATCATTTTTTTAATTATGTAATTTAATATTAATGAATAATTTGTTTTGAGGGGTCCACGATTTACAAGCACAGCTTCACAGTGGACCTCTCCATTTCCAGCATGTTATTTTCAGCCACAAACATTTCATGATCCATATTAAGTTTCAAATGTATAATTTAGTTAAATATATATATATATATACATATTGTGTTACATGTTTCTTTATTACATTTGTTACAACTGTATTTATGATGAATTTTGTCTACTGTTTTGTTGGAAATGAGAAAAAATAAAACTGAAACTGAAACTGAAAAACATAATGCCTTCACTCCACAGCTTGACTGCCAGATCTTCAAAATAATCAATTCCTATTTCAAAATCCCTGATGAGAGTCCATCAATACGGTGGCAAATAATATTTCATTTCAAAAGATGCAAAGCTGTGAAAAATTATTCTCCGATCTTAATGGATTGACTCATAATGTTGCTGCCTGTCGGTCACAGACAATCATGATCATTTCTCCAGGCTCAGACAATACCTTCTTAGGGATCATTAATTGTCACTTTCCTGATCGGTCTGTATAACCATGCCTGCGGCGAGAATCAAGATCTATACACCCTCTTTGGAAAATTGAACATCGAAGCGACTCCCATCTCTGAAACTCACACCAAGAAATTCTGCAACGTCAAACAGGTTGTACTTTGAAACTTCTAGTTCATCGATCGGACCTGTCGCAAATCGCTCAAACCTCATACACCGAAGGTACGTCATTAATATCCATCCCGACAAAAGTTTGATCATGTGGGACTGAAGTGTGATATCTAACCCGCGAAAACCAAGATATTTTTTTCAATCACGAACAGCACATTTGCTATCAAGATGTAAGTCAATATAGATGAAATGATGCATGTGACTGATTTCATATTTGTATCAGGTACAATAGAATTAATGTCTCAGAACCTTTAATTTGAGAGACAGGAAGCGATCAAAGTACTGGCACCGAAAGAAAAAAAAAAAAAACGACAAACCGATTACATCTTTCTGTGCTCCCCTTTCTATTAAAAACAGTACACCAAATCCATGAATACGAGCAAAAGCATGAACCTCTATATTAACATTCATATAAATTTTTCTTTCTAAGAATGACGCCGCATTCATTGAAGTCTATCAATTTGTCAACCCAAGTCGTCTTGCAGGTAATATTCATCCTGGTTAAGGATGCAAAAATCGACTCTTTTACATAAAGTAGTCGAACTTTGCATTATTTGCATCATTGATAGTCATAATGACTCAAAATAGTGGAGGTAAAAGAGCATGACAATTTAAAAGGTCAATTTAATTAAGCACGTGAATTACATGTTTTCAATTTTCAATCACAAACATTAAATATCTTTACTCTGGTCTATTTCCTTATGCTCATTATTTTGATCTTGATATGGCAGCCAATAAAAATAAAAGTTAGGACCTTTCATTTCGATTGTCTTTTACCATACATTAATGGCGTTCATGCAATTTGCACTATCATCTTGGCAATTAAAAATGCACATGTAAAATGAGTCAAATAAGAGTTGTAACCATGATTTCTTTACGAGAAAAAGGTGTAGATAATTGGTCATTTTTTCCGAAAACAGAAGGTCTCACTGAAGAAGTCAGTGGATCTGATTGAAGCCATGAAAAAGGTGAAAAAAGGACATCTGACAAGCCAAAATAAAGGGAAAAGAAAAAAGTTCGTCCTAGGGTATACATGGCTAATAGAATACGGCTGGATGAAGTGGGGGGGGGGGCAGTGTTCCATCTGTGAATCCTCGATACATGAGTCTACTTTTTCAAGATTTTAATTACTTTCAGGCATTCCCTTTTTTGAAAAAATAAACAATTTGTCTAATAAAGAATTCAAGAGTAACATACAATATTTTCAAACTTCTCTCTCGGGTTGTGGAGTTGCGACTTTATTCCATCATTTTTGAAAATCTCCTGGTACAGATAGATTATTTTTGGTAATAATAAGAAGATAATTTTCAATCAAACTGGTTGCAAGGTTCATTCTACATCACCATCCCATTGTGCTAAATAAAGATTTGCGTGTGTGCGCGGGTGTGTGTGTCTGTGGGACATAATGATTTCGGAAAGATGACAAAAAAATGCAGTACCAATCAGATTATTGTTCCAAATCAATTATGTAAGTATTTTTAATCAATTAATATTGCTGATCTGTTTCTTGAAACAAAGGTCATAATTTTATTTGCGATGGTTAAATTCATCTATCAATTAAATACAATCCTGTCAATTTTGAACAACCAAGCACCCCCTCCCCGATGTTCAATGGATGTACATTCATTTGTAAGAAAGAGAAAAATACATTTGAAATTGGAAAAAAGTACATGAAAGCTGGAAGTACATATCGAATGAGATTAGAAAATCGGCCGAAACAATCAATGTGGGAGGCGCCGAAAGCTTGCCCTGGCAATGGTAAACGGTAAAATGATTCTAATTTTTCTTTTTTATAATAATTGGTACCATGCTTATTCTTTGATAGTGTTTAAGCAAATGATTATCTTTTAGTGATGATTTATTTATTTGAGTACATCATTGTCGACGCGATATGAAAGATAATGATGTGCTGGAATAGCTAGAAGAGGTAATCTGTCACTAAACCCATGCTAAAACACGGTTGTATAGTGCCTCACTATATAAAAAAAATGATTAACAGATTAACACGCGGGGGGGGGGATAAATTTTGTTGGTAAATTATCCTGATCGGATATTTCCTGTAACTTAAGATATTGACCATCCGTCAACTTGGATAAGTAACACTTGACTTGAATTGGATATATTTGTGATATGCTGGTACTCATGGTGGATAAAACCTGGGTAGGGGATGGAATATACCAATATACACATTGTGTCAAGGCAGAATATAATATTATTTATGATTGGATTTATTTTCCCAACTATGGTTCAAAATATGGATAACCCTACCTAAAAGGCAGAATAACAAAAGTAGTCATGACAGAATTTTGATAGCTTTAAGCAATTTGTCTTCATCAATTCTTATGAAATCTTGGAGAACCAATCTCGACTAGCACTCGTGCTAACTTTTGGTTTTCCTTTTAACAACAATCCCCCTTTTTTAGTACTGTTAATAATACAATTTACTTCAATATCTTACCAATTGACATTTGTTAATTTAAATTTCTTGTTAATCTAAATTTCAAGGCAACTTTCTTGTTTCCATTGTTTAAGAAATCAACCAAATTATACATAATTTTCTATGTACAATACATACATTTACAGTCGATATGACAGGGAATTATCAATTCGTTGATGAAATTTTGTATAAAATGTAATTTGTTAATAATGTTGGAATATGCTCGGTATGTATGTTTGTATTAATTTTGACAATTTCATGAATTATGTGTAAATTTGTATTATTGTATTATGTTGTTATTGTTGTTGTTAATAGATTCACATTCACATTAATTCATTCATTCAACCAAGTATATTCTGAAACCCATTGGCCCGAATTCACAAAGATGGTTTGATGAACAAGGTCAAACAGTGATAGAGTAACACCAAAATCAGGTCCATTAACCTATGCTTTTGAAAACTTGAAGGGAATAACAAGCGATCTATTACTGTCACTGGAATGGGCCCAATACCTCACGGGGACGGGCTGCAAAGATGTGACGGTAACAGCCATCAGTTTTGCTAGACTCACACCAACGAAACCGACTCCAGACCGACCGATATTGGATATAGCATAATAAAATTTGTCGGATATGTGTTGGATCCTCGATGTGAATGGCGTGAAGTAGATATCTGAAAAATACCAAGGGAAATGACATGATAAACAAGTGCGAGACGGCCTGCCATCATTAAGCCAGTTGTTTGATTAAGATTTCCACCAGAATTCGTGAGGCCGCATCATAAACTGCCTCAAATGACGCCATTTTGAGAATTTCATCAGTCGCCAGGGAATATCTTTGAATGAAAGAGGTTTCTGATCGACCTCTGCGGATTGAGCTACGCCACGATCTTAGGCCACTTGAGTGGGTAAATTCTGATTCCTTTGGAATTCTGTGGGGCTAGTTGGAAACTCAGGTCAAGTGTGACCAAGATTAAGAATCTTAGTCTAAAAATGAAATCCCTTTCTCCAAGTACGCTTGACTGTCTCGGAGGATATGCGGCTTCTAAGAACTTGTGATTGGCAGGAACTTGCGTGAGGGTTAAGCAACTGTAAGTGCCTTAAATACTTTTTATCTGGGAGATCTACCCTCTTCTGTTTAAAGACATTTGATCATAATCCAATAGTTTCTTTTTTAAATGATGAAACAGAAAGAGGGATTTCCTGGTCTAATTAAGTTTCAAAATATATATCGGCAACGAATGGTTGAGCATGTACCTTGTCGATTTGCATTTGGACATCTGAAATATGTTTTCACGTTTTCTTGAAAAATAAAACCATTCCCTGCTATACACCTTCCTACTTCATAGGTGAAAAACGCCTATTGCTCTGTCAAAATTAATATTGTGAATCGGATCTTTATCTTAAAACAAGCTCTTGACTGGAATGGAGCTTGATAAGATAAGATTGATTTTATTTATACACGGTTAAAATACCCAAACAGTTCAAAGACTGATTTCCGTTGTGGCCGTGTGGGACATAACATACAATTGACATAATAAACACTAAAACCAGTGTTTGATAACGAATAATATAAAATTAAAAATCATAAACATGAACAAAAACATCAATAAAATATTACAGAGGGATCATAAGATGTAGAAAAGGGGAGAAGAGCAAGAAGAAGAAGAAGTAAAAGAAAAAGAAGAAAGAATAAGAAAACAGAAGAAGAAAAAGAAGAAAAGGAAGAAGAAGAAGAAAAAAAAAGAAAAAGAAAAAGACGAAGAAATGATAGGCTATACCGTTCACAAAGAATAACAATATAAAAAAGTGAAATGTAGTTGCGTATCTATCGAGTGATTCGAATAAAGCGGTGCATATATAAGGTGATAGTAAATGTGAACAAAAAAAAATAAAATGTCAAGGTGAATTGATGTTTCTGTAATGGACAATCGAGCAT
The DNA here is from genome assembly GCF_037042905.1 of Lytechinus pictus. Classification (NCBI taxonomy): domain Eukaryota; kingdom Metazoa; phylum Echinodermata; class Echinoidea; order Temnopleuroida; family Toxopneustidae; genus Lytechinus; species Lytechinus pictus. The sequence goes on from NC_087249.1 coordinate 33,007,420, forward strand.
AAGAAAATGAATACACGATTTATCAATGCTTATAACTAAACACATAAAAATGATTAAAAATTTATGATAACTAAACACTGAACATAGAAAACTGACATATAAAGCTGATTGCAAAACTATGGGTAATAAAGCGAAACCTATGAAACAATAATAAGTACTAGAAAACAATGATTAGAAATTGTCTGTGGATATCTGATAACACCAATTGAACAGAATGATTGCCATATGATATATGTGATACACATTACAAAGATAATCTCTTGAGTCCTGCCTTGAAATTGTGTTTTGTTTGTGCTGCTTGAATATTTGTGGGCAACGAGTTCCAAATACTGGTGCCTCTGTACGTATAAACATGCGTTTTGCAGATTAAATCTTTATTTGTATTGTTTCATCATTGAGATTCCCGCTTCTTGTGCTATTCGATCTTTCGTTATGAGAAAGTCTATTGCTTAATTATGAAGGGGCTATGTTACTGAGTATATTGAATATCATTAGTGCAATATTTTCTTTCCTTTTCTTTTCTAGCGTATCCCATTTCAGTTCATTTAGATTATCGTTATCAGGTGAATCCCATGGGGTATTATTAATAATGCGAGCTGTCCGATTTTGTATCTTTTGGAGGCTATCTTTTAAACATTTGCCACAGTTTTCTCCATACTTCATCACAATATGATAAATGTGATGAAATCAAAGTATTGTAGACAAGTATTATTGTATCTTTATCAACCATACTTCTTATCGATTTTAACAGAAACAAACCGCGACTACATTTCTTCTGTATATGTTTTGAATGTGTTTATCTTTATCCCATGACAAATTGTCATCTAAAATTACTCCTACATGTCTGCCCTGTGTAACTCTTGTTAGGGGGTATATGTTAATACTTAGTGATTTTTCTTTAAACATTTTCAATCTATTTCTAGTTGCTAGAACAATTCAGTTTTATTGATATTCAAACTTGTGATTCAAATTGTGATCAAGCCACCGTTTCACATTCTGTAAATCTTCATTGATTTTGTTTTCTAGATCTGAGAAGTTGTTACTTGAATATTATAAAATAGTGTCATCTGCATACATATTTATTTTGCAATTTTGAGAACGGAAGGCAAATAATTTATATGTAAAATGCGGCCCTAGGATGGGCCCTTGAGGGATTGTAGATTTAATTCGTAATAGATCGGAATGATGATACCATGAACTGTCGTTTGCTGATATCTTCCATATAAATAACTTTTAAACCAATCACTTGAGTGATCCCCAATTCAATATTGTTTTGATTTTTTGATAAGCAATTCCAAATCAACCGTGTGAATGTTTTTTTTAAAGTCTATACATCAATATCTGGGTCTTTTGAAATCAATAATTCATCGAGATGAAGTAATTACCAGAGACAGATCCTTGGCAGAAAAGAGGTGGGAAAATTTTTTGCCATGCAGCCTGATGCAATTACTTTCAAAGAGTACTTACTTGCCTTAATCATGACGATTATGTACGGTAAGCAGAAAAGGATTTCTAACACACAAAAACAACAACACATTATCTTGTCTGTCTTTTAATGAAATTACCGTACAAACAACGCTATTCTATTTTTGTTTCCTTTTGCATGTCTGAACTTCTTTTCAGCTTTACCAGCTGAATTCCAAAAAGAAAAGAAAGGAGAGCATATTGATTCATGTTTCATTGTTAGTGAGATGGTGCAGGAGATAAACTCAAACATAGATCAGGTATCCGATAAAAATCAGACATGGTCGATATTGCATTTGGTTATTTGTCACGTTTCTCGTGCTTTTTATATGAATAGAAACATGTTTACTTAAAAGGAATATCTAAATAAAAGAATCATTGAAATCCGGATGATGTTACATATTATTATCACATGAAGTTATGGATGCAGTTAAAAAGTGTCCATGAGATGACAATGGTTTGTTGGGTATAAGAATGATTTCTTTTAGACCATGCATGTTATCATTATCTTCACATTTCCGGACTGCGGCCGTACGGCGAGTCGAAAACGGCCGTTTGAACATATTTTACCAGCTACATAATTTTAGGTGGCTTGAATAAAAATGAATAATGTGACTGCAGCATAAATTCAACATCTTCTTTCTAATGAGAATGAACATGCGCTCGTCGAATGCTCCAAAAATGCCGTTCAAACGATTGTCCTTATCTCTCATGGTCTTCCACCCACCTGCGTCAGAGAACATGAGAAATGCACCAAAATGCGTGTAATAAACAAATCAATCAATTTCTTCCCTGTTATTGCCTTCGGGAATCTACCTTTTTATGTTTTACTATAAAAATAAACGCTCGTGCTCGACACCCATCTAATTCCTTTCATATTGTTTAATAGATTGAAGATGAAAAGCCGTTGTTGCTGGATTAAAAAAGAAAGCTTTTGTAAAACGGAATTAATGGCCTACTGGCTACAGGCACAGTATATGCATGACAACGGGATGATCCTCTTTAAACAAACCTTTGAGAGAAATAGAGCTCAGACAGTTAAAAATAACATCAATTTCTGGGTCTTTTGTAAACAATGATTCTTTCAGATTAACTAATTTAACACAGACAGCTCCTTAGCAGAAAAGATTGGTGAAAAAAGGTTTGCACCGGAAAATTTACTTTCAAACAGTTTATTGACTAATACTAAATAGGTTCATTATTGCGGACTGAAATAATCGCTAGAAGGTATTCATTTGTCTCGCAATCTAGTATGGTCAACAAGGAAATCCGTGATCACTCTCGCAAAAAGTGTTCACTAGCTTTTTGGGAAATTCGTGATCACTCTCGCAAAAAGTGTTCACTAGCTTACAAGTTCACGAGCTTTCGAGTGCCGCTGCAACTCTTTATCAAGTGACGAAAATGTGTGTGTGTGTATTTGAGTTTTGTCAGACGTGTATCAATCAGATATGATTATTTACGTCTGGGACCGACCTTTAACGTCACCATCCGAAAGACGTGACCAGGGCTTGAACCCCGAACCTCTGCATCAATTTGTAACTTCCCCACACAGCTTGGATTATAGGCGCACGCCACAACGCCCAGTTTAACGAAAATTATGAAAGTGTCATCGACATATCTCTTCCACACCCGAGGGCGGCATGTGGAAGGACACTTGGGCAAGGCGTTCTGTTCAAACCCTATATAGGTTAGCCACAACCGCTGAGACTGGGCTACCCATTGCTGCTCCTTCTGTTTGCTCATAGAAAGAGCCTCTGTACAGAAAATATGTGGATCTGAGTACGAACTCAAGGAGTTCGGCTATTTGTTCAGGCATTAGTGTTGTACGTTCTGCTAATGTAGGGTCGGATTGCATGCGTTGCATGGTCGTACTGCATGCGCCCTCTATCGGTACGTTAGTGAAGAGGGAGACTACATCAAAAGAGATCATGGATTCTTGTTCGTTAATTGTCTGCTCCGATGTGAATTCAGCGAATTCACTGGAGTTTGAAACCGTGTGTTCTGAGCAGTTAGTGAGTGGGGACAGGATGTCCGCCAGGTACTTTGATAGGTTATAGGCAAATGAGCCTATGCATGATACTATTGGTCTGAGTTTATTGACTTATTCTAGTTTATTCCTCTCGATACATTTCTGAACTTTTCTGCTTTACCATCATCTGAATTCCAAGAAGAAAAGAACTCATGTTGAGTTATATTTCATTGCTGTTGAGATGTTACTGGAGATGAACTTAAACATAGATCAGGTATCCGGTAAAAATCAGAAATGGTCGACATTGCCTTTGGTCATTTAAAGTCGCACATCTCGTGTTTTTCGCGTTTTCGTAGAGACGGAAACGTGTCTACTTAAAAGAAATATCTCTTTAAACGGGTCATTGAATTAGCTATGAGTATGAGGGAATTTGTTATAGACGGGGGATGATAGACAGCATGTGATAAGACGTTTACGAAAATAGCTGGCCAATGTATCAAAAGAGATTACGGCACACTTTACCATGATCTCGGCTAAAACTTATTCATCTCAAAAGATCTTGTCTATAGCCGTCATGACGGTCACGTGGTGTAACATTTTTTCATTTAAAGATTCATATGATAGAATATTGCCATGGGTGTTTTGTATTACAGTTTGTATTCATGGCCAAAGGGGTTGAAAACCTGAACGAGTCAGAAACAGGAAGTGCCTACAGATGGCCTAAGAATAAGTTAGGTTTTTCTTTTAGAAACGGAAATGTTAAAAAACACTTGACACATATCAGGATTTAAAGAAGTTGAATAACAAATACATTTTCATTTTCATGTGTATGAAAATAAATGAATATGATTGTATTACGAATTGAAAGAAAATTAAACAAAAAGAAACATTATGGAGAGAAAAGTAGCGATATTTCATATCACTCGAGACAGGGAAAGTCCAAAATGCAGGATAATAGAGCTGTATGTATTACATAAACTGGGAAAGAGAGAGAGGGAGAGAGATAGAAAGAAACTTGGAAATTAGGGAAAGAGAGGCAGGGAAATGATATGAGAGAGGGGATGAAAGGATAACATGGACGCAAAATCGGGAGTATTTATATTGACGCGAGAGGGGGAGAGAGGGGGAGGAAGAGAGTATGCACAATAAAAGGATAAATAAATATAACTTCATTTCAGGTACAATGTTTTTTTAATTATTGTTATTTATCAGGTGAAACGCTTGCTAATGTGAGTGGCGATCTCCCTCTGGCCACAAAAACATTTCTGCTAATAAATTCACTCGTAGTTGCTCGTAATTATAATATGTAAAGAGAATAACTCTTGGCATTTTAGTCATTAGTGTCAAAAGCTTTTTAGAGTAAACCAATGTGTCATAAAAAGTCAAGCCCAACCATTCCATACTTTTAAAGAAAGAGGTTAAATCTTTATGGTAATTACGCCAAAAATCAATATGCTGAAGAGTCCTCAATAGAAATATCAATGTCATGATTTCGTGAATTTGGTCCAGCGTTTCACCATGGGAAGAAGAAAGGATTGAACTTTAACATGTTTAATTTAAAAAGATTGACAACAAAAAAACACTTTGCCGTTATTTATATAAAATTAATGAGTGATTATTCCTAACATTAAGAGTTTATTTCTCCCATTTAGATGCTACTAACACGTGTAATGCTGGTGCATTTTATCGCCATTAAGAGGGCAGACCATATCTTTCTTTTAGTACTGTGTGATGCACTAATGGCCATTTTACCTAATGGGACCTTTTTCGACCAAGGAGTACTTTAATGAATGTTGACAACGCTAACATTTCGGTATGCCTACTCACTTTACCTATGAACCCACATTTTCCAGACAAATCTAAGCAAGTAAAGTTGAAAAAAATTAGTAATGTCAAATCTTGCTGAAAGTGAAATTTGAAAACAGTAAGCAAATAAACAACAATGATGCATAAACCAAGACCATGCATTAGATTGAGTTCCTTACGGACAATTACATGGAAAATTAACGACGCTGAACCAAAGTAGCAAATATTAGGTCTATAACAGAAAATACCTCTTTGTACTGGTTCTTTGAAGAGTATCCTCAGCAAGAATTCAACAAGTGCAATACGAGTAATCCCGGCTGAACCTGCATAATAAGGGAGTTGGAGGGATAAAAGGAAAGTATCAATACTAAAATGAATCGATCTTCGCAAGGAAGATTTTTAAGTGAAGCTTGGAAGATTCTCCTACGAAAACATCCGGAGTGGGGCTTTTTTAATGGATTTAAGTTGTTGATACGAACCGATAAGTCCTAGAATATACTAATGAACTCTCTGGATACTATTTAACACGAGTATCATATCTATATGTCTAGATTGAAACGCCTGGGTTCAGTTTAAAGTACTGAATGCCTACATGCATATGGGCCCCTGGGGATGATCTGATGGCGAGGCGAATAAACGAATTGGAACGGACAAAGATCATGATGACATCTTTGGGTATAATAATGGTAGATGGCGGGTTGTCACGCCTCGCTAAGGTTCTGGACCCGGGTAAAGGATGGAGTCTAATAAGGTATCTTGTTACTTTTTAGGTTAGATCGTCTCCACGGAGTGGGTACTGAGTTTAGATGAATTATAAGGGGAAAATAAACATTGGTTTGATCTGAATTAATTTTTTTTTAAATAGAGAACGTGTAAAAACCTTTAGTCGTACTTCTATGTTTATGAAGTTGATACTCGGAAAGAAATATGATCCGGAAATTCATATTTCAAGGGGAAACTATCAACAAAGTCACCATAATCTCTACCACATCCTTCATATCCAACTTACCAATTATCATCATAATCAATATTTTGGAAGTCCTAGTGATAAAAAATACAACATCGCATTCACTTCCCAAGCAAAATGCTATCGATGCTGCATGAAAATATCAATAAAAAGTCGGTTTTCTAAGAAAAAAATCCATTCGTGTCCAATGCAGAGGGTTCCGGAAAGTTTGGTATATACAATATAAACAATAAACTTAAAGGCCACATAATATACGTGCATCGTCCCCTCAGTGTGTGTCCACCCATGCAGTAATTAATATGTACATCGTTTAATGGGTACGTGAAACCGCCTGTCAAGGTACGACAACACCGCGCCTCGTGGCCGCCTCATCACTCTACTGATCGGCATGACCTATTTCAGGTCTTATTCTATGAAAAATTGATCAACTTACATGTAATAATCGGTGTTTTGCCATTATAGAGACCCCATGGGATACAAAACAGAAATGCAAATTGCTCGTTTCTGCTATGTAAATACAACAATATCACATAAGAGCTGAAATGTAATCCCTCGATCATACCCCGGATGGAAATTTTCATGAGTTTTCATTGATAATGCCCTCTATATTATACCTTTTTCTTGGGTTCAGCCTTTTCGATCTTCAGCCAGTAAGAATGAAATAGTCAGAATTTTATGCTTTCATAAATGATTTATTCTTTACTCGGATTTTTATTGTTATACCCGTTAGCGCGTTTTTCACTTTATTGTAGGCCCAGTGATGTGAATCTAGGTCAATCGTTATCATAAATTTATTGCAAGGCCATTATCTTGTCTCAGAAATTGAGGAAAGGTTTGAACAAAGTGTATAATAATAATAATAATAATAACAGTAGTTACAAATATATAGCGCCTAATACGTTGGTTTCTAAGTGCTTTACATTGTAATTATCATTACCCCTGTCATCAGATCCATCCATATTCCACACATAAAGTGCACCATCTCCACTCCATGGGGAGCATCCTGGCCAGGAAACCGTTTATCGGTACACACGTGCCAATCTAATCACATTGACGTTCACATCCTACCGGGTACCCATCATTTAACACCAGGGTGGAGAGTGACAAACGTGGTTAAGTACCTTGCAAAAGGACATTAGCGCCGGATGGGATTCGAACCCTCGACCCTTGGTTTAAGAGTCAAGTGACTGAACCACTACACCACGAAACCTCCACTTGTAAATGGTCAGATTCAAGCTAATGGTAAACGGTTTATTTCGGTCTATTTCTTTGATTTACATTGAGTTAGACTAATCACAGTCAGTGAAACCTCTCGCATGCTTATCCCTCGGAATTGAATAAAATGCACTGTTAGAATTCAATATTAAGTGCACTTTAAAGCACTATCGGGTACTGTTTTAGCACCTGGTGTGGTAAATCCCTTTAATCAGGGGGGGAAGAGAAGACATTTCATTTTATTCCTTACTTGATTCGGAGGGGATATCAAATGTATATTCATGTCTGAGCAGATTCAAGCAAATATAATAACTTTGTACATCGTCACTATTTCTGCCCTGTGATGTGTATGCCTATTATATCACGAAGGCTAGAGCCATGTTCACGAACATTTGCGACATATTCTAATCTCCGCCGAGCATGTCAGAATTTCTCCGCAAAAATTGCTTCACAATGAAGTTTAGTTTTAGTAGAGCTCATTGGGAGGAAGAACAGTGGATGATCCAAGGGTTTATGCATCATATGGGTTAAGAAATTTGAATAACCACAGTGATGAAAAATGAATCGACTCGATTCTTCTGAGAGGCAACTGCACACAAAAATGTGTGTATGGGACTATTAAAAAAACAAAATGTTTGCACAAAACAATCATTTTGAGTTTGGATTTGTTTTATTGTGAGTGTATATGAAAAAATAGAATTTGCAGCGTAACTATTGTAAAGTCAATCATAGATAGATGTTCTTCCTCAATAACATTGATAAGTAAACCCTCATACGCTTCTCAAGACTAAAGTTCTCTTTGTTATCATCATCATTATTATTATTATAATTTTTATTGTTATTATTATTATTATTATTATCATTATCATCATTATCATTATCATTTCGGCAATGGAGAGTATATCATATTGGTACAATGTTATACAACACACAATAAACATATAGATAGATAGAGTATAGATTGAGCACCCACTGGACTGCCAGGGTCATATAAAGTTAACTGAATTACTCAATTCAATAAAGACTATTTGACCCTTTCTAGTGCTTACAGAAAAGCGAAAGCAGATAAAAGAGTGAGTATATGAACAAAAAGCTTAAGAACAATATACATACAAGAATGGCATGCTCGATATAACTTTAACTTCATCTTAACTTATCTATTAATGGATATTGATAATGTAAAATTTTATGAGAAAAAAAAGAAATGTATTACAAAATCAACATTATTGTATAGTGTCTTTTAGAATAATATAGAATTCTAAGAACACCAATGCCTCTCGATAAGTAATTACATTTAAGAGTATCATTGGTGGCTTTAAGATACGGCAAATGTATTTATTGCACCATCGATATATCTTTGGGGTATCCTTAATGGTACGTTTTTATTTCTTAATGGAGTGTTAATTACGGATAACCAACGAGGATATTTAATGATTCAATGGAACTTGCCCGAGGCGTCCTCTAAGTTGATAGCTACATGTAAGTGTAAGTTGGAAAAAAACTTACTTGGAATATTACAAGTCTATAGGCCCCGGGAACCTCTGCTATCTGCTACGATCTTGAAAACATGGATCTACCAATTATTTTATATGTTGAAAGTTCCTCTTATACGTTATATAATGTTAACATTGTCATGATGAATATTTGCAAAGAATAATGATAAGGATACAGTCATATTGAATAAATTGAAGTAAGTGTAAAATGGCCTAAAATCTATTTAAAAATTTGATAAATATAATTTCAGAAAGTAGACAGAAGGAAAGGGAAAATGCTCCGAAAATCAAGCATAATCCTTACATTCGCTCGAGCTACCCCTTTTTTCAACGGTGGTCAGTGCAATCAAGGAATTAATCTTGCGAGGTACCCATTCACCTTACCCGGGTCGAGTGCAGAACTGTGAAGATAGATTTCTTGCTGAAGGAAAACATACCATGGCTAGGATTCGAACCAAGGACCCCCTGGTTGAACGACGAGAATCAGAACCACTAAACCACGACGCGCCCACTACACAATTGTGCATTCATTTTCATATGTCGATGTTAAGACGGAAGACTTTACTGGGTCAAAGTTAACTTTTCAAGATATAATGTAATATGTGTATCCTAAAATTGGATGAGTAAAATTAACCCTACATTAGGTTAAACAGAAATACTTGCTTGTGTGTTGGCTAAAATATTAGGAAAAATCTTTCACCCCACATTGCATATACACTTTGAAATAATTTAACTTCAGTTCCCCAGTGCCCAGTAAGATGTGTTTCCCGATTTCTTCGCAAAGGAAACTTGAGGAAATTGCCATTGTACATTATGATGTCCTATCATTTGCCTTTCAGTTTGCTCTTGATGCTCTATCATGCTCCTCAAGATGGCTAGTTGTTGTTTCTTCATTCTGGTCGTCATCGTACTGGTTAGCATTCGGAGATTAAACAATTTTATCTGGACAAGAAAACCTGAAATTGGATCGTTTGACAAAGTTGAAGAAAATGGGTGAAACGACCTGTTGGTTAAATGAGACGTGATGTAATGATCATCAATATCTTGTCGGGTTGAAGAGGGTTTCGAAGTAGGTGCAAGAACATGGCTCAATGGATACCTAAATCCATCTGCCAATGTGTAGGCGTGAAATTGGATGAACTGATGTAAAGTCTTTGTGTGAGTGCGTGTCTGGGTATGTGAGGTCGTGTGTGCGCGCACGCGTGTGTGTATGTCCAATGCGTGCATGTAGGCATAGTGCATACTATATCGTGAGGAAAGTCTTTCGCTAAAAAGAGAAAGCTGCAGCGTCCACACTGAAAAAAGAAGACCCACGGTACAAAACTGTATAATTACGATCTGACGAATGAATTCAAACACAAAGTTAAAAGCCCATTTTGACAGATGGCTGTTGGATTTAAAAAAAAATCACTGTCTCTAATGGATACGTAATTTCAATTGATTTTATTTCATTTATATAAAGAGGTTTGAAGACATTGCAGCCTTGGCAAGCAGATTTTAGCTTAATTGAAGAGATTTGGCAAAAATATCAAGAAGTCTAGAAAAATAAAGGTATCATACAGCAGATGTTTGTTCATTGACGTATTACATCATCCAATTTTCCTCTGTTTTAGTCCGTTGGTCAATAATACTTGTGCGGATATTCTACAGGGAAAAAATCAATCTTGATTTTGCAATTCGTTTGGTTCCGTTCTTAAATTGAATGTCCTATATTCTTTTCACTAAAGGAAGTCTGAGATTGAACCTGGCATACTCTGTCTTATTAATAATGTTAATCACAACATGGCACAAAATGTGTAAGTGCCTGATTATTTGACTACGTATGCTATCATCATGTCCATGATTAATGTACATATAATAATTAATGACGTTGGAAAACTTACAAAACTTGAGATTGAAGTGCCCTGGGCAGTTTGTTAATCAAAAGAATTGGGGGAACCTTTCGCTATCTCTGACTGTGATTGTCTTCCTCACCAAAACAAAAATATGAATCTATACTAGCAACCAAGTTTATCACTTTATGAACTGACTGGTGACTGATCGTGATAACCCCCTCCCCCATAAAGAAATAATAATAAATACAATAGGAAAAATACTATAGATTAATTTGATAAATGAAATAAATAAATAAACAAAATGAATTAAAAAAAGAAATAGATAGATACAAATCTGAAAGTGAACAAGGTGACTGAAGTAATTTTCCAACTATTGCAGAGGTAATGGGGGTATCAAGGCGAATCGAAGGTGACGTTATCATTTCTCTTCATTATTGAAAGGAGTAATATAGACTTACACGACCAATGCTTCTCTTTTCGATGCTCTTTTTATCCGTTCTTCCCTTTCCCCGTTTTTCTCTTGTTATTTAACGAGTTACAAAAATAAAAGGAGGCGGCCGCCCCTGCCTCGTCCCCTGTAGCGCCATTCTGACAAACTGCTTCATTATAAAGTCAGTCCGGTATGCATAAATGTAAGAACACTTCCCTAACAGAAGATACAAACATTTCATAATTGATATCCCTCATCATTAATCATGCTCCACTGCTTGATTATGTTGTTCTACTCATAACACTGCATAGATTTAGAGGTGCAAGAGGTTTTCCTCTTATCCGTCAACGCGCTATCATCTGTTGTAGACAATTGTGTAATACCGCAGGGGTATACTTTCTGGCCTTTTCTTTTCTCAATGTGTTCACATAGTGGAAGTGAAGCTGTGATTCACACTGTTAAAATGCTCAAATTTAACAGTGCGAATATATTTTCACACTGTGGACACCGCGACAGTGTTACTGTTCACAGCCTGTTCACATGGTCGACTATGAGAAATTAAGATTCCCACTGTTAGATTGCTCAAACAGTGTGAAGGTGAATGACTGTGTTCCACAAGGTGAACACACTGTGGGACACTGTGATCTGTCCAGAAATGTATACAGATGAAATAAATGTACATTTAACCATGGACTTAGGAGGAACATGATTGAACATTCCCCAAAATAAACAGAGATTGCTATCAGCAAAAGATGCATCCATTGTTACTGTTATTATTATTATCATCATCATTGTTGTTATTGTCGTAAGTCTAGAGCAGACCACGTATAAGCCTGTAAGATTTATTGTACCTCTCAGCTCTATGTCACATTGCTCTGTTACAATATGTTAAACCATGCAATCTAAAGCTAATTGTAATTCACCAACAATCCCAAGTTGGTACGGAACTGGACAGATTATAATTGATATTGTGTACCCTCAAGGCTCCTAGACCCACTGGCGTGATTAAACAAATTTTTGACGACATTGCCATCGAAAGTATTCTTTATCAGCACAACGCCCTCTGGCGTTTTCTAGTGTTGGAGCTTCAACTCAATTATTTAAATTGGCTTGATAAGATCGCTTTAATTCAATACAGGGTTTAATGTCATTTGATATTTAAATGAGCAAGTAACTGTATCAGTTTCAGCTTATTATTTCAATAGTCGTAACTTTTAATGGATTCTCAAATAAAAGATGATGACAAGACAGTACAGCCACCAAAACTTTTTTTTTCCTTCACAGTGATTGAATGATATTGAAGGGATAAAATCGAAACCATTTCAAAAGAGTGCCGAGGCCTTGTTGAAGTTGTTTCGTGTGATGTGAGTGTTAAAATCACTATGGTCAATTCTATTCACGATGGGAAATCATCACGGAAGATACGATGAAAATCATTATTCAAATCACTTTAAATCAGTACAATAATTATTAAGATGATCTTTGTAGATTTGCACGGTGGAGTTTATAACGTGGAGAAGATTTACGGTTCACCATGTGTAATATGAAAAAGGGAAGGAAATACAGGCAGAAAGATTGAAATGGAAATACGAGAAATGATGAAAAGAGGAAATTAGAAGTATTCTTCTCTTGAAAGTGAGTGAAGTCTTGAAAAGGACTGTAAACCAGATGAGATGAGCTGAATATGGCTTGAGTAGACTCCTGAAGACGGACAGTCAACTGCCCGAAACGTCAAGTAAACTCTCTTCATTTCATCTTGCTACTACTCAAACCATCGCTACTCAAGCCATATTCAGCTCATCTCATCTGGTTTACAGTCCTTTTCAGGACTTCACTCACTTTCAAGAAAAGAATACTTCTAATTTCCTCTTTTCATCCTATATCGTCTTTCAATTTCAATCTTTCTGGCTGTATTTCCTTCCCTTCTTCACATTACACATGGTAAATAATGATTAAATAAACATGGAACCAACTCCCTGAATTTTGGAGAAAACTTTAAGCCGATGCGCGCAATATTTTTATTCTTATTACGGAACTCTTACATATTCTATTGTATTGGTAAATATATATGATAGAAAAATGCAATAAATATTTCTTCATATCTATATTTTGTTTATCCCTAAAACAGAACATCATTATTTATTCATAATATTAATTCAATAGTTTACTACGCCAAACGACAGGTGGTTTAAAAGCCCTGATAATACGCAATTCTGTCCTTTCTTGGAAATAAACACTAGCAAACATTTAGGGAAATCCTTGCACAGAAATTTCTACTCCTCGGGCATTTTGTCCCAAATCGTAAAAAGACCGTTAAAAAGCATTTCTAAGGTTTTCTATAATATATAACCGAAATTAATAGATTCCAAAGTAGGGATGTGACCTTTAAGTCGGTATTATTTAACCTATATAAGAATGGGGCGGAGAGGGTTACTAAGAAAGAAACAAATCTAGAAACGTGCAAAAATAAATTGAGTGACTTCAAGGCTTATAGCTTATATATTTTTAATGAACAGAGGGAGGGATAAAAGGTTAAAGGACAAGTCAACCCTAACAAAAAGTTTATCTGAAAAGATAAAAATCCAACAAGCATAACACTGAAAATTTCATCACAATCGGATGTAAAATAAGAAAGTTATGACATTTTAAAGTTTCGCTTAATTTCACAAAACAGTTATATGCACATTCTGGTCGGTATGCAAATGAGGAGACTGATGACGTCATCCACTCACTATTTCTTTTGTATTTTATTATATGAAATATGAAATATTCTAATTTTCTCCTTATAGTCAAGTGAAACAACTATTAATTCCTCCCTGAACATAAGGAATTAGCATTGCTTAATACTATATGGTTTAGTCAAGTTGGTCCTTATTGTCAAATCTGTAAAAAATGAAATATTGTATAATTCGAACAATAAAAAAACAAAAGAAAAAGTGAGGGACATCATCGACTGTGTCATTGCATGTCACTGAGTCGTGCGTATCACTGTTTTGTGCAAAATAAGCGAAACTTTAAAATGTAAAAACTCTCTTATTTTACATCCGATTTTCATGAAATTTTCAGCGTAATGCAAGTTTGATTCTTCTCTATTTATTCAAATAAAAAAATTGTTTAGGATGGACTTGACCTTTAACTAATAGGATATTGGGAATCGGGAAGAAAATCCGATGATAATCATGATTATAAGTTTCAAAATCTTGACATGATTTTCAGGAACTTTTGACAGAAGTGAACTTCATATGATTTATTTATTCAGGATGAAATTAGTCTAAGCCAGTATTAAAATAATCTCAACATCAATCTAATCTGATGATTTCTTTTCAATTGAATGAATTTAAAAACTCAAATCATTAGATTAGATACCGATAAAAAAGTGATCAAAAGTTATGAACTAACCTTAACATAAGTATGTAATTAATGGACAGTGAACATGATTTAAAGTGCATAGACCTATAGGCCCTGATTGTAAAAGTGGTTACTTTAGTTCAAGTAAACAGGTACTTGGACAAGACAAGTAACAATGTAGAGAAAGAGAGCTTCAATTAGGAGAAAAACTTACACACAGTCTTCACGATCGTGAGATGGGATCCGCAAAACGAAATTGACTGACTAAATTAGGTCAACATTTTGTTGGTCTCGTCTATATTGTACAGTTAACATGCTGTATTTAAAAAGTATTTGTATAGAACGGTTTATTAAAATGTATTAGGGGTGTGTGTTTTTCTTTTTAGTAAATTGTAACTATGATAAAAGAATAAAGGTTCATATCTTTCTTTCCGATTTCTCTCTCGCTTCCCCCTCTCTCTCTCTCTCCGTCTCCCTCTTACTCTCCCCTTTCATCTCTGAAGTGCAGACTAGTTATTATTTGTTATTCGTACACTGGATGCTATGACGTGAATATGAAAGTATCTTCGGGCGCTGATTGCTGATGATTGTACGTTGCAGGAAAATGTTTATTTGAGCGCACATGTGTGTACCAGCTGAAGAAATTCGAGCCTCATTATAAGACCATTTGAAGAGACGGATAGGATTCTGATGATACCCCCAGGGGATCGATAAAGACCTAACATCACGAACGCTATATACGGTATGTTACAAACAACGTATGCATCAGTCACAACGTCAAACTATTATGACCGATCATCATTCGGAAACATATAGTGTTTATTCATTTGTTGGTTTGGTGTCACATCCTTTGTTGTGACAGGAGCTGTCTATTGAAGATATCTGTTAGACTATAAAGGCAACGTGAACATGGTTACTCCTTAAACATGTTAATGAAAGTGATGAGAATAATTATTCGTACTTAACACTTACTATCAAAAAGAGATAAGCGCTCGACAATAATCTACTGTATAATATCTCTAGCTATAAGTTGTTACACGATTACGCAATTCATGGAGTATATTTCTACCAAGTAAAAAAAACCTGCAGCACAAAATAAATTTCATGCTCAACGAAATAAACGTATATTTTACAAATTTTAGCATTAAAGATGCCAAGAATCTAAAGGAAACAACCTCAAAGACATAACATTCCATGCAATGAAGAGAGGGGAAATGAACATATAATTGGTGGCGGTAATTTGTGCGGTACGGTGCAATCTTCTTAAATAAGTGAAATAAATAAACATCTGCAGTAGATGTAAAGATGGTTACCAACCTAGGGACCGTTGGAGAACTCAGAAGATCTTAAGAAAGTAATAAATGCACGCTTCTGATTGGTCGAAAAATCAAATGACGTTTGATTTTTAGTGTTACCTCCGATTGCAACGCTTTCTGTAGAGGTGCTGTGGCTCAGTGGATTAGCTTTTGGACTTTGAACCACGAGGTCCGGGGTTCAAATTTACCATGGCACCCGTGTCCTTAGGCAAGGCGTTTATCTGCATTTGCCACTCTCCACCCAAGTGTAGTAAATGGGTACCCTGTAGGAAGGAATTGCTTGAATGCTTGAGTGCCTGATCAGGGTAGCCGTGCTAAAGCTGTGATGATAGTATGCAGCGCTTAGAAACATTGTTTTAAGCGCTATATGAATGTTGCATATTATCATTATTTTAATCATTATCATTATTTTTATTATTATCATTATTATTATTATTATTATATATTATTATCAAAATTTCTGCAACTGGTCCCAAGTGAACCAAACAAGAACACATGTTCTCTCTTTTTAACGAATATGGAACATCGGGAGTGGGAATGTATGATGACGAGCGGGTTGACCTACATGTGTGTGTGTGTGTGTGTGTTTGTTCCTTCTAAATTCAATTCGTTATATAGGATTCAAGCTATATCCGCCAACCACCATAACCCAGATGTTAGTCTTTACGGTTGTTTTCCTCTTCCTATACCTAGGAGGGATGGAAGAAACAACACACATGCAATAAAAGGGTGTTATCTTCTGTTCCTTCCCGGTTTGGTACAATACGAGCTGATTGAGTTGACTTTAAGGCCGTGTTTATGCTTCCACATTTCAGGCCAGAATCAGCGTTTCCAAACGTGATTAGTCCGAAACACGGTTGCGTCCATGCTTACTTTCATTTAAACGCTGTTTCAAAACGCCGATCGTAAACTCACAAAAAGGTGCGTTTGTAAACGTTGTTTGACCAGAATCAGGCTTTCTGGGGAAGTATAAACAGAACCACGATCGTAAACGTGTTTAAATGACGTCAGTTGGTGCATGCTTCCGGTGAGATGAAAATCCGCGGGCAAATACAGTCGCATTGCTCCATGGTCGCATGTTACCTCTCATTACCTCTCATCTCCCTTGTTGCATTTGCAGGTGTGATAATTGATTTAAGTACTATCACTAGTATTACTCTTCCAATTTGTCATCACGATGAATGCTGAGGGATTTACACGCAAAAAAAAACCTGGAACATGAGTTATAATGAGGAGACATCGCCCGATGCCTATAAACAAATAGATATTTTATTATTTTATTATGTATACTTTAATATTCTTTATTTTTTCTCACTATTATCTTCACCATGGTGGAAAATATATGGCTATGTCAAGTAGCTCCATGCAATGACTAAATATCGGAAATTGTTCGATGTTTAAATAACAGTCAACGTACCTTCCCTATAACAACTCTCGGAAAAAAAACTTTCGAAAAAGGGCGCGCCCAATTTGACCTCGCTTTCCTGCTCAACGAAAATTACTATGCGAAGCCAGCTGGAGTTCGTGATTTCGCATAAACAGCACTCCCAGAACCACGTTTACGATCGGCGTTTTGAATCGACGTTTGAAAACGCTGATTCTGTCCTCGCAATGGAAGCATAAACACACCCTTTGATTCTTATGATTTAAGTAAAAAAATCAAGAAAATTCAGAAGTCAAGTAATATAGGAGAGAGAGAGAGAGAAGAATGGTTAGCGAAACTGAACGGATGCAGAATATGAGGTATCTCTTCTAAAATGAACAAGAAGATTGTTGGCTTTGAGTGAACCGGTAATTACTTTGTGGATGAGCTCTTGTTGTCAGGTAATCAAATTGTGATGTCTCTCTAGATCAGCAGGTATACCAGAAAACCTTGGTCGTTGTTATTACTCAAATATGATCCGTGGGATTACCCTTGAAAGACGGCCTAGGAATAAAATCCAATCTCCTGTATTAATCGGGAGAGCGACCTCGTCTATATTCATGGTTAATCATAAGACCCAAGATCATTGTCAATCGATCAGAGCAGGGCTATCCCACTCCTGACACCCCTATTATATAGGTGGGTCAGAGTGTACAAAGGTTCTGCTTTGTTTCTTTTGATCATCACCATTGACATCGTCGTCGCCGTCGTCATAATAATCATCATAATCTATCAACAAGATTTCCACCTCCTTTTCTAACCTTCTTCTCTTTTAGATCTTTGTCATCACTTTCAGCATGATCAACACTGTCTTCATTATTATAACAATCCTTATGATTTTACCTCGAGAGTTCTAATTTATCCAATATTACTGATGGATCCCAACGACTATACTGTTCCTACTACTACTAATATTACTACTACTACTACTACTACTACAACTACTTCTACTACTACTACTACTACTACTACTACTATATACTACTACTACTTCTACTAATCTATCTACCAAGAAAAAAACTACATTTGAAATGTAAAATTTACTTTTTTATACAAGATACGTTGAAAATACGAGGTTGTTGAAAAATAATTTTAAAAAATATTATTTTAGCGACCAAATAAGTGAGACACACCATCTATAATCAACCGCAAGTGGGTTGACATGAACTTTTATTCTAACCTTGTAAAATTTGGATTGGAGTTTGATGGCGGAAACGCCTTATCAACAAAGTGGTGCCGACAAAAGATAACACCGTAGATTTGTCTTACTTACAAAGATTTGATTTTAATCGTATTACACCTTAGCATTTATTTGATTACCTGTGTATGAAATACGATTTATCATATTAATTTCAAAGATTAAACTTTAATATAATAATCATAGTCATCACGGTAGTGTAATGTGATTATTTGACTCGGTCAACTGACCAAGATTGGTTTATCAAGTTGGTTTCTTTCATTTCTTGAATGTGACAAGGTCAAATCTCAATCACATCAAGAAATGGACAATATTAAACTGTTTTCATAACTGGATTATGACAAGAGTTTGTTTCATTAATGTAATATGAGAAAATGGCAAATAATCACATCAGATAGAAATAAACTCTATTCAACTATTTTACCTATGAGCGTGCGAAATGTAAATTTCAGTTTTTAAACGGGCTTATAGAGCAAATCATGATGAATTTTGTTGTCTTTATTTGAAGGAAACGGTACAATCTCAAGCACATTAAGACACTGATTAACTATCTGCATATAAACATGGTAAATGTATAGTTAAAAAACGGTTTTAGAGCGGGAAGTTTATGGATTTTGGTTTTCTGAATATGATTTTGGTGTTTGTCACAGATACATGCCTTCTATTTAAAAAAAAAAAAACATGCACACCCACATACGATTGAACCAAAAAAAATATTATGTGCAAACGTCATGTAGTTATGTTCACATCTAATGAATAATAGAGACCAAGTGTGCATGGAATGAGGTTTGTTGTAGCTTCATCATTTTTCTGAATTATTTAGTGGTATCAAATTATTATTAGACCACTTCCTGACTATTTCCCAATTTCAATTAAGAGGGTTCGCGGTAATCAAGACTATCCTTCGAATTAATCGGATGAATTATTAATAAACGTTAGTTTAGTTGTAATAACTTTAAAGGTTGGGTATTCCCTTGTGACATTACGACATGAACGCTGAAGTAATATGCATTTGTAAGTAGCATTCAATAATAACTCAGGTTAAAGATCCCAAGCAATATTCGTCTTGTGATATCAATTAATTGTCTTGTTCATTTTATGCATATAGTAAGAAGTATATGTTTAGCATCAGGAAGTTATCCTGTCAAGATGAACTCTTCTTTATTTTGCTTACTCCAGGTTCCATCCACCACTACAAAAACACTTGAATAATAAGAGAAAAGGGAAACATACATCGCACTAAAGATATCATTCAAAATTGGACGATAAAAAGATTATATAATATTTTTAAATTTCAAAAATTGTGAAATGTATATGTTCAACACAGATGATGTAACACATTAACTACCTTTTCTATTGTATGAAATATAGCATTGTTAATTTTTTTTGAAACAGTATTAAAAAAGTTTTTGGTTAGATTTTGATAAGTGGGCAATTATAAACGATCAAGGTGGAGTCAAATCATGTTTCCAAAATGGGAGAAAATAATTGAAATAATTTGTATTTTACATAATAAATAGAGTGTGTGATGTCACCGCTTTCCTTTACTGGAATAATGTCTTTGTAAGCGATAAATGAAAAACACTTGAAAACATGCAAATCTGAATGTTAAAACAACGATTTTGAGGTTTAATTTCGGATTGTTACAGTGATTTTTGTCATAAAACACTCTGTTACCGTTTAATGAGAGAGAGAGAGAGTGCATTCTCAATAAACATTAATAGAGTAAAGCCCAAAATTGTGGTCACTTATCCTAAATGGCTTATTATCGTTGGCATCATTTTATCAATCTCGTGCAACAATCAGTGTTCAAAGATCAATAATACACAAACAACCTCAGTCGACTAAAAAAGCAAATAAAATAATACAAAATGGTGCAAAGAAGTTGAAATAAAACAAATGTGACAGTGTGTAGGTGCAACTGACTAGGAGATAGCAAACATGTTGTGAACAACGACAAAACAAGAAAAAAGAAGAAGATGAAGAAGAAGAAAACAAATCCTGAAAAGAAATCAATAATCATCGAGATAAAACGGAAGAATGGATCGTTGAATTCTCGACGAAAGAATGGCCTATCAATCCTAATGCAGAGGAACCAGAATATGTCATAAATTTCTCAATATGATACGCAATAAAATAAGTTAATCCGAATCTTTATGCTCACATTTGATTTAATGACTCGATAAAGATAACCTTAATCACCACTAATGTTTGGACTTGTAAGGCAAAAATTACACGCTGCAAGCTTTTTTAACAACCCAATTACCATTGAATAATGTTATCACACCTCGTTAAGAAATCACGATTCTAAAATGTTTAATGGCCTGTGAAATACTGAGGGTCGATAAAACATCTTTCATGCAATTCAAATTCAGTTTCTAACAAAAATATTGTATTTTTTCCTATGGGAGTTGAAAAGATTGCATCTGAAGGGAATATATACACATATACATACACACACACAAACCCACCCTCGCTCACACACACACACACACACACATATATATTGTAGCCAACCGACTTTCTCTCCTGACGAGCTGGTTCGTTTCGGCTGCAATATACAACCAGTTGGTGTGAAGTCCGTCTTTTTCACTTCTGACTCTTTGCTCCTTCTCAGTAATTTAAATTATATCTCATGAATTTCAACATCTCCGTCATTCCGTATCTCCATTATTCTCAGTCATTTCAGTATTTGGGATCTCAGTAATTTCAGTACTTTCAGTATCCTCACTCATTTCAGTATTTTCAGTATTCTCAGTATTTTCAGTAATCTCAGTAATCTCGGTAAATTCAGTATTCTCACTCCTTCTCTAGTCAGTATTGCTTTTCCGACCATGTATACTTGTACTTGTAGCTCCATACAACAAAATAACGACAAGCAGGAAGCAAGGCATTCAGTTCTTATGACGTTACTGAAAAATCATGTTCATCCTGTCGCAGCAGGTTCCGATGACAATTGAACAGAGTTTCGTTCAGAAACCTCTAACTGCCAAGCATATTGCATGGCTCAGAATTCAGCATGGAGCTTGGTTATGATCGACAATTAAGGAGGAAGATTGTCACACAGTAAAATGTAATCATCTTTTAAAAACAGTTAGGATTATGAAATAAATCTTTTCAACTACAGCAATGGTAATTGTCACTACTATTAATACCCGAACAGTGAAGAACAATTAAATATAAACATCTAACATCTTTATTTCTCAGCAAATAGTGCTTAATTACATTTTAAAGAGAATACCTACATAATCGATTACAAACGATTACTGAATTTCCCTATGCAACTATATACATGAATTAAAAATCATTCTATACGAAACCATGCTGAACATTCAATAAAATTTTCATTTCGTTACAATATATATACAGCATGATGAAATTAATTGCATGAAACATCAAGATCAGCTGTTTTCTTACCAGGGTCAGATAGGTATGTCAACATTAAAAATGTATCTGTCATTTTTTTTCTCCAACTTTTTCTTTTAATGTTGCGTTTTTGCTTACCTCCGAATATGTCAGCCGAGGCACTTGTCCCCTCGCTCCCCCGATACTCTTCCCTCCCGCTGGAAATCTTCTAAAGGCCCGGTCACATATAGCCCGACGCACGGCCCGCGCGTTGAAATTCAGTCAAAACTCAAAAGTTGTGCGCCCAACTCTTGTATTACAGGAATCTGTGAAAGGGGCTAAACGAGCTTGCAACTAATGCATCACGCGTTGCCGACGTGCTGCGCGTATATTGGTCGCATACAGACCGTACATGGATCGCATTTATTACAACTCCCAACGAATGCACTACGTGTTTCAAGTGTGTAGGACGAACGGCCAGCGCGTACACTGCGCGTTCAACGTATAGTCCGCGAACAACGGCATGCAGTCAAGTGACTGTGGCCGCCCATTAAGAAAATTATGAAACTTTGTCAAAATGATTCAAAACTTCCACTCATAATGTGAATCTCCTGTATGCATGGATTCACAAACCCCTATACCATAGGTAACTACTCTAAAAGCGTGTGAAAGTCCCATTAAATGACTAAGTTGTGGCAAAAAAGTGATTTTCCGGGAAAATGGCTGCCATTCTGAATTTCGGCCGGCACTCTTTCTTGGACACAAAAATCAATTCATATGAGATAGGGTAAAATGATAAACCTTTTCCTTACAGTAAGATTACGAAAAGTGTCATTTTGTTCAAGAAATAGTAAAATTCATATCGTTTTTAATATTTTGTGGAATATGTTGAACAAATAGGATCTCTTAGAAAACGATCAATATGAACCTCAGTTTTGTCAACATCCATGACTTGAGGACTGGATGAAAAGTGACGAGGAAGGTGGTACTTGGCGCGCTTATACCCTATGACTACACGTTAGACACACGCTACGTTACCACTCGGAAGACGCAAGAAGAACGTTGGGTGCGCTAGAGACCCGTTCAGCACTCGCTCAACTCGCTGCATATTCGCTGAGAAAGCGTTAAAAGCACGTTATGTGTGCATTTCGCGTGCGCTACTTGTTCGCCTCCGTACTTGCTACAAATACTAAACGTACGCCCCTCGTATGTCTGGCGTTGGTCTAGCGCGCTGTGCGCATGTCTGGCGTTCTTTTATCTGTGCATGCTTAAAAAAATCTCGACGCATAATCGGATGGCGTCGAACAGATAACGTTGGTCTAACGCTCAATTGACGAACGCTTCTCGCACAATGACGCACATGACTTGTAGCGAATGACAACAAATTGGCTGAAGCTCCAAAATTTCAATGCGCTGGCTCTGCGCTCCTCGTGCGACATGCATGTGTGACTTAGTAAAAACTACAAAGGTAACAGAGAGATATCGGTGTGAATTAAAATTCATGTACTTACACTCATAAGATTCCGATTCTAGTTTGATTCCGTATCAAAGCAATCCGGAAACAAACACACCTCGATACGATATAGTAACATTTGATAAAAACAGAATAAGTATGAAATTTGAAAATTAGAAATCAGAAATTGGACAATGAGCATTGGGATGGTGGTAAGAACTTTTCGAAATAAAATTTTGTTAGTGGAAAAAATATGAAAAAAAATTTATGTCATGATAATTTCTAAAGAGAAACTTGAAGGATGAAAGCAACCAAAAAATGAATGGCTTACTTGAGACAGGAAATAGGCAGCGATGTAAAGAATATTTCCCCACTGTTAGAGAAAATTCAACAAGGCTTTTGGAATGATCGAAAAATCATATCGTCAATACAGTTTTTAAACATTGGCTCAGATTATCATTATCAAATGATTTATGATGTGGTATATTTGTAACAGATCATGAAGTAAATTTCCATTCCATTGTACAGCGTAATGGATTTAAGATTTATCAAAGTGCATTTCCATGATATAGGAAGAAAAAATAGGAAATGTATATATGCTGGATTATATGAACGTGAAAATAGACATTATGGGGTGACATAGGGATACTAATAAGATTGATTGTCTTTAGATTATTCCATTACCATATCATTGCTATCCTAATTATTATTTGAATAACAATCAATGACATAATCAATATTATTGTTTTGTCACTACTTAAATATAATCACTGGTGTAGATTCTGCCAACTTTAAAGCTAAATTACAGTAGTTGCAGTAAAACACTAATTTCGTGAGAAAGTCTGTAAAACCAAGGTTAAGTATGACTATATCATCGTGGATCTAAATCTGGTACAGTTACTTAAACTGAACTTTGTGAAATCATAAAATCTAAGCTGAAATACGATCACACTGAAGATCGCCAACACAGATAGGCACACGTGGGACAGTGTATTATTATTGCTGGAATAAAGACCCGACAGAAGTGACCGAATCCGCGCTTATTTTGCTTATTTCTCAGCAATTACACAATTTCTTCCAGAATCCTTTGGCACATATTTTTTATTCATACAAACAGACACTTGGGTGGTCATTATATTAGATTCTGTAAAAAGTCATTTTGAGATCGTTACCAGAACTGGAATTTACCTTTAACGTACCCAAAGTCAGGTTATTGTATTCCAAGGCAGAGAAGAAGGTTGGGTCATATAACATTTACCAAACAAAGAAAGATTTAAAATTTCCCAAAGATTTATCATGGGACTGAAACCACTTGTTCGTTGACCCATCTATCTACGCCAAAGATACTATGCCTGCGGTCCTGGCCAGCTCACTCTGTCATGATCCTTATATCACTATCACTGTCATGGGAAAATGCCCATTCCCATACCCATCTCTCGCAGTTGACTCGCTGAGATGTCAAAAAAGATAATTAATCATTGTATTCAAAGTTCTCCCACGAGTTTCCATAATATTACACACTCATGAGGACACCATAACCTTATCATAACCTTATTTCAGGCACTGAATCCTTCACTACTCTACCGTGTCTGCTGTAAAGCTCAGTGTTTTCGACACAGGTCATGCATGTAAATTCTCTATATACCCCCACACCAAGTACATACTGACAGCCGAAGTGGAGTTACTCCGGAGTCCAGAAAGAGTTACTCCTCTTTGGAGGGCGGTATGAAAATTCTAGGATTATTTCGATCCGGATTCACAGCGGAGTACTCAACCCATAGGGTTACAGACGGAGTTGGTTACACGGGCCTAATTGCAACTGGCAGGCATCTGATATTCATTCGAGCCAACCCATTCTCAATTCTTAACTTTGTTATTACTGATTGACAAAAATAAATGAATATGACTGAAAATCTAACACTGATTCTAGGGAGGGTACCTACTGAACTTCCCTTTTTTTCAAATTGGAAAGTTATATCACCACTTTGGAACTATACATTTTTACTGGCCGAAGAATTAGGGCCATTTTACTCTCTCAAGTGATGACTTTGATCCCGTCAGGACTGTGTAGTCTTCATAAATGCCGATTTATTTTTAAAATAAGAAGGTCGAGGTACCCTTTTCTGGTCAGATATGGAATGTCAGACATATATTTTATCCACTGGTAGTAAACATTCAACCCTCGAATTTCCACCTTATTTTTATGACACACGAGTCTATGGGAAGTGAATTAGGCCTGTGATATATACCAGTTAGTCCGCACTGGAAGTGCGGAATCGCCTATCTCGCGCGAACTGGCTTGGAAACCACGGACACGACGGCGGATACACTCTTAAAATGTTGGGCAACATAATTACTATCAACACAGTTGGTTAAACAATTTATCCAACTCTGGGTAGTTTTCAACCAATACTGTATAGTTTTCACCCAAAGCACACATTATTGGCTTCAAACTACCCAGAATTGGAGTTTTAACCAATTGTTGTGTGGACAGTATGTTGCCCAACTTTTTTAAGAGTGTATATTTTATAACTCCAAGAACATTTGAAATATATTGATTCATTGCTCAGTTCATTAGACATATATGTTCCATGCGTTTCACATGAGTAAATTGTCTTCATTATATACATGTATATGGAAAAAATATGTAGACAATAATTGCCAGCCTTCTTGACCGATTTACATGAACTTCTGTTATGATGGGCATATGAAATAAATCAAATTAAATGATTTAAGGATGACCTAAATATATTCCTAAGTGGATTTGAGGGAACTAGATCATGAGGGAAAATGGAAGGAAATAAATGTTAATTTGAATTGAAAAGGGAATAGCAATGAAACTAATCACGTCATAATGATATTGAAAATATGATTAGTTTTGAATAAATTCCTTGGGGATCCTGACAATAAAGAATGACCAATGTTGTTGTCGTTCATAAAAGGGACATAATGCCCTTTTTACAAAAAGGTATTGGGGTGAAATCTGAAGAAGAAATGAAGTTAAAAATATTATCATCACTGATATACTTATGAATAACATATTCATCTTATTATTATGTCGTCATTAGAATGATCATTGTTATCATTATTGTTGCTGTTATTGTGTTATTGTTATTATTATTTATCGTTATTATCACCATGATCATCATTGCCATAGCTATTATTAATTCTAACATATTCGGATAATTAACAACTTGGGTGTTGTGTGCGACGTCTGTGTGTGCGTGTAGAGGAGGGGGGGGGGGGTCTTTCTTACATTGCCTTCCAATTATTCATTTTTTAATAAAATTCCTACTAGCGTATTAAAAAAAAACAATGAAGGTGAGTGTGCGTTTGCACGTATGGGTGAGGGTGTTTGTATATATGTCTGCAGATGAAGTTTGCCCCCTTTTTTTTACAATTACATTCTTATGTTGTTTATCAATTTTATTATTGTCTTTTCGGGCCATTTTCTACCAGCAATTAGATTTTTTAATGGTCCTATAGCCATATTCTGTATTAATATGTACACTGTATGATTTTTACATCGACATTTTATGGTTGAATAAATTGAAATTGAAATTAAAACCGAACGTCCTAAGTTCATGAAAGCACACGAAATAAAGACAAATATTGTGGACGTAGACAGGCAGATAGGTTTATCTTATTCACTTTCTTTTTGTTGTAAAGGCCATACACCTTATTATGTTCTATAAAAGGCGCGTAACTTTTTGTTTTCCCATAGCACGTTGCATTGATCTTTCATTCTTTACTTGTAAAATGATAATGTCAAACATGTTCAGAATCAAACCACAACTGAAATCAAATTTCATTGGTTTACTGACTGAGAATAGATTTGTGAAAAGAAAGAAGTGATTAAATTGTAATCCGATATAGTAAAAACAGAAGTTAACTTGTGGTTTCAGCTAATAAAATATAACAAATCGTGGGTTTCAATCAGGCGCCATAGTTAGTCACTTGTCAATCATAAACAGAAAATAGATTGTGCGTAAAATCTAATCTGATTTGCCTTTGTTGAAATTAAAAATCACAGGCTTTAAATTCAATTTAAGCAAAAGGGGGTTTGATTTGATTTTGTTTTCGATTTGATTTCGAAAAGGGGAATAGAGAATAAGAATAGAAGGATCACTATCACAAAACCCCACAGCGGTTTAAAGAGTTAAACGGTCATCTTGTTTAAACCGACAGAAAGTACGAAAGGTTCGATTAATTCTATCTGTCTATACTATTATTTCACTAAGTGATGTATTATTGTGAAGAAAATTACTAATTAGCATTTATATATCGAAGAGTTTGGTTGCTAAAGGGGTTAGATCAGTCATGTTTTTGATTCTCCCATATTGCAATATTCTTATGAGAACTAAATTGTCATGATGTAATACCTGCTGTGTGAACATAAAATAGGGTATAAAAGAAACCTACCTGTCTTCAATTTGTTTTAAATATTCTTTCAAAAAACCCATTGTGGATCTAACCCTTTTTGCAAGCAAAATGAAATGGATCCAATCCCTTTTGAATAAAAAGGTGATTTTTCTTTGCCACTCTTATTAACGTTTTAATGAGAATTTCAAATTTTCTTTAGTTTCATCAGAGCGACTAAAAATCTATATAGGTTTTAAGACAAAACAAAATAAGATTTCATGAAAAATGGATCCAACCCCTTTTGACAAATGAACTCTTCAGAACAGTTTGTTTGCAAAAGGGTTTAGATCCACTCCAAGAAAATCATTTTCTTTTATATGCTCCCATATTGCAGTATTCTTATGCAAAAGTAAATTTTCATGATACCCTACCCCGTGAACATAAATTTGGTATAAAAGAAACCTACCTGTCTTCAATTTGTTTTAAATATTCTTTAAAAAATAACCATTGTGGATCTAACCCCTATTGCAAGCAAACTGACATGGATCCAACCCCTTTTGAATAAATAGTGATTTTTCTTTGCCACTCTTATTAACGTTTTAATGAGAATTTCACATTTTCTTTAGTTTCATCAGAGCGACTAAAAATCTATATAGGTTTTAAGACAAAACAAAATAAGATTTCATGAAAAATGGATCTAACCCCTTTTGACAAATGAACTCTTCGGAGATTTTGTTTGCAAAGGGGTCAGATCCACTCCAAGAAAATTATTTTCTTTTATATGCTCCCATATTGCAATATTCTTATGCGAAAGTAATTTTCCATGATACCCTACCACGTGAACATAAAATTGGGTATAAATGAAATCTACCTGTCTTCATATTTTTTAAAATATTATTTTCCAAAAATTTCCTTTGTGGATCTAACCCTTTTTGCAAACAAACTGAAATATACACAGTCTTTTTGGTAAAATTGATCATCTTAAAGAAAATTTGATAAAGAAACCATTTGATATTTTGACATTCTCTGAAACTCTTATTGATTCAACTATAGCCGATGCCGGGCTTCATATTGAGGGTTTCGTTCTAGAGAGGCGCGATCGTAACCGTCATGGTGGCGGTGTTGCAGTTTACGTTTTAGACTCTTTATATTACACGCGTAGATTTGATCTTGAACACGATGGACTCGAATCAATATGGATTGAACTCAAGTTAAAACAGTCCACCAATATATTAATTGGCACATATTACCGACCTCCAAATTCTGATATTTCGTACCAAAGAAACATCGAAGAATCTATAGTTAGGGCAACTTCTAAAGGAAAAGAAGTCTATATATTGGGAGACCTCAATTATGATATGTTTTGTAGTTCTAGTTCTCGTTTAATTCACCATCTATGTAACAGTAATGATTTAAAACAAGTTATCGAATCTGCAACTAGAATAACCGAAAACAGTACGAGTCTCATTGATAGTATTCTGACCAATACTCCGAATAACGTTTGTATGAGCGCTGTCTTGACAGAGGGTCTTAGTGACCACAATCTGGTATATATTGTGAGGAAGTTGTATAAGCCTAAGTTGGCGCCTAAAGTCCTCACCTTTCGATCGTTTAAGAGATTTGATGTCGAAACATTTTTACAACAGATACAAAGCTTACACCTAGAAAGAAACCTTGAAGGTCATGACCTAAATAATGACTGGAATCGCTGGAAACATGATTTCATGCAAATTTGTAATCATAATGCCCCAGTTGTTACTATGAATGTTAGGGGTGTAAAAACACCATGGGTTAATTATGAATATATAACTCTATCTTACCAACGAGATAAGTTAAAACGTCTTGCACAGCGTTCTGGGTTACCCATACATTGGATGCATTATCGTACTTGTAGGAATCATGTAAATAACTTTAAGAAAACGTTGAAAAAAGACTTTTATCAGAGGAGTATTTTGGAAAATAAAAATAACTCCGCTCAACTTTGGCAGATCTTAAAGGGGCTAACAGGTGGTAGACCTAGACAAACTACATATATTCTCAATATTAACGGGAACGAATTGTGTGATCCTAAGCAAATAGCAAATGAGTTGAATAAAATATTTAGTTCTTTTGGTGCAAATGCTTCATTTGATTATGCTAATGAAAATGATATCATGAGTTGTTTGACCAGTGTTTCCCAGGGTAACAAGGTCTTCCAATTTGACACGATAGAACCTGATGCTGTGCTAAACATTCTGAAAAAGCTTGATAAAAAAAAGGCGACCGGAAGCGATGGGTTGAATGTCAAACTCCTGAAATCGGTTGCACCAGTCATTTACGTTCATTTGACAAGATTATATAACAGCTCAATTGAATCTGGTTGTATACCAAATGAATGGAAAGAAGCCAAAGTTACTGCCTTACACAAAGGTGGAGACAGGCACGACCCGAACAATTTTAGGCCAATATCAGTCTTACCTATAGTCATGAAAGTGTTCGAAAGGGTAATCCATATACAGCTCCACGATTTCTGTACTGAAAATAACATACTAGTAAAGGAACAGTCTGGCTTTCGGAAGCATCATTCAACCCACACTGTGCTTACCTATGTTACGGATCGCCTGTACAAAGAGATGGATCGTGGTCGACTGACTTGTGTAGTTTTCCTGGATCTCAGGAAAGCATTTGATTCCGTCGACCACGATCTATTACTGGAGAAACTTTCTGTTTATGGTATTAAAGGAAAGGAACTTGAGTGGTTCAGTTCATACCTGAAAGGCAGAACTCAACGAACATGTGTAAAAGGGGTATTATCTGAAATTGTAGAAGTGAGTAGTGGGGTTCCCCAAGGGTCTATCTTGGGGCCACCCTTATTCTCAATCATGGTAAACGATATTACCAAGGTTGTAAATAAGTGTGAAATCGTGTTGTACGCAGATGATGCAGCTCTCATATATAGTGGTACACATACTCAAGAAATTGAATCTGTCATAAATGAAGATCTACACAATGTGAATCTTTGGTTAATGCACAATCATTTGGTACTCAATTTAACAAAAACCCAGTACATGCTTTTTGGAACCCAACAAAGACTCAAGAATTGTGATCTAAACCTCGTCATTGAACGACATAGAATTGAAAGAGTGACAAATTTTAAATTTTTAAATATATCGGAGTACATTTTGATGAACAACTCACGTGGCGAACTCATGTAAACGAAACCAGTAAAAAAGTTGCGTCTAGACTTGCACTTTTTGCTACATTACGGAAGTACATGACAGTTTCAAGTGCTAAACTATTGGCAAATTCATCGAATGGTTACAGCCCGATAGACCGCGGGTCCGATAGACCGCGGGTCCGATAGTCCGCGGGTCCGATAGACCGCGGGTCCGATAGACCGCGGGTCCGATAGTCCGCGGGTCCGATAGACCGCGGGTCCGATAGTCCGCGGTGTGTGTAAAATTATGATCAGGATATAGTGAGATCCAATGTCATCAAGAGGTCAAAAGGCCAATGATACGAGTCCATGGGGTTCTATAACGATGACCCAACGGACAATCGCCCCCTGACATCTACTTCAAGGAAAATATTATCCCCATATTTTTATCGTCAGGGATTGTTACCCCCCCACCCGGAAATTTACCCTCTAGACGTCATACGGAGCCTCTAAAATGCCATCGACTTGACGACATGGCGAGATACTTTACCTTGCCTTGTCGACTAAATACGCTTATTATGTCCACATGGCGCGATACGTTATCCTGCCAAGTCAGTCCACTTATAAAAAGTTATATGGCGAGATATTTTATCTTGCCAAGTCGACTTAAGGACGTTCCACAGTTAAAGTGAAATCCATGTCATTTTCACCAAAGTTTGCACATAGATACTTAAGAACCTTAATATTCGAAATATGCAAAAATTAACATAGGTCCATGTGCTTGATTTTTTGCTATAGAGCTTCAAAGTTCACCCAAATTGATGTTCTTAAAAATTGCGCATTCAAAGAATTTGGCATTTTTAGACCGCCCAAGATTACTACAATGGGTTTAAACCTCTATTACTCAGTCAAAATACATGAAAAGGTCATCAAATTTCGCAAGAGAGTTAATAATTGTATCATTAGAATGGAGAATCTATTTATAGTGCTATTTGCTGGCAATTTTAAGTTTAACAGCACTGTTAGTTCTTAAAAATGGCGTAAAAGATAACAAAATCCCAATCTAAAAAATGTAAAATATCAGTAACAAACTACAAACGTACAATAAATGCTGCACTTTATTCAAAATCCATGTCATTTTCACCAAAATTTGCAGAGTTGTAAAGGAAGGTAAACCTTAGAGGTACAAACATTAAAAAATAGGGGTTCATGTGCTTGTTTTTAAACTATCAGCATTTTTATTAGAGCAAATGTGCTTTCTAAAACACCAAAAATGCGCCGAATGCTTTGTATCTATGTGAAGAAAAAATCAAAACCACTCCACCATTTATTCAAACTCTGGGTAATATTCGTGATTCTTGGCAGCACTGGAGAGTAAAGTATTTTGAAATTGTATAGATTTTTTTTTGAATGGTCCATGGAATAATTCAGTTTTTTAGCTTCATGAAATAACGCATCGGATTTGTAGTTAAAGTGCAGAAGATGAAAAAAATCAGCTCATACCCGCAGCTAATTAATCACCTGTTCATCCATTGTGACGTCAGCGCGCAGAGTGTAAACCAACGAACGTAGAGGGCAGCAACACACAAGCGTGTTGCTATAAGGAAGGTCAACTCGATACGCGCATGCAGCTGAGCTGCGCGCGTATTTTATTGTTCATGCCAACGAAATCAAATGCCGATCCAATACAACAACAAATTAGTAGCGATCAAAAAACGAATATGAAAGAATATGACTACAACAATATCAAAGATAACTTAAAAAATATGTTGAGGAATATACATACATATAAAAACATGCTTTGATATTTAAAACTTTACAAATATAAGTTTCAGGAAACTAAAATCATTACCAAATCGGTGATTGTTGTTATCAGCGATTTCACCAGACGGCTGTATTAGGTGATTTGCGTCGAGACGATTTTGTGACCACTCGCAAAGCATTTCGGGATTGAATATAACCACCTTATTTTCTATGAGCTCTTCGCTGAACCCAACGAACGTAGAGGGCAGCAACACACAAGCGTGTTGCTCTAAGGAAGGTCAACTCCGCTCGAATTTTGTGACCACTTTAAAAACTAAGGTGGGGTTTTGGGAAATTTGTCGAGTTGATTTTTTTTCATTTGTTAATTTTAAATATTTTTTAATGAACAATTATTAGATCGGTTATTCTGGGTATTAATATTAAAAATATTACTTACATTTTTAAAGAAAATATTTAGCTTAAATAATCATGATTTTGACATTTTTCCTCATTTTGGAATATTAAGCCCGTGACGAGGATACCTCATATCTCTTATTTTCTTCTGCTGAATTTCGCTGCACCACTAATAAATGCATAGACAACCACCGTAATAATCGAGGTCATTTTTCTGGCCTGGGTGCGCCGAGTCTGGGCCGGTCGCGCAGCTAGCTAGTGACGTTGATGATGCGCTGGGGCTTCAGGCGACTCGTCATAGATCTAGCAACTTAGACAATGACGTCTAATTTGCCTGGCCTGATTTGAAGTGTAATGGCTTCAGGGCTGATGTTTATCAACGATGATTGTTCAAGGTTAGATTTCAAATTTTAAATGTCATTTGACTTTTAAGTCTATAAATCTGAAATAAAGGCGCTGTATCCCCGAAATCCGGGTCTAAATTTCAACTCTGAGTCCGAGACCATGGCATGGACGGCGAAAAAACAACCCATGCATCGGATGCATTGCATTGGCTGCGCGCTGCGCTGCAGCTGCACTGTGATGATGGGTTCAGCGAAGAGCTCAGAGAAAATAAGGTGGTTATATTCAATCCCGAAATGCTTTGCGAGTGGTCACAAAATCGTCTCGACGCAAATCACCTAATACAGCCGTCTGGTGAAATCGCTGATAACAACAATCACCGATTTGGTAATGATTTTAGTTTCCTGAAACTTATATTTGTAAAGTTTTAAATATCAAAGTATGTTTTTATATGTATGTATATTCTTCAACATATTTTTAAAGATATCTTTGATATTGTTGTAGTCATATTCTTTCATATTCGTTTTTTGATCGCTACTAATTTGTTGTTGTATTGGATCGGCATTTGATTTCGTTGGCATGAACAATAAAATACGCGCGCAGCTCAGCTGCATGCGCGTATCGAGTTGACCTTCCTTATAGCAACACGCTTGTGTGTTGCTGCCCTCTACGTTCGTTGGCTGAACCCATCATCACAGTGCAGCTGCAGCGCAGCGCGCAGCCAATGCAATGCATCCGATGCATGGGTTGTTTTTTCGCCGTCCATGCCATGGTCTCGGACTCAGAGTTGAAATTTAGACCCGGATTTCGGGGATACAGCGCCTTTATTTCAGATTTATAGACTTAAAAGTCAAATGACATTTAAAGGTTGAAATCTAACCTTGAACAATCATCGTTGATAAACATCAGCCCTGAAGCCATGACACTTCAAATCAAGCCAGGCAAATTAGACGTCATTGTCTAAGTTGCTAGATCTATGACGAATCGCCTGAAGCCCCAGCGCATCATCAACGTCACTAGCTAGCTGCGCGACTGGCCCAGACTCGGCGCACCCAGGCCAGAAAAATGACCTCGATTATTACGGTGGTTGTCTATGCATTTATTAGTGGTGCAGCGAAATTCAGCAGAAGAAAATAAGAGATATGAGGTATCCTCGTCACAGGCTTAATATTCCAAAATGAGGAAAAATGTCAAAATCATGATTATTTAAGTTAAATATTTTCTTTAAAAATGAAAGTAATATTTTTAATATTTATACCCAGAATAACCGATCTAATAATTGCTCATTAAAAAATATTTGAAATTAACAAATGAAAAAAAATCAACTCGACAAATTTCCCAAAACCCCACCTTATTTTTTAAAGTGGTCACAAAATTCGAGCGGAGTTGAGGTATCACAGGCCTAAATCATTCCCCATAGACTCGTGTGTTAAATTGGCACTTTAAAAAATTCATAAAAAATAAGGGTGAAATTCGGGGGTCGAATGTTTACTACCAGTGGATAGGATATATATCTGGCAATCCATATCTGACCAGAAAAGGGTCCCTCGACCGGCTCATTTTAAAAATAAATTGGCGTGTTTGAAGACACCGTCGGGGGGAGCAGATTCATCACCTCAAACAGCAAAATAGCCCTAATCCTTCCGCCAGTCAAAATATAGTCCAAAATTGGTGATATTTCTTCCCAATTTGGGAAAAGGAAGTTCAATAATTACCAAAAATAGAATCAGTGTTAGATGGACAATCATATGCATACACTTTGTTAATCAGCCATATCAAAATAAAAAAAATAGCAATGGGTTGGGTCAAATGAATATCTATGACCTGCCTCTAGTGATTAGGCCCGTGTAACCTGTATTGTATGGCACATGAAGGTTTCTTTTTAATTTACCTTCCTGGCTTTTCTTTAACATCTGTACACTCACTTTATCACAAAGAAATGCATGAAATATACAAATGTGTTATGTAATGACCAATTTTAATGTTACTCCTAATGTCTAGTGCCCTATGGATTTACACACATCCTACCTGCCTATATGTAGCTCAACAATGGATGCAATGTAGGGCCCAAATCCTATAATGCAAATTGTAGATATGAATAGTGTGCATATCTGGATTCAAGATTTGCCCACAATATAAATACCAGATTCACATGAGTTAAATTAGATAACAATAAAAAGAAATGAGAATCAACATACAAGCATACTATACATTCACATCTTCCTATGACAAGGGCCCAAGCCAAGGGATGTAAGAGAGAGAGACAGGGAGAGAGGGGGGTTAGATGGCTTGTATTCTAAATGGATGGGGGCTAGTCTGGCTAGAAGTCAGTAAAAGTTGAACAAGATAGCAGTAGCACTCATTCTCAGCCCCCCCCCCAAACATACTAACTATGCTTTTCTCTACCCCCCCCCCTCCCTATTGAATCCACCACTCTTCAGCCAAATTCTAAAGTTTTCTCTTCTCCTTCCCTTCCCCATGAACCAATTTCACAAGTGCAATTGATGCAAGGCCTATCTTGTGATGGGTGCTATACACGATTTACATCAGCGCTCGTCGGTATACGAAAACACACGACAACATGAATCACAGAGACAAAC
Organism: Lytechinus pictus; assembly: GCF_037042905.1. NCBI lineage: Eukaryota > Metazoa > Echinodermata > Echinoidea > Temnopleuroida > Toxopneustidae > Lytechinus > Lytechinus pictus. Next base: position 33,043,279 of record NC_087249.1, read on the forward strand.
ACACAGCCTACACGGCCTAGCCTAGGTACACAAACACAGAGTTACTAATCACAATTTGTTACCTGTTATACCCCTATGTAGCCTTGTATATAGCCATGAAGTTCAGTTTTTGGACCTCTTGATGATTGAAACATGTATACTAGTGAAAGCAATCTGCTACTGAAGAGTTTGGGCAGGTATTTCATCCACTAGGGAATTTTCCTTGTAATAGGCTATGGTCAAGGTGTACAGGTATCACAGGCCTAAATCATTCCCCATAGACTCGTGTGTTAAATTGGCACTTTAAAAAATTCATAAAAAATAAGGGTGAAATTCGGGGGTCGAATGTTTACTACCAGTGGATAGGATATATATCTGGCAATCCATATCTGACCAGAAAAGGGTCCCTCGACCGGCTCATTTTAAAAATAAATTGGCGTGTTTGAAGACACCGTCGGGGGGAGCAGATTCATCACCTCAAACAGCAAAATAGCCCTAATCCTTCCGCCAGTCAAAATATAGTCCAAAATTGGTGATATTTCTTCCCAATTTGGGAAAAGGAAGTTCAATAATTACCAAAAATAGAATCAGTGTTAGATGGACAATCATATGCATACACTTTGTTAATCAGCCATATCAAAATAAAAAAAATAGCAATGGGTTGGGTCGAATGAATATCTATGACCTGCCTCTAGTGATTAGGCCCGTGTAACCTTGACCTTCCTTAGAGCAACACGCTTGTGTGTTGCTGCCCTCTACGTTCGTTGGTGTAAACTATGCGCAGATCATAATGCGCACAAACATAACTGTGGAACGTCTTTAAATAAGTTACATGTCAACATGGCGATATATCGGGACTTGTACACTTCATATCTCGCCATGTGGACATATCGACTTGACAAGATAGAATATATAGCTATGTCGAAATAATAAGCGTATTAATTACTTAGGCGGTGGAAGCGGGGAGGGGGGGGGGACCTTTCCCCCATAAATTTGAGGTGGGGGACGGTCCCCCCTAGATTTTTAGTTGAGAACCCTTTTTTTGGTTGTCAATTTGTTTTCTACGTCCCCCCCCCCTAAATTGAGGTGGACCCCCACTAAAATATTTTTGCCAACCCCCCCCCCTAATTTTGGTTGATAACCTTTTTTTTCTTGTAAAAAAATTTGGTGGTCCCTCCTATAAATCTTGGTTGATTTGCTTGTCAAATTTTTTACCTGTGTCCATCCCAAAATTTCAGGTGGACCCCCCTATTTTTTTTTCTTCCGCCGCCAATGATTAATTAAGACATGGCAAGATAAAGTACCACGCCATGTCGTCACGTTGATGGCATTTTCAAGGCTCCGTACTAGGGGTAATTATCCAAGGTAATTCGACCTTTTTTTGGCGCCCATGTGTACTTTTCGAAAAATGGCGCCCACTCCCTCCCGGTCAGGCTAACTTAAGTGCCTTCAATGGATTTTGAATTATCTTATAATCACATTAAAAAAAAACAAAGACCACTTTTTCATCTGTTCTTGAAAAAAAATCCATGAATATATAATGTAATATAAATGGGAGCGCGAAGCACGAGCGATTTTTTTTTTTTTTGGGGGGGGTTCAATTTGGTTTAACTTGTAACCAGAGTAGGCCCTACTAGAATATTGTGTGAACGGGAGCTGTAGTTTCTGTACTGTTGTTTTAGAATACCCTTCAATAACCTCTTGGGAATAATGCAATCTCGAAGCAATCGACAAATTCTCCTCATCAGCGGCGTATTTATTCAGCATGGGTGCACGGGGGGGGGGGATGGCGTCGGCACCAAGTTAAAAAAAATAAATGAAGTGCGAGGGGGGTAGACGTTAAAGAAAATCTGAGATTTCATTCTTAAAAACACATTGAGGTATCTCACAAGGCCTAAATAAATAATGAGAACGCGAAGAGCGATCTGATTTTTTTTTATAGATTTTTCATGAATTATATCCTGAAAGCCTAAGTCAGGGGTGGACCCAGCTTCCGCCAATAGGGGGAGGGGTCATTTTTTCACCCATATTTTCCCCGATCGGCCGCTCAAAGTTGATTTTTGTTGTTGTTTCTTTGAAGGGGTTGTCCCAGTGCCGTAATGAGCCAACAATTTCGAGGGGGCTCGATATGGTGTATCGCATAAAATTAATAAGCAGTTGCCAGTGAGCGAAGCGAGCAAGCAAATATGATGACATTTTTATTACAAAAATACAAGGTTGTGATAGATTTTGACATAATATTTGGAAAATAATATTATATTTCATCCTAATCCCTTTCCTTTTCTCTCTATATTTGCTTAGTCTTGATTCTTTTTTTTGGGGGGGGGGTGGGCAAAACGCCCATGTCCTAACAGTCATTTCCTAGCTTTGCTTTATATAATCTCTTAAGCCCTATGTAATCTAAAGATAAAATTTCATGTATTTTGTCCTGAAAATTGAACATTTTGGGCAATGTTTGTGAACCTGAACAGGACGCGTATACATGTAACTAGATAATTACCACGAGCGCGAAGCGCGAGCATAAATGTTAAATATTCGTTCTGGCCTGGTCGAAAAGGGACCTGTTAAGGATGTTTTGCAGTTAGCCATTAAGACGATACATATTTCAACGATTAAATAATGCGAGCGCGAAGTGCGAGCTGAACATTTTTGATATTCCAACCTAAAAAGATGAGATTTCAAATCCCCTAATGGGACATTCGATTCATGTTTGTCAATCACGAAAAAGCATGGGTAATTTTTGGTATCTTCCTACAATAATAATGCAAGCGCAAAGCGCGAGCAGAAATTTTTTGATATTCTGATCCGAAACTGGATAATTTTAGCACGTTTTGAATAAGATCAAGCTTTGTATCTAAAAAAACATGCGTGCGCGTGTTTTACAGTTAGACAGAATCCTGACAACCTGAATACATTTCATTTTTCATCATAAAAATCAATAATGCGAGCGCAGAGCCTGAACTGAAAATAATATTTGAAATTCCGATGTGAAAAGGGTAAATTTAAGCACTATTTACAGCACTGTGTATATAGGGAAATTTGTTTTTTTTTTCTCTTTAATCCTCATAAGAGGGACTTTATTTGCTCATATGATATTTACAATCGTTTTTACAAACGTCACATACAAAAATATACATAGATGAAATAATGATACAGGAACTAAAGGATTAAAAGAACCTTTGAGACCTGTTTTAAATCAAGTCTCTTCTGATTACATTTTCTTTTTAAATAACTTCGAATTTCTACCTTTAGATCTTTCATAAAATAAAAAGCATGAGTCATATGCTTGTCGTTTCCAAAACATTTTCTAATATAATTCCTATAGATTACAAATTGTGAAAAATTTATAATAAGGTTAACCACATTCATTTCTGTTTTTTCTATTTCATGACCTATCACGATAATTTTTTCGTTCAAAACAATCTTTACATCGAACAAAGCATTTATTAATTTAGAAACAATTTTCCAAAAAACTGTTACCACTTGACAGGTAAAAAGAATATGAATACTGGTTTCTGGAACTTTACAAATATTACATAAAATATCATTTTTAATTTTCCATTTGCAAAGGTTGTCTTTACTTGGTAGTATTCTATGAATTAATTTAAAATTAAATTGTTTAATCCTGTTGTCGTTTATAAAATCCAGTTTAAACTCTAATAATCGTTTCCAATTAAATTCAAGAGGCAAGCCCAAGAAATCGTTCCAAAAATAAATACAAGGGAGGTCTCTTTTCTCCCTTTCAATCATCAAATGATAAAAATGTCTGGCTTTCATGCCATTGATTTCTATACAGTCACCTGTTGATATTTCAATAGTGCTGGATTTCGATGACATGCTACTTACATTTCGTGCACTATTACGTAATTTGTCAAGCCAGAACTTCGGGAACGCATTTTTTATTTTCAACAATTCAAAGATAGAAAGTAATTCTCTTTCTTTAAAAATAGTGCATATTGAATCAATCTTCTTCCATTCACCACCTGTTACGATTTGTTTAACTTTCAAAATATTGTTCTTTATCCAGTTAGGAAAATATAATACATCTTTTTTATACTTTATGTTACTATTGTACCAAATAATTTCGTTTTCAATATTCGTTACTTTAAACATATCAATATACTTTAAATCAGCCCATAAACAGAACATGTCAACATAAAATATGGGCAAATGTTTTTTCACACAAATACGATACATATCACTCTTTTTGCAATTAAAAGTCAAACAAAGAGGCAAATCCCTGCCGATTTTCTGAGTCCAATATTCAAACAGGGTTTTCCAAGCACTGTCTTCACCTGTAAAATATGTATTGATCCATGATAAACGTAGTGATCGACATTTTGTCTTTAAGTCAACCATTCCTAATCCCCCTTCTTTTTCAGGATTATGACAAACATTACGTTTCACCATTTCTTTGTTGGAATTCCACAAAAAATGGTAAACTAGTTTATTAATATCTTTGATTATTTTAGAAGGGATTGGTACTGCCGTAGCAGTATGTACTATCTGTGACATTACTAAAAATTTTATTACCACCACTTTTCCATGTAATGATAATGTTCTCATTTTTCATGAGTCAAGTGTATTTTTTATTTTTTGAACTTCAGAATATTTTTTTCCAACAAAAACACCAAGACATTTTATAGGATCTTCAGTAAAAAGAAGATTGTTAGTTTCATTGTTGTTTATATTCATTTTCATAAGGTTTTGTTTAGTCCAATTGATTTTTGGCCCAGCATATTTTCCAAACGTCTCGACTTCTTTCATTATCTTTTTTGATGCATTGTATAGAATCAGTAAAAATTGTTGTATCGTCTGCATATTGTACGATACGTATATCTCTATCGTTCAATCTATGTGGAATTTGGATCCCTTGTATTTGATTATTTTGTCTAGTTTTCTGAGCTAAAACCTCTGCAACAATAATAAATAAATATGCCGAAAGTGGGCAACCTTGCCTTACGCCTCTCTCTATTGCAAATTTATCTGATATCCAACCAAAATTAAAAACACGTCCACATGCACCAATATATAACGTTTCTATCCATCTTAAAAACGAATCTTTAAAGTTGAGTTATTTTAACAAAAAGAATAGGAAATCATGATTAATGGTATCGAAACCTTTTTTTTTTTAATAGGGAAATTTGATAGCACTATATAAATAATGCGAGCGCGAAGCGCGAGCTGATATTTTATTATTATTTTGACCTAGGATCGAGACATTTTAGGCCTAAGGACATTTTGTCATCATATAAGAATGATGAATATCTTCTATTTCTTTTCCTAAAACTTGTCAATATTTATTTCTGAAAAAGGGACAATTTAGTTTTTATGAATTCATACAAATTTCATTTCATATTTATTAATCTGTTAAGCCTAATGAGTGTGTGAAATTTGTTGACAGTGCATGAGGCATGAAAACCTGATATTTTATGTATTTTTGTAATCATGAATAGGATTCATTGGTTGATATATTTTTAGCAAATAATGCGAGCGCAAATCGCGATCCGGAATTTTTTAAGGGGGGTTTAAGTAGTTTAATTGTTATAGAATAAATAGGTATACATAACTCACCAATCAAAATGCGAGCGCACAGCGCTAGCTCATAGGCCTTTATCATTTTTTTTACAATCGAGACACCTGAAAAGGTATATTTAGAGAATCTTATATGAAATACAAAAACCTATAAAACGGACATTTTCCAGAGCACTTAAAAACATAAATTGGTAAATAAAACAAAATAATGAAAGATCGATGTACGAGCTGAATTATGTTTTGTATATTGATATCAAAACTTGATATTTTAAACTACATGTCAGCATATTGAACAAAATATGTATTTCATCGAACAGGCAATGCGAGCGCGATGCGCGAGCGAAACTTTAATATAGTGACATTAAATATTTTTAAAAATTGTTTTCCAATTCTTCTCCTTACCTTATTTCATTTACTCGTCTTCCTCCTTTTATGTTTCTTCTTCTTTTTTCTCCTTTCTTTCCCCCTTTTTTATTTCCCCGTTTTTCCCATTTTATTTGCTCTGTCAATAGGGGGGGGGGGGTTGCCCTCGGGCCGCCTTGATCCGCCTATGTTAGTAGTTGTTATGATGAAAGAATGCGACCGCGAAGCGCTAGCTGAAAACTTTTATAATGATGAAATGAAAAATACATTTTCAGTTGTCAGGTTAGAATATCAAATATTTTCAGCTTGTGCTTCTCGTTCGCATAAAAAACTGTAAGGTCGGGATGCGTATATAACTAAACAATCTATTTATGCCAGCGCAAAGCGCGAGCTTAATTTTTTTATATACTGACTTAAGAAGGACTAAGGTATAATTCCTATTTTAATTGCTTGTCCTTTTTCTCTTTTTTTTCTGTTTCTTACCCCTTTTTTGCGCCACCATGGGGGGGGGGGCAAAATCTTTGCCCCCTGGATCGGCCTATGTATGTTGACTTGAAAAACACTAACACTTACATGTGGGATTGAGGCAGAGGAAGCATACCTCATAAATCAAATATTGCGAGCGCGTAGCGCGAGCTGAATTTGATAAGAACCCTTTTTTGTGACCCTCAACAGGGTATCTATCTCGCTAAACAGACTTAAAACTCGAAAACATTGTTTTTGTCTGTTATCGTAAAAACGGGATATTTTAATTCAGCCGCATTAGTTTAAGTTTTTTGGGCAGGACATATATTTCACTATAAACAGGCAATACAAGCAATGTTGCGCCCCCGGTCGAAAATGAATTTGCATGAAGCCCCCTAAGTTCAAGGTCAATTTGGCGCCCTCGGTTAAACATAAACTTGGCGCCTCCATGTGAAATATAACTTTGCCCTCCCTCCCCCTCTCTGAAACATGTATTTGTCGCATTATGGTCAAAATTCAAATTAGCGCTTCCCTAGTTCGAACATCAATTTGGCGCCCCCCCCCCCCCTCCCAGTTCAAACATCAGTTCGGCGCCCCATAGATCGAACGTCATTTTGGCGCCGCCTAGTTCGAACATCAAATCGACGTCCAGGTCAACATCCCTCTTCCGTTTCCCATCTCCTTTTCTTTCTTTTTTTCTTTCTCTTATCCTCATTCCCCTTCATTCCTTTCTCTTTCTTTCTCTCTTTCTTTCCCCCTCTTCCTCTCCCCTTTTCTTCTTCTCTTCTTTTCCTCCTCTCTCTCTCTCTTTTTCTTCTCTTTATTTTCCCCTTTTCTTTCATTTCTTGTCTTCCTTTCCCCCTTTTCTTCTCCTTTTCCCCATCTTTTCTTTCCCCCTTTTCTTCTCCTTTTCTGTCTTTTCTTTCCCCCTTACTCTCTCTTTTTTTCTTCTCTTTTCCCATCTTCCTCTCTCTTTAAATATTATTCTCTTCCTTCCTCTTTTTTTCTTCTTCTTTTCCCCCTTTTCCTTACTCCGTTCTTTTCTTTTCTTTCTTTTCCCTCTTCCACTTTTTTCTCTCTCCCCCTTTACTTCTCCCTTTTTCTTTTTCTTTCCTTTCCCCCTTTTTTTTTCTTTTAATCTTTTTTCTTCTTCTCTCCCTCCCCCATCCTCTCTCTCTTTCTTCTCTTCTTTTCCCCTTTTCCTCTCTCTCTCTTTTCTTATATTTCTTCCCATCTTCCTCTATTTAAATATTCTTCTCTTCCTTCCTCTTTTTTTCTTCTTTTTCCTCCTTTTCCTTTCTCCTTTCTTTTCTTCTCTTCCTTTTCCCTCCTCTCTTTTTTCTCTTCTTTCCCCTTTTCTTCTCCCATTTTCTTTGTCTTTCCTTTCCCCTCTTTTTTCTCTTTTTTTTCTTCTCTTCCTTTCTCCTTCTTACTCTCTTTTCTATTCTCTTCTTTTCCCATCTTCCTCTTTCTTTTTTATTCTCTCCCTTTTCCCCTCTTCCCCCCTCTTTTTTTGAGCTGGGGGTTGGGGGTGAGGCAGTTCTTCCTCGCCCCCCCCCCCCATGGATCTGCACCTGATAGAACCCCACGGCCTTGTATCATTTGACCTTTGGACCTCTCGATGACATTTGATATATCTGATCATAATTTTACACACACTGCGGACTATCGGACCCGCGGTCTATCGGACCCGCGGACTATCGGACCCGCGGTCTATCGGACCCGCGGTCTAACGGACCCGCGGTCTATCGGACCCGCGGTCTATCGGACCCGCGGTCTATCGGGATGTCCCCTCTCGAATACCGTTGCAACGCCTGGACCAACTGTAACCAAAACTTAAAGGACACTTTGATAAAACAGCACAAACGCATGGCTCGACTGGTCTTGCAGGTAGACTTTAATACACCTACTGCAGTAGTGTTTGGAAGATTAAATCGGGTACCACTTGAAGAACGATGGCGATTTCAAATGTGCAAAACTATGTTTAATTCTATGCAGGGCGAAGCCCCAGGTTACCTCTCAGATTTGATCCCAAGATTTAGTTCTGTCCATTCCCATCATACTAGAAATGCATTGAACCGTGGAATCATGGTTCCACAGGCACGCACCAAAGCTGGTAAAAGAGCCTTTTCCCATCACGGTGCGTGCCTGTGGAATCAACTTCCTAATGAAGTTAAAAACTCCGCGTCGAAATCTTCCTTTACATTGTCATATTGGAGGTATAGATACACCCATTTTAATATATAAGCAAGAATTATATTTTTCGACTATATCCCTTTGCGTGCGGGCCCGCGAAACCGGATACCTCTCCCTGCGGCGGAGCTGTTTTTGTACATTGCTGGTATATGGATCTGTGGCGGTGTTTTCCTAATCTATTGCTAATTGCGACAAACTGAAGTATTTTCAGGATTTTTAGTAAATGTAAAGATGAAAGGTCAGACATTTTTCTTTCTAGAATTAAAAGTCTCGCTTCTCAAATCAACAGAATAGTTAAGAAATTTATGAGGAAAAAGTCGTGTTTTTTTGTCAAATCTTCGCTTTTTCCCAAGTCAATAGGCAGTGTGTACAAAAATGCGTAAGGGCAATCAGCACGCGCGGACGAGTCGGGTTCGATCGATACCGCTTTGTTGTCTGCTCTGGTGCTTTTTTCATTGTCTATTGTCACGCTACTCATGAATGGTCTCTTTACCCCCTTGTATACAGATCATTTGCAAAGTGTATAATTACGACGATAATCCGTTTTGGGTAAAATCACAGCATACCAACTACCTCATTTTCCAGAATGAATAAAAAAGGGTGAATATTCCCTTGCAAGTACGATGATGATGCTGCGCAACGAAAGTCCGAAACTATTTTGTGATTTTTGGCTTCTGGGCTACAAGACGGTGGCCTCAATGTTTCACTAAAAATCGCCTTTGGCTTCTTCTTTTCATGAATTATAGTTTGTAATAAAAAAATATTTTTTTTCCTGAAGATTGCATACCTGTCTTCGATTTGTTTTCCTGTTGCAATTTCAAAGAGCGAAGGGGGTAAATATGACTCAAATAGTGGATCTGAAATCATACCTCCAAACGCTCTCCTTGTCTCGTTCTACGTTTCATTTTTCTATCTCCCTTTTCCCTCCAAAATAACCATGCTACCGATTACTCTTTGTCACAATGAGAGAAAGTAAATTATTTTTTATCTACTGAAATGGTAGCATCTAAATTTAATTCAGATGCTTTTAATTTAAAAGTGTTTTATTTTGTTCTTTCATTTTATTCGTTTTTAACCGTTCTGGATTTTTTCACAACCGAAAACAAAAGTAATAAATAAAGAAAGATTTGTATCCCGTTTTGTCTCTATCTTTTTAATCGTTCAATTAAATACAGATGCGTTGGAGTCGGTAGGAGGCGTCAGTCCACACCCCCCCCCCCCCTCCCCATTCAGCAAACGTATACAAAAACGCGAAGTCCATAAATTTATGATTTTTAGGGGCCGATCACTCCCTCGCACATTCAGCTCAACCCCTCCATTATAAGAAACGCTTAGCGGTCCCTTTTATTTATCCATTTTTTTATAAATATTTGAGTTTTGAAGCTCACCAGGGTAAGCGCCCCAATAGTATGTTTGCCGTAAAAAATATATGGTCAACCTGTCTTTTTTTTTCTTTAAATGGATCCTTTTCTGCTACGCTATTCGGCAGAAAAACAAAAGACAAAAAAAAAAGAAACTGGCGAAAAAATTAATAACATTTTTAGGGGGGGGGTAGGTGCAAGATTGAGAGGGGTTTGTCGGGACACGTCAAACAAACATGGTTTTTTTCAGGTGGATGCCTCAACGTAAATTATCATTCTATTTCATCAATATCCGGCGAGGAAACTTTTAGTTCATTGTTAGTTTTAGCGTTTGAACTGATTATGCTTTGTCGAATTTTCAGTGCAAAAATTTTCACATGGGAGAGAAGGAGAGAATGAGATGAAGAGCTTCCAAAACCTAACATGACAAATTCATTCTATAAAATGGCGTGAATTACAAATTGAGGTGGGGGACTAGTATTCTATAATTCTTTTTAAGTAAATATTCATGCAATAGCAAAAGCGCACATTATGGTTTACATTATACCTTTTTGGTCTATTTCCTCTTTTTTCCCTTCCATCCTTTCTGTCGTTTTATTATTCTCCTATAGATGTATCTCGATTTGCATTTTCTATTCTTTTTTTAATCTCACTTGCATCTTCTTCCATCCCTATGTGTAACATCACCCAGGGGAAATTGTGTTTTTTTTTTTGTGAAGAAAGCACTGTCATGCTCAAGAAGAAAATGTTCTTGCCATGTTTTAAGCGCCTGCATGTGTTGTCAATATAAATTGAGTAATCATTTACTTTTTTAATGTTGCTGTCCTAATATGAAAAGCAGTATTCCTAAGAACTTTTTGTATTGCTAAATATTATCCTGACGAAATACACTAATCTTCCTTTATCCAGGGTGTTGGCTATTTGTCCCCTGCTCTTTTTATAAGGAATTTGTTTGAGTGTCCGCCATGAATTTCTTTTGTTTGGGGACTGCCGAGACCAAGAACTGCATGGACGTTTTCATTTTCAAAAGAGCGGAGGATAGACGGTGTTCTAAATTCCTTTATTTTCTGTTTGTTTCCTTTGAAATAGAAGACAAAAATAAGAGCAATATCGGATAAGAGAACGAGGGAAAGCGGGAGGGGGTGGGGGTTCAAAAAATTACCAGGGGCCCGTTTTATATAAAATTTGTTTACTAATTTTCAATAACACTTAAAAGCTACTGAAATCCTCCTATTTGACTGGCGGATGGTAAATGTGTTTAATTTTTGCGCATTTGTCAATATAAAATGCACATGTATAATGTATTTATAAAACGGTACCAATAAGGGATTTCTTCGTTTTCCCTTTCTCTGGTTTCTAACCTATAAACTGAATGTATTATCTACCGCTTTCATTCCCTTATATCTATCGTCTTTCTATGCCCCTCCCTTCTACACCTTTTTTCTCTGAGTTCTTCTCATTTAAATTATATCTGTACATATCGTCTTCCGTCTTCCCGATTTGGATTACGAGGTATATACCCGCCCCCATCCCCCCAATCCTTTCTCTCTGATTTTTCCTTCTCAGTACCTGTCATTTTACATTACATCTAACGTCTCCCTCCCCTCTCTCTCCCTCTCTCTTCATCGGAAACGCTTCCGAGAGAATGCCTCGTTTTTACCAACTTGTATCGGAGATGGGCCTCTCGTCCTATTGCATCGTGGTCATTATGTCGAAATTTTTGGGGGGTTTTCCCCCAGTTTCTCAAATAATGTCCCGAAAACCTTTTAAAATTACTATTGTTACTGTCATTTCATGATAAATTATGTATCATCTTCAATTTTCTATATTGATAACGTGGGTAGATATCTTCGCAAAAGACAATACGATGATGATCATCATCGTATGAAAATGCACAACTAAACTATTTTTTGTGAACTTGGGGCTTAGGGTTATGGCAAGACAGAGACCTCAATCTTTCACTAAAAGTAATTTTCTTTTTTTATATTTTTTTCATAAATCAAATGTCTCATTCAATTCGATTTTCCACGCAGCTATTATAGTAATAAAATAATTTTGTTCCTGAGCTTTGCGCACCGGTATTCGATTTGTAATATCCTGAAATTATTTCAAAGAGTTAAATCGAATAAAAGTGACTAAAATTATGAGTCAAAAATCATACCTCCCAACTCTCTTCTTGTCACTTTCTACGTTTCTTTCTTTATCTTACTATTCCCTCAAAAAGAGCCATGCTAGCAATTACTGAAATTAAGAGAAAAGTATTTTTTTCTTGAATAAATTATAGCCTACGCAATAAAAGGTTTTTTTTTATTGGTTCTTTCGTTTTGTTCTATTTTCAATTTGTCTCATTGGTTTCACAACCGAAAACAAAGTAATAAATAAAAAAAAGCATTCCTAATAGTTAGAATTCATTTTTGTCTCTATCTAATAGTACAGAGGCTGCGGAGTTGGTAGGAAGTTTCAGTCCTCACCCCTTTCAGCAAACATGTACAAAAAAATCCGAAGTCTATATAAATTTGTGATTTTTTGGCAAGTCCACTCCCTCCCACATTCAGCTCAACCCCTCCATTATCAAAGCGCTCAGCGGCCCCTGTTTTTTATTTTAAAAATCAGATATTTTGGTTTATATGCTAACCAGGGTAAGCGCCCCAAATGTTTGCAGTAAAGGAAACAATTTTTTTCTATATGAAATCTTTTCTACCACGCAATTCGCCGGAAAAAAAAGAAATTCGCGAAAAAGTAGGAAAATCAATAAAATTTGGGTCGGATCAACCTTTTTTTTTGGGGGGGTGTAGGTCACACATGAATAAAAGTTTGTAGGATTGAGCGGGTTCTGTCTGGTGACACGCCAGACAAACGCGTTTTCTTTATAGTGGGTGCCTTAACGTAATTTCTCATCATATATCATTCTATTTCCTCCATTTCAGGCGAGGAAACTTAGTTCATTGTTGGTTTTATAATTTGAAGTGATAATGTTTCCGTCAACTTTTCAATGCAAAAAAAATCATCTGGGAGAAAAAAGGAGAATAAGATAAAGAGCTTTTAGAACCTAACCTATTATAAATTCATTCTGTATATTGACATGAATTAAATAATATATTTTTATTAGCCGTCTCTGTCTCTCATTCTCTCTCGTTCACCGTGACATATAAACATTTTTTTTCTATAATTTCTCTAAATGATTCTTCTTTCATCCTCATATGCATCATCACCCAGGGGAAGCGCTTTTATGCAAAATGGATCACTGACCGATGTCATAAGCACCTGTTTTGTTGGTAATTGAGACAATTTTGTTTTCTTTTTTTTAGATAAAGTATGTTGGTCGGAAAAGTATTCATAAAAACTTGTTGTATTGCTAAGTACGAAGGGCATTCAATAGGTAATCTTGCCGATAAACGCTAATCTTCCTTTTGTTCGGGGCGTTGACCATCTGTATCCTGCTCTTTTCGGAAGGAATTTGTTTGAGTTGCCGCCCAGACATTCTTTTGTTTCGGTAGTGCCGATATCATGAACTACATGGACGTTTCCCTTTTGAAAAGAGCATAAGATAAATGGTGTGCTAAACTGCTTTCTTTTCTCTTCTTTTTTTAGAAAAGTAGAGAAAAATAATGAGGGATGATGGGGAGGGAAAAAGTTCAAAAGTGCACCGCGATCAGCTCAAAGTACTAAAAAGACATTACAAGCTTTTTGTTTTTCTGAAAATACAATCGATCGATGAAACCAAGGAGATATCATTCTATCTAGAGTGATATCGTCTTGATGAAACAAATAAGACGAAAATCGTGAATAAACGCGTAGGTTATTACGTGACGATCTTCCAGAAATGATTTTAGCTTATCTTTCAAAACAACGATATGGATCAAATCACGTGATCAAAACAAATCACGTGATCAGAACAAATCACGTGATCAGGCCTAGTGTGCGCGCGCGTACGTGCACGTCACAAAATTTATCCTCCCCGTCTGACTCCAACGAAAAATTCGGGTAAAGTTGAAATGATTTCCTATTTTAGGGATTTTTCTCCACGTAGCTGTGTATTTTTTTCATTTGATTGTCGAAATAGGTTTATAAAGGAAATAGTGGGAAAGGTTTTAGTACATAACAATTACGAAAAAGCTGAAAAACTTCATCGAATTAAACCAAACAAATCTCGGCTTCTGTAGAAGCCCGTCGTAGCTAAGTGAACGACTCGCTGGGCTTCTGTGGAAGCCCGTCGCACGCAAAGGGATATTATTGCATTATAGTGTATATGGTGATGTGCCTTCTTATCCCGCTCTAGCTCTCTGCCATGTTCTTTTTACCTCAATTCATCCTTACCCTCTATCTTTCTTTCCCCTATTACTTTCTACTTGTAGCTCTGGGTTAAATTTTTGTTCTCAATTTCACACACAATTTACTGTTATTAGTTTTATACTTGAAATTTCCAACTGTTTATGTTCAGGATTTGTATTTTCCATTTGTATTGTAATATGCTTGTATTTTGTTTTGTTTTATGTTATACAGGGCCCCCAAGTACAACAGTATTTGACTACTGATGGGGTTACCCTGTATAAATAATACCAAATAAATAAATAAATAAAGAAATAAAGAAATATGAAGTATGAAAATATGGAAATATGTATGACGACATAGACAATAAAGATATGAAATATAGAAATATGAAAAATGAAAATATGAAAATATGAAATATGACATCATAAAACAATAGAAAAATGAAGTATGGAAATATGTATGACGACATCGAGACAAAAGAGACGGTGTATGGAAACATGAATGATGTAAATATGAAATATGACATCATAAAACAATATAAAATATGGAAACATGTAAGATTGATGACGTCACCGTGGGCGCGACAACCAGTCCGAACAACTCTCACCAGTGGATGTGTTGATCCAAGATCGTCAACAAGGCAACGATTATTTTCCGAGGATGAGTAGAGTCTACTCATAATTCATATTTCATACATATCGATTTTCATATTTCTATAAGAGGATTATATTTTATGCTATTGTTTAGAACAAAAGGATCATATCATAATTCATATTTCTATTGTTTAGAACAATAGGGATTAGTTATGGCGCTATACGTACCACCATACTACTAACGTATTCTCAATTCTCCAGACCCATTTATTTAAACAAATCTTCAAAATCCCGCAGTCTCATTCCTGTGAAAAAAAGATGGATATATAGAGTGTAGTCTTTACTCCAGACCGGCGATTAAAAATCATCAAAATTAAGACCCCAAACTAAGACTCCGTTATAAAGCAAGGGTACATAACGTAGTCTTTACTCCAGACGCGTTTAAAAAAATTGTTATTATCTTCAAAAATAAGACCCTGTAATAAAGCATGGATATTAGAGCATAGTCTTTACCCCAATTTGAAGACCCCATCGTCTCATCCCTGTGAAAAAAAATAAGTGTAGTCGTCACTCCAAACCTGATGATTAAAAAAAACTTCAATACTAAGACCCCATCATCTTCCAAGCTAATAGTCTATAATAAAGCACGGGTATATAGCATAGCCTTTACTCCATACCCATTTATAAAAAAAAATACACTGTACACTGTATTCCCACTGTATAATTACACTGTATACCCATGTGTTACATTACAGGGTCTTAGTATTGAAGATGACGGGATTGAGGTTTCGAAGATTCTTGATTTTTTTTTCTTCAAATGACTGGGTCTGGAGAAAAGAATACACTCTATATCCATTTGCTTGATTACATGGCAATGGTTTAGAAGATGGTGAGGTCTAAGTTTTAAAGTTTATTTCCCTTTTTAATCACCGGGTCTTGAGTAAAGACTACGCCTTAATGTAGCTCATACTTGCATACTAGTAGGCCTATATAACATATTTTCAGTAAAAGCCATGGTTTTACATTGTGAGACACACCTACTCGACTTTAAATCCTATTAGATATCCTAATTTAAAAAAAAAAAGAGAAAGAAGAAGAAAAAAAAAGACATAGAAAAGAAAAAGAAAAAAGAAAGGAAAAAGAAAGAAATATTTGAAATTTTATTTTATTCAATTACTTTTTTTTTCAAAGAAAACAAACGTTAATAATATAATATTTATGATGGCGAAAATAGTCAAATTGACTGGTTGCCAAATAAAAATAAGAACCCCCCCCCCCCCTCAGTTATAGCGTTAATCCTGTTGCTTGGAAGAGCATATGGCCAATAGTATCAAAAAGTAGACTAATGACATTCATCTTGTATGGTACGGTCGAATTGGGTCTGAAAAAGGAGACTACCAGCAGGGTGTAAAATGTAGAGTAGCATCCTTTGTCTCATACAGAATGGTCCACGAGGTCTGAGAAAATAGAAAAACATTCATCCAGGGTCGGCGGAGCGAAATTGAAAGTGGGGGGGGGGGCACAGGGAAAAAAGGGCACTTCCTCTTTTGAAAAGGGCACTTCAAACAAAAAACTAAAAAAAAAAATAGCATATGTACCCTAGTAGGGTAATGAGCAAAATAATTGAGGGGGAAGACATGGCGTATGGGGCAAAATTTCTGTAAAGCTGCGAGCGAGCGAAGCGTGCGAGCTAAATTTTGAAACTTTTAATGAAAAAATAGCATTTGTGATAGATTTTGACATAGAGAACAATATCATATTTTACCACTTTTCTTTCCTTTTCTCCTTTTTTTTCTTGGTCTTGAAAACTTTTGGGGGTCCTTGGATCGAGGACCATTGTTTAAGGGGGCAAGTGCCCCCCTCCCCCGGTTCAGATGCCCCTGCAGGAAAGAAAGGACGCTAATTGCAAATACATATACCTTATATTAGCAAATTGGACATTTGAACAAACCAGAAGAGAAGGGACATTTATCGGAAGTTAATAAGGACATATTCATATGGGGAACTTGATCAAAGATGAAAATGTACACTGCAGAAGAAGAATTTCACTCTTAAAAGGGGCAACTAAAAGGGGCAAGAAGAACATTTTAAAAGGATTTTTATTATTTGAAAATGCACTTTTAGAAGGGATAAGAACGGGAAATAAGGAAAACGGGCGATGATCGGGCATGAAAAGAGCGGTTTTAAGAATGGAAACATATCTGATACGAGATATAAAAAGATAAAGGGGCACTCTTTAACACATAAAACGGGTCCTTCTAAGATGAAGATAAGGGGCACTGAACGCGTTGTAAGGGGGCATAGTTCTTGGGTTAAAAGGGAATTTTTAGTGCTTCAAAAAGTGGGGGCACTGTGCACCCCCTGCCCCCCCCCCCGGGATCGCCGCCCCTGCATTCATATCATATGGAACAGTCGTTGTAACATCGATAAAAGTAACATCGATGAAAACGTGTATGAATTACAATCTAAAAATATTGCATTTTGAGAGTAAAGTGCACCGCATCTGTGGGTATATAGTTCAAAATTAATGTCTCTTGTTGGTAAAGTGCGACATTTGTGGGAAATATTATTATATACGTTAGTGGGTATAGTGCTTTTTACATATGTGGCTGTTATTACACTAGTGGGCGTTAGTATATCACTTTGGGTGTGTAAAAGGAGATAGCAAACAATGCCTTGTTTGTATATTCATAGATTCATTAAAAAATAATATCCAATACCATAGTAATCAAGACATTTTGGGTTTAAAATTAAATTTTAAAGAAATTCGACAACTTCTGATGAAATCTGGAAATGAAATCAACAGATCAAGTTCAATGTGTGGATCAGTGGAAATCATGCTTGCGGCCTCCCCCACCCCCTTAATTAATTGCCTCATGCAGTGTTCGAAACAGTACTGTTTGTCCCTTTAAGCCTGGTGCCAGCCCCCCCCCCTTCCACCCTGGCCTCTTTGAAAAACGTTTCATTGCCAATGGTCTTGAACCTACTCCCCTGTTCAGGTAGAAATAGTCTTAATATGGATAAAAACAGTAATTTGCACATATCCCGGAGGTTTGCACATTTCCCGTGAAAATTGTTCATTTGCACATATCCCGTCGTCACGTTTGCACAGATGCCGTTGATAAATTTTTGACAGATTTGCACATTTCCCGACGTGGCGTTTGCACAAATCCCGGCGACATTTTGCACATATACCGTTGTTTGCACATATCACGGCGTTTGCAAATAACACGGCTCCACAAGGGGACTAGATAAATTAAGTAATATTACTATTGGTACTTTAGCAGGTTATTCAGCAGTTTTAACATGATTTGTTGTTCGTCGGTTACAAGTGTTAATGGTTTCTTTGAAAACAAAAGGGAGAGATGTATCGAGTGTGTGTGTGTATGTTAGTCTTACTGTGAGGGTCGCGGAGTGGGTGTCGTGTGGGCGGATGTGCGTATGTCTGTGGGTGAATTCGTTTGAAGTGTGTGTAGGTTGATGTGGATGTGCGTTTCTAAAAATACAGTGGGAGAGGGGCGCGGACTTTGGAAATAGGCAGCCGGACAGAAATAAATTTTCATTTATAACCATGATAAGTAAGCCGAGAGAGGGGTATTTAGAGGAATCAATGAGTGAGCTATGGATAAATGAAATAGGGATGGATGGAGACCAGTGAAAATGACCTCGAATGACTTCACACATCTAAAATCATTTGTCATGTAATTCATGTGTTATTCAGTGAGATCATTCCCTTGCATCCTAAGTATTTCTCCTCAGAGACAAAAGCGAAGATTAGAATCTTCAAACATTAGGATGGCATTCAAGTGTCCAATTCCATTCATTTCCCAGATGTACAAAGCAGACGTGGATTGCATGAATGTGTTTCTGTGACGTAATCCATCACTTGTGGAGTTTTTTTTGCATTTTTGTTAAATGTCAACACTCGCCATTGTACATCCAAGGTGCACTAGTACCGTAGATCGTTTTATGGTATTCCATTCACTGCATTGTGTGTGCGGTTGTATGTTGCAGCATGGACCTATGAAGAGATGGACATTCATCGCTTAGATAATGAATTCACTAACAGGTGACGGTAATTGTCATCTGAATAACATTCTCTTCATACTAGTCTTCTTTGGTCCTATGATCGTCACCGTGAGAAGGGACTGAATTAGTTCGTTATTGGACATTTATATTTCACAAATTATATGCGCAGTTGATAGAAAATCAATGAAATAATGGATAATCGATGTGCAGTTTTTGTTTACCTTTGTTAATCTTAGTTCCATGTGTTTTATTTGGGGAAATGTCTGCATATTTTAATATAGAGGCAATATTGTGATTGATTGTTTACCATTTAAAATTCAATTTTCCCAAGCTTCTCCATAATATTCCAGATATACGTGGCACATAACATGTGTAGATCGTGTATCTTTCAATGTTATTGAGGTCCTTATGTGTGAGCGGTAGTTAGCGGATCGAATAATATCATATTTTATATCATAAAAATCGTCTGCTTCTCAAGTTTGCTGATCCATATATGAAGCAAATTGACTGAAAGGCACATACTGAAACAGGGGATCAGCCAACAAAAGTCAAGACCGGGAAACTGTTCCGTCTTTGAGTGATCAGATACCCTTGGTAGTCATGGTAATTGCTATTGTTACAACACCTGTATGTTCTCATTAAGATGCGCATAACCAGGTGACGGTGACTATCATTGGGTCAAAGAAATGCTCGCGTTAATCGTCCATCTTTTCATAGGTCCATGGTTGCAGTCACAAAAACGGAACCAATTCCTAACCGGCCGATGGTATAGCATTGCAAACAACGTCATACGTTTGATCGGTCTGGAGTCGGTTAGCGTGACTGCAGCATATTGCTTCAGTTACCTAACGGAACCGACGCCTAACCGACCGATGGTATGTCATTGAAACAACGGTAGGTCTGAAGTCGGTTTGTCCCATGCGACTGTGGCATAATAGAATGCGATATTCCTCACAAACTGCACATGCGCAAGTTATGATACCGCCGAATCGTTCCATGACTTTGATCCTGCGACAAACTGCGCGCGAGGAGTGTTCAGTCAGAGACACTGTCGGAATCAGAGTAACACTTCTTGAAATGAAGACGGGTTTTAACCATATCGTTTTTATTGAAGGGATTCAACACCCAAGATCAAGTGATTCCCGAGTGTGTAGTCGATGATTAGATAGAAATCAAGAATAAATTGTTCCGCTAACAAGAATAAAAGATTCAAGGCTGCACCGCGAATTGTGTAAATGAAGTTTGTTTTCTGATGTCTCCTCGGTTCCATCACCGTCTCCTTACCTCACGTCAGTCTGACCAGAGCGAACTGAGGTCCATCTTTCCAGCAATCCTCGTCTTTCAATCAAGAGGACAATGTAATACTGAATAAATGAAATTACATGGTTTAATGGCCTGTTTTGAGGTAGCTTTTACCAAAGGGGTACTCTTACTGAGTGTGATACTAGTTCGGGACTCATTTGCAATTTCAGATTTTGATAATATTCGTAAAGACATTTCGGTGGCGTCTTCATAAGTTGGGGAGATTATTTTGTTTTGAGACTTCGCGAAGCGTCGCTCTGAGGTTTGCCTATATATCAGATGTTTCGCTAAGATTGAGGAGGCGTATCAAAGATGTATGCATGACTTTCAATCAAATTGACACTGGACACTCTATCTCATTAACGGGGTTTCTTTATTTTCTGTTACAAAAATGTGTTCAAAAGTTCCCGCAACATAAAATGGTATGTGCTCAAAAAGAGACGTCCAGAGATTAATCGTAGACGTGCCCAATTAAGTTGTTTGGTTACCGGGAGGACACCTCTGGAATGTTTCTCAGACGTCTTCTTATTCGCGGCGACATCTATACGACGTCACTATAGTCGTGACGAAGTCTCTGAGACGGGTCCTGTCATTGCAACAACCTCTCCAAGACTTCCCAGAAACAGAAAATCTCTGCAGCTGATTGATTGATTGATTGCATTTATTCTTTTTCATTCCAAAATTTAACAAAAGTAACAATGTATAATTACAACTTGGGGAGATTATTTTGTTTTGAGACTTCGCGAAGCGTCGCTCTGAGGTTTGCTTATATATCAGATATTTCGCTAAGATTGAGGAGGCGTCTCAAAGATGCATGCATGACTTTACAACTGACTTACAAAAGTTGCAACTGATGGAGACGTCTCAAAGCTGGAACAGTCTTCAAACAGTAAAATCAAACTGAACGTGTTTGAAATTTTAGCAACAACTCGGATAATCTTAAATTCTACGGAGACCTCTCGGAGAAATTATCTAGTGGTAAACAGTAAACTAGTGGGGAATTGCAATCAATCTCATATTTGTTTTAAAACACTTGCACACGTAGTTACCAATATTGCATATAGCATTTACATTTATTTAAAGCAGGATAAAAGAGCATTGTAAATTAAATGCCTTGCTCACGGGCATAGGTGCCGCGGTCGGGTATCGAACCCCGGACTTTCCATGTATAGCCAGGCGCCTTAGACCACTCGGCCACGGCACCTCCACACATGGTTGGCCTTCGCGATTCCTAAGCAAGTTGATTTCCACCTGGCCTGGCTCATGGAGTATTGCGTCTTGGTGAGAGCGCAATATTTTTTTTACACACACACACACACAAAAGAGATTTCTTAGCGACATCCAATCTGGTGCACATTGGGAAGATGTCTTTTTTAAAGAAAAAAAAACCGTTTTAAAAATCTCGCTCCCTCTTCGTAGGACCAATTCTTTACATAATGTACAGATTGGACTGGAATTCCAAGATTCTTTGAAAAAAAGAATGCACCATTTGTTAATTGGAAATATGTATATATATTTATGTATCATATTTCGCGATCCATCACTTGTCATTTCAATCTTCAGAGAAGAAAAGATTCTTATGATTTTGAAGATGGTATTAGGTGGAGAATGGTGCATTTGATGGATGAACTTCAAAGCAAGAAATGGCAAAATGGAAATGATTAACATTTGTAATACCTGTTGACCAAAGCTATACGAGCATCAAAGATGGATTTATTGGAATTTCTCATGAATACACAATGCACAACTTGGCATGTAAGTTCTTCCTAACCCCTCCTACACCGACCCCCGTGTTATTCCGGAAAATGCAACAAAAACAATTGGCAGCATTGCTAGCCAACGATGCCACATCCAAATATCGCAATTCGGTCACCTTTCCATTCCATCAAATTCTCAGATATACTATTTCGAACACAATAGAAACAAAGAGAACTTACCTTTTAGATCACGTGAATGTAATGTAAACACTGTAACATAAAGCCAATGTCTCCTACTCCCCTTGCCTTAGATCCTGTGGAAATATAATGATATAAACAAATATGTTAGAATCGGGTTTGTATTTTAAACCTGGAAAGTGTTTGTATAGTAAATCAGCGTCAAACTATATTGTTAGGTTCATTATTTTCCTTTTAAGGTGTTGTAATGAATTCTCAAACGAAGCAAAATGTGATTACCTGGTATAGAGAATATAATTTTTGAGAAAGTAAACATGGTTGAGTCTATACACAATTCCATGGGTTTATAAACATTCTACACATGATATAAAAATGCGGTGTTATTTCGTCGGGGAAAGTGAAAAGCTCGTACATTCACCTATTTGTATTGGTAAGCAGATATTGGAGATTTCGAATCGTGGCTTTATTGGATTGTTTCGTTTGTTTTTGTGTTTGTTCGCATTTGATTTTGTCAGCTTGTCGAGCAAAATCAAGTTATGTTTCCGTCTAGAGCGAAGGATGGATGGTGTCATTTTAGCCAGAGTTGGATTTTGATGAAGGAACATTAACCGACAAGATATGTGATTTAAAGGAATATCACAGTTGCACATGGGATGAACAAGATGAATAAACTACAATGTGTCTGAGGAATCACAATTGAAAACAAACACTATATAACGTTGACACTTCACAAGGAAAGTTTTTATTCAATCCTCATAAATGTCTTTCTTATTTTCACGTTTCAAGCCTATATACTTTTCACTTTGTTATTCCGCGGCTAAGTGATCGTACTGATTTGCAATGAAATTACACACACTATATGCCGAAGCAAATAACTACTATTATAATTTAGACACCCTCGCTGAATTGTATTTAATCCATCCATATTTTTATTATTTTTTATTGTTTGAAATAGACATGAATATATCGTAGATGTAACTGTAATGGAATTTCTACTTTATATTTTAAGCCGCTTTTTAACAAAATATTTACACACTTTGCATAAGAGCTGACAATCATGATGACCACGGTGGCAAAACATACTTCTTTGTGAAAGTAGACCTACTAAATGTGGAAAAGAAAATGACCGAAGGAAAAGTTTATGCACAAAGTTTGTTCTATCAAAATTATGTATAGTTTTAGATACTCGTTCCCACGTACTGTATAAAGAAGGTACATGCAAATACATCGGAGACAGACATGACTGTCAACACAAGCATGAACCCTACATGGCACAAAGAGAGAAAGGTTTACACCAAGGACTGGAGGATGTAGAATTGTAGGTCCATGGTAGAACTTAACCAGGTGAACAACTTCTATACCCGGGAGCATTGGCGGCGGAAGCCAAAACATTTAGGGGGGGTTCCACTTGAAATTTTGGAATGGACACAGGTAAAAAGTTTGACAAGCAAAAAAAAAAAAAGGTTATCAACCAAAATTTTAGGGGGGACCACAAAAAATTTAGGGTCCACTTGAATTTAGGGGGGACGTAGGAAACAAAATTGACAAGCAAAAAAAAATGGGGGGCCGTCCCCCCCCCCCCCTCCCGCTTCCGCCGCCTATGTCCGGGGGTGACCTTTGGTGAATAAGGAGGCTCGTCAGCTGCAGTGGGAGTAAAAGAAATAGCATCATAGGCAAAATGAATACTACTAACATGACTAACAGGTGTATTTGGAGATTAAAGGATACCAAGGAGACTGAAGATATAGCTTTACAACAGCATCATCCTTCCGGTGTTGTTGTTTGATGCGGAATCATGGACAATAGGGAGGAATGGGGAGGGATTCTGAGAGCAAGAGGAATCATAAATGCTCATTTTTTTCAAGCTGCACTGCCCCCTTCAATCCTGAAGATTATTACAGTATTGTAGCACCAGGGACATGCAGGTACAATACACCGAGTGAACACCCTACTCCTTAACGAATAGTGTATCGGTTTTGACGTGCATAGGTTGTGACTCGCCTATATACAGGACCAATACGAGATCCAATGAAAGAAAGAGATAAAGATGTGAAAACTCCTGGGAGGGCAAGGCATTTAGGGGTGAATGACATCAACGGGAAAGTAATTGAGGGGAAAGGACCAAGAGATGGAACAAGGAAGAATAATGTAATACAGGACATTGAGCACCTCTAAGTGGGAATAGAAGAGACGAATGCAGCCGGCCCTGCAGAAAATTGGAAACCAGGCATTTAGGAAAATCAGGAGGAGTTACAGATACACAGAGGGAGTGACACCGGATAGAGAGAGGGTGACCGGGATGAAAAGGTCATTGATAAGTTTGTTTTTATCTCCATACTTGAAGAATCCTATCCCAGGATCCTATCTGACCTTATGGCGAAGAGAATAGTTTGCTTTATGGTTCTGATGTACACCCTCATGATTCATGAATGAATGAAAATCATAATCAAAATAATAATGATTTCTTTTAATGCAGCTATTTTGACAATGGCTTTATTTCAAACAGCTTATTTGCCCTGTAGGAATAATGGGTTGGTGATCAGATCACAATGCATTGGTAGATTTCATGAACTTTTTTTAGAATGTCATTGAATACAAAATATCATAACACCATCGTTAGATAGGGTATTTTCTAATTCTAGGTGAATAGGGATAGCATAAATCATTTACAATACAAAAATACAAGTAGCATGTCTAGAGTTTTTTAAATGTTTTTTAGACTTTAACAAAATTTAAAATTATTACTGTATCAAACTTGTGGGTTTCCGTCTGTGTTTGTGGGTGCATGGGTGGCAAAAGAAAGACCCCCCCCCCCCGTCTTTCCGGGGCAAATAATGGTATCGATTTCGCCAGTGGAAATGTGATTCCTTCCCATTGAAGACAATAGGGATCAAGGGAATTGGATCCACTTAAACATATACATTAGGTCAAATTCGTAAACAAGAGTCTTCAATAAGAATTGGATAAGAAACCCAGATTGACCAATATTCGTCGTCTTTCCCCTCTCACCACAAGTTGTGTTTTGTCATCCATCATTCCATGGCAGTGGTTATGGGAATACGATCTCGAAGAAGCAGATAAAACAAAACTATTTTCTTTGTCGATGGATCAATATCACTTTGGAATTCAGAGGGAAGCGCAAATAACGGAATAATATATATGCATTTATTTTATAATGCGCAGCTTAAAAGATATGTCTTACGGGTATATGTTTACAGGTAGCTAGCACAACTACGATAAGGTTTAGCACTGGTAAATTGAAATAAAACTTTGCTTCACAGATTAACAATCTTTGTGAAACACATGGAAATGTGTTGTAGAGGGGAATTGCCGACCGCTTCATTTTTATAAAATACGAAACGTAATAAAAAGTTTGATAAAGATGATACCGTAAATGCAAAGTTTTAGAGTAGATGCAAATTGTTGTTACTTCATCTTGTAACTCCGATGGGTGTTTCATAAAGCTGTTTGCAAGTTAAGAGCAACTTTAAGAACGACTGGCGAACATTTCTTGCGCGCTAAATTACCAATATACATTTAATGGTGAATATCATTCACCACAATTAAGGATCACCAGTCGTTCTTAAAGTCGCTCTTAATTTACGAACAGCTTTTTGAAATGACCCCCTGGTCTTCCCTTATCAAATACTATGGCGGCGTTATGACACCTTCTTCTGGAAACAAAAGATTATATCGAATATCAACCTCACTGTCATACAACTTTAACTTTAACTAATCTTTCAGTGTCCTAATATTGTGTTTCTTTTCGCATCGTGAATTTTGGTAGCCGTCCTCACGAGATGTTTTGAGATACAATATACTTTTTACACAATTTGTATGTATTTTCTACGATGTAGAAATGAATAGAATGAGATGATCATTATATAAAAATGAGAAATAGAAAGGTTGACATTGGGAAAAGGTATAGCCTGATAAAAAAAATCTAGAGGTACACGAGCGCTGAAACTGTGAACATTCCTATCTGTTATTATGTATTTCTCTCAACAACTTCACACGGTGGTATAAATAATGCTTCAAGGATTTTCATTCATTCGGCAGTAGATAATAGAGCAATGTTGGTTAATCAGTTGGGTTTGATAAAGGTTATGTTCATGACCCGGGGTCATGATGTTATCCAGGCCTTTTTATTACGAAAGGAATGATAAAGGTCAAGAGGTTTAACATTTCACCTTTCCCTTCTGAGTTTTATGTATTAACAGATTCTGTATTGTGGGTCATTATAAGAATATAACTATTTATAGAGTTTAATGACCGATCATGTATCAGCACCCATGTTGTTAACTCTCCGAATAGACTACAATACCTTCCCAAAATGTCTTCTCATTTAAAGTCGACAGATCCCTTTGTGGTGTACCGAAATGTCAATACCCAGATGGATACTTAGAAGATCAGAGATGCTCCTTGCTCTTTTCTAATATTCATAAGCACTGTCGTTTGCGGAGAGATAATGCTACATTAATGTAGGGTTAAGATAAATGTCATGTTTTATTTGGCATTTTCAGAAATATGAATGGAATATAACGAGGCCAAACTAATACATCATGCAATGTGGAGATGATGCTGGAATGCATTGACAACACGACTGATGACGTGGCATGCAGACTTAAAATAATAATAATAATAATCCGCTTTTTTATATGGCGCTTAATGCATCGGAACGACGTTTCTAAGCGCTTTACAAATATATTATTACCCCGGTCACATCCTCCACTCCCTGGGGAGTATTCCAGTCAGTCAGTCAGTCAATATAAATGAATGAAGTAAATAACTAAGTTCGGGGGAAAAAAATATTCAGTGCGTCCCAGAAAAAAAAGACAACCGGGATTCCTATGCTTTTTTTCTTTAAAGGCAAGTGAATTATGATATTTAATTTACATCACCATACAATTTAATTATTCTCCTTTATTAAGATACCTCGTATGAGACGAAAAATTCATGCATTAATGAGCAAGACGAGTGTGAAATTTTAATGACAAAATCAGATTGCGCAGAAAAATTTGAAAAGATTTGTTTGTGATGCGACTATCATGCCTATTCGACGATTGGCTCATGAGCAATTGTTTTGTATTCTTTGTTTCTCTCACTGATTCCTGAAAATTAATGAAAAAGGATTCAGATTCACAAGTATAATTCTGTGCAATTATTATTTGTAATCTGCCATGTGTGAACGATTTGCTAAGCTGTTGGTCTGAAATTAAAGACGAGATTCTACTCTTATCACATTTTTTATTCATATTTTATTGTGTAATTATAGTTAATTCTGTATTATGTTGTTGTACTCTTTTCTTCCCTCTCTCTTTCTCTCTCCCTCTCTCTCTTTACTTCTGCCATATAATTAACCACACTATCTCTATCTTACCTCTCTCTATCTTCCTGCTCTTTCTATTTTTTATGCAACTTTTATTGTAAATTAAGTATACCCAGTATTTTAACTTAAGTTTGCATGCATTTTTATCGTTGTTTCATATTTTTAATGTAACAGGACCGTGTTGAAAAACAGTGTATTTTATCTGAACATGTTATCCTGTATAAAGATGTTTTAATGAAATAAATAAAATATTAATAAACAACAGTAAAAACATATTGAACAATAATGTGAAATCTATCACTGAAAATTGGTTTCCTTCTTTGTGGGACGCACTGTATAACATGATAATAGCTTGACAATTTCCTCTCATCCCATACATTAAAAAAACTAAGGAAAATTTATTAATTTATTTAAATTGATCTGAATTGATACATGGATGTCAGGAAACTTTAGTTGCAAATGTTTTAGAGCATGTCGCGTTTGAAGTATACAGTTACCCGAGTCATTTGAGAAATGCAGCCACGTGACCTTGTTTCTGTGCCGTATACGTATCCACTAATTAATACTAAAAAACACGTGTAATGGATAAGACAGTCGACCTATAACAGTGAAGTGACAAGACCTTTCAAAGATATATAGCATGTCTTATTCATACACTTGTTTTGTTTTGTACCTTTTTATTTTTTCTGTTGACCATTATCTACTTTCGACTCTTCGAATTTTCCATTCTAAATGTCGAACCGCTTTCATGTTATGCTGAGGTAATATCCACTCTAAAAACACCCAACCAAATGTTAGTAAAATAAAATGTATGGATATGTTGCCACCTTTTTCAATTATTCAGGAATGCACTAAAGCTAGACATGGGTTAAAAAAAATGCTGCAAAGCCGTTTATATGTTAAAACGAATGCTTTAAATATTCGGCCACGGAATGTGTTCGTACTCCACATAAAATGTCAAAAAGGAATGGAAGATAGGTTGAAATGGGATTAAGGAATTGAAAATAAACCCCCCCTCTTCAAGTACACCCAAACACCAATACCTAACACACAAACACATATACTAATTCATATGACTTTCCCTCATATTTAGTCCAACTTTCAAGACTTTCGAGAAATTTGGGGAAACTACCCTCTCCTCTCCTCTCCTCTGAAAGCCCAAGGACGATAGTTGCACTCATCACTCGTGTAATGTCCAGAGGGTCAGTGAGTTTTTTTCTGTAGATCCAATCTACATAGTTAGCAGAAGCCCAGGGTAGTTTGTTCCTCTTACAAGCTGGGAAAATTCTTACGTCAGTCCGCAATATTGTTGGTATCAATCCATCAGTCTCCTTTTGTGTGTGACTTTTCATTTTAGCTTAACCCTAGAACAAACGAATTGATACACTATATCGAGGGTTCGATACCCCTTATCAATGATCGTGTAACTGTAGCAAAAATTGAATTTATTGGCGACAGCTTGGGCTACGATTCAATAGTTGTCGAACCCTCAGGGGTTGAACTTTCTTTTCGCTTGGTGCTCCCTGTCAATAGTACACATGCAGGGCAGTCCATGAAAATATAGCTCCTTTGGCGAAACATTTGATATCAAATTACACCGACCATCAACCAATATTTTTTCGACATCCCCCATCTCTCTCTCCCTCCCTCTCTCTTTCTCTCTTTCACCCAATCTCTCTCTCCCCCTTTCTATATGCCATTTCCTTTCAGCCTTTCGGTTATTTTCTCTCAGCCCAGCGATTATTTTCCTCCTCGCCCTTCAAGTTTAAAAGTTGATCAAAGACAATACGTTGCCCCTCTGCAGGTTTTTACTATTTTCGGTACCTTTGATTACTATCGTCTCTTATGAGATTACTTTTGACACATATCTCGTAGGGTAAAAAAGTGTATTACTAACTGCTCAAGTCGTGTAATGCATACTTACAGAAAGGCACGTTTATCGATAGTAAATATGAATCAATTTTGTTGTTAGTGGTGTGCTCTCATGAAAAAAAAGGATATACACGCTAATCAAAATATATCATTATCTCACTAGCTATACTGTTTTCATTCTGTTTTCATTTTGTTTTATATTCTCAGTAGTTTTTATATTCTCAGTTCTGCTGACAGAACAACTCGACATATTAGGCGTTACTGAGGCTTGGCTTAAGGGAGATGCTCGGGACGGCCCTACCCTGGCAGACATTCAAACTACTCTTCAGCAATATCGTCTACTGAAACTTCCTCGCACAGGAAAGAAAGGTGGTGGTCTGTGCATTTTTCTACGTAACAGTTTCACTACAAAGAAGAGAAGTCACTCATTTGTAACGTTTGAATGTCTCGAGGTATCGATTAGTTCATCTGACCAGCATACACTTACGATGATTCTCATCTACGGACCTCCTGCCCGAGGCCAAAACTCTGCTCTCTTTTTTGTTGAGTTTTCAAGGCTTCTAGAGTCTGTCAACCTCTTATGTATCTGTGGAGATTTCAATATCCACACTGACAACAACATGGACGCTGATGCGAGATCAATAAAATACCTTCTTGAATCTTGTGGTCTCAAGCAGGTGATTTCAGAGCCTACTCATACACGTGGTCATACACCGGATCTCCTGATTGTCAGGGAAAGTGAAGTCATCACTGACAACATTAGAGTACTACCTGCAATGCCATCTGATCATGCGGCAATCACGTTCACAGCAGCACTTGCTCGTCCACCTGTATCAAGGCAGCAAGTTCACCATCGTAAGCTTCGTTGCATCGACTATGAACAATTCAGCCGTGATATCGAAGGTAAATTCTCAAACATTGGAGACCTTGACGATCTTGACTTAGCCCAAAAAGTTGACACTTATAACTCTACTCTGAAAGCCGCCCTTGACAAGCATGCTCCAATATCTTCTCGGAGTATTCAGCTACGTCCACATGCCCCATGGTATGATGAATCTCTGAAAGCCCGACGACGAAAGTTGCGTTCTGCAGAAAGAAAGTGGCGAAAGTCCAGAGCTGTCTCAGACAAACAGGTGATGAAGGCTTCATTGACTTATTATCAATGTGTACTCAAGAAAGCCAAATGTGCCTACCATCGAGGGATAATAGCTGGTAGCAACAGCAAGGAGCTTTTCAAAGTCGTACATGATTTAACAGTAGAGCAATCTGATCAATTGTTGCTATCCCACAGCTCGAAGGATGAACTTTGTCAACAATTTTCAGACTACTTCAACGACAAGATATCCAAACTACGAGCATCAACTACCAACGTCAATCTGTCGCCTGTACCATCCTCTACTGAAGCTACCTTGGTAGGTCTGCATGTCAACTTGAAGAATTCCATCCAGTTACAGAGAAAGATGTTCGCAAGATTATTAAATCTAATGTGGTGAAAACTTGTTTACTTGATCCTGCATGCGTCTTTAGCGGATGCCTGAATACTCTTCTTCCTGCCATCACAGATATGGCAAACCAGAGTCTTATGTCTGGCAATTTTCCAACTTTACTCAAATCTGCAGTTGTTACACCAATACTGAAAAAGCAGAATTTAGATCCTGAGGACTTGAAGAACTGTCGTCCGATATCAAACATCCCGTTACTTGGGAAAGTGATCGAACGTGTGGTCAGTCAGCAGCTTAACATCATATCTGGCTAGTAACTCTCTTCTCCCATCTAGGCAATCAGCGTATCGTCAACACTACAGTGTGGAAACTGCCTTACTGCGTGTACACAATGACCTTCTTCAATTCCTAGACAATGGGGACGAGGCTCTGCTCATCCTTCTTGATCTTACGGCTGCTTTCGATACGGTTGACCATGAGATTCTGCTTTCTAGACTGAAATACAGATTTGGGGTGACTGGTACGGCATTGCAGTGGTTCACATCTTACCTGTCTGGAAGAGAGCAGAAAGTGCGCATTCAAGACAACAGCTCAGATTCAACACCACTGCGGTGGGGCGTGCCTCAAGGATCGGTAATCGGTCCGATTCTCTTTATCTGCTACACTACGCCAGTTCAGGACATCATTCAGGCACATGGTTTATCTACAATGATTTACGCTGACGACACAACTTATCGTCTCCTTAAAGTCTTCGGAAAGGGAGAATGTTGTAAGGAGACTGGAAGTCTGCCTCCAGGAAGTACGGAACTGGATGGTGAGCAATCACCTGAAACTTAATGACAGCAAAATGGAGTTGCTTCGTGTCTCATATTCTTTCAGACGAGTTCAGGAGGCTCTGCCTTTGACATCAATGATTGGCCAGGTTCTGCCATCCCCTTCAGTATGTGATCTGGGTGTCATTTTTTATAAGAATGTCAACATGCGCCGACACGTAAACATGGTTTGTCGCAAGGCCTCGTTTGCTCTGAGACGTATTGGAATGATTCGGTCGTACCTGAGTAAGAATGTGACTGAGATCCTTATTCACGCTTTTGTATCTTCCCTTCTTGATAACTGTAACAGTCTCTTATATGGAACCCCGGACAAAGATATAGCAAAGCTCCAAAGAATCCAAAATTCAGCCGCAAGACTTTTCTCCAGATCCAAGAAACAAAACCACATCACCCCAATCCTCAAAGAACTTCACCTGCTACCCATCAACTCACGAATTCGCTTCAAAGTCCTTCTAATAACATTTAATGCTGTCCATGGTCTTGCCCCTCAATATATTTCTGAACTTGTTTCTCCATACACCCCCTCTAGGACACTTAGATCATCAACTCAACAACTCCTTCAAGTACCCAGACTAAGAACTAAGACACATGGCGAAAGGTCCTTCTCCTACAGTGCCCAAACCCTTTGGAATTCCCTCCCCAGTACTATCCGATCACAAAATAATCCTGGACTTTTCAAATCCCAACTAAAACATTTATCTTTAATGAAGCATTCATATAGACCTTTTCCAATACTTATATGCCATATGTAACTGATTAATGTTGATGTTGTTTAAGTGTTATTCTATAAGTAATTCCTTATGTTGTATTATTTTTATTTCTGTAAAGTGCATTGAGAGTCCTGTCAGGTCTGAAATGCGCTTTAGAAGAACTGCATTATTATTATATATTAGATAAGTCCTAATATATTTAAGAGAGAGATTTTGAGAATCATAAGAACGTAATCTGGAAAGAAGAAATTTCGCAAGCGCACGCAAGCTTTGATAAATTCAAACAGTTTGTTTAATGTTACACTTTTACGTTTTATTTGCCACAACAGTTTGTGCTTTGGAACAATCAAACCGAATTACTTTTTAAATTTCGACACTAACCTTCATCATAAAATCAATGCTCTATTTATATTCTAATGTACATTATATCTTACACTAATCGCAACATTTTTATTTATTGCAATCCCCACCTTTGCCATAATACACTGTATGGACCATTTATACTGCCTGGCTAATTATATGAACTGTGAATTATATATTATATGAATTATATGTATTGCTTTGATTTTATTTAAAAGATTTTTAAATTCAAACGGCATTGTTGAATTTCCAATATATATTGGTATAGAACGACAGTTGTTTAATTTTGATGAAACCCTTTAAGAACATTCAATAAATGCTTGTATTGAACCAGATTGTATAAAATGTACACAGATTGTTTTATACTTTTTTTTAAAGTTCAGAAAACCCTCATGCTCTCACGGGAAAACAAATATTTACCCTTGTCTTAAGACCATGCAATGTATATATCCTTTACTCCTTTTTATCTCATCATACCATTAACATTTCGAGTTCTTCGAGTTTAAAAAAAAATGACAAAATAGCTTGAAGTAACTGCCACGTGATCGAAACTTGACGCATCTTATTTAAATACGTTTTGACTTTGCAACTTGTTTCACGAAAGAAAATACATGTTCATTAACATAAATTTATGCAGTCTTCCTTAGATATGAACGTGTTTGCTATGAGTAAAAGGTAATGGCGAATCTAAAAAATAAAACCTAAAGTAAAACTGCATACTCATTTATTCTGTAAGATATATTATCTCCATTACTTTATTCAAGCATGCTGAGGTTTCACCAAAAAGTGAAAGCACACATTTTCACTCCAATATCTCTCTTTATCATCCACAATCCACTAGTTAATAACAACTTCTTGTTCTTATCCTTACCTGTTTCCTTTCCTATTATTGTTTTGGTTAATCGAAGTTTCATTTACTCTACCACTCTACCTCTAAAGGCCACCGCACACCTTACGACTGGTCTGCGACCCGATTTCAGAATAAAATGTAATAGAATTTGATGCTAATATTGAGACTTGGAATATCTTACTGTGTAATGTTCGAAATCATCGTACGAATACCTATGATCAAATTTGTGACTATGCTATCATCCTTCTTAGAATAAAAGCGAATTTAATATCTAGTCGTAATGACGTCATAGCAGTCTTACGATAGGCTACGATTTGAACCTAATTTGGTCTTTACTCCAAAATAAGGGCTTGCAATCTTTCAAAATTGTTATAATATTATTATTTCAATTAATTTCAACCTCAAATAAAATGATATGTTCCTTTCACATCTTCAGAAAATGAGCAAAATGCGATTTGTTCCTAAATCGGGTCGCAGACCAGTCGTAAGGTGTGCGGTCGCCTTAATACTACCACTGCGGTGCACCTTGGTCTGTTCCTCCTAAGTCGTCCTTTTTCCTCTGTATTTCACCACATCGGACGTGTCGGATGGGTGTTTAATAAAGTCGTCGTAAGTTACGAGTGACTTCAAGAACGACCGGTGATCCTTTCTCACGCGCTCATTCGTCACCAATGATTATTAATTTGGTGTATGCTATATTCCACAAGAAAGGGTCACCAGGCATTCTAAAAGTTGCTCAAAACTTACGAACATCTTTATGACGCACCCACTAGTACCACTTCACTCTTTTTTTTTCATTATACATCTTCTTCCGTTTACACTTCGTAATTCCGAAGGTTCGTAATTCCGAAACACGTAAATTGCCTATACCTCGATGTTCGTTAATCCGAAAACGTAAAAAGGGTTCGTTAATCCGAACATTTGTGGCGTTATTCCGAAGGTTCGTTATTCCAAAGGTTCGATAATCCGAAAACGAAATAAGGTTCGTTAATCATTAGTTTTAGGATCAACGAACCTTCGGAATTACGAACCTCATTTCGTTTTCGGATTAACGAACCTTCGGAATTACGAACCTCACTTCGTTTTCGGACTAACGAACCTTCGGAATTACGAACCTCATTTCTTTTTCGGACTAACGAACCTTCGGAATAACGAACCTTCGGAATTACGAATGTATGCGCTTCTTCCATCCTCTGTCTATTCTATTCACCTTCTCTGTGCTTCTTCTCTCCCACTCCTTCTCCATTATTTTAACATGTTTAATCTCAAATGAAGACTCCGGGATTTATTCACTAGTATTGCGCATACCATGTGCGTGTAAAGTTCAAGGTATAATCCTTTGGAAACAAACAACAGCTGTCAGATGGGGCGTGTAATAAATGATCATAGAATCATTGAGAAGGAGAGAAAAGAAAGATAGAGAGAGAGAGAGAAGGGACCAAGGATCGAGTCATTGGATGACATATTTGATTTATTGAGAAAGGGTGAGAGACAACAAGAAACGCTTGTTGCAATTACCATAATGCTTGTTCCGAATATTCATTAACTTAAACTGCAGTACTTTTTTAATTGCTTATTTATTCATTTTTCATTTTATTATTATTTTTTTTATTTATTTATTTATTTTTATTCTTTATTTTATTTATTTTATCTTGTTTATTATTATTATTTTTTTTGGGGGGGGGTTGTTTTTCTTTTAGTTTTTAAGTAGTAATTTGCACAAAGGCGGAAATCTCTTCCCAAAGGGGGCTGGAAAATTTGCCAAGCAAAAAAAAAAGTTTATCACCCCAATTGTCAGGTCATTTCGATGAAAATGAATTTGACAAGCAAAAAAAAAGAAGGTTATCACCCCAAAAAGAAAGGTCATCTCGTCCAATGAATAATGTATTTCTTTCCATCATAAAAGACCAAAAATAGTAGGGGGGCATATGATATTGTGTCCCCCCTGGGATTTCCGCCCATGATTTTGCGAGATTCTATGTTCATGAAAATTTTAAAATGGAATAGTTTTATTATACCTCGGCGATAAATTCATCTTTTTCAAGAGTGAGGGATAAGCCAGCATAAAACGACTAAATGAATATCTCTAAGAAATTATCAATTATAAGTAAAGACTGTCTAAATGAATTAATTTTATCTTTATTTTTTTAGATATTGATTCCTTTTTTTTCATAGATATAATTTCCATGTATGGAGTGATGGAGTGATAAACATTGTTTAACGACCTTTGAACATCCCCACTTAAAACGCAATTAGCGATACATGACCCCAGGCTGTATACATGTAGAGGGACTTTTCGAAGACACTTAATGAATTTAAAGAAACTTTCTATTTCGTTGCTCCTAAAAACTAGTATTACCATTAGTAAGTTCACAAGAGCATTCTATTTAATGGGGATGGTAGACATAGAAATGGAATGATGGTTCGGTGCCCGATACAGACAATATACAGTAGACCTACAGTAAGTTGGTTAAGCATACAGTAAGTAAAACGCGGTGGCGTTTAAAATGATATTAGCGTATTTTAGCACCCACTTCGCAAACGCTTTCTGCAACGTTCAGAATCTATCGGAAATGCCCGTCAAATCACAATGGACAGATAAGAGGTCATTGTCGATAATTGGTGGACTGGGACGACACATCGTCTTAAGATTCAAACCGGACCAAAAAAAAGAAAATATGTCGTTTGATTCGTCGATTTTCGACAAAGACTGCTTTGTTATGAAGGGCTTTTGATAAAAGATTCTCTGCGTTATAGAAAGCGTCTGCTAAGCGACTTATTTAACCCAGCATACACTATGTGATTCGTAACGATCCGAATTTCAAAGAAATTCTAATAACATTGAACATTCCAACCAAATAAGATATTAGCGACCAGAGTTCAAAACAGTGGTAGAACTATATACTGAAATCGAAATTCAGTCTAGTTCGAGCCTCGCTGTAGGAATAAAAGAATCATTAAATTCCAAATTGCAATGACGTCATCATCGCCTGCGATTTTAAGCCGATTAGGACATTACTCCGACCACAGGGCTAGCCGCAAAGCAAAAATTATAATTTCATTATTCATAACAACGTGCCGAACTTCGAATTAAATATATAATTTTACTTCTTGGGACTTTTACATTTAATATGTTTAATGCAAACGACGCGTCGCATAGTGTGCGCTGGTCTTAAATTACCCCAATAACAATGTCACGGAGATTATGATGATGAAGATGATGATAACGATGGAGCCAATTGTGATGATGATGATGATGATGATGATGACGTTGCAATGACGACAACGATGAATAAGAATGATAATAATTATACTAATATAACAACACGAAAGATTAGAAATAGGATGAGAAATATGGAAATTTGTTATAATTGCTTTATTAATGATGAGCAAGTTTACAATTATGTGCATGTTCATAATCTACGCTGTGCATATCCTTAAAAGGGTAATAAGATGAAATTCAAACAAGAACACAGCAGACCCGTTCAATATACATGTAATAAACTAATACCCGAATAGAACGATGATTGATGAAAGCAAGGATTATAATCACCCTCTTCAGGAAAGTGAAGCCTACACCTGCTGACACACTCTCTAAATGCATAAGAGCTACTCCAGTCCCTGGTCACACTCCTCTCATAGTACAATGGACTAGTCATTTTGGAGTGGGATTTGCATCTTTTTAGAGTACATTATTGCTCCTTCTGGATTGAACTGTGCATATTTTAAGAAATTTTCACTCCAGAAGGAGCTATAATGCACTCTCAGAAGATGTAAATTCCACTCAAAAATTACTGATCCCTTGTCTCACTCTGAGAGGAGTGTGATTAGAGACCAGATTAACTCTTTTGCATTTAGAGTGCATGTTCCATTCTGTAAGGAATCTTAATGACAAGAAGCTTTGTTTCATTGATATTTGGCATGTGGACACAGCGCACCAGATGAACGTGGAATCTGTAAATTGGAAGACATCTATTTCATCAAGCTCTTCTTAACGCAGGGGAAATCTATAGTCACATATGGGATGTCGGAAAGTGAATCTCCTTCTTTTATGTCTGCACCTCACGTAAAGGTGCCTTAGGCTTGGGTGCCCCCGTCACTCGTAACGACAGAAGGCCAACTTGAAGCCATCATTTGCTCCTGAAACATTGCGCCTCGTGGTGTATGTTTTCGTGACGTGAAGTGTTTGCCCTTCAATTTTATACGCAGTCACTCTTCAATTCTGATCACCCTTCTATGTTTTCTTTCCAACAACATTCTTTCCTTTTCTCCGTCAATATCCTGATCTTTCCATCTCAATATTTGTCCTTCCTCCATCCTTCTTTGTCAGATCCTTCTCTCGATCTTCTGTAAGTTCTCCTCGCCCTACTTCATCCGTCTCCCCGTTATTTCGCTCTATCTAGTAAGCTGACATTACATCTCGCCGCCCTACCATTGTAATTCCATCCCCTTATCGTTCATTTCACGTTGTTTGTACTTTGCTTCCATCTTTTTTTTTTGCATACCTGTTCACCCATCATCCATTATCTACTATTTCATTTGCTCCCCCGATCTGCCTGGGCGTTGACCTTTTGATATTTTTTTATTTATTTTTTCCTTGCTTGTCAAATTTTTCCTCGGAAAAATGTGCCCCCCCCCTTGGAAAATCCTGGATCCGCCCCTGCTTCTACTGATAGGTATATGAGAATCAGGAGGCAATAAGGAGGGATATTTACCTATCTGCCTCATTCGTGTGACATAGCGACAGTAATCGATTAATCTTTCCTGAATCTCATTGTAATTAACACTGATAAAGCTGTATCGACAAATTTGTTTGTCTTTCTACGGCATCCGTGACATCCACACACTCACTATTTGTTTGGATGTGTGTCACATGACAAGTTAAATACGTGTCATGACTCCCATTATCCTATGATCAGGGCTGTCCTTATTTCTCCGTCTTCTTTCTTTGGTTATAAAAACAAATTTATCTCAAGGAGATGTTTATCTTTACCACCGGTATTCTTGAGATCTAAAAATAACTTCATCAATGTCGCCAGTGTAACGAAATGCATATCAAAAGCCTTTTATTCAAAGGGAATAATAAGAAACCTTCTTTACT
Organism: Lytechinus pictus; assembly: GCF_037042905.1. Classification (NCBI taxonomy): domain Eukaryota; kingdom Metazoa; phylum Echinodermata; class Echinoidea; order Temnopleuroida; family Toxopneustidae; genus Lytechinus; species Lytechinus pictus. Next base: position 33,081,766 of record NC_087249.1, read on the forward strand.
TACAAAATGATATTTAAAAGAATATCGGAGTCATTGTTTGTTTGTTGTTGTTTGTTTTTATTTCCGAATCAGAAAAAAAATATACAATATACAAGAGAGATACATACAATAACGGAGGATCACCCAATTCAGCTGTATTTTCAAAATACTGCTGTTCTTCCTTGGGGTCCTACATTTACCATACAAAGTAATATACACCATAAAAATACTTAAAAAAAAAACAAAAAAACATTTCAGAGTAAAATACATTGACAGAAAAAAAAAAAATTACTAAGACAAAAAGAAAAAAGAAATACAAATGCTCAATCTAATCTAATATAATAGAGTATGAAAGGAACTTAAAGTTGGTGCATTACGAATTTCATTGGGCAATTGATTATAAATTGATATGCCCCTATAGAAAAATGTCTTTTTACAATTGTTAGAATTTGGTTTGGGTAAATTAAGGTTTTGGTTCGAACGAAGCGAATAATTTAAAGTTCTTCTAGAAATGTTATCAGACATATAGTTTGGAAAAAGATTGTGCAATATTTTATAAATCATTGTACATATATGCTTTTTATAGCGGCATTCAAGAAATTCCCAATTCAAAGTCTCATGAATATGTTGATTGAAGACAAAAGAGTAGGGATTTATTTTCATAATTATACGGCCAGCTCTATTCTGGAGTTTTTGAAGGGCTGACAGAGAACCTTGTGGAGCGGAATACCAAATGACGTTAGCGTAATCAAAATGTGGCAAAATGGCGGATTTGCATATACAATTTAAGCTTGATTCGTTAACAACATGTCTTAACCGTCCAAGAAAACTAACCAGTTTACTGATTTTCTGACACATGTTATGTATATGAATATCCCATTTCAATTCAGCGTCAATGTGAATTCCGAGATATTTCGTAGTATTAACTGTTTGGATGTTGGTATTAATTGTTTATTTTTACATCTAGTGCATTATACTTGGACAACATATATCTCGTACCAAAGAGCATACTGACAGTCTTCGTATAGTTAACCAATAACTTGTTTTGAGACATCCACTTATCTAAAACTTGCATATTCATGACATCTGTATAAGCCTCTGAGGATATTGGAAAATGTGCTTGGATTAAGATTTTACAAAAGCATTTTATTGATGATACCGAAACAAAATCTTATGCTATTGCAATTGAAATATAAAACTCAAATAAAACAAAATGATACTATATAATCATGATTGTTAGAAAAAAATAGAAACTAGAACTAGAAGTAGAACTATGTTACATAATATCATAGAACATAATAATAACAAGAATGATAGCCAACAAGAATAGAGAAAGATGTAGGATATCAGAAATTTGATACTGCGGCATAACAGCAATTGCAATAGTATCGTACGCCATCGAAAGTACGAAGTCTCGTTTTTTAAGGGAAACGAGGATGCGTACCAAATCAATGAAAAGCGAGAATTGATATTGAGTGTTACAGTTACGAACTTTGGGCGACATTTGGGCGAAATACCTGAACTTTGCAATGCTTTCAGTACTATCAACAAAACAGGATTTGACCTTTTCGTTCTTAAAGGAGAATGAAACTCTTGGAGCAAGTTAGCTTTTGTGAAAGCAGAAAAATCAAAGAATAAGATCAACAAAAAATTGAGTAAAATAGGACTATCAATAAAAGAGTTATGAGCATTTGAATGTCGAGATCACTAATGCTATGGAGATCCTCCCATTGGCAATGCGACCAAGATCTATGATGTCACAGATGAACAACTCTCCCCTTTAGGACACTGAAAATATACCCCAAAACATCTCTTTTTGCTCATTCTAATCATATGACAAACGATTCATCAATGATATAATGTTGTGAAACCTCTGTACTTGTCCTCTCATAAAGAGAACACCTCACCTTGTGATAGACTCTATAAAAGTGAGAATATAAGTGAAATAAGTACTAAAGTAATGAGGGAGTTGTACGTGTGTGACATCACAGATCTTGGCCGCATTGCCAATGGGAAGATCTACATGGCATTAGTGATCTCAATATTCAAATGCTCATAACTTTCTTATTATTCATTCAATCTTCCTCAAACTTTCAACAATATGTTTCTTTGATTTTTCTCTTTGATATGGATTCAGCTGGTTTCAAGGGTTTCATTCTCCTTTAACATACCGTAGGCCTACCCTTGATATATCTACGTAATTTAACCCTGATAATTTCGTGTTACAACAGGAAGGTCCCCTTTAAAATGGCGCCAGAAGCAAAAAGGGTATCCCTACATCTGCTGATATTGTTTTTAATTTGAAAATGAGTATGAAGTAAAAACATACAGGTTGCAGACAATGGGAAACTATTGCTTATTCATCTTGCTATGATATCCAGTTTGGAGGTCGAAACTCTAGCTGATACTTTCCCCCTATAATTCTGACCTAACTGATATGACCAATTTTATGTTTGCGACCAAACTTGACCTACATTTTACAATTTTCATGGCCATACATTGCAACAGTCGCGATAATTTATCAAAATTTCTTTCAAAACTGAAGTTCCATAATTCATAATCTACCTGTAATAAAGCATAATCTCACTTATTTGATGAAATGCATGCAAATCGAAATGAAAGTATAAGATCATCACAAAGGATGCCGGATACTCACTTTGACAATATTCGGAAAACATTGATCTGCGTGTGAAATTCCTTTAGGAATTCTTTTTAAAGATACCTTACAATTTTGGAGTTGGATATGCACAGGACCGGTGCACGACATGACAAACATACAGTTTAGAAACCCATGCGTGACCTTGAACAACAATTGGCATTTTCTTCATTAATATAAAATGAATTATAGTGAGTCGGGAAAGCAGTCCTCTAAATTGGAAATACTAGGAGATGGGCACGTCATTATATCCTATGGGATTCGAACCTTTGCCATTTATTTCCACAAACTTTTCAATGCCGAGTGAATTGACCTTCTTAATGAGTACAGAACAATCTTGATTACAAACGGGTACAGGGTTGCTACAGTTACATGCGATGTGTCACGTGACATCAAGGTCAGCCTGCCTGGGGTACGCGTAGCAACAGTTGGTTTCGAGGCAATACGCATTGCATGATCATTTTTTTTTTTACAAGAATTAATGTAAAGTATTTGCTCTGGACGATATTTCTGCAAAATTGTTCTTAGCAATCCGTACCCAGGAAATCACTTGAAAACTAGAACACAGTGAACATATGCATGGATAATGGGTCTTAAATTTTATTCCTGCTAAAAGCCATTAGTAATTATGTTTTCTTGGAAATGTATGTCTTGGTCTTCCCGAGAGCGGTGATTCCCTTTCCGTTATACTAATTGCATCTCTAAACTGATGACTTTAATATGTTTCCATGTTAATGACGTCAGGTTCATGACTTGTGCTCGCTTGTACACACGCTTCATTTGACCGATCATTTGCTAACCATCCGTAAATCTATTACAAACATTAATGGAAATAAATGTCAGTCAAGTATTCAATCTATTATTTAGTAGGTCCTCAGAATTACCAATTATTAAAAGAAAAATCTTATAATATCTCTGCTTACTCTTACCTCTAAGCAATCAAATGAAATAAACCAAGTTCAGCAGTGTCGCAATGAGCTGAAAATCTTGAGGGACAGAATAGGACACTATAACTGGTCTCGAGTGAGCAAAGGGAAATGGCTAAGATTTTGATTATGTTTTGAAATAAAAATATAATATTCTGTGATTGTTTTTTACATTACTCCCTTCACTTTTTTCTCTGTATCTCTTATTTTTTCTTTAGTTAGTGGAAATGTTTGGTGGGCCAAGTGCCGATACGCCCCCCCCCCCCTCCTATCCAACTGTCAATACTCTGTAAGCCAGTGCTTCTCAATGTCACATCGATCATAACATATCACCCTACAGCTATACGATTGGTGAGCAGGATAACGATTCAAGTCACGTCTGATTTACATTAGCCTATACAAGTACAACACGTGAAACAACGCTTCCCAGACGGAATCGGTAAAAAGCCTCAGAATTTAACACGATGCTTTTTTATCTTATCCAATCAAATTCATGAGCTTTGTGTTGCATCACTTTTCTAGATTTCGACCGCTCTTTTGCCTTTATTTCGATTTTTTGTCAGACTAGCGTGATTCGTTATTTGGATTTGGCCAGAGAGAAGCCCTGTCGCAGGTATACGTTTCATACATTCGGCAGGTGCGAGTATTACTCGCGAGAAAGTCGAGATATTTGAGTAACGTGCCGAGGAAAGAGAAGAAAAAGAAAATTTGATGAAGCCGCGGTTATTGTGCAATGATGTTTGTTATCAAGAACATTAAGCTATGAATATGTGGTATAGGTGAAGAATAAAAGAAAAATACATGTACTATCTATATTAATATTCTATGCCGAGGTAAACTCGTCAATAATGTGGGCCTTAAGTATTTGCGACCTTAAAACTAAAGGTACCGCAGATAACTTTTAAAAAATGCACTCAATTTCACACTGTTGCTTTCATTGTGCAATTTGGAGAAAGCCATTTTTACACCCTCGAGAATCAGGTCAGTGTCTGCTCAAGCATGCACTAAACTTCGCTGTATGTGTGTATGTCACCTGATAGAGACCCTAAAGCATCTATTAACATTAAAAATGTCCTTCGTATTGAAAAAACAATTCAGATTTTCAAAAAAAAGTAACCTTACATACGCACTGAAATGTGTAACCTAGTACAAGTGCCTGATAAGAAAGTGCGTACATTTTTGTTCCTCCCTCTTTCTCTTTCCATATCCCTTTCATTATTTTTCTAATGGTTTCGAATAGATTTGAAAAGAAATATATGAAGAGCTCACTTGCAAAAGGGGTTAGGTCCATTTTTCATCAAATTTGATTTTTATGTCTCAATATATAGATTTTTAGTAGCTCTATAAGATGATACCAAACAAAAGTTGAAATTCCTATTAAAAAGTGAACTAAAATGGCAAAGAAATATCACCTTTTTTTTCAAAGGGGTTAGGTCCATTTCAGTTTAGTTGCAAAAGGGGTTAGGTCCACACATAATTTTTTTGGAAAAGGATATCTTAAAAAATATGAAGACAGGTAAATTTCTTTTATACCTAATTTTATGTTCTCATGGTAGGGTACCATGAAAATTCAGTTTCGCATAAGAATATTGCAATATGGTAGAATTAAAAAAAATGTTTTTCTTGGAGTGGACCTAGCCCCTTTTGCAACCAAACTCTTCTGAAGAGCTCATTTGTCAAAAGGGGTTAGGTCCATTTTTCATAAATTTTATTGTTTTCTATCTCTAAACCTCTAAATTCTTAGTCAATCTGACGATTCCAAAGACAATTTGAAATTCAAATGAAAACGTGAATGAAAGTGGCAAAGAAAAATCACTTTTTTTATCAAAAGAGATTGGATTCATTTCAGTTTACTTGCAAAAGGGGTTAGGTCCACAATGATAATTTTTTTTTAAATAAATAGAAAAAAATGAAGACAGGTAGATATCTTTTATACCCAATTTTATGTTCACATGATAGGGTAGTACATCATGACAATTTTGTTTCTCATAAGAATATTGCAATAAGTGAGAATAAAAAACATGGTTTTTCTCAGAATGGTCCAAAGTGGACCTAACCCCTTTTGCAACTAAACTCTTCATATAGAGCAAGCAGAAGATGTTGATAAGATGAATGTGTAGCCTGAGGAGTTGAAGGGGGATACAAATCGAATGAAAAGGCACGATGGGAAAAGGCATCAAAGTGGCTCGGCATATGTTGAAACACTAGTTGCATCGAAGTGGGCGATTGGATTGGTACCTAAGAGAAGAGAGAGGAGAGAATGGGGAAAGAAGGGGAGGGATAGATAAAAAGTTGTGGACGAGCAAGGTGTGAAAAAATGATAAATAAGACAATAAGAACATAGAGCGCAGATGTAGAACATGAGGTTGAGTGCAGTGAACTAAATCAAGAGGACAAAGACAAACGTAGCCTCTTCTAGGAACAGTGGCAGAACCTCTATTACCCATGAAATGCGATATCTTTTCAAGATGGTAAAACACTGAACTAAGCATTTGTGATACTGGGTAAATAAACACTGTTTTGAAATACTCGCAAAAGCTTTCAGTTTGATGATAACATATATAAAAGAAGCGAAAGATGGATACGTTTTTGATGATGAAAGATGTTATTTGCTGAACCATGTTATGATACCATATCGAACGGATATGCGCTTCGATGATTCGCCTGATTATTGATAAGAGCCCTTGTACGAACGAAACCGGAATGGATCTTGACTGAAAAAAAAACGAGACTGAATTTCATATTAACCCTTTTATAAAAAAAAAAGGGGGGGAACTCTGTTGGATTCCAAGAAGCCGCGTACTGAACTGTAAATAAGTGAGAGCAATTAACTTCTCAAATTTCCCATTCTGTCGACTTATAAGTATCTTTTTAAGAAACATAATCCAAATGAGTAAAAAATGCTAATATCGAACGATATCTAGGTGTTATTAATCACCTGTGCCCTAATTTTAGTATTGATACGAAATCAAATAGGAGCTGGTCAAAAGTTCCGGATAATGTATCGGCCTGACAATTTATATGTTAATTCTTCCTGCTGGTGATAATTGTGTCAGGCAAAGGGGCATCAGGTTTGCAGAGCAATGGTCAATTTAAGCAGTTAAGGTTAAAATAGCTTTCATTACGTATATATCTGTGCTTAATATTCCATTTCACATATTTTAACTAAATACGTTTTTATACATATCTAACTTTTCAATGCTTTGCATCCTTTCTCATCGCTTTGCTTAGCAGGTAGGAAATACGATGCTAACGGCTGTATTGCCCATCATGATATACAGTACTCAAAGCAAACAAAGTTTTATCTCTGTTCATGTATGATTGTGCGTTTTTCCTTATTTGCGTTTTGTGGTAGACAACCCCATCAGAAGTATTAGCACAGTCAAACACTGTTTCCATACAGACAATTCAATGGATGGTTGTATGATCTTCATGATTGGTGTGTGTTTGTGTGTGTGTTCCTGAAAGTAATATTGAATTTTAGGTATATTTCGATATTTGAGATGGGTATTTCTATCGAATATCATTGTTGGAATGACATTGTCTTTTATACCATATTTTAGACGAATGCCTCGAACAAATCAACTGCCCTGATGTTAAAAGCACATTTAGATTTGACGAATTCAAAACGAAGATGAAAAGCATTCGTCATGTAGACCTGATGTCAAGGTCAAGACGCAAAATTTCTTTCCACAACCAAACCTCAATTAGATAGTTGTTTCACATCTCCTCTATATTAGCACACATCAAGAGAGTTAATACTCTTTCTAAATCCTTGAACACATATCAAGTGGTTGGATTAAATGTCAACTCCTACTTGGGGTTTGGACGTGTGTTTGAAAACCACTCCAACACCTGACACTTAACTCCATAGCTTTAATTGCTTGACACTGACGTTTTTATTATACAAATTATCGAGAAAATTGATCTCCTCGTTTCTTTCTGTTGTGATAATCCACCTGTACCAAACAGTGTCAAGAGCAATCCAGTTTAGAAGTCTAGTACTGTGTAGCCAAGAAGAGGGAAAAAATGTGGAGACGCGTAAATGACGCACGTACACGATCCATTTGTTTACTAAGGTTCTGCCAGTAGTTAAGTTTTCTGCAAGCACAATCTAATTTCTCCCTTTTCCAAAAGTCTAATGTCGTGGACAAGTGCCAATGTGACAGTCAGCTTAAGATTCCCTTGAAGTTGATTATTGTTACACTTATTCTGGACAAAGATGGGTTTCAACTATTAAACCATGTTAATGTTACACATATTTCACAATGAAAATGTAATAATGAAAATACTAGAAGGGTGATGAAGACAGTAAGCAATCCACTGGTTCAACCAAAAAAAAACCACCTCGCGATGGGTTCTGGATTGCTTCGCTTCGTAAACCGAACCTTGAATAGATTGGTAATATATACCATAATGAAAATTGAAATTCATGGGGAGGTTATTGGTGTTCTCGTGCGCTTCGCGCGAAATTTGTGGGAGAAAAGGGCGAAACGAGCGTCAACGGCTTCGAATTTCGCGCGGACCTTTAACATTGTCTCTATGGCATCTCATAGATGTTTAATGGATAACATATACGATCCAACATCGGTAAAGATCGGTTTAAAATTGACCAACAATTTCAACAGTATCCATTAGTCAAGCAATTAATCCAGAGCGAAAACATTAAGCTATATCTAAGTCTGAATTTTATATAACATAACACAGCACTTAAAATTATTTAGAAATTAATTCTGTTTAATATAACTGACTTGTTTGTGAGATTTCACATAATTATTTTTTAACGTGAACCATTCAAATGATACCCAAATATTAAAGCCTACAAATCGTTATCATGCTTTAAGAGGGTTTCCTAGGGAACTAATGAATGTGACGTTAAAGTCTCCTATGGGAAAATTCTGATCGATCTTTTTGTCTCAGAAAATTCATTTTCTAATAAAAATGAAATTAAGACAAGAAATTCAGGTATTATCAAATGTTGTAAATTACATCCGAAACCTAAAAACTGTAATTTCCCATGTGTGCTTACCAGACCCAGACCCAGACCGACAGACCATTGGTCGGTTTGGAGTCGGTTTCGTGGGTGTGACTCTAGCAAAAGCTGTATAATATTATTTCTAATTGATCGTATTGAAATAAGAGGCACGGAAATTATCATGAAAATGTATGCCACTTTGCACAAGTGGAAGAAATTTATAAAGAAAAAAATATTTATCTTCATTTTAATGACTTACGGAACGCAATCTGAATTATTGAATTATAACAAAACAAAAAAGTCCTCGTTCATCCGTTGCTTAAAGTTACACCACAAATCTGCATATTTTGACAAATCCCTAACTTATCTCCATGTAGGTAACATGCGATTTGGTTCATACCTATTAGGCCTAGTTTGATTTCTGTTTTTGTGAGAGAGAGGGGGGTAAATATTGGTGCTCAATCAACGATACATTCATCATAATTTTACTAGAATTTATAAGAATTTATAGAAAATCCACTTTATTGCGCACACGTTGTTTTCCCTTTTCGTGAATGTGATTGATATTGATTGCGAAAGATGAATCAGCTAACATGAAAAGAAATTTGCATTATATAAGAATTGGAATGATGAATAAAGATCTTCAGGACCTTAGTTACTTTGCTTACTGAGAGGCGACTGATTCTGTATGAAGAAGCAAAGTCTAGCAGCGAGAGAGGGGACTTAGTCTTTAAGTTACCGTTAAAGGACAAGTTCACCTCAACAAATAGTCCAACTGAACAAAGAAAGAAACATCCAACCAGCAGAACACTGAAAATTTCATCAAAATCGGATGTAAAATAAGAAAGTAACTACATTTTAAAGTTTCACTTAATTTCACAGAACAGTTATATGCACATCCTGGTCGGTATGCAAATGAGGAAACTGATGACGTCATCCACTCACTATTTCTTTTGTATTTTATTGTATGAAATATGAAATATTTTAATTTTCTCCTCATTGTCAAGTGAAACAACGATTAATTTCTCTTGAACATGTGGAATTAGCATACTATATGATTCAGTCATCTTGTTTATTGTCAAATCTGTAAAAAATGAAATAATGTATAATTCAAACAATAAAAAACAAAAGAAATAGTGAGTGATGGACATCATCGACTGATTCATTTGCATGACACTGACTTGTGCATATCACTGTTTTGTGAAAAATAAGAGAAACTTTAAAATGCCATAACTTTCTTATTTTACATCCGATTTTGATGAAATTTTCAGCGTTATGCTAGTTTGATTTTTCTCTATTTATTCAAATGAACATTTTGCTGGGGTGGACTTGACCTTTAACCATGCTAGAGTATTGCCTTTAAAGCCAGGATGGACAGAGGGTGTACAATTTGCAACGATACAAGCTTTAACGAGTGATATTTATCCAAGCTAATTGCATCACTCCCACGTGATGCCTGAGGTCTGGTGCATAAGAAAATAAACTACTAATCATCTACAGAAAGACGATTCTATATGAAGGCCAGTGCTGATCAGCTCCATTGATTAAATTGTATAAACCTGGCACCTTAAATGAAGCCCAGACTCCTTAATTGATGAGCTGGGATGGTTTCTTCAAAGATAGTGTCCTCTTTTAGAGAAACGTGTAACACCATTCTCCTCGCTCCATCTGCACCCTGAACCTCAAATTGATTTCTTGATCCACCGATATTTGGTCAATCAGGAAATAATACAGGAGCCCAAGCAGTCGATTCTCTGCAGCTATATAGTCAAAAGTTACGTAACGCAATATTCTACGACTTCATAAATTTATTTAGGGATTATTTGCAGGTAGGAAGTCAATCAAGTAATGTCAAATATTTCCATTGCAAGTCCGAAAAATTATCTTCAGAATGATTTAAAATGAAGCTACGTTCCTAATTTGGAGCAACGTTCAATACTCCTTATGCAATATGCCATTTTTCGGTATTACCCTTTGATAATGTACTTAAAGAATGAAAGTGATTATTGCCCAATACTGTTGAATGAATTACAATAAAAAAGGCAATTTTCCCCAAAAAAATCTACTTGCAGTTTGTGGCCCACGAGACCCGTTTGATTAAGTATTTTCCAACTATCTTCTAATGCAGTTCTCTCATTCATTTTCATTTCTATAATGCAACAAGCGTAACAACTACTGGGTTATGACTCTACTTGGAGTTCTTTGTCTTTCCCTCAACGTGAAATCGCTTATATGAATATGCTGGTTGATCTCTGAAAGTGCGTTACACTTTAGGCCTATGAGAAGGAAATCTTATGGGAGGCAAAGATCCAGGTAGGTTTTCGTTACGTTTCAAACCCCGTCGGCCTAATCAGGGTAAACAGCTTTAACAGTTATATCTCCTGACTTCAGGTCTGTCCGGGATAAGGGAAAATGGGAAAAGAACGAATGCGATAATCATTTTGTGACGAGGTCATACGTCCACGTGACACGACTCATGTCGTCTTCCATTCATCAATGTCCATTCCCTGCACCATTAGTGTCTCGGATTAAACGCTATAATAAGACGGCACAAGCAAGGAGAAATTTGCAATTCTTTTCTCGTCATGCAAGTAGATGCCCACCTGGGGAGTGAGGGATCTACTGATAAAACAATCTATATCCGACTGAGGAATAAATTGATGAATTATTGATAACTGGTAATTTGCCTTCTGGGTTAATTGGTCCGCTCTTGCAAGGGTCACACCTCAGCGTATTCAGCTTTGTATTATTGCGCTTTCATATGAGGCGTTTTTTGCACAGCGATGCACGGAAAATTCATTTATGACAAAGCACGACCAAGATGTCTTTGTCGAAAATTTGTGAATCAAAACAGCAGTTTAATCTTTGACCCTGGACAAAGGACATATTTGCATTTTTGTTTCGTTACGACAAAACTGATGTTCTGGTTCACAAATATGACAAAGTTGGGAGAACTTGTCTTTGTCATTTGACGAGCATTTTCAATAGATTTAGTGTGTTCTTGAATTCTCCATACATTGCTGAGCGAAAAATGCTTGCTTAGTAATCATGGTAAGGTAGCATTTATTGTTACGTACATGTCTATAATACAGTCACACAGCCCTGCTCATAATTAGACCAGATAATTATTGACTGTGCTAAGTGCTCATTAATTTCCCCCATAACGTCATTTAACATGAAGTGTCATATAGTTCCGGCGCATGCTTATCCTCTGCAGCATTATATGCAATACTTTTTTGCGAATATATTTTTAGGTCATTTTATTGTCAAAGAAGTGCCTAAAAGATCACCTTCGGTATAAGGATGCCAACCCACTTCTAAATTTTAAAATGTCAAATGTTACTACCCATCCCACCTATTCCTGGAATAATAATAATAACGCTTTGATTGATCAGTTGGTTTGAGGTATAACATTCGTCAAACGATGTCTCTTGTGTTGCGATCTTAAGAGGGCAAACCTCAGCCTGCTTCTTATCCATATTAAAAAACGACCGTGGCTGAACCTCATCCCAGGAGTGGCATCACAATTCATTCACAATCTATGATCGATTTTTCACTGAATTCATCAATCATTATTTTATACAATAATGGAAAGGATGATTCGCGAAAAACGATGACCCTAAACTTACCACTCTCCAATTTTACTTTTGATTGTAGTTGTGATGGATTGATCTCCAAACTAACACCGTAAAGGAATCAAATAGCCGAACTATTAAGAAAGGTTGTATTCAAATAAAGAACACTGATACCAAAATGCAATTAATGATGACACCAAAATCAAGTGATTAATTAGAGTGCCATTCAACTTCAAGCGAGAAAATGTCAACAACTGTTCAACAAATTTAAGGGAAGCGACAAACCTTACGTCAAGATATCAAATGGCATGAGCCCCCGTTTTGAATTCCCGGGGTCGTACCTGGTAATTTGTCAAAGAAGAATGAAAATCAAACCCCATGAGTCAAAGCGGGGAAACGGAGTATGGTAAAAAGCGATAGAAACTTGAGTGAACAACCGGTTTTCTCCCGACCGCCGAAGATTCGAGTCACTGACCATCGTCCATCCATCAATACAGTTTCCATCTTATAAGCCAACTTGTTAATGAATAACGCATAAGATCTACACCTTCAGGAAGAAAAATAATAATAAAATGAAAAAAAAAAAAAATCTCGTTACTATTACAACATTTTGCTTCTTTTATTTAGACATTTATAAAAAAATAAAAAAATCCGCAGTTTTAGCACGTGCAAAATTCTTTTAAATCCTTCATACAGCGACACAGTGGCGTACCGTGGGTCATGGCATTGGGGGGCACCAGCAAAAAAAATGAGTCACTTAGAGAGCGCGCGAAGCGCGCTCAGTTGCCAGGTATACTGATCTAATAGAAACATTTTAAGGACAGTGCCATTGAACGAATATGTATCTCACTGATTAAATAATGCGAGCGCGAAGCGCGAGCTGAAAATTTTTGATATTCAGACCTAAAAAGGGACATTTTAAGCACATTTGTGTAATCATGATACGTACCTGTCTCGCAAAACAAACAATGCGAGCACAAAGCGCGAGCTGAAATTTGAGTATATATTGACCCCAAACAAGGACATTTTAAAGACTTTATTTTAGGAATCCATTAAGAGTATACATATCTCACCATAGTCATCCAATACAAGTGCTGAGCGCTTGCTGATTTTGTTAGAATTACATCTAAACACATCAGGCACTTTTTGTAGTCATTGTAATCATGATTATCATACGCATCTAACTAATCAAATATTGCGAAAGCGAAGCGCGAGCTGAAATTTTTAACATTCAGATGTGATTAGGACATTCTAAGGCTTGTTTGTTGGAATGCACTAAAACCATACGTATTTTACTAACCAAATGATGCGACCGCGAAGCGCGAGCTAAAATTTTTTTATATTCAGATCAGAAAAGGGGACATTTTAAGGACTGATTTTAGGAATTCATGAAGAGCAGACATATCTCACCGATTCACTAATGCAAACGTAAGCACGGACGGGAAATGTAAGACCTTAAAATGGGGCAATCACTTAGAGTAGTCATGAAAAAGAAGCATAAGTCACTACATAAACAATATATAACTCGAAGTGCGAGGAAATATCTTTGGTGTATATTGACTTGGAAACAGGTTCTAGTACAGCATGATTATATATCTCGTTAAACAGACAATGCGAGCACCAGAAACAATGAAGACATAGGCCCTGAGCAAATTATTTTTTATAAAGTATGAAAAAATCTTTATTATGTCATGTAACATAATACAATTATTATGATATGACATTATAATGAACAATAACTTCTTCATTCCCACTACGTTTCTCTTCCTTTCTCCCTCTTTTTCTCCTTTTCCCGGTTTTTTTCTTTTGCCAGCCGATTGGGGGGTACGTGCCCCCCATGCCCCCCTCCCCGTAGTTACGCCACTGCAGCGACATGTCTAAATCACCGCATGCAATCATGCATGCCATAACCATTTCGCAGGTTGTGACATAAGAAAATCCTGTGCTTTTACGTACGACTGCTCAGCACAGCTTGCCCGCCACCCCGGGACCCCACTGGGTTGACACTGTCGTTAGAAGCGCCAGGCCAACATGGCGTATTATGGCATGGGTATGGAACTATGGAAGTCGTTCTTCAAACAAAATCGAATACATATTAAGGGAGAAAATACTTACTGAATTAAGGCTTAGGTATATATCATTACAGTCCATCGAATCGATATGGCATCTATCGTGGATTACAGGTGGATCGCTGGCAATTAAATCCGTGGGTCCTATTCACCTCTCCAGCTAAACCACTTCGCATGCGTGGATATCTCCACAGCAAAGTCCGTCTTAAATCTATTCGGATTTGTATTTTCTTTTTCTGGCTCCTCCTGCAAGAATGGCAAACCATCTCGCACACAATGTGAAGGACAGGGGACATATGTTTTACTTTCCCCCGAAATAGGGGATTAGATTAAAATTATCCTTACATTGTTACAAAATTATACCGAGGTGGTGATGATTATCAGACTCTATTTACTTTCAAAAACTGAATCCCTTATAAACCTTTATTTTGATGAAAATCTTGTTTTTGATGGGAAAATCAAGAACTTATTTTGGGGCATAAGTTCCCTATATATACAGGGTGCAATGATATATATAGGAATCTCTCTAGAGGCGCGCTGATTGACTGTTTACAGAGGCGCTTTCGAGCTCTACGACGACTATCATGTGACTCTAAATAGTCGTCCCAAATCGGAGAAGTCATTGTTACCACAATAGCAACTAGAATTGTGCACACGAACCGCAAATCTAATGTCCCCGCTGCGGTTGCGAATAGCGTTGTCCAAAGTCAACTAGCGTCGTCAAAGTCCGTTTCCGTAGTTGAGCGAAAAGTGCCTGATTATTCCTGCAGGGTCCCGTTAAGTATAAAAGGCAAGCGGTTTGGTATTGAGATCTCGTACGTCAGAGCTACGTCAGTAATTATAACTTCTCAAATACGCGCGTAATCGATTTGACCAATCAGCATCCTCATTCTGTTTTATGCAGTCGTTCAGAAAAGGGCGTTGCGCCGGTACGCCTACTAATACCTCGGTCATATTTGCTCTACGGCGGCCGTTCGGCGACTCGGAAAAAAAAGCCGTTTTAACATTTTTTTTTGTAATAGCTACATATACGTGGTTTGAATCAAATGAATAAAACGGCTGTTTTCGTCTCGCCGTACGGCAGCCGTAGAGCAAAATGTGACCGAGGTATAAGGTCTAACGAGCCTAAAACATTTCCCATAGACTCGTGTGTTAAAGTGGCGCTTAAAAAACATTAAAAAATAAGGAGGAAATTCGATGGTTGAATGTTTTCTACCAGTTGATAGGATAAAACTATAGCTGAAATTCCATATCTGACCAGAAAAGGGTACCTAAATCGGCATCTATAAAAATTTTAAGGTTTAAGGGCGTTCCGCTATAAAAAGCAATGCAGAATAAGCATTTTCACTGACATGTGGTTATGACAGATAAAGTACAACGCCCCAAGCATAAAACAGTCTCGTTATTATCATTGCCAACTGGGTATGCCATGCTGAATATGATGAATGAGTATGAGAACAAAAAAATCGTGAATTGCTCATTTTATTTTTTTTCTGCAAAAAGATTAATTTTCTTTTCTTAATGTGACATCCCACGGGATATTGTTGTTTCGTACCCTTCGAACAACTCTTTTTGCGACATCAATTAACCCCAGCGATCTGAGAACGAATGTCATTTATTAGAAATTTTTCCTCCTATATGTTAGCCCTTGTGGCTATGCTTGTATTTCCCAACAAATTCCAATAATCTGCCTTCAAAAGCAAATTTGTCGTTGAGAATTACAACTGCAAACCATGTGAAAACCGTAAACGAAGTATACCTAAAAGACGTGATTATTTACGAAAATAGCAAAACGAAAAAAATGAAAGACATACCACAAGATAAATTACTTCACTAATCAATTATCCATATAGTCGAGGACTTACTTGTTGCATAAAACTTTTGTCTCAACCATATATTTAAGATAATTCTTTGAATTTCATTTTAAAGTAAATTCCAAATGTTAACGTAAAACGAGATAGGCATACTTTCCATTCTGTACTACTTTTACAATACACTCTTAAAACAAACGGGGAAATGGTGTCCGCCCTGATATAAATGTATCTGCCCTAAAGTTTGGTCACTGAATAAACTTAAACTTTACAAGCCCCTTATAGTTCAGAATTATTCAACTTGGTCAAGGAAAGTCCCAGATTAAATCTGATCCATAGTGAACCTCGTGGAATGGCTTTACAGAAATATTAGAATAAGAACTAGTATGTAAAATTGATGCACATTTTCTTCAGCTGTGTCTTTTTTATCATCTCATGTGGCAACCACGAATTAGAGCAAAATTTATATGTGATTGTGTGAGTTTGGGAAATAGACACTGTGTTTTGTATGAGAACACACTCTTTCCTGGTGGTTTTGTCGACTGTGTTTGTATGTGTGTGTTATTTTACCTTTTCATACTGAATAAAACATAATTCATCTGATGATCTTTAATAAAAGAAATAGCTTTCAATAAAAAAAAACATTAGAATAAACGTGTAAAAAACGGAACTTGAGTAAACTCTCTCAGTTGTTAGGGTTGAAGGAAAATTTTATCCGAATATTTGTAACATATCACAACATTCACTTTGATGACAAGGACTACGCGAAATAATATGCATCTATCATCACTTATCAGGTTGGAGGATAGCAGATGTAATTAGGCCTATACTCTTGTGATTTTGTGGGTTTTGCGGGGGTATTCATATTTTTTATGAATAACTTAAATTCAATCAGCTGGCATTTTAAGAAAAATTAATGAATAAACTAAATTGATTACAAGTAATATTTATCGGCATTTTCATAACTTATGTTGGATAAAACACGTTTTCCATGTCCTGTGATTTACAATGCTGGCCCACGCTCCAGTAAAGTGCAAACAAGCGCTCTTCAAACTTCTATTTCTGCCATTTCCGCGGTCAATCATGTCGTTTGATCGTACGTTCTACTTACAGTTTCTCAATAATCATCGCATAGACACGCTCGCAACACACACACTCACACGTCCACACACAGCATCACTAATATTTATAATCCCACACACACACATAAACACACATACCACACAAACTAACCTGAAAGGAAACCAAAATACAGAAAGAATGAAATGAGAGGAGCAATATAAAACTTGTTTTATCAAAATTGGATATAGAATAAGCGAGTTATGGAAGTTAGAAAACTCTAGTTGTACTTTCTATGGGGATCCTCATACTGGCAAACGTGCTTTAAAATGGCTGATTTTGTGGACAACTCTTCATTATTTTGTTTTGTACACAAATTTTCTGATTTTCCTCATTATCTTTCAAATTAGATCTTGCCTCCTTCTGAGTACAACATTTGTCATGGGAAAATATAATTCACACCACATAAGTCAAGGTCAGGAGGAAATAATGTGAAATAGGGAAAATAAAGTGGAAAATCTGAACATTTGTGTACAAAATAAATGGAGAGTTGTCCACAAAATCAGCAATTTTTAAGCACTTATGCCAATTTGAGGATCCCCATAGAAAGTACAACAGGACTTTTTAAACGTCAATAACTTGCTTATTTCATAACCGATTTTGATGATACTTGTTTTAAATTGTTCCTCTTGTTTTACTCTTTCCAATAAGATTGCTTATGGTTTCCTTTAAAGTTAGAAACCTTTTGTTTTCGTAACGCCCTTCCTTAACATGTTCGTGTAAAAAAAATCTGTGCGCGCGTGTGTGTGGATTCACTTACATGAAAATCGTCGTTGATTATCATTTTTATTAATCATATGTGTAAATTTGTGTAGTGATGATTACATTCTGTATCAGTCGCTCCTTACCATGGCTAATTTACAATCTGTTTTACTTTACTATTAGCAGTCATTCCTTTGATATCCGTTACTCTCTAAATTAACGTCGTTTCGTCATTCCGCAAATTAGGCATTCTATCATATACTAATATTCATATTATGACCTACTGGCAATTTGCTCTTTAGAGTACCGAGAATAGTGGATACTCTCGGACAGAGACACTATCATGCTAATAGGAGAGACGGCTTTTTATTTAAAGGATGTAATAATCGGACAGTGGCCATTAAATGGCAACATTTTCGTGAATGTCATTGGGGTAGCAATCTCGAAGGCCTCATGTAATTCCTGGTGGCGGCTAGAGTGCTGGTTGTTCCAAAAACGTATTAATATTGTGGGTAAACCACCAGAGAGACGAAGGTTTCGTTGAGATCAGACGAGAATAAATACTGATAAACTAAGCCAAAGGGTTCGTCTTTGCAGGTTCAAGAGGTGTAACACGGAGCTACACTGGGAAGTGTGAACACATTTAAGGGTGCAACTTTGCACCTTTCCGGTATTGGCCTTGGGACGCCTAAACTTTACACATTTAAGACCAAATTCAACTTTCTAAGATGTGACCCCAGTGTGATATGGCTGAAGATACTATGTTTTTTTTCACCCGCTCAGTCATGTAAGAGTGGAGGTACATTGAAACTGAACATTGTTTAAAGTGCAACAATTTCAATGGACTTGTCTCGTCTTCCAATCAGTATCTGCACTAGAAAGGGGGTGGGAGCAATTGAATCAATAGCCATCCTAATAATAACAAGACGATTATCTTTTCTTATTTCAAACTTAGAGGGTGTTGCAAGAAAATATTTGCAGTTGCAAATTTAACAAGTGATAGATCAATTTTGATGAAAGCATATTAACTTATACTTGTTGATACAGGAAGCAAACCAGTCACGCATTAATTGCAAAACTTATGACTGATTTGAGAAACAAAATTTGACTTGCAATAATATTGATTGCAAGTTTATTGCAACACTCCATTAGTCGTCAGCACAGGTCCAGGCCTAAAACTTAGATTTTTGTTTAGGAATTATTTAAAATGTAAGGCATAAATATCGACGAAGTATAAAACAAAGTAATTGTAAGAATGCAAACTAGCTGAAAGATATAAATTACTGATACAGCATGAAAATAAAACCAAGCATAATTAGATTAAAGTTAACATAAGACATTTGTCAAATAGCATGTAGATATTTATTAATTATTGTAAAATTGGAAACAAATAGCAACATATGAAATTATTTCAACATTGTTATATATAAAAGATATTAAGATTTAGGAAAGAAACAGGTAAGTTTTAAGTAAAGATTTAAAGGACTGTCGTGAGGAAGCCTGGCGGATGTACAGACATGACAGACGACAGAGGGAGTGAATTCCAGAGTGTCGGGACTGCTACTTAGGATCTTAGAATTGAGTTGAATGACGTGGAACATGTAGGAGATTTTGGTCTGAAGATCTGATTCTGCGTGGAAGATCATAAGGTGTAATCATGTTGGAGATGTGAGAGAGACTCAAATTGTTCTTGGCTTTAAAAGTGATGAGGAGCAGTTTGAAGATTATTCTCTTCTCGATCGGAAGCCAGTGTAGTTCTTGCAGAAGATGTGACGTTCCCTGCCTGATTGGTGTTCTTGAGATTATTCTAGTTGCTGCATTTTGTGGAGTTTGGAGCTGGCGAATCTTAGTCTTAGGGAAACCGAACAAGATGCTGTTACAGAAGTCCAGTCTGCTGATGATGAACGACTGTACGATCGTTTGTGTTGCTGATTTAGCCAGGTATTTCCTGATTTTTTCAATGGTCCGCAAAGCTGCTGTGGCGCATCTGCAGACATTCTTCAGTTGGTCGTGCATCGTAAGAATATGTCTCCCAGATTTCTTGCTTTCTCAACAGGGTCAATCACAGTCTCTCCAACTGTTAATGCTGTAGTATTGACGCTTCGGAACTTTGATAAGAAGTGTATCACCTCTGTCTTCAAATCATTTTATTTTGAGCATGTTTTTATTGCCCAGAGTTTAACATCTGAGATGCAAGCATTTAGCCTTCGAGTAGATTCATCTCGACGATGTGATTCAAACAAGATATACAGCTGAGTATCGTCAGCGTACATCATGGCTTGAAGACTATATGAGCTTTAGTGACATCATACATGGGGGCACTATACAGAGTGTAGATGGGAAGGCCCATTATTTATTATAAAAGGTATTGACTTCCCTTGCTTTCAAAACAATATTAAGTTGGTTTTTGAAGTATTAATTGATATTGAGACTAAAGGTTTCTGGGAAAAGGCTCCAATGGAGAAATTATTTCTCAAATTGCATGAGACACTCATTGGTCTTGTGGTAAACCGTGATCTAGACCGATTTTGAAGTGGATTTATCCTCTCAGATACGTAGTAAAATACCAGACAGCTGAATACATATATATTGACGTATGTTGATTAATATTGATCCAAATCCGATTTAGGCAAATGGATGTATTTCTATTCATAAGACTGAAAGATTTTCAGCTCAAGTCCATTCATCCATCTTTCATCTTTGGGGCTTTTAAGACTAATTGATCAAACAATTATCTGTATTACTGTATGTACTTAACGGAGGAAAGCCGGGGTATCGGTGGTATTAATTCAAATTAACTTGAGAATGATCGTTAGGCCGTATTCGAAAAGTAACTTCCATGCAGTTTAGGATCGATGGGCGTCTTTATGAAGAGAGAAATTTATGAAAAAACACATAATCAATTCTACAGTGCGTATCAAACTAAAGTGGTAATACAACATTTAGAAGGCAAATATTGATAGATTATTGAATATTACAATTTGACTTAGAAGTACACGAAGGAGCAATTCTTCGTTAAGAAAAAGAAAATAAGGAAAGGGAAAATGGTTCGATATGATTTTTAAATATTTTGTCAAAATCAAGCACATAGACAAATTTCCATTTTAAAATCAAAAGGCAACGAGGGTATTTTATTTATCTGGTATATATGTTTGTGCGGTATTATTTATTTTGTCCTATCAACTACCTAAGACATTAAATCCTACAAAAATGATTTTAAATAGTCAGGAAACTAATCCAAAAGACGATTCTCAATTGAAATTTCCTATCTCTTTCCCTATATACCCTTTTTAAATAATCAATTTCGGGGGGGGGGGGGTCGGTTACATTTTATTCTTTTCCCAATGGTTACCAAAATGTGCAGTAAGTCAACCCTTTGTAGAAAACATTCTAGAAATAAATCTATATGTTTAACTGTGTTGGCCTCTGCATGTCGTCAGCATCATCCCCACAGCACCGAAATGGCCATAGTCAATACATAATAAATGATACAGTTTAAATACTTATTGGATAATCATCGTGGCTTTCCTTTCTCCAGGCGGCGCGGCGTTTAGATGAAAGTCTTTTTGTATTCTTAAATATTTCACAACTTCAGAGACAACATTCATGTTTTCACCTCTTTGTCCCTCCCATTATTTCTCAAGTTCCCGAGAACTTAGGTGGGTTTCCTTTTTTTTAGCTACGTTTCCGTATCATATTTCTGTTGATTATCATCTTGAACATGATAGCAATTCTCATTCAGGATTAAGTAGACATTACATAAACAGTTCTACAAATGATAAGGAGTAATATACTCCTTTTTTTAATTGTGATTTATACATGTAGCCCGACCTCCTTGGATCATCCACATAGGGTAATAAACGAAGCTATACGGACAGATACAACAAACGAATATCATAATCATAGCTCTAAATAAACCGAACATAGACTTACCTGGGGAGCGTTTCATCAACATTTTTGTCCGACATGTTGTCAGATCTGACATCTTTCCTTGATTTTGATTGGCTGATAAGCAATGTTTCTATGGTAACTGTCGGATAAAATAGGACTTGTCGGATAAAACGTCTGACAAGTCCTTTCATGAAACGCTCCCCCGATTATTGTCTGATTATTAACATTCAACACTTGCGTTTTCTTAAGTAAATTGTGCATAATTTTGAGTGACATGAAAACGAAAACTAGATGGCTCTGCGTTATTATGATTTTCAAAAATCCACGTATAGGCCCCGGCAATTTAATCTTATTCTGACCTATGTCATTTTGTGAACCAGATTAAATTAGTTCATGTAAATCGTTTTCAGGGGATTAATGACCTATATGGAAATAAACTTTATTTAGTAATAATATTGTCCGAAATACGATGAAAACTGTGTTTATGTGTGTTATGCAAAATGAATTTTATTTCTTATGTAACTCCCATATTTTGCAGGCATAGACAATCACACGCGCGCTAACGCACACACACATGAACACGTAACGCACATACTACACTAACTTTTTAAAATGCATGAACTAATTAAAACAATAGAAAAACGTACGAATTGAGTCTATTTTTCAATACCGAAAACATGTTACACAATATAGATTGTGAATTTCTAAATAGACACATACATAATGATATTTCGATTGACTGAATTTAAAGCTATATATATGTATCATTAAAGGTATTGTTTAACTTTGTGAGCAGCCGATTTAAAAAATTCTCAAACCAAGATGAAACATGTGTACAAGTGCATGTATTAGAACTAATAAACCCTGAAAACAACCATCAATGAGAATGAAAAGCTAAAACTACAAGGCAAACCCAGATTTTGTAAATAGGCGTCTTATAGACGTCTAAATAGTACACATAAGTGTATGGGATGAACTTAAGATGGTGTTTTCGGTCACTTTATATTTCAATTTTTGAAGCACTAAATAATTATTTTCGAACGCATTTTTTTTTGGGCTTCATTTTTGTAACATATCAAAAACACATGTGACAAGTGTGACCTTCTAGCTCAGATTTTTTTTAAATCAAACCAATGTTAACCAATCACTTTAATACAAATGTATCATTAATGTTGGCATTGATACTGTGCATCCCAACGAAGGGTTATCAATCGTGGGGTACCTCAGGGTTTTATTCTACACTGTAAAAATATTGGGTAAAATATTAACCAACACGAGGGAAATTATGTGTCCAACCAATTTGGGGCATTATTTTACCCAATGCGGGAAGCATATTGTCCAGTATGTTTTTAAAAATAAGCGGCAATTAATTTAGAATGGGCAAAATTTTTATCACACCGGATAAATAAAAATGCCAAAAAGAAATGCCCAATACTGGTTGGACACATATTTACCCTCAAGGAGCATTTTTACCCAATATTTTTAGAGTGTATGTCCCTTTCTTTAATACAACCGACTTTTAGTGATGACAGATAACCAACGATAACACAAACTTGTGTATATTTCTTAGAAATTGAGAAATCTTAAGTAAAATTATTAACGCATATAAACGTAAATCAAAGTTTAGGATATATCATTAAAACTTTCAAACTCCCCGTCCTATTTCAAAAGCGCCTACCTTTTTTTTCTTAAATTCAAAAGAATCTAAAATATTGTGATGATGAATTGTTCAGGTAAATTAAACCTATTGAATCTACCAGAACTACGCGAAAGAATGATTATGTAGATTTACTTCACAATGCATGGTTTTTAACTGGTTGAACATATTATTGCTTTGGGAAAGTCATTAAAAAAGTCTTCGTAAGAATGTTTAATACATTTCTAAGATTATGAAAACATTATTTTCCCGAGACCAAAACAGGAGTGGTGATTTGGCATCGGTGACTAAGTTAGTCCCGACCTTTCGTTGGAGAACGCGAACGCTTATTTACGACGTTAGTTGATTTTGGAAGATACTTTTGGGCCCGTCGTCATGGTCGTAAAACTCTGTCCTGCAATGCGAATTGTGTGACATGATATTTTTTTTCGTTTCGCATCTGCAACGGAAACATTCAATATGCGTTTCGTGTGCAAAATTCTGGTTGCTACTATGGTAACAGGGATATATCCGATCTAGGACGACTTTCCAAAGCCACATTTGGTTCCTCCCAGAGCTCGAGAGGCCGCCCGGGGGGCCCACTTCCATTGAAGAGTGGATACCAGGCGCGACCACACGTAAAAAGGGAAAGAGTGGGCAAGTACGTTACGTATAGGCCTATGTAACGTTATAAGGGTGTCAAAAACGATGTTTAAAATACTGAAAAGGAGGATATGTTTTCAATACTTGTAGGGTTTCACAAGCTAAATACTTGTTAAGAGATGCGTTTTCATAATCTAGAAAAGCCTTGCTTCCCTTGTTTAGGGTGCTTTTCGAAACCGCATGGTCGTGCCTGGTATCCCCTTATCAATGGAAGTGGTCCCCCGGGAATTCGAATCTAATCCCCATTTCTGGGGAAAGTAAAACATAATGCCCATTACATTGTGTGCTAGAGGCATATCGTTTGTGTAGGAGTAAACAAAAGAAAAAACGTCAGACGTATACATGCAGTGTACATAATCAACGCATGCGAAATGGTTTCGGCTGGAGAGGTGATTTGACCCATGGAATCAATTGCCAGAGATCCACCAATAATCCACATTAAATGCAATATCGATTCGATGGACTGTAATGATCTATATCTAAGTTTTAATTCAGTAACTTTTTCCTCACTCAATATGTACTCGATTTGTTTGAAAACCACTTTCTTATCCATGGCATAATCTATTGTAGGTCCTGCATTTCGAATATCAGTCGTAATGTACATGCATGTATGGTGCGGGTGTCGCGGGAAAGAATTTTGCACACGAAAAGCAGATCTGTAGGACCTGTAACCCCCCTGTAACACAAAGCTTAGCATTGATTGTAGAGCAGTTTTCTACGTTTGATTCTATTGACTATAATGTAAAAAAATCTTAAAAATCAAGTGTATGATTAAGCGTTAACTTTTGTGTTAGGGGACCCTAATATTAGCGTCCGTGATGATTGCGAAAGGTGGCTAGTGTGTTGTTAATCTTAGCATAGGTGTGAATGTTCATATTCATGTCAAAACATACAAGAACCATACAGTCCCCTGCTTCATAATAGAAGCCTCAACTTTCCCCACTGTGTTGTGAGATTTATTGCACTTTCTCTGGGAGGAAGCAATTTATTTCATGCACGTCGCAATCTAAACGATCCGCAGAGATGTGACGATGTGTGGCACTTTTGATAGGTCAAGAAAAAAATTTCGTCTATAGAGATCCACATTTTTATTTTCATGATGTATTGCATTCCCTTCTCAATTTGACAATAGAGTTAAGCAAATATCTAAGCCACCCTTCCCCTCTTCATGTAATTTACTAGCTGATTAATATGCAACCAACTACACAGTGTGCGATAAAAGTGATCATTAACTGCCCTATTCGGGTAATGGTGTGATTATGCAAGTTTCTAAGTACCAGAATGACCTGCCTAAAAGAATATTTTTAGTTGATTATATTACCATATTGATCTTAAATACACAGAAAGTGGCCCTTATTTCTCGCTTCCTCCACTTTGTGTCAGCAACAACTCTCTGGGGTCTAGACGGCCACTTAAGTCCCTTTTACAATTGACGTGCGACTATTTGCGACCTTTCGTTCGCGCGACAGGCTGCAACAGGCATCAATCGCTATTTATCTCAAAAGATCGCACAGAGACTTTCACAAATGCAACAGCTGTCGTAGTCCATGGTACAACAAAAGCAACCAGTAAACCCCGTTGCACGAGTAAGTCGCATATGCTCGTATGTGCTCGTGCGAGTGGTCTTGCGATCACATGCAAGTGTTGCACGAGTGATTGCGAGTGGTTTCACATCAGTCTCAATAGTTGCACGACTGATTGCATAGTCGTGGGAGTCGACGTGAGACAATGCGATTGTTCGTACGTTTGAATGAAACCGGTGTGAGTGCTCGTGCGATTGGTGTAAGGTATAGACCAATTCGACTTTAGAGCAATGTATAATATAGCAGCCATAGCCGGGGGCTTCCAAATGGCTATCAGTCAATCTGCAATGAGCAACTGGATACCATGTCTTTCTCTCAAACGTTGTAGTTGGAGCCGAAGATGCAGCAACCTCATCATCCTTTGAGGGTGCATTTAAAGAGAAACGACAACATCCATGTTTTTCCAATGAAGACCGAAAACGTTCTGAAGCCCATTCTTAACTCCTATTTTTGTAACACCGAGGTACGGTCACATAGAAGTTGTAAGTCGTGTTGCGATCGGTCTTGCAACAGTCTTATGGCCTATATGTTATCGCATCCAGTCCCAAGACTGGTCTCTGTAGGTCGCTAGCACATGTGCAAGTGTTGTACGACCTCCAGTCGACTAAATGCGACTACTTAGTTGTGCCACCTCTCGCATTAAGTCGTACAGCGTTTGAACATCACTCACACGATGATCGCCCAACCGATGGTAAGATCTGATGCGAGTGAATCGATCGTATTTGGTCGCGTTTGGATTTTGAACATGTTCAAAGTTAAGATGCGACCAGTCACGACCACCTCGAGTTCGTGCGATCGTCTACAACGACTGCGAGTGCTCGCAAGACACCAAGAGATCGAGAGTGCAACACCAAGAAAACAATGTTGCAGGCGGTCGTAAACTGATCGGGAATCAATTGTAAAAGCTAGGCCTTTAGATTAAGAACAAGATCGTTGCATTTGCTCCTTCAGTCATTTCCTCTACATTAATCCTAGAATGTAGTATAGCCATGTGAACTTGTAAACTAACATGATATTTCCAGAAATTCAAAAGCTTTTTTACATAAATCAAGGAAAAGGGGTTAATGGAATGGTTCTTAACTTCTTATGTTTAATTAGTGTCAATGTTGCATTATATGCATGATCTCCCAGAGAATACTTTTTTTCCATAGGAAATTAATGATACATAAATAGGATGATACATAACATAATTAATTATTTTTCAGAGAATCCCTTTTAACTTCTGTTGGAAGTATTGATCAGAATTAAAGACTTTTTTAGAAAGTTCCTATTCTGAAAATATCTTCGTCTATAAAACAAGCACTTTAGCAGATTCAACGTAAATGTAATCCAAAGGAAATAAAATACCTGTGTTGTTACCAAACAATATTAATCACTTGCCTACACATACAGACACAGCTCGACGATAACCATTAATTAATGAGATTGAAGAAAAAAAATCAGCTGACATATACTCGAATCGCAGCTTTTTACTTTGGAAGAAATAACTCTTTCCTAAATTCCGCTTTAGACTATATGCATTGCAAGGTATCTCAACCTATTTCTAATTTACTTGCATAAATCATTTTACCTTTAAAGCAATAACTCTTCTGGTAACTTGAATGTATATATGTATGTATGTACGACTATGAATTTTAATCAACAAGTGTTGCTCAAAATCTTTCAGCATTATATTTTGTTATCAAATGATATTACAAGCAGAAAAGGGACAACGTGGAGAAAATTGATTATCATGGATCCTCTTTCTGTATCCAATTAAACGTTTATCTAGGGGTAATAATCAAAGTCTAAACCTTTTACCCATGTAGAGCGTTGTACAAACCTTATCAAGATTTCAATTAAATAAATGAATGGTCACCTCGGGTTTGCCTCCTACGGGGGCGGTGTTTAAATTATTTCGCCTTTCCCCGACTTTAATCCACTTTACTAATTGATTTCAAGTAGAAAATTAGGATTCCTCTACAGTGCGTATCAAAAAAAAAGTTTACACTTTGAAAAAGCCCTGGAAATTAAAAAATATACAACATGTGGGTAATTTTTTCACATTATGATTTTGGGTTTGGGTCTCTATATCCGATGAAAGTAAAAGTTGTGACAGAATGTTACACTTGAGTGAGCACTGTCCATTTTTGTAAAGCTCGCAGAAATCTGTTTGCGCAGAAATGCTTGTTTTCACGCTGCCTGTCAAGGGGAAAGGGCGAAATCAAACTTACCCTGCGAAACATTTCTCATACAGTTCCCTTGCACTTTTAGTCACTGGAAATAAAACGGATACATTCAAGCATTTTGTAACAATTTTGCCAACCAAATTGACATTTCAACACTATAGTAAGCACAACCTTTACCCTTTTTTTGCCAGCTGGATCTCAGGACATAACTAAATCTGAACAAAAGTTTATATCAGACATCTCCAGCATTTTTCACTAATTTTTTATCATTTAAAGTGGGTTTACATTTCATTTTTCATGTAATACTTGTTTCTCCACACTTTTTCCAAACTTGACAATGATTAACAAAATGAAAATCAAGCCTAAGCTATTTCATGTAAATCACAGCTCAGTGTAAAGCAAATATCGTCACGATGGCCTCGGTGTGTGGGGGAGAGGGGTGGGGCTCAATGCACTCTTCGAAGTGTTTTGGGCAAGGAAACAAGTTAAAAGAGGGTAAAAGATATCTTCAAATAAATTTTACTAGCTAAATTCTACGTGTTCTTCATGATTAAGGTTTACTTTTATTCGCATAACTATTTCAAAGTTCTGGGCAAATCGTTTTTCACTAGCTTTTCAGAAGTAAGTGGTGCTCACTCAAGCGGAAATATTTTTCGACAGTTATATCGTCATTAGCTTAAATGGATCTGTACCAATGTTAAAATGTGGAAAAATCTTCAGGATATTACAGATGTATAATTTTACAGGATTTTTTCTAAGTGTAAACTTTTTTTTGATACGCAATGTATAGCGTTGACTGCTTTGTTTCTTTGGTCTTTAGAGACCATTTTCTTCGGTAATAATAGATCTTAAGATATGTTCTGGAGAGGGGCGAAAAGATTTTCCTTCATCCTTTAATATCAAATTTTAATATCAGATTTTAACATAAAGTTTAAATATTATTTCAAAGGTATTTTCAAATATTGGTCATTCGCACAAACCCCATGACTCAATTCACATTTTTCGTGTTTACTCTTAAACTATATAATGATATTTTGTACCATTTCATTTGACATTTCAACATTCAAAAGATATTCAGCAAGGGAATGCACAATGAGAAAATAGAATATCTGGTGCTGATCAGACAACTTCATAGGAAAAGAGGTCTGAGAAATCAAGGGAATAACAAAGCAAAGGAAAGGTAAATATAGCTTTCTGTATCCGCAATATAAACGAATAAAAGATAATAACGTTTTCTTCAAAGCACAGTAAAGGTACACAATGACACGTACTTCCTTTGTGATTTAGATTTTATATACATGCCTATATTATAATTTGTTTCAATAACTTTATTTGAACTTTAGGGGCACAAATGCCATACATCAAGATGTCTATTTCCTCTTCATTTTCCACTGGCCCCGAAGATTTACCTATCCATCATAAAAAAGCATTGCCCCCAAAGATTTTTTTTATGAATGTTTTATGGTATAACCGGGTGTGTTCCCAAGACTCCTCCTTTACCTTGAAAGTCCTGTCCGTCAGCAGTTTATAGTATTCTTGAGAAATATTGTTTATTTGTTCAGGTTCAGATTAAAGTTCTCATCCCATGAGACTGTATTTTTATATTCCCCGGTATAGGTTGTTTCGGTTATATGGTGTTATAGGTTGACCCAAGTTCTTAGAAATTCGAGAAAAAATTATGATAGACAGAAATGCGATGCACAATCCATAATCCATACCACCTCATGTCGAAAGAAAAAAATAATTGACGCTAATTGGCATTCGTCTTCATCGTGAATATTATTTTAAACAAACGGATTTTGCTAATGTTTGTCTGCAGGCCTGTCGATCTTATTTCCTGATTTTTCTCAGTCACTTGACGACGAAAAATCTCTCATTTTAACATCAACGTCGACTTCGATCGCTCAAGTTATCGGATTCAGCCTTTGCAGTGTTTCTCTTCTAGCTGGACTGCAGTTATTGACACTAATCTATCTATATTTATTTCTCTATTTATCCATTTATTTGGCTATTAACTTATTATTTATTTATCCACCTTTCTTTCTTTCCATTCATTTCTTTTTCATTTCCAGGAAATTAATAGCAAAGATCAATACAATATGCAACATGCAATAAAAGACGAATGATATAGACCCTGTTTTTTATCATGCTGGTGAGTTTTTCATTGACAAATATTTCCCACTACTCTTTTTTTGACTTATATTTACTTTCAACTGTAATTTCAAATATGAAATTCATTGCCAGATCATGCCCAGATCAAGCTCTGTATAGTCTGCATGCACCTTATTGCAACAATAGAGAGAGAGGGGGTGGAGAAGGAGACGTTTTCAGGAACACAAATCACTTAATCATTACCATGATTACGTTGGTGTGGTATCGTATGTTGTACCAAAGGGAGTTTAGTGATACGAACATTAAACCCAAATTAAGAAGTGGAACAAATCAATCAGTCTTGTTTACTGCTCCATTTTTCAATTCGCACAGGCCTACTTAAAAGTTAGGGGAAATGTGGCAGAAGAAAAAAAAAATCAGTTGACTTTTACAATAGAAAGACTCTTTCTGTCTTAATTTTGTCATAGTTAAAAAAAAACTATGAAAAAGCAATTAACTCGAGCACCCTTAGGGTGATGACATGCACAGCCCCCCCCCCCCTCCATCCATCTCTCGTCTCCCACTATCTCTCGATAGTGCCTTTTCCGAATCGCGCCATCCTTTCTTTTTTTCTATCAATTTCCACTTGTTACTTCTTTCTTCTTCCCCTCTCACTCTATATCCCACTCTTTCAAGATCTATCCATCTTCCTCTCTGGGCTATCTTGTCAAGTGTTATCTTTAATATTTTCTTCTATCACTTCGTTGATGATATATTTCTTTTCATCTTCATAACATTATGGCGAGATAATGCTGGCAATGTTTGTCGATAATCACATTTTTGGTTCAGATTACGGAACGAATTGTTTTTACCTTTCTAGAGATATTCTCGTTTCATGATAGAATTACGAACATACAAAAACATAATATGATCAACTTTCTGCATTCTTCCTTTTTTCTTCCTCTTCTTTCTTCCCTTTTCTCCATCCATGTAGCATCTTCCCAGCGTATCCAGTGATATACGAACAGCATCAAATAACACATTAATTATTTTCTTGATGATGGGTTCGATGACGTCGAAATAATTAAGCAATGGTATAATTATTATAATTATTTTACGTCAAACCCATTATTATTTTTCATTTTCACAGCAGAAGGAAAGAAAAACATGTTGTTGTAGGTCCGGGCGGGTTATTTGTCCGGACAAGACGAAAAGACGAAAATATTTAATATGATGTTTAACAGTTTCATAGTTACCTTATGCTCACAAAATCCACCGATGCACTCACATCTGTGCATCATAATTTGTATACTTAAATTAGACGCCATCTTACTGATTTGTTTTCAAAATTTGGTCCACTGGCGAATCTAAAGGGAGGTGGACAGCCGGCCCGTGCCCCCCCCCCCCCCCCGCTTTGAGAGGCACAATTAAATCTTGTTATGTTGAAATTATGTAAAAAGAAGTGTGCCCCCCCCCCCCCCCTTTGAAAGTGAAGACCTTTTTTTTTTGCTTTCAATTTTTTTCGTTGACAAAATCCCCTTATTTTTTGGTTTAAACCTTTTTTTTTTGCTTGTCGTTTTTTCCCTCGGGGAAAATGTGCCTCCCCTTTCAAAAAATCCTGGATCCGCCCCTGGTCTGATCATGTGACCAGTAGACATAAAATACCCAACAATAATGAGCATTAGAGCATTAATATCTGACCCATTTCAATGTCTGCAGACTATTAAACGAAACTTGATCAAGACATGTGTCGATAGCGATTTAGCTCTTCATGAAATATGAATGCTTCTGTAATGCGTGATCAAACTCGCTAAAACATCTTCATGACGAATTTGAATACATTATAGTGATCCATTGTCTCTATATCTATCTATACTGTAAAACGCTGTTTAAGATTTTAAGCACGTTGTTTAACTAACAACTACTGTTAAACTTTTTAAAACAAGTTGTTTATTTTTATTTAATAATTACAAAAATAAGTTTGAGCTACAGATTGGCAGGCTTGAACAACGTGCTATTTTTTTTACTGTGATGATGTGTGAATAATATCATTATATGTAGACTGATGTAAGAGAAGTTCTGAAATACTTGCTGTTGAAATTAGTATCTGTTGCCATATTTAATGAAGATTTTATTGCAAATGTAGGATTCGTCATGTTAACTGAGCCAAGAAGCAATGTGAATAATTATACATTGTCAATCTCAAGAATTATATCAATATCAAATTTATTTCATTGGATTAGTGATTACAATCGTGGTTATTTATAATGCTTAATATGTAGCACACATGTCTACCTTTCGGTACCCATGACTTCCCAAGAGAGTACAATGAAAGAGAGAAATAAAGAAATGTTTGGTACTGCAGAATAATAAAATAGGCTTAAAAAACAAACACACTTAAGCTTTTCGACATGCACTCATCAGAGTAAAAATATCCTTCTTTTTTTTTTAATATCTTTTTGAGGCTATTTTAACCAGAGAAATAAAATATAAAAAGAAATTCTCCTGAAAATTATTAAATCATAAATGAAATACGATTAAATAGGTATTCATTCGGAACTTGAATGATCCTGCCGATGATGAGTTGTCTTTAATTGGATCGGTAGTTAATTACAGAGCTTTTGTTCTATATCAAAAAAGTGAATTAATTGTTACACAATGCCGTTCAACAAAATCTCATTTTACATCAGATAGTGCCATTAGGAGGAACGACTAGACTTTAAACAGCTGCTGATTTCTAGGTATATCAACAAAGAACATTGAATCTGAACTGTCTAATAAAGGTACAATTTATTTTACCAGCCGGTATCATTAGACGGTATGTGTAAAAACTAAAAAATAATTAGAAAAATTAAAGATAGACGTCCTTAAAGGTCAAGTCCACCTCAGAAAAATGTTTATTTGAATCAATAGAGAAAAATCAGATAAGCACAATGTTAAAAATTTCATCAAAATCGGATGTAAAATAAGAAAGTTATGACATTTTAAAGTTTCGCTTATTTTTAACAAAATAGTTATATGAACGAGCCAGTGACATCCAAATTAGAGAGTCGATGATGTCACTCACTCACTATTTCTTTTGTTTTTTATTGTTTGAATAATACAATATTTCAATTTTTACGAATTTGACGATTAGGACCTCATTGCCTGAACCACAAAATGTTAAAATTAAATGGAATTCTACGTGTTCAGGGAGGAATGAAACTTCATTTCACATGACAATGACGAGAAAATCAAAATATTTCATATTTCATATAATAAAATACAAAAGAAATAGTGAGTGAGTGATGTCATCGGTTCCCTCATTTGCATACCGACCGGGATGCGCATATAACTGTTTTGTGAAATGAAGCGAAACTTTAAAATGTCATAACTTTCTTATTTTACATCCGATTTTGATGAAATTTTCAGTGTTATGCTCGTTGAATTTTTCTCTTTTTATTCAAATCAAGTTTTTGTTGGGGTGGACTTGTCCTTTAACTATTTTAGCTGATCATGCTGAACAATGGTTACATAACAACCGCGCTTATGGGTACTGTGCAGGCGTATTGCAGTGGGATATTGTAATTCTAACAGATCACTTTTCATCATAATCAAATTAAATCCTAATTGATTATCTTTTTTTCATACAAATCAGTCTGAATTGTTCGCAGGCGTATGCTAGCAAAGTAGATTGAGAATGACGTTTAATGAGGCAAACAGATGGAACATTTATGTTGCTCAGTTCAATTGCCAATCAGCTTTAATGAGGATTTTAAAATGTTGAATTATACATGCTTCATGACTTGAAACAATCAAGAAATATTCATGAGGAAGAGCAATCGAGTAAAATATTAATTTCACTGGTATAACACTGATCAGGTAATCACGGTATTACATGGATATTCATCAGTCAGAACTTTTGAATAGTTTTCCCCATTTTGCCTTTCCAACCCCGCGGCGCCGCCAACCCCCCCCCCCCCCCCCCCCCCTCTCCCACTTTCCTCCCGGTGGGATTAGAGCTCGTAATATTCGCCCCTCGCTTGTACACCACTGGATGAAGATACAGTGTATTTAATCAAAGAGTATTGCTTCTTCTGTTATGTAATAACCAAATTCTTATTCCCTCTCTACCCTGTAATGGCAATAAGCCGACATTGTATAATGAAGCCAACATAATACATGCTCACGATTTTAAGGCAAACATATTAATACTTTCCAACATCAAACACGTTAGTCGCATCACGTGCAAATTACCAGACGCAATTACATATACACGAAATGATGGAAGAGATCAACCTGTATTCTCCTTTTTACTAACATAGATCAATCATGCATTCATGTTGCAGAATTATTTTGGGGGAGAACGTGTATTCCTTTTCTAAGATATCACAAACCATAAACGGTGTATGAAGATATGTGCATTTCAAATAACCTTAAAAGATCAACTTAGATTCATGGCAATGATTCAGTAAATACCATTTAATAATGATTCTTCAATTAAAAAGATAAACATGGTTAAGTAGAAAAAAAAATCAATAACGTGAAAATCTATTTCATTTTCAAACACCAGGAGAGGATAAATAACACTAATTAATGTTATCATCCATTCCATTTCCATGTCAAAGATTCAACAAGGAGTGCTTATAATAATAATTACGTTCAACGAAACAAAAATTTCACAACAAAGACGTCCGTGTTTTCCATTGTGATTACTTTGCAAAGGCTTATGCCATTTCTAAATTGTTACGTTATCATTACAATTCTAACGCATCACTCGCGTCCCTTAGCAAGGATTTAGGGAGTTTTCACACAGAAACGCAAAAGGAATTCAAGGACATATCAAATATGTTGAAAATGCCCGTCAGATGACAATGAACAGCTAGGATGTCTTTGTCTAAAATTAGTGAAACGGAACAGTAGTTTTGTCCTAAGTGTCGGAGCTGACAA
Source organism: Lytechinus pictus (assembly GCF_037042905.1). Lineage (NCBI taxonomy): Eukaryota > Metazoa > Echinodermata > Echinoidea > Temnopleuroida > Toxopneustidae > Lytechinus > Lytechinus pictus. Next base: position 33,116,539 of record NC_087249.1, read on the forward strand.
AAATTGCAAATATTATGTCGTTTATCCAGTAAAGGACGGAACTGCTGCTTTGATTCACCAATTTTCGACAAAGACTTCTTGGTAGCTCGTTGTCATTAAGGGCATCTGACAATACATTTTCTATGTTCTTGAAAGCGTTCTGTGACGCGGTGTGAGACCTCCATATTGATTACATATGTCGCTCTCCACCCAAGCATAGTAAACGGGTATCCGATAGGAAGGAATTCCTTGAATACTCAAGCAACCGACCAGGGTAGCCGTGCTTAAGCAATGTAACAGTATACAGTGCTTTGAAACATTGGTTTAAGCGGTATACATGATTTTTATATAAAGAGCAAATGTGACTGATCCTGTCGTCCATGGACTTTTGTGCGAATGTAATCACACGCATCGGTATCGGCAAAGGCTTCCTATATTCGCTTACCAGATACTTGCCGTAAATTCTCATTTTACGTTATAAAAGTCTGGCCACGAAGTAATTGAATAAATCAAGCAAGGAAATTAACAATGAATTTTTGATATAGAAAAGCAAAGTTTGATATCCCCATCCGCCCTCTTTTCAAGTGCAATGATTAAAACATCTTTACCCACTTTACTCCTAAAGATGGTAACACCTAATGCAAAATAAATAAATGCATACCGACAATCTCTTGAGTGCGTAATGACGAATATTCCGCCGGGCTGAGGGTTAAAAAGCTTTTAGAACTATTAAAAATCACTTTTGCGAATTGCCCGCGTCCCAATACGGGCAATCGCATAAACAGCATTGTCCTCATAAGTTGTTAGCAAAGCTTTCCGAACGCAGTAAGCTTTCCATCAACAGGTGACAGAAAAATTATTAGGTTTTCAAAACAATTCAAGTATTCTAGATTTTAGAACTCGTCAATGCTTGTATATATATAGTTGGGGACATAATAGTGATCTGTGAAATGATCCAGATCATGTCCTTGATTTAATATATCTCAAATAAAAAGCAAACAACCAACATTACAAGTGAAAAATACGTAAGCCCTCGTTCAATTTCAATCTGCATTCGATACATTCTTCCAGGCCATACAAGGTTGGTGTTGTTAAGACCAACATTAAATGCGTTTGATAATGTCTAAATTTTACCCCTTAAAGTTTAGAAAAGGCTATTTTGAAAAAAAAAATAGATTGTCATCATAATGATCATAGCCGTCGTTGTCATTATCACATCATCATCGTCATCATCATCATTATCATCATCTTCATTCCTAATCATCATCAACAAAAACATCGTATATTATCATCATTATTATTTAAAACAACTCAAACTATAGGCACTCACCTAGAATCGAAAAGCCGATCCAAAGAGAAAGAAAATCTGCTTGCTAGTAAAATGCACTGATTCATGATCAGTAAGAGGAAACAAATCGTAACATCATCTTCGATCTGCAAAGGGTCACTCTCGAATCTTGAAGTTCAGGTTTGAACCTTCATTTTTTCCTCTGTTCAGAAAACATCAACAAGTAGTCCAACACCACTCACTATCTTTGATTGCTTAACAACAAAATCAATCCGGTCGTTTCAAAGTTATTTGTCCTTTGGCAGAAGTTCTAGCAACTTGATAAACTCGTGTGTTCGCGATGACTGGGAACAGAGAGTGTACGATCACAGTCAAATATCTCTCCCTCTCTTGCTCGAATGAATTGAAATACACGCTACCTCTTGTCCGGCCGAAACTCGCTTCCCCACTGGAAGATTCACACTCGCTTCACTGACGAACATTGTGTTGGTACGGTGCTTTTGCAGCATCTGTCACGTGGTGGAGCGCAGTCAGCCAATCAAAGTCCCGGATTTCTATTCCTTTTTATTTTCCTCATAACGCGAGGCCACAGGGTGATTTTTTTTCATATACTGATGACAGGCATATAATCATTACAGGACGATTACAAAAACAATCATTACAATATTATTTTAACCTAATTAATCTACTCTGTGATCCGGTTATCTATCTGATGTCAAAATAACGGCCACTGGCGTGACAGCCCTAATATTTCTTTTATGTAGGATGATTTTCGTAATATTTTACGATAATCTAAATGGTACAAACGCTAAACATTGTATGACAGAGTTGAACCAGCTCTTTGACAATAATTTCTTTTACATTTTTTTTTTACTTCTGTGATATTTGATTTTTTTTACAGGTAAATATACATACACCTAAAATATTCACAATACTAAAATGGCATTGTAAAACAAAAATCATATCTACTTATTTCTTCATCAAAACTAATGGTAAAGATTTTTCTTTATTGTATGTGAATTGGTTGTTTTGAAGAGGAATACTTCAATAAATTTGGTCTCCTCACAACCTACACTATCTAAAGATCAGGTCAAAGTAATGTAACAGTGTTCTTACACATACTTCTCTCATATCAACAATCATAAAGCAATGCGGAGTACACTGACTTGTAGGATATAAGGTTGCATAAAGCAAAAAATGGAACACCAGACACAGACGAAGAGATAAAAGAATTGGTACAACCGCTTCTATCCATTTTGCCTGTATTACATGACTTTAACACAAATGGATAAAGGGCAATGATGAAATCGAATACCTGAAAATAAAGGATGGCATATTCAGGCGCCAAAGGAGAATTGGGATGCGATATGATAAAGCTGTACTACATGCACATGCGCGTACACAAAGTAGAGTTCTAATTTCACGCCAAAGAATACTGTTTTTTTATCATCACAGTGAAAAATCATCTCAAATATGGTTATCATTTATATTGGATTGGAATTTAATCGGTGAAAAATCTTTCTTTTTTTTTTGATATTCTAAAAATGCTAAAGACCGTAAATTTTTGTTAATTTCTATCATTCCTTTTTTGCCAGTACGATAATTAATTTTATATTATCGTTATTGTCATTCATCTTCTATTAACATCATCTTAATATTTTCATATGATTGGCTCACGAGTTTGTAATGCATAACAATATCAGAGGATACGGCACAACTGACGTTTAAAATTACGGCTGCGAGTAGGGGTGCAATCCCCCCCCCCCCCCCCCCCCGCGCCAACTCCTTAGCTTATCCCCATGTCGGCGAGAAGGGTCATTCGAATCCACGGTTCACTCTTTCATTGAGCCACACGTTATCTTCGAATGAAATTGATACATCGCATTGAGACAGAAATAGTTCGCGCTCTCCTGTCGAAAAAAGAGTATTTTGAGATGATGGGATATAAAGTGACCTACAATTGTAGGAAATGCATTTGAGAGTTGGGACTCGGTACATGAAAGTGCAGCAGCATCATGTTCATTGTTTGATGGTAGTCGGTTGGGGGAGAATTTATTTGATACAATGTATAAAAACCAATAACCTTTGCTCACATTGCTAGGTCTCGGAGGGTAATATGGTCTCCAGCTCTGCATAATCATATCATGATACACGGCTTGGTGATTTTGAAGACCTCGTTGGGGTATATGCATTCGTGATTATTTATAAAGACGTGATTATGATGATGCATAACTTACTATATGCCATCAAAACAGTATTTTCAAACAATGATTAAACGTGGTAAAACTACAGATGTGTCCAGGAATCACATGAACATGCAGAATAGAGATTACACTGCCAAAATACTGGTGTTACTTTTACACCAGCTCGGTATCTAAATGAGAAAACACCACAGAGATGTTGAAACTGGCTTCGGCTTTAGGCGAACACCAGATAGTATTAAACCAATGGTGTTGTTTTAACACTTCCCTTGTGTTTTCCGATATAGTTACTGGGATGGCGTTGAATCAACACCGGTATTTTTGCAGTGTAAGACTATAATGGAAGAAATCAGTGACGTACAGATAATGGGGGCTTTGGGGGCGCTTGCCCCCCCCCCCCAAAAAAAAATTATAATAACGATGAAAAAATAGAAAAGGGTAAAGGTGAAGGGCGAAATATACAATTTTTTTAATATTATGTCAAATCTATTACAAATATGATTTTTTTTATCAAAAATGTCAAATAGTTTGCTCCTTCGCTTTGCTTGCTCGCAACGTTTCTTTGCATAATTTGGCCCGATACGCCATATCTGCCCCCTCAAAACTTTTGTCTCATTACGCCACTAGAAGAATTCATGAGCACCCATGGATTGAATGATGAGAAGTGCATCAAACACAAACCTATTAACGCCTGAAAGCTATAACTAAATATTAACACTAATGTACTTTTTTAGAATGGACTTCGATTAACTGATCACGTGTGTCATTTGTGGAGCAAATCGCTTTGGGAACAATCAGTGTTTCGTGTCAAATGTGAAAGATCGATTAACCATTGTATATCCTCTTTAACATTTCTACAAAAAGCGCTCGGTACTCGTTCTCTCCGAAGCATCTATAGACACTTTCCTTTAAACTTAGAGGGCTTTTACAATATATGCAGTATGCCATCACCCTACTTCAATGTCTTCTGTTTCCATCTGTATGTCGGAGGGGGCAGTGTCATCAGCTTAAAAGGTATTCATATTGTGATAATCACTGTATGTACCACCACTTTTATTGCCTTGAGAATATTTCAAAATTCTTGAAAGGACAGAAGTGAAATATACAGCTCTTACATCACAACCAACCCCAAAACCCTGTGGGACACTAATATCGCCGATGTATCTCTGGCTTTAGGACCTGTCTGCGGATGGCTTTATTACGCTTAATGGTGATACCCAATCGATCTTTCCAGACAATTATTGTTCTCTCAATTTCTTCATCATCGTCCATTATCTCTGTTTAAGTCATATCTTGCCGTTTTTTAAAGGACAAGTCCACCCCAACAAAAACGTGATTTGAATAAAAAGAGAAAAATTCAACCAGCATAACACTGAAAATTTCATCAAAATCGGATGTAAAATAAGAAAGTTATGACATTTTAAAATTTAGCTTATTTCTAACAAAATAGTTATGTGAACGAGCCAGTTACATCCAAATGAGAGAGTCGATGATGTCACTCACTCACTATTTCTTTTGTTTTTTATTATATGAAATATGAAATATTTAGATTTTCTCGTCATTGTCATGTGAAATGAAGTTTCATTCCTCCCTGAACACGTGGAATTCCATTATTTTAACATTTTTTGCTTCAGGCAAGGAGGTCCTAATCGTCAAATCCGTAAAAATTGAAATATTGTATAATTCAAACAATAAAAAACAAAAGAAATAGTGAGTGAGTGATGTCATCGACTCTCTCATTTGGATGTAACTGGCTCGTTCATATAACTATTTTGTTAAAAATAAGCGAAACTTTGAAATGTCATAACTTTCTTATTTTACATCCGATTTTGATGAAATTTTCAGCATTGTGCTCGTCTGATTTTTCTCTATTGATTCAAATCAACATTTTTCTGAGGTGGACTTGACCTTTAACTGGCTCTGCAGCTCTAGGCTACACTTAAAACTATGTAGCGATGGATCGTGACTTAAATCAGACTTTTCTCTAGTACAACATGCTCCCAGTAGGGCCTTTCAAAATAGGAGCTGGAAAGAAGGACGATGGCTCGTTGCATCATGTAACATTGTCTGTGTTTTTTTACAAGGAAAAAATTAAACATGATTGAAAAACTGCTAGAACATTTGCCTATGACCCCAGACCAACGACCTCCCTCCCCCTTGCCGGCCCCCTGTCCCCCCTCCCCCTCTTTCTTCTCCCCCCTCTCTCTCTCTCTCCCTCTCTCTCTCTCTCCCTCTCTCTCTCTCTCTCCCTGTATTTCTTCTATCTTTGTCCCTTTCCTCTATCTCTTTTTTTGAAGACAGCAAAAAATATGTGTTAAGTCTTGCGCTTGCAAGAGACACGAGAGAAGTATGTTTAAGACGATGAATGATTACGACGGTGATTATGAAGATGAGGATATTCTACTGAAGGCACACAATCCATGAGGTATGTAGAGGTAGAGTTGGACGCTGGACAGACAGACTGCAATGAGTAATAATAATAATAATAATATTGATAATAATAATAATAATAATAACGACATATTTACCCAGGGTAGCCACTTCAGTTCCGAAAACTGTTCTCCCAGCGGGCCCTGCTATTATTATTACCCGGCTAAGCTAGGCTACCTATTCAGGTGTACACAGCTTTTTGAGGAATTGTTTCCTGCCGGTACCCATTTTCCTCACCGGGGTTGAGTGCAGCACAGTGTGGATTAATTTCTTGCTGAAGGAAAACATACCACGGCCAGGATTCGAACCCACGACCCTCTGTTTGAAAGGCGAGAGTCAGAACCACTAGACCACGACGCAATGGCGCAATGATAGGGGGATCTAAGCAACATCAGTTGCTTATATGAGGGGTATTGCTGCCCCTTTACCCCCCCCCCCCGCCTCCTCTACAAGTTCCACATAAAAAAACAAAATGAAAAGAATAAGAGTAAATAATGGAATTAATATCTGGACTTTATGTGAAGAGAAATCTGTAACGACAAATAATTTTTCATTTAAAAAAATCAAATTATTTGCTCGCTCGGCTCGCTAGCTTACGACCATTTACATTTTTTCCGTACGTAACATTCAGCCTCAATTTTATGTCTCATTACACCAATGATTCCCATCTGTCTAATGAATTTAAGTGTCTGATAATTCTACGTACTAATAAAATATTTTTGTAATACCATCTGTTTTTTTACAATATTGTCCAAAATATAGAATATCGAGAAAGTATTTTTTTAGTGCACGACCATCATGAGGTTGTAATAGATTAAGATTTGGACAAGAGTTAGAGGAATGAAAATAAGTGTGAATAGATTGCAATTACAATTTTGAAATAATGTACAGATAATTGAGATCGGCTGGAACAAAAGTGCAGTAAAATTGTTATCATATAATCATCATCATCATCATATCAGCCATGTTCAGCCATGTTCAGCCCACTGCAAGGCGAAGGCCTGCTCAAGTTGGTGCCAAACAAAGGTGCTTGTCTTGTGCTGAAGCGATCCAATTTATGCCAATGAATTTTGTGAGCTCGTCACTCCATCTCAATTTTTGTCTACCCCGATTTCGTGATCCTAGCCATGGGCTCCATTCTGTGATGCGTTTGGTCCACCTATTATCATGTGATCTTGCAAGGTGGCCAGCCCATCTCCATTTCGTTGATTTAATTGCTTTGATTATGTCTATTACTCTAGTCTGGCTCCTAATCCATTGTATGGTTTTCCTGTCACGTTTTGATATCCGTAGCATTATACGTTCCATACTGTATTGAGTGGTTTTTAATTTCTGTTCCATTTTCTTTGTTACAGACCAGGTTTCAGAACCATAGGTCATTGCTGGTATAACGCATTGATTAAATACTTTTCTCTTAAGGCAAATTGGCATATTGCTCTTCATAATGTCATTGAAATTCCCAAAAGCGATCCATCCAGCTCTTGTCCTCCTTTTAACTTCATCCAGTTGTTCATGATCCATTCTGACATGTTGCCCAAGGTAGATATAATGATCTACTTTCTAGATTTCAGAATTATCCATTATGATTCTTTCCTCCTTAGCAAATTTGTTGAACATTACTTTTGTCTTTTTCATGTTGATCTTCAGACCTACTTTGTTACTTTCAGTGTTGAGCATATTTTCTAGCTTGTGGCCATCATCAGTGATTAGAAGGATATCATGCCGATGATATCATCATATAATACAAAGGTGATAAAACTGATGGAGAAATTGTTTTTGGTTTGCCGTGTTTTTTAGATCAGGACCCTGTTTGTCCTCAAATACAAAAGGGGTCTACATTGGGAAAGGAAAACATTAAACAGAACACAAAACACCTTTTAAATGTCTTTGTTCTTTTATTCCTAGATACAGGTATTATGATTAGAAGGAAGTACCAAGTTTGATTTACAAAACATCTAAATTTCAATGGCGCAATAATAGGGGGATCTATAATATTACAAGCCTACATTGGAATGGCATCATTGTCAACAGCGAATTCATTTACCCACAACCTTCTGAATTGTCCCTTAACCATATGATAGGCATATAGACCTATGCCATGGCCCATCCAATTGACGACATCGGATGGTTAAAGATTATTTCTATGTTAAAGCCATCCAACACCATCCAATTAATTAAGGTATCTAACTATCTACGTGATTGAGGACGAGCCCCGAGGTCATTTAACAACATGGATATGAAGAGGTTGGACCGAAGATTAATTGACCTATACATGGGACAATGCAATGAAAGGAAAATAGAGAAAATTTCAGAGAAAATAGAGTTCTAATATGAAAAGAAATAGAAGCTAAAAAGCAAGAAAGGAAAAGAGATGTAAAAATGATAAAACAAGAAAAGTGGAAGGAAATTGAAAAAAAATGAAAGACAAAGGTATAAACATAAACCCGTCCTAATTTTTTTTTTATGAAAGGTTTGAACATTGTGTCTGTATCAGTGAAAGTTTCAGCAATTATGAAATGCTAATTTAAAAGATAAATGTTGAAGGGTGCGGTTGACCAAATTAAAATTGTCAACTCAAATAAAGATGCATTATTCAAGCTTCGTATCAATTTCCTGATTGTAAAGCCTTCCGTTAATAGATTAAAATCAATGTATGTATACAAGTTTGTTTTTTCCCCGCTCAAAAGGTTGCATATTATCAAATTCCGAGTGCGCCTTTGCATTAGTAAGAATATTGTATAATTTTATAGTTTCATTAAAAATAAATATCTTGTCATTTCATGTGCATATTGTGCAACAGAAATGAAGAGGAGCAAAAGATATGGCAATGACTGATTCTCATGTCCAAATATCAATGGCATATTTGCCTACTTATTTAGATTTTAAGTGGCTTTTCTGCAGTAGCTTTAAAAGCATAAATCGCACATAATATTTCTGCGTCAGTTATTGATGAAATTTATTGATATAAACTAAGACATGAAACGAAAAAATATGCTTCTCTATGAATTAATCTTTGAAAAACCAAGGTCACGGTGAAAGGTTCTCCCTTACCTTCAACTGCTGGAAGTCATTCTGAATGAGTAAAGCTTGTAGAAATGTTATTCATTTCATTTCATTTCGTTTATTTCCATTTTCAACAATTACAGTTTATTTTGTACATTTTAACATATAAATAACAAAACATATTTCAAGTATTCCTGTACAAAAATTATATTCAAGATTATTACATATCAGATTGGAAATGGAGGAGGCTGCTAAAAAGCGGAGCTTGTAGAGTGCAGCCTCCTAATAAATATTCTTGTAGTTGCATAGCATATAAAATCAAAATAACAACTTGAGCATGAACCAGTTAAATAAAAGGAAATAGGGGAAATTAAAATAGAAAAGGATATAAGAAAAAGAAAGATTAAAGGTCTCCAGAATCCAGCCCCAGCACTCACAGACGGACCTCGTTGATCAACAGGATAAAGAAGGAGATGGAAAAGCGTACGTGACATGATAATCATGTTTGATTTAAAAAAAATACAAGAGTTTGAGTGATGAAGAGTTAAATTCAATTCTGATATGCCTGACAAACTACATCTATGTATGAGAGCGCTACTTCAAGCTATGATACATACAAGGAGCAATGTATTATTTACTGAGAAGTTTGATTCTCATTTATCTTGTTCATAACGAGAATGAGATAAAATTGACAAAAGAAAGCATAAAATGAAGAGAAGGAACAAAGAAAAACAGCTCGAGTGACGTACGGAAAGCAATAAGAATGACCTTCGCCCCTTATTTCATCATCCCTATTTAATGCATCTCCCCCTCCCCCCTCCATCCTTCCTAATCAGTAGTACTGCAAAAGCAATTACAATGAAGCACATTCTAAAACGTTTTTTGTTTAACACCCTGCAGGACTCACTGAAGTGCTTATATTCCACACGACGCCATCGTCAGAACTGTGGGGACCCCCTATTTAAATCTTACTAAAAAAATAAATAAAACCTTCTCATTCTTAAGTGGGCCTATCTGATTACCATTAAATTGATTAGATTACTCAGAAGAACATTAATGACATTTCCATCCACCTCTGTACCAGGAAACCTATATGAAACTCGATTTGAATTAACATGATAAAGGTCGAATAAGGATAAAGATAACACTTAGTCGAACTAAATGTTGGTATAGACTGGCATGTTCCCATCGAATGTCATCCGGGTGTATGTATAGATCGTAAATATACTTGTCTTATAAAAGATAATATTGACCCGCAAAAAGACGGTTTTAATAATCCTGCATCCAGTTTCTGTACTTTGAAGAGAGTAATGTAAAAAATTCACACTGTTTCTTGGCGCTTCATCGAACACTGACAGTCGTATACCACCTTTGAATTTGTGAAAATAAAACAAGATCCAAATGTCTATATTGTCGTTATGAAAATTCATATCGGCAAAATCAGCCATATTATACACATGAGGCTTTTAAAAATGCTTTCTATGATAATCAAACTACCAGTGTGAATGAGAAATTTTCGATGATTCATTTTAATTGCAGAAGTATATTGAAGAATTTTGATGATATTATTGCATTATTTAACTACCTATCTATTAAGTTTTCTATACTTGGTGTAAGTGAAACTTGGTTAAAAGACGATAGTGTGCAATGCAATATTGATGGTTATAATTTTCTGTCTAATAATAGAAAAAATAAGAGAGGTGGAGGAGTCGGTATATATGTTAGGGATGATCTTGTTTTTAAATCTAGAAAAGATATTGAAATTAATGATGTATATATTGAAAGCATTTTTGTCGAAGTGGAAATCACACAGAATAAAGTATTATATTAGGGGTTTTTTATAGGCCACCAGATCAATCAGTTTCTTTGTTTTTAGATGCACTTGATAATATTTTCCATAGTTTGAGGAGTGAAAATAAAAGCCTATATTTCCTTGGTGATTTTAATATTGATTTATTAATGGTTTCCTCTTCCCAACATTTTAATAAGTTCTTAGACATTTTGATGACAAATTCCTTATTTCCATTGATACATTATCCCACTCGTGTAAGTTCACATTCGGCAACATTAATTGACAACATTTTTACAAATGATTTAACAAAACTGTCGAGTGGAGTAATATTAGATGACATTAGTGACCATCTTCCTATATTCTGTATATGTCATAATCTGATTTTTAAGGGTAAGACAAATGATATTTTGAAAAGGACGATAAATGAAGTTAGTATTAGCAAGTTTTATCAATGTTTAGAGCAAATATCCTGGAACTTAGATGAGAAAGACCCAAATCTTGCTTACAATTCTTTTATAGATAAATTTCTAGAAATATACAATAAATGTTTTCCTTTGCATAAAGTACGTATTAAAAATAAATCTTTTTCTAAACCATGGATTGACAAAGAGTTGATTAAAAAGATAAAGAAAAAGTGGAAAGCCTATAGAAAATATTTAAAGAATCCAACCGATTATAGAAAAAAGGTTTATAAGGAATATAGGAACATGGTCACAAATGAAATGAAAAAGAAAAAATATGCTTACTACAAAAATAAATTCAACAGTAACAAGAATAATATAAAAGTGACATGGAAAATTGTAAATCAAGCTCTCGGATCTCGATCTATTAAAAAATATTCTAATATATCAAACTTAAATGTTAACAACTCAATTATTACTGATAAAGCTGATATGTGTGATATTTTTAATAACTATTTTGTTGATATCGGTTATAATCTTACTAATACTGAACATTATTCTGGTAATTATCAACAGCCAGACTTTTCATGGAATATCCGTTCTGCTTATTTTACTCCAATAACTTGTAATGAAATATTAAATATTGTATCTTCTTTTAAAAACGGAACGAGTGCAGGGTATGATGAAATTGATGTTAATGTTGTTAAGAAAATAATTCCAATCATTTGTTCACCTCTTTGTTCAATTTTTAATTTGTCTATATCCAAAGGTCTCTTTCCAGATAAGCTAAAAATAGCAAAGGTCATTCCTGTTTTTAAAAATGGTCGTGAAGATGACGTCTCAAATTATCGTCCAATTTCAGTTCTTCCTTTGTTTTCTAAGATTTTTGAACGATGTCTATATAAAAGACTATACCAATTTCTCACTTCTTCTAATATTTTACACAATGGTCAGTATGGCTTCCGTAAGGATTACTCCGCATCGATGGCTCTTCTTGATTTTATTCATAAAGTTTCTGATTCTATTGATTCCAAAAAATATATGATTGGTTTATTTCTCGATTAAAGCAAGGCTTTCGAAACGTTAGACCATAATATTTTAATGAAAAAAACTATATGCTTATGGAATTCGCGGTTTACTCTGGGAACTATTTAATAATTATTTATCACATCGTTTTCAGTTTGTATCAATTTGTAATAATAATTCATGTTTGAAACCGATTCGATGCGGAGTACCCCAAGGATCTATTCTAGGCCCCTTACTTTTTTTGTTATATATTAATGATGTTTGCAATTCATCTAAACTATTACATTTCATTTTATATGCTGACGACACCAGTGTGTTCATGTCTCATCACAATATTGTTTCTTTGCAGGATAATTTTAATAATGAATTAGAAAAACTAAATAACTGGTTGATTAACAATCGATTAGTTTTAAACATAACTGAGACAAAATTTATGATATTTACAAAGAAAAAAATTGAGAAAGATAGAGTGGAAATAAGATTCAACAATTCAACTATACAATGCGTTTCATTTTTTAAATTTTTAGGAGTTTATATAGATAATAAACTCTCGTGGCATGAACACATTGGTGGCGTTTGCAATTGTGTTTCTAAAGGTGTTGGTATTTTATATAGATTAAAACATTTTCCGCAATATATTTTGATTATGTTATATTATGCTTTAATTTTCTCACATATTAATTACTGCAATATTGTTTGGTCTAACTCCGCTGATTGTTTTATAGACAGATTATATATACTTCAGAAAAAGGCCGTGAGGATAATTTGTAATAGCCCTTATAATGCCCATACCTTGCCACTTTTTCATGATCTTCATTTACTTACTTTGTCTCATTTAAATAGGTTTAACATCGCAATATTTATGTATCTTTGTTCTAAATCACTTATTCCTGATTCCATTATGTCTAAATCTTGCCTTAATTTTTCGATTCATCAAAACAATACCCGCAGTCTATTTAATTATCATTTACCACGAGTACGTACCTCAGTTTCCCATAACTCAATTTATTTTCAAGGACCTATTCTTTGGAATAATTTACCACATTCTATTAAAACATGCCGAACCCTCAATTCTTTCAAACGTTATTATAAATTACATCTTTTAAGTTTGTATTCTTAATTTGCTTGTATAACTACGCTATATATTTTGAATGTATGTGTTAATATATGTTTTCATTTATGTTATCTTTTTTTGTAATATTTATTGATTTTGTCTTATAGTTGTTGGGTCAACGCTCAATAAGGCTATCTGCTCTTTTTTGTTGGCCCCTCATTCTCATAAATATGTTTTTTGTATGTTGTCACAATGTTTTACTTATGTACCTTATGTATGTTTTTCATGTTTTTATTGAGAGTGTAAATAAATTGAATTGAATTGAATTGAAAAAAAAAAACATAAGCAATGTTTCCCATAAGCGAGAATAAACCCATTAAAATTAATGGTGAAGAAAACTTGTACTGATTTTATTTGGTATATCTATTTGTTTTGGTGAACTTTTCTTTTGTAGTCTATTTGGAGATTTGATTCGAAAGATATCATTTCTCTATTCACATATCTTGGGATTATCCATGCAACACATATGCGTATCGGAGCTGTCGGGTTTTGCATGATAGCCTATTTCTGAACATTAAACATCGGCAAAACATGAACAAGGGATATCCTGTTTAATTCAAAGATGGCACGGTATATACTGTAGGATTTTTTTCAAAAGATTTGACTCTTCAGAAAACAATGAAACATTTCAACACCTGAACAAAATTTGTATTTCTTCGTTGGAAATTTATTTATTTATTTATTCAGTCTTATTTAAAAACAGGGTAATCCTTTCAGAGCCAAGAGGCCTGCTTTTCAAAAGAGCCCTGTTACATAAAATATTACATACAAATGAGAACTTATAATATACAAAACCATAGAAATAGAACTACACAAAATAATACAACACATATGTAATTAAACTAAATTGAACTAAAATGAACTAAACTGAACTAAACTAGACTAAACTAAACTAAAAAACTTAGCTAAAAGCATAACAAAACAAGACATGAAAAAGGAAAAGGAAACCGGTAACCATTTTGAAATGAGGAAACAAAATAAAGTGAAACTGAAACTTGAGGTTGGTTCCACATATTATTATTTCATTATTTACAAAGTTAAAATGGCTACAATATATGATATTGAACGAAGAGTCGAAGTCAAAAACTGGAGGCAGTCTGTTTCCAGATGATCGTAAGTCGTAATAGTTCAACTCATTAAATATATGCGTAGAACAGCTCTGGCGTCACATTAAAAATAGATACGGTTTATCAAGTACCGTTAATTTCAACCAAACAGAATAGGAGGTCCAGATAGGATGGCCAGTGGCGTATTAAAGGTGACAGGGGTGAGTGCTTAGGCTGAGACTTGAGAGTGCGTATAAAGGCAAAAGTATAGAGGAGAAAGAGGAGTAAAAACAAGGAAAACAAATAACTTTAGAAGATTTAACTTCCCGCCGCCTCCCATTTTGAAATATAAAAATGTCTTTGAAGGTAAAAACAAAATGGTAAAGCTTAGGTGCTCTGCTTCCTCGCATAATTTTGTGTCTTTATGATTGTTCTGAAACTAATGTTTTAACAGGAAATTGTGTTTTCGGATTAAAATTCGAAATTGTCCTGGTCTAATCGCTTTGCCCTCTTGCGTGTAATAAGAAATACATCAGTGCAGTAGGGACGAGCGCAACCTTTGAGTGAATCGTTCATGTTTGCGTCGGTTGTGGTATATGGCGCCATCTTACGCTTTTACAGTTGAAATGGGTCAATTATGCTGTTCTGATATCAGCTGCGGCTTCTATCGCGATTGATGTACTCGGTTTTATATAAAGATACAGCGCCGTCTTTCGGCAAATTTAGAGGGTGTTGTTCATTTGACTAATAACCAATGACTATTTTCGCAATCATAAATGTTCTTTGAAATGCAGAAACGATTTTGTTTTCTCTCTCTCTTTCTTTTCTTTTTTTAACACTTGGATTTATAATCCAGGATCAGGACTCCCACTGAAATCGTACCTCATAAATAGAAGATAATGTTAATGTTGACAATAAATTTTGGAACACACTTCACATTATCATGATTCTCTCATTCCTTTCTTTCTTAAGGTCCTGTTTACAAAGTAGTGTGCTTGTACGTTTGTAGCAATGTAATTGTTGAATAGAGGACAATCATGAGGATATGAGAGAGGGGGATATAGAGAGGAGAAAGAAAGGAAGAAGAAAGAAAGAAAGAAAGAAAGAAAGAAAGAAAGAAAGAAAGAAAGAAAGAAAGAAAGAAAGAAGGAAGGAAGAAAGAAAGAAAGAAAGAAAGAAAGGAAAGAAGGAAAGAAAGAAAGAAAGAAAGAAAGAAAGAAAGAAAGAAAGAAAGAAAGAAAGAAAGAAAGAAAGAAAGAAAGAAAGAAAGAAAGAAAGAAAGAAAGAAAGAAAGAAAGAAAGAAAGAAAGAAAGAAAGAAAGAAAGAAAGAAAGAAAGAAAGAAAGAAAGGAAAGAAGGAAAGAAAGAATGAAAGAAAGAAAGAAAGAAACTAAGAAAAGAAAAGAAACATGGATGAAGAGAAAGAAAAAGAATAAAGAAAGAAATAAAGAAATAAAGAGGGGAGAGAGAAAAAAGACGGATTGAAAAAATCTATTTGAATGAGTTAAAGATTTAGATGTTGCAGAAAACTCCAATAGCATTTGATGTGTGATGACTCTTTCGTATTAAGAAGAAAAAAATCCTGCAACATCTGTATTTTATGCAAATAATTCATACAATTAGCAAGCCGAAAGAGAACCACATAAGACGGATGGAACAAAAAAAGAACGCAATTATATTTGAAATTATTTTTAATTGTCAAACACTTTGCCGCCTCTGCATTAACATTCGAAAGTAAGGTGTGTATACGATAATTATAGGCAAATTCTTTATATATTGTTTTACTATTTTGAATATATGAAGAGCTCACTTGCAAAAGAGGTTAGGTCCATTTTTCATCAATTTCATCAAGTTTCATTTTTATGCCTCAATGTATAGATTTTTAGTAGCTCTATAAGATGAAACCAAAGAAAAGTTGAAATTCCCATTAAAATGTGAACTAAAATGGCAAATAAAAATCACTTTTTTTTCAAAAGGGGTTAGGTCCACACATAATTTTTTTAGAAAAGAATATCTTAAAAAAATAATATGAAGACAAGTAGATTTATTTTATACCAAATTTTATGTTCTCATGGTAGGGTATTATGAAAATTCAGTTTCGCATAAAAATATTGCAATATGGGAGAATTTTAAAAATTATGTTATTGGAGTGGACCTACCCCCTTTTGACTGATGAGTTCTTCAGAAGAGTTTGGTTGCAAAAGGGGTTTGGTCAATTTTTCATAAATTTTATTGTTTTTTGTCTCTAAACCTCTAAATTTTTAGTCGCTCTGATGATACCAAAGCATATTTGAAATTCAAATAATAACGTGAATGAAGGTGGCAAAGAAAGGTCACTTTTTAATCAAAAGAGATTGGGTTCATTTCAGTTTGCTTGCAAAAGGGGTTAGGTCCACAATGATAATTTAACCCAAAAAATATATAGAAAACAAAATTGAAGACAGGTAGATTTCTTTTATACCCAACTTTATGTTCACATGATAGGGTACATCATGACAATTTAGTTTCTCATAAGAATATTGCAATAAGTGAGAATAAAAAACACGGTTTTCTCGGAATGGTCCTATTGGACCTAACCCCTTTTGCGACTAAACTCTTTATATATGTTACCATAAATATTGTTGCTTCAAATTCAAATATACATTATATAATAATACAAGATACAAACCAAGAATGACAGCATTAAAATTATTTAAAATTAATTGAATAAACCTGAAACCAATAACAGTTCGAATAATGAGCATCTGATGATACTTCTTAATAATGAACCAAACTGAGGAATATTAATGTAAGATAATGATGAAAGAAGAAATCAGTTTAGTTTTTAAAAATAGGAGGTAAATAATAACTTAATTTAAGATGACAACCTATAATCTCTTAATGTAGTAGATCAATAAAGAAAAGCAATTATGATTATTTAAAGATTGAGACGGCATTGCAAGCAATATATGTCTGATTAAAATATCAAAACAATATATAAAAAAATTCACAATGCTCTTTAGGGACTAAATGATCTTTCTGTAAACAAATATATTCTTGTATTGAATCACAGATGAAATCGGTTATATGTAAAAGGGTACATCACACATGATATATTCATATTTACAAGAACATAACATAACGCTGAATGACTTGTAATAAATATATTCACATTTTTTCAGACTATATTTCCGATTTTTAAAATCATTCTACAATATAACTTTCTACATCATAATAATTATGACAGATTTCGGCAAACAAGCATTAATAACTTCAGATTAAAGATGATCACCATTCGAGTTTCATACTGAGAGTTTGAAACAGAAGTGCACATCAGAAATTTCACATAACAGTATATAAATGAACTGTTTTGATTATGCATGTATTATTAATATTATTTCTACTTGGATTCTCTTACAAGAAAAGATTTTGTTATACGTTTGATTTGAACGATTTTGTTACGCCAATTCAGCTTACGAGCACCTGTGAATTTCAAAGACAGAGGGAAGTAAAAGGTCAAGTCCATCCTAGAAAAATGTTGATTGGAATCAATAGAGACTAGAAATTTGACGTGTCCAAAGGACACAGATGCCTCCGCTTAAAGCAATCAGAAATTGAACTTAATATTGTGCAGAATCCAATATGCATATATATATATATAATGAACAAATTTAGACCTTTGAACCAACTCGCATATATAATGAGCTGTGACCTTTGACCTGCAGATTCGAAATTCAAACTAAGCCTGTATTTTGGTGTCATCTACCTACACTCCAAGAAGTTTTAAAATCCATTAGATATTTTTTGAGTTATTGCGCGGAAACCAACTCGCATATCTAATGAGCTGTGACCTTTGACCTGCGGACTCCAAATTCGAACTTAGCCTGCATTTTGGTGCCATCTACCTACACACCAAAACATTTTTAAATCCATTAAATATTTTTTGAGTTATTGTGCGGAAACCAAGTGGGGGGACGGACGGACGGAAGGAAGGAAGGACGGACGGACAGGGGCAACGCTTAATGCCCCCTCCGGACTTCGCCTGCGGGGGCATAAAAAATCAAACAAGCATAACGCTGATAATTTTATCGAAATCGGATATAATAAGAAAGTTATGACATGTATTAAAGTTTCACTTATTTTCCACAAAACAGTTTAATACGTGCACAACTCATTGATATGCAAATGAGAGTCAATGATGTTCCACACTAACAATTTCTTTTGTTTTTCATTGTTTGAATTATACAGTATTTCAATTTTTACAGATTTGACAAAAATGACCAACTTGACTGAACCAAAAATGTTGAAAGTTAGTTTCACATGTTCAGGGAGGAATAAAACTTAACTTGACAATGAGGAGAAAATTCAAATATTTCATATTACTTTTATAATGAAATACAAAAGGATTATTGACTGAGTTATCAGTCCTCTCATTTGCATACCGACCAGGATGTGCATAACTATTTTTTTCATTAAGCGCAACTTTAAAATGTAATAACTTTCTTATTTTACATTCGATTTTCATGAAATTTTTAGTGTTATGCTTGTGGGATATTTATCTTTTTACTCAATTCAACTTTTAGTGGGGTAGATATGTCTTTTAACAAAGATATAATTTCGATAATTTCGTTTTACGTTTGCGCAACGTGAACGATCCGTTCTCAATTTGTAATGAACCGAATGACTCAGTTTCTCTGTCAGTCTTCAGGTTCTTTCAGGGAAGTCTCCTTCCTCTTGGGCGATGTACAAGAAGGTGATCACCAGAGCAGTTGTTATGACCGAACTAGTGAGTAGAAACGCCATGGTACGGTTCACTTTCAAGGATAACTCCTGCCACTGTGCAACAATCTCCTCCTTCGTTTCTGTCGAAGGTTCACTTGCTTCATCGGTAGCATTATCATTAATCTTATCTTCTTGGGCCTTTGTCTTGAGTCCAGTTACCGAGAGTTCCAGATACTTTGAGCTTATCAAATTGGTGCCGATTGCGTTTTGCCCGCTGCTGTCTTGTGTGTGGTGCAATTGGACAGCTTTGGAAATGGTGCTAGTGGATATGAAACCAGACATGCGCCGTTTTACCCAATTTGGACGAGTGTCAACCGGTTGGGACTGCTTTGATGCAGTCTTCAACATGGCAAGTTTCTGGACCCACGAAGGAACTGGTCTGTCGTCTTTGTTATGTAGATACATGATCATAATGGATGTGAAGATGGAAAATGTGTTGATTACGATGGATGCAACGAAAAAGCTTCCTAGTGGTTAAAATTGAGAAAATATATCGAATGGTAAACCATAGGATTATTGTTTCATTAAATAATGAAATACCTAAATTGCGTAAGGACAATTAAATTTCCCATCTGATAATCGATAAGCTTACAAATCCATCAATATTTTTGTACACTAAAGTTTGCACCCAGCGAGCACATGAGGAAATGAAAATAATATCATCAAGCATCTGAATAATAACACTGCAAAAGTTAAAAAGACTACAATAACGATACCAACTCTATTCAACAAAAATGGGAGTGCTTAGTAGTAATACAGTTATCTTATCCCAGGGAACATACGAGTGAAGCTTTACCTATGAGTGGAAATTGATTCCCAATCGGTGGCATCGAAGTTGACACGAGCTCCTGGAAAAGAAGCATGGCTAGGAGATTGCTAGATGCTAAGGTTACCTTCTCTTCAGAGTCAGGTGGCATGAAAAAGACTAGAAGAGACACCAGAGAAAGTGTGGTACTCGGTACAATGACGGTGATTACGTAATATCTAGACTGGCGCTGAATGAAACCAAAGAAGTTTATAGATTGAGAATGGTCATGATAACGTAAGAATAAGATAATGAATATTGTTTTACTCGATCTTTTGTCTTTTATTGACGGAAACATTGATAGTAATCTGTCTTCAAATTTCTTGATTTAACTGTCAAAGAATATTTCGAACGTAAATTTACAGAAAAAGCATAATGCATACCTTTGGGTTATCGAGCCCACGTTTAGCAAATAATTTTCAAAATCAAGCCAAGGTTATGTATGACGTGGTTCATGTAGGAATTGGTGTCGGAGAGTTTTGAAGAGACAATGGATTATGGATGGGCAAGCTAATGGCTGCCACTCCAAGCGCAACAACTCGGCAGAGTTTATCGACGCCACTGACTAAAATATCCTTGCCTCAATGAGGATATATTGCATGACTAAAAGTATTGATTATACATGTAGTTTGAAAAATGAATAAGTTCTCAATATGACGACAGGGCAAACTTACTGTAAAGAGGAGAAGATAATGGGCCTCTACCCATTCGTTCGGACAGCATTCCCACTCCAATATCTGGTATTCCTTGTGGATACTAGACAGGTCCCACACTCCGTTGTTGATGAAGTAATCCTTTCTTACATTTTCAGTATTTTGTATGAGCGTCACCTTCAGGACAAAAGAGAGTAGAACGAAGTTATATTCTAAAACTCCTTTCAGTTTTCGATCAAAACACTTCAAATTGTCACCCTCGATAACATAAAAAGCCTCTTGCAGTAGTACTTCAGACTCTGGAACTTGACGACTGGCGCCAATGAAATTATGCAGGCCCTAACGTACGTGCGGGGATGACCCGATAACCACTCTTGTCAAAGTTGATCATTTCATGATTTTTCTTAAATTATATGACTTCGTTAACATGGTTTGGGGTTAGATTTAGGTTTGACGATGTAGTTTGAGCTTGCAGATTTTTCATAAGAGCCAGTGCCACAGTAAAAAATGTCATGGATTCGTTGCGGGCGTACTTACTGAAGTATTGTCGTAAGTCCAAGATGCCACAATCAGTCGACAGTATTGCTTATCGAATGGAAAATATTTCACCCGCACCAAACAGGAACAATGTAGAACAGCGGTACTGAACCACGTGATAGTTCCATCCGGTCTTACGAAAGCAACATTGTGGTCCATCTCAATCGGTGATCTACCAACTCTAGAATAGAAGGAGTACCAAGCGGAAGAAGTGTTAGAAGATGCTTTTCTGTAGATAAATCGGCTAAAACGGAAAGCAAGTTATTCATGCCTTGTATTTCGTGGATGTTAAGGTTGTGTTTCCCACTTCTTCTTTTTTCTCGAATCCAATAACGGTTTACGAGGGCTCTTTTGCAACATGAAGACCTATTTTCATATTGAATATTCAGCACAATTTACTGGGAGGAAAGTATACATTCTTCTTCTTCCTCCTCTTTTCTTCTTCTTCTTCTCCTTCTTCTTCTTCTTGTTATTCTTCAGCTTCTTCTTAATATTACTATTTTTCTTTTTCTTCGTCATATTTTGTTAATGAAATTGCATTTTAATGATCTTTTTCTCAAAAATAAAAAGAGAGAGCAAATAAACATACGATGAGTAGAGCGTCAGGTCATATCTCCAAATCTTCTCTATCGGTAAGAAGAGAATATCGACGCCACTGTGATTGGCGGGATTCCACGTCAAATATTCATCCCGCCAAAGCTAAAATGATGGAAATAATATTTCAAGAAAATGTGATAAAGAATATTAAAAATGGCGAATTACTTAAATCTAATTTTCAGCTGCATGACGTCATTCAGATTCAATTTTATTGCACATCAATGTGTAACTTTGAAAAGTGTAAAGATATTGTCAACAATTTCATCATCATTTTCATTGCATGAATATGAAAACGAATCATACGGTAACTTAATACTAGGAAAATAATAAAAAATATATATCTTAACCACCCACCTACCTTCCCGAGGAGGGGGGGGGGGGGCGCGCTTTGGGCGCAAGGGTGCATGATCCAGAATTGACCTGGGTCAGTCAGTGTTGTACACAAATATTGTCCGCCAATATTAATAATGGAGAAAAGATCACAAAGTAGACCAAATTGTATACCCCATCCCCATCCCATGATAATGATACTCAATAGATGATGAATCCTCTTGGATCTGCTCATGTATGGGCGACAAAACAAAGTGCACTAACATACAAATAATGAAATGTTTATGAATGCAATGGACAGAATACTTCATGAGGTGAAAGATGAAATTCAACGAGGCATGGCCGAGTTGAATAGATCATTCATTTCATCTTTCATAAATTTCAAATGAAAAGGAATCTATTTTTAAGTGTCACATAAACCAATCTGTGGAGCGTTGTGGCCCAGTGGATTAGTCTCTGGACTTTGAAACAGAGGGTCGTGGGTTCGAATCCCAGCCATGGCGTAGTTTCCTTCGGCAAGAAATTTATCCACATTGTGCTGCACTTGACCCAGGTGAGGTGAATGGGTACCCGGTAGGAATAAATTCCTTGAATGCTCGAGCGCCCGATCAAGGTATAGCCGTGCTAAAGCCGGGGTAATAATAATAGCAGGGACCGCTGGGAGAACAATTTTCGGAATTGAAGTGGCTACCCTGGGTAAATATGCAGTTATTATTATTATTATCATTATTAATCAATGAATGTTGTTATCATTCGTGCAATGGACAGAATACGTAATTCGGTGAAAGATGAAATGGATAATTTCATCTTTCACCT
Organism: Lytechinus pictus; assembly: GCF_037042905.1. Classification (NCBI taxonomy): domain Eukaryota; kingdom Metazoa; phylum Echinodermata; class Echinoidea; order Temnopleuroida; family Toxopneustidae; genus Lytechinus; species Lytechinus pictus. Next base: position 33,139,318 of record NC_087249.1, read on the forward strand.
CATAAAATATTCTGTCCATTGCACTCATAAACATTCATTATTTGTATAATATATGAATCTCATACATTTCAGATATGGCAAAATGTCCGACTTGTCAATTTTGTTACATGTTTCTTTAGAAACACAATTTGCCCTTTATGGCATCATCAACAATGTATTATCTCAGCAATTGAGATGGCGTCGCGTCAGCTCTTCATCTCGGCATGAATACACCGACTGAAGGTCAATTTATTATTGCTGATGCTTTTTACGTACTAATGCGTATTCATGGACATCACTATTATCTCTTCTCTACATGATGAAGCAATATTTATCTTTGTTATTTTCCTGTTATCCTGACAAAAAAGCAGATTGGATATCATTCTTGCAGTATCTGTCATTGACCACGTTGACATATTGACATGATAAATTGAACGAGATGAATACAGCGGACATGTCAAGATTGCCGACATGATAATATTCTTACCGTACTTATTTCCCAGGACTAATTGTGGATGATATCGTCTGAATATCTTTTTTGTAATGATGGTTTAGAATTTGCAGAACATTGCACCCGAATAAGCTTTTTTCAAATTTCTTAATGATTTTGAACTTTTCAATTCGTTTTCTAGAAAAGTGTATCATATCATCAACTCAATTCTCAAGTTTTATTGTTTGAACATATATGCCTATTCATTTTGTATTGTGATTCATCTGCTATCTATTTTTATTTCAAATTGTCATTCTTGTTGGAAACACTATGGGCCAATCGATAAAAAGTGCATGCGCGAACTTCGATGACATAAATGATGATTTCGGAGGATCTCTTGGATAAAACAAATTGTATAGGTCATAGGCAGAATTTTAGTTTCCCGGTGCAGGCCTCCTCGCTTTTAACCAACACCTGTAACGTGACAAGGCCAATGCTATTTACAATATGGTATTCAATTCATTTTAGATCAAGCATTTTGTGGGGACGAACATCAATCATACAATGATTTCGATCTAGATCCATTGCAACAATATATAATTAATAACATATTACAGTCCGATGTCATCACTGTTGTGGGATGAATCTCATCAACTGGAAATGAAAGTGAAGCATTTGAGGTAATTCTAATTAGCCAAGCTTTTTAATGTGGTAAAAAAATGCATTAAGGAAATTGAGGATGAGGAAGGGGGGGTTAAGCCCGTTGAACTGTACACGATCAATTTGCGATCCAGTTTTCGGACAAAAAATGTCATAATGTCCATTCCGAGAAGTAAAATTAAACATGACATAGAATTAGATATCATGTTAATCTGTAGACAATATTTACTATATTATACAATATCTATCATACTCAGTTGCCCCCCTCCCTCCTCCTCCTCCTCGAACTAGGTTATCTATGAAGGAGCCATGGTATAGAGGTTCTGACTCTCGCTTTGTAAACAGAGGGTCGTGTCTTCGAATCCCACCGCGGTCTGGCGTCCTATGGCAAGGCTTTAACCCACACTTTGCCACTCTCGACCTAGGTGCTAAATGGGTACCCGGTAGGATGTGAAAGTCATTGTAGCTTGTCAGTTCTGTGTTTGCCTCACCAGCGACTGACTGGAATACTCCCCAGGGAGTGGAGGATGTGCACACATTGTGTGCGGGAATGACTGAATCCGATGACTGGGGTAATAATATATCTGTAAAGCGATTTGACACGTCGTTCTGATGTATTAAGCGCTATATAAAAACGGATCATTATTATCATTAATATTACTATCATCATCATTATTATTATTACCCAGCCAAGATAAAAACAAAACGCCCCTTTCAATCAGTAATCTTCCGTGTATTCAAACCACACAAAAACTCAATATTCAAGAAACACCCTTTCATAAGTTTTGTGTGATCATGTTCAGGCATCATATCACCTTATTCCCAGCATCACATGAAAATGGCTATAAATCATCATTAACAAGCGGGAAAACATTCGATTCACGTTCTCAATCATAAAAAAGTGCCGTTAATGTGTTTGCTCTTACCATCTCGATGTTGACTATCACCTTTAGTTGCTGTTCGCTCTGTTCCTGAAAATATGAAATCAGACGGAAAATACCTTGGACACTGGAGCTGACAAAAACCCACACAATAATAAAAAAGATGATAACATCAGCGGTATATCCAGGGAACGGGGAGGGGTGTCCGTTTCGACAAAAAAAATCCGAACTTCACAAGAAGCATCAAGAAACCATCATTTGTAAAGCACTTATCATAAAGATTTGAGTAAAATGTAGTACTGACTGATTCTATAGGATTTGTCGTCAATCTTATATCATTGTCTCACCTCTTGAGCTTGACTATTTATTTTAATCTCCACCAAAATAAGATCACTCTTTCTTAAGAACAGTTTTCCAGCAAAGCGCGCAGTCGTCAATCGGCATTGAATTTTGATAACGGGGGAAAAACCCAAAAGACACTACATTTTCGTCCATGAATTTTTAAGATATTACTGTCAATTTGGGAGCTATTTATTTGAATTGGTTTTGTATGAAATGTGAATGTTTTTTTTATGAATTCTAGCCTGACGAATATTTCGAAATGTGCACGAAAAAGGACACCCCATCATAAATATTATTTCATACTTTAAAATACACTTCTGTTCATTAGTTTACATTTTCATTTTATCATTTCTTTGTTGGAATATTTTTTCTTCAATTATTTAGAGACGAAAAGGTCGGGTATTGAACTATCAGGCGCAAAGTTTCATATCAGAGGTGTATGTCTGAGGTTGAAATGTAAGATGGAGAGGACTAGAAGTAAAAGGTTAAAGGTGAATATATACTGAAAATAATAAATCCACATTTAAAAGCAAATGTCACTGAAGGGAAAGATATAATAATAATAATAATATAGGGTATTTATATTGCGCACATATCCACCTTGTTAGGTGCTCAAGGCGCTCCTATATTACCCGGCTAAGCTAGGCGTTCATAGCGCACATAGCTTTTAAAGGAATTACTTCCCCGAAGCTTTGTTGAAAAATCATAATAACAAAGTTATGACGTTTTAAATTTTCAATCAGCATGAAATAAATGATGAAAGTTGCAAACTTCTCCTCATCATAAACTTAAGATGACATTTTACTGTCGAATAAATAGACAATCTTTTAAAGAAGCATGGGAGAAACAATTTTGTATTGAACCTATATATTTTCTGGAAAAGAGTCACTTTCATATAGTAAATGTGATGATGCAGAAGACCAGTTAAAAAACAAATCAATCTTCATAACTTTTTCTTCCTCTGATCATGTTGAATGACTTCGTCAGATTTCATTGATAATAATATTTCTTTCATTTTCTTTCTTTTTAGATCCACCTTGACGTCAGGGTGTACTCAAAAGCTTAAAGAGCAAATCTGGCTAATTAAGGACTCCATAAATCATCAGCAGCAGCAGCATCATCATCATCATCACTACCACCACCACCATAAACACCACCACCATCATCATCATATTCAACAACGGTATCATCATTATCGTTCTCAACGTCATTATCGAAATCATCATCATTATAATCAACGACATCATCATCATGTGACGGCACAAACCCGATTGGTCTTCGGATGTAAATTAAAAGATGCGCTCTTGTGGATGAATTTGTTAACACCTAGGATATTTGTCCATCAGGGCCATGACAGGACCATGATCAGACTTATTGTTAAAGCCCAATACCAAGAAGATTCCGATGGGAGTCTTTATCAAGGATAAGTGAGGCGATCAAAAGCCATTAGGGCCTATCCACTTTCCTGAAATGGCCCTGTTGCGATCTTGATATATATAATAAAATCATAGGAGGGTTATACTTACAAAAGACACCATGCGCTTGAACTCTAGTCTTAAATCAACCATTACGGGGAGAGAATGATTGAGGACTGGTCGGATTGAAGGTTCGCCATAACTGTCAAGAAGGCCTTTCAGCAGTTTTTTCTGAGGAGACTTCAACTCGGCGTTTTCATCAGGATCCGATTCTGATGATGAAAGTGATGATGGTGATTATGTTGTTGATTGTGGGCGAAGGTGATGAAGATGTTGAATGTGTCGAATATATAGTGATGATGGTGATGCTGCTGGTACCGGTGGTGATGGTGATAGTTATCTTAGTAAAGGGTTGGTTGACCATGATTATAACGGTAGCAATGATGGTACAGTAAGATGGATAATGACAGTGAAGTGATAATGATCGCAAATATGAAAGTCATGACAGATGGAATTATATTGGTGGTGGAAAACAACTTATAACAGTAGAGGTGGTGATCGGTAGCACTAATGATGACGATGGTGATGATGATGGTGATGATGGTGATGATGATGATGATGATAAAGATGATGATGATGATGAAGATGATGATGACTATGATGATGATGATGATGATGATGAAGATGAAGATGATGATGATGATGATGACGATAATGACAATGATGCTGATGATGATGATGACAATGATGAAGAAGGTGGCAATAATAATGATGATGACGGTGGTGGTGGTGGTGATAACGATGATTATTAGGATGATTTTGATGAAGATAAATGATGATGAAGATGAATGGAGGTTTATTGAATACGGCAGTTAAACAAACATTACACAAATATGTCATCCTCCCTCTGATAGTTGTCATGAATCGATCAATAAACTATAGGATTGTTAATGGTTTATCGATAATCAAATATCAATTTTTTTTTAATTATCGGTCAAGTAATATTACTTCGCATAAGGACATTTTTGTGTAAAATCGATAAAGATACAACATACCACTTTTCGCAAAATTTTCGTGACCCGCGGCTAATAGCAAGGCAAGCAAACACGTGATGTGATAAGGAGCCATGGCTTGAAGAAAAATAATGCTATCTTACACAGCACTGGTGATGATGAGTACCTTGTACCGCTTTACACGAGCATTGACGTGATTGGTTGAATGTGATTCTATAGCTGGGTGGTAAGCAGTTATCTACCAAACACTTTTTAGGTGGAAGTACTCTGTGCGGTCAGAAAAGCGAATAGGGATTATATTCTCTATCCATGGATGAGATCGATCCTTATGAATTTCAAAGTATCAAATCATTTTGATGTAGAATAGTGTGGGCGTGCGTGGAAGGACAATTGAGCGTGCCCGGCTCTATGTGTGTCTCTTTAGGATAATGGAGAGAGTGTGACGAGATTATACGTTTTAACGTTATCAATCATAAGGTTATCAAATAAGTCTTTTTTTTTCCTACTTCGTGTTTGGTTTTATACATCCGATTGCTAAACCATCCATCTCTAAAAGGAAATTTGATTGTTTGAAAAATACTACCCCCCCGCCCCCCCCCCCACCTTGAAACGAATGAATCGATTTAATAGCCTATTTTAGCGTACCAGTTAGATGTAGATTTCAATTTGAATTTACAATAATTCAGTATTGATGGCAACTGTTGCTGGGCAGGCGACACGAGGGCCCCTATGTCAGACAAAGGGATTACACACAATTATTCCCCCCCCCCCCCTCCCATCCCCCATGTCCACCCTCTCTCTCTCAAAACGCACACTTATACCATGGACCCTACTATGCTTATACACCCAATCTCCCAAACCCCAACCGCATACATTCGTAATTCCGAAGCTTCTTATTCCGAAGGTTCGGTTATTCCGAAGGTTCGTATTTCCGAAGGTTCGTAATTCCGAAGGTTCGTTAGTCCGAAAACGAAATGAGGTTCGTAATTCCGAAGGTTCGTTAATCCGAAACCGAAACGAGGTTCGTAATTCCGAAGGTTCGTCATCCCGAAAACGAAATGATTAACGTACCTTATTTTGTTTTCGGACTAACGAACCTTCGGAACAACGATCCTTATTTCGTTTTCGGATTAACGAACCTTCGGAACAACGAACCTTATTTCGTTTTCGGATCATCGAACCGTCGGAAAAACGAACCTTCGGAATAACGCCACAAATGTTCGGATTAACGAACCCTTTTACGTTTTCGGATTAACGAACATCGAGGTATAGGCAATTTACGTGTTTCGGAATTACGAACCTTCGGAATAAAGAACCTTCGGAATTACGAAGTGTAACCCACACCAACCATAGCTCCATAGCTAACTAAACTAAACGCGCGCACACATCATCTTCTTTCTCACACGAGAGCAACTTCTCTCACACACACGCACACACACCCTCACTCTCTCTCCCTCTCTCTCACATGCACACACACCCATCCATATCCCCACAAACATACATTCAACCACATATATTGTCTCCCCTCTCTTCCCACCCCCTTCCCCTTTTCTGTCTCTTACTAAGGAGAAATATCGCATTTTCGGAGAAGACCTGGATTTAGATTAGGCTAATGAGGTTTTTCTCTATATTTTTTCAACATAATGATTATGTATATCATGTATATAGCATTTTCAACTATATTTTATGTAGATCTATATAGAGTAAAGAGCACTGTCGGAATGAATACCTTACACAAGGTCATATAGGTGCCTTGGCCGGGGAGTCCCACCCCAACCCCCAACCCCATCCACAGACGACATCAAATCGCCTGATCCCCTCACTCTTTTTCCATTCTGTTTTCCAGTCCGATAATGAGATGAAACTTATTGGGACGTTTCTTTATACTGCAATATGCCACGTCACTCACGTGATCCAATGTTCAACCAGTCACGTGCTGCTCGTGATACATCCGGAAACGTCAATCATCGGATTGAACACGGTGAAGTTCCGTAGTATAGTGAATTAATGTAGAATATTTTATTTAATGCCATGGCGTCGCGAGCTATCACGTGGATGATAACCATCTCATTGGCTGTTGCTCACATAAACCCTGTAGAGAGTGGTAAGGAAATGTGTGTTTTACTACTACTTATCAATAATCACAATGTAGTGAAAAATATCAATATTATTGACTCCTTAAACTGTTAGTCATGTCAGTGCCATTGATGTTTATTTCAATGTTAAACTTGCACTATCACACTTGCAAATAATCAATGAACTTAGGAGACTTTTCAAATCAATAATGTGATGTATTGATGGTATATAGGGTTATTAAGAATTAATGCCTTCACTTAGGGTTTCCCATTTTTTGCAATTAGTAATTAAATAGTTATTTCACAAGGCGAATTGAAATTCATATTTATACTTTATATAGTCCATTAGACGTTCTAGTCATATATTAATACAGAGTAATCGTGGTAACATCCATAAATGAATCAGCAGTAGGAGAAGCAGTAGCTAGAAGTAGGGTAGTATGTTAGGGATGACAAAATATAGCGGTTTTGATGTTGATGATGTTCGTAATGCCGAATGTCGTGATAATGGTAGTAGAGAGCATCTAAACGTAGTAGAAGTAGTAGTAGTAGTAGTAGTAGTAGTAGTAGTAGTAGTAGTAGCAGTAGTAGTAGTAGTAGTAGTAGTAGTAGCAGTAGTAGTAGTAGTAGTAGTAGTAGTAGTAGTAGTAGTAGTAGTAGTAGTAGCAGTAGTAGTAGTAGTAGTAGTAGTAGTAGTAGTAGTAGTAGTAGTAGTAGTAGTAGTAGCAGTAGTAGTAGTAGTAGTAGTAGTAGTAGTAGTAGTAGTAGTAGTAGTAGTAGTAGTCGTAGTAGTAGTAGCAGTAGTAGTAGTAGTAGTAGTAGTAGTAGTAGTAGTAGTAGTAGTAGTAGTAGTAGTAGTAGTAGTAGTAGTAATAGTTGTTGCTGCTACTGCTGCTGTTGTTGTCGTTGTTGCAGCAGCTTAATCAGATCGCTTTAGTATAGCTTCAGTAGTGTATTCTTCGGCTTTTGTTGAACGAATTACTTTTGACGTTAACTTTGGACATTTGCTTTCATGAATTGCTGCATCATCAGATTATAGGCCTAAAGTTCAGTCTCCTCAGAAGATCCTTTTGGATGAAATCCTTGATAGATATGGAGAAACATCCATTCGACCAGTCATCAATCAATCTCATCCGGTCATCTTAAACCTGAGGGTATACTTCAACCGGATAGTGTCCTTTGTAAGTTTAACTGAAAAGAACACAGTGAGTGTGTTCATCGTGTCTTTATCGTGTTCACACTGTGGACTACATTCGAAAATGTGATTCACACGGTTAAAAGTATCATATCCAACAGTGTGAAGACGATTATTCGGCATTGTGTTTTATACAGTACACAGTGAGAACGCTGTAGGAAACCTTTCCAGCAGTTATTCTCACTTTCCATCATGGCTTAATAAACTAATCACATAATTTTGACGAAGAAAGTCAACTCACTACATAGTTGATGATTGAGAGTATACGGATCTGTGACTGAAAAGCACGATAGGCCCAACTTCTATTCAGAATAATTAATGCGTATCGTTGTATAGAATGCTTAGCATCATTGGAAAGGACCATTAGGTAGATTTGATATTCACCTTTACTAAAATCCAATCTTTCATCTAGATCTATATCACATTGAGGCCTACGTGTCGAGACCCTGTTTACAGCGGGAGTCCGCTCTGAGGGTGTACCCCTTTATGTTCCGTTTTATGTGATTTTCATAGTTATTCATTTTTTTCATATTTTTATTTTCTACTTGAGAATTTAGGAATTCAGTTGAATTCAAATTGATTTTAATTACATTATGCATATTCATTTCAAAGTAAATTTTCATAATAGTTTTACACAGATATCATTCATCCATACTTACATGTACATGAATTTGAAAATGGACACCTTTGAATCGAGAATGACATGGTTCTACCGATTCGGTACTGAAATAAGCAAATATTGTTTGCACTTATGAAAACATGTAGTTTATTTTTAAGTAACATTCTCTGCGTGTTATCTTGAAATGTATTTATAATTTGGTATTTATATTCTTGTTTCCGTCATCATTAAGAATCAAGGAGACCAGGAATTAAAAGTTATCATCGATGTAAAGATGGTAAGTGAAATCCTAACTACATTTAATAGGATAACAAATAACTTACATTCAAGTTTTCATTCAACAGGTTGTACAATTCTTTGAGCTGAAACAGGAGATAAAAATAAGTATCATAAATACATGAGTTTGGTACACGGTAAATTTTAATGTTCCCCTTATCATGTTTATTATGAAGAAAAATTAAAGGGAAATTGAATATATATACATATTTCCAAAATTTTGAAGAAACAATTAAATATGTTTCAATCTCATTGGCGATCGTTTGGCTTATCTTGTTTCTTGAATTACCTTTAATTGTAAAAATAGATACAATGGCATTTTCTGATTTTGACTTATATTTTTAATATTATTGGAAATGAAGTAAAACTCCTGTCGGGTCGTTGCAAATCAGGTAAGGGTGATTCAACCTTTAATTTTCTTTATTCATATCGTGTCAATGAGATAAAAAGTAATAAATGCACCGTTGATCTCACTCAGTCAGAACTTGGCAGTCAATTATCAGCATTACTTAAAAGATCAAACATTCTTGGCTATAATCTGGAGGCAGGGGCGTCGATCCATTTTTCAGATTGGGGGGGGGGGCAAAATCATGAATCAACGTTCCAAAGGCGCTCGACCACAAAAAACAAACTCACCCACACACACTCACACACAAACATATATAGGCCTATATATGTATATATATATATATATATATATGTATATATTTATATATATATACATATATTATATACATACATATATGTGTATATATATATATATATAATGTGATGACAAGTTTACTTGTACCAAACGCTCTTGAGGAGTGAGTATGAAACATAATGAGATGAGGCCAACTCAAAAGATGACGCAGAACACCATTCTTTGCTTTAGCTTTCGTCTTTAATAAGACTTCGTCCGAAGCGTCTGAAAAAATATTAGGAGATACAACATCCAAGTTTGTCTTGCACATCAATGAATTATCATCAAGTTGAATATATTCCATAATCTCATTAGACAGATGTATGAATGAATAAATTAATTAATAAATAACAAATAATTAATTCGATTAAAATAATGATATAAATGAAGAAGACATACCTGTAATTACAGACTATTGGGGTGGTAAAGTAGGATGCCTACCGTATCCTATCTCGTTCTTAATGAAAGTGGCAAAATTGCCAAATGAAAAAATTGAATGAAAAAATTGGTTGCTAGGTGGTGAAAGCGCATTGGTAATGCGCATATAATTTATGTCACAATAAATATTAATATTTATGAAATAGATATCGTAAGCTGGAGGAAAAAAACATTGTTTCTTACAAGCATAGTAATTAAATCTCTATGAAACAATATAAATTTTGAAATCAAATTGAATAAATAATATATTAATACATTACAATCTTATTTTATTTTTTTACAATCCGGAACTATTGGGGGGGGGGGCAAAACGATATGTTTGCCCACCCAATATTTTCATTGGTGGGGCGATCGCCCCCCCCCCCAGGATCGACGCCTTTGACTGGAGGCACAGATAGAGAGTGGTATTCAAAAGAAAGCTTCTGATGAGAAAAGGTATTCATTTCAAAGATAGAAGGCACTTTCCATGAAAAGGGTAAGGGGCAGTACACCCATGTGTCCCTGGACCCGCGCCTGATTTTAAGTCAATTAAAAGCATGTTTCGCCATCGCCCAAATGCAAACACCGTCAAAAATTACATGTTTCACCTGTCAAAATCATTGATCCTATAATGGAAGTACGATAACGCAAAGACGTATTATCATAATGACATGTCAATATAACTGTCCTTCAATATTAGCGGTTTGGTGATGCGGGCTTGGTAGATGATAATAGGACTATGTATTTCCAGATATCGTCCATAATCTATAATCGTCTCTGTCACGCACTTTCTCATTATGTCTGCGTGTCAAAAGATTGAATGACAATTTGCAGGTAAATTAAAGTGATAGAAGACTCTTTTTTTTATGAAGAGAAAGCCATATTAAATGGGTGAGAAGTCATAATTATGTACCATTTTAATTAAGAAGTGCAGTTTTATGGTTTTGATAAACATAATCTATGTATATGTTGAAATCTAATGAAGATATTAACTTTCCTTATCTTTCAAAAAGTCAGAAGATTACAAGTTCCTTTTACAAAGTATATGGAAGTTGTTTCTAGAGATGATACCTGTCAATATTTAGATATAGAAAGGAAATCTTTATACTCAATAGCTGCCGAAATATTGTGTTTTAAACAGATTTTGTATGAGTTTGAGTATAATATTACAAATCATTCTCAGTAAGGCTTCACAAAGTATAGCTCTCTTGTAATTTCACTATAAAAAAAATCATTGTTGAATCATGAATAGAAAGTTTGGTCAAATATGAGACCATTTTATATTATATATGGTTCATTTTTCAGTATTGGCGAGATGAATACTTTACGTGGGATCCAGCAGAACACGATGGCGTTGATTTTCTCTTCGTGCCGACGGACAAGATTTGGACTTTCGATCTAACCCTTTATTCATCGTAAGTCAATGCCGTTTTTTTATGATTAAAATTTGGAGTTATTTTCCTAATTTCCATAAAATCATAATTTTCGGTATGCATGTTCTGGTAGTAATAAAATTATTAAATAAGATCTTGTTGGTCTGTTTATCCTGGTAAACTATGTAGTCGGTCAAAGTTGAATAGTTCTGAAAATATATTATTGACCTTCGTCACCTTCAACGTTCCCATCAAAACTACAATTGGTAGACATTTCCTTTCGTGCATACATTACAACAACTGGCGACAGCGGCGTAACAGGGGTCGGTGGCCAGGGGGGGGGGGCAAGAGCCAAAAATTTCCCGGTCATATCATGGAACAGGCAATGGCGTCATAAGGCAAAAATTTTGTGGGGGCGATATGGCGTATCGGGCAAATATATATATATATATATATATATATATATAAGTGAGCGAGCGAGCGAAGCGAGCGAGCAAAATTTTTTGACATTTTTATTGCAAAAATCCAATTATGTGATAGATTTTGACATAATGTTAAAAAGATGATATCATATTTCACCCTCCTCTCTTTCCTTTTTTCTCTCTTTTTTTGTACGCCACGGTGAACAGGATTTTTGTTATGATTGTGAGCATCAGGGCGAAGCTCTATATGCTCGAGGGGGCCGATTATGGCGCTTCTGGCAAGAAGTAGCTTAATATAGGTCCCGAGCGAGCGAGATAAAAAAAATCACATTTTCATGAGAATCTAATATGAAGATAGATTTTAACGTGATATTCAGAAAAATATAATACACTTTCCTTTCTTTCCTCTTTTTTTTTGTTTGGTTGTAAAACTTTTGGGGGCCATGGTCCAAACTTATCCATATAACAGTGCTTTATGGGTGGGGTCCAGGGCAGAGCCCCGGAACCTCTTGATATCAAAGCCATTTTTAACCTTACAGATGGCCACTTATTTTAATCAAATTGCGTGTATATTTATATAGCTTTCACACAACACATAAATTCAATGCAGTTGTTTATCGTAATCATCCAAATATTGTGAGGGGCATGCACGCCATAGCAAATGTGGGAAAATTGGCTGTGGAACCACCCCCCGGTACGCCAGTGCTTCAACGTAAAGCTTAATGCAGGAAGGGTCCATATAGGGGCCCGTTATAGAACCCATTAAAGGTTACAGATGAAGAGCCCCCACTGCACGGGGTCTTGACTCTTGGACAGAGCCTTTGGAGATTTAGCAAGTTTATATGATAGACTTTCATACGACATTATGCTATATACCATTTATTTTTCTTCCCGCTCGTTATCTCAATCATCGGCAGCCCGGTAGTGTACGTGATCTTGTCCCTATTCTTTATTTTCCAATTTAGATTTTGGCTAATTCCATTCTGCCTTTATTTCCCGCTTTTGTTTGCCTTTTTGTCATCTTTAATTTATTTCCATGTCTTACTAGTCATGCTAATGTATTTGTATATCGGGGCGAATTGTTCTTTCTCACTTGTTCATTTTTCCTTCCTTTTCCCGTTATCTTTCCGTTTTCCCTTTTTTATGTTTTTTCTTAGTTTTCTTTTCCCTTTTCCTTTCCCTTTCCCCTTTTATCTTTCCTTTCCCTTTCTTCCCCCCTTTTTTTCTTTTTCCCGTTTTTTTTATTTTCCCGGTGAGCTCCGCCAGGGGGGGGGGGCAGCTTGCCCCCCCCTGCCCCCCCCCCCCACCTGTTACGCCACTGACTGGCGAGGTTCAAGGGACCCCAAAAGACTTCTGGTTTCCATACCATTAGCAGCAAGTATCCCACTATTGGTGTTCTTTTCTTACGGGGATGGGGAGGCAAGTGTGGCATCTATAACCCCGCATGGTGGCGCAGTGGTAGAGCGTTGGTTCGATCCTCGGCCGAGTCATACCAAAGACTTATAAAATTGGGACCTTCTGCCTCCTTGCTAGGCGCTCAGCATTTAGATTGGCGAAGGGTAATAATAAAAATGTTATGCAGGGCCCGCTGGTAAAGCAGTTTCCTAACTGAAGTGGCTACCCTGTGTAAATAAGACATTATTATTATTATTATTACTATCATTATTATCGTTATTATTTATTATTATTATTATTTTTGTTGTACTATACATCTTAAACTTAAAGATTGATATAATTTCAATTATTATTACGCCTCACACACTCCTTGTAAATATTTGTAAATAGTTGTGGCACATATAATATGTTTTTTGTTTTTTGTGCGTAATCATTAGTTTTTAATTTTTAGTATTCTTTTATATTTATGTATGTATTTTATATATCCAAAGGTGTGACAACAGCTCAAGCATCTGCTTATATTGTCATACCACTGCATGTCTGCAGCCTTGGTATAATCAGTTGTGTAAATGATCATAATTATACATTATTACTATGTAAAATTTAATGTATTTAATGTTGTGATGGTCACACTATGTACATTGTCATGACATGCAGAAACGAATAAATAAATAAAAATAAAAAATAAATTATAATTATTATTATCATCATTATAACTGGTCCCTTCTTTATATGGTACCTGACAATATATTCGGGTGGCATCATGGGAAAGCACATATGGACAACTGTAGTCGTTATGATTCAGAAATAAGACACCGTTATTATGATTCAATTCATGCTGTTCTCCTCATATATAGAGCCAGCAAATCACTGGTTGAGATGGATCATCACGTGGCCAAAGTAACATCAGACGGTATGGTAAAATGGTATAGTTCGGCTGTCCTGCATTCAACCTGTTTGGTGCGCCCTCAGTATTTTCCTTTCGACAAGCAATACTGTAAAGTGATCTTAGCTTCTTGGGCTTACGACACTAGCTTGGTATGCACGAACGGGTTATATTTTTATATAAACAGTACCGGTGAATCATTTCATCGTAAGACCAATCCTGAGATGGTAAATAGGATGGCATGATCCTAATATTCTCTTGTAGTTTGTTCAATGAAGGGACAATGTAACAGTTAATACAGAGCCATATAAAGAAAAGCTTGACAAACATAGTTGGGAATTATAATCTCTAAAGCTGTACATCTATGGTGTTTCAACTTATATTAAATTATTTCAACTTCATAATTTTGTCCTAAATGAATATTTAAACGGGTTTTTTTTATAGAATATTCATGTTCACGTGAAAATTGTTTAGGAATGAAGGTATACGTAGGAGTTGTGCCCATGCTCTCGTTTAGGTAACCATCAAGGATTCATCGCTAGAAGGTCCTATTTTACTTCAACGTTTCATGTCAAATGGCGTGTGGGACCTGCCGAGTACCGAAAAGGAAAACGTACTAAAGAACTGGGGATGCTGCACCAACCCATATTCAGAGATACATTATCTACTAATTTTCAAGGTGAGATATAGGCCTACATCTATTCATGTTTTTTTTTATGGAAGGTAAATGATATCCCCCTACAGACAGACAGAGGCATACATCCTCACCCCAAACTCACACAACACACACCCATAACTTCGCGTCTATTTAAGAGTAACGTTATTTAAAGTACTTTTCACTTGGAAATCTTGAAACTTCCCTCATTGAATTGATGATTAGGTTGTCAGATTCTGATGGCCTCATTTTTTTTCTCTCTCTGTTTATTTTCAGCGCCAGCCTGCATACTACGTAATCACCCTAATCATACCTGGTAGTGTTTTGTCCATGGTCTCCCTTCTCGTCTTCTTTATGCCTCCGGATTCCGAGGAGAAAGTGGCCCTAGCTTCTAGCAACCTCCTGGCCATGCTACTGTTTCAGGAACTCGTGTCGACCTCGATGCCTCCGATAGGCGATCAGTTCCCACTCATAGGTAGGCTCAATAACTAGTCCTCTGCTCCCTTACCCCATCTCTAACAATCCTTTCTCTCTTTCTCCCGTAAACACATCCGATATGCCACTTTGACTTCACGAAATCAGCACCTACGTCTTAAAACTGATCAATCAGTGCACAAGAATGATATTTGATTGACTTTTGTTTGGGGGTTTGATTTATTCTTATAGGATCCTTTTTCGTCGCTTCGATCGTTGTCAGCACATTTTCCATCTTGGCATCTCTTTTCATCATGTACCTGCACAACAAAGACAACCGACCAGTCCCCATGTGGCTTCAGAAGCTCACCAAGCTCACCGGTTCTCAGCACCCCAAACCGGTTCAATCCAGACCTACCTGGGTAAATCGGCGCCTCTCCGGTCTTATCTGCACCATTTCTAAGGCGGTTTACCCCATTGGACATCGTCAGGAAACTTTTCTTGGAGAAAGTGCGGACGTCGGCGATCGCCAGAAGCCGCTGAAGAATGAGAATACTGACAACAGAAGTTCTCGCCAACTGGAAACGAAGGGTGAGATCGTTGCCCAGTGGAAAGAGGTGGCCAAGAAAGTGAACCGGGCAACAGCATTTCTCTTGACCATCTTAGTCGTGCTATCAGCACTGGTGATAATATTCAAGTACATCGTTCAAGAGGAAGAAGACTTCTTAGACAGGATCTAGCTGAAGTATGGCGCCCTCATCAGTTATTTCGCAAAATATCATGGTATATGTGTTACAAAGGGTAGCAGAACTGGTATCCTAGTGAGCATCAATGAGATGTTCGGAATGTTGCATCCTCAGACCCTGTGTAGATTAGGTCTTGAGATGCCATTCAGAGTGCTCATTAAAGGACAAGTCCAATCCCCAAAAAGTTGATTTGAATAAAAAGAGACAAATCTAACGAGCATAATATTGAAAATTTCATCAAAATCGGATATAAAATAAGAAAGTTATGACACTTTGGAGTTTCGCTTATTTTTCACAAAATAGTTATATGCACAATTTAGTCAAATGCAAATGACAGAATCGATGATGTCCCTCACTCACTATTTCTTTTGTATTTTATTGTTAAAATTAAACAATATTTCAATTTTTACAGATTTGACAACAAGGACCAACTTGACTGAAACATAAAATGTTAAATAATGGTAATTCCACATGTTCAGGGAGAAATAAAACTTTGTTTCACAGGACAATGATGAGAAAACTAGAATATTTCATATAATAAAATACAAAAGAAATAGTGAGTGATGTCATCAGTTCCCTCATTTGTATACCGACCGGGATGTGCATTTAACTGTTTTGTGAAATTAAGCGAAATTTAAAAATGTCATAACTTTCTTATTTTAAATCCAATTTTGATGAAATTTTCAGTGTTCTGCTTGTTGGCTTTTTCTCTTTTTATTCAAATCAACTTTTTGTTGGGGTGAACTTGTCCATTACTGTTTTATGGTAAATTTTGCCATATTTTAATCTAAGCAGATTTTGAAATGTCAGAACATAAAATTCTAGGTATTCTAGGTGAAACATTGAAAATGGTGATTTATCCCTGATTTGAGTAAATATTCTGCTAAGGAACAAATAAGGCGAAAAATAACTTCAGCCATCATTTCAAATGACCAGGCAGTGCATTTGTCACATGATTTCAGATATTCTAGGGTCACGAAAGCGATTTCACTCTTAATAATGTAGTGCAGAAAAAGGAAGTGCCCCACCACTTGAGTGATTTACATTTACAAAATGGAGCCTGGGTGGCAGACGCACTAAAATGTTGATTATTTTTATCTACTATCTCATTTTGATTGTCTTCAGTTGTTATTTTGAATTCTGATGTTTGTTTTTCTTCAATTTTAATTTTGCAGTTTGCTAGAACAATAGTTTTGATTAAACACACTTCATGTATGAAGATTAGTGATATGGAACGGTTGCTTTTTTTAATTGTATGGTACAAGAATACTATGAGCTGTAAACTGAGTCAGACACATTAATTTGCTTTCATTCCTTTAAAGAAGTAATTTGCTTTATAGTTTCCTTGGCTATTCTACTGCTGTTTGCACGATCAAACCATATTTGTTCTACATAAGAAAATTATATATGTATCTACAGTGAACAGTGAACACCATGAAATATTTTAGTAATAAAGACAAGTAGTGCAAATATACTTTGTTTCCACAGAGTGTTTTTAATGTCAGGTTTAAGATGGATGAATGTTTTCATATCAAAATACAATTCATTGTTTATTCATGACCACTTAAATGTATGTTCTGTATTATCAAGAATGTTCTATTCATTGGTCTATGGTACAATTATCAATAAATTAGAGAAATATAACATCTTTCATATTTTTCTCAAAATCAGTAATGGGTAGCCTTAATTTCTTGTAAAAAATGGTCTAGTGTAAGTTTAAAAGTTACATTAATGCAAAATAAAGCCACTGATTATACAATATGTAAGTCCAGCTTCATGCAAAGAAAACGAGTAAGACACACTATTGGCATCTTGCCCTTCATGGCTCTTTCCAGATGATTATCAAACAAGTAGATTTAACTAAAATTTTGCAAAATAGGAAAGATAAATTAATTTTGAACCCTTTCCCCAAAAAAATCATATTCACGAATGCAATAAAACATTCCATACTCAAACTGAATAATTTACACCACATATATCAAAGATGTACATGCATGAGAAGTTTCAATTTTTTAAGCACTCTAAATATATAAGGCACTTTCATTTTAAAACTAACATCTAAAAAATTGTTTCACCCAAATAATACAGTGGATATAAAGCATTGTTTCTAGAAAAAAAGAACAAACTTAACAAGGAATTGACAAATTTTATGTTTAGAAATGTTACATGTACACTTCCCTGACTAGAATTAACTTCATACCAGTAAATGATATTTCAAATTACACCAAACATACTGCACTATATTGATGTTAGAAATAAGTTCTGCTTATATTACAAACAAGATGTAGATCAAGGGCAAAGAAATGGGAAAGTGAGAGGAGAAAGTGAAGAGGGGAAAAGAGAAAGAAGAATGAAAAGTGGCAAAATGGGATGTGGAGAAAGAAAATTCAAAGCAACATTTGCACATATTTAGATATAATTCAGAAAATCTGCAATCATAATGATCAGCCCTTGCAGTACGCCCTGGAATGGCAGGTGGTTGATATACCCTAATAACCACATATAGTAGTGGGGAAATTTGAACGCGACAAGGCAGTTGAGGTGGGCACCCTCTGGTGCAATAATCATTTGTTTTCATATTTACCTCATAAAATATGAAATTTTTCTATATATATGTAGATCAAATAAATAACTTTATAAACATTTAAATGCATTTCAAGAACAAAGTTAAAAGGGATGAATAAAAAATTACCACTGAATATATGCTGATTAGTTTAGTCTAAGCAATGTTGTCAATGTGATCATCCTGAAGTTACCAATTTCAATTTCATAGATAGGTTTTGAAAACATTTAAATGTATTGAAAGGGCACAAGGAAAATTATAATCATACTTCATTTCTGTTATGAAAGCAAATAAGGCAGATTTTTTACCCTATCGCATGCTATGAATATCAATGCTTTGGTAAAAGTGAAAAGAACATAGACTATACAGGTAAACCTGCCTTAGTACATACCTCCCAGGCCAAATACCGTTTGATATAGGCAAAATGCAACTTAATTAGAATAAAAAAATAAGGCATGATTTCCATGTGGTCTAAAAAATGCATTCACATTAGCTAATTATTTGCCTTATAAAAGGTCAACTTTGGCAGATTGGACTAAAACATAAAATTAATGATTATGATGTAATGATTATTCATGCTCTAAACTTAGTTTGATTGGGAGGAAGAATAAAAGTTGATGCCAAGTTTTAATCATCTTTACAATAGACATTGATTATAAAATGGAATGGTACTATGTACTATGGGAAGAAGATTTATACAAGAAATATGAACAACTTTATAAAGGACAAATCACAGGATAAAAAAAAAATAACATAACTGAATAAGAGTGAGAAAAGTAGAAATCAAATATCAAAAAAAGACATGAATAGCAGTATTGACAAGAATTGAATCAAATCCTCTAATAAATAAATGAATGTTAAAAAAGTTAAATGGCAATAAAAAAAGAAAGAAATTCAATCAATTCAATATTGATAGAATTCAAAGAAACCATCCACTTTAAACCAAATCAAATGACAGACGCTCTCAGAAATAAATGATTCAGTCTGAACATAGCCTATTAGAGAATCATTCAGATTGTGAAAAATTGCCGTTTTGCAATGACTTATTTCAGAATAGCTTAAAAGAGTTCAGTTATATTTCTGGTTTTTTTTTTACAAAGGCTAGGGAATGTACACAAGTCTTTTATGTCATTTAACTTACCAGTAACCAAAACCATGGCAGTTGGTTTACAAACTGCAAAACAATTAATAATAATCTGAATTATGATTTCTGTTTGAGTATTGCACACAGAAAAAATATATAATATTTTCATTATTCTTTTAAATGTAATTGTTTGTTTCTTGAAAGTTGAAACAGCTCTATCAGTTACAGCAAACGAGTCTATTTCACTTTTAATATGAATGATTGAAGGCAGCAGAAAAATAATTGGAATATAAACAACAATAACAATAATGCTAGAATAACAATAATGAAATACTGCACTACACACTTTATGAATGAAGCAATTAACCAATGTGGAGGGAATATCTTGATAATTCACTATCGGTAATGAAAGCTATCAGCGTATGAAAGATAAAACAAAGGCATTTTCATGCAGATGAACATGTTCGTTCTTTATACATATTAAAAAACGTGTAATAATGACGAACATATAACATCTAATAATAAGATGATAATTACATAGTACAAGAAGTGATCAATGAGATGTGTCAGACAGAACGGAATTGTAATAAAAATATTTGACTTTTATATAGTGCTCAATACACTGCAACAACTTTTTTAAGTAACAATTCATCTGACAACAAGATGGCAATGTTTTGAGATGGCGATAAAATAAATATCTACTTAATACGTGAAAGCATTCAGAAAACAGCAATATGGAATACAGTGGTTGAGGGAACTTAAAGTTGAAATAATAAAACCCTTTATCATTTATAAATTTATATGATTTGTGGAGGCACATTCTTCATAATCTTCAATATAAAATATCAATATGAAACCTAAAACTTATTATACGGTTTTGAACATGCACCTTTAGTTCAATGGAACAAAAATAATGAGGCATTATTGATGACAGCTGGTTGGACTGTTAGTATGGCATAGAGAGCACAAATCAACAAAAGCTTGATGAAGAGGGTTACAATGTAATCTTTCATTATTGGAAATGCATGTTCTAATTTCCTCTCAGAAAGTAATCATATGCCCTGCTTAAACCTTCAAATATTATAAAACCAATTATACATTTAAGTGAAAGCTATGAACCATCAATTTCACAGATAAAATGCAGTGGGAATCTGGAATCTATATAAAAAATTCCAAGAATTGCTGAAATTAGACTTACTTTCCAAGCCTTCATGTACTTTATATGATACAGTATATCGTTCTAGTATAAGTCAAATATCTATACAAAATAAGTTAATATGTCAAATTTTCAATAGTAATATGGTTTCATCCCAAATGCTCTCAGTTAAAACTTTAAAACTGACAATAATTATTATCATACATAGCAATATTCAAAACAAGACCCCATGCAAATTGTTCTTATATGTCCAAATTAAAATATTAACAAGGAATGCTTATGATAATTGCAGAGTAAATACCACATTTGTAATACTATAAATGATAAGATACATAAATGCCTCTTCTCTTTGGTATAAAAAATACATAAAATTTCACATGCAATTTTCTGTGTTACACGTTTTGCAGTTGCACACTCACAAAAGGTCTATTGCTATTAATTGAATTCATAAAAAATTACAATTTTAATTTCATAACATTAAACCCATATTTTTCTCTATACATAAGTTCATGAAATAATGCATGTATTTGTTAATTGTATGATATAATTCTAAACGTAGGTTTTCTCTCTATTCTGATTGTCCAATTGTAATATCATTCAATTGTTTATCAATGATAAAACAAATACCAAAAAAAATAGTGTTTTTTCTATAAAACTGTTGAGGATTTTCATTATTTTGGATTCAAATATCCCCACTATGTACTTCTGATTTTTGTTGTCCCATTCACATGATATAAATGTAACTTATTTTAATTAGTAGACCTTGTTTTTCTTCAATCAAAAGGTTAAACTACTGTATCACAGAAATTCATTACATGGTCTATGGTATTTTGACATTCTTATCAATAACCGCATCTAACAATCAATGCTTCACACGACAAGTATGGAAACAAAGGAAGAAATGCAGAAAGATGAATTGAAAGCAATAAAAATTTATCTATGCAATGCATACATATGCTATAAAATTGGGTCCATGCTTAAAAATACCCCCTCCCCCCAAAAAAATAGGCCTTAACCGCATATATTGCAAAAAGTACCAATACCAACGACCCCAAGATTGTCCATGTTATTACATTGCATAAAAATCCTCTAATAAAATTGTATATGTGTTTTTGAGAGCCTTAAAACCTCAGCA
Organism: Lytechinus pictus; assembly: GCF_037042905.1. Taxonomy (NCBI): domain Eukaryota; kingdom Metazoa; phylum Echinodermata; class Echinoidea; order Temnopleuroida; family Toxopneustidae; genus Lytechinus; species Lytechinus pictus. The sequence goes on from NC_087249.1 coordinate 33,161,131, forward strand.
AGTTGCATAATTTTCTACTACATTATGAAAGATACAATTACATGACACTAACAGCTTGTTTCCATCAAGTGTCAAGCCCCCTACAAGACTTTGAAGCAGACATTTTACACTCTCCATCAATAAAATCTTATGTACATACAAGTAGTTTAGTACTGTCAAGTGAGGTGAAATTTGAAGCCTAATCTTGCTTTTAATGTCCCTTCTATAGACTGAAAGCATTTATGGATGATGAAATTCAGACACGATTTTCAAGAGTATTCAGTTTTGCAAGAGTTTGCACTGGTATCCAAACTCTAAGCAAAGTAATTGATTTCACATTATGCTGTAAGAAGCACATGTATGCATATACACATATATGAAGATACATGTATGTAGTCATTGTGGTATACAACTATGTCACAACATGGAAGCATAAAATACATGCTTTTCTAGTACATGTATATAATTATTTTATGTATATAAACCAAGTGGCGGATCCAGCAGGTTTTAGATCCAGAATACACTATTTCACAGGCCATATTGTTTGTGCACAACGATGGGCCTGTCCCAAATATTGTGCATTATCCAACGAGATCTGTCCCTGCACAAACCTTTAAAAAATAATCATATCAGTCTGTTTCATTACCACCCTCAACTACCAACTGTTGAAATCTCATGAATATGCCAATTAAATTCTCAGAGTGAAAAATACAATCTGCTCTTTCAAAATAGGCAGAAATATCTAATTTTGAAAAGCTTTTATCTCTGCTCACTTGTTAGTTATGACTAATTAAACATAATGCTACTGATTTTTTGTAGTTCATATTCTCATTTTAGGGAGGCATTATAAATTAATATCAGCTTTAAAATCCAAAGGTTCCCCATACAATCGCGAAAGACGGCTAAAATCTGTTATGACAACACTTCCATTTCATTTTTTATTGGTATTTAAATCTATATCCTAATGATATGGTTGACAGTCTGCAGGTGGTCTGAAGAATCAGTGATCATGCAGCAGTAAATTGGCAACAGTTCTACATATGCTATGCCTTCCTTTTGTCATTCCAGACGTACTCCAATCATGCTACCCTGATGAGTTAGTGAAGATGCAAATTCTCCAGCCATCCACGAAATCTCATCTCACATATCAAGTAAGCTGGAATTCTCTACAACAAAGCCGTTGGTTAGTGGTTTATCTTCATGGTCACTGTTCATGCTCGCAAGCTGGACTTTGGCTTTCCGTCTAGCGAGGGCGACATTCTCAGCCGCCTGCAGGGCCATCTTGGGAACCCTTGTGTCGGCTTCAGCCATTGACTTGACCTGTTACAAGGAATACATCAGAAAGATTGTATTGAAAATCAATTTGATATTGTCTTGATAGCTTCTGAGCAACAGGTGAACAATATAGGATTAGGTAGGATTGAAGGATGTTAAGGACGTTCCACAGTTAAAATGAAATCCATGTCATTTTCACCAAACTTTGCACATAGATACTTTAGAACCTGAATATTCGAAATATGCAAAAATTAACATAGGTCCATGTGCTTGATTTTTTGCTATGGAGCTTCAAAGTTCACCCGAATGAATGTTCTAACGGATAGCGCATTCAAAAGAATTTGGCATTTTTAGACCTCGCAAGATCACTACAATGAGTTTAAACCTCTATTACTCAGTCAAAATACATGAAAAAGTCATCAAATTTCGCAAGAGAGTTAATAAGTGTATCGTTAGAATGGAGAATCTATTTATAGTGCTATTTGTTTGCAATTTTAAGTCTAACAGCACTGTGAGTTCTTAAAAATGGCGTAAAACGTAACAAAAACCCAATCTCAAAAAAGTGAAATTTCAATAACAAACTACAAAAGTACAATAAATGCTGCACTTTATTCAAAATCCATGTCATTTTCACCAAAATTTGCAAAGTTGTAGAGGAAGGTATACCCAAGAGGTGCAAACATTAAAAAATAGGGCTTCATGTGCTTGTTTTCAAACTATCAGCATTTTCATTAGAGCAAATGTGCTTTTTAAAACACCAAAAATGCGCCAAATGCTTTGTATCTATGAGAAGAAAAAATCAAAACCACTCTACCATTTATTTAAACTCGGGGTCATATTTGTGATTTTTGGCAGCACTGCAGAGTAAAGTATTTTAAAATTGTAGAGATGTTTTTTTAAATGGTCCATGGAATAATTAAAGTTTTTTAGCTTCATAAACTAACGCATCGGATCTGCAGTTAGAGTGCAGATGATGAGAAAATTCAGTTCATACCCACAGCTAATTAATCACCTGTTCATTCATTGTGACGTCAGCGCGCAGAGTGTAAAATATGCGCAGACCATAATGCGCACAAACATAACTGTGGAACGTCCTTAAGGGACCAGTTCGGTGTCTTCAAGAACTGTACCCATACATCTTCAATACCAAAGTATGAAAATTCAGATGTATCTTTGTCAAAGCACATCAAAGAGAACAAGCTCACAAGCGGGCCATGTTTGTACTAGGCCTGAGTAGTGGATTCTGAACCCATTGATACATTCAGATTACGGTAAAATTTTTCCCATGTGTTCCAACAAAGCAAGTGACAGTAGCAATATTCATAAGATCAATCCTCAAAAATTCTATCTGGGAATGAAGCCTTCAGTATTCTCTCACAATACTGGCACTCAAATTCAAACTCTGTATCCATCAAATTTCAAATTAGGGTAAGCTATTTCGCTGATATTTGTTGGTAACAACAAACAGGATGTATAGCAAACTGTAAGGATGATTGGCAAACTCCTGCAAGCATTTTATTAAGTTCAAACCTTCGTTTATGTCATTTTTGGAAAATACTGGGATAATTGACACAGTGCTTCAATGGACTGAAAAACTTCAATCCAGCAATAATCAATAGGTAGTTGACATAGAGAGAGAAGAAAAAGCTAAGAATCTACTCTTTTTTGTTAGAATAAAACTTAAAATCTAACAACTGGTCACAAATGTACTGGCACAATCAGTCAAATCTATAACCTTCCTTTCACTCTTAAAGGAATGGTCCAGGCTGAAAATATTCATATCTCAATAAATAGAGTAAAATTCACAGAGAAAAAATTCTGAAAATTTGATCAATATCGGATAACAAATAACAAAGTTATTGAATTTTAAAGATTTGCATTTTCCGTTGAAACAGTTCTAGGCAAGTCTTTATGAATATTCATTAGGTGGGTTGATGATGTCACATCCCCAATTGTTCTTTTGTATTTTATTATATGAAATTAGGTTTATTCAAAAATGTTCAACCAAGATCTAAAACAATTGGATTGACAACTGACAGAGAGCATTAGTTATTTATTGCTGCAACTTATCTCATCATACTGAAGACACATCATTTACACACATGTATGAACAAAAATGAAACATTTATGAATTCATGAAATAATATAAGAAAAGTGAAAGTGGGGATGTGACATCATCAGCCCACCTAATGAATATTCATGATGATGTGCATAAAACTGTTTTCACAAAATATTGATAAATTTTAAAATTCAATAACTTTGTTATCCGATTTTGATGAAATTTTCAGCATTTTGCTCTGCGAATTTTACTCTATTTATTTAGATATAAATATTTTCAGCCCGGACCATCCCTTTAATGACACCATTATTCACCTGCGTAGAAGACACCATAATACAACCTGCTTCCTCCATCTCTCTTCTTGCCTTATCACAACTCTCCGTTGTCAGCCCTCGGCAAGCATCTTCGATGACGAATGGCCTGAACCCAAGGCTTGCTGCATCGATAGCTGTGTGTCGGACACACACATCATATGCCAAACCACAGATGTAGACATCAGTGATACGCCTATCGCACAGTGCCACTGCTAGTTCTGTTTGAGAGAGCCGTTGGTTGTCAAAGAAGGCTGAGTAGCTATCGACATGGTCACACACACCCTTGTAGATGTCCACATGGTCCTTTGCGATCTACAGAGTGTATAGAGGAATAAAATATTGCTTTCATCAAAATTCAACTTACATCTCTGGGCGAGTTAAACAATTTCACACTTCAAAAATCGCTGGTGTAATCTACTTCCATGAAAAAAAAGGCAGACTGACTTTTATCAAAGTCTCCTGTTCATCCAAGCATAAAAAATAAAACATCAACATACTGCCTCATTTAAACAATCTTTCATATGATAGAATAATTCACTACTCAAAATAGCAATAAGCCTTTTTTTCACTCACATGGTAGTGTGCCTTTGACTGAAATATTGAAATTTACAAACATGATTATCAAAGTTAGTCAAAAAGTTAGTCAAAGTCAGTCAAAGTAAAAAAAGAAATGGATATATACTTTACAAAGGCCTGTAAAGTTATTATCAAAATAATTTCCCCAGCAATTAAAACCACCAATGGGATAAAATTATTTTACAGTTTAATGACAAACAATTGTTTATAAAATGGCATTTGTATAGAAATGCATTATCATACATCTTGCGGTGACCGTGTCAGTTTTCTCTAAACAATTTCTGAAAATTTGTTAAGCACTGTCGTGAGCTTGAGTATGTCATATGTTATCAATCTACACTTGATTGATCAAAATTTCAAATATTCAGAATTTCCTGATTTTAAATCACAATATTCTCAAAAAATCACTAGCACCTTCCCATTCATTGCATTGAGTATATTTCATCTCGGTATTTAACTGATGAACCCTTTGATGTACACAAACCTTAAGATCTGCATGAAGCTTAGCTCCATGTGAGTGTTGTACACAGTGAGCTGGCCATAACGTCTGCTCCATGGGGACGTGTCCATCAAACACTACAGTATCAAATACACAAGCATTCTTCTGCTGGACCTACACATTGAAATACAAAACACAAAAACATTACGATAGTAAGAAGAGATATAATGCAATCATTTCTAGCAAGGAATTCAATTTCAATATTTTTTATCTTTCCAACCCCTCCCCTCTTGCTAACTTCCTTCACCCCCCCCCCCTCGTTCATACCAATACATCATCTACATGTACATGATGTACATCATGCCTTCTTCTGCTGGATCTACAGATTCAAGTACACGTATAGACCAAGAAAAGTGGCTAAATGTAGAGATGAATTGCAAATATTTTGATGAGTAATTAAATTTCAAAATTTAAGGGAATCTTTAGCAACACCCCCCCCCCTTTCCGTCACCACCCTTCTTCAAATCAATATCTAATGTGCATAAAAAGACTATAATCCGGGAACATAAAATTGAAGGACAGATTATAACCTCACTACGGCCACTTACTATTAATATTAATGACCACATAAAAATATGTGTATAACATGACTTTGAACAGTTTGGTAAACAAATTAGGATGGATATGATATATATATAATCAAGAAACATAATGTTAATAGACTCATGAAAGCCATTTTCTCCTCATATTTTTACCACACAAACAGTGTGTGACCATTTTTATAGCCCCACTAATATAAAATGCATACGTGAGAAATTTGACTTATGTTTATATTTTAATTGATTACAAAATATGTCAACACATTTTAAAAATATATACTTGTACTTTCATTATTGGATGTGTTCTTTAATACATGTATTTCCATGAACCAATGCCCCACACGAACAGCTGAATTTGTTATAATAAAAATCTTGCTGGAATTATCTAGACTTATCCTATCCACATTGTTTACCTATATTGTCTGGTACATATCATCCAATAAACATTAACCCTGACAGGAAACTGATCTCAATTTATTGATATTACATAAGATGATGCAACAATTGTAATCCTGTATTGCATGGATAAACAAACATTGACCTATTCATTTGACTGCTATTGATTAGCCTACCATAGAATTAATATCTTAAATGTATAAAGTAGGCTATTCCAGCAATATGTAGCATTACTGGAACCCACCCCCCCCCCCACAAAAAAAAAAAAAAAAAAACCAAAAGCCCAAATCAAGGCTAGGCAAAAAAAATAGGGAAAATTTCAATGTATTTTTTGCATTGAATGAATTTGTTATCATGTTTTGTGTAGATGTGTGGTGGACAAATCTTTATACTGACTGACTGGAATACTCCCCCAGGGAGTGGAGGATGTGCACACATTGTGTGTGGGAATGACTGATTGAATCCGATGACCGGGGTAATAATATATCTGTAAAGCGCTTAGACACGTTGTTCCGATGTATTAAGCGCTATATAAAAGCGGATTATTATTATTATTTTTATTATTATACCTTGAAACTAAGGTCTGTGATTTAAACCTCACACCAGCACGTGGCAAGACATTTATCTACATTTGCCACTCTCCACCCAGGTAAAGTACATGTATAGTCACGTATTGTATTACCGGACACATTATGATTCCGGACGCGCATATTACTGCGTTCGAAAACAATTTCGTACCGTAAGACTTCCGCAATTCAATTTCACAGAGCAATACATCGAACAAGATTGCAAAAACAAGGCGAAAAAAATCAAACTTTTACCTTATTTATCTCTAAAATGACAGAAAATGCTTAAAATATCATATAACATAGTTTTACATTAACAATTGATATATTTTCTAACGGAAATATGGGCCTGATTTGCCGAATTTCAATCTCGTCCACTCCTTCGATCGAATGATGAGGTGTGGTATATTGTGGGTGACCGTCGACGGCTAGTTCTCAAGGTACCCGTGCGCGAGGTTTACCGTGAGTAGAGCCGTCGATCGGCAGCGCATCGATAGAACTTGACGAGCGTCACGATACGAACGCGAGCATATATTATTGGAAAGTGCCATGGAACATGCAGCTAACAAGAAAAAATAAAATAAGTTATCAAACACGAATTTATTACCAACATCTGCTCAGATTCGATATAAAAAGCAAATAAAAACTTAGAATTTACTCATGATATGATATAAGAAGAAAAAAATCACACAAATTTGTTCTTACATCATTGTAATCAAAGATATCTTTACCCGTCCGGCACGCGTCCGGAATCATGATGTAATTTGTCGCGCACGAAAATAATTGTTTTTCGTGGAGGGGTATGCGGCAACTGCGATGCAAAGAAAATGGTTGGTAAATATAAAATAATTTTATCATATTCATAATTTTCATAATATTTGGAATAGCAAGTGTGATTTTTTCTTGATTGTATTTCCTCTAGTTGTCATTTTTAAAGCACTGAAATAAAGGTGTCCGGCAATAGGATACACTGCCATACATGTAAATGGGAAACTAGAAGAAATTCCTTGAATGCTCAAGTATCTGATCAAGGTAGCCATGCTAAAGCTGATGTGATAGCAAGTAGCGCTTGGAGAGGTTCACATTAGGATTATTATTTATCATCATTACTTCATGAATGTAGTAGCCAAGACTTTGAATCTACTGTAACATTAATTTTCCAAGTGTAATACTTCGAGTATCTCCCACCCACCCCCCACCCCCAGAAAAAGTAATATTATACTGTTGTCCTTTTGTTGTTGTTTATCACTAATTGTTTGGCATCACCTGTGCCTCGGAGGCAAAAAGCGAACTGAATTACTATGACCGGCAGGTCTCTCTTGCCAATGTAACTGATTGAAAAAATAAATTGATAAATATATAAACAATTAGGAAAATAAATGAATGAATCAATTAAAATAAAATGATTTCTTTTCATCACAATTTGCTGCAAAACCAAATCAAATATTTTTATTTACATTGAACCATATCTATTCAAAATATGAACCATGGGGTACATAGATAACATGTCATTTCTAAAATCTGGACCACTTTCAGGGCTTCCAATTCTATCAAATGCACAATGGCCACTTATCCAAAATATGTTTGTGTTTGGGTCAGAGTACAGTTTCAACTATTATATACAAATACCTCTTAAAAGCAGACAATGTTTGCCTTACAATAATGAGTGTGGACCTGTTGGAATTTAACATATTTGCATAAGACACCCTTCGAGATATGATTGTTTCACAAGCAAAGGTTTGGAAGATACATGTGTATGATATGTCAGAGGGGGTTCGTAAGTGTCCAATACAAGAGTATCACAGAACAGTATTTATTTCCCTTTCTTGTAGAAGGTCAGACATTTATCTTTTTGATGATTTCAGAGATTCAAAGAAAGCTTAATTAAAAAAAGCCCCATCATTTATTCATTTTTTTCCTTACAAGATTATAATAATGTCCCCACACAAACACTCGCAAGTTAGTCATTAATCTTTTTTTTTTCAATAATGATCTGTTTACTACCCCCCCCCCCCTGCCTGACACACATAGATATTGAATGTGGATCTACCATAGAGTTGGACTCACTTTTGATGTATGGTGAATATTTCGCAAACAAACATTGTTGTGGAAAGAAACATGATTTTCAGGATGCCAATCATACGTGTAGATAACTTGTTCAAACATACCCTCATCATCAAGTATTCTAGAAATGAAAATGGAAGAAAAACAAATTATTGGAGTAAAATGAGTTTGAATGCATGAACTGTATTATTAACACCTATTTGCATTCAATAAATAGTAAAAGCACTAATATAATGCATTCATTTAATGCAACAGACCCACTATGAGCATGTAGTAGAACTGACATAGCCAATGTATCAACCATTTCCCCTGTCAAAAGTCATTATGGGAAAATCCATTGCTCATCATACAAGGAAAGCGGACTTATAAGCAAAAACAAACAATTAGCCTTGTACATGTATGGTGATCGACCCCATTTATACGGCCAAGCAATTATGACATTAATGGTATTAAAGCGGAACTAGTCATTTGCCTTCTTTTTTAATGGTAATTAGATTCATGGAAAAGCGTTGCTAGGTTCACAGATTTTCCACGAATAAACTTTACTCTTTTTTATCCAACAGAGTTCATGTTTTTATTTGATAGACTAGCGTGATATAACATTTGACAATATAAGCACAATTTTAATTGTAAGACAACAGCTGAGTATGGAGTTGGTATCACAATAATAATAATAATATTAATAATAATAATAACAATAATAATATATGCGAACATAGCACTTAATATGAGACATTCGAATATGAGCATAAGGGTTAATGTCATTGATTTTGTGGGTCCTAAAAGCTATTCACTTTTCCTGTTGTATAATCAAAGATTCATTAAAAACACAGGGGGAAATAACAAAATTTTGATATTTATATACTATAAAAAGAAAGCAAGTTCCATTTCCCTAATCACACATGCATTGTTAAATGGGTTTTTTTAATCTGTTTTTTTTATGAAGGAGCCCAATTGTCAAGGTTTGTCAGTACAGTGGGGGTAATCATCTCCCAAAGCTGTCAATCGACCCAGCTGTCAGTAAATGTTGATGTCTCAGTAATTAATATATTGTGACGACTCTACCTGTTAATGACAGGCACAATTTCTTCTGCCTGAGCCACTGCCAAGGATCCATCAATAAAATCATTCTGTACATCAACTGCTATCAGAGCTGCTTTGGGTTGAAGAATCTAACATCAAAAGAATGACAGACATAGGCAGTAATTAAGAAAATGGTAACATCTTTTCCGGCAAATGAATTACATATACATATACTTCCAAGTGATTTTTTTTTAAAGGAGAATGAAACCCTTGAAACCAGCTGAATCCATATCAAAGAGAAAAATCAAAGAAACATATTGTTGAAAGTTTGAGGAAGATTGAATGAATAATAAGAAAGTTATGAGCATTTGAATATTGAGATCACTAATGCCATGTAGATCCTCCCATTGGCAATGCGACCAAGATCTGTGATGTCACACACGTACAACTCCCTCATTGCTTTAGTACTTATTTCACTTATATTCTCACTTTTATAGAATCTATCACAAGGTGAGGTGTTCTCTTTATATGAGAGGACAAGTACAGATGTTTCACATCATTATATCATTGATGAATTGTTTGTCATATGATAAGAATGAGCAAAAAGAGATGTTTTGGGGTATATTTTCAGTGTCCAAAAGGGAAGAGTTGTTCATCTGTGATATCATAGATCTTGGTTGCGTTGCCAATGGGAGGATCTCCATAGCATTAGTGATCTCGACATTCAAATGCTCATAACTCTTCTATTGCTAGTCCTATTTTACTCAAACTTTTGTTGATCTTATTCTTTGATTTTTCTGCTTTCACAAAAGCTAACTTGCTCCAAGAGTTTCATTCTCCTTTAAGTACCGGTAAAGTCTACATGTATATATGTGTGAAAATGTACTCCAACTGCTGCAATTATGAGATGCTACATGTATAATGCAATGCGAGGGGGGGGGGTAATTGCTATGAAATACACAAAAATGTAGATGATAGACAACTAAATACACTTTTTAGCCCTTCTCTTGAAGAACTCAATAGTCAGATCAGTATACATGTACATGTACAACACTGATGGAAGTTTTGACATTTTTGGCTTCCCATGATTTTAGCACAGAGTTTAATTAGACCATGGTCTCAGTTAAACCCCACTTCATAATACAGGCCACTGTTCAAACTTTTCTTGAAGTATTTAAAGATAAATTATGGCAGTTCGGTACCTAACGATCTCAAAATGACTTTTACAGAATCCAATAAAATGACCACCCAAGTGTCTGTTTGTATGAATAAAAAATATGTGCCAAAGGATTCTGGAAGAAATTGTGTAATTGCTGAGAAATAAGCAAAATAAGCGCGGATTCGGGCACTTCCGTCTGGTCTTTATTCCAGCAATAATGATATACACTGTCCCATGTGTGCCTACCTGTGTTGGCGATCTTCAGTGTGATCGTTTATCAGCTTAGAATTTATGATTTCACAAAGTTCAGTTTATGTAACTGCACCAGATCTAGATCCACGATGATATAGTAATACTTCACCTTGGTTTTACAGACTTTCTCACGAAATCAGTGTTTCACTGCAACTACTTTCATTTTATAGCTTTAACAGAAAGCTCAGTCTATCTGCATAAGCTGTTGGAAGTGTTGATCATTAAGGTGGATTGTTTCACTGTTCTCTATAAAGATAATTTTACCCTGGCCTATACTTCATGTGTCTATCCATGTTTTCTCATGTCTTCATGAGCACTGAGCAAAAAACTGAGGAAGTAGTTCAATCTGCAAGATTTTCAATTGACCAACCACCTGGCTGCATGCTCATTCCAACATGTACAGTATCCCTTGAAACGTTGTTTAGCAGGGGTATTTACTTAAAAATGTAGACATAAATAAAGTACCAATACATGTGCATGAAGAACTCATTGACTTTATATTGCAGATATAAACTAAAAGGGAAAAACCAGGGGAGCTTTGACCTTGCACTTGATGCTCCACATGTTGATTAAACTTTCCTAATGGAGGAAATACTTCCTTCACATTTAAAAATGTTGACAGTGTGTTACCATGGCAACTAACAGCTAAAAAACACTACCCTGGGAAGCCCTCTAATGGGAAATGCAAACATGTTATCTTAAGCTACTACTAATTGCTTAGTTTTGGTCTATTGAACTCTACTGCTTTGGACAGGGGATCCAATCATGAGTAAATGGGGGGGGGGGGCAGGGCAATTCAAGAAATATCAGGAACAGAGGCAAATTTATGCAACCTCCATACCCGTGTACATGTACTTGCAGTTATCTGTACTTTAAGACTCAGAGAGAGCATATAGCTCTCATAAAAACACTACAAACAAGTTTTTAAAAATTGTATGCACAATATATACACAAAACTATGCAACTAAAATGTGAGATATGATGTATGTTGTTGAAAAATTGATCCAACACTGGCATGTACAGTACTAAAAGGAGTAATCCGGGCTGAATTATACCTAGATCTTTATAGAGTAAAATTCACTGAGCAAAATGCTGAAAATTTTATCTATATCTGATAAACAAATAATGAAGTTATTGAATTTGAAAATATTTGTGAAAACAATTTTATGCACTTTGTCATGAATATTCATTAGGTGGGCAGATGATGTCATGTGCTCACTTTCATCCTCTTACTTTATGTTATCACATGAAACCATAAATATTGTATATTCTTAGATATATGTGGGTATGGTATGTCTCCCTTATAAGTTGAAGCAGTGAACATATCTAATGCTTCAAACTCAGTTGTCAATCCATTTTTTTTTTGGAGGACAACATTTGAATAAATTATATTTTCAGCCTGAATTGCCCCTTTAACGTGATCACATTTCATCTGTTGGTTTAGCTGAAGAATGTTGATGGAACAAATTATAAAAAGTTAACTGTAGTTGGAGTTTATGGTGTAATTTTTACTCAATTAGACAAATGGATCGTGACTGTAATGCTGTTTAATCACCCCTTAATGAATCAAGTGGCCTTTCATGATATTAGCCTCTTTAATACTGATCACATTGTAAACATGACCATATGAAGATGTAAAATGTAACAAATTAATTTCATAATAACATCATAAAATACCCCATTCCCTTCTCTCTCTCTTCTTCTTCCCACTCATCCTTTATTTTTTATCATTTACATTATTTTTTATGACAGATGTACTTTACCGACTAGACAGGAATAACCGTCGTTTCTGGGGATTTATTTAACAATTTCTGACATTTTACTATAATCCCCATTCACCGACGGTAGTGTGTTAGTGCGAGCCTGCATGTGTAGGCCTAATCGGGTCAGCAATTCGGGCGACCGGGTTTGGCCGGAGAGGAAAAAATGGCAGCCATGTGTTGCTGCCCTCTACGTTCAACGAGTTGTGCTTTTATCAAGGCTTTCCGATTAAATTTTAGATATCCTGGCCAATCAATGCGAGCGACAAGTTCCGAACGCACGCACATCTACAAGCGCAAAGCAGCGGCACAAATCGCGATTTATAGCGACTGGTAAATACGTCTGTAAGGATGACGTCATCCAAGATGGCATCTTACATTGACCAACGAAAGGATCGAAGATGACTATGTTTCGATCATCATTTGAAAGGAATTAGCTGTAACTGGGGTCTGAGGTACGATATTTCTGAATTTTATATATTTTTTCGTAAGTTTGAATGTACTTTCTTTTTTATAATGTGACATTTTATGTACAAAAAAACGATCTGAAAATTGGGTTTCCGCCGAATGTTAGATCTAACGTTACTGCTAATACGTTGGCTGAACGTATGGGCCAATAACTCTTCAGTCAAGATGGCAACTTACATTGACCAACGAAAGGATCGAAGATGACTATGTTTCGATCATCATTTGAAAGGAATTAGCTGTAACTGGGGTCTGAGGTACGATATTTCTGAATTTTATATATTTTTACGTAAGTTTGAATGTACTTTCTTTTTTATAATGTGACATTTTATGTATAAAAAAACGATCTGAAAATTGGGTTTCCGCCGAATGTTAGATCTAACGTTACTGCTAAAACGTTGGCTGAACGTATGGGCCAATAACTCTGAAGTATTGGTAAGTGGAGCCAACGCAGTTCAGCGGAACAACCAAAATACAGAGACTGAAGCTTTTGGTCTATTTACCGACATGAAGGCAAAAATGTACAGAAAATGGTGCCCCCCCCCCTCAGAAAAATGTGATATATCTGTACACATGCCAATTTTAGTTTTGGGAGGAGTTATCTGAAGCATAAAAAGAAATGAAGATTGTACATGTAGTTCAATACTTGCCATAGGTAACCAGTATCTCCATAGGATATGAAATTCCTCCCTGTCAATGTAGTTATCCTGTGAAAACAAATGATCATTAAAGCTACTAAATAAATGTGATTCATATAGATAAAAAAAAAAGAATAACAACTTAAAAAATTGAGCATTTTCATCGAACAGGAGTTCAGTGATGCATAGATACATGTACATGATACAGCAAAATATTTCAAATGACTTAATTTACAACTATCCGAAATTGAAGCAAAACAAGATTTTTTTTTATTAAAAAAAAAGAGGTTAAAAATTACCAACCTCAATATGAACATTTCTTATAAAAGAATCAAATGATTCCATGCAGGACAATACAAAGTTGACTGTATATTCCTTCACCAAGATATTTATCTATCTATGTACATGTACATCGTACTGCTTTCAACTCAAATGAAGTACCTGGCAAGATTAATTCATTTGTATGCACCAAATGCTGGAAACTACAGCTGGAGTTACAACCAAGGTATAGGGTACTGCTGAAAAGGCAAAGTTCTAAATATTGTACATACTATATACCTCTGAACATATAAAAATTGCTATAATTATAATGCCTCACTTTATCTACTGTAATATACAGGTCTACCATCCCCTCCCCGCCCCTCTCCCCCATCCCACCTACCCACCCCATGCCTAAAAATATCCCCCACCCTCCACCATCCCCTTGTCACATACAGTATATCATCATCATTTATCTTGCTTTGAATACCTGATTATCATCTAGCTGTTCAAATATCCGTCTTGATTCTGTTTCTGTGAGAGGAAAACTCTTGCCATCTCCTACAAAAAGATCAAGACACATCTCATGAAATTCATCTTGGTCTAACCTGCCATCCCTGAAAAAGAAAAGGTTAAGGAATAAAAAAAAGAAAGGTAGAACTTCATGAAATACATAATCATACTTCTTAACAAAATTTATGATGAATATCTGCAAATTTTTTGCAATAATTGATATAAGGGATACCATACGCAATATGATTTTTTCATTTTTGTAAAAATTGCACATTTTCATATCACTTAGCTTCATAATCAGTTATATGGCATAAATTGTATCTTCAAAGTATTTACATGTATATAATTTCTTCCCTTTCCTTCTTGTTCTTCTTCTCTTCCTTGTTCTAGTTGTCACTCTCTTTGCCTCATTCACTTTGCTATATTATTCATACTCCTCAAATTTATATTTCTATGTTTCAATTTTCATTATATTATCTTAAAATGATTTGTCTTTTTCTCACTTTCATTTTTATTATTTTCACAAACATGTAGCTAGTTTTGTTTCAGACTTCCTTTTTTTGGAGGGGGGGGGGGGTAAAATTTCCTGATTTTTAGTAACATGTACATGTAGGGGGTATGAATTGTACATGACAAGTTGTCAGATCTGACATCTTTCTCTGATGTTGATTGGCTGAGAGGTATTGTTACTATGGTAACTGTCGGATAAAATGGGACTTGTCGGATAAAACGTCCGACAAGTACTTTCATGAAACGCCCCCCTGGACTCAAGACTATCCTTAATTAACAGACTAATTGCTGAGCTATTGATGGATAGCTGCCTAGCTGCCTACCGACTTGCATATAATGTACTGATCTGGTTAATACACAGAGATGCATTAATGGATTAGAAAACCAACAGGCAATCCAGTGGGCACTCACCCCTATCCATTCGGAAAAAAAAAAAAACAATACAAACTCAAAGTACCATCACTGGATGATTAAATGGGAGAATAACCAGGGACTGATGATACCTGTAGTTGGTATGGATGATGTACATGTAATGTGACAAGATGACAGTATTTCAACTGGCTGAGAGACTTTGACATACATGTAGATACCGGTACATTTCAAAAGATATTAAATGAATCATTAATTAAAAGGAAGATATTTCAATTGTGGGGGCATCGTGGTCTGGTAGTCTGACTCTCGATCGTCTAGGGCTCAAACAGAGGGTCTTTGGTTTGAATCCCATCCATGTTTTCCTTTAGCAATAAATTTATCAACAATGTGCTGCACCCAACCCAGGTGAGACGAATTTGTACCTGGCAGAACTACTTCCTTTGAATGCAACAAGGTAAAGCTGGTGTATAGTGACCTTTTGAAAAGGCAACAAGATAAATGTCACTTGAAGTATGTATTATAGTTTACTCAGAATTTTCAATAAACATTACAAAATGACTTATAAAATGGCAGGATGTTTACCCTTATCTACTGAAAGGCCTTATCATTTTGAAAAACATTTTGAAAATGTTTTCAGTCAGTATTTCGGCACTGCATGCTACCTTAGGGATAAACACTAAACACCCAGGTACTTAAGAAATTTGAGATCTGCAAAAGGTACATACATGTGTATGTATTAAAGGCAAAGGGCATTAACTTAACAATTGATGCAAAATATCTATAGTGCACACAAGGAATAACACATAATAAATTCCATATTCCTATGTCAATAAAGCTTCTCAATTCTTGCATTGGGTGATTTGGGGAATTTGCAAAGTCAATGCCTTCTCTAAATCATGCAATGACATTTTACAAAGCTGAGAAATGGACATTGTACTGAATCAAGGAAATAAGGTGCTCTGATGTAGTGTACACCGTAGAAGCTCTTTGATTTCAACAATGGAAGTTTGTCTACAATTCTTGACATGATTTGCATACAATAAAGACTGGTCAGATGATAGGTACCATACATGAAGGCCCAACATGTTTGCATTTTTTTTATCACGAGGATGGAAAAGGCTGTGACAAAAGATTTAAAAAAAAATAATAATACTGGTATATTTGAAAGAATACATGTAGTCCTTGTCATTTCATTAAGAAAATAACAAAGATCTAATCACAAGAGGTGTGTAGTCAATCATATTTCATTTGAACGGATTATACTGTACTTTCTTTACCTTGGAATATACATTTTTTCAACCACAATGTATATTTTGGTGGGAGCACATCTAGCTTAGCATGCATGATGTACTGTTATTTTTTAAATTATTTTTACTGCCCAAGACCACAGTTGTGCAAGTCCCGGGGGGGGGGGGGGGGGGGGGCCATTTACATTGACGAGTGGATACCATGCGCGACCAAAAAAAACACGTAAAAAGGATGTCTTTTTCAAGATAGGGCACGTTACGTACGTAACGTGATAAGGGTGTCAAAAACACCAAAAAATTTCGCTAGGAAAGCTACGTGTTTAGGGTCAAATTTACGGGGATGATAAAACAAAATTAAAATATTAAAGGATGTCCTTTTTGCCCAACACTACATGTTTAGAGTCCGATTTGAGAGAGGTGATGTGGAAGGTGGGGCCATAATAAACCAAATGGTGTACGTGTTAAGGTAAAACCGACGACCGACGGACCCGTACGTGACATAACAATAAATTATCGCTGTACTTGTTTAGGGGTTCATTTCAGAGAATACTTGCTAAGAGTATCGTTTTGTTTCCAATACTTGTTAAGGGTAGGGTTTCACACGCCAATACTTGTTAAGGGGTGCATTTTCAGAATATGGAAAATACGTGTTTAGGGTGCTTTTCGAGACCCCATGGTCACGCATGGTATTCACTCGTCAATGGAAGTGGCCCCCCCGGGGTGCAAGTAGAAGTTTAGAACAGCTCATTGTTGTACCAAACATCACTATTCTAATAAGTTACATGTACCAGCATTAGACATTGCACTTTTATTCTCTAAGGACTTCAAGTCCACTATCACTGTATCAGCACAAAATATAAAAAGCTATTAAAACTCCAGGGCTGGTAGCCTAATCAACTTGAATTATAAAGCCAGAATTTAAGTATTTTAATCAGAATTTGTATTAAAAAAACTTCTTTGGTATTCTCAATCTTCTTTTTTGGCTTAGAAGTATTTTGCTTATGTACATGTACATGTAAAACTAAGTTAGCAGCCTACATGGCTAAAGTATGGC
The DNA here is from genome assembly GCF_037042905.1 of Lytechinus pictus. NCBI lineage: Eukaryota > Metazoa > Echinodermata > Echinoidea > Temnopleuroida > Toxopneustidae > Lytechinus > Lytechinus pictus. The sequence goes on from NC_087249.1 coordinate 33,178,649, forward strand.
TTACGTGCAGCAGTGGCTTACAGACGGGGGAGGGGCTTGAGGAAGCTTCCCCACCCCCCCCAAAAAAAAAAAGATCGAGGAAAAAAGAGAAGAGGAAAGAGAGAAGGGTGAAATATGATACCAGTGCCATTTTCTGAATATTATATCAAAATCAATCACAAAATTTGATTTTTGTAGTAATAAAAATGCAGATATTTATGCTCGCTCTCAACTTTTTACAAATTTTGCCCAATTCGCCATATTTGGCCCCCTAAAAAGTTTTGACTCATTATGCCACTTACGTGTAGTTAACAAATGTACATATGTATGCATGCGCAGTCATACATTCTGCGTACAGGGTGGATACATGTACATTGTGCATTGCGCATTGTTTTGCTTACATGTACACTTTATAACATCACAATTAGTACGGTACATTAAGTACAGTGTCTGTTGAAATTCTGAAGGTAAAATTAAAAACAATTTTCTTTTTTTTCTAGAAAATGACATCTGATTTTACTGATTTTTTTACATATTTTTACAATACATATAGAAAGCTGCTCGCACACGACAATAAAAAACTTAAAATTATTTTAACCTTTAAATTTTTTTGATGGAATAAAAACCTTCACCAATATATTTTATTAGTTTTTCTGTTATTTTTTTACACTAAAATTTTGGGTAAACTTCCCCTTTAAATCCTACAGTCTATAGACTACAGACAGTATCACAACAAATTATACTGTGTATCTTTGTTTTTTAAATGTTATGGCAGTGAGTCCAAACTTTGCGTGTGTCAATACAAGTACATTGTACATGTACAGTAATGTACTTCGCGGACGGTCATTATCTTAAAAACTATCCAATATCTTTAAAATCATACACCATCAATGTGAAAGCAACCTAAAATTACCCTCTAGCACTTTAATCAGTTTGTTCAGGATGAGTTCAGTATTCATGAAAATATTGACAAAAGATCTGCAAATTTGTCACCGTTAGAGCCCATTCCGAAGAAATCTTAATTGCTCAACAAGCATCACGATATCATCGTTTTGCAAACAAATATCATTAAAAAATGTGAGTTAAATGTGGAACTGACCGATTCTATAGCATTTTGCCGTTAATCTATATCTCACCTTTAAGAGCTTCAGTTATTCTTTAAATATAAAAAAAAACTTTGGTCCACAAAGTTAGGTCACACTTTTTCAAAATGGTTTTCCATCACAGTGCAAATTCGTCGATCAGAATAGAATTTTGAGATCGCGATTCCGGCGAAAACCCTTGACCTACTGTACATGTACTTCACATTTTGTCGATAATTTTATACGTTACGATCTTTCTGTCAATTTGATAGCTATTATTTGAATTGTTTGTTTTATGAAATTTGAATATTTTAAAACAAATTTAGCTTAATGAATATTTTTCAAATGTCCGTGAAGTTTGGACACCCCAACAATGAACATACATTACTTGCAAAATGATCTTTTTTCAATGCAGAAAGCTGTAAGTCGTACAAATTATTCATACTTTCATGAACAATGATTCAAGCACACTGTATAGGCTATGTCCAAAATATATTGTAGTCCTGGTATTTTAAATGTATTAAAAATCAGTCTCTGGACACAAAAACAATATTCTTAAAGATAAATGCCAGTTGTGGTACCTAACGATCTCAAAATGACTTTTTACAGAATCCAATATAATGACCACCCAAGTGTCTGTTTGTATGAATAAAAAATATGTGCCAAAGAATTCTGGAAGATATTGTGTTATTGCTGAGAAATAAGCAAAATAAGCGCAGATTCTGGCACTTCCGTCGGGTCTTTATACCAGCAATAATAATACACTGTCCCACGTGTGCCTATCTGTGTTGGCGATCTTCAGTGTGATCGTATTTCAGCTTAGATTTTATAATTTCACAAAGTTCAGTTTATGTAACTGCACCAGATCTAGATCCACGATGATATAGTCATACTTAACCTTGGTTTTACAGACTTTCTCACGAAATCAGTGTTTTACTGCAACTACTTTCATTTAGCTTTAATCTCACATACATGAAGTCAATTGTAATACTTACCAAACACTTTTTGGAGATTCATCATTCAACCAAACAAACACATTATTTTCTTAAAATTAATCTCACTATATTGTATCATGTATATATACAATTACCTAAAAAAAATAAAGATATACAATTTTTGCCGAGATCAATTCCTTTTTTATATCAGTTCCTATTGCACCCATCTACCGTATCTTTGCATGTGAAATATTTAGGCCATTTGAAAATAGTATCCGACATGTATGGTAGTGGATCGTATTACCGAACACTTTTCATGAATTCAATCATATCAAACACATTACTCTCATAAAATTCACCAAACTTCCACCATAAATACACAATTACCTACAAAATATAAATATGTAAAAATTTTGCCAAAATCGTTTGTCCCTTTTATGATATAAGCTTCCAATCGGACCCCTCTTCGCATGTGAAATATTTTGGTCACTTGAAAAAGGTATCGTATTACCGAACGTGTGTTTTCTATGGGAAAAGTTGTGAAAAAAACAAAATCACTGATGAGCTATTTTGAGCATATTTTATTATTTTTAGAATATTAAGACTTTGAAAATGTGTTTTTGACAATTTTCATCATCTTTCTATTCAAGTTCCCTTTGAAAGGATGTTACAAAATTTTGAGCGTATGAAATTATTTTCTGACGCGTACGATGTGCGCGTTCGGTAATACAAGGCCGGTCGGTAATACAATCACTCACTGTACATGTAGGATGGGGGGTCGGGTGTCCGGACACTTTATATTTTTGATGCATTCTTTTTTGTCTTTGGATTACACTAAAAATATGACTTCAAATAGTTGTAATCATCTTCTATTTTGTTCTCTATAATATTTCCTAACACTTTGTACTAAAAATTGATGAAACTTCGCTTGTAAATTTTTCCACAACCTGTCCGGACACACAACAACTGGGTATACATACTGAACGTGTGCTTTCTGCGGGAGAAGATAGAAAATTAACAAAATCTTTGAGCTAATTTTACCATATTTTGCTATTTTGAAAAATACTTGGCCCTTTTCCATCTTCCTTCCATTCATTCAAAGAAAAAAGGTTGTTGCATTGCCTACTTGTATCAAATTATTTTCTGACATGCCGGCAGTTTGGTAATCATGTTTTTAGTTGATTATTTGTGAACTCTGCTGAGTCTGTAACTACCCTGTAATTTGTAACTGTGTAAGTAATCTTTGATTGAAATTCAATTTGAATATTAAATTATTGATCACCTTCTTTATCAAGACTCAAGTTCATTGATAGTTTATTACAGTGTAGTTGTGCACAAATTATGGTCACTGCACAAGCACCATCATGATAAATTAAAGGCCTCTTTCTAAGTAAGTTTAAGTAAAGTAAATAAATATTTTTCTAACCCTCTTTTGTTGTAGCGTTTCAAACACGTTGCCTCTTTCTCACGATTTCCAGAGAAAGACAGATCATTCTTGAGATTATCGAAGAAGTTTTCTGCAGACATATTGATTATCTAGTCGACGACAGAAGAGTGGAAAACAAGGCTTGGTCCTCCTGGTAGGCTAGTGCTTATGCTTGAGGCACCGACGTCTTTCTGGCTAACAAATGGCCTCAACTCTCGTTGTTCAACGGGGCAGCGCAGGGTGAAGTTTATACCTGCATCCGCTGCTGCAGCTTCACGTACACAAAGCACAGTTTGTTTACATTCGCGACTACCAGGATTGAGTAGTCAGCTGATTTATGGCGGCGCGCGATCGCGAAGTGACTCATCGCTCATGTCACGTCATCGCTCGTTAATAACGTTGACTCGACGCGCGCAGTGCAGTATAGATCTTTGGTATAGATACTGGATAGAGGGGGGGGGGGGGGGGGGGGGGGGGTGTCAGAATTTCGAAGAAAGGACGAGGTGCAATGAAAAAAAAGGAAGAGGGAGAATGAGCAAGGAGCTTGTGTTGGAAGCTCCTTGGAATGAGAAATGAATGTGCCAAAAGAGAGAAAAAAAAATAAGGCGTACCATACTTTTTGAAAAAAAAAGTGATAGCTAGGTTGGTAATACCAAGGTTTTTTTACCTGAATGCTAAGAAAGCACGAATGCCTGTGAGCAAGCAACCAGGGGACCAACGACTTAAGGTCCTCTCCGAGGGACCTGGTAATGAGGATAAATGCATGCCTTACCAAAGTGCACTAGCGCACCACTTGGGAATCGAACCCGGGTCACCCGGCCGGAATCCGAAACCCCCGCTCTACCGACTGAGCTAAAGAAAAAAGAGGGAAGCAATATATAGAAACAATTAGGCCCCATAAAAAAGAAAAATTTAGCCCAAAATGTTTCTTTTTACAATTTTACATGTGCCAGAACGCCTACAGTGCATAAGCCCTTTCTAAAAATTACTGATTAATAGCTTCTACAAAAAGGGTAAATTGAAGCTGGCCATAGGCTTTCTTCTGACATCTTGTTTCATGGAGAAATCTTTTTTCAACCTTGAGAAGAGATATACATTTACGGTTCCAATGCCCAGAGGGAATGTCTGTTGAAATTGTGTACAATAAAATCATGAGAAAAAACAGATAGCCATGCTTGAGGACACAAAGTAACCCTTTGAATAAATATTAAGTCCAACTCCAACCCAGCAAAAAGGATGATTTGATTTGAATAAATAGAGAAATTTAAAAAAAATAAAAATTTGTACTTGTTAAAAACAGAGAATATTATGCACATCATGGGTGACACAATATTTATTTCTTATGCATTCTATTAATGATGCATTCTATTGTCAAATATTTCAATTTTTTATAGACTGGACCATAAAAGAAGCTCTGTATTGAAAGATAATACGTTGAACAATTTAACATGTTCAGAGAGGAATCAAACCTGGCTTGTTTTATATAATTAAATGTTACATAAGAATTAAAATAGACATAATGTTCAATCATTTAGTAGTACATGACTCCAGAGATTATTTGCATATGAGAAATTGCCAGTTTTATGTAAGCAACGGCAAGTAAAGAATTGTTATGGTAATCAAGTAGAACACAATATACATTCCATTCAATGGTAGTTGCATATTTCATGAGGCACTAAAATTTTCACCATTCTGAAATGTTAATGAAATACATGTGGTGTTTATCTCAGTAGACAATAGTGATCACAGGCAAGGAAAATGGCAATACATTCAAGATTTTTCTAGTGTAGAAGTGGACTTTTTAAAAAGAAAGCAATGTTCTTATGATAGATAAAACTGGAAGCTTTTACTTTCATTCACGCCAGCATTTTGGGTTTTACCGGAAGGAGTTAATAGCTAATATGTATGTATAAGAAATTTCAGAACTGTCCCTTCAAGATACCAGCTGATTCATATACCAGATAATTTATTTTGGTTTTATTGTTAAAAGCTCATATATGTAAGATAATTAATGTTGGTATTATTTTTAAAAGATTCATAAGTAAGATAATTTGTTTGGGTTTCATTGTTAAGGAACAAGAATCATATCATCTTAACATACTTATCTCAGTTATTTCTAATGGTGCTTCTGTATTGCAACAGATAATTTGGGGAAACGAAAACCAATTTTCAGGAATCAATAGCCATATTAGGGAATCGAAAGCCATTTTTAGGAAACCAACGTCAATTTTAGGAAATGAAAGCAATTTTAAAAGGTAAAAAAAAACATTTTTGGAAAGTTCTAGAATATATCATTTCTTTTCAGAAGAAAGATCCAATGACTTATGACTTTTGAAAATTCCCCTCTTGTATTACCCCTCTTACAATTTTCATATTCTTTGCATTGATTTTAAGGCTAGAAGCAGGCACAAGCAGACAGAAATAAATAATTGAAGACAGATATTTGAATTAGATGTACTTTAATTTGGTTACAACCATAATCTAGATAAAAAATGCTTACATTTTCAATTTAAAAAATAATTACACAACACAAGTCCTGATTCTCCAAATGCATAATCTGATCCATGTACATCATATACAAGTTCAAATAGTATTTTAAAGTCTAAAATAATGTGAGAATGAAATACTATGTACTAAAACTACATTTGACTACTAAAATCATCAAAAAGTAAAACCCACAGAAAAAATAGGTCCATGCAAATTCTCATATCAGAGGGTTGTGAATGTGTATTGGCATTAAGTATGGGAAACTATTTCAGAGTAGCCATGGGAAAAATGGGAGGGAATGAGAGGACAAAGTCGAATGCAATTAATAAAACATGTTATGAATAACTGTGTGGTCTAGTGGTTAGAGCATTGGACTCATGACTGAAGGGTTGTGAGTTCAAATCCCAAATCTGCCATTATCTCCACTTTAACCAAAAATAGACCCGAGAGTAATTTCTGTTGTGTATAATGGTCAGCTACTATGACTGATTAACCTAGACGTAAAATATTTCATATGTAATTGATTATATACCCCAACAGAAACAAAAACTCCATCTTTCATCATTTGTTTTAATAAGTTGCTGAAGTTGCTCATATCGATTATTGTATAGACAATGGTCCAACATTACATCACACTAACAAATTTTAACCTACAGTATTTATTAAACTAATTTGAAATACCCATAGGAAGATATATTGCCAACATGAAACAATTTCTCCCTTACTACTAAATGAATTCATCAAAAAATTCACTAGTCAATACATCCAAGCATGATGCTGTATGTTGCAAGACTTGCCTCAAATCAAGATACTTCAGATTAAAGTGTAATCAAAATATGACTAAAATGGCTAATAATAGGATACTAGAGGTAATATAACTACAATACATAATGAAAATGCAAATCTGTGAAAATAATTCTGAAGAGAGAAGAAAAGAAAAGATGTCACATAAAACTAAGTGATTTAAGTGCAGCAGAATAGATAAATAACATAAATCAGGGGAAAAGGAATTAAAATTAGATAGATATTAGAATTAAAATGGGATATCAGAATTAAAACAGGATACAATTTTAATACCATTTTACAATTAAAATAGGATAGATTATAAGAATTATGAATAAAATACTATATTGTGACTATATATAAGCAATAATTTGAATACAATTGAGCAACAAAATAAACAGGGATGTAGTCAAGGCTGGTATTTCCAAGTCATGAGGCTGGCAAAACGCAGCCTGGTGGTCGGCCTTGACTACACCCCTGAAAATAAATTTCAAAACATTCCTTTAACGTCCAATTCAAAATTCATAATCACACATAAGTAATCCTTTGCACTTTTAAATTAAGTATTCAGAAATCAAGATATAAGCCTAAGCATAACTTAGCATTTTCACAAGTATTAAGGTCAATACCACCCCAACAATAAGTTGATTTAAAATGGAATGAAGTTCAAATAAGCATGATTAAAATTTAATTGAAATTAAAACACGAAGTCTATAACCTTAAAAAAATCAATTACCGGTATATGCACAGCATAATCAAACACTCACCCAACATGATATAATTAAATGTTCCTCCAAAATAAACATGTCTTGACCTCGCCTTGAATATGTGGAATCATCATAATTATAGCTTATTTTGTAGATTTAATTATTGAAACTGCAAACATCGCAATAATCCATAGGATTAAGTACAAAAGTAAGTATTGGTGTGTCACATCTTCATGGGTCCCATTTGCATAATCACTTTTGAGAATTTAAAGATAAGTTCTTAAATGTCATAACATTCTTATTTCAAATCTGATTTGAAATGAATTTACAGTGTTATACATGTTTTTCTTTAATTCATATCAACTTGTTGTGGGGTGGAACTGCCTTTGACAATCAACTTTTAATGTACTCTGTCTGCAGAAAGAGGGCACTGTAACAATTCCACCTGCTGACACCATTCATCATAACATTATTACCTTATCCATAGGATACACCATGAAAAGGCTATGTGCCTCTTTCAAATCAAGCACACACCTGGCAAAGTTATCCAGATAAATGCAGACTAATAGAAAAATTGTTTAAAAAAGGGAAGAGGGAAGAGTTAATCATCTTTCAAGGTTAATTCACATGGGAAATTAGAGTTAAATGAATCGAGTATGATGGGATTTAAGGTTGGTCACAAAATTTCCGAGCAAAATATGTCACAAGCCATTTGTAACAAAAACAAACTTGTGTGTGTCTGGAATAATTCAACTTGTGACTTCAATCTTCACAATGTAAGTAATGCCAGTTTGAAAAGTACTTCGGTCCCCTCCTCACCTCGATTACTACCCATGGTAATACCATGGACCTACTAGCAAAGGTCAATGGTAATACTATATGAAGTTTCATCCAGATAAGACTGATTTGGAAGGAGTATGGCATACTGTAAGTGTAATGACTCTATGGATGTACCGTTAATAAGGGAGTGTTTCATTGTTTCGACACCCCATGACGGGTGAGTGTTTGGCAAAGGGTCTCAAAAAAAAAAAAAGAGAACGTTCATGACTTTTACTATAATTACATCCTGTATCCATCCTGTATACATTGATGAAAATGTCAAAATCCTGTGTTACACAAAATATCAGTTAAAAGTGAACTTAACTTACTTTTATTCTTTCTTTGTTATATTTCTCAGTCTGACTGAAATTTATGAGATTTGTTTTACAAATATACGTGTAGATGCACTAGTATTATGTATCCTCACAATATTTGAAATAAAAATGAACATAGTTTAACATATCATATGTTAGAAGACCAATTAATATATAAGAAAAACAAGAAAGATGAGTTTATAGCTCACCAGATATCATCTTTGTCGACATGGGCATAAAAAGGTTTTAATTAGTCAGTGAACAATATTTGTTTTGATGAATAAGAGTCGTGCCAATATTTTACAAAAACACAGGTGACCCTTTGGAGTATTATGGTATTTACTCCTAATGAAAATAATAAATGTGCAAATTAATCCATACTGAATATTGACTGAAATTTAAAAAAAAATGAAAAATAACATTTCTTCTTCCAAACTTTTGAGTTCAAATCCACACAATATACTATTTTCTAGACTTCTCCAACTGTTAATACACATATAACTCGGCTGTCCATTAAGTCTATTCCTGATAAATATCTACCTATATAAAATTCCAGCACATTAAAAATAGAACTGTACAGTATTTATTGCAAAAATATTTACAGACCCAACATGATAGTTTCAAAAAATTATCCAAAAACATTAACTCCTCCATGAACATCAGCATAAGTGAAAAGTACAATGACTCTTAAAAGTGCAACTCTAATATTTAAAATATCTTGCATATTAAGTCTGACTTAGCTTTATTTCATATAAAATGCAAAAAAAAAAACAGTGACAACATTATGTCCTCATTATATCCAAAATTAATTAAGTATTAACAGGCAAACAGATGAAGTTTACATACTGTGCCTGGAACAGTTGATTGCGAACTATCACTTCAGATCTTAGTAATAATTTTAGAGTCATATTTTAAATCTTAAAAAGTGAACTTATACTTATTCACAAAGCACTTGTAATTTGGCAAGTATTAGGGTAGGGATTTCTGTTTGAGATTAGAATATCTAACCTTTTCCTTCTGAAACTTGAAAAACAAATAATTTCTGTCAAAACAGTAAATAAAGATAACCAAATTTGCAAGCATTCATAGTTTTAGCTGCCACATGCATCTAAATACCCTATTGATTGTGAATTACATTAAAATGGTTCATTAAAAAATATTGAACTAATGTTGTTTTTTTGTTTTTTTTCTAAAATGACCTAAATATATTTCTTGGGGTTTTTAAAGTTAAAGTTCTTTCATTCTCATCCAATTATGGCAAGATTTTTTTCCCTCTAAATATAAGCTGCAATGAATGCTCCTCTCTCTTTCTTTCTTCCTTCTAATACAAAAAGGAGGTTTCAAAAATTAATTTGATTAAAAAGCCATTACATGAATTGATGTATTCTTGTTTTTGAGTTCTTTCTTACAAATACTGCTGAAACATTTGATCTTCAGGAAACTGTTTAAATCCAAAAAGTGAACAAGATTAGACTTTATTTTCCAATGTCTGTGATCCCCCATTCATCCCTAATATGGGCCACAGTTAAGCAACATGACCCAACTCTGTGACAAAGAAAACACTTGAGAAAGCCAAGGTTAATACATTTGTAGTGCAAAGAAACATGTACTGCCAAAGTGTGTATCTAATAGGTATATAACACTGTTCTTTCTCACCTGAGACTTTGGGGTTTTTTGGCGACTGAAGCTTGTAGAAAAGATTAGAACAAGATGGAAGGAGAAGACACTTCTATGATCAAATTTTCAATTTTGATTTAAGGCACTTATTGCTAAAGACAACAGAAAAGGGGAACATCTATGTTGACCTCAGGACATTGTATTACACTCTTTACATAACAAAAAATAAGGAGCTTTTTTATTTGGGATGCTGCTTATGTGATGTGAAGAGGCTGTCTAGCTTTCACCTCTTAGCTCATTTTAAAGTCATTTCAATAGTGATGAAGCCATTTGTGTACTTTATCATGAGAGGCTTGTGGACTAACAACTTTTTTTCTGAAAACATACACAATAGCATGGACCGCAATATATAATTGAAAAATTAAAGAAATATTTTACAGAAGAACAAATCCCAAGCACAGGGAAGAATTAGGATTAATCAGTAGACCTGCAAGCAAGATCCCAGGAGAACTATTGTGTTCAGATAAGGTTTTTTTAATCCATTAGAAAGAGAAACACCATGTTGAATGCACTGTATTGAGTATACCACGGTCTACCATGGAATACATAACAAATTTTCCTCTGTAAACTTCAATCGAAGTTTTTAAAAGGCAATCCATACTTTGTCCTTCTATATTATCATGAATTAGAAAATCATTTCTGGCACTTATCTTTACCCTGTTATATCGTTATTTGATTTTCGGAATTCATCAATGAGATATATATTCAAAGTCAAGCATTGGTTCAACAAAATCATACATTACAAATAAGAGTGCAAGAGAAATGTTTAAAACCTTCATATAGGACATTGAATTTTGTAACAGAAGCTTACACACTTATATATCATCAAAAGGCTAATTTACTTTAGGATGAAAGTAGGCGTTCGTACATCGTTACTGCATTATGCATATTAATCAGTGTTGGAATTGATCCATAATTTTGTTTTCCCCCTGGTTTAATATCGACTGTATATCTGATGTGTAATTTAATCATCATTCTTTTGAAATATGAACTGCTTAAAAATAATTAGCCATCTATAAGTGCAAATCAACATCAGTGCTATTTTTTTTACAGTGCTCAATATTCAATGTTAAATAACACATAGGTCTATTTCTCATTAAAAAAACTGCAACAAAATTATGTATTTCAGTGTGGTTCATAAAATCATCAAAGTCATAAAACCCATTTGCCAATGTTTATCTCAGAGTGTAAATGTTCCAGTTAATCTCATTTATATGGTTTGGTTCCCTTATATCTATCAATGAGACACTAAAGTGCGTATAAAGTAATTGATAAGTTCAATATCACATTGATTGATATTAGCACATTATTCAATTTTACATGTACAATATTCCCACATCCTTTTATCAATGAAGTAGTCTAAAGGCATTAAATTCTGGTCTTCCATAAGAACATAATTAAAGGGGAAGTTCACCCTGAAGAAAAGTTTGTGATAAAAATATTAGAAAAAAATAATAATAAATATTGGTAAAAGGGTTCAGGAAAATCCATCAAAGATTAAGAAAGTTATTAGAATTTTAATTTTTGCATTTGTGACATTATAAACTAACAGCTGCCCCATATGTTATGTAATGAAACAAGCATAAATTTCAATTTCCTAATGGTTCATGATGACTTATTTTTTTTTTTTTAGGAACAGACATGAAATCATTTGTCTACTGGTATACTAAAGGTACAGTACATGTACAAACCATTGTCACTTTTCTGAGAAAATGACATTTCATTGATTTTTTGCCATACGATATGGAGGAAAGCTGCTCGCATATGATGTCATAAATCAAAAAATAGAATTCTAATAACTTTTTTATTCTTGGATGGATTTTTTCAACCTTTGGCATTATTCTTTATTATTTTTTCTGCTATTTTTACAATGCACTTTTATTCAGGGTGAACTTCCCCTTTAATAGTTGTATGGTAAGCTGTCACAATTCAAAATAAGTGTCATTTTCAAAAGTCATAAGTGCATGATAAATTCTTTAAGGGTATATTGTTTAACATTGTTCACAGTTCTCATTAAAAATGTTGTATTTCAGTGATATCAGTAAATATCCATAAAATTCATTGATTAATTACATGATGAAACCCATTAAATGGTGTGCTCAAGAGTGTATATAGCATAACCTTTATATTCTCAAAACACAGTTCAGTGTTTCTGCAGCATCAGTTAAAGCCAAATTATCAGGCATGTTTGAAGAATATGGATTATATATCATACAAAAAAACTACATTACATTTGCTCTATGATTAACATCAGAAAGGGCACAAGTGGTTGTTAAGTACAGGAGCAATATATTAAAAATTGTGACCAAAGATATCATTAACAACATTTATTAGTCATGATAGTGAGTGCATTGTTAATTTCCCCATTTAAACTCAATTTAATAAAAGTATACCTAACTCCAACTAATTAAAAACCTCAGAACTATTACTTCCACTGACAACTTGATGTATTCACTAGCTGCACACAGTTGGACAGATCTCTTATCCTAATCTTTATTCAATGGTTTTGATGTGAAAAATGCAACCCTGCGGTCTGTTGCACAAACTTAATAAATGTAATTCTGCTAAGATAATAACTACCTGGGATAGCATGGTTTTGATGGCCCAGCACAGACCAAGCCTTACACATAACCACTAATAATCAATAAAATTCATGCAATGAGTTCATTAAAAAAGAAAGATAGATCTCTTCATACTCATGTTTTTTCTTCCATAATTTATAACATTTTTTCTGTCTTCGTACAAATATACATCTTCCCATTATCACTATTCCTGAGAATTGAACATTTTATCAACATTTACTGTTTCTAGCAGAAAAGATGAGAATTTTTTTCTTCGTTTGAAATGTAAAAGGTCTATATTTAATCCCCTTTATATTTTACATTTTATATGAAAGCCAAGAGCAATAAGCATACACTGTACAACTAACAATGCTATAGGTATGCAATGAGACAGAGAAAGCATAGGAAGGAAGGGGAAATGGAATTGGGGAAGAGCAACACATCAAAAGACCAAGGGCCAGGTGATACATGCACAGCAGAAGAAAAGATAGAGGGGAAAAGGTGAAGGGGTAGAAAAATAGGAAGGAAAGAAACCATGAACATAATGGGAGGTGATGCATAATAAAATAACAGTTTGGCAAATCAATATGCATCATCTATAAATGGAGGACAATATTTTCATGTATAAATAAGCATTATAAAAAGCACCTATTAAGTAAGAGATTCTACGCCAGTGCAAAGCTATGTCAATAAAGTATCGCAAACTTTTATGAAACTGCATGCCAAGCAAAGTGTGCGGGCATGCATGTCTGGCATAGGGAATTTGAATCTCGTTCAAAATATACTTGTAATCTCTCAAATCTAACTGGCCACAAAATAAGAAATGAAACTGACAAGGCTGATTCACAGCCCCCGAATATCTTTACAGTTCTTCAACAGATAACACGGCATGTTCCTGAGCTAATGCGGCAAGTTCCTTCACAAACTCATCTAACACCACAGCACTATAGACAGCATTGCGTGACTTCAACGACTCATACTGGGCTGAAGTTTCCGGCGACATTGCTCCACTCTCACCACTCACAAGCCCTGATTCACGAATGGCAGAGAGTTTCTGTTTTTCTGAGCTCTTGATGGAGCGGTTGCGGCGCTTCAGGAATATGTCAGTAAGAGATCCTCGACGAGTAACTGAAAGAATTAAAAAATAAACAGATTTTGCACAATAAATTCCAAGGAATTAAAATGCTTTGTTCTAGAAAAGAAATATGAAACTGCATATAGAAAACACTGCCTCGGGAGAGTGTTTCAATTCACATTTGTCATCTGAAAAAAAAACCAGTCAGATCTGACATCTTTCTTAAAGTTCTGATTGTCCAAGAAGTGCAGTGTTCTGATGGTACATGAAACTTTCAGATAAAACATACTTTGTCAGATTAAACATCTGATAAGTCCTTTCCTGAAAGATCCCCAGATTTATAATTTTGAATGAGAGACATCTTGTAACATAGCCTATGATCAGATCAATGGGTCATATGGGGGCACATAAAAACATACAACTGAGATATATACCCCAACATAGTACGACGAGACAAATAAGTTCCCAATTATCTGTAGTCTACAAATAGTTTAGGATGGCCCTGTCCCTCTCTTCTACCATAGGACAGGGAAGTGTTTTATCAGCATTTTCGTCTGACATCTTTCCCTGATTTTGATTGGCTGGGAAGCACTGCTGCTATGGTAACTGTCAGATAAAACAGGACTTGTCAGATGAAACGTCTGACAAGTCATTTCATGTAACATTCCCCAGAACAATCTTTGGTTAGACCTTCTTAATCAGGGGATTCCCTTGTCATCGCGTATCGCTTAGCTTCATGTAGGTTTGTATCCCCTTTACCTTGTTTGATAGTGGTGAGAGTACCACTCCTTGGTTTGAGGGTGACCCTATCCCTCTCCTCAACAACAGACCAGGACCTATCTTTGGTTAGACCATCTTGTTCAGGGGATTCCCTTGTCATCAGGTACTGCTTGGCTTTATGTAGGTTGGTGTCCCACTTATCCACCTTTGCAGCGTAGGCATCCAGTCTGCTCCTCACTGATGTCAGGACCTGAGGAAATGAAAGAACAGAACATACAATGAGGAACAGAATAATCTTAAATAGTATCAACTGGCAGTAATGACTTAAAGCACCACCCTGAATCTACCTTTCTAAACCACAGCAGTTCAGGTAAAATAATTATTCTGGACTGAGTTAACATACAGAATTACAGATGGTATCAAATGCTGTAGCAATTTTAGTCTTGGATGAATTATACTCTTTTTTTAAGACAGCCATGACCGGACCACAAATCATTCGCCAAAATGCATAAATTTTTACTAAAATATCTTTTCAATCTTAACATTATTATTATGAGTTATATCATTGATGACACATCAAACATATTCAACCTTTGGGTGCAATTGTTAAGCCATGCTAATTTATATTACATCTGACTAGAAGATGGCAAGGAATTTCAATACTTTGAATCTTTTAGTACTAGCTTTTGATAAAAATGTTTTGATTCAGCAGATCTCAAGAGATTAGATCGAAAGGTACAACAACCTGTAAGCTATAAAACATATCTAGGGTGAACCACAGGTAGGTCAATTGCTCTAAGTATTTCTTGCATAATACTAAATACATGTTGATAAAACCCAAAGGAACAAGGCCATACATAAATAAATACAAACTACTTGATTGTGTAGTATATTTCAAAATGGACCAAAACTTCAATTCACTGTCTTAACATTCAGGAGACGAAAGTCATGAACAACTGCTTTATAAGTAATGGGGCATATTTCTGTTGAACAATAGCTCTGTTAAACAAGGTATGTAACAAGGAAGTTGTATTGTGGGAAAGTTTATATTAAGCCCAGCATTGATAATATCTTGATTCCTCTTATCCAGGCACCTGTCTAGTTTTGATTGTGAAATAGTTTCAATCAGAATGACGCTATGAAAATGTCACTACAACTTTGTCAAGCTATTGCAAAATGCAGAGAAGCACAGTAGTATGAAGTCCATGGCGCAGCATCAATGATTTCACGGATTAAATCATTTTCTTTTGATGATCTAAATTCCACCAATCCCATAATTTCTTCTTTTAAATTGTGAAATAAGCGAAGTACTGTAACCAACAGGGACTTCCTGTCCATCGATATTAAAACCAAATTAATTACATAAATCGTTTTCTAGTTGAAGCAGTGAACTGGCTTCTATTCGCCAGGCTTTTTGTTGCAGACCATAGTCACCTATACTACTATGCTGACTAAATAATAGCAATGGATTTACTTTAGAAATTGGCAAAAAATAGCATTTCCATTGCATCATAGGAATGTGTGGTAAATCAAAGAAAAAATGTGTAAATTGTTTCAAAACAAAAAGCTCAGAATTATCCAAATTCAAGGTATTTTCTCCCAAGTCAGAATGGTTGGGAGGTCTGGTGTTGGTATGAAGGATATTGTTGATGTTGTGTTTTTTTATTTGAGTTTCAATACAAGGCACATAATCAGGTATGGATATCTATGCCTTCTTCTTCTTCTTCTTTCCTTGGTTGGCAACCAGTCAGGATTGACTATTTTTGCCACAGCTTTGTTCATTTTCAACAGGTTGTTATTCTTGTTATTTTTCTTTTCTTTTCTTGTTATTTTTCTTTCTTTTTTCCTCTTATTTTTTTTTTCCCTCTTTTTTCCTATTCTTTTTCTTTTCTCTTCTCTTTTTTCTTTTTATTTCTTTTCTTTTCTTTTGTTCTCTTTTTTCTTTTCCTGTTTCATTTTTTCCTGCATTTTTTCTCTTTTCTTCTCCTTCTTTTCTTTTTTTCTTATATAGACATATTGTATTTTTGTCCTTTTAAAATAATAATTTTCCTTTTTTTCTTTTTTGTATGCGTTCTGTTTCTTGCAGCATGTTTTCATTTTCTTCTGCTACAGTAAGCTGCAATAGAAAAAACAAAAGTAAACTGGACTTGTGGCCTGATAAAACTTCAGGTTTCGGGACACCGAAAACTAAAGTATGGGATGATGCCTTTGGATATCCTACTAGTCTCCTTCCAGACTTACCTGAGTAAGAGAACGCACACTAGGCTGGAAAACCATGTTGGTATTAAGTAGGAAGGAGCGAAGGAGTGGCTGGGGGTAACAGGCTAACCGGGATATAATACCAGTAAGGAGCAGATTCACATAGAGTGAGTTCTCCATCATAGAATCCAACTTGGCAAAGATGGTCACCATGAAAGGACCTGAGGAATTAAGGTTAAAAACAAGGAGATTTTAAAATGTTGTGGAATATTCCATATGGGCATAAAAGTAGTAAAAAATCAGGATTTTTTTATATTCAGTCAGTACCCTTCATTCTGTACTTCCATTGACAAAAAATGTACATCTACAGCAACAGATGGGTATATGGAATTGATTTATAGCTCTGGTATCAATATGACCACAAAACAAATATATAGTAATAATTTCTACGGTCTGAAGGTTAGATTGGTAAAATCAGGGGGTTGGGAAAACACTTGAACATCAAAAGTTGCCCCAATACCAAGGTCCTATTCTATAAAAGAAGCAGAGTCTCCTCATAAAAAACTCATCACAAATAGACTTTACTCAATCTATAAAAAGAGAACAATGGGGGAAGAATGTATGGGCTTGAAAAATTGGAACTATATTATTTTTTTGCATACTGTTTCACAAGGTGACAGAAGGAGGATTAGGGCTTTGCAAAAAAAAAATAGTTGAACAGGATCATCTGACTCCTTGTTGCTTCATAAGCTAATTATTAAGCACATCCTGATCTTGGTTTTGTAGAATTATCAATACAACACCTTACCCTTACATATTATACTTAGTACCTACTATTGTAAAAGGAATATAAAATTATCCAAACAAACTCTACAGGATACAGTTAAAAATGTCAAGAAGAGATCCCTTTTTTGGGGGAAAATTTGACATACTACTATCAAGTAGGAACAAGTGGAATGCCTCTGGCCGTCTCACCTGCATCACGCGATTCAATATAGCAGCAGTGCTGATTTTGAAAACTACTATAACTCGCACAAGATGTTCAGTGATACTTGGTTACTCTTATTTCCACGTTTTATGAACTAGACCAATACACTTATAGAGATATGATGGCAATTCAACAAATACCCCCAACGTGGCCAAAGTTCTTTGGCCTTACATGACCTTTGACCTTGATCATGTGACCTGAAACTCGCACAGGATGTTCAGTGATACTTGATTACTATTATGTCCAAGTTTCATGAATCAGATCCATTAACTTTCAAAGTTATGATGGTAATTCAACAGATACCCCCAATTCGGCCAAAGTTCATTGACCCTAAATGACCTTTGACCTTGGTCATGTGATGTGAAACTCATGCAGGATGTTCAGTGATACTTGATTAACCTTATGTATAAGTTTCATGAACTAGGTCCATATATTTTCTAAGTTATGATGACATTTCAAAAACTTAACCTTAGGTTAAGATTTTGATGTTGATTCCCCCAACATGGTCTAAGTTCATTGACCCTAAATGACCTTTGACCTTGGTCATGTGACATGAAACTCAGGCAGGATGTTCAGTAATACTTGATTAACCTTATGGCCAAGTTTCATGAACTAGGTCCATATACTTTCTAAGTTATGCTGTCATTTCAAAAACTTAACCTCAGGTTAAGATTTGGTGTTGACGCCGCCGTCGCCGTCGCCGTCGGAAAAGCGGCGCCTATAGTCTCACTCTGCTATGCAGGTGAGACAAAATTACAAAGTAACTAAAGTTCTAACCTATAGTGGGTGCTCCAGTGATTTTACCAACTGGTAATGCTCCTGGGCTACCAACTGATGCTAACTGAAGTCCAGCGGGACGGGGTAGGTTGTAGTTAGTCTTAGGTCCCGCCCTCCTAGGGGATTCCCCATCATGAAGGGGACTTGATTTCCCTGATGAAGCCCCACTCTGAGGTGTGTCAGGGTCAGATAACGTGAAGTGGTTTTCATCAATATCTTCATCAAAGGAAAGTGGAGATGCTAAACTGGAAGTTCCGTTGGTGTGGAAAGATGTTGGGAACTCCCCGTTGTCCAGAAATCCATTATGATTATGGAGTACCGCACCGTTCAAATCACCATTGTCATGTCCTGAATGATGATGCTCAAACGGATCATCAAAGAAGTATCCACCTCCACCCGTACTAGACATCCTCCTGTTCGGTGTTGCTTCAAGATCAGAGTCAAACTGCCAGAAGATACCAGGCTCTTCAAACTCAAACAAGGAGTCCTGTCGGCTATGAGATGTCGAGGAGAGTCTGCTTTCTTCAGACATCACATCACTACGGTCCAAAGCCATTTTCCGATACAAGGAATGTTTTGCATTACCACCACTACTTCTATCATCACTATCTCCTTGGCTTGATTCCTCTTGACTCTCATTTGATTCATCTGCATCACTGGCTTTTAATTTATCCATGCTATCCACCAGCTCAACTATACTCAGATTCTCACCTTGGAAAATATCCGCGAGTGACACATCATTATCAACCTCCTCCTTTTTTGCACTTTCATCTCCTATAGACATCTGTAGCACTTCTTGAATGGTGGAAGACAGTGTGCCTTCCAGTGCATTGTATTTATCGCTATCATGTGACCGGCTTAGAGGTTGTTCATTGGACGAGTCAAGCGTTCTCTTATTCTGATTCACATCAGAGGTTAATTCATGGATGGGTGTAGATTCGTGACGGGGTGTGGTTTGCTGTGATCTGTTACCTATACTTGGTACGCTATTAAACCTAAATCGTTCACCTGGTCCTGGCGTCTCCACATCAGGGCTAAGGATCGTTGGTGCAGGGTTCAGGCCGTCGTAAGACGCTGACCATTGTTTGCAGGACTTACTGCATGCTATAATCGCGTGCCTTGCATCAAGTAAATACTCTATATGGCTAGATTCAATATCACACACAGATTCCTCAGACGAAAGTCTGCTTGCTTGCGATAGCGTGTCACTGTCACTTGTCCTGCTTATATTGCTTGCAGCTGAGACTTCTGGAGTCTGTCTACCATGTCCGTTCTGTTGCATGGTATTGCTATCTATGCTGGTTGCATTGTTAAGGCTCTGATTTGAACCAGTGATCATGACATGTTCCTTTGATGTCATCCTCACAGCATCCAGTGTTCCATTACTCTGAGTGTCCGCTACATCAGACATGTTACGGCTTCGAGATGACAGGTCTGTCTTGCTATCCCGGTGACCTTCCTTGTCTTTGGTCGGGTCCTTCAGTTGTTTGCAGCATACAGGACTAAGAGAGATGAACTTTTCAGCCCACTTGCCATAGAAATCAAGATCCTTGATGGCCCTTCGCTGGCTGGCCATGACATGGGTGCATGGCACCAGGTACCTGAACATAAGATAGGAGAGACAGAAGAAATTTATTACCTCCTGATAAAACAACCTCAATCATAAAAATATAATGCTAAAATATATAAAATGCCTAAGCTATAAATATCAAATAACTGACATATGGATAAGATCAACACTAAATTGAAAAAAAATCATGATCCATCCAATTGCATGAAACCGAATCTAAATCTTACAGAACATTATAACCTCTCTGGAACAAGAAGACCTATGGATGATTACATAAAAGGGTCTTGGACTGTCTTTCGTGTCGCTGATTAACTATGAATTGTCTGCAAACATATGTTGAAATTAACATAACCAAATGTTTATAAATGATGAAATATTTCATTCAGTTCTATAAAGTGGTGTCCTTTCCTAATCCATGCTCCAGAACTAGAAACATCTGAGGATTTTGTAACCCAGCAGCAATAACCGACTTACTTGAGAATCAGTTCCACCATAACATCCTCACAGTTGACATCTAGTAGAGTGTTGAATAGAGACAATGTCACCACACAAAGCTGAAACAATTATTAAGAAATAATAAATAAAAAAATTATTAGTACTTGCAATGGACTGTAAGTTTGAGTTAAGAAGTTTACTTCCACTAAATTACCCCTTTGCCAAAATTGTAAAAACAATGTCAATATATTTGTCCTATCAAAATAATCTGGTATCAAACAAAAGAACTTGATCAAAATACACAGTGTATAAAACTCTGATTAGAGAACATCACTACTTGTTTCACAAAATGCTCCCTTTTATCAAGAGTGTGAAAACCGAAAAGGGGGGTTTGAAACAGTCATTGGATATCTTGATACAGACATGATCAATTGAACTACAGTATATTTGCCACACTCACATACTCAGACATTGAATACCCCTTGCCTCACAACCCATTCCCCTGCAACCCATACCTGTTGCCATTCTGGTGAATGTTACATTTTGTTTTGTAATAATTATTTAATGACTAGTACGTAGTAATAATTTGAGAAATCAAATATCACCTTTGAGTTAGTTCCTATCCTGCGGATTAGAGACTCCATGATGGTTGTATTGTCATACCAGCCAAGGCACAGATACCTGAGAAACGCCCTCATGAGGCGAGGATCGGATATGGACCGTAGGAAGATCTCAACGTATGCTGTAGCAGACACAATCTCCTCATTCAGATTCTGTTTATTGTTCAAGGAAATTTGGAAGATAGACATAATCACTGTGAGTTAAAATGTGCTTTTAAAAATATACTTGGATGTTCAACAACCTTCCTACAAAAAAAAGAAATGTTGTCCATATTTTGGTCCAATAAAAAATATGCATCTACTATTTGACTTTGATACATGATTTTGGAACTTTATAAAAGGTTGACTTACATGTACATGTATACAGACTATACTGTATGTTTATACAAACATTCGGTCTAAACAATAAAAAATATGTTTACATACACTTGAAGACACAATTTAAATCAAAATCTATATATTTTCAGTAATGAAAAAAAAAGGAAAAATACAAAATTGCTTTGATATTTAAAGCAAATGTAGTATGAATAAATTCAAACTCCAAATAAATGAAATCTAACATTCTATGAGAAAAGTTGAAATAACTGTCAAACATGAAAAAGAAAACACAAAAAAACTATATGTATAAATTGTCTATAAAAAAAATATCTTTTTCATGCATGCACAGTCAACACAAACAAAATTCTATATAATTATAAAAGACTAAAAAATATTTGCAAGAATGGAAAAAGATGCATGCTAAAAAGTAAAAACTACTATAGAACTGCCATACTTCTGAAACTTATTCACAGGAGAAATCTGTTACAAAATTCTAATCAGTACATGTCTATAATTTACATGTCTTCTTTTATATATAACATGATAAATATGGAATTACATCAAATTGCATTTCTAATATTCTGTATATACCCTCATCACTCTTTCTCTCTCTTTCTCTTTTTTGATATTGTATTCTGCTTTTGAAACCATTTGGTATGTATTCTCTTTCATATTTCTTCCTTGTTTTGAATTGGTATACGTGTAGTTACAATGCCAGAGGCAATTAGGATAATTCAGATCATTCAAAACCAGTTGGTATGTTTTCTCTCAATCCTTTCTTCCTTGTTTTGATTCAGTACTTTATGAACAAATTGGCAATTCAGACCATTAATATTAAGTTTACTTTTACTTTTCCCTCATTCCTTTTGAATAGTTGAAATTGCATAGTAAATATATGCTATTATTAATTCAGAATGAAGACACTGGTAAAACCCAAACACTTTCAATGAAAAAAAAACTGATTTCAATGAAAATGCAATTTTTGAAGTCAGTGCCCCTGCATTCATCGAAGTGAAGAATGATGCTCCGTCGTCGAAGATAGTACCATGAATGCATTATCTCATAAATGTGGTCAATTACCAGGGAAACAAATAAATTAGAGGCAATTTTGTTCCAGGATGTCAAAGTCTCATGGCTGCGTTTGATAGTACGATAAAAAACATGTGAGGAATTCAACGTAGTGTGTTATGATTATGAAGCAAGATGCAAAAAGTGACATGCATTTATGCAGGAAAAAAGATATGAAATGAGGCAACATGCTTCATGCAAGTAAATCAAATCAATTTTGTTGATAATCTGACTATTTCATATTTTATTTTAATAGCTCAATTCACTTTCAAGATAACCTGTAACTGTACTTTTATATCTCTTCAATAAAAAAAATAATGATGATACGCATCAATCAATCAAAATCTCACATTATATGTATTCTTCATGCAAACACTGCAGTCAGAAAGGGAGGTAAAACGAATATTTATAATTTGCTCATTGATAAATCATGTCAATTCAAAGAAGTTTCAATACATGCAATAATTCAAAATTGCAGATTAAATTAGAAAATGGAACAAACCAAAATAAATTGCAAGTTGGAAACTTAAAATGGTATCACTGGATACCCAATGACTGGAAGTATGGCTATTAATATCACTACATCAACACCTACCAAATCTGAAGTATTCCGCATGATGTCAGCATGTGAAAACTGTTTGGAGAGAAAATGTGTGATGGAATGAATGGCAAAGAATGACATATAAAACAAGGTGAAATTGGACACGAAGAATAAAGATTGGAGAGAACAAAATGAGTGCAGCTCAAACATTTACTGAACATTGAATGTAAAAAAATAGATGTAAATGATGTGACCTTTGAACATCTGATTGTGATTTTGTAAATGACAGACTGTATTGTTCAAAGAGAATTTGAACTTCTAGAGTTCCATTATTTCAGCAAGCTTTTGTAAAGCGACATTAGACTGAATCCAAATTGGCATTTAAAACTCAATGCATGACTTAAAAAAAAATAGAAATCCCACTAGTGAAACAACCTCATACTGATTAATGTACTAAACTTGGTAAAATCCCCAAATAAAATTGATTCAATGAACATGTGCCTTTTCACAAAGAGAAGTCTTCATATATGAAAAATTGCTTCGAAAGTGCATTCTGGATTGGTTGGGAAAATTGTGGTTAAAAGGTGAATTTGCTTTATACGGTAAATGGGCAGCATTTCTCTATTCATAAATAACTTGATGAATTGTGTATCAAAAAATGGGATTGAACAGTTTTAATACAAGGGGACTTTTAAAATAGACAATGTATATTTTCATGAAAAATCATTTTTTAGGCTCATTTTGAATTTAAAATGGAAATGAACTTTAAGAAAAATTATTTTCAGACTTTATAGTTAATTGACAAAATGGAAATAAAGGCCTTTTATAAGGGAATTGTGGCTGATTCATGTAGACAAGCAATAAACTGATTTCTGAATCCATGTTTTCTCATACCTACTCCATCCTCCTATTGTACTGTGAACCTCAAAATTCATGAATAATTAATGAGTTAACTAAACTTCAAATGGTTATACATGTAAGTAATAACCACTTTCTTGAATTAATCTCATTTCAGGAATTCGTCATTTACCTCAAGAGATAATCATGGAATGTGACATATATCATGATTCATGAAAAAATGGATTCCAAAAGAATTTGATCAAAATTTACAGGGGCACTGCATTTATTCCACTCAGTCAAAATGAAAAGTATTTTTATTTTTTTTACACAGGCTAGCTTCAATAATCTTTACCACACACATCAATATAATTAAGAGATTGGTTCAATCGCAGAGAGGTTATAGCCCCTCACATCAATTGGATTCAGAATCCAAAGTCACAAAATGGCAAAAGAAAGACGAATTAAAATGAGACGGGACTACAAAAAATACAAATTTATTACACATGTCCTTCACGGGCATGTTTAATAACTGGCTCAATCAAAAAGAAGCTACAGGAAATTAACTTCAAAATTCTAATGACTGGACCAATCACACAGCCAAACACAACCCTCCCCGCCACCCTGGGATGTCCCGGTAAGCGGGGGATAATCTGACCACGGTGTGTGTCTGTGTGTATCTCACTCAGCTGCACACAGATAACACCACGTTCAGATTATCCCCACTTAACGGGATATCACCCCGGGATCAGTGTCTGGTTATGTGATTGCTCCTGTTGTTTTAATACTTTGATTTCTTTGTGATCAAGCCAATCACTATAGGCGGTGCTGCACCATCCCGAGTTTGCTCAATCTCGAGATTTTAGCCCGATCGGCCCTCTTCGGGATTAATCTCGAGATTCAAGAAACCCCATCTCCACCATCGCAAGAAGAGCGATTCCTGCTCGAGCGAGGCATCGATGCATTATGGTCTGACGCCGTGAATAAATAATCCCGAGTGCGTCTGCACATACGAATTAGCGCGATAATTCGTAAAATAGCGCGCTATTTTGCAAATAATCCCAAGTTGACTTAGGATTGCAATCTCGAGATTAATCCTACGAACTAGCGCGATAATTGCGTCTCCATTGCAAATAATCTCGAGATTGTTCAGATCGGGATAATTTGTCGGATCAGAAATAGCGCGCTAATTTGAAAACTTGGGATTGTGCAGACGGCCCTTATGAAATGGGAAGTTTGTAAAATTCCATCTCATTTTCATTGGTCTTTCATTTGCCATTTTGTGACTTTGGATTCTGAAACAAATTGATGTGAGGAGCTGTAGCCTCTCTGTGATTGAACCAATCTCTTAATTATTGATGTGTGCTTTGTAAACATTATTGAAGCTAGCCTGAGTGTGTAAAATATTGTTCATTTTGACTGTGGAATTTTTACAGTACCTTTGTAAAGTTTGATAACTTTCTTTTGAAACCCAGTTTACAAATACATGACTACATTGACAAGCATATATTTATGTACAATACATGTGTACAGGAAAAGTGAAAGGTCATGGAAAATTTGTCAAAAGAAAATGAGCTTTTCAAATTTAATTGAAATGAATCATGACACTTAACAAATTATTCACTCTTTTTTTTAGGGGAAGGGTTCAATGATGGACATTAAAGACCTTTTATCTTTTGGCAGGAGCAGAAAAGTCAAAGTGTAACTCTTGTTTTTCTGTTCACAATTTGAGGAAGACAGGGTCGTTCACTCAGATTATTAGTTCTAAATAGGGCTCACATCAACACAGAAAGGAAATTGATGAAGACAACATTTTAAAAAGCAACTAAGATATAATATAACATTTATAGAGACTAGGTATTTGGTAAGTAGTTAGTTCCTCATTTTACCAACAACTTGGCACCACAATCAGATTGGATAGATGTTATAATCAAACAATAGTGTTATACAAAATAAAATATATTCATTAATGTTAAGTTAGTACATGTAGCTGCTTATACACACTGGTATATTAATTCCAATTTTATATTCAAGAAAATGTCTATTAAAGTTAATATACTGCAAATGATAAATATTTTACCCAACTGTTAAAAAAAGTGCATGTCACCGATTAGAATATGTGCTAACAGTGAATGTGTTTGACAGCTTTGTTACATTGAGTGAGAAATGTTAGAATTATTGAGCATGCATGTGATAGGCAAATTTCATGATTATAGATCTGGAACATAAAGACAAAACATTGATCTTAGAGAAGATTAAACATGAGCATGAAGAAAGAGAAATCATGAAATATAAATGTGCAGATCTAACCAAGCTGCGTAGCTGGTTCCATTTTATTGATGAAAATTTATTTCTCAGAAATTTAGAATACATATGAAAGTGAAAGTAAGCTTCAAGTGCTATGGAGTCTGGACAAGAGGTGTGCAGCAGATGAGGAAGTGATCTTAATGCATTCTCTTGAATACAGACAACTACTCTGTATTTAGGACTACTAGTACCTTTTTACCTTTTATTTAAGACAGACTATTTTTATCATATGAAATTATGAAATACTTCCATGATATACAAAATACATGCACATGTATACAAATGGTATATTCTACTACCAGTACAATAACAAAACAGTGTTAGTTTTTACCATAATGGATATATTTGATTATAATAACCAGCAATATTCCAGAGGTCAATTTGAGCATAATAAATACCCCCCAAAAATCACAATTTATGACCCATTTGATTGACAGGGAAGCTCACATCTATATACGGCCTATGTACAGTGTATACTTTACTTTAACAAATAATTCTGAAATGTACAACTTACAACTGAATAGCCACATACATATGTACACTTGTTCTGTTTTAATCTTCATGTATTGTTTTAAAACAAGATTCAGTTTGATAACTTTTATAGATGTTGTAAAACCTACATGTACACATAGATAGATTCTTGATGATATCCTATACCCAATCTAGAGCACAGTGTCAATAGTGCCCTTGAACTGTTTACATAAACCACTGTGCTGGGAAACAACAGAGTCATATCAAGTGCAGGCCTACATGCATGGCATGCATGCAATGATAGTATGATTCCCACTTTAAGTTCACTCATAAACTTTACACTTCTGAGCCCTGTTTGACCAGAGATTGTAGGCAATGATGAGCTGTCATTCACCGACAGTATTTATAATCAGGTAGGCTACTAGGAGGGGTTGTTTTATTAAAGAAAAGCATCCATTTCACTGAATTTTTGGTGAATGAAATTATTCAGGGAGTTCCTCCACACGCTCTTTAAAAAGTAAGCCCTTGAAGGAATGCCACTACTACTACATGTACCTGCCATATAGCTATAAAGAGGGGCGGAGTCAGGTCAGTGGTAGGGCAAGGAAACACCCCTCTACTGGGATGACAGGGTGCGATGTCAGTATGATCTATCACCATCTGTCAGTATGCGAGTCTCCATCATATCCAATTTGTCTCCAGGCAAACTTGTGAATCACCACAAAGTTGTCAAATCTCAAGTTTGTACCATTTGTGTCTTTTGCACTTCAATAAAAACATGCTTTCAAGAAAAGTTTGGGTATGCTCTGTATACCATTTACACAGGTCAACATGTACATTAGATGACCACTATTAATTCAAGACAAAGGACTGTCAAAAATTAATATTGCCTATTCCTGGCAAAAGTGTTTTTACGGATGCATGTATCAGATCACCGTCAGGCAGGCTTTTTCTTACCCTTTCCTGGGAACTATTATATCAAGAAATCATGTCCCTTTATTTGTCAATTATTTTAGTACAATTTATCAAATATCAATTTTTTGTTTTGTTATTGTATCAAGAAAATGTATTCAATTTTATAATAATGAACAATGAAGAAATTGCAGAAAAAAATAAACAGGCTTGTACGTAGGCCTACAGAATCCAGTCTCTATTCTAGCAGTGATCAGCCTTCACATTTTGTAGTACAAGATCCTGCCAATGTATGACTCAAGTTTAACTTATATTTGCCTAGGGAGTATACTGGAATAACAGCAGAAACATTTATAGAGATGCACATAGTTCTGTACTCAGCGCTGAGCCGTATGTTTTGATAGCACTGGAACTGCCATTTTGCATAAAATTTGTATTGCTAATGGTATTAAAAAAATAACATGTAGGTGGGCGCACTGGCCCACTGTGCACCAAACATGTATCATACAGAAAGCAATAAGAAATTTAAAGTTGGTACATTCCTTGTACATGTACATATAGGGCTACAAAGTAACTTGATTTCAGTAAAATCCTCGAGCTAAAAACCATAGGAAAGAAAACCTCCAGTTACACATTGAGAAAATTGCAAATTAAGTCATCCAAAATCAATCCATCCATTGTAAAATGATCTTCTTTGAATGCATACAGTACATGTGTGATTTAAGGTGAACAAATAAATCGAGTAGTGAAATATGATTATTTTTCAATTTATAGTTCACTGTACTTTTAATATAGGATGGACATGTACAGTACTATCATGTTCATTTTGTGCCATAAAATGAAATGCAAACTCGCATTTCACCAGAGTGTAGCATAAAATGACACTGTACATTTTACAGTAGATGTAGACGCATGGATTGAAATGGCCATTGACAAAATCAGGAGAAAAACTTCACTGGGAGTCTCTTGCCAACATTATGCATACAAGTACTATTGGTATTCTTTGTTATTCATTCATCTATAAGTTTTGATGCAAGTCTGTATCAACATTCATGTACATGTAGAATCCAACAGGGAGAAGTTCCCCAAGGAATAATTACGTTGAGCTCATGCTGTGTGTTAAACCGCAATGATCAAACCGAGCTGCATGGTGAAAGCGAAAAGGTTGAATTTCTGCAAGGAAATGGATAAAATCCCTTCTGGCTCTAAATGAATGATACAAGATGGGAAGTGTAATGTCGGATCCTTTCAGTGTATATTCCTTACATTATTATGACCAGGAACCTTCCGTTCAAAACATTAGTGGAATGTGGATATAGCTTTGCACATCCTGATCAAAATACAAACGATAACAAGGTAAAGTTTGGGGTGCTTTCCTGATTCCAAACCACTACTCGACCCACATGATCTACATGTACTACATTACATGTTCCATCTTTTAAAGGGAAAATCAACTATACCATGAAATAATAATTTGATTTTTGTGTGTACTTGTTGAATTATAATTTTTGCGATCAGCATCTGTTTGGCATCAGATGCACGGTTAATACCTATTAGGCTGATGCTAGCCCAGGGGGGGGGGGCCACTTCCATTCACGAGTGGATACCATGCGCGACCAGGAGATCTCAAAAAGCACCCTAAACACGTATTTTCCATATTCTGAAATTGCACCCCTTAAACAAGTATTGGCGTGTGAAACCCTACCCTTAACAAGTATTGGAAACAAAACGATACTATTGGCAAGTATTCCCTGAATTGAACCCCTAAACAAGTACAGCGGTATGTCACGGACGTCGGTCATCGGTTTTACCTTTACCTACATGTACATCATTGGGTTTAGAACAGCCCAACTCGCGCAAATCATACTCTAAACACGTAGTGTTGACTCCTGGAGCAAAAAGTACACCCTTTATAAAACATTTTAGTCTTGATTTTTATACCCTTGCAAGTTTGGCCCTAAACACGTAGCTTTCCTAGCGAAAAAGATACCCTTTTTTCATTACTTTAGTGTTTTTGACACCCTTATTACGTTACGTACGTAACGTACCCTATCTTGAAAAAGACATCCTTTTTAGTGTTTTTTTGGTCGCGCATGGTATCCACTCGTCAATGTAAGTGCCCCCCCCCCCCCCCCCCCCGGATGCTATCCAATTATAAACTTGAGAATTAAAGCGCGCATCAGCATTATACATTTTTTTATATACATGTACGCGGTATTAAAATAAGAGTAATTCATACAGGAATCTGCATAAACCATGGACTTGATCAACCATGGCTTTTCAAAACCACCTTTGTGAATTTGGGCCATAGTGTTTGAAACAAGAGGCTAAAACTAGGCAGGCTGCCAGGCTCCATGACAAACAAGGATTTGCCTATTGATGGAAGACAGCGTTAAAACTTTTTTTTTTTAAAGCTGACCTACATGTATAACTTGTATTTTTTAAATCTTGAGCCTGACTAAGACACCGTTCTCATGCAATCTCATTATACATGTGCTTTCTAAATACTGGAAATCGTTTCAGGACACCATGCAGTTTCGAAGATCGCTCTGCCAGCGTTCCCATTTGATCAGCCGAAACTGGTTTTCAAAACCACTTCATGTGAAGTGGCCTTGTTGCTATGGGAACGCTCTTAGTGGGGATGACGTGTTTTTCGCCAAATTCGAAACCACAGCGTAGACCTTCTATACACAGTGTATACAGTAGCGCGCTCAAAATGAAGATCGCTTCCAGAAGAACAGTTGTGTCCTCACCCCGGGGGGGCCACTTACATTGACGAGTGGATACCATGCGCGACCAAAAAAAACACGTAAAAAGGATGTCTTTTTCAAGATAGGGCACGTTACGTACGTAACGTGATAAGGGTGTCAAAAACACAAAAATATTGAAAAAAGGGTATCTATTTTGCCCGGAAAAATATACATCTTTAGGGTCAAATGTGCGGGGATGATAAAACAAAATCAAAATGTTTTATAAAGGATGTCTTTTTTGCCCCAACACTACGTGTTTAGAGTCCGATTTGCGCGAGGTGTGGAAGATGGGGCCGTACTTAACCAAAATAATGGTGTCTAAAGGTAAAACCGACGACCGACGGACGCGTGACATAAAAACAAAATATATCTGTACTTGTTTAGGGGTTCATTTCAGGGAATACTTGCTAAGAGTATCGTTTTGTTTCCAATACTTGTTAAGGGGTGCATTTTCAGAATATGGAAAATACATCGCTGTACTTGTTTAGGGGCTCAGTTCTGGGAATACTTGCCAATAGTATTTGTTTCCAATACTTTTTAAGGGTAGGGTTTCACACGCCAATACTTGTTAAGGGGTGCATTTTCAGAATATGGAAAATACGTGTTTAGGGTGCTTCTCAAGACCCCGTGGTCACGCATGGTATCCACTCGTCAATGGAAGTGGCCCCCCCCCCCCCCGGGGTCCTCACTTTACGCTGAAACCAGTTTTATGAGGCAGAGCGATCTTTATACTACATCACGAGGTGGTTTTCCAAACTTGTTAGGAAGATTGCTTCCAAGACCGCTTTGACCATTCTCATTACACGTTAAACAAGTTTCCACTTTTCACTTGTTTCTAGTTTTCGTTTTAGGGAGTAATGAGAACGGTGTCAAATTTAAGCTTATCATGTATGGTCAGTTCCCCCATGTCTGCGCGGTCTCCCAAGTCTGCGCACCCGCGTATCTGCGCGATTCTAGTAAAAGAAGATACATGTACGCAACGAGCACGAACTTTACACATGCAATACATAGACAGGTATTAATTAAAAAATCCGACTCAAAATAGTGGCAAATAATGAATTCAGGGCATTTCATGTGACGGTCTCAAAATGCAGCCTTTGTCATCAAAATCCCTGAATCGTGTGCAAAGTGAATGAGTGCGCAGACATGGGGTACCAATTTTTTTTTTCAATCTGGAAATGACTGCCCAAAGGTTTTTTCAAGAAAATCTTATATTTTCTTTCATTTTTTAATGAGAAATTTGGTACACTTACTCTTAATAATATAAGGAACACTATTAACCAAAAGACTTTGTGTAATAAGAAGAAATTCATGTTAAATCTTAACTCAAATTGTTAGGTGCGCAGACTTGGGGACCACCATCCCGGGGGGGGGGGGGGACTCGACCAAAAAAGTAGTGGGTATGTGCCGCGGGCGAGACAAAAAAAACGGGGGCCTTGGAGCGGGCTTATTGTAAAAAGGAGGGTCCTCGGAACGGGCTTCGGAACTACAAATGTTTGTGAAAACGGGGGTCCTTGGAACGGGTCGCCTGTGAATGAGTGCGTTTTCATCCATTATCGAACGGGCATACGTGCATGCAGCTAGCCCGGCGGCACGGGCGCCGGGTGCGCTAACGCAGATGCGATGGTCGGACAGCGCTCTGCGGCCGCTTTTCACCAAAATTGCGGCTCATTGTAGCAGATCAATACGGCTGGAACGGCGAAACGGAAAATTTGCGAAGCTTTGGAGCGGATTTCTCTCTTCTTTTTTCTCGATAAGAAGAAAATGCTATGCTTTGGAGCGGCTTTCTTTGTTCTTTTTCTCAATAAGACAAAAATGCTATGCCTTGGAACGGAAATTTGAGTGTAAAAACGGGGGTCCCCTCCGCGGCACATACCCACTATGCATTATGTACTGAGTGCCCCCCCAGGCCACCATCATACATGTACAGTACTGTCCAATGATAACCAGCTCTTTGGCTTTAATAGAATATTCACACCATGTCATCAGTGAACATGGACAGGCCTACTACTGCTTGCATGCACTATATCAATTGCAAAATTACATGTAAATGGTCTACTGCTATGTCTACACGTATAATGGCATTCTTGAATCTAAATGGATGAATTTATACATGTCTTTCCTGATCTGCATCAGGGCAACCTTTTATAATTAAACTTGTTAAAATAAGATTAAAATAATACTGCACTTTAAAGCTACTGAAAAAGTGACAGTTGATATGCTTCATCAAATGTTACATTGGTTGTATAGTTTTATGGACAAGTGATGTTGAAAGGTGTTACTGCAATATACAGTATATTCACTTTGAACCTTCACCCTCCTGCCTCAAATCAGATGATAAGGTGACATCATTAATCAATGCAATATGAATGTTAAAGCAATCATAGCAACGCCTCCTAATCATGAGTACACCTACCTCCCTCAACCTCGATGATGCTATAACCATCTATTAATGTCAAAGGTCGCTACACATATATGCAATCATCTCACCACGCGAAGTAAAATATACATGTAACCAAAGCAAGAACTAAATGTGGTCAATTATCTGGAAAAATAATTTGGCGCATGAAGATAAAAATGCTGATAATAATTAGAACTCACTCTCTCCATCCCCCATCTATTCAGAGATTTCCAGAATATGCCCTAAATATTTGGGATGGAAAAGTGATTTTTATAAATCTGTACGCAAAAACTAATCCAACAAACATTAAAGCAGAGGATAAAGAACATCACTTTCTTGAAAAATTCACTTGAGAAAAATATAGCTTTAACAAAAAATGTGTACATGTACATGTAGTGAGTACCAAAAAATAGATATCAGAACAGATTCATGATAGATACAAAGGAGAGGGGGGATAAAGTGACCCCAGTCAAGGGTCATCCCACCCCTCAAAGGTTACCTCTAATTTAGACTCTAAGGCCCGTATTCTGAAGTCAGTTTTAACTTTTAGAACGTGGTCTAACTCTACGGTAAAATTATGGGAAGCCAAAAATGTCAAAATTTGTTCACATGGTACATGTAGGTTTCTTTAATACATATGTTTACTGTGCTCTTTCCTTTTCTTTAATGGTGAAGACAATATATATCTTATTTATCCTTCCCAGACAGTTAAGAATGATTTGAGAGTTAAATGAGCAGATACTCTAAACCTCTACTGTTAGAGATTGGCTATCCATAGTTAAACCACATCTTTAGTCCAGAGTTTAAATTAAACCAGACTTCGGAATACGACCCCCAAGGTCTGTCTATTAACACATCACATGGTCTTTATCACTTGTAACAACCTCATGTCCACATCATCAACTTTAAACATGGAGTATTAAAAAAAAATAAACATCTTTGGGGATTAAAGTCCAAGTTTTACAACTACACAATGTTTTACAAAAATATACAGCACAAAAATACACTTGTTTGCACTACAAGTACCAAGATTTCATTCTCCAAACTTGGTTGTAATGATGTAATGTAATGTACATGTATTAAGTTATCAGTCATCAAAAAGCAAACAAAAAAGATGAAATTTATATGTATTTTTCAAAAACCTTTTTTGCTTGCACCATACATTGCATTTACATGTAAAATTAAAGATGGTAATATTATAACATCCATGTACATCAAGTACAATGTATGTACATGTAATTCATGATCTCCCAACACAATCTTGCATACATGTGAATTTTCAATTCATGATTCCAAAGAAATTTTCTGTGTGGGTGCAATTAGCATCTTGTACCCCTTTCCCCATAAAGGTATGGCCAGCCCTGGACAGGCCTAAATCTGCCCAATGCAAGTCCTTCCCACTGCCTAGATTTGAGTAAAAAATAGTAATGGGAAATTTGATGTAAAACTACCTATTTTCCTAAAATAGTGATAACATTAACAAATTCTACATGAATGTCCGTCTATTGTTGGTGTTTGTGCTGTACATGTAGTATACATTAACAGACTAATCCTGCAATGTAGACATACAGTATCTACATCTATAGTGATTGAACATACAATGTCCACAGGGATGCCAGTGGTATTGGTCCTAGGGCCAGAAAATTTATGGGAGGTAAATAATGTGCGCGAAGCCTATTTCAGGGATCATTTTCTTAAAAATTTAGCTCAAGTTTAGGGGTTATTTTCAATAAGTTGTAATTGCATGACATACATCATACCAAATCATTCATAAGAAACAATGATGCCGCAGTTCCGGCTAGATAGCCGAAACTCTGGCATCCCTGCGTATGATTTTTTCTGAATAGCTCCACATTTTACATACAAGCATTACAGAGCTCTAGAAAAAGTGAGGCAGAGGAGAGGAGATATGAGACTTGAGAGAGAACAGCAAGAGGGGGGTATTACAAAGGGGCCAGGCACCACAAAAACACAACATATAACTAAAAGCAAAACAAAATATAACTAAAACAAAACTGTTTCATCTTGGTGATCAAAGAAGAAATGATTAGTGAAAGGCAGTGAAATTGTAGCATTTTTGAAAGCTGGTACTATCACTTACTGGTCGAGTTTTGTTGGATCTAAGCAATATGGCTTCACGGTCCAGCTTGTGGGAGATTGAGGGGGTAGAGTTAAAACATGCATTAACTCCACAATACAAGGTTGTTTTCATAAATTCTAAAGTTGCTGCTCTGTAGAAACAATTCCCTTTTTGCAAAGCATCAGTCCAATTCATTAGTGGCCACTTGTTTCATATATACACTGTACAGTGCGTCCCAGAAAAAATGAAACCGAGATTTAGCGATGATTTATCATAACTTAATCATAAATAAAATAGACAAATGACCTACCAATGTAAAGCTTAGAATCTCCTCTTTCATCTGGTATTATTTAGATTATTCCTTATTCACGCATGATTGAGCAAAAACAATTCGAAGAAAGGATGCCAAAAACCCATTTGGCGGGGGGTATCTGAATTTCAAAAAGAAAATCACATGACTAAAAAGTTCAATATCTTCTCTTTTCTTTGATACCTAAATCACAGAAAATGGTCAAGTAGTAAAAAAGTTATGATCCCTCGAAACAATGCTTGTATTTCCATAATTTCATTAAATAAACGTGTTTTCACCGGTTTCCCACAGAAACTATCGCACGATAACAAAAGACTTAATGCATGGCTGATCGTCAACAAAACGGAGTGTCGAGTGAGTTTGAACGCTAGCCTGTAAAACCTCTTCATTTTATGAAATTATTGAAATTCAAGCCTTATTTCAAATAACCAGAACTTTGTTATTTCTTGACCATTTTCTGTAATTGAGGTATCAAATTAAAGAGCAGATATTGAACTTTTTAAAAATGTGGTTTTCTTTTTAAAACTCAGATACGGCCCGCCAAGTGACTTTTTGGTATCCCCTTTTCAAATTGTTTTTGCTCACTCATGCGTGAATGAGAAATAATCTAAGTAATTTCAGATGAAAGAGGAGATTCTAAGCTTTAAAATGGTAGGTCATTTGTCTATTGTATTTGCGATTAAGTTATGATAAATCATCGATAAATCTCGGTTTCGTTTTTTGTGGGACGCACTGTACATGTACGTAGCAACTTGTGCACAATGAACAGTTCGTCTTTTTCTTCTGATGCTGCCCAACACAAGACTCTGATGTCCAGTATCATGACAGCATTACATCTCTGAATCATGTACCAATTTTGTAAATAATAGTCCTTCCTATAGATTAGATTATCCCCTCAAAAAGAGTTCTAATGCCATTTTATCAAGCCAGGATCCCAGAGGGGTACTTAGATTTGGTTTGGACAGTGGTGTGCTTCTGAAGGTTCTAAACCCATACCCATATTTATGGGCCATTTTGGCTATTAAGGTACCCATTATTTATAGGGATCTATTAAAATTTGACAAGCAAAAAAAAAAGCCTGGATGGGTAGGGGCAAGGTACATGTAGGATTTAAAATGGCAGGCCTAGGAAGGGGGCAAGTTGTTCAGGGGAGAGAGGAGAATCAAAAGGGATCAGAGGCAAGGGACGGGGATTGAAGACCTTGACTAGTATTTATACTGTAAATATTCTAGTAAATAATTTTCATGATAATTTTGAATCTTGTTTTTCAAGAGTGCATGCACTGTACTTTTGTCATCCAGGGAGACTGCTTTCTTCCATTCAACACACTGTCCAGCTTTCAAATACTTATACTCTGTTCAGACTTTAAAATATGATAGCAATGCATGGAGAAAAGTTCATTATCTGCTTATCACAATGCTCAAAACACTAGATTTATAACAACTACAGAATGTAAAAAAAAATTAACACTTAATACCAACCACATGTAAACATCAAGATCAATCTACATTGTACTTTATAATTGATGCAGGTAATATGTCATTTTTAATATGTTTTATTGTAAGTCATGAATTTACATAGATGCACTGTATGAATACAAACCAAACCCATCATACATTCATAATATCTGGCAGGTATGCATACTCTATTTTAATAGATGTAGTTGATTCAAACACCTTTGTGCTAGAATAAGCTACTTAAAAGAATACAAAAGGGTGCAGGAAAATAGAAAGTCAAAAATTTGAACATAACAAATTAGAAAGATACACATGGTAGTAGGGATAATTATTGTTAGTCAAATTATGAATTACTGTTTTGTACAATTATGTTTTAAAATCTTCCAAACTAATCAAAATACAATGATTAAGGTTCTTTGTACAGACATGATTAAAGTACTCAACAATTAATTTCCCGAGTGCAACAATATCATATTTACAGTTAATACTCCTCACTCTCTCACCACATTATCATAATGGAAAATCATGACTCAGAGCAAAAAAAGATGGTTCAAAGATATCCTTTTAAGCTCAAAATTGCTGCCCATCACATTTTGTCACTGTGAGTTGAATATTAACAAAGAATAGTCACTGATCGAAACCAGCTTTGTTTACTTTTCTCGGTGATTAGAACATCGTAGTAAGAATACTTCATGATCCAAATTTCAAATTTTCCCGTTTCCAATATACATGTACATACTGGAGATAATTGAAAGAAAAATCAACCTTTGGACACCATTCGTTTTATGATTAGACAAGCAGATCCACAACCTATCCATTTAATTCAGAAAGTCTTCCCTGAATGTAGGAGAAATCATTTATTTCAAAGAAATCATCATGAATAAGATATCAAAACTTCTGTAATCCAGTATGTTTCCTATATAAGAAGACTAGACTACCATAGATGGAGGCCTACAAGTAAATGCAGATGATTATTTTATTTGCTATAATTCAGCTTTTTTTTACCGTTATTTTTAATTAACTTGATTGTTCATGCAGTTCATCAATATCCAGTAGCTCTGAAACAAATTAGTAACTATGGCTTAATATTAAAATTTTTGGCACTAATCTAAAAGAAATCAATCTGCTTGATTAATTTTATTCATCAAGAATATCACAGGTGATATTAAATACAATGAATTTGAAGAATACCTTGACAGGATAGCCCATGAAAGCCAAAAGGCTTATTTCCAATGGGGTCCTATTGTTAGTATAAAACTTTGTATTTGTTCTTCACCATTTATGTGGTTACAATATGAAATTCTTTACTGCATATATAACTACTGAATGCTTGAGATACTACCTAAATCTATGTTTACCTGATTACTCATCCAAATGAATTCCTAGAATGTCTAACATTTTAATTTTTTAGGCTTAGGCCTACTCTTTTTTTTTTGCTATATTCAGTATATCATTTTCTGACAGCTACATGTATTCAATCAAAAACATACAGTATCACTGAGAACATAAAAAGAGGAAACAAATACATTTCCCACAGTTTTTATCAAAAAGACAAGTAAATCCCTGAAAATAAAATAATCTTCTTTCTCCTCCAAATCTTGTGTTGTTTGTTAACTTATTTCAAATATCTATAATTCAGTGTAATGTCTACAACTTCAGAGCAGGGAAGTGGGAGTTATGAAATGTGGTATAAAACATGGTTAGGAACTCATGCCAGTTATTTTCATAGATTGCAATTGACTAGAAAGTGTATATTATTCATACTAATGTAACAGTTCATAAAAAATGGTTGGAGAATAGTTATAATTAGAAATGATATGTACGAAGTAGGGAGGTATTACAGTATTAGTCAGAAGGGAAGGGGAGGGGGGTGAGTGTTCAAGCCTACCTGGTGAAGGGCTGGTCCTATAACTGGAACCAGGAACCCATCATGGAAGAACTGGACTAGTTGATCACTGACAAGGGGGTGCGCAACCTGTACAAGGGAGGAATATAATTTTTAAGTAAAGCTTCCCTTAACCATCGTTACTACATGTACATGTACATGCAAGGGTACAGCAATATGGAATCATTGCAACTCATGCA
The DNA here is from genome assembly GCF_037042905.1 of Lytechinus pictus. Classification (NCBI taxonomy): domain Eukaryota; kingdom Metazoa; phylum Echinodermata; class Echinoidea; order Temnopleuroida; family Toxopneustidae; genus Lytechinus; species Lytechinus pictus. The sequence goes on from NC_087249.1 coordinate 33,217,340, forward strand.
GCCATGTACACAAATGAGTTAACTTTATATTTAAAAACTAATAAAAACTTTTAAAACCATTTTTTATACTGTCACAATGTATGACTATTAATTCATCAATAGTGGCTTCATAGTGAACATGAATGGACCTTCAACCCATAGCAAGGTTGGACCAAAGGCCCTTTTTTAATGTGGGACCTATTGCTTTCTTGCAAGGCACTTTCTGGCAAGATGAGATTGACAATGGCAATATAAGCACAATTTGCTATGCATGCATGGCCCACTGATAGATCAGTTGACAGCTGACATAGAGCTCTACCATGGGTATATACAAGAGTAAAATACTATTATCATCAATTATATAAAACCTAGAACCATAATCTAAGTTGCATAAAACTAACCTGTACAACTGCATTGCAGAACTCCAGGGAGTTGAGAAACATTGCTAGGTCGGGCATGTTTGCAAGGTCCTCATGTGTGATCCGATGCCAATGATCAGGAGAGATGTCTAGCTTACCAGGCAGACGCGAGTATAAGGCACCTAGCCCACCTGCCAACACCTAGAGTGATAATCAGAGAAAGAAAAGATCTTCAGCTTTAAAGGAGAATGAAACCCTTGAAACCAGCTGAGTCCATATCAAAGAGAAAAATCAAAAAAACATATTGTTGAAAGTTTGAGGAAGATTGAATGAATAATAAGAAAGTTATGAGCAATTGAATGTCGAGATCGCTAATGCCATGTAGATCCTCCCATTGGCAATGCGACCAAAATCTGTGATGTCACACACGTACAACTCCCTCATTACTTTAGTACTTATTTCACTTATATTCTCTCTTTTATAGAGTCTATCACAAGGTGAGGTGTTCTCTTTATGACAGGACAAGTACAGAGGTTTCACAACATTATATCATTGATGAATCGTTTGTCATATGATTAGAATGAGCAAAAAGAAATGTTTTGGGGTATATTTTCAGTGTCCAAAAGGGGAGAGTTGTTCATCTGTGACATCAAAGATCTTGGTCGCATTGCCAATGAGAGGATCTCCGTAGCATTAGTGATCTCGACATTCAAATGCTCATAACTCTTCTATTGCTAGTCCTATTTTACTCAAACTTTTGTTGATCTTATTCTTTGATTTTTCTGCTTTCACAAAAGCTAACTTGCTCCAAGAGTTTCATTCTCCAATAATTTATTGTACAATAAATGTACATGTACACATATTATGCTACATGTAGATTTACATAATGTATTCATTATGATTGAGGCTTACTCATGCCTTCAGTTAAAACGCCGTTAAAAAATTTATGCAATGCTGAATGCTACTGGTCTTAGAGTAGTCTTACAGAGATCTTTCAATGGTCTTTCAGAGATCTTTTATGCAAAAAGTGATCTTTCAGAATTCTTTCCATGGACTTTGCCTGGTCTTTCAATGGTCTTTCAATGATCTTTCAATGATCTCTCAGGAGTCTTACAGTGATCTCCGCAAAAATCTTGAGAGACTGCCGAAAGATCATTGAAAGACTATTAAGACCTTTGAAAGTACATCGAAAGACTGCTGAAAGACCGCTGAAAGACCACTGAAAGACCATTTTCTTGTAAGACCGTTGTAAGACTGTTTTGAACCGTTTCAAAAAGTTTTGGAGCCCATGAAGACCATGAAGACCGCTGAAAGATTGGTCAGGACTCGTGTAAGACCTCAAAGACCATTGTAGGTTCATTGAGAGACCTCTGTGAGATCGACCAAAATTCATGGTCTTTGAAAGGTCTTTCAGTGGTCTTGCTCTCTGTGGAATGGCCCCTTCAATTTTTGATTTTTTTTTTAGAATCAATATTAGAAATTAAACTTTTTATTTTAATAAGATTTGAAATCCTTGTTTAAACTGTAACAACATGTACTGTAAGGGTCATACATGTATAGTAAACAGCATTGTATGATAAATTTAAAGCATTTTTACTGTACAGTATGTGACCCTGTACACTGTATTAAAGCATGTCATACATGTACATGTACCTGCATGAGATTATATCCAATTTTTAATGACTAGAACAAATTTAAAGTGTGATTTAGAAGCAAAATTATTTTCTATGCTTTGACAAAAATCACAAAATATACTGTACACTACATGTAGACGTATGCACATGTACGGTATGATCACCACAATTTTCCTTTTACTTTTATCTCAATTCATTTATTGCATATGGATATTTATTTTGTTGGAAGACAGTCACAACTACAAAACGATGTGTTTTCTTTCAATTACCATACATTGTTCCTTTCTCTAACATTTAATTTTCAAAAGGAATTCACTTTGGAGTTGCAAATGTGATATCTGTGTTACGATGTTTCCGTATTTGAGGACAATTTGGTCATGAGAGGAAATGACAGTTTCAAACCCTGGGCATTGGTACAGTTACATGTTAATGTACAGTGTACTCTTTATTAAGTCTTCATATTTGTTGGTCATTCATTTCAGTGTGTATGTTTTTAACTGATTATCATTATTAATAATGACAACAAAGAAGGGGAAGACAACACTGAGGGGTTGTTGCAAGAAAATATTTGAAATCAATTGAAAATATTATCCTGCAATTTTGATACATGTACATGTAGATCATTTTTAGCTGTACTTTTCACTTCTTGTTTCAAGAAGCAAATCAGCAATATATCCCAAATTTACAATTAATTTCAAGATATATTATTGATTTTAGAGACTGCAAATAGACTTGAAATTGATTGGAAGTTTCTTGCAATGCCCTGTAATTCACTATAAAGCTCTTGCTCTTATCTTTTGCTATAAAAACATAAGAAGCTGTTTTGTAGTATTCTGTAAAGTAGTATGTAATAAAAATCCTTATGTTCTATAAATGTACATGTACACTGTACATATAACATTTTCAAATAGAATGAATGAAAAAAAATCTTGTTAAAGGTCAAGTCCACCTCAGAAAATGTTGATTTGAATCAACAGAGAAAAATCAGACAAGCACAATGCTGAAAATTTCATCAAAATCGGATGTAAAATAAGAAAGTTATGACATTTCAAAGTTTCGCTTATTTTTAACAAAATAGTTATATGAACGAGCCAGTTACATCCAAATGAGAGAGTCGATGATGTCACTCACTCACTATTTCTTTTGTTTTTTATTGTTTGAATTATACAATATTTCAATTTTTACAAATTTGACGATTAGGACCTCCTTGCCTGAAACACAAAATGTTAAAATAATGGAATTCCACGTGTTCAGGGAGGAATGGAACTTCATTTCACATGACAATGACGAGAAAATAAAAATATTTCATATTTCATATAATGAAATACAAAAGAAATAGTGAGTGAGTGATGTCATCAGTTCCTCATTTGCATACCGACCGAGATGTGCTTATAACTGTTTTGTGAAATTAAGCGAAACTTTAAAATGCCATAACTTTCTAATTTTACATCCGATTTTGATGAAATTTTCAGTGTTATGCTTGTTGAATTTTTCTCTTTTTATTCAAATCAAGTTTTTGTTGGGGTGGACTTGTCCTTTAAAAAGCTACATACAAATCACAAACGGATCCCATGTTTTGAAAAAAATTTAAAAAGCTATTAAATATGACTATAAACTTTAATATTGCTTTAAAAAAATACACCGGTAGTTACATGTATACTACTCCTGGTACATGTATGTGGCAAAATTTAGTGGAGCCATGCAGTTAATACATGTGCACACTGAATTAGAATATGGCTTCAAGGTGAGTCCGTACATGTAGTTCATAAATCATTAACAGAAAATGATGAACTAAATACTGTATGACCCTCCAGGGTAGATATGTTAGATTGCAAATTAATCATTTTAAGATGTAACACATTTGGTATCTTTATCATACTGTACATGTACTTATCATCACCATTATTATTGTTTTCATAAATATTATTACCATCACTATTAAAGTATTATTATTTTTATTATTTTATTATTATTATTATTATTATTATTATTATTATTACTATTACTATTACTACTACTACTACTACTACTACTACTACTACTACTACTACTACTACTACTACTACTACTACTACTACTACTACTATTATCATCATCATCATCATCATCATTATCATCATACATGTACATGTATGTCATCATAAATAATAGGCCTATCATAATTTTAACAGTACATGTAGCAGCAGCAGTGTTATCCCCATTTGTATACTCTCCATGCCAAAACTATCAAAAGCTCACTAGTATAATCCATTGGCCCGTATTCTGAAGTCGGGTTTAATTTAAACTCAGGTTTAAAGTTATGGTTTAAGTATGGGAAGCCAAAAGTATCAAATTTTTTTTTCAAGTTGTATGTTTCTTATGTTTACTGTGCTCTTTCCTGATTCATCGATGGTGAAGACAATAATCTTTTCATATTTCCTAAACAATTATGAATGATTTGAGAGCCAAATGAGCTGAAGTATCATACTGTATCTCTACTGTTAGTGATTTATGTAACAATTGGCTGTCCATACTTAAACCACAACTTTAAACCTGAGTTTAAGTTAAACCCGACTTCAGAATACGGGCCATTGACTCTAAATTATAACTGCAAGATAAAGTACACCCTTATGATTTATGATATTGTACTTTAATTCTGCTATAAATGTTACACTGATGACAAGCACACTACACGAAACACGTAAATCTTGTGCCATGTTTACAAAGGAAGTGATAATTCATTTTTCACGCATCGCCTGCATCAATGTCAATTAAGTGGGCTTTACGCCATCAAGTCACAATCAGTGCTGTCTGCTTCACCATCTGTGTCACTATCCAATGCATTTCAGATTTTGCCCTACATTTTAAATAGTATACATGTAGGCCTACTGTACACGTTCATCTACAAACTACATGTACAGTATGTTTGGGGCCGATGAAGTACACGCCTGATCTAAAATGCTACAGTAGTCATTCCAGTATAAAATCTGTATATATACATAGAAAAGTAGGCACGTACATGTACGTAGGTCCTACCATATTTTGAATTTCATTCACAGTATTATAGATCTATGAACAAAAAGAAATGCACTTTGAATCCTTTTTTTCCATCCTCATCCTCAAGAAAAAAAAACTTAAAATGTCTTGAGGAAAAATTTGAAATCAGTATTGTCAGCAAAATATATCATTGGCAACTTTAAACCAAAATATCTGATTTTGCATTTGATATTTAAGAAGGAAACAGCATACAGTTTTCAAACAATAAGGAAGTCCTGTCTTGAGTCTAGAATTCGCAAACACTCTCTATACATGTATGTACTGTACATGATTTGAAAGTACACTGTTTACTATTTGCTGCACACTTGAAGAAAAAAAAGAGAGAGATTTCAGCAGTAAAGTTAATTTTCCTTCCTTTGAAATTACAAGTACACGCAGGTCTCCCTCCTGGCTACATGTACCTTCTTTATCAATCAGCAAGAAAAAAAGGTTTTCATGTACATATGATGTACATATGTGATCGATCATACCGAAATGAGAGACAAGTCGCAAATCAAAATTCCTTGGAATTCGACACACAAATAAAAAAGTCAAAATTGTGAAGATTTTTTTTTTTTTCATTTTCTGATTCTTCCATGTTTCATAATTACTCTGTGAAAAAGATGAGTGAAATTGGTGACGGGAATATGATAAAAAATCAGTTTTTCTGCGAGTGTTTTTTTCGGTCAATTCGAAAAATTTCTGATACTTGGCACGTTCGACTTGATCGAATTTCGCTTCATACTAAGCTCCGCCCCTAGCAACGTATGCCATTGTTGATTGGCTATTCATTGAAACTCGTGTACAGCTGGCGGCGGCCGCTCGCTCCATCGATCGATCGGTTCAATGATTCAGCTTCAAAAGAAAGATCAAAAGCATCGATTTCAATACGTATTCTGAAATTCAAAAGGGAGGCTTCTTGACAATAGTTAACAAACGGGATACAACTTCTAAAGGGTTATTTTTTGGTGATAATAGTACCAGGCGGGGGTATTAGCGGTAGATTGATACCGGATTTAGAGTATTAGCCTGGCTATAATCGCGAAATAAAAGTCATGCAGAGACGCAAAGTATTCAGAACACGGTTTGTTTGCGAGGATTAATTTCATTAAACATAACATGGACATGTTGAAGATTCTCTCCATCATTTGCAAGTGATCGGGATGTTTTCAAGAGAGAACATTTTCAAAAGAAAGGGTTTACAATCCTTAAAAGTATTGTTTGTTCGTGAATGTGAGTTAATTGATCTGCAGTATCTTTAACAAAAGAAACAAAATTTATGTAGAAAGCTTGGTGGGCTTCATTATTTCCAATTATTTATAATCAAGACATTGTTGCCCTCAATTTTTATCATGTTTGAATGAACGATAGAGAAAGCGAAAGAAATAACTGTACAAACAGAAAGTCTGAGACAGCTAACGTCGACCAATGAAAAATGGCCGAAACGACCATGCAGAAGGTTTAGTGCATTTTTTTGGATAAAGACATTGATTGAAAATATCAGTCATTTAAAATACACATATAAAAGTCATTGTCATGTTGTTCCATTCGACTGTGTCCAGATCTATTCTCTCTTTCCCTCTCTCTTATTCTCTTACCTACTTCTTTCGTCTTTCTTGTGTTTTATTTCTTCCTTTCTTCCCCTCTCCCCCTTTTCGTTTGCTCTTATTATTCAGGTCATTCGGTCTCCTCTCTCTAACCCCTCCCCTATTCTATCTCATCCCCTTTCTCTTCTTTAATTCTTTCGTCCCTCTTAATCTGTTTTTCTTTCTTCCCTTTCGATCTTTTTTTTTTCTCTGCCGATTTTTCCCCCCTCCTTTCCTTCTTCTCTCTTGCCTTTTTTTCACCCTCCACTTTTTTTTCTCAATTTTTCCCCTTTTCTTCTTGTTTTCGTTTCTATTTACATAATTCTGTTTTTCGTTCTTCTCACCCTTCGATCTTCTCTCATTTTGCCGGTTTTCTTTCTTTTTTCCTTCTTTGTTTTCTCCCTCCCTCACCCACCGCCTTATTCCTCTTTTTTTCTTTCGTTCCTCTTTATATGATTATGTTTTCCTTCTTCCTCCCCCCTGCCCATTCCCACCATCTTATTCCTCTCCCCCCTCCATTTCTTTTTCTTCTCCCCCGTCGATCTGCTCTCAATATTTTTAACCTCATTTCTTCCCCCTTTTTTCCTTCTTATTCCTCTCTCTTGCTCACCCCACCGTCTTATTCCTCATCCTTTTTCCTCTTATTTCTTTTGTTGTTCTGTATTATTCGTTCTTCTCCCCATTCGATCTTCTATTTTTTTTCACAGCCGTTCTTTCTTCTTCCTCTTTCCTTCCCACGCGCGCCCATGCACCGTATTGTTCCTCCATTCTTCGTCTTATTTTTTAAAATCCTCTTTATATGTTTGAGAGTGAACACATGCGAAAAAATATCGAACAGCTTTTATTGTTCTTCCTTTAATCATTCAATCTTACAAAGACATCATTGTTGCACAAGGCATTTGCAACAATCTTCTGATTCTTTATCTGTATTACTGCGTTAGAATATACATATTTTTTTTAAACAAGTGCACACCAAGCTACCAATAATGCCTATAGAATTTCCATTTATTTGAAAGCAGGATAAAATAGCATTGCACATTAAATGCCTTGCTCACAGGCATAGGTGCCGCGGCCGGGATCGAACCCCGGACTTTTTATGTATAGCCAGGCGCCTTAGACCACTCGGCCACGGCACAACCAAAATATTGTTTGTGCTTGATATCGATCCGAAAATCAGCATTCGTGGAGGTGTCTGGCCGAGTGGTCCAAGGTGCCTGACTATACATAGGAAGCCCGGGGTTTATCCTGCATTCAAATAAGTGGAATGTTGTATGCATTATTGGTAACTAGGTGTGCACTTGTTAGTTTATAAAAATCTTAACTCCCCTAATCTATCCTTTGTTGGAAATAATTGTGGCGGGATTTTACTCAGGGTACCTCCTCGCTCTTTTTGTTGTAGAGTTAAGACGTTTATGCCAGGTTTTTTTTCCGGAATCAGTTTTAGAATCACTATAACTTTTTTTCATTAATATATCTTGGGGTTTTTTTTATACTAATTTTGAATCATTCCAATGCTGTAAATAATTATACCCCCCCCAACAAAAAAAAAGATCGATAATAGACGATATTGAGCAAATTATTCACGTTTTTTGTTCTCACTGCCTCAATCTAACATATAAGCATTCATAAAACATGATCACACAAGCCTTTCGTATAAAGATAAGGTTCAAATTGAAATATTTTGAAGGCTTATCTTACCATTTTACAACGGATAGTTCTTTTTATTAGAACATGCGGTTAAAGTTTAGGTCATAATGACTCGCTTGATAGATTACATGTGAGAGTAAACGCGATCGACATTCAAACAACCGCATAGAGGCAATTTGCGGTATATGAAATTTTTATTATTATTTAATAAACAAGACGATGATACAATGAAAATCATTGGTATACTCCCTCCTCACTGGTTTTAGGTCCGACCTTTTCTCCCTGCCTTTTATTTCATTAAAAAGGGAGATCATGACAATTATGTCTTTCACGAATATAATTATAAAACCCCAGTATAACTATGGAGCTATTACACTGCTCTGTATAGAAGATCAGTGGATTGACATATCGAACCAGAACATTAACTTTGTTTCGTCTTGCAGTCGCGCGTGACCTGCAAGTTCACTATTGTTCCAAATGCAGCCTCCTCATTGGTCAATCGTTTCGCCTTCTTTGGCAAGCGGTTGCTAGGACATTTCTGTTAGCTCGGCGGTGGCAAAATAGATTTTTTCATGGAGCGGATTCAAAACGGAAGTCAAACTTCGAAGGCGTTTTTCTCTTGATTTTTATTTTCAAAAGCCCAATTCTTCTTGCCTTCTAAGGCTAATATCTCCACTATTATTTACTCTTAAGGGTCGAGTGATATATCAAATTAAAGGTAAAGAAACGGAGAACAATAATCACTACAAAACTTGGATTTGAAAAATTCCGAGTTGTCTCTCATTTCGGTATGACGAGTCACATATGTACATGTAAATGGCACGCATAATGTTGAAATAGTGGTTGGCAACAGGTCTACAACGGCTCATGCCAAAAAACCCTCAAAATGATGCATACTACTCAGTAGATCTAAGGACACTGCTGTACACTACATGTACATGTACTACATCTACTGTAGATCTAATATGCTTTTCACACTGCACTTTTTGTCCTAAATTGGTGGGGCTAGGGGGGGGGGTCTTAGCCCACCAATTTCCCAGGGTTAAGCTTAGCCCACTTCGTTTTCACACTACGTTTTAATAGCAAAGTGGGCTAGCACGGTAAATAGTACAGTACTATCTGGCCCTGCAAAAAAGCAGGGTTAGCTGGCTTCACAATTGCGGTGCCAAGAGATGCAGTGTGAAACGAAACAGGGCTAAGCAAAAGCGGGGCTAAGCATTAGCCAATCACAGAAGTCGAAATTGCACGTTAATCGCGCTCTGTATGGTAAAATCATCAATATTTATGAGCTGTGTGATTGCCTGGGGTTAAGGCGTTAACCCCGGCTAAGCAATAGTACGGGGTTAAGAAAGACAGTGTGAATAAAAAAAAAAGATAGTATGGGGTTAAGGATAGTCCGGGGTTAAGGATAGTATGGGGTTAAGGAAATGCAGTGTGAAAAGCATATTAGTGGGCTCAGGGCGATTTAGCCCCTGAAAATGCTAATTAATGAAAGAGCCCTGGATAATCTCCATTCATTGCAATGTTAAAATGTTGCAGATTTAGGCATTAAGGTGTGAAAAGTACTTACATGTAGTCCCCCCCAAAAAAAAAAAATTGTCAGGATATAGGCTTACATGTATATGTACATGTAAATGTACCTGTTGTGTCAAATACATCATATAAAAGAAATTACGAATAAAGTACATGTATGGCAATTTTAAAACATTGGATGTGATACAGCTCTAGCTTTGCAACAAAACTTGAACATTGTATACATGTATCCCTTTTCCGACACATGTTGATTGAATTTGGTGGCTCATTGCCATTTGTGTACAGAATTAATTTCCCTTATTTAAAGTGAAGGCTAGTTCATTTGTGACTAATTGTCACTAAATTATATAAATTACCTGCATTATTTGTCTGTTTGGCTGCAACAGTACATCCAAAGTACAGTACAATTAGATAATGATCTTCAAATTGCAGTTACATGTACATGTAAAAGTTTCAATTGAATTAACCATTTGATTTCTGTGAAATGACAACATGTTCATGTAACCCAATGTACATTTATGTTAATGTATCCTGAAAATCAAGGCACATATCCTCCTCTTTTTTTCCTTTTTTTTTTGGTGTTAAAAGAAAAGTTGTAAGATAAACATGTGGTCTGAAAGGCTATAGAATATAGGTCCAAATTTGACATCTAGAGAGAAAAATATTATTTTTCCCTTGTACATGTACATGTAATATCTCACAGAAAATGAATTGTGTTGGTTACAACTGGGCCCCGTCTTAAAAGAGTTACGATTGATCTAGTCAACCACAACTACGGAAAGCCAGCAATGTCAACATCACAAATTATGCATGTTTGTTCAAAATATTTTCTAATTTGCTATATATTCATACTTTCATTGCTTTTTTTTGACAATTCAGTGTGCTTTTCTTTGTTTAACATAAGACATTGTGCAAATTTCTGGAAGCAAAAATTATAACAATGATGGATTTCCATATACATGTATGTACTGTACATGTAGATGAGAGTAATTGGATCAATCGGAACTCTTTGTATAAAGACGGAGCCTTGGGATGGTCACTAGGAAGAAGCAATATTACATAAAATAAATATTGTACATGTACATGTACATGTAGCAACTGAAAGGCAGGGTAACAGAGCCAACTTTCTGTCAGCTACATGTACCAGTTTCAGCTCAGTTTACATACATATCAATATTTCATGCAGAGATTGCAATCCTATGAATACCCCTTCATATATAAAAACATTGAATTAAATATTTCAAAACTGAAATAATTCAATGGGCACAGATTTTCTGTGATAAGTGCCTAGTATTATTAGTGGGTCAGCATGATTTACAGAACTAATCTGTGATGATTAAGAGCTGCGACAGAGATCTACAGCGTACATAATGTAGCCACTGTAAGGCCAACTGGATTCTGCCCAAATGAAACATATCCTGACTGAATCTTTAAAGGAGAATGAAACCCTTGAAACCAGCTGAATCCATATCAAAGAGAAAAATCAAAGAAACATATTGTTGAAAGTTTGAGGAAGATTGAATGAATAATAAGAAAGTTATGAGCATTTGAATATTGAGATTACTAATGCCATGTAGATCCTCCTATTGGCAATGCGATTAAGATCTGTGATGTCACACACGTACAACTCCCTCATTACTTTAGTACATATTTCACTTATTTTCTCACTTTTATAGAGTCTATCACAAGGTGAGGTGTTCTCTTTATGAGAGGACAAGTACAGAGGTTTCACAACATTATATCATTGATGAATCGTTTGTCATATGATTAGAATGAGCAAAAAGAGATGTTTTGGGGTATATTTTCAGCGTCCAAAAGGGGAGAGTTGTTCATCAGTGACATCATAGATCTTGGTCGCATTGCCAATGGGAGGATCTCCATAGCATTAGTGATCTCGACATTCAAATGCTCATAACTCTTCTATTGCTAGTCCTATTTTACTCAAACTTTTGTTGATCTTATTCTTTGATTTTTCTGCTTTCACAAAAGCTAACTTGCTCCAAGAGTTTCATTCTCCTTTAATATGACAGGGAACTACAGTATGCAAGTTCTTGAGATGTCTGTGACTCTGACAATACAGTCAAAATTGAGATGAATCAAAATAGCAGTAGAATACCGCTATTAAATGGAGAGGGTGTGTGGATGATAATGGGAAAAAGTGAAGCTATATTAGATGTACATATTTTGTACATGTAGGTACATGTAGAGCCAATCAAACTGTTTTTAAACTCATAGCCTACTGTCTGCATTTATATGAATCCATAATTATAATATAATGCACACATTATGTGTTTATAGGTGCTGGAGCCTGGCGAGTACGCATGTCATTATTGGAGGTACATGTATGCTTTTGCTGTTGTCTAGGGCATTCCTCCTATTAAATTTCATTGCTTTTCAGGCTCTAGTACAAATTTAAAGATAAATTCCAGTTTTGGTAACGAACTCAAAATGACTTTTTACAGAATCTAATATAATGACCACCCAAGTGTCTGTTTGTATGAATAAAAAATATGTGCCAAAGGATTCTGGAAGAAATTGTGTAATTGCTGAGAAATAAGCAAAATAAGCGCGGATTCTGTCACTTCCGTCGGGTCTTTATTCCAGCAATAATAATACACTGTCCCACGTGTGCCTATCTGTGTTGGTGATCTTCAGTGTGAACATTTTTCAGCGTAGATTTCAAGATTTCACAAAGTTCAGTTTATGTAACTGTACCAGATCTAGATCCTCGATGATATACTGACAATTAAGCCTGGTTTTACAGACTTTCTCATGAAATCAGTGTTTACTGCAAATACTGGCATTTCTCTTTAAGTTGTTTTCGTGCTCAGTTATCATTTGTATGTATATTCTTTAGTCAGTCCGGCATGGGTACATTCAAATTCTTCCCAATATCCCTCTTTATTTCTTTTATCTTGCCTGGCAATACACACTGTACTTGTTAATAATATGTTGAATGTGTTTTATTTGAATTTTAACAATGTGTAACTTTATATGTTTATACCAGAATGTGCAATACTCTCTCAGTGGTTTTTCTAGTGAGGGCTCGCATGCCTCTGGGCAATAGTACTGAATTTTACTTTTGCGAGCCCTGGCCCATGGAAAAACCATTTTCTTACTCTTTTTTTCTTTTCTTTCATTTCTACTTTTAAAATAAATAAATAAAAAATCGATTTCAAATTATATTTTTGTATTGTACAATGTTTGTATATTTTTTTATGGCCAAATAAATAATAATAATAATAATAACATCTTTGGAATGACATAGGCCTACATGTAGATTAAATTGATTTTGATGACAGATGAAATTCCATTTGTAAAGCATTATTTGATTATGGTATCTCCTTCTTTTTTACTTAATTTAAAAAGGAATTTTTCAACACTTTTTACTGTAGGATATCAATTATTTGAACTTGGTACTAACATACATGTAATTCATAAACTACCTCACTCCTAAAAAAAATTGTTTTCCAATGCACTGAGAATACTAATCTTGGATTTAAGCTTGCTTGGATAATAGTTGCATCATATATCAAAGATCAGTGGCGGCCGCACAGAAGCGTTGTAAGCATAACAAAACGCTATTAAAACAGTAGGGCCAGTCACATCTTTCACGGGCGACACCACCTAGACGCATTGTTTTCACGATTAACAGAGCACTAAAAACAGGAGGCCAATCGGTATCGATAAACTCACAGAAGCTTAGCCGAATTCCTAATAATCTAACAATAAAAAGCCCAGCATAAGCTAACAGTGGCGCTAATGTTAATACAAATCGCTAACAGTGCCAAGGGCACCAATAGTGACGATGTTAACTGTGAATAATTTCTCCTTTTAAAACTTGTCTCACTTTCTTATACCAAGTAATTTGAAATAGACTCGACCGAATCAAAGGGGTATTCCGGGCCCACACAAGAATATATGAATAAATAGAGTAAAATTAGATGAGCACATTGATGATAATTTCATCAAAATCTGATAAAAAATAACAAAATTCTTGAATATTAAAAATTTAACACTGTATTTTGCAAATGATAATACTGAGCAGCATGTGGCCATGAATATGCAATAATAAAATGGAACGATGATGCCATATCCTCTAGCTCTTTCCTCTTTTTCTGATTTTATTGAAATGAACTCATAATTGTCTTGAATGTGTGCATGTCACCCGAGTAACAAAATGATGATCTTTGAAGCAATATTCTGGGTGGACAAAATTCAAATAAACCTAATTTTGTATGATACAACATACCCTCATTGCATATTCCTGAAGACATGAAATATAATTCACCGAAATAGGGCCTAATTAATGCAAAATTTTAAGATAGCATAATTTTTTGTATTCATTTTCAATTATATTATTAATTTATCAGTGTTTTGTTTCTCTCACTTAATAACTGTTCAAACCATATTATTTTCTCCAGCCTGAAATACCCCTTTAAGAATGGGTATAGCGGAAGATGTTGATTAGTGCCAAGATATGATCCTTTTCATCAAGATTTTTTTCTTCCAAGATATATCATTTTTTAAAAGTCTTTGAAGACATTTTTAAGAATAGACCCTACATTAGAAAGAAGAACAATAGCTGATGAAATTTGTCGCATGATAATCATCATTGGCAAATACTCTTTCATGAGCTTGATTATTGAGTGAAGTCTGCGAAGAGCATTTTCAAACAAAATAAACTGATGAAAAGTCGGATTGCATTTTCTTTTGGTACAGAATCTCCATCGTAATATCAATTCATAATAGGCTAATTTTCTTGATCTTTTTTCAATCTTATTCGATATTTTTAAAATTAAATTAGTAAATTATAAATATATATTTACTACTTACTGTCATTTCATGTTTAAAATATAACTAGAGATGCTCGGTGGGTCGCACGGCCGAGCACATGTATCCCCCGAACCCACCGCGTCATCCGTCATTGCGTATATAGAGCTCACACAGATATTCAACAAATAAATACAATTGTCATGGCGACAATGACCCTGACCACATTTTGCCTGTGGGTACCAAATTTGATGACAATAATATGACGTAGCAGCATGACTCTGCAGAACCTAAAATATTGTCCAGTATCACCTGTTGGGGAATACAATTATAGAGTAATCTGGATATATTTTATAAACCTAACCCTAAGACCCCCCGACAAAAATTATAGGCATCTTCGCTTCACCTTCTAATATTGCTTCTGTGTGCCAACTGTTACATGTATGACAAACCGGAAAAAAAGCAGAAGTTACAGGTTTTACCAAATTTTCCACAAAAATATGGTTACCATGGCAACCATGTCTCCACCCACTCCAAAATCATTAGCCAGCTTTGCTTTACCATAATAAACCTTCATGACAAATCAGAAGATAATTGGAGAAGAAATGCAGCCAGTAAAGCACTCACAAGGAAATCTCTTCTATTTCCACAAAAACTCTTGTTACCATGGCAACGATGTCATCGCCCACACCAAAATCAATAGGCGGCTTTGCTTTACCATAATGGACCTTCATGCCACATTTGAAGATGATCGGAGAAGAAATGCAGCTGGTAGAGTGCTCACAAGGACATCTCTGCTATTTCCACAAAAAAACTTGTTACCATGGCAACGATGTCTCCGCCCACACCAAAATCGATAGGCTTCTTCGCTATACCATACTCAACCTTCATGCCAAATTTGAAGATGATCGGAGAAGAAATGCAGCTCATAGAGCGCTCACAAGGAAATATCTGCGGCGGACGCGGCGGCGGGACGAGGCCAAATCCATAGTATCCTCCGAACTCTGCTCGGGGGATACAATAATATTTAATGAAATTTTTGTAGGCCTATAATACATTACATTCCTTTACCCTTTCCTAGACAAGATTTTAAACTTGTAGGATGTGCAAATAATCATGACTAAATCTCAAGTTAAATCTAGAATAGATCACTACGCACAAATTACAGATTTTGCCTGACTCAAATCCCCTAACAACACTCGCGCCTAACGGCGCCCTAACAGTGCTTTCTGCGCCTTCTGTGCGATCATTCTACCCATGTTGCTAGTAGCCGATTCGTTAAAGAATAATGACAGATTGTGATGTCAAGCCACAATCTTTGATCCCAGATGTAAATAATGCATTAATAGCTCCATGCTTTGACATTAGCCATCGCGGCAAGATTACCGGTTGTAACAGGGCCCTTTGTTAGCGCAGTGTTAGCGCAATGTTACCTAAACAGTGTTTCTGTGCGGCCGATACAGAATGTTCTGAATTTACATTGCATATTTTCAGTATCAAGGTCATTTCCCATATTCATTTTTGTGAATGAATTTAGTACCTTCCTTGGGTCTCTTTCACAATGACTGGCAGATAGAAAGTGTATTCTCTATTTGTATTTCCTTTCGTCATGGGAACAATATGATATACATAAATTCTTCATTAACCCCACATTTTCAAATAAATTCATCACAGCAATTCTACATGTAAAAAAAATCAATCTTGCATTTTATTCAATGATGCATTTCTGTTTCATAATTTATGGTATGGGTAGCACATAATGTACATAGTTTTACAATACGTCCATGGAATTACCTGATCAAAGGTAGATTTCACATATCAATGAGCTCAACCACAATCTGATTGATGACATTAATAAAATATTAATATGTTTTTCTATCTAATTTTTAAAATCACATTTGGATAGTTTGTTTACATTCTATTATTCTACACTGTTAACAATAATGAACAACTTCCAAACTCATTTCCCTCCTAAAGATCTAAGGACAAGTGAAATATTTACTTACCGGACAGAGATTGGTGCTGTCTGCAATGTACTTCCCAATATGTTTAGCTTCGGCTGACACAGAGATACACAGTAGGAGAGCATCCCGAGCCTGTTGACCCATTAACCCTTCTCGATGGATGTAAGGGATAAGCAGAGAGAAGAGAAGAAACTTTGCCGGCCCCTTGCTTGGACTGGCATGGAAAAGGAACTCGAGGAGATTAGGATCCTGGGAGAGAGATATACAGAGAGCCTGGAGCAAGGGAATGAGCTGCCTCTCTGTATCCTCCCTTGAGTGTTCCCAACAGGCTAACAGAAGCCGAAGCAATGGATTGAGGATTGCAGGATGCATCAACACAGACTGTTTGCACTGGCCGATGATGAGCTCGTAGATCTTCAGGAGTTCTCGCTTGGCATCCTCCTGAAAGTCGCCAGCACGTTCGCTCCAGATGTACAGCTTCTCCAGGATATTCTCCTGAATGAGGATCTCCAGGAGACGACCGATGGTACCCTGAGCAGGAGCTTCCTCCTCCACCAGGAGATGCATCATCTGGATGGTGTAGTTGACAACGGTTTGGACATCATCATTGGTGACCTTGGACCAACTTCGACGGCTGTTGAAAACCTTGTTGACTATTGCTTGGATCTGCT
Source organism: Lytechinus pictus (assembly GCF_037042905.1). Taxonomy (NCBI): domain Eukaryota; kingdom Metazoa; phylum Echinodermata; class Echinoidea; order Temnopleuroida; family Toxopneustidae; genus Lytechinus; species Lytechinus pictus. The sequence continues at coordinate 33,234,501 of NC_087249.1, forward strand.
GCCAATGGTTCAAGTAGACCTCAATGCGCACTTGCTGTGCCTCCGCCTCAGGTGATAGTGCCCTCTCTTGTGAATGATGACTAGCAGATGGAGGCGGAGAACTCACTGTAGGCGTGGCAGTGTTACTCCTCCTCCTTAGAAAACGGCTCATGCTGAGTTCTTGTAATCTTCACAAGTCTGATTCAAAAAGTCTTCAATCGCTCTATTGAAATCTCCTGCATCTACAACATGACTGATAGATCTGTCAATTCCTTCTTTAATATTCAAATTTTGGCTTATAATTCCTTGATTAGTTCTCTTGCTCATGTCACACCTTCCATTTCAGGAGCTTGTACTTGGTACAAGAAGAATTTACAATCCCTGTGGAAAAAAAAAGAAATGAATCTAAACTAAGAAAATTAGGACAAAGATTTTGATAAATATTGATCATCATTGCATCATGACCAATCAATGTGTTCAATATTCAGCAAATAAGTCCACAATGTGGATGAAAACAACTTTTTGTAAATTGTTCTACATGTATCTGCTGAAATTAAAGTAAATAATTTTACTGTTTACCATTTCCAATTTTTACAACTGTTTTCACAGTATCTTTACAATAACAATTTTATCTGAGTCATTATCAATCTGTTTAAGAGCTAAATGGTCCATATTGGTTGTGACATTTAAAAAAAGATAAAAATACCACAAAAATGAAGATTCATGTTTCATATCTATGAAGTGCCTCTTTATTGCTCATATTTAATTTAATATATTTTTATTTAATGGTAGACTTTCATCAAACATTTGAGAGAATAAAAAGGGAAAGTCCACTCCAACAAAAAGTTATTGAATGTGAATAAAATATAACATACATAACATCGAAAATATCATAAAAATCAGACAGAAAATAAGAAAATCAGTAGATATTTATTTGTATTGGGATTTGGGAGGTATGCAAATTAAGAAACAACCATATCACACACTCACTATCCACACAAAGGTTATTTGTCCTGCTGATCCACCATGCACTACTGAAGGTGTTTGACAATGTAATCAAATGTTAATAATCATTCATGTATTCACTTCATTCCTTCTTCCATTTCTTTTAGTCTTGGGTTCTTTCATTTTCCTTTCTTGGCAACATCTCTCTTTCAATTTCTTTTTCTTCCTCTGCTCTGGCTATGTTTCCTCCTTACAAAGTTACATTACTTTTCTCTTTCATTCTTACCCTCTAGCCTCTTCTTCATCTTCTTTCCATTTTCTTGAAACCTACTCTGAGCTCATTTTCTTCATTTCTTTCTTCCTCCCAGCGTAAGGTAAGGAGCGCGTCTCTTCCCATTTCTTTTCTTAGTTTGACTTTGACTTTCCTTCTACTTCTTTCTTTTTTGCTCTTTGTTCTAGATCTACTAGTATCAGTATTTATTTACACGTACCAGGTAGCTGTCTTGTCTTGTCTTTCCGTTAATGCCCACAATCATTATATTGATTATATGTCAAGATTGACTTGACCTGAATTTTTCAAGGACCGGCAGGTGCAATACGCCGGGTGAACACCCTACTCTTTGACGAATAGTGTATTGGTTTTAACGTGCATAGATAGGTTGCGACTCTCCTATACATGTAGGTCTACACGGGACCAACATTTGCATCCTATCCGATGGACGGAGTGTTTTCCAACTGCATTCACACCTGCACTGAATACAGTGGTGAGGCACGCTTACACACGCTATATAGCATCAGATTTTTTGTTAGACGCATTTCGGCATGAGCGGGAATCGAACCCCTCACGTTGAGATCTACGATCTTATCCGAAACATGCGCTCTTACTCTAAGTAGGGTGTCTGGAGCCACACTGAAAAGTGTCAGCATAAAACAGGCTGATTTAGGGGAAAATATGGCACATTTTTTCGGGAAGTTCAGGCTGCTAGAAAAATGTGATCTGAATTGATTATTAACTTGTGTTTGGCATGTATGGAAAGAGAAAATTCAGGGGCTTCTTTTGACAGTAACAGCAAGTTTATATGATCATTTTAAATAAGGATTTAGAGATAAATTGCAAACCCTTATTTGTGTGTGTGTTGTGATTGCCATTTCCCCATGCGTTTTCTATGGGAAAATGAAATGTCTGTTTTGCACAATTTTTTTCACTTTGTTGCAAATTTTCATTGTGATCTGGTTTCCAAATCTTTATAAAAATCATACCATCAGAAAGAGCATAAGAATCCTATTGGACTCTTTATGGACAAGTCTTTGGCATTATTGATAAATTCATAACAGCTCTCGGAAGCTAAAATTTTGGAATTGTGTGCGTCCATTTCTTAACTACAGTCTGACTATGACAATGGCAGAGAAATGCTGAAAATTGACCTAATTTCATTCTTCTTTTTTGCAGCCAATAATTGGATTTTCTTCAAAAATGTTACATTTCTGTCAGTCTGAAGGTCATTTCTTTTCAAATTCACAAAGAAAATGTGATATTTTCTTGAAATAAGAAAAAATAATTTTTTTCTCCAGACACCCTACTCTAAGACTAAGACTAAGTACGGTACCGGTACGGTAAGTCTGACAAGTCTAAAGCCTAAAGGCCACCGCACACCTTACGACCCGACTGGTCGGCGACTGGCTTGCGACTGAGTGAGGGGAGATGTGATGTCACGGCTGTTGTCAGCTTGCGCGTCGCAGACCGGTCAGAGACAAGTCGCAAGGAAAATCGGAAGGATTTGACATGTCGAATCCTTATGACTGGATCGCAAGCTCAATCCAACTTCCAGCCAATCAGACAGTAGAGTTGCACGACGCGTATATTATGATAGACAACGCGCATACGCAGTAGTAAGCGCACTTTCTCAGTTGCTATGCCAAAAAGCAAAAAGCGCATGCGTGAGTCGCAGATCGGATCGCAAGGTGTGCGGTGTCGAGGCTTGCGATTCATTTCCCCTCACTCAGTCGCAAGCCAGTCGCCGACCAGTCGGGTCGTAAGGTGTGCGGTGGCCTTAACCGACTTAGTCTGACTGAGCTACGCTGCCTCCCAATTCAATTGATTCATTGATTATTTCTTTATATCTAAAGGTCTAAATCAATAGATCTATCCACTCATTCAATGAACAAGGTTATGATATATGGATCTATCTATCAATTTTGTAGGCTTAATCACTAACTTAAATTAATCAGCTCGACAGCTCGTTTTGCGAAAGTCACAAATTCACGTCTTCAGTCTTCACTGCACAGCACAGCGGTCGCGTGGATAAGGGACGGCCGGAGTTATTCGGGCGCACCGAGTCTGAGGGAGGGCCTGTGGCGTGGGACTGCGACTGCGAGATGCTACCAAAGTAAGGTACATGCAAGGTACCGTACCCGGACCAGCTTGGCGCATTTCCTTTTGACTTACCCGTATTCATTGAGAGAGTTCCAGAATCCCGTTGATAACTTGCTTCTGGATGAAAATATTTATCATATCACGGAGTAAATAATGCTATTGATTCGCCAAAATGTTTGGAGTCAAGTCAAGACAGATATCACAATTTACGCCCGCGCCCTCGACCCCGGGTACGGTCGAAACCAAACATTAACCAAATTACATCCAAAGATGGCGCTATAGCTAGCTAGCCGATCTTACGTATATATAGGGCCTTGTAAGTTGTAGCTAGCACGACGAATAAAAAAAAAAATTGAAGTGTACTGTGTTTTTTTTTTATAACCAGGGGCGTAACAGGGGTCGGTGGCCGGGGGGGGGGGGGGGCAAGAGCCAAAAAATTCCCGGTCGTATCATTTTGAGGGGGTCAGATATGGCGTATCGGGTATTTTTTTTAAGTTGCAAGCGAGCGAAGCGAGCAGGCAAAAGTTTTGACATTTTTATTACATAAATCCAATTTTGTGATAGATTTTGACATAATATTTTTACAAAATGATGTCATATTTCACCCTTCTCTCTTTCCTTTTTCTTTTGGTCTGTACACCACTGATTATGTTTTATAATTTTGCGCGAAGCTCTATATACACCCAGTAGCATGAAAAGTAAAAAATAAATTAAATAAGGGCACAGTTGCTGTATGGCGCCTGTGCAAAAACCCGCTAAATATAAGTCCCGAGCGAGCGAGAAAAAAATTATCTTTTCGAGAGAAAGTAACTTTTAGATATTTTTAACACTATATTCAATAAGTATAAACACCATATCTTACACTTTTCCTTTGCTTTTCTTTCCTCCTTTTCTTTTTTGTTCTTGGTTGTAGAACTTTGGGGGGCCTGGCCCAACCCTTCTATCTGTACGCCAGTGCTATGCGGATGGGGACCAGGATGGAGCCCCCGGAAGCTCATGATATCAAAGCCATTTTAAAGCTTCCAGCTAGCCGCTATTTCTAATTAAATCGCGGGTATATACAGTATATAGCTTTTACATAACACATTAATTCAACGCAGTTGCGTAATGAACCAAATATTTTGAGGGGGCACAACATAGCAATGTGGTAAAATTTGTTTTTAAAAAATGCCAGCGAGTGAAGCCAGCCCGAAAAAATAGCTTTTTGAAATGAAATATTAATTATGTGAGATTTTTCCATTATATTCAGCATATAACGTATTTCATTTCTTTACATTTATGATTTTCATGACGTTACCTCCTGTATTTACTTTTATTTCCTCTTGGGTTTGGAACCCAGCTAGACCACCCCCCCCCCCCCCCCCCCCCCGCTGTACGCTATAGGAAGGGTCCATACAGGCCTGGGAGGGAACGTTGTAGAGTCCTTTGAAGGTTACAGATACTGGTGCCCTCCTGCTGCGCGGGGTCTGGGGCAGAGCCCCCGGTAGCTTTGGAGATTTGGCCAAACTTTTGCCAGCGTGAAGCTCTCCCCAGGTAGGGACATCAGGACGATATTTCAACTCTTTTACCTGAGGACTTTTTTAAAACCGAGTCCTGATTGCAACCGTTATTGCATAAAATTTAACAAGCTTGTAACACAATGTTACAATGCAGTTCATTTTTCTTCCTGTTCTTTATTTTCAATCCTCGGCAGCCCGGTTGTGTTATTAAATTATTATTTTTCTTGTCCCTTTTCTTTGCTATTCAATTTAGCTTTTGGTTCATTGCATTCTACCTTCATTTCCCGCTTTTGTTTACCATTTTGTCATCTTTTAATTTATTTCCCTTTCTTACTAATCATCCTAATGCATAGTAGGCCTACTTCGGAATGATTTCATCGTTCTCACATGTTTTTCTTTTGTTCCTTTTACCGCTTTCCTACCGTTTTCTATTTGGAAAAAATATTTTTCTTAGCTTTCTTTTCACCTTTTTTCCTTTCCCTTTCCTTTTCCCCCTTTTCTCCTCCGCCCCCTTTCCCCTTCTTTCTCCTTCTCTTTTTTCCCGTTTATTTTTTTATTTTTTCCCGGTGAAATCCGCCAGTGGGGGCAGCTTGCCCCCTGCCCCCAACCTGTTACGCCACTGTCTATAACAATTCGATTCCTTCTCGATTAACACTTGATTGTTTTAAAATACCGAACCAATCATTTCAAATGTAATGGGAATGATAATAGAACAAAGATCATTAAAATTGGCGAGAACTTCATAGGGAAGCATATAATTAACGTGCCCTATCTTGAAAAAGACATCCTTTTTACGCGTTTTTTTTTTGGTCGCGCATGGTCTCCACTCGCCGTCCCCTTATGCTTCCAGATGCTATGCTGGGCTATATAATCATGATAATGAATGCGGACTAACTAACTTGAAAATGATGTTTTCCTTTTAATTATTATATTTCCTTTGTAGCTTTTTAATGGTAAATGCCGCAGACTTCAATTCAATTCAATTATGGTATATTTCGTATAAAAAACAATACATGTTACACAGTCAAAAGGCTGAAATGAGCATGTTTACAATAGAATGTTCACATAGAAGATAATGAATAATGAGTAATGATAATAGAACAAAGATCATTAAAATTGGCGATAACTTCATAGGGAAGCATAATTGGCTTTATTTTCAGTGGGGTCTTCGATACATAGGCCCTAATTATTTACAAATTGAGTCAAAATGCATATAAATTTAGAAGAAAGAAAGAAAGAAAGAAAGAAAGAAAGAAAGAAAGAAAGAAAGAAAGAAAGAAAGAAAGAAAGAAAGAAAGAAAGAAAGAAAGAAAGAAAGAAAGAAAGAAAGAAAGAAAGAAAGAAAGAAAGAAAGAAAGAAAGAAAGAAAGAAAGAAAGAAAGAAAGAAAGAAAGAAAGAAAGAAAGAAAGAAAGAAAAAGGAGGAATAGAAGCAAAAATGACGAAAGTAGGCCTCTGTAAAGAGAAATCATTTACACTACACGGACCCTATTCCACCCTGCGACGTTTTCGTTTTTCGGTAACATAGCTTGCGGTATCATATAGGAAAATAGGAAAAAGATAATAATTTAGAAAAATAAACAAATAAAAATGGGGATGTGTGCGTTTAATACTATGATAGCTGGACGACTTGTACACGTATTATTATCATTTATGAACTTGTAATTCCAAATAGCGACTGATCGAAGTTTAATTGTGGTATTGCCAATTTAAGTACGTGATGCAAGTTACTGATTGAAGTGATGCCAAAGGCCTTTGTTCCGTCCTGTGCAGAGCGGATGAGGGAGGCATGCTTTTGATGAAGTTTTGGGGACCGTGACGACTGCCCGGGTGGGGGGGGGGGGCACTTCCATTCACGAGTGGATACCATGCGCGACCATGGGGTCTCGAAAAGCACCCTAAACACGTATTTTCCATATATTGAAAATGCACCCCTTAACAAGTATTGGCGTGTATAAAACCCTACCCTTAACAAGAATTGGAAACAAAACGATACTCTTGGCAAGTTCCCTGAATTGAACCCCTATAACAAGTACAGCGATATTTCAATTGTTATGTCACAGACGTCGGTCGTTGGTTTTACCTTTACAGGGGCCGCGGAACGGTTTTCAAAGCCGTGGGGGGGGGGGCTGAGCCCAAAGTGGGGGGGGGGTTGACTATGCAAAAAATCACAATCATATGGTAGGCCTAATTTGTACGTTTTTGTACACGGTTTTCGAAAAAAGTGGGAGGGAGGGGGGCTGAAGCCCCCCCCCCTCGCTTCCGCGGCCCCTGCTTTACCTATTGGGTTTAGTACAGCCCCATCTCCCACACCTCGCGCAAGTCGTACTCTAAACACGTAATGTTTTGGGGCTAAAAGTACATCCTTTATAAAACATTTTAGTCTTATTTTTTTATACCCTCGCAAATTTGACCCTAAACACGTAGCTTTCCTAGCGAAAATAGATACCCTTTTTTCATTATTTTAGTGTTTTTGACACCCTTATTACGTTACGTACGTAACGTGCCCTATCTTGAAAAAGACATCCTTTTACGCGTTTTTTTTGGTCGCGCATGGTATCCACTCGTCCCCTTATGCTTCCAGATGCTATGCTGGGCTATAATCATGATAACCAATGCGGCCTAACCAACTTAAAAATGATGTTTGCCTTTTAACATCATATATATTTCCTTTGTAGCTTTTTAATGGTAAATGCCGCAGACTTCAATTCAATTCAATCATGGTATATATTTCGTATAAAAAACAATACATGTTACACAGCCAAAAGGCTGAAATTAGCATGTTTACAATAGAATGTTCACATAGATAATGAATCATTTTTAAAGAAGCAAGTGTGCATAAAAATTGATTAATGGAAAAAACTATGTAAATACAATATTAAAAGTGATAGATATTAGACAATTAAAATTTCAAATGGTAATTGGATTGAAATGAAGACTAATAAACAATGGCAAAATTTTGAGTTGATTTCACGGCTATATTATGAAAGTAAAAATTTATTCAGAATTTAGTGAATCAATGAAATATGGTATTGCACTTTTTCTCAAACGATCTGTTTTGCATTTTATCTGAGCAAAGTTTTGAACCTTTTTCAATGAGATTGAGACATTTTTCCTTTTTGGTATACCCAGTTATTACAGTGAGTGGTTTTTTAAAAGAGATTTAGCAAACTCCATACACATATTTTTTTCGTCTTCTTTCTATAGACATTCTAATCAACATTTTGTTAATGCATTTTCATAGTCTATATAAGCCTAATCTGAACCAAGAATTATTTTGCAAACTCTTTTTTATGTGTATTTTTTCCAAGTCCTTTACTTGTTTAGCAGTTAGTGCTCCGTTGAATATATACCGGTATATGTCTGGAATGCCAATTTATATCTGATGAAATAGATGTAGGGTTGCAAAATGATCCAAAAATTTTGAAGGGCCAGACATGGAGCGAGCGAACTGGGTGGGCAAAGTTTTTACCTTCTGATACCACTTACCCGTTGTCAGTTAAAAACCAATATATGATTTTCTGGTAGATATAAGCATACTATTCAGAAAATAATGTAATATTTCACCCTTTTTCATGTATTTTTCTCTCCTCTTCTCCTTTTTTTTTCATGCTAGGGCCCCTCATGAAACATTTTTCTGCGGCCCCAGGCCAATATCACATGCCCCCAATCTACAAATGGATTTCTCAGTCTTCCGGGGTGTAGGCGAATTTTTTTTTCCACCTCGACAATTTTTTTAAAGGGGCGATTCATGCACCTTCACACAGATCCATCCCCTTAAATATCTCTTCTCTACCAAGAGTAGAGTCAATATGGAAGAATAACTCTGCGTTGCATGAATTCTCTCCTTGGCAGGTATTAAAGTGTAAAGGGTAACAGTGGCGAATCCAGGGGGGGGGGCATTTTCGGCCCGTTCCCCTCCCTTTGAGAGCCACAGCCAATATAAATGACCATCATTTTTAGTGACTTTTTTTTTTTGCTTGCCAAATTTCCTTTGGGAAAATGTGACCCCCGGCATTTTGAATATCCCGTACCGCCCCTGAAGGGCAATTCCATGATGAAGTAGACAAGCAGTCAACATTTCATTCATAGAGCGTTTCATGAAAAACTTTATCCGACAAGTCCTGGCTATTTGACAGTTACCATATAGTAACAGCGCTTCTCATCTTATCAAAATCAAGGAGATGTAGTTGTCAGATCCGACAACTTACTTATTGGACATAATATGTCGATGAAATGCTCCCAAGATTAACCCGGAAGGTGTAAAATAAATGTTTTGATGATTAACAACAAAAAAGGTCAAAAGTGTCTTAGCCTATATAGGCTTACATCAGTCTGGAAGAATCCAAACCAATATGATTTTTTTTTAAATAGCAATATTGTGCTCCTTTTGCGAGTCTTATACGGTATATACATATACATAGAATCAACTTATTCAACAATGAGTAAGTGGAACTTTACAAACATCTCAAAAATGAAAGTACTAGAAATTGTTTTGTACCAATATTTTAATTGGGCTCTAAAAAGAAAAAAAATCAACACACACAGAACTTGGAACTTATACTCTGGGGTTAGTAAAGGATAAAAATATCACTCTAAGTTTGGAGGTGTCAAAATGGGAAGGGTTATTTAAAAAAATCAATATTATTCAACCGCGGTATTTAATGTTCTCATCACAGCTCCGATATGGCAGACAAAATATTTTCATATTCAAATTTATCCAACAACCAATAATTAATGTAGTTTACACATAAAAAAAAATCGTACCCCAGAAAAACGCTTTATAGACAAGGTTATAGGACGTCACATGAAATACTTAAGCCAAGTATATTGAATTAATTTCATCAAAAGGTAGTACATATTAGATCTACTAGAAAATAAGAAACTAAATATATTGATATATATTTTTATATATATCTCTACGTAACAATAATAATCACCAGACCTTTAAGTATCATGATGCAAAGTAGTGTTTAAATTTGAAATTAAATGAAAAGCTTCTCTCTATTGAAAATTGAGAGCTATATGTTCAATTAATAGATGAAAAATTAGCAAAACATTATGTAGAATAACTCAATGTATCATAACTCTTACTAAAAACGCAACTGACTTGTTAAAAAATACTTTTGACCACCATGAATTTGATCTTTCTGCTTTATTTTCCCAGTATTTCTGGTAACAGAAGAACTGATATAAATGTCTGTGTATATACTTTATTTCTATGATAAATGTTCCATTGCAGAATTAAAAATTTTCGTAAAGAATTGTACAGAAACAGCAAGCTATGGTCAGTTGCATTATTTTCATGTAATAAATAAACTAAAGGTAATTTGTAAAAAAACCAATCAGACCTGTATATCCTCTATCACCGATTTGAATATTAATAGTACTCAGATCAGTGACCTCTATTGCTGTGCAGTAAATCGGCAAAGCATTTAGACTGTTTCTGCCAGTCGTCATGAATAGTTCGTCATTTGTCATGATCTTTTTGTCACCTGTGTCTGAACTGATACAGCCAAAACGCATTTCTCAAGTGAAACGAGTCTGTAAATTTCCGGGATACTACTACTACTACTACTACTATTATGATGTTGGTTGGAGATCCAATTTATTTGTAATTGCATTACAAAATAGGAGGCGTAGACTTGATCCAAGCAAAGGCTGGCTATAGCTGCAGCTCCGGCTCAGACTAGTACCGGTACCGTACAGTGCAGTGGAAAACGAGTTGTCCGCACGGCCGGGGAGCTTCCGGGCAGTTATGTCAAGAATTTTTTTTGAACTAAGTTGAAGACAACCTGTCATTTTCATTACAGTTATGTGCCTTTGTCATTTTAAACTAATACTGGATAATACAAGATCACGAAGAGAGGATTAAACATGTCATCATCGTGTGTCTACCGTAAGCCGAGGCTGTCGAATCGGGCTTACAGAGATATCTATGCAATTCCTGTGTTCATCATGTTCGTATGGACCACCTGTGTCTGTTTATGTGTGATGGGGCAGTTACCGGTTGATTCCACCACGGCGAGTCGGGCGTCAGTAACTTCAAAGAAAGGGGGTGGAGGCAATTCCCCATTGGTGGATAGATCGTTTGAATACCCAGGTACTTTGTCAGAGGATTAGATCTAAATGCTTTAACTTGATGTTCATAAAATATGATCTAAGCTTTATTTATAAGTCACTTGTTTTTTTTTCAATCTTGCCATTGGGCTTGGCTTTCTTGCAATTACTGAATTGGGATAGACATAGAGATCAAACGTTAAAGACGTCGTTATTCTACCAGATCTAAATTTAATACTAAATTATAAAGCAAGGCTCGACATTAGCGGTGGCCCGGTGGCCCGGGGCCACCAAAAATTCACCTCGGGCAACCATTATTGATAAAATGTTAAGTTTTGGTGGCCCGAATCGGGCAACCAATAATTTTCAAAGTAGCGCAATTTTTCCCCCAATTTTGCACGCATTTGTCAACTTTCTACAGCTCAAATTGCAAGCCAGTTCGTCATGCGCCCTTTTTGTTGATCTACACACAAATATACACACACAAAGTTTGCATATTAGGCCTACAGCTATAGCATACAGTAGCTATTATCAAGCCAGCCGCGCCGGCCGGCTGGCGTGAGCTTTGCATGAAGCCACTGCATACAGCTGTGCTCTAGATCTAGCTCAGCCTATTCAGACTCAGGGAGCTGCGATAAAAAATGTTGCTGCTGAGAAATCTTCCACAGAACTTTGAAAATCTAAGTCAAAGTCACATTTTACACCAATGAAATGCAATTCTACAGTCTATATTACGAAAATCTGGTGTACCCTGATTATTTGCAAGTATTAAGAAGAGGAATTATGACCACTCTTTTGACTCAAAAAGACCGATTTCCAAATGAATTATTACACATAAAAACACATAGGCAAGTACATCACAGTCCCACATGTGTATTTGTATGTATGTTGATACTTGGTTTCTTTCGAAGCTGTGTATTTTCTAGCCAAAAACAAACAGACAGTTCCTTTCTTTCTTGTTTATAAATGACTTCTTAAACCACTCTTGAGAAAGTAAATACTTTGGGAAGGCATTTCATTGATATGAAATGTGATTTTTTTCCCCAACATTTTGGCAAATATAGGGAAGGACTTTTCTCACACTTTTTTTCCAGATATAATTTTTGCCGTTTTCTTATTTTTTTTAAAACCATTTATACCCCTTCCCGTTGAATATGCTTGATTAAAAGATGTGTTTCTACTGAAAATAAAATAATACAAACTAAAGGATATAAAAATAGAAATGTGCCATTCCCAAAAGGTAAGTGAAAATTATTTGCTTGGCTTTTAATTATATTCCAGTCAGAATAGACTGTTGCCACAGCTGTTAAAAAATATATGTAATGGCTTCTTAATTTTCCCCTTTTCCCCATTTTTATATTAACTTTGTTTTATTAATTTTTTTTTCTTTTTTTTTCCTTTTTTCTCTCTAATTTTTTTCTTTTTTTTTTTCTTTTTTCCCCTGTTCTTTGTTTTTTTCTTTCTTCATTTTCTTTCTTTTGTTTTATTTCACTAATTTCTTTTATTATTTGTGTTTTCTTTTTGTAATAATATACTGTATACTTTTTGAAAATTATTTTTGTTTGTTTCCCCCTTTTATGCATTGTTCTGATTTTGCAGCATATTTTTCTGTGATTTTCTCCTTCTATAATATGCTGCAAAAGAGAAAACAGAAATAAACTGGATTTGGGGCATGCATAATCTAGGCTTTAGGATTCAAAGAGGAAGGAAGGAAAAACCACTGTTTTGTACATCTATCTGAGTTTGCTATGCACTATTTACTTTACCATCATCTCTATACAGAGATTTTAAAAAAAGTCCACACAACCTGCGAACAATACAATTCATTTATTCACTTTCAATCATTTCATTTTTACAACGATAGAAACAATTATCAATTAGCAAAGTAGAATAACAGCAAACAAGGTTTACATACAAGATGTATAAAGTGAAAGTAACTTAGTGGTAGTGGCTGCAGAATTAATATTTCAGAAGTTTGTTTTATTCATTTTTAATGTTTTTCTTTATATTTTTCGGGCCACCAAACTTTAATATCGGGCCACCAAAAAAAATTATTTGATGGTTTTGGTGGCCCGAACGGGCCACCACCAAAAAAAGTTAATGTGGAGCCTTGACTAAAGTCTATAGAAATCTGAGGAACTGATTGTAAGGCAGTTTTTTTTATGGAACAAAGGCTCTGCCACGCAGTGCCAGTGCAGTAGTGGCAGACCTAGACAGCTGGCAGCCGTCTGTTTCGAGGAGTTTTTTAACTTTTTTTTTTTTTTTAAATTTCTCCTCGTACACAGACGGCTCGCTAGCGTGCAGCCACCATTAGGGGACTTGCAATGCAAAATCCCCCCGTCGGGGCTCTTCAATTTTTGTCTTTAATGAATAAAAATTTTGAAAATTAACACGACCAAAATGCAAATTAATATTCCCTCTTGGCATTAATTGCCAAAAAACGGAGAAAAATCAAGTTAAAAGGAACAAAAACAGTGACTTACCTCGGCTGTCGCGCAAATTCACTTCCCCGTTTTATCCGATCTTAAGTACATAAACATATGGCCATTGAGTCCCCTGTACAGATCGCGCTAGAACTTCGGTCTCTGTATTTGGTGAGTGAAGCCAACGGAGTTCAGCTGAACAACCAACATAACAGAGACCGAAGCTTTTGGTCTATGGCAGACCTACCTGTAGTACCTAGTCCTAGTTAGTCTTGAGGACTCCATGATGATTGATGTCTTTAAAAAAAAATTTGACATATACTTCTTCATCATTGGAGTCTTGAATCCCCTCCCATACATGCATAAGAGAGACATGCACAGATGGATTTCCCTAGGAATTCCATCTTTCTAATTAAAAATCACGTAAATGATCGTGATTTTATTATTCTCTACACCTTCCTATGCCTAATGCATAAGAAGGTTTAAAAAAATATTCAAATAAAATGTGAAAAAATAAAGGTTTCTCACCAGACCGATGTCGTGTAGATCCCTTGATCCAAATGTACACAACGCAAATAGGGTCGTCCGTTGAACTGCTTACGTATGACGTACATCCGGTTAGCGATGCCGTTTTGAAGAACAATTTATAGATAAAAATTATTATTTCACAAATAATAAAATTTATTACGTGATTATAAATAATTAGCAGTATTATACTAATTATTTATAATCACGTAATGAATTTTTATAACAAGGGGGCTCAGGGTGATTGTTGCTGAAAATTAGGATAAAAAGAGCCTCAGAAAATCTATATTCACTGCAATATTAATTTCATGTATCCAATGTTGCAGGTTTCAGGCATTAGGTTGTGAACAGTGACCCTCAAAAGAAAAGATTGACTCTTCCCCACCCCCCCCCCCTTTGCCCCAAACTCTATTTGATTATTACTTTCCTGCGCTAGTGCCTGGTCCCATACTTGTGTAGACTTTACAAGGCATCATGGTGATGTATTCCTGACTGTAATGTTTTTTTCTTGTCTTGATCCAGAATGTAGCACCAAAGATGTTGCATGTATTGAGGAACATAGAGAGAAGGACAGACTGGGTAAGGAGGCTATCATGATGCTTCATAGGCAGATGGATGATGACCATGATGGTGATGTAGAACCATCAGAAAGCGATGAGGTGAGTTAACAAGTAATGTAAAGCAAATGTAGTGGGGAAAACCTACCAATTTTGGGCGTTGTTTCCAAAAGCTGTATGTAAGTTATAAATGCATAACTTTAAAATGCACTGCGGGTGACCCTTGCGGTTTATACCAGATGATGCTAGCTTCAAGGGATCACCAGTTGTTTTGTAGAGTTGCTTGTAACATTTGGAACGAAAATTTTTTATGAAACGCTCACCTGAATTGATTTGAATGGTTTATATTCACTTGGTCTACATGCAGTTGATTTTCTTCTCAGATAGTTTCATTCCAGTTCCACATGGGCTATTGGACTACTGGGCCTCTTAGTCAACACCCCACTGTAGTCTAATGCCCAGATGGTTGAATTTTCACTCCCTCTATACATCTAGATCTTATTTCTACCATGTCAATTAGGTCCTCTGCAGGGATTACTAGTGTTTTGACTTACACATATAAGTAGCGAACACTTCCCCCTGGCTGGCAGGTGCTGCGCAGGGATTTTCTAACAGCACCAATAAAAATTTGATGTATTGTATATGTAGCAAACACAGTTCATCTAAGTATGTAATTATAGTCTAACTCACTGGGGGGGGGGGGGGGGGGGGCTGGGGGGCTTCAGCCCCCCATCTTTTTTCCAAAACCGTGTACAAAAACGTAAAAATGACCATAGGATTGTGATTTTTTGCATGGTCAGCCCCCCACTTTGAAAACCGTTCCGCGGCCCCTGTACTACTCCCGAGTCTCGTCTTACTAAGTGTTGCGATTGATCAAATCAACCACAAATATGGAAAGCCAGCAACGTCAACATCTACATGTAAAGGCCCCCGCACACCTTATGACTGTTTGCGATCCGATTTTGGAACAAATCGCATTCTGCTCATTTTCTGAAAAAGTGAATGGAACATATCATTTTATTTGAGGTTAAAATCAATTGAAAGAATACTAATATAACCATTTTGAAAGATTACAAGCCTTTATTTTAGAGTAAAGGCTAAATTAGTTTCAAATCGTAGGCAATCGTACGACTGCTATGACGTCATTACGACTAGATATTAAATTCGCTTTTATTCTAAGAAGGATGATGGCACAGTCCAGGGTTGAAATTTTCACTTGAAAATACTCGGGAGCGACGAGCGATTCCGCCCTCGTGTGCTTTGGAATCACTCTCGCAACTTCATAAAACTGCTAAGTACCGAGCGACTCCCAACATGAAAATCGCTCCCGTCCGCGCCCATCCAGTCTCCCACTTACGACTGCATATTAGCAGTCAGACAGCCAGGCCAGCGCAGCCGCAGTTTTTACTTTTATGCATCGTCGCATTCTGACGCGTAACAGTAGATTTTTTAGAATCGCGGCGCTTCAGAAAAATGCATATCGAGTTTCAAACTCTCGATATCCCTTGTACTATTTTTCAAAACGCTGCGCAGCACCAGGTCTCGCCGTAACTTTGATAGCAAAAAAATTCCTTTTCTATTGGATTAATTTTATAAGATACCATCCTAAATTTGCAAGAAAATACGATCGTGAGCTCTAAAGAAAATCACAGTTTTTTTATTTTAGAGTAATTTTCGGAGACTCCACTTCTCAAATCTAAATTAAGCCACTTGGTGCTCTGGAAATTTGGCGGAGATCCCGCAATTTTCAGACCGAAATTAGGATTTTGTGGGGGGATTTTTGGTGAGTAACGGTCAGTGCCGGAGTGTATACATGTATTGGCGCTAATGCAGTTTCATACCCGCCTGTGTTGCGGTGATGATTGACTGTGAGCTGTGTGTTGCAGTGATGATTGACTGAGAGCTGTGCTACTGTATGTTCAGTGGCTGAGCTGTGCCAGCGTAGGCATAGTGTAGCCTAGCTTGAGAAATAGTTGACATGGTGACGTTAGCTGTCAGGCTGCGATGCATTCAATATTTCATTAAATAATTTTCTCCTTTATTTTTCAAAATGGCTCCCTAAAAATAAAAAGTAATTTCAACACTGGCACAGTCACAGATTTGAACACAGGTATTCGTACAATGATTTAGAACATTACACAGTAAGATATTCCAAGACTCAATATTAGCATCAAATTCTACTACATTTTATTCTGAAATCGGTTGGTAGACCAATCGTAAGGTGTGCGGTCGCCTTAAAGTACTTGTTTCTTCAGAAGATTTTCTAGATTTGCTGTATATTCATATATTCAATGTTTTCTTGAAAATTCAGCATGCTTCTCTTTGTTTTAATACAAAAGACACCAGTTGTGCAAATTTCCTGTAAAAAAAATATGACATTGATGGATTTCCATACAGTTGAGGTTGATCGTATCGATTGTAACTCTTAGTAAGATGGGGCCCTGGCTTACTGCAGAATTGTGTTTGAAGTAAAGTCATAGGCTGGTATTCTGAAGTCAGGTTTAACTTAGACCATAGTAACTCTGTACTAAAATTATGGAAAGCCAAACATCAAACTTTTTCTTAAATTGCATGTTTCTTATGCTTACTGTGCTCTTTCCTAACTTGTGAATGGTGAAGAAAATTATCTTATTTATCTTTCCGAAACAGTTAAAGGGGAATCCAACCCAAATAAAAACTTGTTTTTATAAGAAAAAGAAAAGTCAGACAATTTGATAGGTGAAAGTTTGAACAATATTGGACAAACAACAAGAAAGTTATGAATTTTTAAAAGTTGTAAATATTGGTAATCACTATACCCATGGAGACTTCAAATTGGCCGCATATGGGATGTCATAGTGATGTAAGGCAAGGACTACTCTTCCATGTACTCCAATACATATTATGGCTAATATATCATTTTTCCCAAAAGTTTTATTTCAAATTATATTTTTCTTTCATGAGGACATAAAACAATATACTACCTGGGTTATATTTAGATTACTGCCCCAGGGGAATGGGTACTTAGGAGAAAACCACAAATCCCTGATAATAAAGTACATGGCCTATGGGAAAGTTGTCCTTGCCCCTTGTCATAATTTACTTACCCAGTTGCCAATTTGAAATCTGCATAGTATTAGTGATCTCTATTTTAAAGCAGCTATAACTTTCTTATTGCTTGTCCGATTTCTTTCAAACTTTCACCATTCTGTGATTTCTGTTAAATTTATTTTTCTCCTTCCAAACACAACATTTAATGGCCAAGGCTGGAATCCCCTTTAAGAAAGATTTTAGCGAAAAATGAGCTGATACATTTATATTATATTGTTAGAGATTTATGCAACTATTGGCTGTCCACAGTAAAACCACAACTTTAAACCAGAGTTCAAATTAAACTCGACTTCAGAATACGGGCCATTGACTGGTTAAAATCAAGTTGCATTTGATTTGTGGTGATGCCTTTATTACAACTCTTCATGCAAGTATAAATAGTTGAAACAAAGGTTTGAGTGCAAAATTCATTCTTTCATGAAGGTAAATTTTCACATGCATGTATTACATTTGTACATGTATTTGAAAATCTATGGGAGGGTTATTGGTTAAATTCCCAAAGCACTTTGAAGCTTCAGACAGTTCCCTTTGTTATTTGACAAGATAGGGAAATGTACACTGTACTCGTGCATTGTGTAGTATTGCTACGGTATATTGCTATACATGTAAACCAGATAGATCTACATGTAAACTGAAGCAGGTGTGCAAATATTATTGAAACATAAAACTGAGAATAAAGGAAAATTGATACTATCTGTACATATTACTACATGTACAGTAGAACCATGGACCTTTGCTAGAACATACTGTTCAGTAGTATGTGTACTTGTGTACAACTGTACAGGGATATGAAAATGGGAAAAATTCTGAACAGTACAATACATGTACATGTACGTATTGTTCAAATCTGACCTGACTGGATTATGATAGGATGTGACTACATGTATAGTGTATCCACTAGTGAAATTCAGTTCAGAACTTTTATTATGTGTTGCTCATTTGTTGAAGTACTGAGTAGAAATTACAAGTAAAAATGATCTGAATTTACTGGTTTTTTTTTTTCTTTTCATCTAAAGTTGTTTACATTTTAGCTCATCTGGCCCGAAGTGCCAGATGAGCTTTATGCTGTGGCGTGGCGTCCGTTGTCCGTCATCTGTCTTCCGTCCACAATATGCTTCTTCTTCGTCATTTCAAGTCCGATTTCAATTCTGTTTGCTTTATATGATAGCACTAAGAGGGGGATTCAAAACTTCTACACAGAATTTTGAAATTCATTAAATATGCTAATTTATCCGCATTTTCACAAAAAATGCTTCTTCTTTATTTGTTGACCAAATTAGATTTTTTTTTGCTTCCATCTGGTAGAGCTTCATGAAGTTTACCAAGCTTGTATGTAGAATTTTGAAAGTTTGGCTAGAAAATTTTTTATACCAATTTATGCGAAATTAATTTATTCATATTTTTCAAAATTCACATAAAATGCTTCTTCTTTATTTGTTGACTGATTTTGATTTTTTTTTCTTCCATCTGGTAGAGCTTTATGAGGTTCACCAAACGTCTACAAAGAACTTTGAAATTTTGAGTAGAAAATGATTTATGCTCATTTATGCGAAACTTGCATATATATATATATTCATAAATCACAGAAAATGCCTCTTCTTTTTATATTTGTTGACCGATTTTGATTTTTTTTTTCTTCCATCTGGTAGAGCTACATAAGATCACCAAACTTCCACACAGAATTTTGACATTTTGACTAGAAAATTTATGCATAATTTATTTATAAATTATTTCACAAAAAATGCTTTTTCTCCTTCATTTGTTGATCAATTTCAATTTTGTTTGCTTTATATGATAGCTCTAGGTGGGGGTACAAAATTTCTGAACAGAATTTTGAAACTCATTAGATTTATACTAATTTACACATATTTTTCAAAACTCACAAAACACGCTTATTTATTTGTTGACCGATTTTGAATTTTTTGTTCCATCTGAGAGCTACAGTACATGAGGTTTAACAAGGTTCAACACGGAATTTAGAAATTTCGACTAGAAAATTATATATGCTTATTTATTTCTAATTCATATATTTATTTAAAATTTATATTTATTCATAAATAACAAAAAATGCTTCTTTGTCAATTCTTCATCAATTTCAATTCTGTTTCCTCAATTTATGTCACCAATATAATTCACAACAATGTCAACTGGGCTGGAATTTAAAAGTGTGTTAAATTTCTTTGCTACACTGTACATGTAGATGCCGGATGAGCTCGACATCATTGATGTGCTAGTTTTTTTGGTTTCCTACTTTCTTGTGATACATTTTTGAAAAAAAAAGAAAAGATGTTTAATTTATTTAGTTGATAGTTTTTATGGTTTCCATGGGGGTGTCGTGGTCTGGTGGTTATGACTCTTGTCTTTTAATCAGAGGGACGTGGGTTTGAATACAGCCATGGCGTATTTTCCTTCAGCAAGAATTTTACCAACATTGTGCTGCACTCGACCCAGGTGAGGTGAATGGGTACCCGGTAGGGTTCAATCCTTGAATGCTTTCGCCTATATGGCCACTCAGCTACAGCCAGATCAAGCTCAGTGGATATATTTTATAGCTGTGCTGTTATGATAAATGGACCATGTTATTATTATTTATTTTTTTTTTTTTGACAATAAAATTTGCATTAATGCCTCTGTAATTATGATCTGGTTACACTATATTTCTCCCCAACTTGTGTTTTATTTCATTACATGTACATGTATGTATGTTCATGTCAGATGATTCACTTCATTTTCCATGATGGTATATTGTCATTGAAGTTTAAAGTGTATGCACAGGAGTCAGTAATTAATATTAATCCATTGCAACATGAAGGCTTATAATGAATCGACCTACACACGTACATGTATTTAATTGCTCTAAAAGTCATTCACCCTAGTCTGACCTTTACTATCTGTTGGACAATTTACCCATCTACATACATGTACACAAGTACAAATAGTATTTGTAAGTTGTAACCACTCATGTACCAATTATTCAATTCGTAAGCCTACATTTTGTAAATGAGATCATCTGATGTACACAGAGGCCTACATGTACTGTACATTAGTGTTTTTCTTTCCATTTGCAAAAGGAAGCAAGTCACTATTTGAAAAATCCATGTAATAGTCAGGCATGATATTCTCCCGATTAAAATCGGAATTCCAATTATTTGATAATTTTTTTTGTCATTTTTTTTATCTAATTTTTTTTTAATTCATTTTAAATTATTTTATTTATTTATTCTTAATTGTTTTACGTGAAATCCTTTGCCCAAGAATATTCTCATGCTGTTTTTACTGCTTTTTAACGTCAAATGATGAAACTATCATGCAGACTCACCTTGAAAAATCCCTTTTGATTTCTTTGCTATGCAAGAGCTTGTAACCTCGAACTGGGCGCCTCGGACTTCGGCAGTGACTTTATAGCGAACCTTGGCTACTTTTCAGATTTTTTTCTCAGAGGGGAATATCATGCCTGAATAATTAAAATGAACTTGCATCAGAGCAGTGCCATGTTGCTACATGTACCAAAGCAAAGTACATGTGGCCTGTCTAGAAGCAAGTTGCTTTTATAGAAGTGTTTATTCATTAACATTTTCCAAAGAAGAGCACTCTCTGCTATACATGTATGGACTTGGGAAAATTAAAAAAAATATATCTTCAATTAACATATGTACTTTGGTTATGGTGCAGTCACATTTCCCCTATGGCGGCTGTGCAGTGAGTCAAAAACAGCTGTTAATCATTTTTTGTACCAGCTACATACATGTATGGGTGGTTTGAATAAAATGAATGTCATAATGTCATAATGTCATTAACATAAATCAAGAACAACAAGGGACCCAGAACCGAGCCTTGGGGTACACCACATTTTACCTCCTTAGATTGTGATTTAACTCCATTAATCATTACATACTGACATCTATTCGTTAAGTAATTTTTAAACCAACTTAAGGCTACCCCACGAACACCATAATGCTCAAGTTTGTACAATAATATATCATGATCGATTAGTATCAAATGCTTTCGATAAATCTAGAAACACACCAATACAAAATTTTCCACTATCAATTGCACTTATAACGGTATTTACTAAATTCAAGACACCCATACCTGTGGAGTAATTCTTTCGAAAGCCAAATTGTTGTGGTATCATGATGTTATGAAGTTGAAGGAAATCATCCATTCTTTTGTACACTATTTTCTCAAGAATTTTTGAGAATATGGGTAACAACGCAATAGGTCTGTAATTTACAATGCATTTACGATCATTCTTTTTAAATACTGGGACTACTTTAGCTATTTTCAGTTTGTCAGGGACAATACCCTGAAACAAGGACTTATTAAAAATATCGCATAAGGGATCAACAATGCATTGAATACAATTTTTTATGACCTTGGGAGAAATATCATCTGACCCGCATGCCTTCAATGGTTTCAAAGTCGAAACCAAATTAGAAATTTCATGAACAGATGTTGGTCGAAAATACAAGGATGAGGAGTGATTTTGGACCGACATAAAATCTCTGTATGATGATTGGACAGGAGGAATTTCCTTGCTTATTTTAGAAGGTAGATCAATAAAATATTTATTAAAATACTCTGCTTTATGTAGATCTGAATTTAACAATAATTCATTATCATACATGTCATTTGGGAGTTGCATTTTCTTCTCCCTCCCCAGCAATTCATTAATATGGGACCAAGTCTTTCTCATATCATTTTGATTTGATCGAAAAACGTTATCATAATAATTCTTCTTACTTTGACGAACAAGATTTGTCAATATATTTTTGTAATCAAATAGTACATCAGTTTACGAAACCTGAATTCGGGTGGTTCTAGAAAAGATCTGTACACAGAATCTAGCAATAGACCTGAAACTGACATGAAATCTGAAGACAATTTCACAGCATGTTAACTTGAAATGAAAGTTGTTTATGTGTGACAGGGTGAACAGCTTGAAATTCGATCCATTTGTGAACTTGATTTACTGGTATACACTGAGATCTTGAGTGGAGGGTGCATAAACATGTTCATGTTCATGCATATTGTCAATGAGTTGAAATATTAAACCTGTATGAAATTATCTTCCAATGCAAAAAGTACTATAAAACTTTGATCAACAGTGGAAAGACCCCTTACCTGTAATCTACACTGTTTAAAAGCATTATCAACATCCAACAATTGGGTCTTGACTCTTGAGAGGAGTCTAAATGTAATAAAATGCTGTTTAAGCATGTTGTTTATTAAAGCCAGTCACTCTATCAACAAGTTGTTTAAACTTTTAAGCAATTGTTAAAAACTTTTTATGAAATTATTTACTTTTTAAAAACAACTTGTTTAAACTTTAAACAACTTAACATTAAAAATAGGTGATGTGACAGGCTTAAACAACATGATTTTAAACAGTGTTTTTACAGTGTGATAATAGTTTTATCCATCTGTGGCATTGAGATTCCCCTCCCTCCATAGGACCCCTCCCCCTCGGACTATCTTTGAATTGTGTACAAAATTAGTTCCCTAATTTACTACACATGCATATATTTTTTTCTTTCTTTTTACTCCTTCAGTTTTTGAGAGATGAGCTGAAATATGT
The DNA here is from genome assembly GCF_037042905.1 of Lytechinus pictus. NCBI lineage: Eukaryota > Metazoa > Echinodermata > Echinoidea > Temnopleuroida > Toxopneustidae > Lytechinus > Lytechinus pictus. Next base: position 33,257,530 of record NC_087249.1, read on the forward strand.
GGATGACTTTGAGAGACACTCACAACTTCATCGGAATGATAAAGAGATCAGTGCAGAAGAATTGTGGAAAAGCTGGAAGTATTCAGAAGGTAAATCCCACCAAACCAATTTACATTAGGTGGTTTCAGACTGCCTCGAAGTTTGCCAGTTCCAGGTATTTTCTGATCGGGAAATTTACCCGATCAGAAAATACTAGGTAATTTTGGCAGTGTGAAAGCAAATTAGGTGTAATCTCCCCAAAAGAAAATACCCGCTATTAATAGTTGGTACTTGTCAAAATTACATGTATGAGAACTTTCGTGGGGATTTTTTCCAAGGTGGCATGTATTTTGGCTGTGTGAAAGCAAATTACAGGAATTTTTTGCCCAGCGTGTAGTTGGGCGCCGGCGCCGTGGTTGGCTGCTGAGCTAGCAATTTTGAATCTCGCGCCTTGCTTGCTTAATATCAGACCGTACTGTGCATTCTCATCACAACTTCGGGAACTTATCCGAAGAGTATGCAGGAATAATTAATGGGCATTATTAAGCCTGAAATTTTCTCATAATTTAAGAGGGATTCTTGTGATTGAGGTGGTGAGGTGGTTTGAAACCACCTACATGTATGTAGCAGCTTTTCCCTCCTGGATTAATAAATGGGGAAAACATGTACCTATTAAGTGTTTCAACTTTCATTAATGTTTTATAAAGCACATTCAATTTTATTATTTTTTTGCTGAATAAATCATGCTTGTAGTGTTCAGTGCACATTATCAGTACACGTTATTGTCAAAATGAATGGAGAAAAAAAACAATATTTTTCCTAAAATGAAAACCAACAGTGAGAAACCCTCTTTAATCTAAAAAGAAAAAAGAAAATTAGAAATAGCTATTTTAAGGTTATAATTTCACCCTCCTTCTATCCACCCTTTTCATAGTTTTGTGCGTGTTGCATCATTGGAGTTTTTTTTTTTTTACGATAACCCTTGCCTCAAAAGGGAATCTGAATTATTTTCTTGAATTGTTAAAAGTATTACGTTTGTGTATACATTGATCATTGGACGGGTAAGGATCAGAAATTAATCTTGCCTCACTGTATAAATATTTAATAGATTTTGGAAAATCTCCCCTATTTGTATGAAATTTTATTTTATTGAACCCTCTCCCCCCCCCCTTTAATCCCATCTAAACTTCAATACTTCAGTATACAGTGAAGAGTTTTTCTTATAGTATGGGAAAACAATTTTCATCAGTGCTTACATGTATGTACATGTACATGTAGGCTGTCTATAATATTTTGATTGTTTGAGAATAGGTTTTATTTTTGACAGTTTATTTCAAATTGTGTACGTGACACATGTTATAATTGTTTTGTTCCATTCATTTGAGCAAAGTGGTTCCACCACCTTTGCTTGATGTATATGCAATATTTACCGTATTTACCTTTCACTCAAAACTCTAGTGTTTTGACTGGTACTACATGTACATGTAGTTGTGCATTGTAAACGTAGAACTACTGTACTTGTATTTTCTTCTCATATAACGAATCAATAGTGTATCTCAAGCACCTCGCACTCATCCAATCTAATATTCCCACGTGTGCTTTGCCCCTGATAGTTTGCTTTAAGCCGATACCATACCCAGTTGTACTGGAAAGGCATGTATATCTGGTTTTAACCTTTTGCCAGCTTTAGTTGATTTAATTTGCCATGATGTTCTAGAAAAAACATATATTGGGGTTAAAGTGATGACTACGGTTAGTACAGCAAAACTTTTCTTTGGAAAGCAAGTTTATATTTACTGGAGCAATCTACAGTACATACATGTACATGTACACAACTATTAAAAAAAATACTTTATATACATGTACCTTAAAGGGAATCCAACTTTAAAGTTTAGTATGATTTATGTTTAAAAAAACAACAGAATGCTAAAATTTTGAGAGAAATCAGACAAAGAGTAAGGAAATAATCGCAGTTTGGAAACTGAGTTCACTGTGTGCATACTAAATTTCAAAATAGTTTGTGACAAGTCATTTAGGTTACATACTGTACACACTTAGGCCTACTTTCCTATAATTTATGACCCGTACATGTATTAAATCAGAAATTTTGAATAACTTTGGTACATTGTAAATATTCAACTACCTGAATTCAAAACTCTTGATACTGTCATTTTCTTTTTAGTTGGTTATAAATATAAGCAGGAATAAAGCCTTATTTTTATTAAAATAAATGTACAAAAAATTATGTATTAAGTCTCAACTCTTAGCCTACAGTTCATGAAAAACGGTGGTCATTTCAATTAATGACAGTAGAATTGCAAATATATATTACAAACCAGAGAAGGAAAATGATTTTTATTGTTATTTTTGGGGGCTATTTTTTTTTACGAATTGGGGCGATTGCCAAATTTTGGGGGCTATTTCTTTCATTTTAAGGGCTACATGTACTTTTTAGGGTTTACAAGTATGCAGTAAAAGCAAATCATTGTTCTGCCATACTAGTTGATTTTATAAATAATCTTGAATATTGTTTGTGACAGATCTTGGGCAAATCTAGAAAGAGTGGTCGCCCCAAAGTATGCATTTGGGGAAATTTTAAGGGTGATTTGGGCTGTCAGGACTCACTCAGGAGGACAAAATCACCCGTCACCCTCATGTATATTTCCTCTGCTGTTGATAATACAAACATACTTTCTGACAAATTTGTGCAGTGCAAATAAAGCATTTAATGGAAAATAAAACTGGTAAATTTCCAAGGGACAAATATTTTTTCACCAGATACAATTTCTGTGTTTATATTCTAGTAGTCCAGGATAGAAGGGGTCGAACCTTGTTTTTTGTCTCACCTGCATAGCAGAGTGAGACTATAGGCGCCGCTTTTCCGACGGCGACGGCGGCGGCGACGGCGGCGTCAACACCAAATCTTAACCTGAGGTTAAGTTTTTGAAATGACAGCATAACTTAGAAAGTATATGGACCTAGTTCATGAAACTTGGCCATAAGGTTAATCAAGTATTACTGAACATCCTGCCTGAGTTTCATGTCACATGACCAAGGTCAAAGGTCATTTAGGGTCAATGAACTTAGACCATGTTGGGGGAATCAACATCAAAATCTTAACCTAAGGTTAAGTTTTTGAAATGTCATCATAACTTAGAAAATATATGGACCTAGTTCATGAAACTTATACATAAGGTTAATCAAGTATCACTGAACATCCTGCATGAGTTTCACGTCACATGACCAAGGTCAAAGGTCATTTAGGGTCAATGAACTTTGGCCGAATTGGGGGTATCTGTTGAATTACCATCATAACTTTGAAAGTTTATGGATCTGATTCATGAAACTTGGACATAATAGTAATCAAGTATTACTGAACATCCTGTGCAAGTTTCAGGTCACATGATCAAGGTCAAAGGTCATTTAGGGTCAATGAACTTTGGCCAAATTGGGGTATTTGTTGAATTACAGCCATAAATTTGAAAGTGTGTTGGTCTAGTTCATAAAACTTGGACATAATAGTAATCAAGTATCACTGAACATCCTGTGCGAGTTTCAGGTCACATGATCAAGGTCAAAGGTCATGTAAGGTCAAAGAACTTTGGCCACGTTGGGGGTATTTGTTGAATTGCCATCATATCTCTATAAGTGTATTGGTCTAGTTCATAAAACGTGGAAATAAGAGTAACCAAGTATCACTGAACATCTTGTGCGAGTTATAGTAGTTTTCAAAATCAGCACTGCTGCTATATTGAATCGCGTGATGCAGGTGAGACGGCCAGAGGCATTCCACTTGTTTATATATACAATGTTTTTTTATGGTTTCTTGTCAATTCGAGGGTGCTGATTCCGAATCTGAATGATGCCACTCGTGTAACCTTGAGCATTTTCTGCAAATTGGCAAAATCCAATATGGCCGCCAAAATATTCAAATTACCCATGAAAATCATAAAATTGTCCACACATTGGCTTTAAAGTACATGCAATTGTGCTGCCGGAGTGAAATAATATCTGAAAAAATGATTTTTGTCAAAATATTTATTTTCTTGATATCAAAATGGCCGCCATCATAGACCCCTGTACAATATGAATGGGGAAAATTAATTTTTACAAAATTGAGCACTGAAATGCAAGTAATTATGTGATTATGATCTATGAGTGAAGCAATGTCTGTAAACATGATTGCTAACGATATATATCATTTGTTATGTCAGTTATGTGATAAATCCTGTATTTTGATATTCAAAATGGCCTTCAAAAGCCCTAACACTATTATGTACAATGTGAATGGTGACACACAAAAATCACAAGAGTGAGCGCTAAAATGCATTTTGTTGAGATAAACGAGTGGAATACTGACTAAAAACATTATTGTTAACAAAATTTATTATTTAACATGCCATGTACTGTATGTGATAAACCCTGTATTTTGATATTTAATATGACCGCCAAAGGCCCTAAAATTATGATCTACGATGTGAGAGAGGACAAAAACAATCACAAGGTGAGCACTAGAACATATTTTTTTGTGGTAAATTAGTGGAATACTGTCTTCAATATTTTGACTTTCAAAATGGCCACCAAAAGACATTGACTGTATTATGTACAATCGATCTGGGAAACCAATTTTCACATGAGTCAGCACCATAACATGCATATAATTGTGATTTAAGAGTAAAATATTGTCTGAAAACATAATTCCTAACAAGATATATCATTCATTCTGCCAGGTAGGTGATAAATAATGTATTTTGAAAGTCAAAATGGCCGCTACAGGCCCTAACGGTAGGCCTATTATGTACTTTGTGAATGGGAACATATAATTTTAACAGAATTTGGCTTTGCTTGACTAAATGGTGTTGCATGTAAGAGTGAAAATATCGTCTGAAAATATGATTTTGTAACCAAATAGATCATTTCTTATGTTATTTAGGTGATAAATGCTATATTTAAATTTCAAAATGGCTGCAATATGTTTCTTTGTGGAAATTATCTTTCCCCATTCAAATTTTACATATTATAGATAAGGGACTATGGCGGCCATTTTTCATTTTTAAAAAGCTGCATTCATCACCTTTATGACACAAGCTATGATATATTTCGTTAGAAATCATTGGGTTTAGACAATACTTTAATAACACTTACATCAAAATTAAGCCATTTTCATAGTAAAAATTTTGTCAAAATTATCTGTCCCTAGTTACAATGTACATACTACTTTGGGCTATGGCAGCAATTTTGAATTTCAAAGTAAGGCCTTTATTACCTTCTCAACCATTATGTGATGTATTTAGTCAGAAATCATGTTCAAGACCAAATTTTACCTATACATCACATAGTTACGTGCGTTTTTGGTTCTCATTCTGGTGATGATTAGTTTCCCTATACACATGTTACAGAATTTGTAGGGGCTTGTGCGGCCGTTTTGAAAGTCAAAATACAGTATTTATCACCTATGGGAGAGGAAATGTTATATTTCATTAAAAAAATCACGTTTTCAAACAATATTTTCCTTATACAACAGAATTATATGGATTTCATAGTCAGGCAAATCCTAATTCTTTCAAAAGTATTTGTCCCCATTTACATTGTAGATAATACTGTAAGGGCCCATAGGGGCCATTTTGAATTTTACAATACAGCATTTATCTCATGCATGAAAAATGAAATGATATGTTTCGCCAGAAATCATGTGTTTAGACAATATTTCACTCGTAAAGATTACAATTACATTCATTTTATTGTTTTTACTCTTGTGAAAATTAGTTTCTTCATTCGCTTTGTTCATAATACAGATAGGGCCTATGGCAGCCATTTTGAATGTCAACATGCAGCATAATTACCGAAATTGCAAGGGAAATGATATGTTTCGTTAGAAATCCTTGTTGTCAGACAGTGTTACACCAATATTTCCCATTATTGGCATTTTAAATTCAAACAAATTCAAAGGTTGTGAAAATTATTTGTCCCCTTTTATATATTGTACACAGTATAAGGGGTCTATGACAGCCATTTTGAATATCATAATACAGCATTTATCACATTAGATAGTATACACATGACATAGTTTTGTTAATAGTCATGTTTTCAGACAGTAGTCCACTCGCAGGTCACAATCACATGCAATAATAGTGCTCTTGTTTGAAAAAATATTTTCCCCATTCATATTGTACATAATAAAGTATACAGGGGTTATGGCGGCCATTTTGAATATCAATAAAATAAATATTTTGTCAAATATCGCTTTTCCAATTGGTATTTCACTTCTGCACAACAACTACATGCATTTTATAGCTAATGTGTTGGCAATTTTATGATTTTCATGGGTAATTTGCATATTTTGGCGGCCATATTGGATTTTGCCAATTTGCGGGAAATGCTCAAGGTTACAAGAGTGGCATCATTCAGATTCGGAATCAGCACCCTCGAATTGACAAGAAACCATAAAAAAACATTGTATATCTAAAAAAACAAGGTTCGACCCCTTGTCTATGGGGCCTATCCTGGACTATAGTACATTTGTTGTACAGTGTATCTTGTACAATGTGCCTTTTCCAACATGACCTTTTAATAACTGTGGTACATGTAGGAGACTTTTTAATGTTAAGTGATGTTCAGAATCTGTCATGACACTTCTCTGGGATCACAGCTGGAATTGTGTTGTTGGTTGGTGTTACATGTACATGTACCATTTTACAGATCCTAGTTTAGTCTGAAAGAGACAGTCAGTACTGTGAAATTACTTTACATGGCCTGGCTATGTGATTTGAACTTGTTCCACAGATAGGAGCTTGAAGCAATGAGTTTTGACATTTTCCTTTGATAGCTGATACAGTGACAAATATTAAGGGGTGCATGGGTTACAAGCAAGGAGCTTCTGTTTGAATCTCTTTGCTGTAACAGTGTCTACACTGTACAGTATGTACATGTAGCTTTCAAGCACAAACTGCAATTTTTCCTTTAAAATAGACATTATCGTGAAAATTTACCAACCTGCACTATACATCACAGTAAATGCAGGCACAGACCCTGATTGATCAACAATTGGGTCTTCACAAAAAGACTACATTAGCATATATTCAGTACTCGAGTCATTGTAGGCTTTGCATTCAGACCTCTCAACTGAAGTAAAGTGTTTGCACAGCAGATAAGCATGGCAATGCCAGCCCGCTGTCAGGAGAGAGGTCCTTTCCAAGTCATGAGGATGTCAATGTTACCAGAAAGGGCTTGTATGCATGCAAGCATTTTTTTTTTGGGGGGGGGGGGGCCTCATGAAGCACATGCACAAGACTTTGAAAAATAACAAGTTTCTTTTCAAGGCAAATGATCAATACGCTACATCATGTCATAGGGATTCATGTTGGCCTACATACTTGTTTGTGTAGAATTTTAAAACATTAGTGGACATTCAAGAGGAAGAAAGATGCTTGCTTGCCTTGATTTCTTATTTTTGGGGCATATCTTCAATCTTTGGTCTGCTTCGCCTTGCATTGATATTTCTTTGACAGTTTCCGAGTGTTTTTGTCAAGTAACAGCAATATTTTCAAAAAAGCCTTCTTTTTAATAATGTTTTAATAAAGTTCTTCCTTTTATTTCATAAAATCCATAATTCAGTTTATCATTGTGTAGGTGAATCTTTATCTTTTATTTTTCAAAAAATATCTTTGCAGTTTATAACTGGACTGTCGATAAAACTGCCAAGTGGTTAGAAGATTCAGTAGATCTACCACAGTATGCAGAACGTTTTCAAAACAATGGAATAGAAGGATCAGCTTTACCAAGGTTAGTACAAACAATCTACGGTTATGTTCATGGGCTCGTTCATACTGTACATACATTCAATGAAATAATAAATCATATCCAAGCTTACGTGTGGTATATCCATGTACAACTAAAAATTATTAGTGGGGAATTTGTCTCAAAGTATTAAAATTTTATATTTCTATGTATGGCTCACAGAGCGCAGTGGTGAGGATGATTTGTTATGAAGTAAATTTGTTATTTAGATATGGTCCATTTGTGTGGGTGGGAATGGGAGCAAAACTACATGTAATAGGCCTATAATGGACAATTTATGGATCACAATGCATTGATTGACCATTGTGGGTTTATCAAATTTCATAAATTTGTATTATATATTAATAATGTACAGCAGTCTTCTATTAAAACAGATATCAATTTACATGTAGCTTAGATATTGAATTTGAACTTTCAAAATATAAAAAAACATGTAATAATTCTTGTAACTGATTATCCAGAATTTTTTATGAAAGGTTATTGAGGTGACTGGTATTAATGTTGCAGATTTCATTCCAGCTCATGATCGCATCGAGAGGGAACATTTAATGAAGAGAGTATTAGCATGAATTCTTTGAGAGGAGATTCTATTGAAAAATGTGACATTCAATTTTTAGTCAAGACTCCTTGCTGGAAAAGAAAGTGAAAAGTCACTGATTTGTTCAGATAATCCTATTTACAAATTATAAAATTAATTCATTTTGCCTATTTCCTTATTTCACACCTCTCTGTTCTCAACAAGAAGAGTAGTTTACTACATGTACGTTCATGGAATTATTCTCTTCTGGCTCTACATTGACTCTAAAATGTGTATTACATGTTGCTTGTATCAAATTAACCTCTTTGTTTTATAACTCTATATGTATCTCTTTTACCTTTTAATTTTCCCCATCCATGGCAAATCTGTATGACATCGAAAATTCTAATAACACACCTTCATTTCAAAACACACTTTTAAATGTATGAAATGGCTGCGCTACACATATTGCATTCATTGTCTCCCATGTACATGTACATGTAACTTACATTTTGGAAAATCATACTACATGTACATATGTCCACGCTGTGTGCACTTGTAATTTCAATAATGTTAATACTGAATTTCAATGCATCATAAATCTCTTTCAAACGATTAAAACTTTTTTTCACCTCAACTTAATTATTTTGCAATATTCATTGTATCATTGAATGTTATCATTGTGTTGAACTTTCGAACACTATTCCATTCATAAAAAACGGTTTTTTTAAATAATTTTTTTATATTTGTATGTTTTGTTATATCATAAAATCATAATCAAGGTAAAATTACAATATTTACAACTTATTAAACTCATGCATCATATAAACCTAGTTATATTCAATGTTATTTTCCAAGAGAACTGTGCTTGAATTCAAACCAGTCATGATTTAACTCATTAAATGTCACAAATAATATGTTTGTATTGTACCTTTTGGCATTTTTCTGTAATATATAATCATTAACATTCCTAATGCATTACTATTTTATTATTGGTTATGGACATTTACTATAATTTGCAATCTAATTGCTTTTCTGAATTATATTCTAAAATGCAACATGATGTCTTTCTTAACTTTATCTAAAAATTATGTAAGCATCTACTTTTATGCTCTTGTTTTTTTTTCCCTCTCTCTATCCCTCCCTCTCTGTGTATGTCTTCTCTTTACCTATTGTACTTCTAATGCTTTCTCTTTCTCTCTTTCTTTCTTTGTCCCTCCATTTCCTGGATTTTTCTATCTACAAACTATTTAATTTGGTTTTTAAATCTTTGACCATTTTTGCTGATGAATAATTCATTTTAATTCTGCACCATTTTCAAATCATTGCTATGATTTCCTATTTGTTCTTATTTTGTGTTTGTTTTCTTATCTTTATACTTAATATGCATGAATATGAACAATAAACATGATGTATGATGTTTGCCTTTTTTCTAAATTATGTTGGGCTGTGGGAATTCTTGCATTGGTATGTGCCACCATTTGACATAATATTTACTTTTTATACATTGAAATGTTTTCACCCTCTTGCTTGAAATTCCAACACGCCATATAAATGTACTTCACTTTCGGACTTTCATCTCCTGACCTTTCACCTCTGACCCTTCACCCCTGACCCCAACCTTTAACCATCTCCAGGTTAGCAACCAACAATGGGCACTTCATGACAGCAATCCTTGGAGTCACAGATCCCATTCACAGACAGAAAATATCCTTAAAAGCCATGGATGTTGTCCTCTTTGGCCCTCCTAAACGTAAGTTTTTGTACATATAAGACGAATGAATTATTGCATGTTGCAATAACTGTATTTTTGTTGTTGTGTTTCTCTCCCCAATCCCCTTGTTTTTCTTCTTCTTTCATATATTTTGTTGCTTTCTCCCCTATTGATTTTCTCCCATAACACTTCTACACTCCTTGAGTATATAATTCTCTTTCGCTTTCACTGCACATCTTTTTACTGATCTGCACTCCACTTGCTTGGTGGGAATTGGTCCCCTTTGTATCTCTCCTTCATTGCATGTACCTTTGCCTGTGTACAATTCTTGCATGGCCTCTCATTCTTTTTTTTCTTTCATGTTTTCGCTAATTTTTACCCTCTCCTACTATTCCGACCATTTCATCTTTCCACTGGAACGTTTTCCATTCTCTGTCTCTTTGACTGTATTTGTTTTAACCTCTTCTCCTAAAATGCCATTTCCTTTTCCACTTCTTCATTCTGTCCATCTGTCTCATCTCTCTGCCTCTCCATCATTCTTTCTCACTCTCCCCTTTCATTTTCCCTGTCCTAATTTGTCTGTCATTCTCTTGCCCCCCACTGCATGTTAATCACACTCCCACTCTTAATTCTCTGTTTAATTACCCCCATCGTTACCTCCCCCACACCTTTGCTGTATCTGTGCACGTCCCCTCTGTCTACTAACTCCTCCCACTAACACAGGTTAGCTGCCAACTCCCATCAATTCATGTCCACCATTTTGGGGATTACCGATCCCCTCCACCGCCAGAAGATATCCGTCAAAGCCATGGATGTTGTCCTGTTCGGCCCGCCAAAAGGTAGGTTCTGTAGAGAAGAATCTCCAAGCTGTCCATTCCAGCCAACAGGAAGCATGTTTCCTGTGCTGCTTCATCCAGTTTTAAAGTAGTTCATGGAGAAAGCATGCACTCCTAGACAATCATCTACTTGTGGCAGTTCTTGCAATAGAGACAACTTGGCTCTATTTTATATCATGACCAGAGGAAGTGTTTCACGAATAACTTTCCAGCAATTTCACCTCTATCTGTCATGAACTTTTGAAAATCCTGTCATTGGCTGAGAACAAATTTGTCAGAAAATTGCTGTCAAGATTCTTCATGGGGCACTTCCAAGGCATATTCCGTGTCAGATACTCGGTAAGCCAGTGTAGAATCTATAGAATAATGCAAGTGTTAAAGGTGTCATGAACAGGATTATGTCTGAAATTTCCATCATAAAAAAAAATCTTGGCTTAACCTGATTAAGTGGAATTCACTTTGTATACTGCATAGGAGCTATATGTGATCTATCTTGTTGTGATTATATTTTATAGTAAAGATACTTGATGTACCGGGTACTAGAAAAAATAAAGCATTTAAACTTTTGGACAAATTCAGTTTGAACCTGACATGATTGTCATCTACTGCTTGTGAGCAGCAGGACTGCCACTAGGTCATTCCTGGTTCATGGCATGAATTTGTCTTCGACTAGACAAAATTACACATAACTTTATTAGATTTTCCTTGTTTTTTTTTAATCAAGAGACCTTTGCTACAGGGTGCACCTTCATTTGGAATAACTTAGGCATATTCCTATCTGTCTGATCAGGAAGATACATCTACATTTGAATTACAAAAAAAATTGCCTCAAAAGAATTGATGCATTTACACCAAACTTAAATGGTATTACTGTTATGAGCCAGCAACAGGACTTAAGCATTCCTGTCGCAAAGGATGTGCATTCTCTACATCAGTAGTGCTTACTTGCATTCACATTGGAAATATTCCCATGATCTATTCCCTGTGATTCTTGTCATTGAGAAAAGTAATAACTGATACTGGTAATTAGCTATAGTTTTGAAGATACATGAACATTGTGCACCAGGACATTGCTTTCTCACTGGCAAAGTATCGAATATTATTATATCCTTTTTTGTGCTAGTCTGAAAGCATCTAAAGATACTGTGTGTTTGTACCTTTGCCAGCTGTAGAAGACACTTTTAATTCACATAGTTTATGACTGTACTCTCAAGCTCTGAATCGCCTCCTGATAGGAAGGAGCTCTTGTCAACCATCACAAGCACTCGGTTCATGACCGTCTTTGTGCATTTCAGTTGTATTTCAGGAAATTGTATTCACTGCTTCGCCATTCTAGCAAGCAAAGATTTTGATTCTGGGAATCATTTTCAACACAGGACAGTTTCTTTGGAGACCGTTTATTGTGTCAACGGCACAGTGTACCCTTTTGTGTAGTAACAATAGTATTAACAATACATGCCATTTCTATAGTACCATTTTCCAGATTTATTGAATGCCCAGGGTTTTACATCTTATATTTGTAACAAAGAAATACAAAAATAACTAGATTTTAATTCGTCATGTGGACGAATTAGGTGGTCTGTCCTTATTCTCGCCATCATGATCACTTTCACCATGTTTATGCAGATCAATATGATCATCATGATGACAACTGAATGTTCATTATGGATAGAATACTTGTGAAAGACGGGAGATGATAAAGCACCGTGAAAAAGGTCTCATATGACAATACATGTGATATGAAAAAAAGTAATTATAATCTGTTTTATCTTGCTAAATTTTAACTTTTATACCTTTTAATTGTCATAAAGGATCATGTACGAGGTGGTAAAAAGAAAAAAAAAAAAAAAAATCATCTTGTTCACCCCAGGACTCGAACCTGGGACCCCAAAGACGCTAGTCAAGTGCGTTATCCATTCAGCCACGATATTCCCCATAGAGATTACACGTAAGCAAATTTGAGAATTACAAATCCAATTTTGCAAGCCAAAAACGGGCATGATCCCGGAATCTGATAAAAAAATGGAGGGTACATTTATGAAAGCTTAGAATCTCAGCTACAACATACTAAAACCTCTGGGAAAACTGACAAGAAAAATTTGAGATATGGCTCACGAAATAGAGGAATGTAGAATCTAGTTTTGAGAAAAAGTAATGTCCCATAGAGATTAAACGCAAAATGAGTAAAAATGACATGCCTTTATTATTTGCAATTTTTCAGGATAATCCGTTCATTAAAATGAAATTAAAGGCAATAACTCAGAAAGAGTAAGACCTAAGCTACAACATATCGAAAATTGACCAATATTCACGGAGTTACAGCCAAATTTGCATAATTATAATGACATCATAACACGCAAAATGGATATTTTGACCTTCGATGCCATTTTGATGACGTCATAATATACGTTAGGGTCCAATGAGACATGAAATCATATGTACGATTCACACTCTATTGAAATATGAAAAAAATTGGGGGTCCCCGTTCGTTCTGAAGAGCTACAGTGAAATTTTTAATAGGCATGTTTTTGCCCATATAGACCCTATGGAAAGAGCTTGCGCGCACGCATGCTGCAAACTTTAATGGGTGCTCATTCCCTCATTAATGATCGTAGAGAGCTGATCGAGATATCAATTTGATCAGAATTATATCAATAATAGATACGCCTAGAAAAAAGAGCAAGTTTATGCTGCGTAACGCTGTTACGCACGAAAACGCGCGCACCTATGTGCGCTCGCGAAAAATGTTGAAATGCTTGAAATGACCTGAAACGTTTTTGAGAATTTTTAAAGCTTTTTTAGCATCATGACCTTTACATGACCTTCGATGGCATTGACATTTGACCTTTGACCTAAAGTTCATTTGATGTAAATATGATTAACTTTTGATGATCCGTTATGTAGATATGATCAAATTAAGTAGTTTACAAAATGGCGTGTAGATGACGTCATCATAATTTGATGACCTTGAAAAGCTTAGTATGCCGTCTCTATGATAGACTTTATATATGACGAAATATTCAGCAAAATTGATTCAGCCAATTCCGAGAAAAGTTGGCGACAAACATAGGTGCGAAAAATAAATAAAGAAAATTCTGACGAAATTAAGAGGTGATCTGTCAAAGACAGACCACCAAATATGAGTTTGGGTTTCCACTCTTAAAAAGAGTCATCATTTTGGTTTTTCAAAGCCGAGGAAATTAAGTTCCATAGGGCTCGTCTGGCATGAGGAAAACATAGAAACGTATTTGCGTGAAACATAATAGGTATCATAAGCTTTAGTGGCAAATTCAGTTTAATATTTTAATGAATTTGTGTGGAAGACTTCAAACAAGTGATAGACATTGTGTAATTGAAAAAAGTGTAGTTTACAAACTGTTGAAAGGTGATGAATTATACATTGCTCTGCAATAGTACGTTTTTAAGAATTACACTGAGAGAAACATTTTTATAAGGGATGGTGACTGATGATTTGAATTAACCAATTCAAGGGAATTAATGCATTCATCATATGTGATGAGCTGTTATGATTGAAAGGGTAAATATTCAACTAATTACATTACAGGGTAAAAAGGACAATTATTTTCTTGTGAAATACATGTAGATTATTTTTGTGTAGAAATTAAATGCAAAGTCAATGCGGTACCAGGAAAATTCTTCCCCGAATTCCATATTCATGAATATGCAAAATTTTACAATTGGTTTGTTGTACTCCCACTTACTAAATAATTGAATTTGTGTACAAATATTGAATAGATCCCATTTAATTCTTCACCAATGCATTTAGGATGGTTGGTAAAGATTTTTTTTAATTATTACACAGTGCGCACACCTTATCCATTCTTACTAGTTTGTGAAAAAAAATGGTCTTAAATGATTCAAGAAATGTAAATGTGAGCTTGCCAGTCTTTTAAATTTTCTTGGAATATTTTGAGGTTTAGGGAGAAAGTGAACAATCATCATACTTACTAAAATGTCTTTGCAGCATCTCTATTAAAGCAGGAAACTGGCTATAAAGAAGCTATTATTCTTTCTCGTCTTTTTCAATGGTTTTGTCTCTAATGAAATGTAAGGATTAGTGATGAAAAGATGCATGGATTCTTGTATTAAGACATCATAGCTTTAATTTATGATATTGGGCGTCCAAATATATCATTTTTGTGTCACCTACATAACAGAGGGAGGCTAAAGGTGCTGGTTTTCCAATGCAGCATCATCGACACTGAAATCTTAACCAAGGTTTCATGAAACTTGGATATAAGAGCAAGAGCACTGATCATCTTGCATGAGTTTCAGATCTCATAATTAAGGTCAAAGGTCATTTAGGGACAATTAAATTTGACAGTCTGGGGGATGTTTATGAAATGTCATCATAACTTTGAAAGTTAATGGATCTAGTTCATGAAACTTGGACTTACGGGTAATCAAGTATCACTGATTCAGGTCACATGATCACGGTTAAAGGTCATTTAGGGTCAATGAACTTAGTATTGAATTATAAGTGGTGTTTTTGTGAATAATTATTCATCTTTTTTTTCAATAATGTCGCTTTATCGAGTATGATCCTCATCATTACCTTATTGATCTCATTCTTTATTATCAATCTCATCATTATGATTGATATGTTGGCCATTTGGCAATATGATTTATATTCTGTTTTTATCATTTGTCCCCATTTCTTTGCTTTGGGTGTTCGGCAAGGTAAAAATCTTTGTTACATAAGGCAAAAGAAAAAAATTGTTGACTTGGCGTAACAGGCCAATGAAAATTTGGGTACATGGAGGTAGGGCGGATTTTTTTTCTTTTATTTTTTGGTCGTTGTTGTCGCTTATATTTGCATACATGAAAGTAGCAATTTACATACAGTGGCATAGATAGGTCCTCAGACATTGGGGATGATCTGATGAGAGGGGTGGACCACAATATGTTCAAATAACTCCCCACACACACACTAATGGACACAGAATTAGCCAGAAATTGTTGAAATCTTGAAAGCAAAGAACATCCGGGGTTTTTCCGCATTGCGATATTGATATTTGCGCTATCGATATCGGATTTAAAAAAATAAAGCATGAGGTCTGTGATATTTTTAGGGTCGGGCGGGTTATGTGAAGTAAACAATTTTTTTGGGGCATAAATTGGTTGTTTGTCTTCTCATAGCTTTCTTGTGCTAATTCTCATCCAGTGATCAGCTTCATTGATACAAGCTTGTTTTTAGTTTTACATGTCATTGATATTGTGACAGGAAATTTCCTGTATGTCCTTATCTTAAAGTCTGGAATAGACAGTCGAGATGTGTCCTGGGCTATTGTTACTTTCGTAGGGAAGAGCGATTTTTCTTGTATAATGTACATGTATGTGAAGGAATGTGCTTGAAGGGTTTCTTTGATAAACCTTTGTTCACCAAAGAAGTTCTGATGTATACATGAATTTCACTCAGCCATCAAATCAGCACAAAATTTTGTCAATATAAATACAAATCTTTAAAATTCATGTGACTCAGTTTTCAGTGTTTTCACCTGCAATATGCATGACATGTACTCTTCCTATGGTACAGTTCATTTAATCATCTAAGTATGGAGTATCCAAACTCGGGAATGTTATTAAAAGACAAAATGTTTTTCAGAGAATTTATAAGAAAGTGAACATAATAAAAAGATTAAGAAAGTGAACATGATAAAAGATTAATTTTACATTTAATTGAAGTTTAAAACGATCTACCATTAGTTTATATAGGCCTACACAATTGCAGTATTAACTGATTTTTAAAAAAATGTTGTAAACTGCTTGAGGAATTATGATCCTGTACTGCAACAAAATAGTGAAGAAGAGAGTTTGTGAGTTTGTGAGAAGTTTGACACTAACATTACATTTGGTAGTACTGTAGCTTCAACTTTACTCAGATTCTACAATTCATTAGTTGGAATGACGTTCTTACGTGCAATCTCCTCTGAAGGCTCAAAACAGTGACAGAAAATGCAATAGAAGTCTGTTTTCATTAAATCAGTGCACTGAGAGAATGGAATAATTCAAAGACTGAAAAAGAATTTCATGAATATTATACTGGGCGTACGTGACAAGGAGATTCATGCAAATTGCAGACAAGTGTTTGATTTTAATATTGAGGAGTGCATGTACCAACTTCAGGTGTAGGGGTTTCCGATTAGAGCAGTATGGTTATATTTGGTGTTCTCAAGTGATGACAGTAAAATAAGGATTATCTCATACTTGTCATTTCTTCTTCCGACCCCTATTTCCAGGAAAAGGATGCTTTGTCAAGAATATCAGTTGCTTTCCATTGGCTTTTGTACTTCAATGTCGCAACCCTTATCCACTACCCCCCCCCCCCCAACAAAAAACACACCAACTCTTTCCCTTGATTTACATACTTTCTTTATTCTCACTTTTTCTTTTCATCTCTCTCTTCTATCTCTATCTCATGCTGATACTCTCATACTCTCCTCACCGATTCTCCTGATTTATACACTCTTTCTCTCTTGATCTATCATTTTTTGCCATCTGTTGATGTTTTGTTCACAAGATTTTGTTTCATAGATTTTTATTCAGATTTCTGAAATTTCCTCATTACAATTGAATTTCAGTTTTATTGTACCAATCTTATCTAGGAGATATGTTGGAGAAAACATCCTTCTGTTGATCCTTTTATTAGATGTTTTGTCACACCTTTCCAAATTGCTTGAAGCCTAGTGTTCATAGCTCCAATGCATTACGTTAATTTGTTTCTCTTGGGAGGACATCTTCCCGAGCATCTTAAGATCAGCTAATTTCAGCTATACTTTGCTCGTAATCCATTTCATTATATGGATTTACACAAAGGGAACTTGAGAAGCTTTCAATTAATTTAATGGAACCTGAGCTACACTCTTTATTATGTATCGTAACAGGAAGGCACAGAAACTATAATCACCTTGTGCAGAGAGAAACAGGAAGATACATAGAAGACAGGCAGAGACAAAGGGATGGGGATTGCAGAGGAGTTTGCAGAGCTGCGATGTGGGATGGGGGAAAGAAGATTATATTAGAACATAGAAAAATCATCAGAAAGATGATTTAGAATATGAATTAAATACGATTTTAAATAATGATAATCCGTTTATATAGTGCAGCTATATGCTTATTTTATATTTCACTTGAAAGAAAGGAAGGAAGGAAGGAAGGAAAAATGAGTGATGAATCTTTTCATAGATCTTAGTCAATTATGCAACAAATTCATGAATAGTAAATATCATGTTAAAATCTTGTCATGAACAAGTGAATGAATGGATTTGAAAAAATTAGATTTCAACAATTTTAAAATCTATTAAAAAAAGAAGGTCAAATGAAATGCAGTAATTACCCAAGTGAAATGGGATAACAACATAATTGAGAAAAAAAAAGTTCAATGCACATCAGTGTTTATTTGAACTACTAGAATATTACATCAACAGTTATGTAAATTTATATAAGATTGTTGAAAAATACAGAGTAGTTTAATGAACCCATTTGGAGGACTTTTGTTGAAATGGATAGTTATGTCATTGTTTTGACATCTGTGACATAATGTACCACCATGGTCCCATTGCATAAAGATTTGTTATGTAACAATTGCACAATTTGCATAAGAATTTTACCGACATCGGATCGTCCAATCAAGTTTCAGTACTGGGTATCTTTAAACTGTTAATGCAAATTTGTTATTATAAAAGGATTTATGAACGGGGGGGGGGGGGGGGGGGGGCTTCAGATCAGGCCTTGTGAGATGTAAACACTTTGCAGAATTATGGCTTTTTGTTTTAAAAGTGGCAAATGTTAAAGTTTGTCAGCTAGCTTACAATCCTTTGTTATGTGACCCTCCATCACAAAATTACCTATAAGTCTCAGGGGGAGTTTTCACGTCAAGTGCAAAGACAGCAGTGTTTTAGTTGAGTCTGGAATTCTGAGTCCGAAGTCTTTTGGTCCTTGAGTCCGTGTCTGGCTCTCCAAGTTCCGCACATTGGAGTCCGAGTCATTTAAATTGGAACTTCAGTCCCACAAGACTGCAAGACAGGAAAGGGGTTTTAAAATCAGTTTTGGGGTATGAAAGAAAGTGAAAATAGGTCCATAAAACACCCTATATAACCCTATTCTTGCCTTGCAAATATGCTTAGAAGCCTTATAGGCTTTACTCTTGATTCATTGATTTACTCCTGATTTATCTTGCACTAATATTCATTATATATTCTGTTGAGGCCTGACAGATATTTTTTGTCGAGTTTCTAAATGAAAGGGGTCTCAAAAAGACTAAATAGTAATCATTCTATAACTCTCATGCTCCTGCTTAAACTGGATATATTTTTATTTTATTTTCCTCATAAGTACTCTTTTCAGTGTAAAACTGACATGGATTTTAGATTTAACAGTCTTGTGTATCAAGGAGACTAGCAGAGAGATCTGTTGCCCTTGACATATAGGAATCCCTTATTACTGATTAAGATCTCAAGACAGCTCTTGGAAGTTGCCAAGTTAAGGCTTGTCACCATCAAGCCCAAGTTTCAAGTTTTTTAAGCAATCTGCTGACAACCACCTTTGGAAATATTTCTCATCACCACCAGATAATTCAAAGCAGATACTTGAGCAGGTTACTTTATTTTGCGCTTTGAATATTAGTGGCTAATATGTTTCCAAGAGGTTGGTTTTCAGGCCTGATTAACCCGAGCTAACCAGGACATGATCCAGAAATATCTAAGTAATTAGCAGGCTAATTCGACAGAGGAGATGCATTCAGATAAAGTTACGCTCTAGACCCTGTTAATTTCTTGACCATATGGAAAGCAACTGGTCTAGTATTAACAAGGAACTTCAACTCTGTATGAAGTTTTCCATCTTTATGCTTTTTTCAACCTTTATTTGGTCTAGTAGAAACACATCTTTTTAAGTCTCCTTGGGACATCGTTATGTGATTCATGATCCTCTATTCAGATGTTGACTACTGAATATTGTTGCCTGTAACAAGCACTTGTAGCTTCACCCGTTTATTGATCTATTTCTTGCCTGTTAATTACTTTCACATCGAGGCGTATCCACATGGACAACTTAATCAGCCAAATAAATATTTGAATTTTGAAATTGGGTTTATGAAGCACAACTTTGAAAATAGATACCAAGTTTCAATAGAGAGGCTACTATAGATGTCCTTAATTACAATTATAAAACTTTTAGATGCTCTATGAGAGGGTTTGAAATAGTATGTTCCATATTTTGCCATATTCTCTTTAATGATCTAGTTTTACATTTCCAATATCGAACTGCACAAGTTTTGTTTAGAATTATAGCTCCTGATATGACAGCCTGTCATTTCATAGACGTATTCGCTGGTGGCAAACATAGATCAAATACATGTACCATGGTGAATGGCCAGAGAATACAAATATAAACTTGCAATTCACAGTCCAGCAACTTATCCTTCAGCTTCCATTAGCTCTTATCATAGGATTGTTATATGACATTGAATGAAAACTGACTATCGCAAGTGTAAAATAGACAGCCCATTATGCGACTTTCTTTTTTATTGTGTTCATGCGACCACTAACTAACAAGTCCTCATAGGCCTTTGACCGGTCAATATTTCTCAATTCAACTCTTATGATCCCTAGCCAGCATAGTCGAACACCCCTTTCATACTGCCCTCTTCATTTTTCGCCGGCGAACTTCTCTGCCTCGCATTCCTCACTTCCCCGGCGAAGAAAATAAATGTACCTTTCGCACTGACATTTCTTCTCCGGCTAAAGTGGACGGGCGATTGGCCTCATTCGGCATTTCCGCGGCACCACGATTATTAATTTCCTTTAATTGTGGAGATCTAACTTGTTAGTTTCGCCGGCGAAGTTCTCCACCTCTAGAGGTGGAGAAGTTCGCCGGCGAACTTCACCGGTGAAGTTCTCCTGTGTACCTTTCATACTGGACACTTTCCCCTTCGCTGGCGAACTTCGCCGGTGAAGTTAGCCAGTGAAAGGCGCAATATGAAAGGGGTATTAGTAATTCAACTATGATTGCAGGGGTACTTGTAGCATACATCCAAAAAGCATTTGTAAGGGCTGTCGTTCATTCTGTTTGAAAATTTTGACATGAAAATCGCGAATTGGCAATGACCATTTCATTTTTGTTTTCATGGATGAAATGCTGGCCAAGTGCATGCTCTCTGTTTATGTATGTGCAACGACATCAGTACATTAACGTGCATTAAGTATAAAGGTAACTGCGTTAAAAGTGGTGGCCAAGTTTAAACTTCATTACTTTTTGTAGATATTGAAAACCATAGAAACAAACAGAAGTCATGTTTGGAATGTGATATCTGTCATGATTATAGGATTCATTCATCTTTTGTGCATTAAAGTAGTTGATACTATGCCTTGGATCTCTGAAAGCTATTTACTCAAGATTCCCTTTCTTAACTTAAGTTGAACACTCATCTGTCACTTCATGAAATTGTCAGATTTGATGATCTGGCTACGACTGGCAGCAAGTTAGTTGTAATAATTATGGGAGAATTAAGGGAAATTCACCATGAATATTTCCTTATGGTATACAAGCAAACTTACATGTAGGTACACAAATACAACAGATGTATTCCAAGTCAAGTTCTCTGAAGTGTAGCTGCATTTGATACCACGGTAAGTCATTAACTAGTATGAGAGTGATATGATGTTTGTGTCGACTTCGTACCAGCATGTTTTCAGCCAGCCTTCATAGTTCATCATAGCTAACAAATTATATGATAATCTCGTCTTAATCAGACTAAAACAGCAATCTGATTCAGCCACAAATGAAGTAGATTTAGTTACATTGTCTATCCAGGGAGACACCTCTCTTATCCATCTATCCAAGTATCTTCTTCCGGTTTGGTGTTTGATTTTAACCTCTCTTCGTTTATATTCTTGTTGACCTAGGGCCGATTTAGTGAACGGGTAGTTGTAGGTCCGACCATCTTTCATTTCGCAGATTTTTTTATGATTCACAATATGATTCGCCTTATGGAAATTTAGTAGGTCTATGAACCACTAAATTATCAAGCTCCCTTTTTAATAGATTTTTTATGTATTACATCATTCATGCTCAACAGTTTTCATTCACTTCAAAGGATGAATAAAATAAGGTTTGCAAGTAAATCATTGAAAAGGTATTTATACTGAGGGCGTCACATATGGTGTATCATAATAAATCACCAAAGGTAGTCCTGGCAAAGACTGTTTTGTGCACTTGGTCCCTACTCTTTTAAAGAGTTTTAGTCCATTCTGGATAGTTCTTGGCATATTATTCCCAAGTGGTTCTTGGTTTTCTTCTTGATCAAGGCTCTTGACTATTCCTGTGATAATACCCCCCCCCCCCATCAAAATATCTATCTAAGGATCTTGTCCATAAAGATCACCTGTTAAAGTTGAATTAAGAAGACGATTCCAAATATTGAGTTATTTACATTAATAGCAACCTTACAACCCCCCAAACAATAAGAGGTGATTCGACCCCCCATTTTCTTTTTTCAATATAGTGAATTTGAACGATTTATCCCTACCCATTTTCCCTGAGTTCGCTCCTGCAATGCCTACCGAGACGGGTGTTCTTTGACTGTGACCGCTCCGGCGCAGCTAGCTGTCGAGCTACCGTACCGCATACCTTTCTTGCTGTCTTCAACTCACTTGCGAATTGCGTTTGTATGTGTGACGGCCGTGACCTCTAGCGTAATTAAATATAGAAAACAACTCGGAAGGCCGAGAAGAATAGTACGTTTGATTCAAGATTGTTCTGTTGAATGAGCTATGAGTGAAAATGATCCAGAGGATATAAAAATGGAGTCAAAGACAAAAGGAAAGAAGAAAAAGACGCCAGGGGATCGCTGCATGGTCATGAACTGCGGGTCGACATACCAGACCACTACAGTACACTCAATGCCTGGATGTTGTGTGTATTGATTGTATAGGCGTGCAGCACGCGCAGAGCTGAGCTAGCCGCCGCAATTACTTTCCAGCTACTCACTTGATGAAACATCGTTATAAAATAAATGAGAAATAGTGAAAATATCATTCAATAACTCACTGTTTGCAATCTTACATCATGATTTAAGAGTTCATGATAGTTATTCATACTGTTTTTTATACAGGGAAAGTAAAGATTTGTACATTTGAAAATCATCTTTCTCTCTCTGCATAGCATTTCTGTATTACATCCGGGCACCTCATACTATTAAAATTCCCCTCGGTGACTTCACACTCAGAGTGATTTTCTGTGTTACACACTCGTCTCTCGGGCTCTGACAGGTGGCTAATTTCATAGACTTTCAAAGCAATATATCAAGAAGGCAGAGGATTTTTGTGACATGCTATCTGTTTGAACAACTGATATATACTATATATTGTGTGTGGAACCCATATTTATGGAAACTCACCCCCTTCTTAATTCAACTTTAAGAATCCAGTTTTCTTGTCTCCCTTTTGCAGTCTATAAGTTTGACTGTACCACATCTATACTGGTTTTCAATTGATTACAAGCTTCATGCTATTGCCATACCAAATGAAGCGATTCCAGGGTCCCATTTCATAATGATTTATCATAAATTCTATTACAAATTTACTCTCAGCCAATCAGGTTGAAAGATTTCACTAACTTTGAACTGTTATTGCAAAATACATTCATACAAGAACCCTTCCAAGCCACCGAGTAAGTTCTAACTTTTTGTGCCCTGCCCTACTTTGTAGAATCCAGGCGGTCCTAATCATACAACCCCCCCCCCCCTCCTGTAAAATGGCTCCCCCCCCCTTTTTTAAATGTTGTAGTTTCCTCTTAAAGTGCTTATTTGAAGAAAGACAATTTTGTCTTTTCCTCTGTGTTCTATAATTATGAAGATGTAACAGATTCAGGGGGGGGGGTGATAGGGTGAATATATTCAAGTTTAACTAATATCTGAAATTCCCCTTTAAATAAATTGAATGATGACAGAAAGAAGTGTCATCAGAATACATCCCATGTCTCTCTTTCTCTTTTTCCCTGGTCATGGAGCTAATGTTCAGTTACACATACATCTTCATGCATCATCTTCATTGTGCACAATCCAATTAAATTGTTGAGTTCATAGTACGGTACAGTGAATTAGTTTAAGTGGCTCCTCATGCTGTTTACACATCAGGTGCCTAATTAAATATAGCATCTCCATGAGACAGAACAGTTATAAACCATCTTATTCTTTACTTTATTTTCTTGACCCTGCTGTCCAAGCCTCTGTAAACAGACGGCTTCTTTTCATTTAATGATTCATGTGAGTGTATTCCTGATTGATACAATTTAATTGTGCATAGACTTTAATACACAATTGTTGGAAATTTAATGTTAATAAAATTATTACATTCTTAGTCTCAGTTGAAGGGAAACATTTTTGAAGTTGCAAGCAGTTTACTTTTCACAATTTAGGAATTTCTTGCATGATTTAAATAAAAAATATATTAAAGAATTTGCTGATGTAACGTTACAATGTTGGGGCCTATAATGCCTACAACATGATCTATTATTTAATAATTATTATAATAGTATAGGATTTGTAAAGCGCATGCATCCACCTTGCTAGCTGCTCAAGGCACTCCTATATTACCCCGGCTAAGCTCGTCTACCGATTCAGGTGCTCACAGCTTTTTGAGGAATTACTTCCTGCCGGTACCCATTTACCTCAACTGGGTTGGGTGCAGCACAATGTGGGTAAATTTCTTGCTGAAGGAAAACAAGCCATGGCTGGGAACCAAACCCACATCCCTCAGATTGAAAGACAAGAGTCTTAACCACTATGCCCCATGTGTGCATTTAAGATCTTTCTATTCATATGTGTAGTATACAAGATATCTAATTAATAATATCATCTTCTGAAGTAGGAATATTTAAGTGGCAAATAACGATAAATGTTATAGATACATGTTTGTTTAGGAATTGAATATCTAAAAGGAAAATAATTGCACCTATGTTGATGCCTTTTGCATTGGTATCACCGTCTTTGCATACATGTAAATTATTTTTTTTAGGCTTCGTCAGGCATCAGCTCCCTGTCACCCTCTCATTCTCATTTACCTTGCAACGCACCACGGCAGCTCTGTTCACTTATTATGATACCCTCGCAAATTGTTACAATAACATATTATGCATTTCACAATAAACCTTTGAGTGGCGGTGAGGGCTCTTCCCTTTCATAGATAGGGAATGCCGTTTTATTTTCTTTATACATAATACAGACTTTTCAAATTACTTGAATTAACCCATATGAATTTTCTCAAGACTACTATGATAATAAGTGAAGGTGGCGTTTACCCCCGCCAGTCACTATTTTACACTAAACCAGAGAGAGTGGGAGGGAGGGCATTTAATTGTGAACCGGAAAAAATTGCAAGGAATGAAGTTATGGATTTATATGCGCATGCGCATACATTGATAGTCTCGGCTGCAGCTAAAGCTAAGCCCAGCTCGAAAATCATGCCTATCTTGCATAAAAAGCTGTTTTTGCCAAAACAGTCATTTTTAGGCTTCGTCAGGCATCAGCCTCCTATCACCCTCTCATTCTCATTTACCTTGCAACGCACCACGGCAGCTCTGTTCACTTATTATGATACCCTCACAAATTGTTACAATAACATATTACGCATTTCACAATAAACCTTTGAGTGGCGGTAAGGGCTCTTCCCTTTCATAGATAGGGAATGCCGTTTTATTTTATTTATACATAATACAGACTTTTCAAATTACTTGAATTAACCCACATGAATTTTCTCAAGACTACTATTATAATAAGTGAAGGTGGCGTTTACCCCCGCCACGTCGCATTGCCTTTACTATTACTACCTGGAACGGCAATGCCGCCACCCTGCCTGGTGCGTTGACAAACTTAAGAAATTCTGTAGTTAATTACTTAATATATTGACCGCATTTATTGACCCTTGCCTTTGTGAAAAGACTTAGTCTGCCCAAAGAGAAGAAACCGTGGCATTGAAAACAAGAACAAGATACCATGTAGCTCAAGCACTTAACAACAAATGCATGTGCCTTTAATGCCAGCATCATTAATACTGTATCTAAACATTGAAATTGAAAAAAAGCCAGATTTATGGCTGCCAACATGTAGCATTTATGTAAAGTTTTAACAACTTATCCAAACTTATCGAATTGAAACAGCGCCATACTTACATGTATGGCTTCCAACATGCAACATGTATGTACTTTTAAACAAAATATCCAAACTTATGGAATTGAAACAGTGCCAGACTTATGGCTTCACACATGTAACCTGTATGATATATAAATCCAGGTATTATTATTATTATTTTTTTTTTTTGTGTAAACGTATAAACAAAATATCCAAACTTATGGAATTGAAACAGTGCCAGACTTATGGCTTCACACATGTAACCTGTATGTTATATAAATCCAGGTATTGTTATTATTATTTTTTCTTTATTCTTTTTTTTTTTTTTATGTAAACGTATACATACTTGCCAACATCCCGATTTTGGCGGAATCATCCCGATTTTTTATTGCCAATTCCGTATTACGAATATCAACCCCATAATTCTGATTTTCATTAATTTTTACATTGATAATATTGAATAAACGGCTGGAGCGAAGGTTAGACAAAACTGAAGCTTGCGGGCACCTGGATATCGCGATATCCCAAATAGCATTATTTTTCCACCAACTGAACACACTCTTGTACGTAGTTTTTCACTTTGCCTATCTCACATGGCGCGCACATTGCAGAAGCGCGTGCAAACACAGCTAGAGCGACAACACGTGTAAATACAATGCATGCTGCGACGTCGCGGGACGTCGCAATACCGCGCTGCATGCATTAAACAAGTGCATAATACGTGTGCAAACGTAAGATCCAGCTCAACGATCGTCAGTCTAATGCTAATGGCCAAAGGATATAGTTTTTCCGTGGAATTTTAAAGCCAAAAATTACAAATTTAGTGTGTGGAAAGTGGATACCGTCGTTTGGATTGTGAATGTGACTGTGATTCCGATCGTTATACAGACAGTGCAGTGGGCAGTACAACACAGTGACAGTGTAAACCCCGGGAGCTCCGGCACTCTTCGCTCCCGGGGTTATGACAGTGAGTGAGTACCGTACCGGTGCATCTGCAATTGCATAGATTCTAAGTTCATGTGTAAGTTACATGTGCATTTAGACTGTTACTAGTAGTCTGTTTTCGTGAAATAAAGTAAAAATCATTGGCGGTCTTCCGAAACATTGATTCACACATATGGCGGTGCAAACTCATTTCAGAGAAAATCGACTTCAAAGTTTAATGTAATTTTCACACTTAGTTCCCCTGCCTTAAAACGTATTCATTGCTAAGACAATTGCTTGACATTGGTATCTTTATTTTTACACAAACCAAGGATCCGAGAAAATATCGCAAAACAGCTACATGCTTGTACATGTAATTTTAGTTTGAACTGTTTAGATTTTCCCAGTACAAAAACGCCATAGGCGATACAACAACCCTGACCGCGATTTCAATGCGCACAGTCAGTCAAAACGTTGTATCGCTTTTTCACGTGCAAAGTCAATGCAGTGCCAATACGACAGTTCGACTGACCGCGCATTTGCATATTAAGTGCGCGCAGCTGTTGTTTGCTTCGCTACAGTACCGTACAGTACACGTTTCATATGGGATTTGCACATTTTATCAACAAATTGCTTGGCATCGCCATGAAAATCCCCGCATGTCTCAGAAACTACAATAAATTGCTACAAGAAATTTAGTTATGAATAGAATAGGACTTGTACTTTAATTTTCCGCAAGAATCTCAAAATCGAATTGGCAAATCCATGTGTGTATGAAATAGCAGATTTTCATTTCTTTTCATAATATCAAATATATTTGTTCTACAAATAACACCTAACTGTTAAAGGAAAAGGTGATATATGTTTCAAAATTATGTTACAGTGTGCATTGATAAATAAATTGAAAGAAATGTCCCTTCATAAACCCTCATTTAGCAGTTCATAACAACATGGGATTTCTGTTGTATTATTTTTTAGATAAATTGTCAATTTCATGATGTTAAAAAAACAAAAATGGCATTATTCATTTGGGTGAAGAACAATACTCTAGTTTTCCTAATATACGTACTACTAGTCATTCTAGTTTTCCTAATATACTTACTACCTGTTCATATTCCAATGTTGATTTCTGTTAAATGTCTCATAAAAAAATGAGAATTTTACAATTTGAAAAACAAAATGACTGATACATAGTTATCCTACATAAATGTATCCCCTATATTCTATCAAGTCATGTGAGAATGTTTTATGTTGTTTGCTAGACTTTGCAGTAGTCTGACAAATGGCAGTACAACCATTAAAGTGATTGGTTAACATTGGTTTGACTTTAAAAAATCTGAGCTAGAAGGTCACACTTGTCACCTGTGTCTGGATATGTTACAAAAATGAAGCCCAGAAAAAATTGCGTTCGAAAATAATTATTTAGTGCTACAAAAATTGAAATATAAAGTGACCGAAAACACCATCTTAATTTCATCCCATACACTTATGTGTACAGACGCCTATTTACAAAATCGGGGTTTGCCTTTTAGTTTTAGCTTTTCATTCTCAATAATGGTTGTTTTCAGGGTTTATTAGTTCTAATACATGCACTTGTACACATGTTTCATCTTGGTTTGAGAATTTTTTAAATTGGCTGCTCACAAAGTTAAACAATACCTTTAATATCTGTGGAAGAATGCAAATATGAAAATGAAACTTGCTCGCAGCCTACAGTACATGTATGTCTCAGCTTTTTATAGGGAGTTAATGCATAATATAGTAGGTACATGTATTGATTGTCTGGAGTTAAATGGTATATACATAAAACCACTTTTCTTTGTATCGTACATGCCCCTATGTATTGTATATTATACTTGGACCCGCTCATACACGTTGATACTTTTGAATATAAAGCAATTGTTTCGGGGTTGTTGGTTAATATAAAAATATATTAATATACAGTGTACTGCAAAGTATACTAAAATGAAAGATAAATTAGATCTAAAGCTGTCACTCATATCCAAATCACTGATCATTTCTTAATGTAGTTTTCCTTTATTCTTTTTTGCTCAAACTTGTATGAAAAATATATGTTACTGATATATATCTTAGCACAGTTATGGAATATATTAGTGAAATATGCACCTGCACACAAGTTCATTGCCATTGCTTGGGTTGATTTTGGAACAGAAATTTACATTGTACTGTAGTAGTCTGGAAGTATGTAAATCTCTTCTTAGATCTTACAAATGCTGTGCTACATACATGTATGTATGCAAAGCACTATTTAATATGTACATTATCCAAGCAGCTCATGTTGACTGCTTGTAAAATAGTAATACTAGTACCTCCATGCAGTGGCGTACCTAGGATTTTCCACAGGGGGGGCAAAACCGTCCGCCCAAAAATTTGACAAGCAAAAAAAAAAAAAAAGGTCTTCGATCACAAATAAAGGATTTCGTTCCAGAAAAAATTGGACAAGCAAAAAAAAAAAAAAAAAAAAAAAAAAAAGGTCTTCGATCACAAATAAAGGATTTCGTTCCAGGAAAAATTGGACAAGCAAAAAAAAAAAAAAAAAAAAAAAAAAAGGTCTTCAAGCTCGTCAGGGGGGCATTAGAGGTCTTAAAGCTCGTCAGGGGGGGCAAAAAAGGTTTTTCAAACCCGTCAGGGGGGGCAAAGATACGTTTTTGCATGGGTTGTGACTCGTCAGGGGGGGCAGAGTGCCCCCCCTGCCCCCCCCCCCCCCGTAGGTACGCTAGTGCCTCCATGTAACAATCATAAAGGAATATGTCATTGATCTACAGTAAAATGTGAAAATAGATATTGTCTGAAGTTAATTAAATACTCCTTTATCTGACCAGTTTATGAATTGCAAAATTGCTGTATGGTATTATCTCTTCAATTCTACAAAAAATTGACATTGGTTCATATTTTACAATTTGTTCTCAGCTCTGCACACTGAAGCACCATATATCAGTCCAACTGATGATTTTGAAATAATGGTACAATGTATTAAGAACCTATTACAGTAAAATTCCACTTAAATATCATGCTACATGTATGTATGTGTAATTCTTTCATTGATTATTTTTGCATTTTCCCCAAAACTACCCCTGTGATTGAAGATACATCTATAAAGGCCTATATTCTATTGACAGTGAAATGAGAGTCAGGCATGCCCCCCATACTTGTTCAACTCACTCAAATTCACTTGAAATAGATGTCGGTACTAGAGAAATTTTAATTAGCAGTCAAACATGAGATTTGATCCTGAAGATAAAACAACATGAATAACATGATACGTTGCATGAAAGATAACATCTAAAGAGAATACACTATGGAATATAAGCTTCAGATACATTAGAAATATACATGAAATTCATCTTTCCTAGTGAATATATTATTGTGAAATAACCTTTACATTGAAACAACATGCAAGATTAGTTTGTTTCAGTTGAGGAAGATCTAAGAATATTTTCCTTACCAGATAGCATTTCTTGAAATATCACTACAAGTCTATGTGTTCATTTTCATTACATTTTTCTTGTTCAATGGTTACAGAGTATAGTTTCAACTTGTGAATTATTTTATTAACCTACAGTATATCTTAATGCTGCATTGAGCTTCAATTCAGGAATGAAATATAATCGGTTTTCAATTCACCTATATTTTTCCCATTATTTCATTAGATTATCAATGTGTTTAGAAAATCTGTGAATTCCCTCTCATTTGTATGTTTGTTCTGAAAAGTTATCTTTTATCCATTCAGGGAATGGTTCAATATTTTGCTTTAAAAAAAGGCAATATTACTATTGTACAATGTACTGTATCACAATGTTCAGATTATTATCCTCACAATTTCATTTCTTATCATTTTTTATGTGTATTTACCTACATGTATTTTAAATTTGATGAATGACACTAAACTCTGTGTCCAAGCTCAGTATCAAAGAAAGTTTTTTTCTTTCGTCGTTACCAACCATTTAATCTGTTGAAAGCAGACTCTGATCCTTGGAGAAAATATGTGTAAATTATGTGTAAAACATCTCACTGTTTCATGTATTGGGTAAAAAATGGGTGTGGCCCATTAATTCAAGACTAAGGTAGCTCTCTACTCCAACTAACCCCCCCCCCCCTTCCACCTCTTGAGGGGAGAGAGAATGTTTTTTATTTTTTGGAATTTCTCCCTGAATCCTAATGATGAATTAATGTTAATCTCCTGGTCTCTCACCAAGTAAGGAATCCACATCACACAATATACCTATCTACTTATTTTCTTTATTACTATTCTATCCATTGTTATTGTTTTTATTATCTGTCTTGCAGTGTTTGTATGTACTTTATATAAATATTGTTATTGTGTCTTTGTGAGTATGGAGTATGAATACATCACATCAAAATCGAATCCAATGAAATAGAAGTTCCTTGTGAGTTTTCAGATTGGTAGATACAAGTTTGGGAATTCTCCTGTCAGAGACCTATTATGAACACAGAGTAAAACTATTTAATCAGCTGGACCCTTACCTCAAAGCATATCAATTTGTATGTGGTAATGGGTCACAAAAATCAATCATATGATCAAAAGCCAAGTGTAATGGTACCCTGAAAATAGTCTGCAAGCACAGACTCATATTGGACTCTTTAACTAATCATACCATGTCTTGAGTGAAGACTAGATGCTAAACTCTCTCTCTGTGTCAGATGATAATAATAATGTGGTAGAGCCAGCCACAGTACATAGTGAATCTAGTCTCACTACTTCAGACTGCATTATGCACTACATGAAATGCAAAATCAAGGGTCTGTGCCTGCAGACTACCCTGATTATGCCTGGACACCTACTGTCAATTCTAACTTGTGTCATTCTCTTTATTTTTTTTCCCTAAACAGCACTTCATAATTATCTGAAGGATTGGTTATTGGTCATCTCACTGGTCGTAGCTTTAGGAGGATGTTGGTTTGCCTTCATCCAGCACCGCTACTCTCAGAGCCATGTCAAACAGCTACTGAGGGAGATGGAGACTCTGTCAAGTGCAGAAGAGTCACTCAAAGAACTCCAGGAAAAGTAAGCTTAATGGTGTAAAATATAGGCCTGACTTGAAACGGATATTTCAATATTCGGATACCCGACACTGAAAACCGGACGGCGGACGGGTATCCGAAATTTTACCCTGAAATATAAAAAATAATATCCATTTGCACTTATTTGAGTTATATTTAAGATTTTCAGTTATATTTGAGTTTTGAACCTATCCGATGATAGCGAGAGTCAGCGTGCGCTAATTAAAATATTTCTGAAAACCATGAAATTACGAGAAGCTGAATATTTTGGGTTGAATCTGTTTTGCAATCGGATTTGACTATTGTGAGTTAGCATGAGGCTACGGTTACAAATGTAGATCGTATGACTGTGTAAGCTATTAGTAAATGACTATTATTTGAGTTATACAAGTTGGGCCTAGTTACGATCCCATTTAATGGTTGCGAGAGTATGTGTGTTTATTTTTTAGTTCCGATCGAATGCAATAAGATGCAATGAATTTGACCGAGGCGAGTGTAAGTGCGAGTCTACTATTACTAAAAGTCTAAAACCAGACAGGCCTACATCATTCAGCTCACGCACGTGCTGTCCTGTCTGGACGTGTCTGGAGTGAATCGTCCGATATATATTTGGTCACATTACACTCGCTACACCTTCAAATGGGATCGTACTTGGAATATTTTCATTTTCATGTCGGGTTTCTCCCCATTCCCCAAATTATAGCCAAGCTTCTCATTTCTCGACTTCTGAAACATAATCACACTTCTAACAAAGATTCAAGACAAGATTTAATCACAGTAACAGTAACTAATCACTTACATTCATCACCAGTAAGTTTTACTGCAAAACACGTCGATTCACAACCGACCACATACTCGGCGGGCGCACATCATAAACCTTTCTGGCACGATACCGCCTTTTAAGTATTGTTGTTTACGTGATGATGGATATCAAAATTTATAGTGGATATGCCATTTAAACTGAAATAAAGGAAAATGTGTGTTTTGTAATTTATATATTAAATATTAATTCATGAAAGAGATTTTCAATTGACAATTATCATTCTTTCATAATTCAATAATTCTACCAGAATAAAATATGGAGTTTTGATCCTGATATAAGTTTCTACGAACAAGTTATCAAAATATAAACATACGTGAACAATTTAAAATTTGCAATAACACAAATACAATTGACATCTAGATAATGGACAGTTTCTTTCTAATATTTCATTATTAATGACAGTTCAAGAAAGAAAAAAGATGATTCATTATTTCGGATTTGAAAAATAAATCAAAAGAAACAAAATAAAACGGCCAATCAACATGTATTTGACGTTTACATGATTTCAAAATTATCTTCATTCTTCATTCATATCGAAAGTTGATGTGAGAAAAAAGTACTGAAAATGAATATTTCGTTACGCATTTCAATTTAAATAAATTACAAAAAACAACATGACACACGCAGCCAACATTCATTCGACGTTTTCATAGTTTAAAAAATAATCATCTTCATTTGTAACGAAAGTTGCCGTGAGAAAAAGTAGAATTCATTTTGTATTTGATGAATAAATCACAAAAACAACATGACTCACGCAATCAACATTTATTCGACGTTTTCAACTTTTCATAATTTCAAAAATAATCATCTTCATTTGTAACCAAAATTGCTTTGAGAAAAAGTAGAATTCATTTTGCATTTGATGAATAAATTACAAGAAACAACATGACTCACGCAATCAACATTTATTCGACGTTTTCAACTTTTCATAGTTTCAAAAATAATCATCTTCATGGGTAACCAAAGTTGCTGTGCGAAAAAGTAGAATTCATTTTGCATTTGATGAATAAATTACAAGAAACAACATGACACACCCGAGTAACCCGATCAACATTTATTTGACGCTTAAATGGTTTCAAATTATCTTCATTCTTCACTCGCATTGAAAGTCGAGGTAAGAAAATATACGATGAGTTACGCATTTGAAATCATCAAAACATAAGACGGGAAAGAAAAACGATCTTAAGCGACACCATAGTAAAATCGCCATCGTTGTCAGAACGGAACTTTACTCCATTCACAGACAGTCATGCTCCAGAACTGATATAAGGTCATGTTTCAAAACTGATATAAAAACGATGGTTTTCGGCGGGAAAAAATTACCGAAGAATATTAATTGATATTGGTGATTATATTGGCAACTAAAACTTATAAATTTTGTTGGTGAGTCTTACTAAATTTAATGAGTTTTTGTGACAGGAAAGTGGTGAATCAGTGTCCACGGATACCCGAACCCGAAAAATGGAAACCGTTATCCGTCCACGCGGGCGGAAACTGTTCGGATATCCGTTTGGTGGCAGCACTAGTAAAATAATAACAATAATTTGATCACTAAGAGTGAAATCATTTTCTGAACTTTGGATAAAAGTCAACATTCACTCTTTTAAGGGTCAGGTCTGAGTTATACAGGGGATGATATCAACAATTGAAGCACTCAACTTTGACATGTTCTTCAATAATTTCAATTAGCTCTAGTAGAAAAGGGATAAAAATAAAACATAAAAACAAGTCTTTTTTGGCAGCTGAACACTTTGCAGCCTCATATATGCATTGATTCTTAAAGAATTACAGGAGAATTTTGAACAATGAAATTAGTTCTAAAAATTCTTTCTCTATGCAGAATATTGATTAATAGTAGTGGAAAATTGTTCTCCTCGTGGTAAAGGACTCATCAGTTGAATTAATCAATTAGATTTTAGTTAGATTCCAAGATTTTCTACTCTGTGTCATTATGAGTTGTGTAGTATATGTATCCTTTCTAGATGTTTTTTATATTCCCCAACCACATTCCACCATCTCCTTTGTACATAATTTGATATCATCAAACTATACTTTCATGGAGAAAAATGACAAAAATCTAATCAGATATGAAAGAGAATTGACAATTAGCAATTTGCTGCTGTACTCACGCGTGCATTAATCAAACAGTAAAATCTCAATTTGATTTAGTTTAAATTTTCATCATGTTTATTTGCGCATGATGTGGCTTGGATATTAAGTACCCGAATACAAATTATTGTTGTGATATCAATAGACTACAGCGGACTGTTTCAAGGAAGTGGGAGCAATAAATTCTGTATTTCGATGCTTGTTACCGACACCATTTTCAATCTGAAGAGATTGGATGTCCTATTTGTTTATGGGAATATGATTTAGCATCCAAGAACATCTTTCAGTCATGCAGAAAGTACATGTACAAAATAACACCTTCACAAACAATTGTAATTGATCTCAAGTATAATGAGTTTGATTTGAATCGGTCACAACTCTTTCTATCAAGGGCTATTTGTGAAAGACCTTTAAACAGACTTACTATTGTTTTTTTCTCTCCTGCATTATTATTTTGATTGTTTTAAATTCTTATTCATTGTTTCCCACTTTCAGATTAAATCTTGCCCAAGAGGAACACAAGAGTGCTGTGCGAGAGAAGCAGTCTATTGAGAAGCAATTAACGGATGAGATAGAACTAGCAAAGACTGAGGCAAGGAGATTAGAAAGAGAAAGAATAGGAGATGACACAGATGGAAGTTCAGATTTAGCCACCAAACTCAGACTTGCTGAAGAAGAACTGTTTCAGGTCAGTGATTGATTTTGAGTATTTCATGTATGTATAGTTGTTTAGAGATGTTATAAATCATTGCTTGAATCCATGGTAGAGATGATAGAGCACCATTTGAATCCAGTTACAATATTGTTAATAGTGATATTTTTGTGTTTATACATGTATGTAACAAATGAAAGAAAACTGTCACCTTTACCTTTTTTTTTCTCATGTAGAAATTTCTATGGCTTTTGGAGAAGATTATGGTTCTATTTTATTGCAACTCAATTTGACTGATACATGACCATCCAATTTATTGCAACTCAATTTGACTGATACATGACCATCCAATTTATCCCTTCCCAATTGGGTTTACTAGTACACATAATCACGTAGTGTTGTAACCTGAACCCGTTGCGGTACAGGTTAACCTGCCGGTATGCCCCAAACGTGGGTTGCGGGCCGGGTTGAGTTCATTCTCCAACCCGCAGACCGTTGGTGAGAAGAAAGGGTAAAGTTAAAACAAATACAAAAAACATTCAAAACTCGAAAACAAAAGGTAAAATAAATTGAGTTTGGATTACTCAGGATCTGTGTTTCTTTGAAAATTGCCGGCCTATTTTTGTCTTGTGAACATTGCGTGGGACCCTGAGCTCAGTTTGGCAAATATCGCCTCAATGTACATCAGCCTCAAAAGTGCCTACAATATACGTCGCATGCACCACCACTGAAGTTATCGATTGATTTTTCATTATTTTAATTGTCGATTTGAGGAGCTTGTTTTTGGAGCACATTGTGTACCAGCGTATAATACATGAATAGTAATGATCACTGTTGCAATCGATGATTCATAAATTGGCTGTGAGAGTTAATTGCGCAATGCTTTCGAGATTGCCGCAGACCCACAATGCCACCCCCAGAACTCCGGAATAAAAGTGGATTAAATTGGCGATTTTGGAAGTGAATTCACTCTAGCTTAGTTGAAATATATTTTCCTGATGTGAGCCTGTTTAGTGTGGGGATATCACTGACGTCATAATGAACACATTTGATTGAGTCAGTGCCCATGCTAGACCTAGATTATGTGATTCAAACCCGGGTCAGCGGGCCCTGCCTGCAAATCATTGGAATGTACGGGACGTTACGGGTCAGGTTTTCACTTGCGGGTTACGGCACTATACTCTAGAGTTCAGACACGTGTACTTTTTATATCCAGGTATGTAGGTCATCCTTGTCTACGTATATCACAGGTGTAGTTGTAAGCACTTACGTGATTAGAGGGGGAAAGATTATAGATGAAATCCAGCACTTATGTTCCATTTTACCCATTGTTCACTCAGGTAAGAAGTGCGTTGGACGAAGCAGAGCGGAGGCTTAGTGAGGAGATCAACTGGTCTGCTCCCATGACTCTCCAGCAATGGCTCCAGCTCACGTACGAGATTGAGTACCGGTACTACGTCTCCAAGCGAGTCGCTGCGGCCAAACAACTCCAGGAGGCCAAGGAAGAATGTGAGAAATTACGAAGGAAAAGGGCCTCTCTGATTGGCTCATTTAAGATAGCCCATGGAACGTCACTTGATGCTGTCGATCAGAGGATTGTTTCTGCAAGGTGTGCAGATATGGAAAAATTTCTAATATGATTTTGGTACAAGATTTTATATTTGCTGATGTGAACAGCAATGAAAAAGAAAGATTTAAAAATACATGGAAGTATTCATTATTAGTTCCAACTAAGCCTGTATATAATTTTTTTCTTGAGTTGAAATGGTTACGTCTTGAAACAGAATGTAAATTTGAACATTGAAAATTATCTAAATAAATCTAGATAGATATGCATGTGTTGTTGCTATGTAAATATTATTTGTTTTACATTACCTGTGCGATGGAGACAAGTAGGGAATTGAATCACTGTGACCAGTGGGACTCTCCTGATAATTTAACGGAATCGTGGTGTGCAGGGTGGACCACTACTCTATGGTTTCCCCTACACTTATGTGAATTCTGCAGTGGGTTCTTAACATGCAAAGGTCATTACTCTCTCCTACACAGTGCCTCCAATTAACATCCTCTTAAAAGGACAGAGTGTTTCCTTCTGTAACATAGCCTGCATCTTTGAAACAGAAGAGGGGCACATTAACATATGATTGATCTTGTACTATGTATTTTACTATATTCCTTGATGGGTCAATTTCTATTACTTGGTATTTGATATGGATTAACCATATTACTCTGGGGGAGGGGGGATGCCATAATGACACCCTTTCAACATTTTTCATGATAAATCCGCCACTCAAAATTTTAGACCCCACTGCTTGCTGACTTTTCAATTTCAAGTCTCTTTATACTTAAAATGAACAAATACCAATGTAATGAACAGCTCTAGATATGATAAATGTTTCTGTTGTTGAATTGTGGAAATGGTTCCTAACATATTTGATATATTGATGCCCTTTGTTCCTGTCGCCAGGTCTGCCCTCCATGAGGTTACAGCTGAGTTAAAAGAACGCACTCATCGTTGGAATCAGATCGAGTCCCTGTGCCAGTTTGCCATCATGAACAACCCCGGATTCCAGATACTCATGGCATCCATGGGTGGGATCACTAATGGTACCGACCTTACAGGTATGTTGACCCTCACTAAGCCATCCCCATCCATCCGCAACCTTCACCCCATCCCCACTGATATGAACAACTCTTTGAGCCACCCACCTTCACCCTTGCCCCACCCCACCCCAGTCATATTATGAACAACCCTGGACTCCAGATACTCATGGCCTTCATGGGAGGTATCACCAATGAGCTACCCCCCCCCCCCTCCACCTCCACCCTCACCCTTACCCCACCCCGATTGATGTATTGAACAACCCTGGATTCATTTATGGGTGGGGTCACCAATGTTATCCCAACCTTACCGGTATGTGACCTTTCTTGAGCCCCCCACCCCACATCCATCCTCACCTCCTCCCCACCCCGACTGACTTCTCACACTTCACGACCAATTTATAATTATTCAACTGAGTACAATCACTCTTAGAGCTTAATACATGCAGTAGTACTCTGTGTGTTATATATCTTCTTTTTTTCAACCAGGGTATCACTTAGTTTCTCTAATTTTTTACTAATTTTCATATTTATAATGATTATATGATTTAGTCTTATAAAATTTCTCTTGGGATTGCAGTACATTTTAATATTGTTTATTTCATGTGGTATAGTATGAATGGCACAAAGTAACACTTTAGAAAAACAAAATTTTTATAGAATTCTCTACACCCTTTCAATTAGTTTAGAAAAGCTTTTTCCTTTTTTTTATAGATTATTAGTTTCATACCATATTTAGATATTTCTCTAGAGCATTCAGTGCGTAGTATTTCACATTAAAATTCAATATTGCTTAATAATTCATGTAATTCTAAAAAGAATTCTGAAAAGCTATATTAATCATTTTCTTTTAGATGTTTTGTATTAGAATATTATACATGCAGTATATGTGTACACAAAGTTTGTTAATGCATCATAAATGCTCCTGCTGTAGTACTTGCAATTGGAGAAAAAGAAATGTATTGCACTATTTGTGGTTATCTGTGATATTTCATATCTATTTTTATTTGTCCAAGTCAAATCCCATGCAATTGTAAAGCTATAATTCTGTTTCACATCAAACAGCCTAGTGATATATTGTACTTTCATGACCAGGGGCCCGTTACACAAAGCTTAGCAACCATCTTACGTACAATTTTGTTTACGATTGATTGCATTGACGACAATGTACAATTGAAAAATCGTGAAAAACAAGCGTACGATTATTGAATTGTTTACCTTTGTGTTACGGGGTCCTGAACATTGAAGTTATTTGCCCTATGTCAGTTATGCAAAGAAAAAAATCATGCCAGAACATTTGAGTAATTGGGTTTGTTTATCGTGTCATAGCTGTATAACTGTAAAGTTTAACATTTTTTTTCCAGTGGAATATATGATTTGGATAGTAACACTTTGTATTGTATGTATCTAGTGATTTATAAATTTGGATTTAATAGTAGATATTAACACTGTCTTTCTACTTTGGTTCTTTCTCTCTCTTGTACATCTAGTTGCTTGATTTGAACATGTTACTTCATATATTTTGTTTATCTGATTTTGTATGATTTTGTAGTGTTTATTTTATTGCGCATGTTTTATTGACCCTATAGGGGGGCAGAGTCCTGAAAAAGACGCCCCTCCACCACAAATGCCTGGTAAGCACGCCCTATCACCCTTAATCTTTTATATGCACTCCTTATTAAAGCCTGTTGATGCATCTTACTTTTCATTCGCTGATGTTGTTTACGGTACACCATGTGGAGTTTTATAGAAACAGTGGAAAGAAGAAGAAAAGGAATTGGATAGGCGAGAAAGTGGAAATTTGAGAGTAGAGTATTCTTTTCTTGAAAATAGTCCTGAAAAGGACTGTAAACCAGAAGAGATTAATGAGATTGACGAAACAGCTTGAGTAGTAGGCTGGATGAGGAGTTGCTGGCTTGAGTTGGCGAGTAGAGATGATGAGTAGAAGCAGTAGAGAGACTCGAGGTTTCGGGCAGGTTGACTGTCCGTCTTCAGGACTCATCATCTCTACTCAAATTTTCTCGCCAATCCAATTCCTTTTCTTCTTCTTTCCACTGTTTCTATAACACTCCACATGGTGTACCGTAAACCACATCAGCGATTGTACATGCCACCATGCAAACCTTCAAACAACATCATACTTTTCATTCTTTAAAACTATGTTATTTAAAGGCAAAAACTGGGCATATTGTAAGAGAAAAAAACACCATCTAAAAGCAACAAATTAGGATAAGAAAAATGATAAATAAACGATATCATGAGAATTTGTCCAGCTAGTGGTGGTGTACAAAGGGGGTAACTGCTTGTCCAAAGGTTCCAAAAATGTAATTTTGCTTATATCTGTTCTGTGTAAGCATTGGGAATTTGTGTGCTAAAACACGCATGCCAACTAATATAAGTAGAAATAAGGAACATGTGAATAAATTGATTAATTTGGTTAAATAGAATTGATTTTTTTAATGATTACATTTTGATGGAAACTTTGGATTTTTTTTTTACATTTGATCAGGTGTATAATTGAAAAATTTCGCCTGAGTTTTGCTTGAACTTTGCTTAACATCGACAGCATGTGTCAGTTCAATGTGCAGACATAAAGTCCTTTGTCATGTACATGTAATTTTGCTGAGATGGGATTTGAGGTATTTTTTATGTATGTTGTGTGAACAAATATAATAGTTGGTTTGATTATGTTTTATCATTTATTTGATCGAGTTCACGGCAGCAAATGATTGAAGAGTTTAAAATACTACATAATTGATTACTTTTTCGAAAGATTGGTACAAAATATTGCACCAGAAGGGTTAATTAAGTTAATATGTCACTTCAAGAAGTACTAATTAACCCCCCCCCCCCCCTACACACAAAAAAGACTAGCTTGTATATCTAAAGAATTAGATCTTGTAATTGGTGATGTCATTCCAAACAAAAAAGATATATATTATTTACTTCATTGTTTGTGGTGATGATTGCTTTTCATACACTTATGGGTCTGATAGCTTGCTTCAATTGGCCATTCTATCGCTTAAACTGTTTAAATTCATCTCATATCCTAAATAATCTGTGGTTGGTGGCTTGGTGCGTGAATTAATATTTTAACCACTGGTACTAATGGCGCCTTGTCAGAGTCGTACCTATCCTGCAGGAACTCATGAGCAGATTATCATTTCCAAGTCTAACACTTCATAAAAAAAAGGCAACTGGGAATTTGGGAAAGCCGCTATGAAATGATGTATAATTGCTTTATAGTGGGATTCCTACTATTAAAAAGATGTGGCACAGTCTTCTGACAAGGTGCCTAATAATACTGGTAGGCAATTTGATTCACAGCTTTGTGAATATGTTGATATGCTTTTAAATAAGACTGATCGGAACATTTCATTTTCTTCTATGCTTTAATCATACCATTTCTAAGTGACTAATAGTAATCAGTGTTCTAATGTGCAAGCTATTAAAACCAATGAGCCATTGGATTGACATTTTGACAGATGTAAT
This sequence comes from Lytechinus pictus, assembly GCF_037042905.1. Classification (NCBI taxonomy): domain Eukaryota; kingdom Metazoa; phylum Echinodermata; class Echinoidea; order Temnopleuroida; family Toxopneustidae; genus Lytechinus; species Lytechinus pictus. The sequence goes on from NC_087249.1 coordinate 33,299,165, forward strand.
GACTGTAAGAGACCTTTCATATATTGTTGAATACAATAAGATTCCTAATGTAGTGGATTATCCCAAAGTAGATCTTCCATGTCATTGAACTCTATGCATTTCACCTACATGTATCTACATGTAGATGTCTTACATAACTATTTCTGTACATCCATCGCCCCTTCTGTCGTAGGTTCCCTACCTGGTTCTGGATCTGTAGTTGGTAGCATGGCTCATATGGCTGAGTACAATCCCCCGATGGGTCTAGATGAATGTGAAGAGAATATACCACCCATTCCACAACAGCCTTCCTTTGGGTCTGCTAAACAAGGTAGGATTATAGAACCATTGCATGTGGTCTTTGAAGAATCCTCAAGGCCTCCTTATCGCTGTAGATCACCTACCAGCTTCCTACGTACTGTATAGTTTAGTCTGATATAGTCTTGTCCTCCTCAACTCATTGAATAACAACATTCAATGGCAAATCACCGAATAGGGGGAAAATATAGATATCAAAAGAACCCTTGTGTCTTTGTGCATGTGAAATTTCATGATTCGTCAACCACTTCCGCTGTTGTTCCCAAATTTGCTAGCCAGTATCTCCTTTAAAAAGCCCTGTGTATTTGTGTAGTGCTAGTGGTTCGGATAGATTTAGCCAAATTTCCCCAAAACCACCATTTGTTATTGCTTCTGCCATCATAATAGAATTACCTGACTTTATGTTTCATGCCACCTTATCCGATCCTTGGACCTTCCTGCTCCTTTTCCACCTTCTTCATCCAGCCTTGCCTATGCCACGTAACACTAGCCAGGAGTTCCGACGCATTGCCCACCAGCAACGCTCCCAGAGTCAGCAGAGCCTAGGTTCCTTATCAGGTTCTCAGGTCATTCACAGGACACACTACCAACAGCCACCACAGCAGCAACAAGCACAGATCGTTCAGCAGCAACAGTTTGGAGCCGGTAGCAGCGCTGCCACTGGACCAGGGCATAGTGTCAATGGCAATGGCAATGCATCGGGTAGCAGTGGATCCAAGTACATCTTAGGAGGAGATAGGTTAGTAGTTACCATCTCTTCTGTTTGGTTTTATTTTGGAATATGGGCCGTTCAGTAGCATGTAAGATAACTTTTGATTATCCTTTGTTTTATCTTGTAATCTGATTATGTACTGTTATTATAGATTTTATAGTATTTTGATCAGTTGGATGATTTTTCTTTATAGAGATATCCATGTATGTATGTATGTATTCATATAAATTTTCACCCTGGCATTGTAGATATTAATGATAAAGTAAATGTTTAGATTTATTTTGTACTATAAAAGTTACCATTTATCATGTCAACAATACCACACGGGTAATGCAGTGACGGTGACACGAAATTTGCTCTTGCGACAATTGCTGCTGGCTTAATTTCGTCTAAGATGCAAAGCTGCCAAGTAGTACAGGATTTCAATATTTAGTACTGAAAAATTAGAAGAATACTGATGGTTTCATGCAAAATACTGATTTCTAAAGTTTCAGTTTTATGTGTTGTCCTATGGTATTTCTTTTAAAATACGGATTTTCAGCTTAAAAAATACTAAAATGTTCTTGTTCAGGTTGGTAGCTCTGAAGAAGTAGGGTTGGGGTTAGGGTTGTAATAGGGTTTTATGTTAGTTTTAGGGTAGGTTATAGTGTTAAACCCAGGGTAAGTGTTGGTCTTTTGATTAGTGTGTGGAATTTAGAGCGGAGCAATTGTACATGGAGCAAATGTCATGGAACCAGTGCAGAAACATGTAAGGTATCTCAATTCATTAGTTATCAAAAACAAATTGTCAGGCATTCTAAATAAGGAATTGAATTATCAGCTTTAGGAAATGGGGTTGAGAATGCCACAATTGATACAGACATGATTATATTATGAGTAAAAGTTTCACAATTGATCAGTTATTCATTGAACTCTTTATCTTTCTTTCTTTCTTTGCAGCACTTTTGAAAGGATGTCCTCCCAGGAGTCATCTGGTTCGTTGCTTAGCAATGCATCATCTGCCAGCCAGCATTCCAGCCAGCAGGGAGCAACGTCATCACATCCGCCATCATCATCCTTTCCAACATCCCCATCACAAGGCATGGTCACCTCTCATCATCCTACCACTACCACCGCTCTCACTGCTAACTCTAACAACATGCCTGCTTCTACCGCCAAACCTGTCATCACCTCCTATCATCCTCTACCTCCTCCTCCTCCTCTATCTCATAGCATGCCTAATCAATCACACAGGTCATTCCCGCACCCCTATCGCACCCACCGCTCCTGCACGCACCCCTTGATGCTTCTACAGAGGAAGTCCTTTGATTCCTCCTACCCTCTGCCCACCACCTTGCCACCCTCCACCGGTGCTAATAAGCGTGTCTTGCATGCCTCTTGTTCCGATACCACCCTCTCCACCCTGGGGTCCCACCAGTCGCTCGTTGAGGAGGCAGGGGCGACGGATATAAAACCTGCTGCCGGTGTTGTCAACGGCAACAGTCTGACAAAGAAAAGGAGAGGTTGGTTGGAGGCAGCTTAGACACTTATCATTTTCCTCTAATAATCTTGAAGAGATCAGACCAATAATAAAAAAAAATGCATTATATGAATGAAATAATACTTACAATCCTTTGACCCCAGCCTACTATCTGCAGATGCATGATATAGCCAGAATAGATATAGGAGGGGTTTGGTCCATGCTTGTTTCTTCATCTCTTAACATGACTAATTACCCCTCTTAATCTTAAAAAACTTGAGCTTGAGAAAATGATGGTGAAATATTGGTTTACTACTTTCTTTGAGCTGCATAGACACATGTACATGTATATCTGCATGGTTAATTGAAGTTGAACTAACATGATTAAATATATTCCAAAGAACTCAGTTTTCTACATATTTGAATTGATTTACATGACCTTAAATGCCTGTTGTCATCTTTAAAAGGTGTATCATGCTCATATTCTTCAGTTTCAGTTTCAGTTTAGTTTATTTCACTTCCATTTTCTGATAATAAACATAACAAACATATATATACATATGTATGAAGGTACAAAACAGAATAAGTGTCATAAGAGTACTTCAATAATCAATTAACAGATTCGTAGGAAATAGATGGAATGTATACAATTTTTTGTTCCTTCTTTAAAGGAAATAAAATTGAAAGAAAGGAAAATAGATAGGCCCGAGAGATAAAAAGTGAAGGGAAAAATCAAACAAATATAGATATAAGCGGTGTTAAGGAAAGAGAGAAGTGGCAAGGGAATTACAGAATGGAGAAAAACATGCATATTGAAAAAATAATGTAATCAGCACAAATAAGTTTTAAATCTGATAAAGCAGTTGAAATTTCCATTGAAATACCTCAGTTTTAAATTGTTTTGATCCCAGGCTGTTTTGCATATTAGTATATATGTTTCCTGAAATATTAAACACTCCTGAAACATGGAATAGGGCAAAAATGTCAGATTACACTTGTGATAATAAACAACCTTTTACATTATGAAACATAAAAGTCACAGTGACATTTTCACAAGGAGCCGATCAACGTGATACGTAAAACAATTAGTTTCGATACCACACTTTATCCGTATCATTTATTTTGTAATTATCTGTGTTACTGTTTGAATTTTTTTTTTTGGTGACACTACCTTGTAAATACATCGCAATTCGGCCTTAGCCGCAATGATGTCTTGATTTTTATTAATAAACCATTTATCTATCAATCTATCATGCATATGATGATCACTACACTGCAAATATTTGCATGTCAGAACAACTACAGTCCAATGCTCCGCCATTGAACCCTTACCCAATCCAAATGATTAAAAAAAAGGTTATGCTACCAGTCATTAGAAATGATGAAACATAAAAGAAAATGACTCTTATTCAGTTATCCATCTATTTTGGTTTCATGGAAGTCAGCTTCAAATCTCGACAAAAATGACTGTAAGGTAGTTTAATTGCTCTGACAGGAAGGAAATAGGAAGATATTAAAAGTACATAACTAGTTGAGGCTGTTTCACCAAGCTATTGGGCAAATAATGCACGTCTCTACAAAATTGATACTGTGAAATCAAGCTTATATAGAGATCAGAAATTGCCTTTCTTGTTCAAGACGAATTCATAATGGAAATGAAATAATATATGTAGTTTACTTCACTTTCATACTTTTCTTTATATGCTTCAGAATATCATATAGAATTTCCAATTTCATTTGTTCTAAACTGCATATGTACAGTGTTTTCAATTGCTGTGTACCCTTCCTATATCATATCAAATTGTTGGACTATTTTTTGTTTCTTTCATTCTCTATGAAACCTCACATATCGTTGGCATTCACCTGAACCGTCGTATCAGTCAATTTAGGTAAAAAAATCAATTTTGAGATTTTTTTTGGGATAGAAAATGAGAGGACAAGTCCTATAATACACAATTAAATTTCTAGGTGGCAATTTATTTCTGAGATATTAGGGGATTTTCATGGCGATGCCATTCAAATTGTTGATAAAACGCGCAAATCCCATAGGAAACGTGTACTGCAGCAAAGCAAACAACAGCTGCGTGTACTTCAGATGCAAATGTACAGTCAGCTAAACTGTGGTATCTGCATTGACTTGAAAGAGTGATACAATTTTTTGCTTGATCGCGCGCATTGAAATCGCAGTCAGGGTTGTTGTATACCCTATGACAATTTGTACAGGGGAAATCTAAAATGCTCAAACCGAAATTATAAGCATGTAGCTCTTGCAATATTTTTTCTTGATTCTTTGTTTTGTGTAAAAATAAAGTTGCCAATGTCAAGCACTTGTGTTGGTCTTTCCGACCATGTAATTTTCTAGCAATGAATATGTTGGAAGGCTGGGGGACAAAGTGAGGAAATTATAGTAAACTTTGAAGTTGATTTTCTCTGAAATGGGTTTGCACAGTTGTATGTGTGATACGACGGTTCAGATGACTCTCGATAATATGAATTTGTTTACCATTTTAGTCAAAAGTTCGGCCCTGGGGTTGTAAAGTTGCGGAGGATTTTCTAAGAGCATGTAACTAAAATAAGCTACCATTTTGTTTAAACTTGTGCGCAAACAGTTGGAAAATTATAATAATTGTACTCTGAAACACAATCTGAAACTTCCCTGGTAATGAACTAGGTGGCCTTATAAAGGAGCGTTTGAGCTAGCCAACCTTACTTTTAGTAAGAACCACAGGACGATGAAACTTACTTGTTGGCTGAAAAAGGGCTCTAAAAATTGGTAAATTTAGGTAATATCACCTTTTAACTCTACAAATAATGGTTTAAAAGTACTAATATTAGGAAAAACAAATTGCCTACCCCCAAAAACATATGAATAGACACCAAAACCAGAGAAAAGGACCACCAAATAAAGAAGTTGTGGCCAAATATGTGATTTTGGGGGTTTTGGCGGCCATTTTGGATTTTGGCCCGGCACACTTTTTTCTCGGACCCAAGACAAAAAATATTGTCATTTCATGTTGAGATAAGGTAAAAGGAACACAAAAAAACTGTTGCCACAGTGAAACCAAATATCACCCATTTATAGCCCACTCCTACTTTTAGTGACGATCCCTACCATATATGTAAATATTGAATTGCTGCACCACTTAGAAAGAGTTGTTATCATAAACTAGTTGAGTATTAGATCCTTGGCATGGTTGTGTTGATCTTGAGTAAATATGAATATGGATTACATGATACATGTAGATACAGATGGTTGTTAGTCTATTAGTGCTTTCAATGTCAATGCTTCATTGAGATTACACTGTGCATGTGGTAGATATGTTCCTTAGTGGGTTTATTTGATTTGGAAACTAATGTACATGGATTCCTAAGCTGTGGGGAAACTAACTTTGAAAACTTGTTCTGCTTGTTCTGTACAAGTTAGTTTGTTTTTAGAGGATATAATACTTTTTTTTCTTCCCCTTTTGTCTCTCTGGCCCGAATTCACAAAGGTGGTTTTGAAAACCAACGGTTGAATCCATGGTTTATGCAGATTTCCTGTATGAATTATGCTTATTTTACCGCATATATTTAGCGTGTATCGGGCGCGTGTATAAAAATGTCCAATGCTGATGCGCGCTTTTGTCACAGTGCTCCAAATTGACGCCTGTTGCCATGGTTAAGTACGCTATTTTATTCATGGGTCCACTGTTTTGAATTAATGAGTCCACTCTTCAAACAGTGGATTCATGAATAAATTAGCGTAACTAACCATGGTAACAGGCGTCAAATCGGCGCACTGTGAAAAAAGCGCGCATCAGCATTGGACAATTTTTATACACGCGCCCGATACACGCTAAATTAAGCGTGATTTATACAGGAAATCTTCATAAACCATGGACTGAACCGAGGGTTTTCAAAACCACCATTGTGAATTCGGGCCTCTGTGTCTCTCTTTCTCTGTCCCTCTCACCCTTTCTATTTTTTCTCCCTTTCTCCCTGTCTTTGTTCTTCTCTTCTCACTTCTTCTATTTCTTGTTTTCTCATGTAAGGCTCAGTTATGAATAGAATTGATATAACTGAAATATGTATGCTAATAATGTGCTATAAATTAGAGAAAAATTATTGAACATAAATACCCTGCAAACCTCAATCCTGCCAAAACATAACCATCATCACAAGTAACTGCAAACCTGCTTCTTCACAGTGTATTTGTACCCATGTGTGCAGTGAAATAATTGCTTGCTTTCACAGTTTGCTGTGTACAACTTTTAAAAAAATTATTTTGCTTAAAAAGTGATGTAAAATATATCTTGATTTATTAAAGAAGTATCTCCCTATTGAGTAAGTAAGAAAACTTCCTAATCCTTTCATGCCAAGTTGGATATGTATCCCGGTTTGGTTTTTTGAAAGAAATTTCTGCATTTGCTAATACAGAGTCAAGTGAATATTCAAGGTATGTACTCTTTAAAACAGTTATTAATGCAGATAATGTTATACATTAGTGGTCCCAAATGCAGGTAGTGTTCTTATAGCATCAGGTCTGTCAGATTAATTTCCAATTTGATAATTTTCTTCTTTTTTCTCTCTTTATTTTTTCAAATATTTAGATCAGCTAAAAAAGATGGGAATGGTGTCGTCAAAAGATGAAGATAATGTTTCATCAAGTGAGGGCGATCCAACAGAAGGGAGTAAAAAGAAGTCTCGGTTACGTCTCCTACGGAAGAGCAATAAGCAAGATAAGGTTAAGACTAGTTGATGGCTGCCCAGCATGGATATCAGCACATGGGACTATAATGTTTGTGTTATGTCCAACCTGGTTTTGAACATTTGGGACCCTACTCTGCATACATGTGTCCAGTACAATTTTCAGTACATGGTCATGTATTGCCTGCACAGCAACCATATAGTCTGACTGAAAATGGATGTTGACCCAGTAAAGTTCTTGTGCTGAATGCTAACATGGATGAGACTGCAAGGGACTACATGTGGAAATTTTCTTGTTACATACACTGAGTATCTACATATACCTGTATGTACGCAGTTAGGCATGGCTTCCAGCCTGGATTTTGGTTCTTTCTCAACATGATTATGAAAATCGTTGGAAGAACAACTAGAGCAAGATATTTGATCAAGGCAAAATGGCTAGATCTCAGATCAAATAGAAAAGGTCAAAATGATACTAGCTGCCTGCTTGTAAAAATATGTCGACTGTATCAAAGAAAATTTCAAATTAATAAATTCTTGTCACATTTCATATTTTGGTTTATTATTCGACACCAGCCATAGTAGATTTTGTATTAGGGATAGATAATACATGTAGCTATTTGCATATTACTTTCATTGTACCAATACAATATCTTTAATGAAATAGTACCTCACTTTTAGATTGTCCTTTGATCATTTCTTTTTCTTTCAAAATTTTGCACTAGGCGCACATTGGACGCATAACTTTGACATGATGTACATAACCTGTTTACATCTATTTGCACAATGTTTTGATTAAAATCACATATCCATTCTCTATTTCTATGTTATGTATACCACTGCATAGTAAGTACATGCACATCCAATATGCTTTGAATAATGTGGCACAATGTGGAATATTATTGAAATTTCAATGAAATTTCTCCTGTGTCATATAACATTAGATAGCTTGTAGAACATATACTGCATATTAACAACTCATATTGGCTAAACATAATTATACTTGGTAGTTTTTTTTAAAGGAATGATAAAAAACTATGTATGGATATAACTGGAGGAATAAACTTTTTAAAAGCACATTTTGACCATCTGGGAGATAAGGTTTGTGTCTAAACAGGTAAATCAATATGGTTTTGCTGCTAGTCCCTTGTACTGCTTCTCTTGATTCCACATCAAACGACTTTGGTAGAAATGTACAATGTCGGACTGTTGTAATCAGCACAGCAGAGAGTGGGGAGGGGTCATTTCATAAAGTTGTCCATAAAATTATGCATGACTTTTTACAAATGACAGGACTACATGTATGTAGTGCCAAAGTATGGACCTATGATTTCTCACAAGATAATTATCAAGGCAACAATATGCTTTCATCTGAAATGTGTTTGTACAGTAACAGTTTTATCATCATCGGCATACTCCAGTTGCGGCTAATGCAATTGAGACAAACGGCTTGCCATGGGCCTGTTCCAGTCATTGATAATGCTGTGCATAACATTGCAATCAGCTTTTTGAAACAGATGACTTAGTCATGAAAAGGAACCTTTGGATTAGAAATATGGAGAGAGACAAGAGACTGAAATTAAGGATTGGTAGGGAAGGAACCCCCTTTTAATACCAGATAGTTCTTGTCCCATTTATGGTGCTCATTCTCTGCTATTATGTTGTAAAGAGATATCCACCAAGAAAAAAAAAACCTTAATGGGTGTACGCTTTTGCACATAGCTTGAAAACAGTAGTCTGAAGGAATTTTAAAGAAAATGCATGCAAGAATGTCGAGCACTAAATTCATGCATTCAGATCACATGTAGAAGCATTGAGAAAGAGGATGCCTTATATTTAATCAAAGTACTCTTATTTCAGCAATATTAAATATGTCAAAGTGTTTGGTTGATAATGTGTGGAAAATCCAGAGTATATGATATGTTGTTATCCCTTTTTATCCCCTCCTAATGATTCATATTAAGGAAAATTTACATTCATTTATGACTTTGTTTGACCAGCTAACCACTGAATTCTTAAATTCACACTGTGATTCGCATTGTAGTCATCTGGGCCAGTATTTGAACACCATTTATCTTATCTTCATTATTGTCATTGTTGTTGTCATGTCAGAACATATTTTGAAGGCTTGTGATTTCAAATCATTGATTTGTCCAAGAATAACATGCACAAAATTGTGCCCATGGACCAGGCGGGTGTTTCATAAAGCTGTTCCTAAGTTTAGAGCAACTTGAAAAATGACTGGTGAACCTTTCTTACTCTCTAATCATCAGTGAACATTCAATGGTGAATATAGTTTACCAGAAGAAAGGATCACTAGTCGTTCTTAAAGTCACTCTTAACTTACAAACAGCTTTATGAAATGCGGCCCCAAGTACACAATTGTGCTATATGACATACCTAATTCTGATCACTCTGATCAAATTAAAGATAACATAATTTTCAGATACCAGTGCTAGTTTCAGTGGGCAACAGTAAAAGATCATATTCATGATATACACTGTGCAGTAGTTCTTTAGTATTTTGTTGTTTTCATATATGTAGACAGTACATTAACTGAAATATATTTAGGTTCATTTGTAGGTATATCAGAGAGAAATGTAGACTTATGACGGCTGATAAGCTTTTGAGTGTTATAATGACAGAATTATTTCAAAAGCAATTAAAAAATGATTGTATAATACTGGTGGTACATATATTCATTTTAGTTCCTTCTAGAATTGGCGTAAATTGGTTTATTGTAATGGATAAGAAGGTAAAAATAATTATAATTGATACATATAAATGTATTAGTTGGCTTCATCAATTTACATTCAACTGCAACACAATGAGTGTGTTAATGCATGTAAATTGAGCCCATTTCTTTTATTTGTTTAACTATTTAGTATATTGGTATGTGGTTAGGTTTATTGGATATTTACCAATTGCTAATTTTTAAGAATGGACTTGTTGCTGGAATATTTCATTTATCTCTGATTTCATGATGTACCGGTATTTTTTCTTCTAAAGTTCATTTTCATGTTGATTTCTATCTGTCATAAACATTCCTGTAGATCGGGATTAGAGACATTTATTCTTTCATCATTCTTGCTTTAATATGTTGTGAAAAGGGCACCATGATGCATTTGCTATTGTGTGATTAGATATGTACTTGTAAACTTAATAAGAGTAAGTGTGATGGCTATATGCTCAAATAACAGACTAGTTTTGTTAATTGTCATCCAAAGACGTTGTGGTAATAGGATATGTTAGAAGAAGATTGGCAGATATGTAATTCAACTTTGAACATCAGAAAAATAAATGGTTACATGATCAACAAAGTTATCATTTCGAAGACTTAGAAAGAGATTTGTTTGATTAACTACACATTAGTAACAAATATTTCAGTATATACATGATTTACAGTATGTATATTTGAATGCTTCATTTCATTTTAAACAAATGATTATGCTATATATATTCAGCATCACTGCTGTTTTAAATATTGTGAGGTGTATGTAGTGAACAAGTGTTGAATATTTGAGTTGTGTTTTGTTTTATTTATATTTGAACGTTTTATGTTCTGTTATACGAATGATTATGTCATATGTATTGAAGCGTCGCTGCTGATTTTATTATTGTGAGGTTTAACAAATCGTTGACTCTTATTTTATTTTCATAATTTGCATTTACATTTGTGCATTCCGATTGAAGTGTTATTTGTTTTCTAATTTTATTTTTCTTAAGTATTTGTGCGTATGTACTTTGTGTGAAGATGATGCTTAACTAACGAACAAATTACGACAGAGTATTAGAAACTGGATGAATAATCCTGGAAATAGTTTTTTGTTGGTGAAGTACGTTAAAATAACTGCTGTGCGGTTTCAGTTTTTAAAAGATTTTCTAAAATGATATATATAAGTTGATTATTTTATGACAACAATGATGGAAGTGCCTTGTATTATTAGCAGTAGAATGATGAAATAATTTAATTTACCTCATATAGCATAAACTGATTGCAGTTTGCAGAAAGGGTTCCATTTTTAATATCATAATCTTTCTTTGTGCTATACATCTGGATTCTGTAATGATTTGTCATTTATGGTAGTATAAACAGACTTTTCATGAGACCATAACAGTCAAAATGGGCTGATTTTTATGTAGGGATCTGTAGAAGTGCGAGTGAAACAAATATGACAGGTTTCTAGCTTTTAAGGTCCAACGATTCTTACATTTAATTTTATATTGTCTTAAGTTAAACCGTTTCTGACTGCGGACCGCTACAGATTGCCATTTATTTACTTTATTTTGACTTATTTCTCATTCTGTAAGGCCAAACTCGCATGATGATCTATCTCTTAGGACATGTCATGTTTCCATACCTAGTCACATGGTCTACGGCCAGTCATTGACCAAATATTTCAAAAACTTCTGCCTTTTTTTAGACAGTGAGAATCTAATGCTTTTAATCTTTAAAGGCTTTCTTTTATTGGTTGCACAAAAAAGTGCAAGATTATGAAAAATTGCCAAGTGTTTATAAGTTGCTTAATTCTCAATCATAGATTTAATGTTCAAGGTGACATCTTTTGAAAATTTAATCTGAATAATGTAACTATCCTTAATATATAATCAGCTTAACTTCTGATATGACTTGTAGAAGGTTTTCTTATTTTGTTGGTTCAATTTTGTTCAAACCGATATGCTTATCATTATTTTCACTCTTTTTAAAAGTATTTTGAAATGTAAAACTTTGGATATTCCATGAAGACATCAATTTTTTGGGGGGCAACACATTAACTCTAATTTGCCATCCTCATCCCGGGGTTAAGCTGTTGGTTGTCTGACAAAGAATTAGTCCTTATAATACCTGAGCACCATAATGACTGTCATGCTAAAGCTTGGGCAAGATTACAGAAGAGCACAAGAAGATAGCACCAAAAAAGAACCATTATAAATTTTGTAATCCCTATATTATGATGATAGGAAGTACCTAGTCATGTGATTGCCTATGATTAACTTTAAGGCTAGTGTTATTTGAAAGCAAATAAATCATTCCATGTGTGTATTTTATTTGTCAAGTTTGTAAAGTCGATTCAGTTTAATATGTCTTTAATCTGTTCTTTTTTAACAATCATGATATGATGTTTATGAATACTGTAGGGGAAAGGGTATTTTAAATCAAGGAAGGTAGCTGCAAATAGACATAATTTTGATAACTTGCCATTATTCCACAACAAAAATGGAAGCATACGTAGTCATGAAGGTAAATTTCATAGAATTTGCTTGAGGTGGCCTTAAATTCAATGTAGTGTTTATTACAATTGAATTGTATAGTGATACCATGATACATATATCGGGACAAGATTATGTCTTTGCCAGGTATCTTGTATTTAATGAATATGAAGAAAAGCAGTTAATAGTTTACCCAGTTGGTAAGATAATGGGTTACACTTCGTAATTCCGAAGGTTCGTAATTCCGAAACACGTAAATTGCCTATACCTCGATGTTCGTTAATCCGAAAACGTAAAAGGGTTCGTTAATCCGAACATTTGTGGCGTTATTCCGAAGGTTCGTTATTCCGAAGGTTCGTTATTCCGAAGGTTCGATAAAACGAAATAAGGTTCGATAATCCGAAGGTTCGTTAATCCGAAAACGAAATAAGGTTCGTTGTTCCGAAGGTTCGTTAATCCGAAAACGAAATAAGGTTCGTTGTTCCGAAGGTTTGTTAGTCCGAAAACGAAATTATATTCGTTAATCATTTCGTTTTCGGACTAACGAACCTTCGGAATTACGAACCTCATTTCGTTTTCGGATTAACGAACCTTCGGAATTACGAACCTCACTTCGTTTTCAGACTAACGAACCTTCGGAATTACGAACCTTCGGAATATCCAAACCTTCGGAATAACGAAGCTTCGGAATTACGAATGTATGCGAGATAATGTATTCCATGAGTAACTTAGTATTTATGTGTCAGTAGCACAATGTTTAATAGGATACAAAGAAAATGCTCATTGAAATTTGGGTCTTTAAAACAGGCAGTAATTGCAATATCTTGGTAATATATTGTTTGGGTAATTTAATGGATTTCAAATGAAATGTGAACCATACTTGGTTAGAGAATAAAGAATTTTTTAATGGATATTAATTCCCTTGTTCAGCATATAGTCATTTAGAATTATCCTATCTTATTATGATTTTAGTCAAGAGTAATAGGTGCTATCTAAGGGTACTTTATATTCAAGCGATATAAAGAAGATAAACATCTTGTCTATCATCTCTATGCCTTGGAGGATGAATTTTGATTAATACAATTAAATTGCAAAACAGCATTATCCGTATCAAGTCTCTTTATTGAAATATTCAGGCATTTCAATTGTTACATGTGTGTGTGTATTTATGTATGTCGGTGTGAGATCGTGTGTGTTCATGTATAGTTCGCCATTTTAATCGTGTGTGTATTGTGTGTGTGTAATTGTGTGTGTGTATTCACATGTGTGTGTGTATTTATGTATGTCGGTGTGAGATCGTGTGTGTTTATTTATAGTTCGCCATTTTAATCCATTTTGTCCTTCGTCATTCTAACCCATTTTATCCTTCATTCTAGTCCATCTTCTCCTTCGTCATTCTAACCCATTTTATCCATCGTTCTAGTCCATTTTGTCCTTCGTCATTCCAATCCATTTTGTCCTCTATCATTTCTTTTCAGATTGACTTCATTTTCTTTGTCCCTTCCATTCCCCTCGGTATCTGTGTCTTGGTCTATCCCGTCTATACTTGTTAAGGGGTGCATTTTCAGAATATGGAAAATACGTGTTTAGGGTGCTTTTTGAGACCCCATGGTCGCGCATGGTATCCACTCGTCAATGGAAGTGGCCCCCCCGGACCCGCAACCCCCTACTGTGGTTGTATGTGACTGCGTGTGACTATACTTATTTTATATCAAACCAAATACATCTAGAGGTTACCAGTCAATATTCACTGATTGCATTGCCTTGACAGAATGTGTTAGTAACTAAACCTGTACTATTTATATGGAGCAGCAGTGCTGCCTCTGGAGGCCAACTGGCATTTTTTGCATACATAAAATATCTCAAGTACTCTAATATTTACATCTGATGCTCAATCTGTGTCTACTGGAAGGGAATCCTGTAGGCATGTAGACCTTTGAATATCATCATTTTCCTACATGATAGATGTTGTCGTTGCTGGCCGTCCATAGTTGTGATTGATCAGGGGCCCGTTGCAGAAAGAGTTGCAATCAATCGCAACTCTAAAAATCAGGCGTAACTTGATTTTCTACCAATCAACGGCGCGCATTTGGGACTTGCGATTTATTTTTTTACTTGCGTTTAAACGCAACTCTTTCTGCAACGGATCAATCACAACTCTTTGTAAGATGGGGCCCAGGCCTAAATATTACATTTCATATCACTGTGTTCCTCCCTCCCTCCCCTTACCACTATCTCATTGTGTCTGAATTGATGAAAAAAATGATTAAACATTATGTTCTTCATCTGTTCATTCTTAACTTTTTCTCATACCTCACTCATCTGAACACAAATCACACAAACACTAATGATCATACATATATATCAGTTGCTCCTTTATTCAAAATATATGTAACCCTATGTTTTAAGGCCAAGTCAACCACCACAACAGATTTGACTTACTTGTATAAACAAATTATCCACACAAGCATATTACTGAAAAGTTTTCTAAAAACTTGGATGGATGTAAATTTGAAAAGTTAGGAAATTTTATGTGATGTTTTTTGTGGGGAAAAAGCGAAACTTACAATGTCATATTCAACTCGTATTTATGGTGGAGTGGTCTTAATTAACCTTTGAATAGAAAATATAGTCTTCATTATTTCCAAGGACAAGGACACTTGCAAAGAAATGCGCATCTTAATAACAAACATTTCTATGGGTTTACCAAGAAAGCTAATCAATAGTGAAAAGAGCCCTATCCTATCATTTTGTCATCAATTCAATCTACATGTTTGACCTAGCCCAGTTGTGATAAATTCAAAATACACTGGTATTGTTCAACACTGATTTGTACCCGATTGGGATAATACAAGTCTACAAAATTCACTGTGATAATTGATACTTAAAACATCTGCTCAGTATAACAAGAGCAGTGTTTGAAAACTCTTATTCCTGATTGATATGTATGAGGTATTGTGATAATGTGGGTCATAGTTATGTACAATGTAATGATACAATATCAAGCAGTTTTTCTTGATATGGGGTACATGAAATACACAGAAGTATTCTATCCATGGATGTTTATCAAAGCACACAGATACAGTGGTGAATCATGATTTGTACGCTCTAGAAAAGCAGCTGAAGCCTCATATTGACAAAAAATTAATTGCCAGAATACCCAATATGTAGCTACACACCATCAGAAAGCATCATATCACACACTTCATGAAAATCATAGCAATCTATATCTACTGCAAACCAATCAACCCGATGTTTATTAATATGAAAGAAAATTAAGAAATGAAACATAATTATGATCTCCACCAAGTTAATTTTGTATGAAACATTATTATGATATTCCACAATCGCATCATTGCAAATCTGACCGTATTATGTAATAAATTAGGATTACCATAAAGTACTGGCAATATTCATATTGAAAGATAATTTATATATACATCAATTTTGTTTGAAAACTCTGGTTGGAATGCTCTTCTGGAGAAGAGAAAGTGCATACAATATATGAAGGCAAGCCCTGACCTGATGACAGGGGTAACACTATACCCATCAATGCTTAGAGAATCAGATGTATTAGATGGTATATATAACAGCAGAATATCATATTATTACATCGGTCTATTGTATCTAACTTGTCTAAATTTGAAATTCTGTTTTTGCCATTCATATTTAACTTATTTGTTTGTTTGCCATCATTAAGTAGATTTTGTCATATTTATAACATATTTGTCCAAATCAAAAAGGGCAAGGTTGTAACATCCTTTTGCTATTCTACATCATATGAACATTAGGCAGTGAATCAATTAACAATGTCATATTGCTTTGATATTCAGATCTCCAATCACTATCTAATCTCAATATGAGATTTGTATTATGCACCAGAAAGTATCTTCACAATAACATAAAAGATTAGAAAAATGCACTAAGAAAACAAATTCTGATTTTCAATTTGAAAGACATGTAAAGAAAAGGTTAATTTACATGATATTTCATTACTGTTTACCGATACATGTACATGTCTGAAGGCACTAACACATGTATGCCCAAAACAAAATAAAACCAACTGGCAGGTCCAGCTAGTCAGGGTAGTTCCCAAAATGAGTGAATTTATCACTCTGTAGTGTGCCTCGTAAGTTGCATTATTGTTGTTATTACTACTGATCTCATTACTACTACTGTTACCATAATCATTACTACCATCATGATTATATTACTATGAACTATATAGTAATTTGTGTACAATAATTCATTGTTATATACATTTAGATTAAAAATAAAATATTAAAAATAACAAATAATCATTGTTTAAAACTGAGAAGTGAAATAATTGTATCCAACTTTTGCATTTTATATGCTTACAAGCATATTAACATTTGCACTTGAAAATGGTACAGAAGTTGATTCTTAAAGAAATCACAGAATTTTTTTTTAAAGAACCAAGTCTCATTGATCACGCAGGAAAAACAGAAATGGGTGAAATGGCAAGGCGAGGTGGAAATATGTAATATAAAAGTCTTTCCATGACGGAGATATACTCCATATATACATGATATAGAGATGCCACCTAGTCAATGCCCTTTGACAAGGTATTAATGTATAATTGTCACACTCAACCCAGGTGTAGCAAAGTGGCAATCTGGCCTGAGTTACATTAGTAATCGGGCACTGTGGTTGTCTTGAGCTCAGAAATGAGAATAATATAATCACAGAGTAACATATACATGTAGAGGACTAATATCATTGCATTTTTGTGCTATATGAATATCACTATAGGCAGACTCGGAGAAAAAACTTGTCTTTTTTTTTCCTGAAAATATCCAATCCAAACCAATGAATCTGTATTGGAATTAATATACAAGCTTTGGTCGGTCTGGGGTCAGTTTCACCAGTGTGACCTTGATGTAAACTTAAGACCAAACTGGTTTTGCGTACAAAGGAGGGCAATCAAGGTCAACGCACCCGAGTCCAGGAGAGTTTTTCACTGATAAAGCCATTTGTAAGTTACGAGTGACTTTACAAATGACTCGGGACCCATTCTTAGGAACTAAATTAACACCTATGAAAATCATGTGTATATAATTTACCCCAAGATATGATCACAAGTCGTTTGTTCCCTTGCTTGTAACTTACGAACAATTTAATGAAAGACCCACGACCCATAAAGAGAAGACCCACCAGGAGCAGTCAATCTGTACACACTTTCTCATCAAGAACGTACCACTTGGGATGATATATAGTCTTATAATATATTCCCACAAGAACTATAAAACTCTGATAACCCTTACAGACTAGTTGAGGAATCTAGATGATAATGATGATAGGCATTTGTACAGCACCATCTATTTATACTAATATATTCTGTTGCACACTTGTAATCAACCAAGCTTTAGCTCAGGCTAGTCAAGATTGATAGTAGTGCTGCTTTGAAATAACTGTAATATTGGATTGAATTCTCCCTTAAACTGAAATAATCTAAATTAATGGAAGGGTAAAAGAGCAGCTGAATGTTTTAAGGAAATGGGTGGATATTATACATGACCAAGGGATTATTGCTCTATCATTAATTCACTGTATAATCAAATGTTTTTATCAATATCATGATAATTAATTTTTTGTGAATTCTACATGAGCACTTTCAACAATTTCCACTTCCATTTAACCCTATCTTAACTGGGCTATTTCAGACCAACATATAGCTGCGGGGCCGGCGGGGGGGATCAATTTGACCCCCCCCCCCCACCTCTGATCTCGGCCGTTGATTGCACAATCGCCATGAAAATTTGCACGCGCTTAGAGCAAGACCGTATAGTATGCCTCTTCTTTTGGTGATTCCATACAAAATGAAGAAGGATGCATTGACCTGTTTTGTGTGTTTTACATAAAAGGTAGTTTACAACAATTTTTTTATGACACTTTTCCTATATCCTTAAACTACTTGTGCCACTGGGAGATAAAGGGTCAAACTGTAATGTAAAAACTTATCTCTAAATTATCATCGCAAAAATATAGCACATAGCAACAGTCTTATCTGATATATACATGTCACAATACGTTTTCCATACTTATTTAATATATTTGTCTTGTAATGCTTACTCAGTGTGCTACATTTACAGGTACTTCCCTGTAGTGATAGAACTCAACTTCATAAATTGCAAAATATCATTTAATCATGATTATTGCTATGAAAGAAATACAAAAGAAAGACTTTTGACCCATTCTTGTGGGTTTTAAAGTATATTGCATGATTCGTTATACAGCTGAATTGAAAGATGTAATGTGTAAATGTTGTATTATGCATGTACAGCATGTTCCTCAAAAAATGCTAAAGGTACTTGAAATGATGTGAAAATTACCAAATCATATTGTATACAATTTTGAAATCGTAAACTAGCATTTATTTTATACTGTCTTAAATTTTTAGTGATATGGTCCACTGAATACAGAGATATAATACATGTTCTTTCAGCACTCGTCAGAATCCCTCTCAATCCTAGTTTTATTATTATGTTGAATAAAGTATGTAGTCCAATTACGTCTTCATTCACTCGTATTTAGTGTTCTCTTTTTAGATTGAGATTTTTAGATGTAGATTTTAGAATAGGTCATCCCCAAGTCCTGAACAAAATAATATCCTTGCAGATTATACGCTCGTGGCTGAACATGAATAGTTATTGAACCGCTTACTTGAATACATAAATCTTGTTTTATATCTGAACCCTACTATACAAACTACATGTACTTAATACAAAACATGGATGAAGAGGTTTCCTGATGTGTAATTAAAAAAAATGCTCACATCTTTGTGGTTACTGGACCATATTACATAAACACAAACAAATTAATCAAGTTGTTGAAAATGAATTGTAGTTTATGGGTGTAAAGATATAAAGAACATAATGTTCCAATTTTAATATTATACCCATCAAGAGTGCCTTTAGCATTTTATTGAGGGACACGCTGTACATGTATATGCACAACTGCAATGTACATAATGATTTCAAGTAAGACAAATTCGTGTAAGCAAATTACTGATTATGTAACCAAATGAAAATATTGTTTTATTAACATGGAAATGATACATATTATTTCATTCAATTCAATAATTGCACTTTGTATCCTCTACTAAAAGCATCTTATAAATCAAGCTGTCGTATTTATTAGACTAAGACTTCACAGTTGCAAGAAAGTCTAAATAGAATGTTCATTTTCTGAGGCGTCCAACATATATCAAACAACCAGGAAAATTTTAATTTTCCAAACAACCAAATTGCCTCTTTATTCAACTCTCCAAAATATAAAAAATAATTCTTGTTCATTGAGGCTTCCTGGAATTCTTATAATTATAATATTTCATAATAATATAACATTCTTGGGCCTCTATTTGGCAAACATCCAATTTGAAACAGAATACATTCAAAATTTTGCTACATCTTATTTCATAATCATATATTCATAATCATATAAAATAATTCATAAGTAGTTTTTTCTTATATAATATACAAATTTAAACCATTGAACTTGTAAAACTCAAATGTTTTACAAATTATTGGATGGCAAAGAGGGAATTGTAAATTCATGGCAGTGCAATATCATACATGTATATAAAATTCATCTGAATAGCATGCAAATGCAATAGAATGTAATGACATTTTGTACTGTTTTAACTATTTATTTGCAAATTCATTGATATAGAAAATAACTGGTCTTGTATAAAAGCAGCATGTATCTCATTCATGACAATGCAATAATGCAACGAGATAAACAGTACAAATTACTCTGTTTAGTACATGAATCAGAAAAATATCAAATCACCATTGTCATATCATCAAACAATCCCTTCAAGCAATCTTCTTTTGAGTTGCAAGAGTCCTTTTATCAAGAACATAATCAGCACCAAGATTAAAAATAGTACAACTTTAATAGCAACAAACCCATTATATGTATATGTATATAAACAAAATATATACAGCTATCAATTTCATCAGGAAATTTAGAGCATGTCCATGGTAACAATTTCTTGAGAAACAGGATTTTGAAAGTTGTTGTTACAGAGAAGTAAATTGACATGACTTTATTCCATGCATGTTTCTTTCTCTCTCATGTGGCGCTACTGCATCTTTTTTTTTTTGACAATTTTTCTTGTTGAATATAGTTATAATGTTTTGACTGAGACATTTTGGAAGCCATGTTTCTAGAGATACACATTATCGTACTGCAACATTTTGTGGGTTTGAAACAGGTTTTTACTCAGTGGATAGTTTACAAGAATCCTACCAACCTGGTTTCAAAATCATGTTTAATGAAGGAAAGTATTACCACAAACACACTCCTAGAAGTACATTTTTTACTGCAACCATTACAGAACAGTTATTGCTTCAAAAATTGATAACATTGTCACTTTACTGGAAGACACAACACAGAGAGTCGAGAGCCTCCTCACCTCTATGCTACGTGGGTAAACTTATCTAACTCAATATCTGTGGTTCCTGACGTTGCCATCGGTTTGTATCCACTCAGCTCCCGGTTCTTCGCTAAAGCAGGTCCCCATTTATCAGAAGGATTCATCACAGCTTTGAGTCGCTGAAAAGCAAAGGAAGGAACAAGGTTACAAAGGTTAAGCTGTTGACTACCGAATTCTGTAATTGCCATAGGCTTTGTACAGGGACTACCCAATTCCAGTAGGCAATGGGGTCGGTGATGAGGAAGTGCTATATTGTCCAGTGAATAATTGAGTGATCGATGCAAGAATACAATCACTAGTTCTAGGGCATATAATCTTGAAAGATGTTTGTTTGCAAACATATGGTGTCGGTTAGCTATTAGGCTGCAGGAGCCTCGAGTACAGGGGGGATCAGTCAAATGCGACCGTACCCAAACGAACCTCCCGTTCCGGCCAAATTGCAGTTTCGCAGTTGTGTGTACGGAAACGCCAGTTTGTTTACAGAAGTTACAGCAACAAAAAGTGACAAATGGTGAGCTTAGCTAGCTCTACTCCCAACTCCCTGTACTACGCATATAGTTTTTATGCATGCCACACATGAGTCCCATTATTTTTTCGAACACAATTGCAATGACAGCACCGATTGGGTGATTCCATGCCGAGGTAATGTGGCCAGACCTAACATTAGTTTGGCTCAGTAGCATTGCACATTTTGGCGGTACGGGGGAAATTCGTGAGATTGGAGGACCCACTGCTGACATTTACGAACGATCCGTTCCCATCCTGCTTTCAAAAGCCTTAAAATATCAAGAGTCAAAAGAACAATATTTCTAGAGATCATTATAAATCAGGGAATGTCAACCCAAATTACATTAATATATTTCATTCATTCATTTATGAATAATTCCCTCTATACTTTCGAAATAAAGGCCTGGTATATTGTTTTATATCCTACTTTAATAAGTTAGAGCAATAGACCTTGATAATCTAGTTCTTGTACTCTTAGTGCATCCTTTTTTTAATCTGACCCAAACCAGCTGTGCCGACTGACCTACTTTTCCTGAAGCGCTTAGCTACGCGCTCAGTGCGCGGAACGCGTATTTGTGCTTGCGCCATCATGATCTGTGACGTCAATGATGGAATATTTGACTATTCCATCATTGACGTCACGAAATAGCACATTTTCTTCGGTGGGCGTTTCATTTTCGACATCATCGCATAATAGTGAGAATATGTTTGGTCACATGATGCTATTTAAACCAATCAGCATACAGGATTTAATTTATGTAGGATATAATAATGACTATATAATGACATTAATATTAGACATCAATAAGACCTTAAGAAGAAAAAAGACAACAGACAAACAAAAAGAAATGAATATGCCTGTTATTCTTGAACCTATCTTTCATTGTTTTGTTAATCATGTGTATGTGAAATAACATTTTAATTTGAAAATAAATGCCGTTATGGGTGAGAGAAAAAAAATGACTTTACTATACTTTGATATTAATCATTATGATAAGATGTTCATGAACTCACCTGTCTTAATGAGCCCTTTTGCCTGATGACACTATAGAGAGCATATACAAATATCATAATAATGGAGGACATGGTGAGAGCCCATCCAATGCCTTGGGCCCATCCAGGGAAGATATAATCATCATAGTATGCTGGTACCTGATCTATAAAACCAAAGATCATGATTACCTGGAAGGGAGAAAATAAAGAAGACTGGTACTTAATATATTTGAGGGTGTCAAGGTCGAGCAGTTACGACTCTCGTTTTCAACCCTGAGGGACATGGGTTCTATTCCCAGCAACGGCATGTTTTCATTCAACAAGAAATTTACCCAAATTGTGCTGCACTCAACCCAGGCGAGGTGAATGGGTACCCAGTAGGAAGCAATTGCTTTAATACAGCCGGGGTAATAATATGACACAAAGTGTCAAGTGCAGAAGGGTATAGTTGTAATTGTGCTATTATAAATGGTCAATATTCATTGTTAGTATAAATAGTTCTCACTATTCAGCAATGAAAATTTTGCCAAATAGGTCTCTGGAAGGTTGTTCAATGGGGTAAATGTTGTTGGCATATCCTACACATTTAAAACAGAGCCGACCCAAGTTCAAAAGAATTTCAACCGTGGGTAATCCCCACAAGGATGTACAAGAAATTGCATATTCTACATGATTACGCTTGATGAAAAATGCAAGCTCAAGAGCCCCAATGGTCTGTGCAAACACTATTAGTTACCAAAAGGAGTCAAAAAATTGGTTTTAACGGCATATTCCTATGATTACCAGGCTCTTTTCTCATGCAATAATAGTAAAAATAAATATTGTTATTATCAACAATAATTTTTTATAAAGCCAAATATGCTGATAAATTCAATATGTAAGCCTACAGTTAAAACAATTTTCACATTTGGATATTATCAAACCACATATTTTTTAACTACGAGGTTTTTTTTCTTCTAATTGCTGTGAACTTTTATGCGTCTGCTGATCAAAGGTAGATGTCGGAGGCATTGGTCTGGATCTGTATTAACTTAATCCATAGCTCAAAACTATTCTTCATTCAGAACGTTAAGAATAGACTTCAGATTCAATCGTGTAGTTCATAATAACCCTTAGTCGAGGGTTAAGAATAAGGGCAAATGCCTCTGGCAGAGAATTCAACATAAAAATTGTTTACAAATACAATCATTGTCCTAGGAGTACTCACCACAATGGTAATAGGAGTTACAGCAAACCAATTGAAGAACCACCAGTAAGGGATGGGTACAGTACCAAACATGTTAGACATATCTTTCATGAATCTCTTACCACCTGTGTATTAAAAAAAAAACATTTGGATTCATATTCAAATTCAATAATTATAATTGCTATAAAAAATGATAATATACTTTTAGTTTGTTTACTTTCATTTCTACATTTCAATAATAAAAGTGTACAGGTATTATACATTTTCAGCATAACATACAGTAAGAAAAAGCAATAATTTTTCCATCATAATGATTGACATAGATAACATTACTCTAATTCAAATATTACTTATACTTGGAAAACCCTCTCTTTTTATTGTTGAAACTTGAACATATATATGAACCTAATGTCAAAATGAAGTTATGCAGAAAAATGGTAAAGAATTGTGACTACCATTTAAGCGTAAAAAAGGATGGCTCATTACCTTTTGCTTTTTTTAAAACTACAATGTTTCACTAACCTCTGAATGTGAGTGCAGATTCACACAGTGTTTCTGCATAAGGAATGATACCCTACTGATAGAAAAATGCCATGAAATTCCAATCACTCCCTAAATTGTTGGTAAATGTGACAATAAAAATTACTCATGATCCACAACCATTACTTAACATGTAAATGCGTATATTTATGAATATCCAGCAATCCCTATTAAGTCGTGTAAAAAGTAACAAGCACTTACCATAAATGAACATCGCAAGGACCTCAAATAGTACAATAAGCATTGGTGTAAAGCCTGCAGAATACCAGTTGAAAAGCTCAAACACATACACTCCACCCTTACAATTAGAGAGAGGAAGAGAATTTTAAATTAATTGATGATAACGCGTTTAGATTTCAGGTTTCATTTTCAAAAAAATTGTGACACAAATTTTGTATAGCATATTTACTTTTGAAGCTATTTTCCATTCTTTTCACCAATAAACTGACAGCTTCTTCATTTGGACCTGAAAATGACCTTTGACCTTACCATGTGACCTTTGAATGTAGCATAACATGCAGGTCTCCTGAGTACATCTACCATCCAAGTTTGATGGAAAAGTGACTTATGGTTGTGGAGTCATGTGTCATGAGTCTTGCATGTAAACTTCAATGTTGACCTAAAAATGACTTTTGACCTTACCATGTGACCTCAAATTGCCGCATTACATGCAAATCCCCTAAGTACATCTACCATCCAAGTTTGGTTGAAAAGTGCCTGACGGTTGCGGAGTTATGTGTCATAATGTTTGTGACGGACGGATTACATTTGGATCCCTTAGTCTCGCCTTCACCTCAGGTGGGCGAGACAAAAACTGAATTTGCTCTCACATTCCTTACAAATGAAATTGTCAGTGATCACCATGATTGATTGATTTGTGAATTATACAAATTCATTTTTTATTAGGGTGGACTTAACCTTTCAAAAGAATAAGATGTTTGAAAAATTAGGTACATTTTCATAATTAGTTTGTGAATCAACTCCTGGGAAACAAACTTAAAGTTGTGGTTGATAAAACGAAACATAGAATGACACTTGAACATTTTATACCTGCATTGTTAGAGGGAGCCCTATCAGCATCATGCCGATACACGTCCCAAGAACAACAAAGAACCTTCGTCTGTGAAGGATGGGGTAGTCTTCCTTGAACTCATCTACAACTGCAGTGATACACGTCTCCAATGTCACAAACTGGGGAGAAAAGAAAAATTGATAGCAATAAATCTTTAAACTTTGCACAGGTAGGATTAGCATATACATGTAGATTTTTTTTTAAACCAAGCTATTTGCATTATGGACGTGTTAAGCATGATTAATCTGTCTGCTACAATGGTGTCAGTCATCAGATCTCCATGGTGTGATTTTGAGACTCCTACTTTTAGTACAAAATATGGGGCATGCTCTGAAACTCAAACAAAATTTGGGACATCCCACAACTATCATCAGAGTCTCAGCATCCTATCAATGTCAACAAAAAAGTGAAACATCTGTGTATCCCACTGCTGCCACCATAAATTCTAAAGCATCCCATCACTGCTATCACACAATGTGGTGTATCCCATAACTGCCACCATATATACTAAAGCATCCCATCACTACTATCACATGTGGTGCATCCCATCACTGCCACCATATACTAAAGCATCCGAACACAATTTGGTGTATACTACTTCTACCACCATATATACTAAAGCATCACATCAGTGCCATCATACAATGTGGTGTATCCAACCGCTGCCACCATATATAAGCATCCCATCACTGTCATCATACAATTTGGTGTATCACGCCACTGCCACCATAATTATATCCTAAAGCATTCCATCACACAATATGGTGTATCCCACTGCTGCCACCATATATACTAAATGATCCTATCTCTACTATCACACAATATGGTTATCCCACTGCTCCCACCAAATAGCATCCATCACTGCCATCACACAATGTTGCCACCGCTGACACCATATATATGTAAGGATTCTTTCTCTACCACCACACAATTTGCTGTATCCCATCGCTACCACCATATATTCATATTTCACTTTCTTTTATTGCCATAATCTTCTGTATTCTGTATAAAATCAAATGTATTTCTTGCATTGTGTTATTCTATTTTGTTATATATATTGTAAGGTATGAAAAAAAAATTCAATTCAATATATTTTAAAGCATATTGTCACTACCATCACACTATTTGGTGTATCCCACCGCTGCCACCATATACAATTACACATCCTTTCACTACCATCATACAATGTGGTTTATTCCACCGCTGCCACCATATACAATTACACATCCTTTCACTACCATCATACAATGTGGTGTATCCCACCGCTGCCACCATATACAATAACACATCCTTTCACTAACATCACACTATTTGGTGTATCCCACCGCTGCCACCATATACAATAACACATCCTTTCACTACCATCACACTATTTGGTGTATTCCACCGCTGCCACCATATACAATAACACATCCTTTCACTACCGTCATACAATTTGGTGTATCCCACCACTGCCACCATATACAATAACACATCCTTTCACTACCATCACACTATTTGATGTATCCCACTGCTGCCACCATATACAATAACACATCCTTTCACTACCATCACACTATTTGATGTATCCCACTGCTGCCACCATATACATTAACTCATCCTTTTACTACCATCATACAATGTGGTGTATCCCACCTCTGCCACCATATACAATAACACATCCTTTCACTAACATCACACTATTTGGTTTATTCCACCGCTGCCACCATATACAATAACACATCCTTTCACTACCATCACACTATTTGGTGTATACCACCGCTGCCACCATATTCAATAACACATCCTTTCACTGCCCTAATACAATGTGGTGTATCCCACCGCTATAACCATACAGAAAAGCATCCTATCACTACCGTCATACAATGTAGTGTATCCCACCTCTGCCACCATATACAATAACACATCCTTTCACTAACATCACACTATTTGGTTTATTCCACCGCTGCCACCATATACAATAACACATCCTTTCACTACCATCACACTATTTGGTGTATCCCACTGCTGCCACCATATACAATAACACATCCTTTCACTACCATCACACTATTTGGTGTATCCCACCGCTATAACCATACAGAAAAGCATCCTATCACTACCATCATACAATTTGGTGTATCCCACTGCTACCACCATATACAATAACACATCCTTTCACTGCCATCACACTATTTGGTGTATCCCACTGCTGCCACCATATACAATAACACATCCTTTCACTACCCTCATACAATGTGGTGTATCCCACCGCTATAACCATACAGAAAAGCATCCTATCACTACCATCATACAATTTGGTGTATCCCACTGCTACCACCATATACAATAACACATCCTTTCACTGCCATCACACTATTTGGTGTATCCCACTGCTGCCACCATATACAATAACACATCCTTTCACTACCATCACACTATTTGGTGTATCCCACTGCTGCCACCATATACAATAACACATCCTTTCACTACCCTCATACAATGTGGTGTATCCCACCGCTATAACCATACAGAAAAGCATCCTATCACTACCATCATACAATTTGGTGTATCCCACTGCTACCACCATATACAATAACACAACCTTTCACTGCCATCACACTATTTGGTGTATCCCACTGCTGCCACCATATACAATAACACATCCTTTCACTACCCTAATACAATGTGGTGTATCCCACCGCTATAACCATACAGAAAAGCATCCTATCACTACCGTCATACAATTTGGTGTATCCCACCACTGCCACCATATACAATAACACATCCTTTCACTACCATCACACTATTTGGTGTATCCCACTGCTGCCACCATATACAATAACACATCCTTTCACTACCCTCATACAATGTGGTGTATCCCACCGCTATAACCATACAGAAAAGCATCCTATCACTACCATCATACAATTTGGTGTATCCCACTGCTACCACCATATAAGCACCCTTCTATCTCTACTATCATACAATTTGGTGTATCCCATCGCTGCCATCATATGGGCAATTCCATAGGTTGGTGGACATGAGCTCAAAAATTCAAATTCAATATTTTCTTGAATTTTTAAATACTTTAAGTCCTTCATACATGATAGTTTCAGGAACAAAAAATAAAAAGTTTATTTTCATATGTATACTTTGGGAAAAAAATGGTCAAAAGTTGTGTCTTCCATTCTGTACCAAAATACAAGAAAAATAGTGAAAATTGAAATATGCCTTATTACCATTTTGTTATTGCAACATCATACCACTTTATATATCTCTGAAGTTTAGAAGAGTCAAATTACTTAATATACACAACAGCTTTTCAAGTAAATTTGTAGTACTAATTCAAAAATAAATATTGCAACCTACTACCATACAATTTGGTGTATCCCATCGCTGCCATCATATGGGCAATTCCATAGGTTGGTGGACATGAGCTCAAAAATTCAAATTCAATATTTTCTTGAATTTTTAAATACTTTAAGTCCTTCATACATGATAGTTTCAGGAACAAAAAATAAAAAGTTTATTTTCATATGTATACTTTGGAAAAAAAATGGTCAAAAGTTGTGTCTTCCATTCTGTACCAAAATACAAGAAAAATAGTGAAAATTGAAATATGCCTTATTACCATTTTGTTATTGCAACATCATACCACTTTATATATCTCTGAAGTTTAGAAGAGTCAAATTACTTAATATACACAACAGCTTTTCAAGTAAATTTGTAGTACTAATTCAAAAATAAATATTGCAACCTGCTCAGGTGATGTAACGTGAGTAACCCAAAAAACTGACTTTGTTTTCTGAGCGAAAAATTCTTCGCAGTTAATTGGTGGGATTTCAAATTCTCTTCCTTCAAACAATCTTTAACACGGTGATGACTATCAAAATCATAAAAAAATACAATCTTTTATAAAAATGATGAAGAAAAACTGAAACGTGAGTAACTGTGTAACATGAGTAACCATCATGTAATGTGAGTAACTAGTGAAATTTATGCAGTTAGGTAACATTTTCTGTGGGATATCAAGTTTGAAGTCTCATGGTGAGTTGTGAAGTTATTTTTGATTAATTAAAAGCAAAAAGAGGGTACACCTCTTTGATATTCATCAAACTTTGATATTCATCAAACTTTGATATTCATCAAAATATCAGTGGTCATACATGTACAATCACACAAAAAATTGAATACTAGTAAAAGTATTCACAATGTGAGAGTGCAATAGTTAGACTTAAAGTTTCGATTAACCAAACTTTACATAGTGTTCGAATAATACATTGAATGCCCTTACCTGTAACCCTATCTAGGCCGGGGTATTTTGGGAGTTGATATGGCCGGGGGGGGGGGGGCCTCCCAGGCCCCCCTTGAGATCTCGGCCATTGGTCGCGCGATCGCACCAAAAATTTGCACACAGGTTGTCTTGGACATAATCTACAAAACTGTACAGTAATTTATTTCATGCAAATTGGTATTAAGCGATTATGCCAATTTATGCAAAATTAGTAAGCGAAATCATACTTTTCCCTCTTACTCCCTAAATAAAGATCCAATTGTTCCAATTTTGGGTATAAAAACTCTTTTTGGTGTTCCTAGCAATGAATTTTCCACACATTATTGAATTTTTAGTGACATTTTTGCTGTTAACCATACATGGACAAAATGTAACGTGAGTAACTGTAACGTGAGTAACCACTTTATCTGCACCCCTAGTAAAAACCATGTGTTCTTTATTTTTTTATTATATACAAAGTTTGTCTCCCTAATATACTTCTTTGAAATGGATATAATCAACTTTCATAAAAGCCTTGTATGAGGACACTTTTCACTTATGTCGATTTTTCATTTTATGCATGTCCAAATCATGTAACGTGAGTAACCGACACATTTCAAAGATTTGCCAGGAGCATAATAAAATTTCCCAAGTTTTGTTTTTATACAAAGGATAGTCAGACTGTGTACTTTGTTGTGATAAGTAGATGTTTAGTTCCTATCAATAATAATGGAGTTACAGCACTAAGTATGAGTCAAGGTGTCTCCAAATGTAACGTGAGTAACCGTGGAATAGCCCATATATTCTAAAACATCTGATCACTGCAACCATACAATTTAGAGCATCCCAGCACTGCCACTATATAATCTAAAACTTCTCATCACTGTCATCACACAATCTGGGGTATCCCACATTATCTGTATTTTCAATATGTAAGTAAACAAATCTATCATATAAAAATAGACAGTCTTCATCACTAGCGATTATCAAAAAAGCACTAAAACCCCATCGTATTTTAGTTTGTTGTTTCAAGATTAATCCGACTCAATTAATTCATTGTAAGCACTTGGGTCTAATGGGAAAATCACAGTATAAGTAAAATAGTTAACTAGTATGCTTGACCATTTCGTAATAATTTTCCTATCGTCAATAATTGCAAGTGAGAATAGATGTACCCCCTTTCATTGGAAAACAAGGACAATACTGTCACAATCCCATGTTTCATTTTCCAATTAATGTGAATACCATACATGTATATTTCAGGGAACAGGTTCATACACAAAGTGGGTTATGGTTATTTTGGAAATAGATTTGAAATGCCACTTGAACCACTTTGTTATACTTTCCTATAGTTAATAACTGCTAGTGGGAATAGATGTATCACCTTCTATTGGAAAACAAGGACAATACTGTCACAATCCTATGTTTCATTTTACAGTTGATGTGAATACCATACTCTATATCTACCACCAATGTATATTTCAAGAAACAGGTTTATACACAAAGTGGGTTATGTTTATTTTGGAAATAGATTTGAAAAACAGTGTCAAGTGGTGAAAATTACTGACAGAGAACTTTGGACTTTCTTCCCTACTGACCAATGAATTCAATTAAAATCTAAAACAACTTCAGCACAATCAAGCGTTTGCTTTTCGGTTTCCATAATTATAATCATTTAAAAAACATACAATTATCACCATCTGTACATTATCAACATCGCACATTTTCTATTTTGAAATTCCTTGAACTGTATATCTCAGTAGTTTTGCACTTTTCCTCCCTTTTATTCTTTTATTTTTCTATGTTTTACCCTGGGAGTTTGAAGGTTAGTTTCGCTTCCTTCCTTTAACCTCTACATTGCTCTTTCAATTTCATTGTTGAAATTATTGTTGAAACAAACAACACCAACACTGGATAAACATTTTAGCAAAAAAGGTTTTAAAAAGAGGTCGTACATGTGTTATTACTATCTGTGTGTTAGCAAATTCTGTCAATGTTCTAGTAAGCCAAACTTATTTTACATCATATCATGCATTTAAAATGCATGTATCCTCTATTTGCTTTCAATAGCAGACCTATGCCTCAAACACAATTTGCTAAATGGCAACTGCCAGTAAATATTCACTTCATAGCTCTGTATGGTGATATAAGAAACGGTAAAGCAACGTATATGGAGTAGGGATGAGAACTGAGTGGTTCTGAACTTGAATTATGAAGCAGGAATACATACTGGAATATTTTTGTTCAGTTGTGAAATACTTATTATCTTCAATATGAGTATGTGTAGTTGCTAGAAAAGTTTATTACAAGATCTGACAAAAACTTCCTTTCCTTCAACAATATTGACCTTGTATGGTACACCAGCCAACACAGATTTGAATGGAGTACTATTTAGCTGATTACAAATGTAACAAACCTCTTTTTAAAGGGTTAATTTTCCCAATCACAAGAATGCAAGAATAGAATATAACATCAGAGTGAAAACAGTTTCTTGAGAGGTATATTGATGTCACATATTTGGATGAAATCGGGCCCGATCCCCCCCCAAAAAAAAAAAAAAAAAAAAAACTAGATCTTACCTCACTGTCTAGTCCTAAAGTAATGAGCATGAAGAAGAAAAGAAAAGCCCAGAGCTGAGGAAGGGGTAGTCTAGACAAGGCTTCAGGGTAGGCTACAAAGGCAAGTCCAGGTCCTAATGAGATAATGGGAACAAATAGGTAGGTTTCAATGAGACATATCATGCTCTGTCTTTGCACATTAACTATCCTCACTATCTTTTTTTTTCTCTCTCTCTCTAAGGGTGCGTTTATCCGCCACTTTTTTACCCTAGAATCATGATCTGTATCATGATTCAAATCATGATTCTGCAGAATCACGATTGCGTTTAGTCGAAATTGAATATAATCATGATTAGAATCACAAACATGAAACACGAAAAAAGGGGCGTTTGGAAAGACGTTTCTGCAGGATCACGTACGAAAATGTTCGAATAAACGATATCGTGATTACAATCATGATTCTAATCATGATTCTATGACGTCATTGTGTCGGGCTACTTTAGGTTTGCACTCTTGCCAAGCTCAAGACGCGCTATGCTCAGTGATTTATACATAATATGATATGCATGCATTCTGTGTTGGGCATCGCATCGTCTTCCATCGTCCACTTCTTTTCATCTTTATTTTGGTCATGTCTTCAACTTCAAGTGAACTAGTAAATGAACTAACTGAACAGACAATGATATCAATTGTTGTTGAGTTAACAAGTGTCAATATGAAATTGGATCTACGCTAAAATTTACATCCAAACACAATTTTCGATGGTATTGTGATTCATGTTTGTGTTTTGAATCATGATTCAAATCATGATTCAAATCATGATTCTGGCTTGAGGTCGCATAAACGCAGCCTTAGACTTTGATCAATGAAGCTTCAGCTCTTATAAATGCGTCATTGATCAAAGTCTTAAGACTTTGATCAATGAAGCTTATACAAGCAGTATTCCAAAAACAAATTTCAAGATGAGGGCACTGCATTACAACAACCATTGGGTATATTCATATTAAATAAAATTATTATATCACATTTACATCCATCTCACTTATAAAAGGACTTATACTATTCTAGTAAAGTTTCTATTCAGCTCATACATATGCGTCGTTGATCAAAGTCTTATGACTTTCATCAATGAAGCTTATACAAGCAGTATTCCAAAAACAAATGTCAAGATGGGGGCACTGCATTACAACAACCATTGGGTATATTCATATAAAAAAAATTATTATATCACATTTACATCCATCTCACTTATAAACAGACTTATGCTATTCTAGTGAATCTTCCATACAGCTCATGTACATTCCGCTTCCAAAGCCCGCTTGTGATTGTAAACTCATCATTTCCGTGTTTTCTAATCATTTAGGAGCTATATTACACCTTAATATAATGGAAATGAAATAAGACGGGGCAGGGGGACTGTGGCTTACCTGATGATACTACATCTTCAATGTTTGCTCCTGTTTCATGAGCCATGTACCCCAGTACTGAGAAGATCACAAAGCCTGCTAGGATGCTGGTGATAGACCCAGAGCATACAATAATCAGAGCATCCCTAAAATAAACAAGAGACAAAAAAAAAACATTCATCCATCTTGGACTAGCTGCTAGAGTGAACAGTCAACAAGTGGGGCGATTCTTAAAGCTTCTCCATTTGATTTTACACATGATGTGATCATTGAGATGCCGATATAATTCCTGACATTTTTACAAGTTGCCAACCAGATCCAGGTGGTTCCTATACAAAACCATGGGAATCACATGTATGATTTAAAGTTCAACAGGTTAGCAAATGACTCTCATTTCTGATAAATACTTGTGAAAAACCTAACAATTTCATCTATTAATTTAAAACACATGAAAAAAGTGATAGAATTACATTTGGTTTGCCATATTTTAGGAAAAATCTAACAAACATCTTGACACAACCACCACTTCAAAAGTCATAACTTAGATTTTCAATTTTTCTTTTATTTTGTTCTTTATCTCAACAGGAAGGCATATATTCACCAATGGTGAGATGAATTTAATGTTGGGATCAATATAAGCAGTACACAATTCAAGCAATATATCCAATGAGACTTGCAATAATTTTCCATTCGTAGAATTTTATACGATCTTTTTAAACACTGTAAACATTTAAAGATTTCAGGTCAACAACAAAATGGGGGTGACCAAGTGCAAAAGATATTTGAGAGTAGAGTTTTTATGACAAGATACTTTAAAAACACATCATGACAAGATCCCAACTGTATTCAAGCAAATCATAAACTCTGGAGTCTGGACTGTAAATATTTTTCAGGTTACTTTTGACATGATTTGGACAGAATTCTTTCTATTCCTTCAGTGGTTGTGTTTGAACACAAATCTTGGAGAAAGGTTTGAAAAGGGATGATATTGCTAAGTGGTGCTGTATTTCACCTAATGTGGGAATAGGTAGTCAATAAATGGTGCTATACCATACAATTAAATAATATAATTCAAAGATTTTTTAAGGTAAAAATATGTAAACCAAAACATTTGTATCCAAATACATTTGGCACTGCAATGCCAATTGGTTGCATGCTCATGGCATATTATGCCTTGTTGTGCACACAGGAATACCCTGGGTTTTATAACATTTCCATGAACCTATTGTCACGCATTTTGGTTGATGTTCGATATTCTCATATCATGCATATTTATGTATATATTTCCATTCTTATGCTTTAATTAGTCTAAATTATATTAAATAGTATTCTACTCATTCAAGTAATGAATGTCTTGCTATCAATTGTGAATGTCACTTTCAACTTGCCCAGTAACCTGCACACAGCCAATTAAGCCCTCTCTTGTACTGTAATCCAACTTGCTCAGGGTCAAACTCTACTGGTCTGTCCACTCTGTTTTCTCCTCATTTCGGCTTTCCTAGTCTTTCAGAAATCGCTAACAGTGCATCTCCCTTCTATGCGACCTTGCATCTATTTTCAGTAGTTTTACTCTCCTCACTTTCTCTTTCTAGTGACTTTCAGCCCTCCTCACTTTCTCATTCCAGTAACTTTC
Source organism: Lytechinus pictus (assembly GCF_037042905.1). NCBI lineage: Eukaryota > Metazoa > Echinodermata > Echinoidea > Temnopleuroida > Toxopneustidae > Lytechinus > Lytechinus pictus. The sequence continues at coordinate 33,334,141 of NC_087249.1, forward strand.
ATCCCTCCTCACTTTCTCCTTCCAGTAACTTTCATCCCTCCTCTCTTTCCCTTTCCAGTGACTTTCAAACCTGTGTAGTTCTCTTTAACCTTGCGACTACTTTCAGAATCTCAATCTCGTTCTTGTTTATTACCTTGGCTGCACATTTATGTTCAGTAACTCCCTCCGCCGTTCTCTCTCCTCACTTGACTTTGCCCTGCCCTTCAGACTTCTCTCCCTCAACTCCTAATGTCCAAACTCCTAGTTTAACCTTGTGGTCAGTGTATTGGTCATTATGTGCTTATTCTATTACTTGACCTTATACTATCCATGTTGGAATGATTTATCCTCTCTCTCTCTCTCTCTCTCTCCTCCCTGAATCTGGGTTTTCACTGTGTGATGGGGATGACTTTCATGTCCAGAAAGTGTATATAAGCGAGCAGCATCTCAGTCAAGTTTAGTTTTTAGAGTTTTCCTTATGATTCCAGTCTTACACGTATATTTGAGTTTTTCGAGAGTCTTTTCCGAGCTATCAAGTTCAGTCTGAGTCTAAGTTTATTTCAGAATTATCACAAGCAAGTTCTTATAATTGTTCGAAGTTTTCTCAGATAATATTGTTTCCATTTATCGCTGGAGTCATTGATTTATCATCTTCACATATTCAATTGCACCTATATCACGTTTTGAACAGTAATAAACTACTGAACTTTAATTTTATGTGTAATGACTTTTATTTCGCTTCATCTATACTAATTAAGCTCTGGCCATCCTCGACATTATACTCTTATAGCGAGACTCGTAGGACAAACCGAGCCGGCGTTACACTATTAAAACCTTACTTGTGGCATATATCTGAATTTGTTTTTGCATGCAGAAATACCCTTAATTTTTGAAATAATCCATGACCCTAAGTCTTGTAACAGACTGTACAGAATATGCCATTGAATAGGATATTTTGAAATATGACATAATTTATTTGAAATATATTTGTCATATTACAGAGGACACATGAACTTTTGAGAAGGCCAGACTAAACAGAATACCAGATGGCATAATCTTCTGATGTACCAGACATACTACAACTGATAAGTAGCATCGATATCATCAAAATCTGTTTTGGTTTCCAAACGGAATAGAATATATAGGCCTACTGTCTACCCTTCTTACCAAACTTCTGACCCTACAAAATAAGCATGAATATGAAAATATTGATTTGTAACTTTTGTGAAACAAAGTGGAACATTGCAAATTGTAAGGAGTTCAAACTAACATTGAAATGTATTTCTAAATGTATTACCAATTGATGTTTTTTTTATATATAAAAAAATCAAGGATTGAGCCATGAAATGAATGATTGGAATTAAATTGACATACTTTTGATCAATATATTTTTTTTAAATAGTAAAGTACGATAGTCGCTGGGCCAAAAAAGGGGCTATTATAAAATTGCTATAAATGCTGGGTAATCACAAACGAATTGAAAATCGTAAATAACAGGTCTTTTTTTAGATAGGGGGCGTGGATTACCATTGAGCCTTCAGAAATAGTGGCTCAGAAGTCGAGCAACTGCCTCATGAACAGGCCATTGTGGGTTCAATACCAAGCCAAGTCATACCAATGTCTATATAAAAAAAAAATGAGACCTTCTGCCTTAATGTCAGGCACTCAAGGCAGATGAATCGAGAAGGTTTATGCAGTGCCCAATGGAAGATGAGCTGCAGCTGAAATGGCCACCCTGGATCAATATAAGATTTTAACCATTACTATATATTTTCAGTTATCCCACAAACACTCACCTGAGACAGTTTCTATTGAACTTGTTATAACTTGCCAGAGTAAGAATGCCACCCCATCCTGCACCATAGGACAAGAACACCTGATTGGCTGCAGAAAGCCATACCTAAGTATGCAAAAAAATAAAATAAACCAACTATATGTTGTACTATTCTTCATATGGAACAACTGACTTACATACCAAGAATTTGCTTTGATTGATTGAAGTGTAAATCACCTTATAATATGCAAGTATACTATAACAGACTGTTAAATAAAAATGCATATAAGCCCAAACATAAATCAAATCATGTCATATTGCTTGATAATTGATAATAATTTTCAGAAAGTTACAACACAATTTGAAAATAATTGACGTAGAAAGATAAAGATTATTTACCACCCTATTGGAAAAGATGGGGAAAAATAAGGTTGAATTAAAACCTGCCAACTTGCTTTAAAAAACAGGATCAGCACACAAAAACATGAGTCATACTCGATCATCATGCCTACCTTGATTTATTTTCACAGAATCACACTTGAATGAAGAGATTAACAATCATTAAACGTTTTGATTATTAAATTTACTTTTGGAAATTGTAATTTAGTGTACATCTGAGATGCTTGAATTGAAAATATAAAAGCTGATTATTCTATTGGTTATATTAATTACTTGGTTCATTTCTATATCAAGTAGCTAGTATAGGTAAAGGTTGAATATCCACTAATTTCATTAAAAACTACTCTAAAGAATTGGCAATGATCCCAATATTTTTTAAAGCATATGTTTCAAATTAATTAATATGATATGATAATATGCACTATGAACCCACTTTACACGTCCTGATAAATAAAATTTGTTTTATTTGATCATTCAATGCATGCCTGCATATTTTCCTACTTCTTGTGGCAAACTGATGATTGATTACATCAAAACCAAAGTCAAGGACACAATCCTAATCCTGATTATATTGATAAGAATGTTGCTCATCTTGCTTTGTTGTTCACAAAATTTGAAAATGGAAGATGTGGAAAGGAAAAAATAGCAACATGTATTTCATAATTATTCTGCTTTCAAAAATCTAACGGTAGACAATCAATCATGAAATAATTTCAAGGGGAACAATTTTGAATATTTTTAAATTGAAAATCACTTTCCAGATAGGTGCAAATACTGAAAACATCAAAAGATAAGGGAAATAGAACATTTCACATGAAAGAAAGGTTTTTTTTTTCACTCCATAAAAATTGTGTTTGAACCGTACCCATTCATCAAAAAGGTGGTTTTGTTGATTTTTTTTTCAAATTTCACCCTTCACATATAAGAGAACAAGTGGAATGCCTCTGGCGGTCTCACCTGCATCACGCGATTCAATATAGCAGCAGTGCTGACTTTCAAAACTACTGTAACTCGCACAAGATGTTCAGTGATACTTGGTTACTCTTATGTCCACGTTTTATGAACTAGACCAATACACTTACTGAGATATGATGGTAATTCTACAAATACCCCCAACATGGCCAAAGTTCATTGACCTTACATGACCTTTGACCTTGAACATGTGACCTAAAACTTGCACAGGATGTTCAGTGATACTTGATTACTCTTATGTCCAAGTTTCATGAGTCAGATCCATAAACATTCAAAGTATGATGGTAATTCAACAGATACCCCCATTATGGCCAAATTTCATTGACCTTTGACCTTGGTCATGTAACCTGAAATGCGCACAGGATGTTCAGTGATACTTGATTACTCTTATGTCCAAGTTATATGAACTTGACCAATATACTTTCAAAGTTATGATTGTAATTCAACAAATACCCCCAATTTGGCCAAAGTTCATTGACCCTAAATGACCTTTGACCTTAATCATGTGACCTGAAACTTGCACAGGATGTTCAGTGATACTTGATTACTATTAAGTCCAAGTTTCATGAATCAGATCCATAAACTGTCAATTCAACAGATACCCCCAATTCGGCCAAAGTTCATTGACCCTAAATGACCTTTGACCTTAGTCATGTGATGTGAAACTCATGCAGGATGTTCAGTGATACTTGATTAACCTTATGTCCAAGTTTCATGAACTAGGTCCATATATTTTCTAAGTTATGATGACATTTTAAAAACTTAACCTTAGGTTAAGATTTTGATGTTGATTCCCAAAACATGGTCTAAGTTCATTGACCCTAAATGACCTTTGACCTTGGTCATGTGACATGAAACTCAGGCAGGATATTCAGTAATACTTGATTAACCTTATGGCAAAGTTTCATGAACTAGGTCCATATACTTTCTAAGTTATGCTGTCATTTAAAAAACTTAACCTTCGGTTAAGATTTGGTGTTGACGCCGCCGCCGTCGGAAAAGCGGCGCCTACAGTCTCACTCTGCTATGCAGGCGAGACAAAAAAGGGAATAGAACATTTTACAAGACTGAAAGGGATTTTATGCTTCATGGACATGTGTTTTGAACCTGCTCTTTCAACTTTCATTTGGTTAAACATGTAATATCATGGTTGAAAGGATAGATATTGTCATAAACTGGTGTAATTTAAAAGCTATATTTTATGACTGTATATGTGCTAATTTATCCCATGATTTTGTGACATTTTGACAGAATGAAAAATGACAAGGTTAGTTGAAAAAGGTGGGGAAGAGGTAGGCCTACACTTTAAGAGAGATATGATTCATACGTTTAACATGAATCACTTTGGTATAAAGGGGCTAGAGAACGCCTCGATGCATGCAGTGGTACAACAATCATATACTCTGTACATTATATTTCATTTTAAATCTTAATTATCATTAATCACAATTTAAAAAAAAAGGATATTATTTTACTATTTTGAAAGAAAAAATGTCCTTAAACATAAAACATTTTGTTACATAAGAGTTTTCACCACCTCATTTTAATACCGAATTTTAAACCCTCAGGAAAGTTCCTTTCATATATACCTTTTTGTATAGATAAAGTACATATTCTTATAAAGTTATGACCATTGTTATGATAGATGTGATATCATTAGATTAGGGTGACATTTAATAGATCAAGAAACAGGACTTACTCAAACTGTTATAACATTTCACACAGTTTGGAACTATGATAAAGGGTGTATTGAACCACAATCTGACTATGAAAACCCAATTCAAACCATTTAAAACTGTTGACTATAAAACCCATTCAAATGCGTACATATGAAAAGCCCCTGTGAGAAGAGGCATGATAAATAACCTTCCATGCATGCAAGGTATATATTCCATGACAAAATATTTTGTAAGGATATTCTTGTTAATAACAAGTGGAATGCCTCTGGCAGTCTCGCCTACATTATTCAATTCAATTCAATTCAATTTTATTCACATCTCTTTAAAAACATCAAAAGATCATATGAAAAGCCCCTGTGAGAAGAGGCATGATAAATAACCTTCCATGCATGCAAGGTATATATTCCATGACAAAATATTTTGTAAGGATATTCTTGTTAATAACACGTGGAATGCCTCTGGCAGTCTCGCCTACATTATTAAATTCAATTCAATTCAATTTTATTCACATCTCTTTAAAAACATCAAAAGATCAAGTTTACAAATCAATACAAAATACAACATACATTATAAATAACATTATAAAAGAAATGGTAAAGTTGAAGGGAGAAGGATGTGGGGGATAAACAAAAGGCCATTGGCCTGTCAAGGTAAATCCCTGAATTAACCCCACTTCAAAAAAATAATACAAAATAACACATTACAAACACAAAGCTAACAACATAAAACAACATAAAAGGAAATAAATCAAAAATTGAATTATTCATATTCAAGCTATGCAATTAGATTTAGCAGCAGTGCTATGAAAAGAGCTAATCTGGTCCGTAATCATACCCATCTCATAGTTAAAGTGTAGACTAATCCCTTTGGAGTGAAGTGTTTATCCTTGTAGAGTGCACTGCCTCCTGGAGTGTACTGTGTATCTTTTAAGATATTTTCACTCCAAAAGGGGAGATTACGCATAATTTGCTTTCACATTACCAAAATACCTGGAACTGACAAACTTCAAGGCGGTCTGAAACCACCTTTTGTAAAATGAATGTGATCATCCCACTCTGAGAGGAATGTGAAAAGGGACCAGATTTATCTCTTTTGTATTTGGAGTGTAAATCGTGCCTTAGGGTGTGTTCACAATGTTGGTTTCCAAATTTAAACGGAAAAATGGATCATGATTGAAAATGTGATTACAAAACGCCGATATAAGAAACAAGGGTGTGTTCAATGTCCACTATTCCCGGTCGTAAGGAGGAAAATCTAAACGTCGAAAAATATGCGTTTGTAAACATGATCAGCTCAAATTTACAACCTTGAGCATCATGAATGCGACATTGAACACAATTGCATTTTGAAATGTCTTTAAACTTGCTCTCGCAGTGGAAGCCTACATAAACAGGTGCCAGAACTGACCTTTGAGCACTAAAGCAGTAAAGCTGCGCTAACAAAAGGCGGAAATTTAAAGACAATCAACATATAAACGGCTTTATATATTCGATACTGAACAGTGCACCACTGACTGTGTTTGTGTTCGGTGTTTTGGAATTGAGTTTTTAATCATGATTCATGTTACTATTTAAATTTGAAAGTCGACATTAAACACACCCTTATTATTATAATGGGCAATTCCTTCGTAGAATTGGCTTGAATATTTTCCTAAGTCCTTTTAAACTTATCCATGTGACTGTTTAATCCCCCTATTGTTAGTGCAGGACTATCCTTGGCCCACTTCCTGTTTTGAATATAGACTGTTCTATTGCAAAATAGGGCTATCTATAAAAACAGATACATATCGGTAGCCACTAGCCTTGCAAAACATGTCTGAATGAGGATTGGCCTAATTTAAAGTGTGAAAAGCTAAATAAATAGTCCAGGGTTAAGGGCGGACTGTAGGCTTATAAAGGGAAGAATAGTATAAAGCATAAAAGCACATGCATATGTGACAGATCATACCGAAATGAGAGACAAGTCGCAGATTGAATCACTTAGAAAATCGACAAACTAATAAAATGGTCAAATTTTTTATGATATATTTTTTTTTCATTTTCTGATTTCTCAATGTTTTATGTTCACTCTGTTAAAAAGATGAGTGAAATTGATAACAGGAAAATGATAAAAAAACAATTTTTCCGCGAGTGTTTTTTTCGGTCAGTTGCAACTTTTTCTGACACTCCGCACGCTCGACTTGATCGAATTCGCTACATACTACACTCCGCCCCTAGCAACGTAAGCCATTGTTGATTGGCTATTCATGAACATGTTGAAATGAACAGCGGACAGGCGCTCGCTCGATCGATCAATAAGTCCAGGATACAGTTTTAAAAAGAAACATCGCGCTCAATAGGTATTCTGAAAAGCATGCTTTTTGACAAAAGTTTACAAACGGGACCAGGAGATGGAATAATACCTTATCTAGAATATTTAGCCAAACTATAATCGCGAAATAAAAGCCAAGTACGCAGAGTATTCGAAACACGGTGTGTTTGTAAGGATTATTTTCCCCGGGTAATTTTCATTGAAAATAACAAGAACATGTGTTTCAGATTCTCTCATCATAGGCCTATGATCAAGATGTTTTCATTAAGAAATTTATTAGATAGCGTTTTCCAAATAAACTAATTGTTGAAATCCTTCCCTTTGCTTAACCTCTCCGTCTTATTCCTCTTCTTTTCACTTTCCTCCTTTTTTTCTTCTGCCTTTCGTTACTCTTTCTAATGTCTGTTTTTCGTTCTTCTCCTGCTTTAATCTTCTTTTTTTTTGCTGGTGTTCATTTTCCCCTTCTCATCTCCTGTCTTAGTCCTATTTTTCTTCTTCTACTTCTTCATGTTCTTCTTCTTCTCGATCCGCTTCTCCTTATTCTACTTTTGCTCTTTTATACATGTACACGTTTTTCTACCCTTATAATTCTTATTCCTCTTCTTCTCATTCCTATCCACGTGTATTATGTACCACAAATCATGTGAATTTTACGATACCACAAACACAGGGGTGTATTCAGCTTCCTCCAATAGGGGGGGGGGGTGAAATATTTTTCATTCATATTTTCCCCGATCGGCCGCTCAATGTACATTTTTGTGGGTTTATTTGTAGGAGTAGTCCAAACAGTCGGTTCTGACCTTTATTCTTATGAAACAACATAAAAGTGTAATTATCTCATGAACCCTATTTAAATAGTACGAGCGCAAAGCGCGAGCTGGAAAAAAATAGAGTCCCGACCTACAATAAACTGGACACTATATTCATGTTATAAATCATGAAAATGATGGGTACTTGATATCTTCCTACATTCATAATGCGAGTGCGATAATTTAAGATAATTAAGATAATTAGACAATTTAAGCACGTTTTAAATAAAGAACAAGTTGCGTATCAAATAACATTTATCATTATTTTGACATAGGACCGGAAGATTCTAAGGATACTTATTCATCATATAAAAAATATATCTTCATATTCCTCTTCCGATGTGAAACTTGTTGTTATTCTATTCCGAGAATTAGGAATTCATGAAAATATTCTTATTGATATAGGTAAGCACAATGAGAGCGTGACATTTGTTGATATTGAGGAGTGAAGCTGAACATTTTAAGCACTTTTGCGAACGCACAGCGCAAACAAAAAAAAATGTGGATATTCACACGGTATAAAACGGACATTTTACAGAGCATTTTAAAAAGTCAATTTGTATATCAAAAAAAAATGAAAGCCCGATGTCCGAACTGAAATATCTCCCCCGATCTTATTTTATTCACTCGTTTTCCTCCTCTTACAGTGTGTATTTCCTCTTCCTTTTCCCTCCTCTGTACTTATCCCCTTTTTCTTTCTTTCCCTCTTTTCCCCTTATTTGCGCCGCCAATGGGGAGGGGGGGGGCATCGGTCTCCCTGGATCCGCTTATGCAACAGTTGCATTGCATGATTTGTTATGCATGGGTGATACACATTACAGTAAACTATTATTGAAATATTACAGATCAATTAAGTTCTCTTTATTCAAACACTGCAACAAAAGAGAGAAGAAAAAATCCCCGTGATTTTCCCTTTCACCCCCCCCCCCCAAGCAGGATGTTGATACTCCTTTGTTATAAAAAGGGCCCACTCATGGGGGATTTTAATGGGAGAGATTACCTCATTGTCGAGGGTCTAACGGGGATACTTTGATGTCTCATTCCCTTTAATTGAACCTCTTTTTTCAACAAACAGTATCCTAAGCTTTGGGAGCTTTGTATAAAGGTATTAGAAGAAAGCTTTTGCCTCCATAGTGTTGGTTTGGTGATGACATTTCAAGGGAGGAAAAATTACAGTAAATATGGAATAAAATGATGCTCATTATTGTTTTAAATATGATAACACCATGTATAAAAATGAAAAAAATTTATACCCTACAGTTTAACTTTATTTTGTTATCAAGTATTGAAGATTTATCGCAAGTTGATTTGGAAGACTCAATAACGGTGTACCAAGAATGCGTGTTCCTGAAATAAGGCAGAGATTTTTAGAGGCGCATGATGAACATGACGAAACATTTAACGTGAGCTTGATTTTTTAAAACAGTATATGCTTTGATATTATACAACAGAGTAGAGCAAACACATGATATACCTGATAACACGTTTGATCTATAAGAGACAAGATCGAGCAAATTATTCCCACTGTCTCAATAATAATAATAATATAGAGTATTTATAAAGCGCCAAATCCACATTGATTATGTGCTCAAGGCGCTGAATACTATAAGCATTCAAAAAAACGTAAATTTGTAAGGGAAAAATTAAGAAAATTATGGCCTATATTCATTATAACAGGTTCATTTTCATAGAAAACAAAGACATTAACTATTTTACAAGGATATTTTATTTAATTGGACCATGCGGTGATTGCAGTCATAGTGACTCGCTCTACGCAATTGTCATTCAAATAACACGTTGACACAACGAAACTATTGGAATCCCCCCATGGTTTTATATCCGACCTTTTCTGACAATAATTAGGTAGAGCATGCATGACATTTTCATTTCTTTGATAAAGATATCAATTACTTGTATAATCAAGAACTTTCTACAACCTCCTTGGTATAATCACAGAAATTAAAACAAAATGTAAAATTGCCGTTGTCTTGCTTGCCGCGATCGCACGTGCCCTATTTGACTACTGTTCTCAGCGCAGCGGCGCGGTTGAAGCCTCCTCATTGGTCAATCGTTTCACTATTTTAGCAAGCGGTTGCTAGGGCATTTCGGTTAGCATAGCGGTGACAAAGTAGACTTTTCCTGGTGCGGAGTCAAAACGGAAGTCAAACTTCAAAAGCGTTTTTCTCTTGATTTTGATTTCCAAGAGCCCAATTCTTCTTGCATTCTAAGGCTAATATCTCCACTAATATTTATTCTTAAGGGTCGAGTGATACATCAAATTAAAGGTAAAGAAACGGGAAATAATAATCACTAAAAAATTGGATTTGAAAAATTCCGACTTGTCTCTCATTTCGGTGTGACGAGTCACATATACAGTCACACCTGTGAATAGTGGCCACCGAAGGGAAACGGCAAAAGTGGCCACTATAGACAGGTTGGTGGCCATTTTAAATTTACCATATATTGTATATATACTGTACAATGTACTGATCATACAGTATGTGTTTTTAACGAGCTAAGTATTTTTTTATTATAATATTGCAAAAATGTATCTATTTCAAAATATCACACAGTTGGGCTGATTGTATGATCAATATTTTAAGAGTAAGATTCATGTTTAGTGCAAGAAATAGCTATTCAACTACTGTCAGAGTCAAAGTTTCGGTGAAGCTGATTTTTAGTGGCCACTATAGAGAGTGGGATATTGACCAAGGGATGCAAAATGAGTGGCCACTGGCCGCGTTAGATAGGTGGCCACTACAGACAGGTTTGACTCTATGTCTCTTTCTAATTCATCAGTGGTAAATTTATTTGGAAAATTATTAGCATGACAATTTTCACACTGAGCCATTCAACACCGAATATTTTTTTCTTATTATTTTTCATCATAGTTACCTGTGCTAATTCACATTTTATATATCATAAATGGCTATTCATTGGATAAGAAATTGTAAAACTAAGGTGGTTTCAGACCGCCTCGAAGTTCGTCAGTTCCAGGTATTCTCTGATCGGGAAATTTACCCCGATCAGAAAATACCAGGTATTTTGGTAATGTGAAAGCAAACTACTCGTAATTTCCCCGAAAGAAAATACCCGCTAAATAGTAGGTACTTGGCGAAATTATGAGAACTTTCACGGGGATTTTTCCAAGGTCGCAGGTATTTTGGCAATGTGAAAGCAATTTACGGGAACTTTTAGCCCAGCGTGTCGTTGGGCGCGGGCGCCATGGGTGGCTGCTGGGCTAGTGGTTTTGAATCTCGCGCCTTGCCAGCTTATTAGACCATACTGCGCGTGCTCCTAACTTCAGGAATTTATCCCGAAGGGTATGTTTCGGCGCGGTGTGAATGCAGGAATAATTAATGGTATTTTTTAGCCTAATAATGTTCTCGTAATTTAACGGGGATTCTTGTGATCGAGGCGGTTTGAAACCACCTCTAGAGTATTATCATTTCAATCATGATATCGAAGTAATAAATCATGTCAGAAATAGCCAACTTTCTTATCTTTACAACTCTATTATAAATCATATTAAACCTATAATAAAAATGACATACATGTATGCATGTTCTGTCCTTGGCCCACTCTTTGTTTTGAGTATTGACTGATCCATTGCAAAATAGAGCTATCTATAAAACAGATACATACATAGGTAGCATCTAGCCTTGCAAAATATGTCTGAATGAGGATTGGACTAATTTAAATTATGAAAAGCTAAATAAATAGTTCAGGGTAAAAGATGGACTGTAGGCTTATGGGAAGAATGGGAAGCATAAAAGCCCATGCATATATGTCTCTTTCTAATTCATCAGTTGTAAATCTATATGGAGAGTTATCAGCATGACGATTTTCACACTGAACCATTCAACACCGAGTATTATTTCATCAAATTTACATATGCTAATCACATTATATATAAATGACTATTCATTGGATAAATAATTGTAAACCTAGAGTATTGTCATTTCAATGATGATATCAAAGTAATAAATCATGTCAATAATAGCAAATTTTCTCATCTTTGCAACCCTATTATAAATCATATCAAAACAAGAATAAAAATGACATACATGTATATAATAATAATAATAATAATAATAAATATGATTTATATAGCGTCTTTTCCATTTTGATTAAATGCTCAAGGCGCTTAGAAGAGAGCAAAACATAAAAGTAAAGAGAACTAAGAGAAGTATAAGAAAGGGTAAATTACAAATGAGGAAAAATGTCTGTCTTCAAACCTAGTACCTGCTGGTGAACAAATGCAATTTTAGGTTGCCCTTGAAGGATGTTGCAGAGTTGCATGTACATAGTGATAAGAGCGAGACTGTCATACTATAATGTTATGTCATGTTTATCTTAACGGCCAAGTCTACCCAAAAAAATGCTGATTTGAATCAAGAGAAAAATCCAACAAGCATAACGCTGAAAATTTTATCCAAATCAGATGTAAAATAAGAAAGTTATGACATTTTAAAGTTTCGCTTATTTTTCACAAAATAGTTAAATGCAAAACTCAGTGACATGCAAATGAGATAGTTGATGATGTCCCTCACTCACTATTTCTTTTGCTTTTTATTGTTTGAATTATTCAATATTTCAATTGTTACTGATGTGACAATGAGGCCGTGACTCAACAACAAAATGTTATAACAATGGTGATCCACGTATTATCAGCTTTATATCTTTGACAATAAAGGTGCACCTCTGATCGTGTTTGTTTTGTAATTGCATTTTCAATCATGATTCATGTTGCTATCTAAATTTGAAAATCAACTTGGTTGATCGGAAGGAGAAAACAATAGGCCAATGAAATAGAAATACATCATTAATTCAAATCATCCCAAACCTGCTTTCTTTCTCTGGGTTTTAGAATTGTAAGGCTGATCTATTTTTTCTGATATGTTTAAGTTATTTATGTTAATGTTTAGCAGAGGTTTTCAAACTTTTTCTTTGAAGGGCCAGACGAGACTCGAAATAAACCTGAAAGGGCCAGGGTGAAGTGGATACTTCGAAAAAATGTGCGCGAAGTGGGAAGACCCTTGCGGCCGGGGTCCTAGATGCTCTCTGGTGCGATCTGGCCCTTATTTTGGGAGAATTTAATCCAACAAATTTCAAACAAGTTTCAAATGCTGGAACACAGGCAAAATTAGAAAAGATTTCAAAATACAGCGAGAGTCAAGAGTAATGACAACAAAATTGTAGTACTTTGTTAAAAGGAATGTAGATTGTAGGCCTACCTATGTCAATTTTAACATACCTAGAATTGAAGAGACAGATAATGTTTTGTAGTAGGCCTATCAACATTCGTTGTAGTCAAAGTAGATTGGCCAACACATTGGCCTTGTGCTTGATTGCGGCAAAATGAATGCATACTTGTCTGTCCATTCTTTATGGAAAACACGATTTTTAGCATCCACCATTCTTTTCTTTGCAGAATTTGATATCTTGACCTGACTAACAATTAATGATGACTAATGTACCCCTGAAAAAATCCGCAGAACTAAACTGGCAATTAAGCTTACGTTGTAACCAAATTGATCGCGTGTTGGAATGTGTGCGCACGTGTTTTCAAATGCAATGTGTTATCAACGTTTGATGTGAAACTACTTTTTTTCAATGTAGCGCTGTGCTGGTCATCTAATAAAAAAGTAGAACAGACAGAAAAGACTCCACTAAACTTTGTTTGAAAGTCAAATTATTTTGACTGCCATTACTTTTACTACGGTTTCATGGATACACAATGTAATCATATTGAGCTATGTTTCATATTGTGACTTAAAAGTGATTTTAAAAAACAGCAGAGTCTCGCAGGCTGTAATTTGAGAACCCCTGGTTTACAGCAACATAGATTCTGACAGAGTATTACACTTTTCTTTCCACGACCAATGTGTGTATGTCTCAGAGTATTAGGTGAAGACTGAGGATGTAGCTCGCTCTGCAGGATTTACTGGTTTATTAACACAGTTTACCAAACACAATCCAAAAATGTGTCTTAATTAGGTGAAGAAAAAAAAATCCAATTTATAGCTGTGCGGTAGGTTTTGTGGCAACACACCTTAATAGACTTTTGAAAATGTCTTGAACATTTCACTCAAATACTCATGGCTGAGCATTGGGCAGAAACTGAGGAAGTAGTTTGATCTGGAAACGAACTGACTGCCCATTCATACGCTGATTCCTACATACCCTTTCAAACTTTTGTTAGGGTATACAAAAATACTTTTAACACTTGCAAACTACACATCATTCCCAAGAAAGATAAGCGGAGGAAGCCCGGGGGGGGGGGGCAGTCAAATGTATTGCTTTACACACGCCTGGCCAAATTATTTCCAAACAACCCCTAAACAAATTTTCTCTGTGTGCAAAATAACCCCCTAAACAAGTTTTTTTGCGGGATTTATTTACACATTTTGGCCCCTAAACAATTTATCGCCAGAATATGACCCTGGGGAAAAAGCTTGGGGGAAAAAAACATACCCTAAACACATTTGGCTAGTCTTCAAAAAAAGCTTTATAAAAAAAATACCCTAAATATGTTTGACCCTGCGAGTGACCATTGACTAGTCTTTCAAAAATACCCCTTTTATTAAATCTGTGTTTTTGATACCCTTAAAAAGTGCACGCGCGGCCCACGTCCAAAACTGAATAAACACCCCTTTAAACGCGTTTTCTTGGTCACCGCATGTGTATAGCAACATATTTGACTGCCCCCCCCCCCCCCGGGAGGAAGCATAGCTTGTACATGTAACAGAGTCCTTTACAACTTTAGGAAATGCTTTGATATGCACAATACAAGAATAGAATTTCATCTTGGTGTGGATAAGTTTTTAAATCATATGCTTCAAACATATTCCCTTATGTATAATAACTAGGCTAAGGAAAATGGAAATTACTTTAGCATCTAGTAGCTTGTCAAAGCGAGGCCTGATGAAATAGAGAACTCCGTCAATAGCGCCATCCAGAGTTAGCCCTCGGATGAGGAGGATGAACAGAACAAGGAAAGGAAACGTGGCTGTGAAGTACACCACCTGAAAGAAAGTAAGATCAATATATTTTATTTTTATTTTCTATTTAACGAAGATTTTATCAAATCATTCAAGATCATAGCAAAAATTAATATGACAAATGTATTTTGTTTAAAAAAATGTAAGTTACATTGATCATCGCCCCCCGGGGGGGCCACTTCCATTGACGAGTGGATACCATGCGCGACCATGGGGTCTCGAAAAGCACCCTAAACACGTATTTTCCATATTCTGAAAATGCACCCCTTAACAAGTATTGGCGTCTGAAACCCTACCCTTAACAAGTATTGGAAACAAAACGATACTCTTGGCAAGTATTCCCTGAAATGAACCCCTAAACAAGTACAGCGATATTTTATTGTTATGTCACGGGTCCGTCGGTCGTCGGTTTTACCTTTACACAGTACGGCCTCACCGTCCACACCTCGCGCAAATCGGACTCTAAACACGTAGTGTTGGGGCAAAAAGGACATCCTTTATAAAACATTTTAATTTTGTTTTATCATCCCCGCAAATTTGACCCTAAACACGTTGCTTCGCTAGCAAAATAGATACCCTTTTTTCATTATTTTTGTGTTTTTGATACCCTTATCACGTTACGTACGTAACGTGCCCTATCTTGAAAAAGACATCCTTTTTACGTGTTTTTTTGGTCGCGCATGGTATCCACTCGTCAATGTAAGTGGCATCGCCCGTCCCTCTTCATCTTCTGTTCACTCCAATCCCTTCCTCTCTTTCTTACTATTAAAAAAGTACATTTAGCTTCCTTTTTAATTGAAGGATAAAAATACCATAAAAAGATAACATCAAGCAATTTCAATGATGTCCACTCAATGACCCTGACTATTTGACTGCCCCCCCCCCCTGGGCACTAAAGTGCCCAGGGGGGGGGGCAGTCAAATATATTGCTGTACACACTCGTGACCAAAAAACGCGTTTAAGGGGTGTTTTTTCAGTTTTGGACGCAGTCCACGCGTGGACTCGTTAAGGGTATAAAAACACAGATTTTCAAGAAAAAGGGTGGTTTTGAAAGACTGGTCAATGGTCAATCGCGGGGTTAGACGTATTTAGGGTATGTTTTTCCCCAAAGCTTTTTTTTTTAAGACTAGCCAAACGTGTTTCAGGTATTTTTTTTTCCCAAGCTTTTTCCCCCGAGGTCATATTTTGGCGACAACTTGTTTAGGGGCAAAAATGTGTAAATAAAGCCTGCGAAAAACTTGTTTAGGGGGTTATTTTGCACACAGAGAAAAACTCGTTTTGGGGGTGTTTGGAAATTACTTGGTCACGCGTGTGTACAGCAATATATTTGACTGCCCCTCCCCCCCCCCTGGCTAAAGTGACAAGGATAATGGCTCTCAGACCAAGCTCCATAGTACTGGTATTTGCCTAAGTCAAGGGATTGACAAGATTAGGCTGTAGTTATACTCACCTTAAGAGTTCAACCTATTCATTACTAGTAGTTCAAACAAAAATCAAAAATCCATAGGATTACCTTGAGGAGTACTGATTAGTTCAGCATTGATTGGAAGAAGGTTTCTTCACTCCCTCAAATCTCAGATGAAAACACAAACACACATTATTTCTGAGGCAAGTCATGTACATTCCAAAAGGCCGAAGAGGATAAATTGACAGATTGTACTGACCCAACTATTAATGTTCATGTAATTAATACAAATGAATTAATAAAGAAATATATTTGGCACATATCCTTTGCAATATGTTGTGAGAACACAAAAAATAAGTGTAATCAAGATATTTCTCGTAATCTAATAGGCCATTCCCAAAACGAGGAAACAAATATGTTAGGTATGAAAATTTTCTTTTCAGTTCAGCAAAACAGATACAAGGTACTAGGAGGCATCAACTGTTCTTTTTTCTTCATGTAATTTAGCACAAATGATTCAGTTCTTTATGACCAATATTACAGGATTCTATAACCTAAAAGCGATTATTTCATTGTTAACCATCAGCCACAGGCAAAATATTGATACCAGCATACATGTAAACCCTCTATAAATCATGAAAAGTAAACCCAATGAAAATATTCATTGACCCAATAATAAACAAGCATCAATTCTAATCCTAACAATAGATGATTCGCACAGAATATTAAGTCAGGTCTCATTTCAATTCACAAAGTGCTAAGGATCAGTAAGATATAGTTCACGGTTCAGTAAGATATAGTTCACATCCAATGTCCCCGAAAAGCAACAATTTTCCAATTAAAAAAGGAATATTGTGTGCTACATGTACTATTAAGCCCCAGTCACATATAGACACGGATCCTCACGGATCAACACGGCAATGCCGGCATGATCCGGGGAGGTCCGGGATCGTTTTGCCCCGGATTGAGCGTTGATGACTGTAAACACGGCAGCTACACGGCATCTTCACACGGATCTACACGGACCATGCCGGCAGAGCACGTCGTCAACACGGACCAACACGTCAGCAACACGGACCAACACGTCAGCTACATGGACCAACACGTCAGCAACACGGACCAACACGTCAGCTACAAGGACCAACACGGACCAACACGTCAGCAACACGGACCTACACGTCACCAACACGGACCAACACGTCAGCTACACGGACCAACACGTCAGCTCAAGGACCAACACGGCAGCTATATTGACCAGCACGGCAAATGAAAATCTGGTCATAATAATGAGCTGATATTCTTTTTTTTCTCTCATCCTTGTCGCAACATTATATTATGTTGTTTTTAAAAAAGATATCAAAACTTAAAAATTCCTTAACCAGTAGAAACGCAGTTTTTTTATACAACACAGTTTACTGTTTTAACAGCAGTTGTTAAGTACTTTTAATCTTGAACGACAAATTTAATTTCGATTTGATTTGATATCACTTTATTGAAATCACAATAAAGGAAAGAAATTTACAAAGTCAATAGAAAACATAATAAAAATTAAGATAGGCCCAGGTCATGACGCATAACTGTCGATGTAGGGCAGTAGTATAAAACTTAATGTACAATTTTGATGTAACAGATACATAACATTTATTTTAGGAAAATGAAATTTGAAATAATAATAACAGATAAATTTGGGGTAAATATTAAAAAAAAAGAGAAAAAGAATTATTCATACATGCACTAAGTTTACAAATATTAGGTTGGGGCCAATCTCCAAAGAGTAAGAAAATTATTATATTTATTTATATATATTTATTTCGTTTTATTTATTTTATACTGCAGGGTAGGCCTGTTCAGTTCTTTAAACTGCTTTACAAAGGCGCCCTGCAGTTTAAAATACATGTCAAGATAATTATAAACAACAACAAACAACATCAAAAATACAAAATACAAAATATCTAACATCAGAAACAATTAACACCAAAATATAGAGTGGGAAGTGATAATTAAAACATACATTGTAAATCAATGGAATATCATTTCGCTCTTTATCAATTCGTATGAAAGGCTTTGCATAATTTTTTAAAAACTAACAAGGAGGTACAAACTTGTAAATTTGAAGGAAGTGCATTAAATAATTTGGGTCCGACATATGCGAAAGATTTTTTTAATGTTCAATTTTAGCTTTGGGAAGCTGAAGGGGGCATCGTAAAGAAAACCGTGTCATGTATTTCACGGGCCGTTTACATACTAAAGGTTTTAAATAATTTGGAAAAAAATATCATGAATCGTTTAATCATAAATAAATTAAGCATGTTTGTGTCAACTGTTTAACAACTTCTGAAAATTTCATAACGTAAATAGCGTTGTAAAGATTTGATGGGAAAAAAGAACACGGACTGCCAAGGATACTCCAGGCAGCCACACGGACCTACACGGTAGCTACACGGACCTACACGGCAGCTACACGGCAGCCACACGGACCTACACGGACCATCCCGGATGGCTTTGCCAACCCGGCAGTCCACGGATGACGCCGGATGTTTTTGACAGTCAAAAACTGTCGTGTTGGCCTCCCGGACGTTCAAGGACCAACACGGACCACCCCGGACGTCCAAGGATGCCCAAGGCGCCAACACGGATCTCTCCCCGGACCACCCCGGATCAGATCCGGGATGGTCCGGGGTCTATATGTGACTGGGGCTTTACTTCTTCTAAATTGGGGATGGGGGGTGATCACGCATCAAATTAAAGGATTTAGTTTCATTTGCATAATGTAGGATGGGAAGTCCTGCTTTAATACCCTATTTTCCTACCATTAATTTTGTTATAATTGTTCTCATCTCATTATGATGCTCAATCTCGTTCTCATATTTACTCTCATGCTCATCCTTATCTTCGTCCAAAGGGCCGCTGTCATAACAAGGTGGAAACCATGCTTGCATGTACGTGATATGTAAAAAGGGTGGTTTTTCATGGCAAGTGAGGATGATGTATGCACATATAATACAGAGAAAGGGGTTCAAAAACCAATTGAAAGGGAATACTTTCAACCCTGGATGTGAGGGGAAAAATATTTTACCCTATCATGAAAATAGAATACTTCAGGCATTATTTAGGATGGGGGGAAATTAATAATATTTTTGTCTTTAATACTCTGAGATAAGAGGATGAATAGTATTTGGGTCCATTTTAAAAGTCCATGAGGGGGCATGGTGTCCACGGACACCCCTCCCTACCCCTGCATCGTATGGTCATTCTCATTTTCATCATCATCCAGCCATCATTATCATTCTCATGATGATGATCAGGGTCCATTCTGAAAGTCCATGTAGGAGCACGGAGGCTACCTTCTGATAGTGCACCCCCCCCCACATCATCATCTATAATCATTTATCTATTTATTTATTTCAATACATTTAACGAGGGTAGCCAATACCCAGCAATAAACTGGTCTCCTGTGTATGGGCCCTGGAATACATGATGAAAACAAGTGTAAAAACATTGAAAAACATGTGAAATATACAAAGAAATATTCTAAATAATATAATAAATCATAACAGAAAACACAATAGCAAGCATACAATATCATTAAAAATAATACATCATCATGAACAAAATGAAATTGAACACTCATGGTAATCCTCATTTTCATCATCATTTCTATCCTTATTCCCCACAAAAGTTCTAATACAGACCTTGCCGGAAGTCTTGACACCCTTGATGATGCAGAAATAAACAATGATCCAGGTTGCAATGAAACAGAGAAGAAGTTGCCAACGGATAACACCCATATCATGAAGACCATCAGTCTGATCTAATACATAGTATCTAAGAAAGTGAAACAGAAGGAAATAGAATACTCACATCAATCAATAAGGAAAACATATGGTTTACATACTGAGTGTGGCAGTTATAAAGTGCTGATGATCAAAAAGAAATGCAATACAAATAATCTGGGTTTCATCAACAGCTTTTCTTATTCACATTTTATTTTTCAAGTTATGTCTGATGCCAACAGAAATCATGGACACAATAGTAATAATGGTAGTAGTCCGGGTTATAATTGAGCAAGGTGCCACTTGGAGAAGGAGAAATTTTCATATAGTGCTTCTAGACCATTTTTTTACGCTGAATATGAATATATGAGGTAAACAGGCTGTATCTTGAAAATTAAGCCGTGAGGGCGCTTTTTTCAAAATGGCCGCCAAATTTTCATAAAATTTGAATATTCGTACATAGATTTTGACATAAGCATCCAATTGCCATGAAGTCAGTGTCATATGAAAGCAAATTAAATTTCCTACAATTTGGTACTATTTATAGGGGATAACTAGGTCATTTAGTTGAGATTTCAAGTAGAAAACTGCATTTTTTGTATTTTTTCCCCCAAAATTGAAAATTTTGCAAATACATGATTTTACATAATTCTAAGAAAAATGAATCAATTACCTTGAAATGTTCCTGAAAACTGTATTAATATATTATTATCATGTGGATGAAATTTCAACTCTGTATCATTTTTTTAAAGCAAATTTATAAGGTATCAAACTTGAATTCTTCAATATCATAAATGTTGCTTTTTGTATGCATTTCCATAGACTAATACGTATAACATGTATAATGCATGTATGTATAATGTTTACCGGTAGTTAAAAATTAAATGCAATTATCTCCGCTTTTTAACCACTTGGAGAGTTAAGAGTAGGCTTTTCTTTATCAGCTACATAAAAAAAAATGTTGGCACATCAAGGCCTGACCCTCTCATGGGGGTGGGGGTGTCGAAGTCACCCCCCCCCCTGCCCTTTGCTATATCATGTTGTTATATATTGCCTATTTGTTAGAAAAATAACAGATTTTTGGAGCACCCATGGAGGCAAAAACAGGCATTTCTGCTATACAGTACAGCCACTTTGATTGCTTTGAAACCACTTGGAAAGGAAAGAATAGGCTTGTTCTATCAGCTATACATCTAAAGAAGTAGCACATCGAAGCCTACCCCTCTCGGGGGGGGGGGGGAACTTTTGCTTAATATTGCCAATTTATTTGAAAATTTACAATTTTTGACCCAACATTCAGGCCAAAAAGCGTTTGTGCTTTGTTGCATGACGAAATACCTCCATTTGATGACACTATACCCCATTTTTTCTCAATGAATTCTCTTCTCCGAATACGAAAACCATACTGCCACAGGCATGCAATGTAATTATCAAAACACCTGTTTCTTGACCTCGGTCCGAAGATAACACAACAGCCCGAGTGCGGTCCGAGAAAACATGTCACCATTTTTTATTCACTTACTTTCCTTATTTCGAGGTTGATTTTCTTCGTTCGAAATTGAAAATGGTCTAGCATTGAATTTCTGAATACAATATGCCTTTGAAAACATGATTAAATATCGAATACAATAATTTAATTCCGAAGGTCCTTCTACAGGCAGAGAAGACTTACGTAATACACAGCTGTTGTTTATCATTTCGTCCTTGGCTCAACGCTCATAATCTGGCCTGTGGGGATTACCTGGCCAAGCGGGGTTGATCAGGCGGGTGTTTCATAAAGCTGTTCGTGAGTTAAGAGCGACTGCATGGTGATCATGTCTTGCGGTAAATGGTACAAACCATTGGCGATGATCACCAGTCGTTGTTAAAGTCGCTCTTAACTTACGAACAGCTTTATGAAACGACCCCCAGGGCTTGGAAATGATGTTTTAGATTTTCAAATGCAAAATGGGGTGAAATACCGCAGTTTGCCATCTGATCTGCGGTCCGTTTTCAAACGGGGGTAAGACGTAATGTGTACACCCCATTTTATTGATTTGAAACCACTTAGAGAGGAAAGAGTAGAATAGAGTAGAGTTTATCAGCTACATATATAAGCGCTGGCACGTCGAACCCTAGCCCTCTCAGGGGCTGTCTAAGTCAACCCCCTCCCCCCCCCCCCCCCCCGCCCTCTATATCATGTATATTGCCTATTTTATTGGATATTTCACCATTTTGGATCACCCATTGAGGCAAAAGCGCGTTTCTACCATATAGTACAGCCAATTTTATTTTCTTGCAATGACTTGGAGAAGAAAGAGTATAGACTTTGCTCTATCAGCTATAAAGAAGTGTTGGCAAATCGAAGCCTCTCCCCTTCAGAATGTTCAGCGGGCTGTAGAATTTACCTTACCAATTTTCGGTATTTGACTATCTATTGGACATTCACAATTTTGGATCACCTATTAAAGCAAAAGGGCGTTTCTACTATATAGAGTACAGCAAATTCTATTTACTTGCAATGACTTGGAGAGGAAAGAGTAGGCTTTGCTCTATTAGCTCCATATAAAGAAGTGTTGGCAAATCAAAGCCTATCTCCTTCAGGCTATAAAAGTTACCTCATTAATTTTCGGTATTTGGCTACTTGTCGAAAATTCACTATTGTGGAGCGCCCATTGAAGCAAAAAGGCGTCTCTGATATATAGTTCTGCCACTTTTATTGCCTTGAAACCGCTTAGAGAGGAAGGAATAGGCTTTGCTCTATCAGTTATAGAGATGTGTTGGCAAATAAAAGCCTACCCCCTTCTGGGGGCTGTCAAAATCACCCCCTCTCCCCTTTGCATTATTGCCTATTTATTGGAAAATTCACCATTTTTGAGCCCCCATTGAGGTAAAAAAGAATCTCTGATACATGTATATAGTTCTGCCACTTTTACTGCCTTGAAAGAGTAGGCGGACAGAATATGCTTTGCTCTATCAGCTACCTATAAAGAAGTGTTGGCACATTGAAGCTTACCCATCTGGGCGGCTGTCAAACCATTCCACCCCTTTTGCATTATTGCCTAATTATTTGAAAATTAACAATTTTGAGCCCCCATTGAGGCAGTATGCACTTCTGCTGTATAAAAAACCCGATTTCATTTTCTTGAAACCATTTGGAGAGCAAAGAGTAGGTTCTCCTCTTTCAGCTATATATGTTGAATTGCTGCCATATCGACGCCTGACCCACGTGGGACTATAGATGTAACCCCACCTTTTCTACGATTTTTGCCAATTCATTGAAAAACTCGCCATTTTCGAGCCCCCATTGAGGCAAAAAGGTGTTTCTGGTATATAGTAGAGCCACTTCTTTATATAGCTGATAGAGGAAAGCCTACTCTTTCAAGGTGGTAATAGTGGCAGAACTATATATCAGAACCGCCTTTTTGTCTCAATGGGGGCACCAAAATGGTGAATTTTCAATAAATAAGCAATAATGAAAAGGGGGTGGGGTGATTTCAACAGTCCTCTGATGGGGATATGCTTTATATGTAGCTGTTAAAGCAAAGCCTTTATTCTTTTCCCTCCAAGTGGTTTCAAGGGTGAAAAAATGCAGAACTATATATCAGAAATACCCTTTTGCCTCAATGGGGGCTCCAAAATGGTGAATTTCAAGAGGGGGGGGGGGTAATTTCGACAGTCCCCTGAAGGGAGTAGGCTTTTATTTTTGTATGTAGCTGATAGAGCAAGCCTATTGCCATGATTGTTTCCTCTCCAAGTGGTTTCAAGGTAGTAAAAAAGGCAGAGTTGTAACCAGAAATGACTTTTTGCCTCAATGGGGGTTCCAAAACGGTGATTTTTTTTTCTTCAATAAATATGCAATAATGCGAAAGGGATGGGGTGATTTCAACTGCATCCCGGAGGGGGTAGGCTTTTATTTGCCAGCACTTCTTAATATATAGCTGATAGAGCAAAGTCTACTCTTTCCTATCCAAGTCATTGCAATAAATTAAAATTGGCTGTACTATACAGTGCGTTTTAAAAAAAATGGGACAGATTTGAAAAGTCTATAAAAATTTTGTTTCAAATAATGATGTCTATATTTTGGTGTTAATAGATGCTCTAAGGTCTTATCTTTGAAATGCAATTAAAAAAGATAAATTTTGTTCATGCTTGAGCGAACACGGGACGTTTTTGTTGGGGGTTCAAAAAGAGGCTTGCGCCAGAATTGCAGAATATGAGTAATATGATGATCAGACTTCTTGCTAATCGGGAGACTTCATCTTGACCTTTTCATTATCTGTGCCACAATTTTCGAATTATGCTGTCAAATTTCATTTACAAATTTATTTATTTAATTGATATTTTGTTTTTTCATTTAAACTTCTCTTACCTTTTAATTTTCCTTCATAAGTAACTGAGAAAAGAAGATTTTTTGTCAACCCAAGCAAGAAGATTTGAATTATTAATTGGGAAAACTTGTGATTATTCAAATCCTTTTATTATTAGTCCGGGTTATAATTGAGCAAGGTGCCACTTGGAGAAGGAGAAATTTTCATACAGTGCCTCTAAACCAGTTTTTTACGCTGAATATGAATATATGAGGTAACCAGGCTGTATCCTGAAAATTAACCCGTGAGGGCGCTTTTTCAAAATGGCCGCCAAATTTTCATAAAATTTGAATATTCGTACATAGATTTTGACATAAGCATCCAATTGCCATGAAGTCAGTGTCATATGAAAGAAAATTAAATTTCCTACAATTTGGTACTATTTATAGGGGATAACTAGGTCATTTAGTCGAGATTTTAAGCAGAAAAATGCATTTTTTGTATTTTTTCCCAAAAATTGGAAATTTTGCAAATACATGATTTTACATAATTCTAAGAAAAATGAATTAATTACCTTGAAATGTTCCTGAAAACTGTATTAATATATTATTATCACATGGATGACATTTCAACTCTGTATCATCATTCTAAGCAAATTTATAAGGTATCAAACTTGAATTCTTCAATATCAGAAATGTTGCTTTGTATGCATTTCCATAAACTAATACGTATAACATGTAAATACATGTGTATAATGTATAGTTAAAACTTAAGTGCAATTATCTCCGCTAGTTAATCACTTGCAGAGTTAAGAGTAGGCTTTTCTCTATCAGCTACATAGAAGAAAATGTTGGCACATTGAAGCCTAACATTCTCATGGGGTGGGGGTGTCGAAGTCCCCCCCCCCCCCCCCCCCCGTGGCTATATCATGTTATTGTATTTATTGGAAAATCACTATTTTCTGAAGCACCCATTGAGACAAAAGGCAATTTTGTTATACAGCACATCCACTTTAATTACTTTAAAACCACTTGGAGAGGAAAAGAGTAGGCTTTGTTCTACCAGCTACATCAAAAGAAGTAGCACATCGAAGCCTACCTCTCTCGGTGGGGGAGGGGGGGGTATGGAGGTCACCCCTCCCCCTTTTGCTTATTGCTAATTCATTTGGAAATTCACCATTTTGGACCCAACATTGAGGCAAAAAAGCGTTTGTGCATTATAGTACACCCCATTTTATTGATTTGAAAGAGTAGAGTTCGTTCTACCAGCTACATAAATAAGCGCACGCACATATCGAACCCTAGCCCTCTCAGGTGCTGTCAAAGTCACCCCCCCTCCTCTATATCATGTATATTGCCTATTTATTAAAAATTACACCATTTTAAATCACCAATTGAGGCAAAAGGGCATTTCTACTATACAGTGCGTATAGAAAAAAAACGGGACAGATCTGAAAAGTCTATAAAATTTCAAAGTTCAAATGCTATTAAAAAAAATTAGTTTCGTTCATGCTTGAGCGAACACGGAATGTTTTTGTCTGGGGTTAAAAAGGAGGCTTGCGCCAAAATGGCATAAAATTATAAATATGATGATCGGACTGATTTTCAAATCATGCGATCAAAATTCATTTTCAGATCTATTTATTTGCTTGAATTATTCTGTTTCTTTTTAATATGCTCTCTGTTAGCTTTGAATATTCCTTCTTTAAGCTAAAACAATTTTGTTTCAATTGAATTATGGGAGAGCATGGATTTTTTTTATTCAAATCCTTTCATTGAGTGCTACAAAGGTTATGGTGCCTTTTGAACAGTGCCACACAGATGGGCGGGCGCTCGGGATGCTCCCCCCCCCCTCAATTAAAAAAAAAATCATGACCAAGAAAAAGAGTGGACAGGAAATAAAAGGAAAGATAGAAAGTAAAATGTGTTATTTTCTGAATATTTTGTCAAAATCTATCACAAAATTTGATATTGTAATAAAAAAGTGGGAATATTTGCGTGCTCACTTCACTCGCTCACAATTTTTTAATACATTTTACCCGATCTGCCATATCTAGCTCCTTCAAAATTGACTCAATACATAATTGTCATTGAAAGACATGAATCCCTTCCTGTGTTTACTGTCAAGCAAATAAACTTGGTCAAGGAATTAATGACCCCTTGAAAAAAAGATTCATGTCTTTTAAAGGTACATAACATAATTTGTTTCACATAATAAAAGGATTTGAATAATCACAAGTTTTCCCAATTAATAATTCAAATCTTCTTGCTTGGGTTGACAAAAAATCTTCTTTTCTCAGTTACTTATGAAGGAAAATTAAAAGGTAAGAGAAGTTTAAATGAAAAAACAAAATATCAATTAAATAAATAAATTTGTAAATGAAATTTGACAGCATAATTCGAAAATTGTGGCACAGATAATGAAAAAGTCAAGATGAAGTCTCCCGATTAGCAAGAAGTCTGATCATCATATTACTCATATTCTGCAATTCTGGCGCAAGCCTCTTTTTGAACCCCCAACAAAAACGTCCCGTGTTCGCTCAAGCATGAACAAAATTTATCTTTTTTAATTGCATTTCAAAGATAAGACCTTAGAGCATCTATTAACACCAAAATATAGACATCATTATTTGAAACAAAATTTTTATAGACTTTTCAAATCTGTCCCATTTTTTTTTTAACGCACTGTATAGTACAGCCAATTTTAATTTATTGCAATGACTTGGATAGGAAAGAGTAGACTTTGCTCTATCAGCTATATATTAAGAAGTGCTGGCAAATAAAAGCCTACCCCCTCCGGGATGCAGTTGAAATCACCCCATCCCTTTCGCATTATTGCATATTTATTGAAGAAAAAAAAATCACCGTTTTGGAACCCCCATTGAGGCAAAAAGTCATTTCTGGTTACAACTCTGCCTTTTTTACTACCTTGAAACCACTTGGAGAGGAAACAATCATGGCAATAGGCTTTGCTCTATCAGCTACATACAAAAATAAAAGCCTACTCCCTTCAGGGGACTGTCGAAATTACCCCCCCCCCCCCCTCTTGAAATTCACCATTTTGGAGCCCCCATTGAGGCAAAAGGGTATTTCTGATATATAGTTCTGCATTTTTTCACCCTTGAAACCACTTGGAGGGAAAAGAATAAAGGCTTTGCTTTAACAGCTACATATAAAGCATATCCCCATCAGAGGACTGTTGAAATCACCCCACCCCCTTTTCATTATTGCTTATTTATTGAAAATTCACCATTTTGGTGCCCCCATTGAGACAAAAAGGCGGTTCTGATATATAGTTCTGCCACTATTACCACCTTGAAAGAGTAGGCTTTCCTCTATCAGCTATATAAAGAAGTGGCTCTACTATATACCAGAAACACCTTTTTGCCTCAATGGGGGCTCGAAAATGGCGAGTTTTTCAATGAATTGGCAAAAATCGTAGAAAAGGTGGGGTTACATCTATAGTCCCACGTGGGTCAGGCGTCGATATGGCAGCAATTCAACATATATAGCTGAAAGAGGAGAACCTACTCTTTGCTCTCCAAATGGTTTCAAGAAAATGAAATCGGGTTTTTTATACAGCAGAAGTGCATACTGCCTCAATGGGGGCTCAAAATTGTTAATTTTCAAATAATTAGGCAATAATGCAAAAGGGGTGGAATGGTTTGACAGCCGCCCAGATGGGTAAGCTTCAATGTGCCAACACTTCTTTATAGGTAGCTGATAGAGCAAAGCATATTCTGTCCGCCTACTCTTTCAAGGCAGTAAAAGTGGCAGAACTATATACATGTATCAGAGATTCTTTTTTACCTCAATGGGGGCTCAAAAATGGTGAATTTTCCAATAAATAGGCAATAATGCAAAGGGGAGAGGGGGTGATTTTGACAGCCCCCAGAAGGGGGTAGGCTTTTATTTGCCAACACATCTCTATAACTGATAGAGCAAAGCCTATTCCTTCCTCTCTAAGCGGTTTCAAGGCAATAAAAGTGGCAGAACTATATACATGTATCAGAGATTCTTTTTTACCTCAATGGGGGCTCAAAAATGGTGAATTTTCCAATAAATAGGCAATAATGCAAAGGGGAGAGGGGGTGATTTTGACAGCCCCCAGAAGGGGGTAGGCTTTTATTTGCCAACACATCTCTATAACTGATAGAGCAAAGCCTATTCCTTCCTCTCTAAGCGGTTTCAAGGCAATAAAAGTGGCAGAACTATATATCAGAGACGCCTTTTTGCTTCAATGGGCGCTCCACAATAGTGAATTTTCGACAAGTAGCCAAATACCGAAAATTAATGAGGTAACTTTTATAGCCTGAAGGAGATAGGCTTCGATTTGCCAACACTTCTTTATATGGAGCTAATAGAGCAAAGCCTACTCTTTCCTCTCCAAGTCATTGCAAGTAAATAGAATTTGCTGTACTCTATATAGTAGAAACGCCCTTTTGCTTTAATAGGTGATCCAAAATTGTGAAATGTCCAATAGATAGTCAAATACCGAAAATTGGTAAGGTAAATTCTACAGCCCGCTGAACATTCTGAAGGGGAGAGGCTTCGATTTGCCAACACTTCTTTATAGCTGATAGAGCAAAGTCTATACTCTTTCTTCTCCAAGTCATTGCAAGAAAATAAAATTGGCTGTACTATATGGTAGAAACGCGCTTTTGCCTCAATGGGTGATCCAAAATGGTGAAATATCCAATAAAATAGGCAATATACATGATATAGAGGGCGGGGGGGGGGAGGGGGTTGACTTAGACAGCCCCTGAGAGGGCTAGGGTTCGACGTGCCAGCGCTTATATATGTAGCTGATAAACTCTACTCTATTCTACTCTTTCCTCTCTAAGTGGTTTCAAATCAATAAAATGGGGTGTACAACAAAGCACAAACGCTTTTTGGCCTGAATGTTGGGTCAAAAATTGTAAATTTTCAAATAAATTGGCAATATTAAGCAAAAGTTCCCCCCCCCCCGAGAGGGGTAGGCTTCGATGTGCTACTTCTTTAGATGTATAGCTGATAGAACAAGCCTATTCTTTCCTTTCCAAGTGGTTTCAAAGCAATCAAAGTGGCTGTACTGTATAGCAGAAATGCCTGTTTTTGCCTCCATGGGTGCTCCAAAAATCTGTTATTTTTCTAACAAATAGGCAATATATAACAACATGATATAGCAAAGGGCAGGGGGGGGGGTGACTTCGACACCCCCACCCCCATGAGAGGGTCAGGCCTTGATGTGCCAACATTTTTTTTTATGTAGCTGATAAAGAAAAGCCTACTCTTAACTCTCCAAGTGGTTAAAAAGCGGAGATAATTGCATTTAATTTTTAACTACCGGTAAACATTATACATACATGCATTATACATGTTATACGTATTAGTCTATGGAAATGCATACAAAAAGCAACATTTATGATATTGAAGAATTCAAGTTTGATACCTTATAAATTTGCTTAAAAAAATGATACAGAGTTGAAATTTCATCCACATGATAATAATATATTAATACAGTTTTCAGGAACATTTCAAGGTAATTGATTCATTTTTCTTAGAATTATGTAAAATCATGTATTTGCAAAATTTTCAATTTTGGGGAAAAAAATACAAAAAATGCAGTTTTCTACTTGAAATCTCAACTAAATGACCTACTTATCCCCTATAAATAGTACCAAATTGTAGGAAATTTAATTTGCTTTCATATGACACTGACTTCATGGCAATTGGATGCTTATGTCAAAATCTATGTACGAATATTCAAATTTTATGAAAATTTGGCGGCCATTTTGAAAAAAGCGCCCTCACGGCTTAATTTTCAAGATACAGCCTGTTTACCTCATATATTCATATTCAGCGTAAAAAAATGGTCTAGAAGCACTATATGAAAATTTCTCCTTCTCCAAGTGGCACCTTGCTCAATTATAACCCGGACTATAGCTGTAAAAGTAGAAGCAGTTGTAGTTGTAGTTCAACTTGGCTATAATATTCAAATTTATGGGCTCTTCATGCAATGTAGTTTAAGGCTGAATGATACATATTGGTGAATAATGAATAGTCATGCTGACACACTATACTAATATTTTTGCTTGTTTTTTCTTTAAATTCAGATATGAGAATTTCTCATATTCTCCAAATTCTCACACTATAAATTCTAGTTCCTCATTCAAGTCCTAACTTGTGCTAAACAAGCCAATCAAAATCTTGTAAGAATACCAGCCCCTCTTTCATCCCATTATTAGTGCCCTCACCATGTAAATATTGATATGACTAATAAGAAAATTTAACTAATTCCCAGTAAAAATTCTTCAAGTTGTTAACTTTGCATTGAAAAAATAAGAGGGAGCTGACAAGAGTCTGAAATGAGTAACAGAGTGTCCTCACTGTGTAAACAAGTACATAACTGATGTGTCCTCACTCTGTAAATAGGTTGCAAATGAGAAGTGTCTTTATAAATAACCATTTAGTCTACTAGCGACTTATACCCCTTTCATACTGTGCTTTTCCCCCAGTGAACTTCGCCGGCGAAGGGGAAAGTGTACAGTATGAAATGTACACAGAAGAGCTTCCCCGGCGAACTTCTCCATCTCGAGAGGTGGAGAACTTCCCCAGTGAAACTGTTTCCCTGGCGAAGTTCGCCGGTGAAACGGCCAGTATGAAAGCTAACCGGAGAACTTCTCCTCGTTCATGATGTCAGAGGTCATTTTATTTCTCCCCTAAATCCCCTGAACTTTATGAGCGATTCGATCATTCAATTGAGTTAAATACCCTCGAACATACAGTTTGTTTTTTCCCCTAACGATATTTACTATAAAAGCGTTATTTTATATGCTGAAAAAGCGATTTAAATATCAAAATATTTGGATTCTTTTTTGTTTTGCTTCTAATATTTCTAAAATATGTTGTAATTTATATTTCTTTACACCTTTTTGTAATTGATAAGAAGCATAATTGTTAACAATTTTCTTTTCGTTTCTTCTAATTCAGCATATTGCATGCACGTGCCGACTGAGCCGATCAGCTGAGAAGTGTTTACCAGCTGTCATCTCTAAAACTTCAGTAATTAAATTAATTAGGTATCTGCAATTCATAAGGAAAGAGTACGATTAAAATTCAAATTAAAAAAGCGAGCGCTTTCATTGTCACCGGGTCTGCACTTGCTTCCGCCCGAGTAAATCACCCGTCAACTTTCACCGGGGAAGAGATGTCAGTGCGAAAGGGTACATTTTTTTCTTCGCTGGGGAAGTGAGGAATGCGTGCCGGAGAAGTTCGTTTTACTCATCATCCATGACAATTTTCAAAATTATTTTTCATGCTACAATTAGTTAGGCCCTACATATTTATATTAATTCCTCCTTTTTTCTGTTTTCCTTCTTTTTCTACTTCTCCTCTAAAATCCTTCAAAGCACCCTGTCTCTCTTTGTGATTAAGCGCAACAATATACGCATAGTTGCGCGATGCCAGCAACTGTATTAGGGATGCGCCCTACCTGCCATGGGGCCTTCCTATCGGCTAGAAGTGCTCCCACTGGGAAATAACAATGATTTTGATTGGTTTTCTTCCGAAAAGATGGGAGGGAACTGTGAGAGATATGACAGGGAAAAGACAA
Organism: Lytechinus pictus; assembly: GCF_037042905.1. Classification (NCBI taxonomy): domain Eukaryota; kingdom Metazoa; phylum Echinodermata; class Echinoidea; order Temnopleuroida; family Toxopneustidae; genus Lytechinus; species Lytechinus pictus. The sequence continues at coordinate 33,366,127 of NC_087249.1, forward strand.
TGTTCAGAATACCGATTTGTGACAATCATAATGGTGTCACATGTCGGAGAGAAATTAAAAAATTTATGACAAAAGTTATGACAGTGTTCCAGAATACCACCCCTGGATATGCGAATGATTATCAGATGGCAGATTTTTCACCATTCATATATATGCACATATAGCAGGTATTAGTAGACCAAAAAGCTATAACTTGCAAGTAGACCAAAAGATATGTAGACCTAAGCCAATTGGTTGTAGACCAGACACCTAGTAGACCAATTGGTTGTAGACCAAAATACCAAATGCCCATTAGACCATTTGGTACTAGTAGACCAAACACCTATTAGACCGATTGGTAGTAGACCAAAGTTCAAATGCCCATTAGACCAATTGGTAGTAGACCAGACACCTAGTAAGCCAATTGGTTGTAGACCAAACACCTATTAGACCAATTGGTAATAGACCAAAATACTAAATGCCCATTAGACCAATTGGTAACAGACCAGACACCTAGTACGCCAATTGGTAGTAGACCAGACACCTAGTACGCCATTTGGTAGTAGACCAGACACCCAGTAGGCCAATTGGTTGTAGACCAGACACCTAGTAGACCAGGCACCTACATGTAGTAGGCCATTTGGTAGTAGACCAGACACCTAGTACGCCAATTGGTAGTAGACCAGACACCTAGTACGCCATTTGGTAGTAGACCAGACACCCAGTAGGCCAATTGGTTGTAGACCAGGCACCTACATGTAGTAGGCCATTTGGTAGTAGACCAGACACCTAGCAGGCCAATTGGTTGTAGACCAGACACCAAGTAGGCCAATTGGTAGTAAACCAGACACCTAGTAGGCCAATTGGTAGTAGACCAGACACCTAGTACGCCATTTGGTAGTAGACCAGACACCCAGTAGGCCAATTGGTTGTAGACCAGGCACCTACATGTAGTAGGCCATTTGGTAGTAGACCAGACACCTAGCAGGCCAATTGGTTGTAGACCAGACACCAAGTAGGCCAATTGGTAGTAAACCAGACACCTAGTAGGCCAATTGGTAGTAGACCAGACACCTAGTAGGCCAATTGGTTGTAGACCAGACACCAAGTAGGCCAATTGGTTGTAGACCAGACACCAAGTAGGCCAATTGGTTGTAGACCAGACACCAAGTAGGCCAATTGGTAGTAAACCAGACACCTAGTAGGCCGAATTGGTAGTAGATCAGACACCTAGTAGGCCAATTGGTAGTAGACCAGACACCTAGTAGGCCAAATTGGTAGTAGACCAGACACCTAGTAGGCCAAATTGGTAGTAGACCAGACACCTAGTAGGCCAATTGGTAGTAGACCAGACACCTAGTAGGCCAATTGGTTGTAGACCAGACACCTAGTAGGCCATTTGGTAGTAGACCAGACACCTAGCAGGCCAATTGGTTGTAGATCAGACACTTAGGCCAATTGGTAGTAGACCAGACACCTAGTAGGCCAAATTGGTAGTAGACCAGACACCTTGTAGGCCAATTGGTAGTAGACCAGACACCTAGTAGGCCAATTGGTTGTAGACCAGACGGTTACACTTCGTAATTCCGAAGGTTCGTAATTGCGAAGGTTCTTTATTCCGAAGGTTCGTAATTCCGAAACACGTAAATTGCCTATACCTCGATGTTCGTTACTCCGAAAATGTAAAAGGGTTCGTTAATCCGAAAACGAAATAAGGTTCGATGTTCCGAAGGTTCGTTAATCCGAAAACGAAATAAGGTTCGTTGTTCCGAAGGTTCGTTAGTCCGAAAACGAAATAAGGTTAGTTAATCATTTAGTTTTCGGACTAACGAACCTTCGGAATTACGAACCTCATTTCTTTTTCGGATTAACGAACCTTCGGAATAACGAACCTCATTTCGTTTTCGGACTAACGAACCTTCGGAATTCTCGCTACCCCAAATAGCGATTTCGCCGAGATCCGGGAAAATCCCTGTAACGCGCATTGCATTATGGGATAGCTTTTCGGTATTACAACTTCCTGATCGGAAGTCCAATGCACTGTTTTGCCATTCAGATCAACAGTGCCGTCATGCACAACAACACAACGTCGCTTTCGCTCGGAAAGTTCGTGATCACAACCCTCTCTTTCACATTTTCACGTGAAATATATTTTTTATTTATAATTCAAATGGAATCAAAACTGACCAAATTAGATAAAAAGTATTATAATCTGTACATATTACGCTGATTGGCATCGATTTCAGCGTGGTGGAAAACTCAGTATTGCGAACCTCGCGCGAGCATGACTCTGAACCGGAAGTGGTGATGACGACCCGACGGAGTGAAAATTATCTCGTCTCGCGCATTATGAGATTTTTGTTCCTATTTGGGGTAGCGAGAATTACGAACCTTCGGAATAACGTAGCTTCGGAATTACGAATGTATGCGGACCAGACACCTAGTAGGCCATTTGGTAGTAGACCAGACACCTAGTAGGCCAATTGGTTGAAGACCAGACACCTAGTAGGCCAATTGGTAGTAGACCAGACACCTAGTAGGCCAAATGGGTAGTAGACCAGACACCTAGTAGGCCAATTGGTAGTAGACCAGACACCTAGTAGGCCAAATTGGTAGTAGACCAGACACCTAGTAGGCCATTTGGTAGTAGACCAGGCACCTAGTAGGCCAAATTGGTAGTAGACCAGACACCTAGTAGGCCATTTGGTAGTAGACCAGACACCTAGTAGGCCAAATTGGTAGTAGACCAGACACCTAGTAGGCCAATTTCGCTTATTTTTCACAAAATATATGCACAATTTAGTCACATGCAAATGAAAGAATCGACGATGTCCCAATTGGTAGTAGACCCGACACCTAGTAGGCCAAATGGGTAGTAGACCAGACACCTAGTAGGCCATTTGGTAGTAGACCAGACACCTAGTAGGCCAATTGGTTGAAGACCAGACACCTAGTAGGCCAATTGGTAGTAGACCAGACACCTAGTAGGCCAAATGGGTAGTAGACCAGACACCTAGTAGGCCGAATTGGTAGTAGACCAGACACCTAGTAGGCCAAATTGGTAGTACACCAGACACCTAGTAAATCAATTGGTTGTAGACCAGACACCTAGTAGGCCAAATTGGTAGTAGACCAGACACCTAGTAGGCCAAATTGGTAGTAGACCAGACACCTAGTAGGCCAAATTGGTAGTAGACCAGACACCTAGTAGGCCAATTTCGCTTATTTTTCACAAAATATATGCACAATTTAGTCACATGCAAATGAAAGAATCGACGATGTCCCTCACTCACTCACTTTTTTTCTTCTTTTTTTATTGTTTGAATTATACAATATTTCAATTTTCACAGATTTGACAGTAAGGATCAACTTGACTGAACCATAAAATGTTAAACAATGGTAATTCCACATGTTCAGGGAGAAATAAAACTTTGTTTCACAGGACAATGAGAAAAAATAATTTTTCATATTTCATATAAAAAAAAAAATAGTGAGTGATGTCATCAGTTCCCTCATTTGCATACCAATTGGGATGTGCATATACCCGGTAACTATTTTAGGTTGCAGACTAAATAACCAATGTTGGTGTACAATTGCTGAATGATATGCACCTTATAAACTAACAATGTTGGTCCCATGACGTTTACTACCAGTAGGCAACAAATTAAAATTTGATATCTGAACAGAGGGTACACTAACCCCTTCATTCATGGAATTATCTTATGACAAGTGATTATCATCATCCAAAACAATAAAATAGCCATAATTCTTCCCCCAGTCAAATAGTAGTCTGCAGGCACAGACCCTGATTGGAACTTTGATCAACAAGTGTGTCTCCACGCTAAGACTAGCAGATACAAAACTTGAGCGAGAGGGCCATCAGTACACAAGGCATGAGTAGGCTGCAATTCAGACCCTTTACTCGAGTGAAGGGTTTGCACAGCAGACTAGTCAAATAGTCCCACAAGTCAAATGATATGTCTTCCAGGGTTCTTCCCCATTTGGACAAAGGGTATCCAGTCATTGCCCTACTATTAGAGTCAGTATTAGATGGTGTTTATGCATACACATTCAATCAGCTATTTATTAAATATTCAAATCACAAATCTTGGGAATGGATAGGGTCGAATGAATACGTCTTGCCTTTTTGTTGCAATTAGGCGTGTGAAGTATGTATGTCAAATAAATTACACCTTTATGCTGTACACAAGCATAAGATAAACAACAAAAACACTTTATTTAAATTCAATATGAAAAAAAAAAGAAATTACATGCAGTACACTACATGAATTATGAACATTTGTACACAACATTGTACAGCAATGTGTGACTGTTGATTATTCTAAAGCCCCTTTCACAATTGGTGGTGCGACTGCTTACAACTGTTGCGATTGTGTGCAACATATATTGTGACCTTAAGGTACAGGAAAGATAAACAATGGTCTACTTAAAGATTAAGTTAATTAATCAAAACAAACATTACACCAGCTTTCAATACTACTGTAATACATGCCTTTCTTTTAACAATTAAGTTATTTTAAAAATACAAATAAAAATCACAAGACTGCATGCAATGGTACATGTAGACTGATTTGAAAGTTAACAGTAATTATCTCCTCCATCCCTAACATGTAGGCCTACAATAATTTATCAAAATCTACAAGACAGAACATAAACCTACTAGTATCAACAAGGCATCAAAATGCTCTTAAACTTGTATTCATTCATCCTTCTTTTAATAAAGATATGCAAAGATAATATACCACTTATCATATTACTGATAAACACACTTGATCTACATGTAGTTAAAGGTCCAAGTCCACTCCAGAAAATTGTTGATTCGAATCGATAGAAAAAAATCAAACAAACACAACGCTGAAAATTTCATCCTAATCCGATGTATAATAAGAAAGTTATGACATTTTCAAGTTTCGCTTATTTTTCACAAAACTGTTATTTGCACAACTCAGTGATATGCAAACGAGAGAGTCGATGATGCCCTTCACTCACTATTTCTTTTGCTTTTTTATTTTTTGAATTATGCAATATTTCATTTGTTACATATTTGACAATAAGACCAACTTGACTTAACAATAAACTGTTGAAATAATGATAATTCCACATGTTCAGGGAGAAATAAAATTTAGATTCACATGACGAGGAGAAAATTAGAATTGTTCATGTTTAATATGATAAAATACAAAAGAAATAGTAAGTGGGTGACGTCATCAGTCTGCTCATTTGCTTACCAACCAGGATGTGCATATAACTGTTTGTAAAATAAAGCAAAAAGCTTTAAAATGTCACAACTTTCTTAATTTACTTTAGATTTTGATAAAATTTTCAATGTTATGTTTGTTGGATTTTTCTCCTTTTATTCAAATTAACTCTCTGTTGGGGTGGACTCGTCCTTTAATACCTTGTGCTTGCAAGTTCTCAACCAGTCTAATGATGTAGGATAAGTGTTGATATTAACGTTATCCAATCAAGGCAGTTCAGAAAATGGGCGAGAGACTTTAATATGGTGGTACACACTCATATCAAATATTAATACTGAGCACACACCAATTCAACGTTGAAATGAAAAATGCTGACATTTCAAAGAAATCAATAATTGCATGATTTCTTTGTCTTTTATCCTAACAAGATAATATGGACTGGCAATTTTGAGGAGAGTAACCAAATTTCATATCTTATGTATAAATTGACACGTGATTACATTCATATTTCAAAATTCCTCACTCTAATGAGAATATTGATAATTTTATTCAAAATCAACGAAAAAACAATATTATTTTTCTTTTGTCAGAAAGTCTGGGTCAGAATTAGCTCTTCAGTTAAAAATCACAGCTTGTTGTATGTATTGGTATGGGGTCAGCTTTAAAACAGTTTGTGCATCCACTATACAATCCTTTAATTTTTTCATTCACATGCCTCAAAGTGTTGAACTTTGCATCCATTGAGTGTGTTTTATTAACCTTACTAATTCTAATATCTCAATAATGATTGACCCAAGTTTGTCATATATATATATACAAAGTTGAACCCGAGGACAAAATTCCATAAATTAAATGCTGCCAGTTGCAAGGTTATAAATTACAAATGGATGTTAAAATTTTTCATTTGGGTCTTATGGATATTTCTTACAGCGGGAGGTTCAAGCTTAAGCCTTAAGTATGCCTAGCACAAGATAGTTCATGCATGGACATCAGGGCCGTCTGCATCAGCCCGAGTTTTCAAATTAGCGCGCTATTTCTGATCCAGCAAATTATCCCGATCTGAACAATCTTGAGATTATTTGTAATGGAGATGCAATTATCGCGCTAGTTCGTAGGATTAATCTCGAGATTGCAATCCCAAGTCAACTTGGGATTATTTGCAAAATAGCGTGATATTTTACGAATTATCCCGCTTATTCGCAGGTGCAGACGCACTCGGGATTATTTAGTCATGGCGTCAGACCATAATGCATCGATGCCTTGCTCGAGCAGGAATTGCTCTTCTTGCTATGGTGAAGACGGGGTTTCTTGAATCTCGAGATAAATCGCGAAGAGGGCCGATCGGGCTAAAATCTCGAGATTGAGCAAACTCGGGCTGGTGCAGCACAGCCTATCGTGACACTTTTTTTCTCTTTTTTCAAAAGCCACTATTGAAGTACTTTTAAGTACATATTCTTCTATAACCATGAATATTATTATTCTACAATTTAAATCTCAACAGAATCAGAGTGTAGTCTGTGTTGCTGTATATTAAAAGTAAATGAAGGACAATTTTTTTTCTGCTTCCATAAAATTAAAACATGGCTACAAAGACTGATTTTACAAGGGTTTTATTTGTTTTTCCCCATTAAATGTTCTGTCAAGAAGAATCTATGACTGGAGTTCCAACAGGCAACAAATTTATTCAAGCAGCTGTTCATTTCTAAAGAAGCACAAAAGAAGGAACGGCAATAAGGACCTTTTGATGTCCGCCTTCGAAGCCGCCAGTTTTAGTGAAGAAATCAGAGGGGTGAAATTTTACGAATATCCATTTGTATCAATTTTCCATCTTTCATATTAATAAACAAACTGAAATTTGAATGCATGACAAAACATCAATAACCAAGCACTATTACTACGAGATATTTGCCCAGATTATATCAATTAACCTTTAATTTGTTTAAAAAATAAAGAATTTGACCTTTACTGAAACCAGATTTTAACACTTTTCCAATCGTTTGCGGCGAATAAAAATTTCAAATGTGGTCGGTGGAATATTGTTGTTCATTACTGTATATGCCAGATGAGTGCCCGCACATGCCCAGTCGAGCAAATTTGAGTCATATTTCAGGACATATTGCATAGTTTATTTTTGCATGCCTCCGAATTATGTACTACACATATAACCAGACCAAGATGCGGCGAAAAAGTAATTATCATCACAAAAGTATATTTCCCTTTATGTATGACCTATAGCTGCAGAGTCATGCGGGAATTATTTGTCTACACCATTGCACGAGATGCTGATCAAAGTGCATGCCTGACATACTTTCTGCTGGCAGCTTTTAACCTTGTTCAAAGATTTTATTTGCCATTACTCCATCTCATTTGAAACCTCCTTGGTTCTCTTGACCTAGTAGTCCAGGATAGGCCACATAGAAAACTGACCGAACCTTGTTTTTTCATATATACAGTATTTTTTATGGTTTCTTGTCAATTCGAGGGTGCTGATTAAGAATCTGAATGATGCCACTCGTGTAACCTTGAGCATTTTCCGCAAATTGGCAAAATCCAATATGGCCGCCAAAATATGCAAATTAACCATAAAAATCATAAAATTGCCCGCACATTAGTAATAAAATGTATGTATTTGTGTTGCAGGAGTGAAATACTCTCTGAAAAAACGATTTTGACAAAAAATTATTTTCTAGATATTCAAAATGGCCACCATAGACCCCTGTATTCTACATTATGTACAATATGAATGGGGGAAACTAAATTTCACAAAAGTGAGCACTAAATGCAAGTAATTGTGATTTTTAGTGAAATAATGGATGAAAACATGATTGCTAACGAAATGAATCATTTGTTATGTCATGTATGTAATAAATGAAGCCTTTTAATATTTAAAAAAGCCACCAAATTCACTAACGGCATTACATACAATGTTAATGGAGACAAAAGAAAATCACAAGAGTGAGTACTAAAATGCATATTACTCGTATTAAGATAAGGGAGTGGAATACTGGCAAAAAAAAAAAAAAAATTACAAAATATAAATGCAATTTATGTGATATTAATGCTGTATTTTGACATTCAAAATGGCCTATCATGTATCATAGGCCCACGATACATTATGTACAATGCGATTGGAGAAATTAATGTTCACAAGAGTAAGAACTATAAAATGCATGTAATTGTGATCATCGAGTAAAATAGTATCTGAAAACATGTTTTCTAGCAAAACATATCATTTCTTTTGTCATGAATGAGATAAATGCTGTATTGTGAAATTCAAAATGGCCCCTATAGGCCCTCCCTAACAATATTATCTACAATGTAAATGGGGACATGTAATTTTGTAAGAATTTGGATTTGCTTGACTATGAAATCCATAAAATCCTGTTGTATGATAAAACATTATTTGAACACATGATTTTTATGAAATGTAGCATATTTTCTGCCATGTAAGTGATAAATACTGTATTTTGACATTCAAAATAGCTGATACAAGCCCTAACTAAATTATGTTACATGCGTATAGGGAATCTACTTTTTGTGAGAATCATAAAATGCATGTAACTGTGATGTATGAGTAAAAATATTGTATTAAGCATGTCAAACACGATTTCTAAATAAATACCGGTACATCACATATTGGTCATGTAGGTAATAAATGCTGTACTTTGAAATTCAAAATGGCTGCCATAGGTCCTTAAAGTATTATGTACATTGTACTTTGGGACATAAAATTTTGACAGAATTTGGCTTTACTTGACTATAAGTGTTGCATATAATTGTGATGTAAGAGTGAAATATTGTCTAAAACCATGGTTCCTAACGAGGTATATCATATCTGGTGCATTTATTCTGAAATGGGTAATGGCCGCCATGGGCCCTTATTGTATTATGTACAATTTGAATGAGGACAGATAATTTTCACAAATAGGCATATGATGGCCATTTTGAATTTTGAAATATAACATTTATCACCTAAATTTAAGCAAAGCCAAAATCTGTTAAAATCATTTGTCCCCATTCAGATTGTACATGATACTGCGGCCATTTTGACTTTCAAAATAAAGTATTTATCACCTACCTGGCAGAAGAACTGATATATCTCGTTAGAAAAAGATAGCTTTAGTTAATTTATATTTTTGACAAATCAGCTATGATTAATATACAGTGTGAACATGCATGATCTGGATCTCAGACGATCATTCTTTTATTCATCAATTCACAATTCACAAGCCAAACAACTTGTATACCAGGTGTGATAGTACAAGTTTGATTTAAATATACGAACACCGCTACTACATTTGAATGCCTTTTCACCTTCATTCAGTTTTCTGGGAAGCATGCCCTGAATAATTTGAATTTGGGTCATCCCTTATCCAAATTTTATAATCGAGTCGGGGAGGCTTCCCAGCTTGTTTTATTCACGGGAGCTCACCCAATTCTTTTATGCTTATTAAGCACAAAACATTTACGATGCAATTGACATCGTACATAATTGCCAATGTTTACCTGATGACTTTTTATGTGTTTGTGATCTTTTTCTTCATAGGAACGTGTTTAACCAGTTTTTCTTTACCCAATTATTCTTCTCTCCAGGTCCTTGCCCCGCTGAGTACGAGCACGCGGTCTCATCTGTCTCTACAGGAAGCAATTTTTTGCATTTCGTGATTTTCTCTTTCAATTCCCAGTGATTGAAAATTACCCCTTTTCAGTGTTGAATGATGATGAGTTTTACAATTTGTTTAGGCCGAACAACAAAACCCAAAATAGTAACTACAATTCTTCTTTTGAAAATCTTGTATCAAAGGAGACAAATTCAGCTGCAGATTTAAATGAAAATAGCGACAATAATTATCCAAGTTCGAATTACTTTACAATAAATCAATTTAATTCTCTTGACAAATCAGCAAACACACTTTCAATAATGCACATGAATATAAGGAGCTTGAGCTGTAATTTCAACAATTTACGCCTTTTAACCGATTCATCTTCACAAACCAAAACGTCTATAATCGCGTTAACCGAGACATGGTTATCTCAGGAATCTGATGGTTATACTCACTTCCTGGTTATACGTACGTAGAAAACCATAGGGGTAATAGACGGGGAGGAGGGGTAAGTATCTATATCAATGAACAACTAAAAATTGAAAAAATTCTAAAATTAAAAACACTGTACCAATATAACTTAGGTCAATTCATGTATCAGTTAAACAATAATATGTTACCACCCATATTTAATTCTTCATTTAACAAAAATAAAACTCTTCACAAATATCCCACACGTCAATCAGATGAATTCCATTTACCACTACCCCGGACCATCCTTGCAAAATCAAATTTTACCTTTAAAGGCCCTAGACTCTGGGGAACTATTAATAATAACATCAAAGAATCACCAAGCCTAAATTCTTTCAAATATAAGTTCAAAAAATTTCTCCAAGATAACCATTGAATTAACAGACAAACCAGTAGCGTCACAATCATGTTACGGGCCTTAGAATGGGACTCATTGGAAGACAGACGGAAATACAGTAGACTGAGCCTAATGTTCCAAATAATCAAAGGTCTTGTTGCCATCAACCCCAAAAACTTCATCCAGCAAAACACCCGGCAGACTAGAGGAAATAGTATCAAGCTCCAGCGTCTACTAGTCAAAAGGGATGTTCATAGATACAGCTTCTTCCCTCGAACTACCAAAGATTGGAACGGGTTAAACATGGACACAACATTGATAAACTCATTAGACTCTTTCAAATCCAAACTCAATCAAAAACCTAGCAAGTGACCTGCTTACTTGGTGATTTCACACACATCAATAAAGTTGGCGGAGTACAGCAAGTCTGCATATGCCGACTTAACCCAAGACAAGACAAGACAAGACAACTCTTCATTACTCAAACTTTTGTATTTTTTTTAATCAAACATGATTAACGTGTGACGTACATTTTTCCATCTCTTTCGTTTTCCTGTTGATCAGCGAGGTCCGTTTGTGAGTACTGGGCTGGATTCTGGAGACCTTTAATCTCTCTTTTTCTTATTACCTTTTCTAATTTAATTTCTACCTATTTTATTTCTTTTTAATTTAACTGGTTAATGCTCAAGTTGTTATTTTGATTTGTATATGCTATGTAACTACAAGAATATTTATTAGGAGGCTGCACTCTACAAGCTCTGCTTTTTAGCAGCCTCCTCCATTTATGTAATAATCTTGAATATAATTTTTGTACAGGGATACTTGAAATATGTTTTGTTATTTGTATGTCAAAATGTACAAAACAAACTGTAATTGTTGAAAATGGAAATAAACGAAATGAATGAATGAAATTATGCTTTCAGACAATATTTTACGCAGATCACAATTACGTGCATTTATGATGCTCACTCGTGTGAAAATTTATTTCCTTGTTCACATTATACATAATACAATCAATGTCTATGGCGGCCATTTTGAAAGTCAAAATACAGTATTAACTACAAACGTTAAACCTGAATGATATATTTCGTTAAAAATTATGTTTTTTAGACAGTATCCCATTTATTCATCACAAATAAATGCATTTCAGTGCTCACTCTTGTGATTTCTTTGGTCCTCTTTCTCATTGTACATAATACTGTTAGGGCTTTTGGCAGCCATTTTTTAATCAAAATACAGCATTTATCACATACTAGGCATATTAAATAATAGATTTCGTTAGCAATTGTGTTTTTTGTCAGTATTCCACTCGTTTCTCTTAATAATATGCATTTTAGTGCTCACTCTTGCCATTTTTGTTGGCCACTTTGCCATAAAAAAATAATACTATTTGGGCTAGTGGCAGCTATTTTGAATATTAAATACAACAATTTTCCCATACATGACATAATAAATGATATATCATGTTAGCATTGATGATTTTTATATATTACTTCGTCCATAGATCAATTACTTGCAGTTTAGTGATCATTTTTGTAAAAAATTAATTTTCCCTATATTGTACATAATAGGGTATCGCATACATTCGTAATTCCGAAGGTTCGGATATTCCGAAGGTTTGTTATTCCGAAGGTTCGTTTTTCCGAAGGTTCGTTTTTCCGAAGGTTCGTAATTCCGAAGGTTCGTTAGTCCGAAAACCAAATGAGGTTCGTAATTCCGAAGGTTCGTTAGTCCGAAAACGAAGTGAGGTTCGTATTTCCGAAAGTTCGTAATTCCGAAGGTTCGTTAGTCCGAAAACGAAATGATTAACGAACCTTATTTCGTTTTCGGACTAACGATCCTTCGGAACAATGAACCTTATTTAGTTTTTGGATTAATGAACCTTCGGAACAACGAACCTTATTTCGTTTTCGGATTAACGAACCTTCGGAACAACGAACCTTATTTCGTTTTCGGATTATCGAACCTTCGGAATAACGAACCTTCGGAATAACGCCACAAATGTTCGGATTAACGAACCCTTTTACGTTTTCGGATTAACGAACATCGAGGTATAGGCAATTTACGTGTTTCGGAATTACGAACCTTCGGAATAAAGAACCTTCGGAATTACGAACCTTCAGAATTACGAAGTGTAACCATAGGGTATACAGAGGTCTGTGGTGGCCATTTTGAATATCAAGAAATAAATATTTTGTCAAAATTTTTTTTAAAGAGAGTATTGCACTCCTAACACAATTACATACATTTTATAGCCAATTTGCTGGCAATTTTATGAGATTCATGGGTAATATGCATATTTTGGCGGCCATATTGGATTTTTCCAATTTGCGGAAAATGCTCAAGGTTACACGAGTGGCATCATTCAGATTCGTAATCAGCACCCTCGAATTGACAAGAAACCATAAAAAAATATTGTATATATGAAAAAACAAGGTTATGCCTCTTCTATCCTGGACTATAGTTGTGTTGATTTGGTATCAAGTAGCTAGGTACTTTCAGACACCGTTCTCATTACAATCCTCAAACTAGTTTAGTGAAAAACGGTTCAGGAAACCAGTTTGGAAGATCGCTTTGCTAGCATTCTCAATCAATCACCCAAAAGTGGTTTCCACCTCATATAAAGTGGTCTTTTGCTACAGGAAGGCTCACAGTGGGGATGACATGTTTTGCGCGAAATTTGAAACCGCAGAGTAGGCATTCTACAGCACAGTGTGTGGATTAGCGCGCTCAAAATGTGCGAAGATCGCTTCCTGAAGAACGGTTATGTCCTCACTTATGCTAAAACCAGTTTAATGAGGCAAAGCAATCTTGTAAACTACATAATACATCGCAAGGTGGTTTTCTGAACCGGTTTGGAAGATCACTTCCACAACCGCTTTGAGCGTTCTCATTACATGTAAACTAGTTTTCAGTACTAGTATTAGTTTTATGATTGATATAAGAACAGAAGTGTTAAACCATATCTGTCATGCCAAAGACTGATTCACTGACTGACTATTTGACTGATTAACTGATTTATTGATTGATTAAAAAATTACTGATTAACTGATCAATCAAATGATTGCTTGATTAGATGGTTAAATGATTAATTGATTGATTGGTTGACTGCTTGACTGAGTAAATTCAGGGGATAAGTTACAAAACATTAATATTTCACTCTCTATTTTTCCACACCTGAAATAAATCCAAAAGTGTTTGTATGTCTCAGACAAATTCAAGATAAGATTTTATAACCTATATTCAGATTTAAATCTAATTTCTGCCCAACCAAAGTGTTTTGGATGAAGTTTCAATTTACAAAGTATAGAGTTCACAAAGACCTTTGTATTTCCTTCCATGACCAATATCTGAACCTCACATCTTTATATCCCATTAAATGAATTCACAATAGTTCACAACCTTTGTGAATCTGGGTCACTGCAGTGCTTAAAGGTCAAGTCCACCCCAGAAAAATGTTGATTTCAATAAATACAGAAAATTCAAACTAGCATAACGCTGAAAATTTCATCAAAATCAGATGTAAAATAAGAAAGTTATGACACTTCAAATTTTCACTTATTTTTCACAAAACAGTTTTTTGCACAACTCAGTGACAAATGAGACAGTCGATGATGTCCCTCACTCACTATTTCTTTAGTTTTTTATTGTTTGAATTATACAATATTTCATTTTTTACGTATTTGACAATAAGGATCAACTTGACTGAACCACACAGTATTAAAACAAGCTAATTCCATATGTTCAGGGAGGAATTAATCTTTGTTTCACTTGACAATAAGGTGAAAATTAAAATATTTCATATTTCATATACTGGTAATGAAATACAAAAGAAAAAGTGAGTGGATGACATCATCAGTTTGCACACCAACTATTAAGATGTGCATATAACTGTTTTGTGAAATCAAGCAAAAATTTAAAATGTCATAACTTTCTTATTTCACATCCTATTTCGATGAAATTTTCAGAAGTGTTATGCTTGTTGGATTTTTCTCTTCTTATTCAAATCAACTGTTTGTTGGGGTAGACTTGTTGTGATTCTTCAAAACTAGCTTTGTTTTCAGAATTTTCAATAGGAATTCTTTCATATATATATTCACCATTCTGTCTGTTTTTATACACTAGATACTACCAAGCTGAGTTCTTAAAGAGCCAGACCAGACCCAAAAGTGAAATTGACAATTCATATAACAATCAAAAGCTTATACCCAGTAAGCTACTTAAAACAAACATGTAGAATTGCAAGCTTTATGCATTTGCACGGCTGAGTATTTTGTTTATTAAAGAAAAGCTCCAATTATCGGGCTTCAAAAATAGGTTTTCTTTTATGTGCTTTCACCAGTGACATCATAATCAAGTGGTTATGCAGAAAAATTACATTGTTGTACCAAGAAGATTCTATGACTGGAGTTCCAACAGGCAACAAATTTATTCAAGCAGCTGTTCATTTCTAAAGAAGCACAAAAGAAAGAACGGCAAAAAGGACCTTTGTGATGTCCGCCTTCGAAGCCGCCAGTTTCAATGAAGAAATCCGAGGGGTGAAATTTTACAAATATTCATTTGTATCAATTTTCATGTTTCATATTAAAAAACAAACTAAAGTTTGAATGCATGACAAAACATCAATAACCAAGCACTATTACAACGAGATATTTGCCCATATTATATCAATTAACCTTTAATTAGTGAAAAAAGAAAGAATTTGACCTTTACTGAAACCAGATTTAACACTTTTCCGATCGTTTGCGGCGAATGAAAATTTCAAATGTGGTCGGTGGAATATTGTTATTCATTACTGTATATGCCAGATGAGTGCCCGCACATGCCCAGTCGAGCAAATTTGAGTCATATTTCAGGACATTGCATAGTTTAATTTCGCATGCTTCCGAATTATGTACTACACATATAACCAGACAAAGATGGGGCAAAAAAGTAATTATCATCACAAAAGCATATTTCCCTTTATGTATGACCTATAGCTGCGGAGTCATGCGGGAATCATTTGTCTACACAATTGCAAGAGATGTTGAGCAAAGTGCATGCCTGACATACTTTCTGCTGGCGGTTCTTAACCTTGTTCAAAGAAATTTTATTTGCTGTTACTCCATCTCATTTGAAACCTCCTTGGTTGTACTATGATGCGTAGATAATTCCCCAATTTGTCAATTTCGCTTTCAGCTCTGGTCTAGGTCTTTAACCTCAGCCATTCCTTAGAGTGCATCTTTCTAATTGAATCTGCAGACAGGTTCATCAACATTAATGTTTGATTGAATACAACATCTGAGATCAATGTCATGATTCTACCACTGAGACCTTCTTAAAGGACAAGTCCACCCCAACAAGAAGTTGATTTGGATATAAAGAGAAAAATCTAACAAGCATAACACTGAAAATTTCATTAAAATCGGATGTAAAATAAGGAAGTTATGACATTTTAAAG
This sequence comes from Lytechinus pictus, assembly GCF_037042905.1. Classification (NCBI taxonomy): domain Eukaryota; kingdom Metazoa; phylum Echinodermata; class Echinoidea; order Temnopleuroida; family Toxopneustidae; genus Lytechinus; species Lytechinus pictus. Next base: position 33,382,177 of record NC_087249.1, read on the forward strand.
TTTTGCTTAATTTCACAAAACAGTTATATGCACACCCTGGCTGGTATGCAAATGAGGAGACTATGACATCATCCACTCACTATTTCTTTTGTATTTTATTATATGAAATATTCTAATTTTCTCCTCATTGTTAAGTGATACGATTAATTCCTCTTTGAACATATGGCATTAGCATTGTTTAATACTATATGGTTCAGTCAAGTTGGTCCTTATTCTCAAATCAATAAAAAATGAAATATTGAATAATTCAAACAATAAAAAACAAAAGAAATAGTGAGTGATGGACATCATCGACTGACTCACCTAGTTGTGCATATCACTGTTTTGTGAAAAATAAGCGAAATTTTAAAATGTCATAACTTTCTTATTTTACATCCGATTTTGATGAAATTTTCAGCACAATGCTAGTTTGGTTTTTTCTCTAATTATTCAAGTCAGCATTTTCCTGGGGTGGAGTTGACCTTTAAGGATGATTTACATACTGTATGCATTGAAATGTGTTCAATCCAAATGAGGTTTTGACCAACCTATCCAGTTTTTGGTTTTAACATAGACGAGTGGATACCAGGCGTGACCAAAGAAACATGCAAAAGGATATCTTTTTCAAGATAGGGCATGTTACCTCTGTAACATAATAAGGGTGTCAAAAACGATAAAATAATCGAAAAAGGGTATATATTTTGCTAGGAAATGTGTTTACGGTCAAATTTGCGAGGGTATAAAAGAGACTAAAATGGTTAATAAAGGAAGTACTTTTTGCCCCAACTTCTGGTTGGTATGCAAATGAGCAGACTGATGACATCACCCACTCACTTTTTCTTTTGTATTTTATTATATGAAATATGAAAAATTCAAATTATGTTCTCCTCATAGTTATATGAAACAAATTTTATTCCTCCCTGAAAATGTAGAATGAGCATTATTCCAACAGTTTATGATTAAGTAAAGTTGGTCCTTGTTGTCAAATCTGTAAGAATTGAAATATAAACCCCTCAAAAAAAGTTTGGATATCTATTACCCCTTTCATAAACCCAATAAAACATATCCTCCAATTAGCCGCCTAAGAGTAATGCGGATAATTCAATAAAAATTGCGTTCACAAACTCCATAAATTATTTTTACGAGCGCCCGTCTTGAAAAAGGCGGATAATCGTCATGACAACTGGACACGCCCCCTCCAATGCGGTTGTGTTGGAAAAGGGTGACCTTGTGACCGCACCATGGCAATTATCCGCATTATTTGGAAATACGTTCATAAACTCAAAATCTTGTCCCGATGCCGCTATTATGCGGATAATAGCAGCATCAGAATAATGCGGATAACTCTTGTCTTCCTCTGATTTTACGACCAAATTATGCTGCTATTAGCCGCATAATTGTGTTTTATTGGGTTTATGAAAGGGGTATTAGTTTGGCCATTCATTTCTCCTTACTTCCTATTCTACACAATGCATATTTTACATCATTCAAAAGATCATTTAATTTTCCTTAAAATGATACCATGCTTGTTATGATCATGCCATCATGAAAAGAGCAAGATTCAAAAGTGTTGGATGAGGTCTGAATTGAAAAGCTGCAAAATGAGCAAAAAAGGTTTGGAAATCTGAGTTTGACCATTTTCGTCTCCCAACTCCCAATTTAACACAATGCATATTTGATATCATTCAAAAGATCATTTAATTCTCTTTAAAATGATGCCATGCTTGTTATGATCATGCCATCACAAAAAAAGCAGGATTCAAAAGTGTTGGATGAGGTCTAAATTGAAAAGCTGCAAAACGAGCAGAAATAGTCTTGAAGGGTCAATACACAACATGATTCTTTTGTCTGTGTCAATAGCGATGAAAATCCATTCAAATCATGCCTCTGCTTCTGTAGTGATGGTTCTGTGAGATAACATGGTTTGAGTTGTGGTTTGAAATACCCATGCATGTTTGTTTGTTTGTTATGTGTTTGCTTGTGCAGAGGTGTGTTTGATTCCATGTTAATGCTGATGTTAAGGTGCATGAAAAAAAATTAAAAGAAACCGCTGAGAAACCCACTAATCACTTCTGAAAAAAGAACAGTGACTTTCAATATTGTGTCAATTTTGCAACTTTTGAAATTTGACCTTGCCCCACATTTCAAGGCACTGCACCTCCATGTGAACCATAATCATATCATGTATGGTATCATTTTAAAGAAAACTAAATGATATATTCATTGATATTAATTACACATTGATATTTACTAAAACCGATAAGGAATTATCGATCAAAGTCAGATTTCCAAACTTTTTTTGAGGAGTTTAGTAGAATTCAAACAATAAAAAACAAAAGATATAGTGAGTGAGGGACATCATTGACTCTTTTATTTGCATATCACTGATTTGTGCATATAACTGTTTTGTGCAAAATAAGCGAAACTTAAAAATGTCAAAACTTTCTTATTTTACATCCGATTTTGATGAAATTTTCAGAAGTGTTATGCTTGTTGGATTTTTCTCTTTTTATCCAAATCAACTGTTTGTTGGGGTAGACTTGTTGTGATTCTTCAAAACTAGCTTTGTTTTCAGAATTTTCAATAGGAATTCTTTCATATATATATTCACCATTCTGTCTGTTTTTATACACTAGATACTACCAAGCTGAGTTCTTAAAGAGCCAGACCAGACCCAAAAGTGAAATTGACAATTCATATAACAATCAAAAGCTTATACCCAGTAAGCTACTTAAAACATACATGTAGAATTGCAAGCTTTATGCATTTGCACGGCTGAGTATTTTGTTTAAGAATAGCTCCAATTATCGGGCTTCAAAAATAGGTTTTCTTTTATGTGCTTTCGCCAGTGACATCATAATCAAGTGGTTATGCAGAAAACTTACATTGTTGTACCAAGAAGATTCTATGACTGGAGTTCCAACAGGCAACAAATTTATTCAAGCAGCTGTTCATTTCTAAAGAAGCACAAAAGAAAGAACGGCAATAAGGACCTTTTTGATGTCCGCCTTCGAAGCCGCCAGTTTCGATGAAGAAATCCGAGGGGTGAAATTTTACGAATATTCATTTGTATCAATTTTTCATGTTTCATATTAAAAAACAAACTGAAGTTTGAATGCATGACAAAACATCAATAACCAAGCACTATTACAACGAGATATTTGCCCATATCATATCAATTAACCTTTAATTAGTGAAAAAAGAAAGAATTTGACCTTTACTGAAACCAGATTTTAACACTTTTCAGATCGTTTGCGGCGAATGAAAATTTCAAATGTGGTCGGTGGAATATTGTTATTCATTACTGTATATGCCAGATGAGTGCCTGCACATGCCAAGTCGAGCAAATTTGAGTCATATTTCAGGACATATTGCATAGTCTATTTTTGCATGCCTCCAAATTATGTACTACACATATAACCAGACCAAGATGCAGCGAAAAATTATCATCACAAAAGCATATTTCCCTTTATGTATGACCTATAGCTGCGGAGTCATGCGGGAATCATTTGTCTACACAATTGCAAGAGATGTTGAGCAAAGTGCATGCCTGACATAGTTTCTGCTGGCGGTTCTTAACCTTGTTCAAAGAGATTTTATTTGCTGTTACTCCATCTCATTTGAAACCTCCTTGGTTGTACTATGATGCGTAGATAATTCCCCAATTTGTCAATTTCGCTTTCAGCTCTGGTCTAGGTCTTTAACCTCAGCCATTCCTTAGAGTGCATCTTTCTAATTGAATCTGCAGACAGGTTCATCAACATTAATGTTTGATTGAATACAACATCTGAGATCAATGTCATGATTCTACCACTGAGACTTTCTTAAAGGACAAGTCCACCCCAACAAGAAGTGATTTGGATTAAAAGAGAAAAATCCAACAAGCATAACACTGAAAATTTCATTGAAATCGGATGTAAAATAAGGAAGTTATGACATTTTTAAGTTTTGCTTAATTTCACAAAACAGTTATATGAGGAAACTATGACATCATCCACTCACTATTTCTTTTGTATTTTATTATATGAAATATGAAATATTCTAATTTTCTCCTCATTGTTAAGTGATACGATTAATTCCTCTTTGAACATATGGCATTAGCATTGTTTAATACTATATGGTTCAGTCAAGTTGGTCCTTATTCTCAAATCAATAAAAAATGAAATATTGAATAATTCAAACAATAAAAAACAAAAGAAATAGTGAGTGATGGACATCATCGACTGACTCACCTAGTTGTGCATATCACTGTTTTGTGAAAAATAAGCGAAACTTTAAAATGTCATAACTTTCTTATTTTACATCCGATTTTGATGAAACTTTCAGCACTATGCTAGTTTGATTTTTCTCTATTTATTCAAGTCAGCATTTTCCTGGGGTGAAGTTGACCTTTAAGGATGATTTACATACTGTATGCATTGAAATGTGTTCAATCCAAATGAGGTTTTGACCAACCTATCCAGTTTTTGGTTTTAACATATACGAGTGGATACCAGGCGTGACCAAAGAAACATGCAAAAGGATATCTTTTTCAAAATAGGGCATGTTACCTCTGTAACATAATAAGGGTGTCAAAAACGATAAAATAATCGAAAAAGGGTATATATTTTGCTAGGAAATGTGTTTACGGTCAAATTTGCGAGGGTATAAAAGAGACTAAAATGGTTAATAAAGGAAATATTTTTTGCCCCAACTTCTGGTCGGTATGCAAATGAGCAGACTGATGACGTCACCCACTCACTTTTTCTTTTGTATTTTATTATATGAAATATGAAAAATTCAAATTATGTTCTCCTCATAGTTATATGAAACAAATTTTATTCCTCCCTGAAAATGTAGAATGAGCATCATTCCAACAGTTTATGATTAAGTAAAGTTGGTCCTTGTTGTCAAATCTGTAAGAATTGAAATATAGTATAATTCAAACAATAAAGACAAAAGATATTGTGAGTGAGGGACATCATCGACTCTTTTATTTGCATATCACTGATTTGTGCATATAACTGTTTTGTGCAAAATAAGCGAAACTTAAAAATGTCAAAACTTTCTTATTTTACATCCGATTTTGATGAAATTTTCAGCGTTATGCTTGTTTGATTTCCAATCAACAATTTTCTGGAGTGGACTTGACCTTTAAGTTCAATTTCGGCATATATGTGTATCACCACCCTATGTCACCAATAGGAATGTGAAAAGTAGTTAATCTCTCATATTCTCATCTCTCAATCTGAAGGATGTGGGTTCGATTCCAAGCCATGGCATGTTTTTCATCAGCAAGGAAATTACTAGCCTCTTGTCGAGGCCATGGCGGCTGCTTCCAGAGCAAAGTGAGGGATATAGTGAAGCAGAGTGCAGCGAGCCAGGGCCTCTTGACATCTGAGCCGAATTTCACTGACTTTCCTTTGTTTTTTATTGTTTTTACCAATATTCTGACCAAAAACTCATATTTATAGACGTCTATTAGTATAGACGTCTATAAATATGTATTCGCATCGAATATTGACTTCTTCACCAATTCCACACACACGATCTCAACACCCCCTTTTCATTGTCCACGCCACGACCCCTCCCCCTTTCGCTCTCTCCCTTCGACCATCCTGCAACCCCCTCCCCCCTCTTCCTCTCTCTTTCACACACGCTGTAATTGTAGGCCTACATAGTGTATTATGTAAAAATAGAAATCTGCTTTCCTGTCAATTAAGCTATACTTTCAAAACATTTTAAATCGCAATTAATATAAGAACAACAAAATCGTAATATTATATGAATGACTAAAAATATTTCTCACGCTCGTGATGAGCACATTCATTATTTTATAGGTGAGTAAAGAACAATACAAATGAACATAGCAATAATTGATAGTGATGAACGAATCTTGATTGGATATTAATAGTATAAACATCAACAGAAGTCTTATGAGAGTTATAATTTCAGTGAGTATCTGAAAAAACAAAACAAAAAAACATGCAAATTATATATAAGTTGCCTTGGGGACCCCGTCTCATGAATACCGATGCCCATTATTTGGAAGCCTCGGAAAAAAACTTCTGAGGCTTCCAAATAAAGTCAGAACAATCTTTGGATTTAGTAAGGGCGTGGCGCGGCGCAAGCTCAAAGAGCTACGCATGCGGTCCGTAGATGTAGTCGGTCATTGACATACGAAGCAACACGCATTCACAAAATTAATTTAGGATTTAGCGATCTAGACATTGGAAGTATGGAGTAAAGTTATCGATGTCATCGATGAGAATAAATCTATAAACTGTAAGTATAAAATGAGATTGACTTTATTCCTTTGCCCTTTTTGAAATTGAAGTTATACCGCACTACTGTTTTTTGCATGTTCTGTAAAAAAGGATTGTCGTGTAGATTGTAAAAAAAAAAAAAAAATTGAAAAATCTATTTTTTTTTTTTCTATCGAAGTTTGATGACATTCTGTGTGTTATGCTTGTATCTGATATCCCTCTTTTTATTCAAATAAACTTCTTAATGAAGTGGTCTTCCACTTTAAATTGAAAAAACAATAACTTACTTCCAGTACTCTTCCGTAGCCCAGACCTTTCCAGAGGCATTTGGCATGGCAGTGGACACTGGGTTGGACCAGTTGGCAGTTTGGTTGAGTTCTTTGATACCTTCAAAGCAATTTATCGTGTTCCATGTATGATTGCAGCCTCTCCATGGCAGTTCACTTTGCAGGCTAGCAAACATGTAGAAGATTGAATAACCCATAATGATGATGTAGTAGAAACAAAAGTAGGAAGACACCAATGTCATGGCATAACCAATCCCTGTTGTTGGAAAAATAGAGGGGAATCGAAGGGTTAAATTCTCGATATTATTATAAGGATGGTACTGTTTCTGATAGAGGTAAGTTCGGGCTCTGGTACATGTATTATCTAATTTTTATAGAAAATGTTTTTTTTAATGAAAATCCATCTTTTATTGTTCGAAAATAGACACCAAAAATGAAATACTCCCAAAAATTTTGCCCAATTGATCGTGGGCCCGGCAGCCTCTGTGCAGCGCCAGATCGACGTAGCTCTATCCCTTGAATTGTTGAACACCAAACAGGGTAGTAGCAACTCCCATCTTTTAACGTCTTTCGGTCTGACGTGGCCGGGGTTTCAACTCCCGACCTCCCAGTTGTGAGACGGACGCTCTACCAACTGAGCCAACACACCGGTTGAAGCAATTCTGAAGCGGTAAATTCTCTACCAGACAGCTTATTAGCTTATTATGTAGACCATCAAAGTTTAATTAGAACAATAAGGCTTAATTGAAATTATATTCATTTAATTCCAAAATGCTTTACCTGGTGTGCGTAGCACAGGTAACAACACATGGGACCACAGTTGGGCACTATTCAATAATGTTTGTGATCTTCATTTGCTCATATACACTGTAATTATATATTTTTCAGAAAAAACAATTTGCAGACAGCATTGTCAAAAATATAATTCTGTTTAAGTTTGACCAGTACTGTACCAGAGTTTATCTTTAAAGGGGAAGTCCACCCTGACAATAAATGTGTTTCAATAAGAGAAGGAAAAGGCATGATATTGGTGAAAGTTTGCTGAAAATCAACCAAAGAAAAAAAAGTTATGATTATTATAAAAGATTTGAATTTGTGAGTCATATGCGAACAGCAGCTCCATAAATTCCTATTTTTCGATAGTTCATGATGAATGTAAGTATCTCTCTTCCTTGGCCTGTTACTATTATGGTAACTTTGCCATCCAATGTTTCAATTGTAATGCTGATCAACAGCTAATCAAAAGCAAGGATTCCATGCAATTTACCATTGCAAGGCAAAGTCAACATAATGGTAACTTTTGTTTTATGCAACTGCTAGGGCCAAGAAGCAGACGTATACAAATGAAACTGTTTAAAATGCACAAAAAATCATTCTCAACTTTCTGAGAAAATTGCATTTTATTGACTTTCTATTATAATTCCAACGGAAGAGCTGCTCGCATGTGACATAATCATGTAGAAATCCTTATTGACTCTCTTAGAAGGATTTGTGCAAAATCTTCACCATTTTTCCCCCTTTCATCAAAAGCTACTTTCAAGCCAGGGTGAACTTTCCTGTCGGGTATGATGGCATAATTATCAAAGTGCATACATGTAGCAGGATTATAATCAATAAAAAACCCAATTTACTTGTATTCCCTGGATATATATGAATTAGGAATGAATAGTCCCACATCGATATATAAGGGGATGCTCCTTGGGTTTGAGTTCCTGGTAAAGTAATACATGTAGCTCCTCCTAATAATTGGGCACAGCTAAAGATACTATTAATCATCACATTGTTGCCATATCCCAAGAATCATCATTATGTGTAAACTTTGAACTTGATAAAACAAACTTACCTTTGAAGAATGGACTGATTTCCCAGACAGAGATGCATCCCAAACTACTGAACTGACCAAGACCCATTTCCATGAACATGATGGGGAAGCACACAATAAACAGCATGATGAAGTATGGCACTAAAAATGCACCTAAAGGTATAACAAATGAAGAAAGATATGTACCAGATTCAAGGATGAAATGTTGAAAGGTTGTGGACACTTACTGAAGGTATGCAAATTATTATTTTGGAGAACTTTCAATGTCTTGTAAGGGACAATGGGATTCTGAATCCAGAACCACTCTCTAGACATGTACATATATGGCACACCATCTGTCCCATAAAGGCGATTAGCACAAATTTTTGCCGATAAACTAATATTCTTGATTGAAAAACAAAAGCAAAAAAGAGTTTTTCACAAAAACCTAGTTTATTAATTGATATGTTTGCCAAACATATCAATTAATAAACTGTTTTATGCCAAAAGACTCAGTTTATTGGTGAAAGACAAGGTTTTTCAAGTGATAAACTTGATTTTTCAATAAAAAATGTGAAAAATTTCAAAAAAACTAACAAGTATTTCAATATAGTTTTTCAATTTTGATATTCAGAGTTATGTCGAATCTACGGGGGTGGGGTAAAGGTGTTTAATAAGATGATGGGATCATTGTCACTGGGTTCAAGAGAGCTGGAAGCGGGGGGAGCAGGGGGAGCAGGGGGACACTTGCTGCCTTCCCCCGACAACCACACTAAAATTTGAGGATGGCAAAAATATTTATTTCCTCTCCCTTTTGCCATATATGCAATTTTTTTTCTCATGGGGAAAGGGGCAAGAGGCATTGAGATTTAATAAGAAATTTGAAAGTGAGGGAGTGAAGTAACGGAGCTTGTCATTTGGGCACTACTGCATTTTCCAAAGTAAAATTGCTTGATTTGATGAAAAGTAAGTTTTCAAAATGTCTAAAGGGGAAGGGGATAACTCCCCCCGCTGCCCCCATCAAATACCTTTATTAACTTCTGAGAAACAACTCTAAAGAAAACGAAGTTGATCAAAATTGAAAAAATAATTTATTGGTTCAAAAACTTGGTTTATCAGTGATAAATTCACTTTTTCACCGATAAAAGTAAATCACTTGAAAAGCTCAATTTATCAATAACAGCCGTGCCGACTTTGAAAATGACTATACAAAATAATCATTCACAAAAACACTATCATAACAGAATAGTATGTTCATTGACCCTAAAATGACATTTGACCTTGATCATAAGACCTAAGACTTAAGACCTAAGACTAAGTGATACTTGATTACCCTCATGTCCACATTTCAGGGAGTATATCCATAAACTTTCAGTTACATGGCAATTCAACAAATACCCCAAAAGTGGCCAAAGTTCATTGACCTGATGACCTTTTACCTTGGTCATGTGAACTAAAACTCATGCAGGGTGTTCACTCATACTTGATTACTCTTGTGTCCAAGTTTCATAAACTAGATCCATAAGATTTCAATAATGATATTTCAACAAATATAACACCAACATTGCCAAAGTTCACTGACCCTAAATAACCTTTGACCTTGGTTAGGATGACATTTCAAAAACTTAACCTTCAGTTAAGATTTCAATGTTGACGCAGCCGCCATCGAAAAAAAGAGCGCCTATTGTCTCGCTCTACTGTGCAGAAAGACTGTTTCATCTATCCCAAAACAGAGTTTATCAGCTCTCGACTGAGTTTATCACCTTTATTAGCCTTTTGTCAAGGCCCTCGCGACTTGGCTCTATCCTCGTCAGGTAGTGGCTGATACAAGACTAGCGGCCTGGCGATACCCGAGAATTGGCGATACACGAGTGAACACGCGAGCCAAACGACTTGTCGTGAGGGCCTTTTGGAACCCGACTTGGATTTCTTATGTTAACCGTTGTTTCCGAGTCGGAATTGCTACCTGAGAGGTAGCGGCCAATCAGCGAACGTTTCTCGCATGACATCAGCAATATTAAGTATGCAAATATCGACTCTCGCAATTCATCATGGCTGCCTACGAGTTCGAAGAATTATTGCTGAAAAGTACAGAAATTGCATCGCAAATGCTGAAAATATCAGCAACAAGGAACTACAACTGAGGGCGATTCTATCAGTCCTTTGAGGACACGATACGTTCGTAAGTCTCCACACTGTATATGGCAAAAGTGCCATTTACCAGGCCATCTCATTGTGCAAGGATTATCTTCGAAATCAGGTCGCAGGCACCAGAACCACCATAGACTGCACACCTCCATCAGCGTCGGGTATAATGAATGAACCACGATGGCAGGCAGTGTGAAGCTGCTGTTCTGATTAGTCAATATTCGGAGGGAGACTAATTAGCATGCTCATGAATAATTCATAGCAGTAATCTTCGTAGGCCGCTAGTCTCATTTCAGCCACTACCTGACTAGGATAGAGCAAAGTCACGAGGGCCTTGACAAAAGGCTACACCTTTATGGGACTCTCTCTCAATTTCTCTCCCTCTCTCTTTCTTTCAATCTTCCCATTAAATTCTCACAAAAACTACATTCAAAGATGCACAAGGATGTTCGGCAATAAGAATGAATTTTAACCTCTTTCTCCACACAAACAAAAATAAATAGGGACTACATGTAACTATGCTAAAATGCCGACTGCTGAAATTTTCATCTTGAGCACAAACCGTAGACATACAGTGTAAAATATCTGGGGGGTGTTTCACAAAGATTTAAAGGACAAGTCCACCCCAAAAAAAAGTGGATTTGAATAAAAAGATAAAAATCCAACAAGCATAACACTGAAAATTTCATCAAAATCGGATGTAAAATAAGAAAGTTATGGCATTTTAAAGTTTCGCTTAATTTCACAAAACAGTTATATGCACCTGGTCGGTATGCAAATTGGCAGACTGATGACGTCACCCACTCACTATTTCTTTTCTATTTTATTATATGAAATATGAAATATTCTAATTTTCTCCTCCTTGTCAAGTGAAACAAAGTTTCATTTCTCCCTGAACATGTGGAATTACCATTGTTTGATATCATATGGTTCAGTCAAGTTGGTCCTTATTGTCAAATCTACAAAAAAATGAACTATTGTATAATTCAAACAATAAAAGACAAAAGAAATAGTGAGTGATGGACATCATGGACTGACTCACCCAGTTGTGCATATCACTATTTTGTGAAAAATAAGCGAAACTTTTAATAAAATATCATAACTTTCTTATTATACATCCGATTTTGATGAAATTTTCAGCACTATGCTAGTTTGATTTTTCTCTATTTATTTAAGTCAGCATTTGCCTGGGGTGGACTTGACCTTTAAGTATGACTTAGAGTCGCAGTTAAATGCCTCGTTGCGTGCAGTATAAAAGGCATGACCGCAAAGATCAGATCATGTGAAGAGGACGCGCACTACTGCATATTGATCAATAAGATTGCACGTACATGTACCATATCTTCTACGCGTCAGTATTTAATTGCCACTTAAGTCATACTTAAATCTTTGTGAAACATTCCCCTGGTGTAAAATTACTTTTTCAGCATGATGACCAAGTGTGTATAAATTCACTAATTTCCTGACTTTTAACTGGTAGAAGCAGTATCATCTCTATATCTTTGCTCAAAATACAATTTGGACAGCATTTGACTGACATTTCTCTCATGGAAGACATTGCCTTTTTAATAGACCATGTAGTACCGTAAATAACGGTCTATTAACCGCACCTTTTTCTCGGCGGGATAGAAGCAAAAGTCGGGGGTGCGGTTTATCCACAGTGACGGGTCTGAGCCAGCCCGTCGTAACCCCTCCCGAACATGTAAGACGTCTGCCAGTTCACAACACATCGAGTGGCCGGGCGTAGCCGCCCAGGGCAATGTCGTTTAGAGGGGTATGAGCCGCGGGTAATGAGAAGCGATTATTACAATCTTATCAAATATTGTCCATAACAAACGCACCCACCTTCATGACACTAATTTCGACTTTATTCTCGGTTCAAAGCAGCAAAGTTCCCTGGCTAAGTTAAAAGAGACGCCAAGCATACTCGGTAATATTTTGTCACAGCTGAGCGAGCGCGAGAGTTGAGTGAGCTGAACTAGCTTGCGTTGTATTGTGGTTATAGTGCGACTTAAGCTGGCGCTATTCATTTTAACCCTCGATCCCCTCCAAAGTCCCGTTTCTCGCCAGCTTATTTTTTCTTTCCCGTTTGCTTTTCATAAGATACCATGTACACCACGCACATGAGAGACGGCACGAAGCCGTAAAAACAACTGTAAAAAATGCAAATTTCTTTGTTTCTTGAACCTTCCTGTAATCCCGTATCCAAAATTCATGCTAAGACATGGAATGCTAGTCAAATTCTGAGAGTGATTGTGAGTTTGTGATGCAAGAAATGTGAATGTTTCTTTCTCCTACGTCGGGAAAGACACAGATCATTATTTGATAAGATGTACTGGTACCGTATCGTAGTTTGCAATGTACAAGAACGGCAGTGCTGTGTGTGTGTACACCGTGACTGTGAGGCGAGTGAGTGTGTAAGTGGCCAATATTGTTGGGACCTTTCTTTCTTGCTAACATTTGTAGATTAATTGATCAAGAACAGCAGATTTTCGCATACCGGTAATCTCTTCAATTGGATACTTTGAAATCTTTAACTTAGTTTTTGTTTCTTCGTACCTCAAATAAAATGTGAGGATTTTTTTTTTTTTTTTTGTCCAAAGTTGGGGGTGCGGTTAATCCACGGGTGCGGTTTATAGTCTGTTATTCTCTCTGCCTTGACTCAATAGTAAGGCAATCATAATATATATATAATACCCTAAAGGAGAGTCACACAAAAAATAAAATGCTCATTGACTTGATTCATGAACAAATTTGGCAATTGAGCTCTCAAATTTTAGGTAACCTCTTGCTGGATGGATGGACCTACTTCATGGGGAAAATTTAACCCCTGCTGAATGAAACATGTGACTTGCCTGTCTAAAGTTTCAGTAAAGGGTTACAGAGCGAGTCAGAAAAAAAGTCCCATTATATTAGTTTGAAGTTGTCTTCCCTAACATTTAATCATTGATTTATTGATCCTCATATAGAGCTATTTGCCTGCATATTTTGGTACCATTTTCATGTGGATCTTTGCATGCATGACTGACTTTGAGGCTATCTTCAAAAGGTCGTAAAATCTCAGTTGCGCAAAGTTGCTGGGTGAAGAATGAAATAAAGTGTGAAAAAAGGGTTATAACTCGTGTGCAAGCACCTACCTATCCTTCCACACACAAACCTCATATATGCACAACCCATCACCTCTACCACATGCACATCATCACCACCAACACACACTTATGAATGGTTCAACGTGCTTCCAAATTAGGCAAGCCATTGTGAAGTCATGTATACATCCCGGGGGGGGGGGGGCCACTTACATTATCGAGTGGATACCATGCGCGACCAACAAAACACGTAAAAAGGATGTCTTTTTCAAGATAAAAAAGGGGTATTTATTTCGCAGGGAAAGTTACGTGTTTATGGTCAAATTTGCAGGGATGATAAAACAAAATTAAAACGTTTTATAAAGGATTTCCTTTTTGCCCCAACACTACTTGTTTAGAGTCCGATTTGCACGAGATGTGGAAGGTGGGTCATACTAAACCAAAATTGATGTGTAAAGGTAAACCAACGACCAAAGGACCCGTGACATAACAATAAAATATTCCTGTACTTGTTTAGGGGTTCATTTCAGGGAATACTTGCCAAGAGTATCGTTTTGTTCCCAATACTTGTTAAGGGGTGCATTTTCAGAATATGGAAAATAGGTGTTTTTCAAGACCCCATGGCGTGCATGGTATCCACTCTTCAATGGAAGTGGCCCCCCGGGTATACATTTAGATACTTGTCAATTATTCAACAATGAAAGACATAACAAATGAGAAATGGGACATGGGAAATGTAAACACTGCTTTATGAAGAGTTTAGTGTGTGGGTATATGGATGGATGTTTCGTGTGTGGCACAATCACAGAGACAAACACAGATCCAGAGAGGGGAGGGAGGACACCCGAATCGGAACAAATTTGGCTAAATTGCGCCGAGGTCAGACCGTTACTCCCCGAATGATATACCTTCGGGATAAGTTCCTGAAGTTACGAGCATGCGCAGAATGGTCTGATGAGCATGCGCAGAATGGTCTGATAAGCAGGCAAGGCGCGAGATTCAAAATCACTAGTTCAGCAGCCACCCACAGCGCCCGCGCCCAACTACACGCTGGGCTTAAAGTTCCCGTAAATTGCTTTCACATTGCCAAAATACCTGCGACCTTGGAAAAATCCCCGCAAAAGTTTTCGTAATTTTGACAAGTACCTACTTTTTAATGGGTATTTTCTTTGGGGGAGATTACGCGTAATTTGCTTTCACATTGCCAATATTACCTGGTATTTTCTGATCGGGTAAATTTCCCGATCAGAAAATACCTGGAACTGACGAACTTCGAGGCGGTCTGAAACCACCTTTAATATGTGTATTCAGATGGATTCGCAGCTAATTCGGCTCCAGTGCCTTATAAAAACACAAAACCACAGCATTTTGTGATTCACACTGGACAAAAGAAAAAAAAAAGGGTTGATATCAAGGCCCTGGTGTTACACATTTATGTTTTCTACCAATGCCTTATTGCACCGAATAATTGAGTCATTTTATTTACCCAAAATATTCAGTTCATCAAACAAAGTGTCTAATACTTTTTCTCCTGATAAAATCCACAAAGAATTGATTGTATAGCTATTGTATTAATTTTCTAAAAAAATATCAAGGACCTGATGTCATGATACACATTGATTTTTTTACCAAAACCTTATATATTGCACTTAATTTCATTGTATTTACCAAAAATATTCACATGTACAGCTTGTGTACCCCCTCCTCCTCTTCATTCTCCTTTAGAACTTATTCTCTTACTCACTCTTACTCCTTCTCAATCTTCTACTCCTAGCTCCTCCTCCTTCTTTGTATTGACGCCTACAGGCGACAATGCTCTGTTGTTGTTCGGTATTCCTATTCCGTCGTCTTCTTCTTCTTCCAAAAAATCCCATTCGTTTAACATGTAGTTTTTGTTAGCTCTACCCTGACTCTGTCCCTCATCCAAATTCATCCAAATTTGGTAAGACATGTTGTCCAGCATCCCTAGTTGTGCACCTCGTCTTCCATTTTCCAATATCACTCATGCATGACCATCCAGGCACCATTTTGTAAATTTCAAGTCCATTTAATTTGCATACCATTCCTAATCCCGTCCTAACTCCCTTATCCTGCATGCTACAGACTTCTAACAAATTGCAGTAGATTGTTTAAGAGTTGTTCTTTCATACAAAAACTACAACTTGCCCTTCATAATGCCATCTTCTTGCCCTAAATTCAAATCCAAAATAGTCTACATTCAAAAAGTTCATATTTATTGAAATGCAAATTAGGAAAATCTAAAATGGCCAGAACTTCTTTGTTTTTATTCATTTTCTTCTCATATTTTCATGGTTCACTAATGGTATCATCTTTCACAATTCAACAAATTTCACGCATCAGTGACCATTAAATTTAGAAATAGCGCCCTCTATTGCAAAGTCAACAAATAGTAAAATGACATTTACTTTGTTGTTATCATTCATTTCTGTCTTATATTTTCAGGGCTGGCTAATGATACCATCCTTCATAATCCATATGCTTTTTAAGCATCAGTGACCATTACATTTAGAAATAGCGCCCTCTATTGTAAACTAAAGAAATATTAAAATGGCCATAAGTTCCTTGTTTCCATTCATTTTAGTCTCATATTTTCAGGGTATGCTTATTGTATCATTCCTCATAATCCATATATATTTCACACATCAGTGACCATGGCCTTTAGAAATAGGGCCCTCTATTGAAAAGTCGAATATAGTATAATGGCTTCTTTGTTGTCACTCATTTTGGTATAATATTTTCAGGGTTTGCTTATGGTATCATCCCCCATAATTCAAGTGGTTTGTTACGCATTAGTGACCATTACCTTTAGAAGTAGCGCCCTCTATTGAAAAGTGCAAAATAGTAAAATGGCCATAATTTCCTTGTTTTCATTCATTTTGGTATATTTTCAGGGGTTGGTTATGGTATCATCCCTCTTAATTATTACGCTTTTTACGCATGAGTGCCCATTAAATTTAGAAATGGCGCGCTCTATCAAAAATTCGAAAATAGTAAACTTGCCATAACTTCCTCGTTTTCATCCATTTTGGTCTATTTTCAGGGTTTGCTCAGGGTATCATCCCTCATAATTCAAACGCATTTTTAGGCATCAGTGACCATTACCTTTAAGAAATAGCGCCCTCTATTGAAAAGTCAAAAATAGTAAAATAGCCATATACTCCCTTGTTTTCAATCATTTTGGTCCCATATTTTCAGGGTTTGCTCATGGTATCATCCCCCATAATTCAACTGGTTTGTTACGCACAAGTGACCATTATCCCTAGAAATAGCGCCCTCTATTGAAAAGTCGAAAATAGTAAAATAGCCATAATTTTTTTGTTTTCAATCATTTTGGTCTCATATTTTCAGGCTTTGCCTCTAGTATCGTCCCTCATATTTTAAATGGTTTTTACGCATCAGTGATCGTTACCTTAATAAATAGCGCCCTCTATTGAAAAGTCTCACAATGTAAAATCGTCATAACTTCCTTGTTGTATTATATTTTGGTCTCATATTTTCAGGGTTTGCCAACATAATCTAACTTTGTTTTACGCATCAGTGACCATTCCTTTAACAAATAGCGCCCTCTAATATTTTGAAAATCTATATAATCTACAGTTTTCTCTCTACCTCCTTCTGTTTTTTGCCCTCTATTAAATCACAGTCGTCAATGCATGCACATCGTTCTGATACGATTGCAGTTCTTTTCTTCTTCTCCTCCTCCTTCCTCTCACTCACTCACTTTCTGTTTTCAACTGCTCCTTAGAGTCCCCAATTTGTGACCAACAAGCGGGTCTTCCCCCTTCAATCATTTTACTTCATGAGCTGGAAACTTACCTCCTCCATTCTCATAGCACATATAAGGAAAACGCCACACATTGCCGAGACCGATGGCATAGCCCATGGTTGAGAGAATGAACTCTACCCCACTGCCCCATGTTTCTCTTGATTTGACTACTTCTTCTGGCTTGTTTTCCACCACATCCTCATTGGCTCCTACATACAAAAAAAATTGATAGAAAATATCTTATAAAAGGCAAAATCTTATCTCTTTGATATAAAGAAGTACGGAGATGGTAGATGTGTCTTTGACTTTGTTCCCCATTGGTGTGACTGCTAGCTCAAGACACAGATTTCATGGCCAGGCTAGGAGAACTTCTATAATTCACAATATAGCCCCTTTTCTAATGATTTAGATGAGGATAACCAAACCTTAAGTATTTTTTAATCCCCTGAACTTGTGCTCACTGTACCAGTTCATACATGACTGCACATGTCCTTACAATTGCTATTAGAAAGTTTTCGCATTTACTATGGAGACATGTTCTATAAAGCATTGATTCCTTTGAAAATGCAATTTAAATCAATTTGAGAGCTGATCGAGAGGCTTTTGTCGAAAGCTGGTGGACTGGGACAGCAGATCATTCAACGATTGCAAATAAGCTGTCCAGCTTCAAGAGATTCCGATGCTGTCCTGGTACACCAACTTTGCGACAAAAGCCTCTCAGCTCTTCATTGTGATTTGACTTGCATTTTCAGTCCAGAATGTGATGTAAATTCATCGAGTCACGATCAATACAAAAATTAAATCTAACAAGTGGAGCGCCTCTGGCAGTCTCACCTGCATCACATGAATCAATATAGCAGCAGTGCTGACCCTTTGAAAACAACTACAAAATAATTATTCACAAAAAAACACCATTCATATAATGATACAATACCATGTTCATTGACAATAAGTGACATAATTTGACCTTGATCATGCAACCAAGACTTTTCAGTGATACTTGATTACCCCTATACAGTAACCACATTTTATAAGCTATAAACTTTGAAAGTTATGACAGCAATCTAATAATTACCTCCAAAATGGCCAAAGTTCAATGACCTTAAAATGACCTTTGAATTTGGTCATGTGACCTGAAACTTGCATGAGATGTTCAGTGATACTTGATTACTCTTACGTCCATATAACGTTCCTATCTACATGTAACTGCTGTGTTAGATAGGAACGTTATATGAAAACTGGATCATAATTCACAATACCGACCCTTTATCACCAAAACTTTAGATGCTAATACATTTGATCTGATGAGCTTAATTTGAATGTTTACAGCTGCCAGTGAATCAAATCAACCACAACTGGAACCAACCTTTTACTTCCATTTTGTCAGACATTTTCCCCTACTTTCCATAAAATTTGCCTGCATAAAAATAAAATGGCTGTTTAAATGATGGCACTGACCTTTAAAACTAAAGAACTTTCAAAGTAACCCCCCCCCCCCACCCACTATGATATGTTGTTGTTGTTGTTCGTTGTGGGTCGTTTCCACACCCAAATGATCTCCTCTCCACTTTGATAAAGTACAGTTCAATTACACAACTATTGACCATAACCTCAACAATAGGTCTCAACCCTAAGAAGATGGTGAGAAAGAGCTTTGAAAAGGGATTGCAATTTGAATGAAAAGCCTATACAAATTCTCAATTCAACCAAACAAAATGCTGATCCCAATGAATGCTATGAAAGTTTTCAATTTTGAAAAGATTTCAGCAAATAGGCTACCATGTGAAAGGACATTTTCTGTGTTGTTGTACAGTATTCACACAGGGTTTTTCTGAAGAATATCAAAGTAGTATAGGATAGCAATCCAAGATATTCAAAATTATTTTCTTTTTATATTCAATCCAGTCACATTTTGTATGTTGCCAGTCAGCTAAATAGCAATAGCAATGCTTCTTTTCAATATTTGTGGTAATTCCATCATTCCATCAGTCGCGGTCGACGAGTGATTTAAGCGAATCGCTCGACTCCACTCTAGCCTCTAATAACGAATTGAGTTACTTAATTACTAATTCTCACATTGAAGACAGCAATCCTGATCTTGACGTCAAAGGAGAATATATTGAACTGGCCGATAATGGCAGCATTTCACTTACATCAAAATTCGGTCTGAGA
Organism: Lytechinus pictus; assembly: GCF_037042905.1. Classification (NCBI taxonomy): domain Eukaryota; kingdom Metazoa; phylum Echinodermata; class Echinoidea; order Temnopleuroida; family Toxopneustidae; genus Lytechinus; species Lytechinus pictus. Next base: position 33,401,682 of record NC_087249.1, read on the forward strand.
GTCTGTCATTTAAACATAAACTCCTTACCGAATAAGTTAGAGGAATTGAAGTTTTTATTAAAAAAATTTCCATTTGATATAATCTGTCTTACTGAGACTCATTGCGACAATTCTGTAGGTGACAATGAGCTGAAAATTGATGGTTATGACATGCTAAGGAGAGATAGAACCAGACATGGTGGGGGTGTGATGGTTTATGTAAAAAGCACTCTCTCATATCAACACATAAAAGAACTTGACTTTGGATTGGAAACGATCTGGATAAGAACCAAATTGCGGAAGGGAGCATCTCTTCTATTATGTGTTTTATATCGTCCCCCAAACTCTCCAGCTGATTTTTTTTATTCAGTGTCTGCGATGATGAGTAAAGCTTTAGATTTTGATTGTGAACTAGTAGTAATAGGAGATCTCAACTGTGATTTACATAGGGTGCGTTTATCCGCCACTTTTTTACCCTAGAATCATGATCTGAATCATGATTCAAATCATGATTCTGCAGAATCACGATTGCGTTTAGTCGAAATTGAATATAATCATGATTAGAATCACAAACATGAAACACGAAAAAAGGGGCGTTTGGAAAGACGTTTCTGCAGAATCACGTACGAAAATGTTCGAATAAACGATATCGTGATTACAATCATGATTCTATGACGTCATTTGTGTCGGGCTACTTTAGGTTTGACTCTTGCCAAGCTCAAGACGCGCTATACTCAGTGTATTTATACATAATATGATATGCATCCATTCTGTGTTGGGCATCACATCGTCCACTTCTTTTCATCTTTTTTTGGTCATGTCTTCAACTTCAAGTGAACTAGTAAATGAACTAACTGAACAGACAATGATATCAATTGTTGTTGAGTTAACAAGTGTCAATATGAAATTGGATCTACGCTAAAATTTACATCCCAAAATTTACATCCGAACACAATTTTCGATAAACCGACAAGAGGAATAATAAGTAAACAAATTGTGGTATAATAGACTGAATTCGGAAGGTACAGGATCGATTTTTGGAGAGCCAAAACACGTGCAAAAAAGTTGACCTAACTTCCTCTGTCAAACTGCGCACTGTGATGCGTACTGGATCGGTCCGAATCCGAGGAAAAACAGCTTTAAAATGAAGGTTGTCTGAACGCTGATTCTGTGGTATTGTGATTCATGTTTGTGTTTTGAATCATGATTTAAATCATGATTCAAATCATGATTCTGGCTTGAGGTCGCATAAACGCAGCCATAGTGAGAATCTAGATTCTGCATTGCAAACCCTTTTATCAGTTATGCAGGGTTCCCTTATGTCACAGTTAATCAAATCCCCCACTCGTGTGACCCAGTATTCTTAAACACTAATACATCATATATATTCAACATGTCCGGATGAGCACAACTCCACAGGTGTAATAAGAACCCATAACAGTGATCATTACTTGATCTACACGTGTTTAAATTGTAAGAGTTTCGACCGTGTTCACAATGATATCCAATAGTCGATTTGACATTTTCCGAACCTAGAAATGTTCTTTCCGATGAAGTTTTTTTCTTGATTCATGTTCCTATGGGGTCCTAGAACAAATTCAGCTTGGTTGCCCAAAGTTGCCGTTTGGGCAATTTAGCTAATTTGCATAAATCCAAAATGGCCGCCACATGCCGTCTTCAAAACCTAAGTTTTGAAACACTTGCCCCAAAATGACGAGGAATAACTCATTTCAGGGGTTTAGGGTTGTGTAGAATCCATTTCTGTTATTATTTTTGCAATATAAGGTCATCTTCATGTCAAATCCAAGATGGCCGCCATCAGATGCCATCTTGAAAAAATAAATTTGAACCCTTTGCCCCAGAATTATGAATAATAACTCTATTCGTGAGTCATTTGGTATGTTGATTCAATTTATGCTGTGATTTTGCATAAAGGAAAATGTTCAGATCAAATCCAAGATGGCCGCCAAACGCCATCTTGAAAAAATACATTCCGAGGCTTATACGTGTAAGAGCTAATGTAAAGGGATTTCAGTAAGAATACTCATTTGTTTTGTTAATTCTAATGTTTTTGGTCAAGGTTAGGTCACATCTGAGATGTCAAATTTCGGCATTAACTGCTCACCTTAGAATGAACCCTCTTTAGGTTTGGGCTATGATCCATTTCGCGTGTATTTTTAGTTGTTTTAATGTCCATCCATACTTTTGTACTGAACAGGCTTTTAGAGTCTTATTTTAATTTGAAAGTGTTTTCTCCATATTTTTTTCGAAATCAATGTGTCCAATGATTCGGGTAGGCATCTGTTCGTTGATTAAAGACGATGGTGTAGCGCTAGGTCCTACATTTTCGAGAGTGGCTGTAAGTGGCAGTCTCTAGACCAAATTTGTGCAGATGAAGGAGAATGACGCTGAGACAGGTTTAGATAGAAATGCTGTCCTAGCCTTCCTCCTAGGTCTTTGGTCTGCCAATTTAGCATTTCGATTATTTTCTGACGTCTTGACCCCTGTACTTAGTAGCTCTTCATAGAATGGCGACTATCATCTACATCTTTATAAGTGTTAGTGTCTATGCTGGCAAGTCATATATATGACGTTTGCAGGTGTCTGGGATGAGACCAGTCACACAGCTCACCTTACCTTGGCGAATCGCTTCTGGGATTCACCAAGGTTTCATGCTGCAAACATGCCCCAACCACTTGAGGCGCCTTTGACTAGAGAGCGAGAATAAACTGGGGATGCCAGCACGTACGATGAAGGGCCTCTGTACATGTATTTTTCACTTTGTCCTGCCATTCAATGTGCATGAAACGTCCGAGGCAGTTGACATGAAAGGTGTTCAGCCACTTTTTTCTTGGTCGGCGTACGTTTTCCAGGACTTCCGTACAGAAGCTTTGCCAAGACTGTGGCAGATTTTCATATTCTGATGCTTATCTCATTGTCCAGGGAAAATAAGCTAGAGACAGATAGTCGATCCAAGGTAGGTGAAGAGTCGTCCACAACCAGACGAGTGCATGCTGTTGATATAGATATCTGGAGGATTGTCAGTGTCTTGAGTCGATCAGGATTTCTGTCTCATAGGCTGATGGGTGATCAAAACTCCTTATATGCACAGGACAGGCGGCTGTTTCTTGTACTCCCGCTTCTTGAGAAGCAAGGGCGACATCGTTTCCATTCAACATCTTACGAATGAGAACCATCATGACCATTGTTTTGGCACGTAGTCGGTCTATGGTACGGATATAGAAGCCTTCTGTGCATTCGCCTAATGCATACTGGTGAAGCATGGAGAAGAAGATCCCAAAGAGTGTCAGGGCCAGGCGCAGCCTTGCTTCACGCCACTGCTCACAGAAACTGACAGAAGCTACCAGATGTTCTAGCGTTGTAGCAAACTGTTGTCATGGAATGATACGACCATGGAACAGTCCTTGGGGAGCCTATCTTCTGCAGGAGGCTAAATAGTGCACTCCTGCTGACCAAGTGAATGGCTCTTTTCAGGACGAAAAGTCCGATAATTATAAAGGAAGGTAATAAGTTAACTAATTTTCTGAAAAATCACTTTTTAATTCAAATAGCACTTCGAAGTCCTTACACTAGAAAAGTATAGTTGGACGTAAAAAATGATATGGACTCCCGAAATAGATCATAGCCCGAACCTTGAATTGTTTCAATCTAAAGTGAGCGGTTAATGACGAAATCTATCAACCTTCTGACCATCTGAGACATGACACAACCTCGAACTAAAGATGGGAGTGATTAAAAGAAATGAATCATTCTTACTGAAATCCTCTTAAAATGAGCTCCTACACATAATAGTAACCTCTTCAGGAAAATGTGTACGCTTTTAGGGAGAGTACTTCTTTACGGTTCAATAGTCTTGGTTTTTTTTTTAATATGGCGTTTAGCGGCCGTCTTGAACATGTTGGATTTGATCTGTAGATGATCCAATATTGTAAAATTATTAACAGGAATGGAATCAACATACCAAATAACTCACGAAAAGAGGTATTATTCTTGATTCTGGGACAAAGGAATCATAAGTTAATTTTTTTTAAATGGCGTCATCTGGCGGCCATCTTGAATTTGACCTGAAGATGACATTATATTGCAAAATAGATAGCAGAAAGAGATTCCACACATCCCAAAACCCATAAATAGAGGTATTACTCGTCATTCTGGGGCAAGGGGATCAAAAGTCAATTTTTCAAGATGGCATCTGGCGGCCATCTTGGATTTGACCTGAAGATGACCTTATATTGCAAAAATGATGATAGAAATAGGTTCGACACACCCCTAAACCCCTAAAAAGAGTCATTACTCATAATTTTGGGGCAAGGGGTTCAAAAGTTAGGTTTTCAAGATGGCATCTGGCGGCCATTTTGGATTTATGCAAATTAGCAAAATTGCCCAAACAGCAACTTTGGGCAACCAAGCTGAATTTGTTCTAGGACCCCATAGGAACACGAATCAAGAAAAAAACTTCATCGGAAAGAACATTTCTAGGTTGGTGTATTGAGCCTATGGGACTGTCAAATCGACTACAATGTAGAAACTTGAAAACATTTAATCAGGAGGACTTTGTCAATGATCTATCAAACTTATCTTTTACTAATATAAACGGTGTAAATGACCTCGACACTGCTTGGGAACAGTGGTACAAACAAATAATGTCAGTGATTGATAAACATATGCCATACAAACGTAAAAGAATGAGAAAAACCCCTTCTCCCTGGATCACAGGTAAAATAATAGCCTTGATGAATAAAAGAAAGCATCTTCATATCAAGGCCCTGAAGTCTAGTTCCCCGAGTTTATGGAAAGAGTACAAAAAAGTGAGAAACAATGTAACGTGTTTGATTAAGAAAGCTAAACAAATGTATGTACAAGACTTATACCCCTTTCATAAACCCAATAAAACACAATTATGCGGCTAATAGCAGCATAATTTGGTCGTAAAATCAGAGGAGGACAAGAGTTATCCGCATTATTCTGATGCTGCTATTATCCGCATAATAGCGGCATCGGGACAAGATTTTGAGTTTATGAACTATTTCCAAATAATGCGGATAATTGCCATGGTGCGGTCACAAGGTCACCCTTTTCCAACACAACCGCATTGGAGGGGGCGTGTCCAGTTGTCATGACGATTATCCGCCTTTTTCAGGCCGGGCGCTCGTAAAAATAATTTATGGAGTTTGTGAACGCAATTTTTATTGAATTATCCGCATTACTCTTAGGCGGCTAATTGGAGGATATGTTTTATTGGGTTTATGAAAGGGGTATTATTGATAGAGAAGTCTGGAGACCCATGTGCAGTATGGTCAATCCTAAAACAACTGTTCTCTAGTTCTGGACAACATGCTATAAAATTGCTTATTAATGACAATGAAGTCACTCGGCCTGAAATAGTAGCTGAAAAACTTAATGATTACTTTATTGGTAGTGTTTCGAAATTGCTGGGTGACGTGAACGAAAGTGACTTTGTGCCCACGTATACAAATATAGTAACTGACAATCCATTATCAGAACTAAATTCTGATAATCAGAACGAAACTTTTGACATTCCTCTTATATCATATGATTTTGTTTCAAAAGAAATAAATGTTTCTTCTGCAAAAAAGGCCACAGGGCCTGATGAAATCTTGTTTAAAATTTTGAAAATGATGAAATGTTCCACATCTTATTTATGTCTTTAATCTTTAATTATCTAAAGGGTATTATATCCCTCTTATGAATATTCATGAGTATTCTACATAAACGATTGGTCAATTCGTGATCATATGACAAAGTATAATTTCAATAGGAAAACACATCGCTGCAATTAGCTCCGTATAGTTTTCTTGTAGCTCCGTATATTTTTCGATATACTTTCATGGGCAGAACTGCGCATGCTCATGCTCAATATTTTCTCTTAACTTTGAATTGCGCATGCTCCCTGACTTGACCCAGATATCGATCATCCGCAAAAAGTAAATAAAGTAAAATACAAGCTCTCGCCAAAATTACTGTACCAACAAACTGAAAACAATGTGGAATTGGGTCTAGAGTACAATGCAGAAAATCTATAATTCCGACGGCCATTCATACAGGATCCTTTAAATGGAATAAACGTACCTAACAAGGTGAGTCAAGATCCGATACTAATTTTTAGAGCATACATTTTAACTGCGCGTGTTTATTTTGAGTGCCACTGCCGCAACGGCCAACGCAGCGCAGCGGACCTCTCATTAAGTGCAGTCGGGTAGAAGCCGCGCGCAGCCTACTCATGAACTGTCTAGCAATTAGCTCGACAGGCCTAGAGTAGGACTAGGTCCGGCAACGTTAGATTTGGTCGAGATTGGTTAAAAATCAGCAAGGACTAGGTCCACAAAGTTAAAGAGGGATATAAAACAAATATATCATGCGTTTCTTTCGAAAGCATAGTGGGAATTATTGATCCTCGGTTGGACTGGCAATGTAATTGCCAGTCCAACCTCGGATAAATAATTCCCACTATACTTTCTCAAAGCCTGATATATTTGTATACTACCCAGAAGCCTGGTGTCTTGCCAAAATTCGTCCAATCCATAAGACTGGAGATCGATCATGTGTAGAAAACTATCGTCCGATATCCTTGTTATCAATTGTTTCCAATATTTTGGAGAAGTGGGTACAAAAGCATTTGCAGGCACATTTATTAGATATACATTTTTTAGTGATAAACAATTTGGCTTTAGACCAATGCATTCCTGTGAAAGTGCTTTATTGTGTATGGTCGACGATTGGGCAACTGAAGTTGACAAGAGTAAGTTTTGTGGAATTGCTTTTATTGATATGCGCAAGGCTTTTGATTCTGTAAATTATGAGGTTTTACTAAAAAAAATGATTGCAATAGGATGTTCTGATAATGCTATTGCATGGTTTAAATCTTATTTTTGTTTTAGGAAACAATACACAAAAATAGGAGGGATCAAATCGCGTATAAAATCAACCTCTTCTGGGGTCCCACAAGGCTCAGTTTTAGGGCCCCTACTATTTACAATTTATATTAATGATCTGGCTTCTTGTATCAAATCTGGGAAAGATTGTTATGTTTGCTGATGATGCAACGCTGTATGTTAGTGGTAGTACCATAGAATCTGTAGAAAATCAGCTTAACTCTGCAATGAAAGAAGTATATGAGTGGACATGTAAAAACAGATTGATATTAAATGATAAACAAGATGAATGCCTCTGGCCGTCTCACCTGCATCACGCGATTCAATATAGCAGCAGTGCTGATTTTGAAAACTACTATAACTCGCACAAGATGTTCAGTGATACTTGGTTACTCTTATTTCTATGTTTTATGAACTAGACCCATACACTTATAGAGATATGATGGTAATTCAACAAATACCCCCAACGTGGCCAAAGTTCATTGACCTTACATGACCTTTGACCTTGATCATGTGACCTGAAACTCGTACAGGATGTTCAGTGATACTTGATTACTCTTATGTCCAAGTTTCAAGAGAAAGATCCATCAACTTTCCAAGTTATGATGGTAATTCAACAGATACCCCCATTAAGCCACAGTTCATTGACCTTTGACCTTGGTCATGTGACCTAAAATGCGCAAAGGATGTTCAGTGATACTTGATTACTCTTATGTCCAAGTTTTATGAACTAGACCAACACACTTTCAAAGTTATGGTGGTAATTCAACAAATACCCCAATTTGACCAAAGTTCATTGACCCTAAATGACCTTTGACCTTGATCATGTGACCTGAAACTTGCACAGGATGTTCAGTAATACTTGATTACTATTATGTCCAAGTTTCATGAATCAGATCCATAAACTTTTAAAGTTATGATGGTAAATCTACAGATACCCCCAATTCGGCCAAAGTTCATTGACCCTAAATGACCATTGACCTTGGTCATGTGACGTGAAACTCATGCAGGATGTTCAGTGATACTTGATTAACCTTATGTATAAGTTTCATGAACTAGGTCCATATATTTTCTAAGTTATGATGACATTTCAAAAACTTAACCTTAGGTTAAGATTTTGATGTTGATTCCCCCAACATGGTCTAAGTTCATTGACCCTAAATGACCATTGACCTTGGTCATGTGACGTGAAACTCATGCAGGATGTTCAGTAATACTTGATTAACCTTATGGCCAAGTTTCATGAACTAGGTCCATATACATATTAAGTTATGCTGTCATTTCAAAAACTTAACCTCAGGTTAAGATTTGGTGTTGACGCCGCCGCCGCCGCCGCCGTCGCCGCCGCCGCCGCCGTCGCCGTCGCCGCCGCCGTCGGAAAAGCGGCGCCTATAGTCTCACTCTGCTATGCAGGTGAGACAAAAAACCAAAGTAATGCTTCTTGGTTCTCGACAGCGGTTATCAACCTTGCGGGCCAAAACACTATCTGTAATAATCAATAACACTATTTTAGAGCGTGCATCACAGCACAAATGTTTGGGCGTGATAATTGATGATACTTTGACATTCAAAAACCATGTTGATTCAATTGTAAAAGTAATGAAACAAAAGCTTGGGTTAATTAGAAGAAACAAACATATTTAATGTGGAACAACTTAAATGATTATAGGGTTTGTTCTCCCTCATGCAATGTATTGTTCAAATGTGTGGTCGTATAGATCTGAATCTAATTATAATACGGTGCAAAAACTCCATAAACGTCGAGAGCGCTTATACTGTATATGGGAAACCCCATCAGAGTGTGTTTTTCAAATTCTCTCCTGGTCTTCTTTAAATAAAAGAATTGTACAGGAAATCTACATTATGTATGGTATACAAGTGTGTAAATGGATTAGCTCCACATTTATTAAGTACCAAATTTATTTTTAATGATGATGTATCAGTGCGTATAACACGAAGAACTAATAGATTAATGCTACGGGCCCCGAAATTCAAAACGCAGTATTACAAAAACACATACCGGTAGGCATAAGTGAATGGAACTGTTTATCTCAAGATACTCGATCTGCTCAATCATTAGTAATATTCAACAACAAAAAATATTCCCATACCAAATGTATCTTAATTGTATCTTTATTGTATCTTATTTGTATAATTTGTTTTCGCTCATGCCAATATGTAATCATAATGTTAAATTAATTATAATATGTTACAACTTACAAGTATTACGAGTCTGCAGAATGTGCCATAGTATGTGATGGGGTGTGTGTGTAGTCTGCAGGCACAGACCCTGATTGGAACTTTGATCAATAAGTGTGCCTCCACGCAAAGACAAGCACATACAAAACTTGCTGCCTGAGCGAGAGAGCCTTCAGTACACAAGGCATGAGTAGGCTGCACATTCAGACCCTTAACTCGAGTGAAGGGTTTGCCCAGCAGACTAGTGTGTGTGTGGGTGTGTGGGTTTGGGTGCTTCCATGTGTTTGTGTGTTTCTGATGAATCTGATGACGGCACAGAGGGTTGGGATTTTTAAAGATTTATTTCTTGTCTATTTTGCATATTATGTACTTTATAATTTGTATGTATTTTGATTAACAGGGCCTGATTGCAAACCAGCTTTTTATCTTTGTTAATGTTTTTATCGTGTATAGCTGAATTGGTTACCCTGTATAAAGATGTGAAATAAATAAATTAAATAAATAAATCAGTGGTTTCAAAATGCAAAAAATAAGGCCAACACAAAGATTAACATTTAAAAGAGATGAGACAACAAATAAGAAAATTACATGATGTTATCAATTTATAATTGAGCAAAGGTATAAGCTTTTCCCCATAGGGGCCAGTAAACAAAAGGTACTAAAACTAATATTTATTATTCTGATAAAGACATCTTGAAATTAAAGGTCAAGTCTACCCGAAAAAAAATGTTGATTTGAATAAATAGAGAAAAATCAAACTAGCATAATGCTGAAAATTTAATCAACATCAGATGTAAAATAAGAAAGTTATGGCATTTTGAAATTTCACTTATTTTTCACAAAACAAAGATATGCACAATTCAGTGACATGCAAATGAGACAGTCAATGGTGTCCTTCATTCACTATTTCTTTTGTTTTTTACCGTTTAATACAATATTTTTAATAGGAGTGGGCTATACATGGGTCAAAAATACTTTTTTTGTAATTTCAATATGACAACAGTTTTTTTTTATTCCTTGTAATGTATCTCAACATGAAATGACAATATTTTTTGTCTCGGGTCCGAGAAAAAAGTGTGCCGGGCCAAAATCCAAAATGGCCGCCAAAACCCCCCAAAATCACAGTTTTGGCCACAACTTTTTTATTTGGTGGTCAATTTCTCTGGTTTGGTGTCTATTCATATGTTTTCGGGGGCAGACAATTTGTTTTTCCTATAATTAGTACTTTTAAACCATTATTTGTAGAGTTAAAAGGTAATTATACCTAAATTTTCCCATTTTTGTAGCCTTTTTTCAGCCAAAAAGTAGGTTTTATCATCCTGGGGTTCTGGGATATTAGATGGTACGAGGTCAACAATAGCAAGCAACTTCATATAGCTAGATTGCTTTTATTCCTCCACTTTGGGTCTTACGGATATTTGTGAAATATATCTTATTAAATAAAAAATGTCCAATTATCCATTGGGGCTATACAGTATACAATGTACTGTACATACATACTGCACTGCATAAATGCATTGGCCACCATGACAGATAACAAGGGTTGTATAAACTATAGTGTCATAGAAATGAGCTCTCAGGTTTAGAATTAGATGCCTCAGAAATTGAAGATATGTTTTGTCTCAGAAATTGAAGACATGTTTTGTCAAATATGCTAATTCAGGGGGCGGAGAGAGGTAATTTACACTGTAGCTATTCTGGGCCCCGTTGCATAAAAATTTACCATTATGTTAACTTAATGGTAACTTGCATGCAATCCTTTAGTCTGATTGGCTTGTTGATCAGCCTTACCATGATACTAGTACTTACCTGACCCCATAAACATAGGCCAGTTAGACACCAGAACCAGGTTTAAAAAAAGCCTCCAAATGAAGAAGATATGGCTAACAAGTGGAATGCCTCTGGCCGTCTCACCTGCATCACACGATTCAATATAGCAGCAGTGCTGATTTTGAAAACTACTATAACTCGCACAAGATGTTCAGTGATACTTGGTTACTCTTATTTCCACGTTTTATGAACTAGACCAATACACTTATAGAGATATGATGGCAATTCAACAAATACCCCCAACGTGGCCAAAGTTCTTTGACCTTACATGACCTTTGACCTTGATCATGTGACCTGAAACTCGCACAGGATGTTCAGTTGATTACTATTATGTCCAAGTTTTATGAACTAGACCAACACACTTTCAAATTTATGGCTGTAATTCAACAAAAACCCCAATTTGGCCAAAGTTCATTGACCCTAAATGACCTTTGACCTTGATCATGTGACCTGAAACTTGCACAGGATGTTCAGTAATACTTGATTACTATTATGTCCAAGTTTCATGAATCAGATCCATAAACTTTCAAAGTTATGATGGTAATTCAACAGATACCCCCAATTCGGCCAAAGTTCATTGACCCTAAATGACCTTTGACCTTGGTCATGTGACGTGAAACTCATGCAGGATGTTCAGTGATACTTGATTAACCTTATGTATAAGTTTCATGAACTAGGTCCATATATTTTCTAAGTTATGATGACATTTCAAAAACTTAACCTTAGGTTAAGATTTTGATGTTGATTCCCCCAACATGGTCTAAGTTCATTGACCCTAAATGACCTTTGACCTTGGTCATGTGACATGAAACTCAGGCAGGATGTTCAGTAATACTTGATTAACCTTATGGCCAAGTTTTATGAACTAGGTCCATATACTTTCTAAGTTATGCTGTCATTTCAAAAACTTAACCTCAGGTTAAGATTTGGTGTTGACGCCGCCGTCGCCGCCGCCGCCGCCGCCGTCGCCGTCGGAAAAGCGACGCCTATAGTCTCACTCTGCTATGCAGGTGAGACAAAAATGTGATGTACGTATATACATGTATGTGATATTTACATGTAAGTGCAATTTACGTTGCTGGTTTCACCATGTACATCAGCTGACAAGGAATCAAATTCACAATCTAATTCTAAACATTTGAAGCTCATTTCTATGACAATATAGTTTATATACAGGCCTTGTCATATGCCATGGTGGTCAATGCATGGATATATGCAGTGTAGTATGTATAGTGCATTGTACACCGTATAGTCCCTATGGATAAATGACATTTTCTTTTATTTGATAAGATATATTTCACAAATATCCGTAAGACCCAAAGTGGAGGAATAAAAGCAATATAGCTATATGAAGCTGCTTGCTTTTGTTGACCTCGTACCATCTAATATCCCAGAACCCCTGGATGATAAAACCCACTTTTTGGCTGAAAAAAGGCTACAAAAATGGGAAAATTTAGGTATAATTACCTTTTAACTCTACAAATAATGGTTTAAAAGTACTAAATATAGGAAAAACAAATTGCCTGCCCACCAAAACATATGAATTGACACCAAAACCAGAGAAATTGACCACCAAATAAAAAAGTTGTGGCCAAAACTGTGATTTTGGGGGGTTTTGGCGGCCATTTTGGATTTTGGCCCGGCACACTTTTTTCTCGCACCCGAGACAAAAAATATTGTCATTTCATGTTGAGATAAGGTAAAAGGAACACAAAAAAACTGTTGCCACAGTAAAACCAAAAATCACCCATTTATAGCCCACTCCTATTTTTAACAAGAAGGACCAACTTGGCTGAACCATATAGTACTAAACAATGCTAATTCCACATGTTGAGGAGAAATTAATCATTGTTTCACTTGACGACAATGAGAAAATTAGAATATTTCATACATTAAAATACAAAAGAAATTGTGAGTGGATGTCGTCATCAGTCTCCTCATTTGCATACCAACCAGGATGTGCATATAACTGTTTTGTGAAATTAAGCGAAACTTTAAAATGCCATAACTTTCTTATTTAACATAATATCTGTTTTGGTCAAATTTTCAGTATTATGCTTGTTGGATTTTTCTTTTTTTTTATTCAAATCAACTTTTTGTTGGGGTGGACTTGTCCTTTAAGATTTTAGTCATTGTATCTGGAGAGAAAATGTGCAGGTTATCCACAGGAAGACATTTCATTACCCAATAATCATATGTATGTAGAGTGATTACTTCACCTATAAGATTTTATCCGACATATGTTCACATTTGTACTAATTATATTCTTTTCTGATTTATAAATATTTTTGTGTGTGATTTATCATCATTCAGAATTAGTTGCTAGTTTCTACTGATCATTGTCCCGGTATTCTCAGAACAAAGGGGTAGCTATACTCCAGGTTCTAAAGAGAACAAAGTTCAGTTAGCAATATACTGGAGATTTCATAGAAATCTGATAAGTTATTGAATTTAAAAGCTTAGCAAGATTTTTTTACAAAAGATATAAACATGCTGTCATGAATTAATATGCAATAGGTGGGCTAATGATGTCATGTCCATATTCCTTTTTCTATTTTATTACATGAAATCATTATCATTTCCTATTTTCACTCATGTGTGTATAATTAAAGTCTAAATGTGTCTCTTATAATATAAGTTGCAGTAATGATCACCTTTACACACTATTAACAAGTTCACAATTTTATTTCCTACTAATTCTTGGTTGACAAATTTTTAAATATAAGTACATATAATTCAATATAATATAATACAAAGAATTAGTGAGGATATAACATTTTCAACTTGCTCACTGCACATTCATATAAGGGCACTGTATGCATATATGGGAAATTATAAGATGGCAAATATAGCGATCTTAAACGCTTATATATAAGCGTCGAAATTTGTAGCCATCTCCTTGTATTAGTCTATATTATACGACGTGTCAAATTGTAGCGAACTAGTTCGCTATTTCCAGATCTCCTCTATATATATATATACACGACGGGAAATTGTAGCGAACTAGTTCGCTATTTTCCAGATCTCCTGTATATACATACGATGGGAAATTGTAGCGAACTAGTTCGCTATTTTCCAGATCTCCTCTATATACATACGATGGGAAATTGTAGCGAACTAGTTCGCTATTTTCCAATTCTCCTCTATGTATACGATGGGAAATTGTAGCGAACTAGTTCGCTATTTTCCAGATCTCCTCTATATACATACGACGGGAAATTGTAGCGAACTAGTTCGCTATTTCCAGATCTCCTCTATATATATATATACACGACGGGAAATTGTAGCGAACTAGTTCGCTATTTTCCAGATCTCCTGTATATACATACGATGGGAAATTGTAGCGAACTAGTTCGCTATTTTCCAGATCTCCTCTTAACGACGGGAAATTGTAGCGAACTAGTTCGCTATTTCCAAATCTGCTCTATATATATATATACGACGGGAAATTGTAGCGAACTAGTTCGCTATTTTCCAGATCTCCTGTATATACACGACGGGCGGAAATTGTAGCGAACTAGTTCGCTATTTTCCAGATCTCCTGTATATACACGACGGGCGGAAATGGTAGCGAACTAGTTCGCTATTTCCAGATCTCCTCGATATATACACCAGTGGGAATTGTAGCGAACTAGTTCGCTATTTCGGATCTCCTCGATTATAGACGAGGGGCAGGGGCGGATCCAGCTTTCGCCAATAGGGGGGGGCCGAAAAATATTTTTATCAACGTTTTTCTCGATTGGCCGCTATAATCTGATTTTTTCGGTTTTTTAGGGGGTAGTCCTAACGAGAGACTGAAGTTTTAAGTATATGTTAATTTTATTATTATAAACAAGATAAGGTATCTCGTGTGGTCTTAATATATAATGCGAGCGCGAAGCGCGAGCTCAAATTCTTTGATATTTCATGTCCTTAGACCTGAAGATTCTGAAGATAATTATAATTATGAAAAAAGATAAGTATCCAACTAAACAACGCGAGCGCGAAGCGCGAGCCTAAATTTTATCATAGTAACGTGAAAAGGGACTCAATTAGGATTGTTTTTAGTGATTAATGAAAAGGATACAAGTATCACCAATTAAATAATGAGAGTGCGAAGTGCGAGCTCAAAATTTTTGATATTCCGACCTGAAAACTGGACAGTCTAAGCGCGTTTTTATTTAAATACAGAAAAAGCTGTGTTTCTCAAATAATTAAATGCGAGCGCGAAGCACGAGCTCATTTTCTTTTATAAACTGACATGATAAAGGAGAATTTTGACATATTTTGGTAAGAATTTCCAGAGGATAGGTAACTCACAAATCAAACAATGCCAGCGCGCAGCGCGAGCTGAAAACTTTGATATAAACAATTTGTGTAAAACAGACAAAATAATAAAGCTTGATGTGCGAGCTAAAATATTGTGTGCAAAATTGATTTCAGATCTGGATGTATAAGTGCCATTTAATCCTCTTGAATGGGATTCATTACACAATCAATGCGAGCGCGAAGCGCGAGCGAAATTTTTTATATAAAGTTTATTTTCTAATTCTCCCCTTCACCCTTTTATTGTTTCCTTTCGGGGTTGGCCGGCCGTTACGAGGTTGTAAATTACACATCATGGGTATGATACCTCTTTCTTACTTTTCTTTCTGTTTTTCATAGTTTCTATCAAGTTAAAGAGTACACTTTTTCTGCAGGTTGTCAAAAAATAGGGGGGGCCGGGGCCGGCTCGGCCCCCTCCTGGATCCGCGCCTGAGGGGAAATTGTAGCGAACTAGTTCGCTATATCCAGATCTCCTCGATATATACACCATTTCCTCTCAATGACTTTGTTATGTACTCCTAATTAATCTACATTAATTAGTAATTAAGGCACATAAATAAGCACACGTCTGATACTCTTGGTATATGATTCCAAAGCAAGTTTATTCCGCATTGCGCCTGCGCAGCTACAATTGTGAGTAATGGTATGACATCATTATCAATATATAACAGACTTTTTAAGTTTAACTTAATTTCAGCATGAAGAAATATTCCCTAATAAGATGACACCTTTAATAATTCATGCCATTGTGTCAGAAATAAATTCAACAAAGGGCAGAATTATCTTTTCATGTATATAAAGCGAACATTAACCAAAAAAAATATTCCTAACTTGTCAGCAAGCAGTAAGAACTGTAGTCAAATAAGTACAAAATAATAAATAAACAAATACAATCATAAATATTTAGCAAAGAGATGAAAATTGAAAAATTAGAATAAGAATGTACACACTTTCCATTGTGACTGATGGGACATATAGGACCTATTTGTTACAGATGGGACAAAAAAATGTTGCTTTTCTCTATCTGTCTCGTACAGTATGGTAAGAAAATGACCTTTTCAGTCTACCGGTATTACATGTAAGCAAATTAAGACATTAATGCTGCCATGAAGTATATCAATATTCTTGTTAATATATTCTCTTTCGTGTCGAATGCTGATATTTTTAATAAGTTGTTGATGTTAATGATAAAACAGACAGATATCAGTGCACATGCAAAGTTTTGACAAAATAACCTGAAAATTTTGGCATAAATTCTATTAACTGGACTGTGTAGAAAACGGTTGCAATCGATTTCTACTATCTAAACTAAATGTATACTTGTATAGTAAAAAGTGTATTCATTTACATGGAAGATTTTACCATTGTCTGTGTAAAAAGTATGAAAATAGTTGATTTTCATGAGGAAACCAAGATGGCTGCCAAAAATTGCCAATTTGGAACCCATGGGACACGATTTGGCAAAGGGAACATCAAGATTCATTAACTATACACTTCAGGCAATACAAAAAAGTTGGTTTAAAAATATATTATGGAGTTGCACCCTATCACAAATTCTTGTTTGCCAGCTTCTTGGGTTGATATGTCATCTCTTTGATATAAATTTAGAATGCCTGTAAGGACATCATCATGTCAGTTGCCATGGTGTCATGGTGGCCTGGTTCTAAACGAACTAACCAGGGGGCCGTTTCATAAAGCTGTTTGTAAGTTAGGAGCAACTTTAAGAATGACTGGTCATCCTAATTTCTTACATGCTAAAACATTGTCAATTTATGATGACATTTACCACAAGGATCACCGGTCGTTCTTAAAGTCGCTCTTAAGTTATGAATAGCTTTATGAACCAGTGCCCTGTTACAACACTTTAAGAATGATGGCAACAAGCAGGGACAACACGCATCACCATTTTTTCAAATACAAATTTGTATAGACGATCGTGCAGCTGCGACTCAGTTTAGAACCGGCCGTTTCGATGTCATGACATTGTGACATCACACTTCGGTACTCTATAAATGCGCATGTTCCTTTCCATTGGCAGGCGGCAGGAATGATTCTGAGAAAACTTGATTGCAAGCTTCTGAACAACTTTTTGGCATTTACAGGGGCTGGTAGGGAGTGCTGTATGTGCCCTTGGTAAAAGGTCTGCTCATGGTAGCCTTATGCATCTGAGGACTGGTGCTCTTATTTTGACAGGATCCAGAGGGTCGCTGAACTACAAAATTTGTGACTGATGGGACATTGCAATAGGTTTAGTTTCCATGGGACTATATATCAAGTTCACATCATATGTAACATAATGAATGCATACTCAAAGGACAAGAAAACGAAGAGAGTGATCTGCACCTAAAAAAAATAGGATGAAATAGGGTAAAAGCCTAGGTGAAACAAACCAATTCACCTATACTCAGCTTTGCTTAGTGTTCATATTCAGTTATCTCCTTTTTTCGGGGCTGCAGACATTGCAAGTTCCCCCCACTGCCTATGATATTCTGACTGTTTTTCTTACAGTCAGCATACTGTCCTCCAGCTTTTAAGCATTCTTGTCTCTTGCTTTGCTCTCATGCACAGCTTTTGGGTGGCATGGTTTATGAACTGTATATGTGACTTATAGGAATTGTGACTTATGGGACTAAATTGTATGTCCCCCCATTAGAGCTATTTCAAGTCCAATGCAGATGCAACTTGATTCGTTAATGCAAGCATGTACTGTAGTAGTTAAAAAAGTCCAATGCTTGTCTGCAGGAGTCTATTGCAGCATATGAGGGAAACTTAATGCTCAAAACTGTGACTTATGGGACATCAAACATACACACATTGATATGTATTTTGTGCCTCACTAATTCACTGCAGCATGTAAAACAATACAGTTTATGGGAAATTAATGCTTGGAGGTCACATGGACAGTGGAATTTTTCATCAGCACCTTTTGCATGCCAGGAGCCAGGGATGGGTGAAAGCTGTACACTTTCTAAGAATTCTTAGTACCGAAGTGCAACAGAGTGCACATTGTGTATTTTATGAATGAATGAGGGTATAGTTAATATAAGTGTGCTTTTGTTAACCTTAAACTATATACTTATGAACAGTATAAACAAAATTGCTCAGAAAAGAAATTTCAAGAACTGGAAAAATACAACATTTGGCTAGAATTGACCTTCTGACATTATCAAAGGTTATGGCCTTGAATGCCTTCCTGCTGCAGTTGCTTTACAAGGAGCAAGTCTGAAAGTTGTATCTGGATTGAGGAAGAAATACCTGGTAAATCATCCCATCACCTCAGCCTTCTCAATGTTATCAAAATTTGATACACTTCAAAATTCAGATAGACGACAATGACACAGAGAACAATGAAGAACCAGAGATTGTCACAAGGGTCAGGAAATGACAACGCCCTATGTACGGTGGCATAGCCAAAGCCAAGACCTAACAATTGGTCCAGGAAGAGATCCAGGAAGCCCTTACAGAGCTAAAAACCCTAGGGTTGTCGTGTGTGAGTGAGACGAAGCTATGTGAGTGGTTGGATGGCAAATTAAACCCACATATTTTGTCTCTTTATTCTCACTAAAAGAAGACTTATATGTACTAATCTTCGTATCCCTCAACATGGTAGATTACTGCTAACTTGGTTACTGGGCGACGATATTCAGAGTCCAAGAGTCCATAGTCTTTACTTTAACATTCCGCACTTTACCGTCGTCACCTGGGTAAACCTCAATCACGCGAGCGATTGTCCACTTGCTGCGTACAGAGTTCATGTCGGCGAGCATTACGGTACTACATCCCCAACGCAGACATTGCATTGATGAACATTCCGCGTCCTTCTTGGAATCATAGGCTTTTGGCATGCTCAGCATCCTTCAGCAACCTTTTCTCTGTAGCACTGAGCATTTTTCCACCAGTGCCTTGTTGCCTGGCAATTCCTTTGGGTCTCTCTGCCATGGATATGGAACCAGCCACTGTCGACCTTTGTTCTGACAAGCCTTGACGATAAACTTCTGTTCATCTGCCTCAATATCTGGACAGGCCACTCCCATAGACTCTGTCCAAAAATCCTGCAGAACAATGGGATTTCTGATTACTTGTACATTGAGTACGTTTCCACCCTTCTGGCCTGGTTAACCACCAAACACCACCCAGCCTAGTGGTGTTCGCTTAGCAACTAGATGTCCTCTCTCTTGGCTTTCCATCCCCAAGATGGAGTTTTGCATAGTTGGCACCGATGAGTAGATCAATTGGCCCAGAACTTCTGTAGAGTCTGTCAAGCTTAGAAGTTGAGTCTAGGTCTAGCCTCGACCATGTTGTTCGGAGCTAATGCTGATATAAAAAAAAACAACCAATTCCTATGTCGTTAGGTATCTGCCAGTAAAACATGCACACCATCATTTGCCTCAAACGGAACAAGGATTTACCTGAGATTTGCGCTTATATGATCTGGGGGGGGGGGGGTACGTGTCACCCTATGCGATTATTCATCTGAACATAGTAATGCAGTGAAGCAACGATGTTTAAAGAAGCGACTGTAAAAAAAAAGAAGAAAACGGCAAAAAAGAGGAAATCACAAGCTGCCTAGATTTATACATTGTCAGTCGTCTTATTCCCCCACAATTTCAAGTGGGATAGATAAGAACCAAACACTTTATTCTTAACTGCGTAGCCAATTGGGAGTTTATCAAAATTCTTGAAATGTAACATTTAATTGTGTTTAGAGGGACTATAATGCGAATTCAAGTTGTGTTGTAATTGAAGCATAATACTGAATACATCATATTTCTTCATCGTCCAGCATGTATATATATGGGGCATATTTTTATAAGTCAATTTCCTATAGGATGCTAAGCCCCAAAGACACAAAAAAGTCATTGCAATGATTGACAAAAGATAGATTCAGTCTATGACCTAACAAAGCATAAAACACAAAGCATTCTTTTATTTAGTGGTGAGGTCATACACATAATCTTTTCACTTTTTATACTTTGTCAGTTGTCTTATTCCCCCACAATGTCAAGTGGGATAGACCAAACACTTGATTCTTAACTGCGAAGCCAATTGGGAGTTCTTGAATTTACTTAACAAAAAGTTGTCAATGAAATGGTCTTTCCAGTGATGTCAAATGTTTTGCCCATACTGGACCTGAATTGTGCCAGGTGTTTTTATGGGAGACTCTGTATGAGATTGTAATCCACAATGTAACAACATGAAATGTTGCAGAAAAAGTAATAACTGATTGGTGTTTCATATCATAGTGAACCGAATTCTTGCAGCCCATGCCCCTGTGTAACAGGAGTTTGTAAATAAAATTTAGACCTTGTTGTCTACCCAGTGTAAAATGTAACATATAATTGTGCTTAAAGGGACAATGTAATGCGAATTCAAGTTGTGTTGTAATGGAAGCATAATACTGAATACATCATATTTCTTCATTGTCCAGCATGTATATATATGGGGCATATTTTTATAAGTCAATTTCCTATAGGATGCTAAGCCCCAAAGACACAAAAAAGTCATTGCAATGATTGACAAAAGATAGATTCAGTCTATGACCTAACAAAGCATTCTTTTATTTAGTGGTGAGGTCATACACCAAACACTTGATTCCATGTGTTTTTATGGGAGACCCTGTATGAGATTGTAATCCACAATGTAACAACATGAAATGTTGCAGAAAAAGTAATAACTGATTGGTGTTTCATATCATAGTGAACCGAATTCTTGCAGCCCATGCCCCTGTGTAACAGGAGTTTGTAAATAAAATTTAGACCTTGTTGTCTACCCAGTGTAAAATGTAACATATAATTGTGCTTAAAGGGACAATGTAATGCGAATTCAAGTTGTGTTGTAATTGAAGCATAATACTGAATACATCATATTTCTTCATCGTCCAGCATGTATATATATGGGGCATATTTTTATAAGTCAATTTCCTATAGGATGCTAAGCCCCAAAGACACAAAAAAGTTATTGCATTGATTGACAAAAGATAGATTCAGTCTATGACCTAACAAAGCATAAAACACAAAGCATTCTTTTATTTATTGGTGAGGTCATACACATAATCTTTTCACTTTTTATACTTTGTCAGTTGTCTTATTCCCCCACAATGTCAAGTGGGATAGACCAAACACTTGATTCTTAACTGCGAAGCCAATTGGGAGTTCTTGAATTTACTTAACAAAAAGTTGTCAATGAAATGTTGGTCTTTCCAGTGATGTCAAATGTTTTGCACATGCTGGACCTGAATTGTGCCAGGTGTTTTTATGGGAGACTCTGTATGAGATTGTAATCCACAATGTAACAACATGAAATGTTGCAGAAAAAGTAATAACTGACTGGTGTTTCATATCATAGTGAACCAAATTCTTGCAGCCCATGCCCCTGTGTAACAGGAGTTTGTAAATAAAATTTAGACCTTGTTGTCTACCCAGTGTAAAATGTAACATATAATTGTGCTTCAAGGGACAATGTAATGCGAATTCTAGTTGTGATGTAATTGAAGCATAATACTGAATACATCATATTTCTTCATCGTCCAGCATGTATATATATGGGGCATATTTTTATAAGTCAATTTCCGTTAGGATGCTAAGCCCCAAAGACACAAAACAGTCATTGCATTGATTGACCTAACAAAGCATAAAACACAAAGCATTTTTTTATTTAGTGGTGAGGTCATACACATAATCTTTTCACTTTTTATACTTTGTCAGTTGTCTTATTCCCCACAATGTCAAGTGGGATAGACCAAACACTTGATTCTTAACTGCGAAGCCAATTGGGAGTTCTTGAATTTACTTAACAAAAAGTTGTCAATGAAATGTTGGTCTTTCCAGTGATGTCAAATGTTTTGCCCATGCTGGACCTGAATTGTGCCAGGTGTTTTTATGGGAGACCCTGTATGAGATTGTAATCCACAATGTAACAACATGAAATGTTGCAGATAAAGTAATAACTGACTGGTGTTTCATATCATAGTGAACCAAATTCTTGCAGCCCATGCCCCTGTGTAACAGGAGTTTGTAAATAAAATTTAGACCTTGTTGTCTACCCAGTATAATTGTGCTTCAAGGGACAATGTAATGCGAATTCTAGTTGTGTTGTAATTGAAGCATATTGAGTGTATTGAACTACATAGTAGATTTCGAGCATGCAGTAGCCTCACTGTTTCTACATTTTCTTGTGGTACTGATGTCTCCTTGTCTGATTAATTCACAATGTTTCGAATACCGAAGTCTTTTCTTAATTGTATGTATTGTACACCTTGATTGTTGTTTGCTATTGCCAAAGTTCTCAATGCCATTGACTCAAATTTCTGGATTCCATTATGGGAGACCCTGTATGAGATTGTAATCCACAATGTAACAACATGAAATGTTGCAGAAAAAGTAATAACTGACTGGTGTTTCATATCATAGTGAACCGAATTCTTGCAGCCCATGCCCCTGTGTAACAGGAGTTTTAGATTTAAAAATTGAGACCTTGTTGTCTACCCAGTGTAAAATGTAACATATAATTGTGCTTAAAGGGACAATGTAATGCGAATTCTAGTTGTGTTGAAATTGAAGCATAATACTGAATACATCATATTTCTTCATTGTCCAGCATGTATATATATGGGGCATATTTTTATAAGTCAATTTCCGTTAGGATGCTAAGCCCCAAAGACACAAAACAGTCATTGCATTGATTGACCTAACAAAGCATAAAACACAAAGCATTTTTTTATTTAGTGGTGAGGTCATACACATAATCTTTTCACTTTTTATACTTTGTCAGTTGTCTTATTCCCCCACAATGTCAAGTGGGATAGACCAAACACTTGATTCTTAACTGCGAAGCCAATTGGGAGTTCTTGAATTTACTTAACAAAAAGTTGTCAATGAAATGTTGGTCTTTCCAGTGATGTCAAATGTTTTGCACATGCTGGACCTGAATTGTGCCAGGTGTTTTTATGGGAGACTCTGTATGAGATTGTAATCCACAATGTAACAACATGAAATGTTGCATAAAAAGTAATAACTGATTGGTGTTTCATATCATAGTGAACCGAATTCTTGCAGCCCATGCCCCTGTGTAACAGGAGTTTGTAAATAAAATTGAGACCTTGTTGTCTACCCAGTGTAAAATGTAACATATAATTGTGCTTCAAGGGACTATGTAATGCGAATTCAATTTGTGTTGTAAATGAAGCATAAAATTGAGTGTATTGAACTACTTAGTAGATTTCGAGCATGCAGTAGACTCACTGTTTCTACATTTTCTTGTGGTACTGATGTCTCCTTTTCTGATTAATTCACAATGTTTCGAATACCGAAGTCTTTTCTTAATTGTATGTATTGTATACCTTGATCGTGGTTTGCTATTGCCAAAGTTCTCAATGCCATTGACTCAAATTTCTCATGCTTGTGTGAGATTTTTACTGCCAAAGTATTGCCAAGATGATATGTATATGACCAAGAAACATTGATTTTGTATTTCTCATAATAGAAAAGTGTTTATTATATTCTGTGATGTTCAACCCGGTTTGTGCATATGTATTTGGTATATGTCTTTGAGTGCGGGTGTGCATGTGTTTGCTTGTGTGAGCAAAGGTGAGGGTGTGGGGGTGTTGTGTGTGTGGATGTGCATGTGCCCAGTACGTAAACATGTATAGTATGATTGTGGTCTATTTAAAAAAGTGCTTGAAAAAGGAAAACTGACACCCTCGAACTTCAAAATTGTCTTGTGTGTGAATGGAACCATAAAACGTGTTCAGTTCTGGACGCGCATTCAAAATCCCCTTTCATATGCGTGATTCATCCACGTCACACAGTTCCCCATTTACAGTATATATTATGAGGGGTTACACTTCGTAATTCTGAAGGTTCCTAATTCCGAAACAAGTAAATTGCCCACTGATACCTAGATGTTCGTTAATCTGAAAATGTAAAAGGGTTCGTTAATCCGAACATGTGTGGTGTTATTCCGAAGGTTCGATATTCCAAAAACGAAATAAGGTTACATGTTCCGAAGGTTCGTTAGTCCGAAAAGAAAGTGAGAGTCGTAATTCTGAAGGTTTGTTAATCCGAAAACGAAATACAGTTCGTTAATCATAACAATTTCGAAATAGCGAACCTCTTTTCGTTTACGGGTTAACGAAACTTCGGAATTACGAATCTCACTTTTTTTTCGGACTAACGAACCTTCGGAATTAAGAAACTCATTTCGTTTTCGTAATTACGAACCATCGCAATAACAAAGCTTCGGAATTACGAATGTATGCGATATTAAGGAGATCACAAAATTGCGAAATAGTTCACAATAATTATCCCTATCGAACACAATATTGGTAAATATTACATAGGTTATGTACATTCGAATCAGTGATAGGTCAATACGCCATCACGTGACCATAGCTGCGAGGATCGCATTTGTTATATTATAGGTTTTGACGTCACCTCGGGGAATATACTGCGCTGTATTGTCAATTGCGGCGTTATATTCACTAAGGTGATGTCACTCGCATACAAGTTGCGTAACAAGGTAGTTTATTTGATGAACGCGCTAATCTTAACGACTGCAAGAAGAACGCGCTTGATGTATTTAAAAAAGTCTATTATGACTTAGATGGATCAAAGCTGTAATAATAATATTTAAAAAGAGAGGAAGATGGGAAGAAAGATAAGAAAAGAGAGAGGGGAAATAGAGAAAAAGAAGAAAACAGAGAAGAAAAAAGAGAAAGTAAGGGGGAAGGAAGATAAGAAAAGAGAGAGGAAAAGAGTGAAAGAAAAGACGAGAAAAGGAGAATAAAAGGGGAAAAGAAAAGATGGGGAAAGGAAGACACTAAAAAAGAGAAGAAAGGGGGAGAATAAAGAGAAGCAGAGAGAGAGAGGAGGAAGGAAGGAAAAGAAGAGAAGAAGAAAAGGGGAGAGGAAGAGGGGGAAAGAAGGAGAGAAAGAAAGAGAAAAGAAGGGGAATGAGGATAAGAGAAAGAAAATGAGATGGGAAACGAAAGAGGGAGCTGTTGACCCGGACGTCGATTTGATGTTCGAACGAGGCGGCGCTAAAATGACTACCGAACTATGGGGCGCCGAACTGATGTTTGAACTGGGAGGGGGGGGGCGCAAAATTGATGTTCAAACTATGGGATCGCCGAATTGATGTTCGATCTAGCGGGGCGCCAATTTGATGTTCGAACTAGGGGAGCGCTAATTTAATTTTGACCATAATAATGCGACAAATCCATGTTTCACATGGGGGCGCCAAGTTTTATATGTTCAACCGAGGGCGCCAAATTGCCCTTGAGCAAATTCATTTTCGACCGGTGGCGCAACATTGCTCGTATTGCCTGTTTTTAGTGAAATATATGTCCTGCCCAAAATGATTAAATTAATGCGGCTGAATTAAAATATCCTGTTTTTACGATAATAGACAAAAACAATGTTTTCGAGTTTTAAGTCTGCTTAGCGAGGTAGATATTCTGTACAGGGTCACAAAAAGGGTTATCAAATCCAGCTCGCTCTACGCGCTCGCAATATTTAATCGTTGAAATATGTATCATAACTGCAAAATGTCCTTTAACAGGTCCCTTTTCGACTAGGCCATAATGCATATTTAACACTTCTGATCGCGCTTCGCGCTCATGGTAATTATCTAGTTGCATAATGCGTTCTGTTCAAGATTACAAACATTGCCCAGAATTTTCAATTTTTCATGACAAAATGCATGAAATATCATTTTTTTTAGTTTGCATAGGATTATTACACATTTATATGGTTCATAAATTAAAGCTAGGAAATGGCTGTTAGGACATGGGCGTTTTGCCCCCCCCCCAAAAAAAAAAAAAATCACGACCAATAAAAAAAAGAGAGAAAATGAATAGGATTAGGACGAAATATTATTTTCCAAATATTATGTCAAAATCTATCACAACCTTGTATTTTTGTAATAAGAATGTCGGCATATATGCTTGCTCGCTTCGGACACTGGAAACTTCTTATTAATTTTATGCGATACGTATAACGTGGGTGAATTATCGGATGGTCTAATACCACATGGTCTACTTATCAGTTCGTCCAACTTCACATAGTCTGAACTCATTTTGTCTACAGCCAGTTCGTCTAATATCCAATTCGTCTAATTCCCACTTGGTCCAATAACCAGTTAGGCTAATTTCGATCCACTCGGTCTAATATCCAATTCATCTAATTCCCACTTGGTCTAATATCCAATTCGTCTAATGAGCAGTTGGGCTAAAACTATTTAGTCTAATTTACAGTTGGTCTAACACCACTTGGTCTAATCTCCACTTAGGCTAATTTCCACTTGGTCTAATTATCATTTTGTCTAATTGCCACATGGTGTAATGACCGTTTTGGTCAAATTTCCACTTGGTCTAATTTCCATTTAGTGTAATTTCCACTTGGTCTAATATCCAATTGGTCTAATGACCAGTTGGGCTAATCGTCACTTGGTCTAATTTTCATTTGATCCGAATTCACACTTGGTCTAATGTCCATTTATTCTAATATAGCATCATTCATTAATTTATTTTATCTAGAATTAGCAAATATGGTACGTAATGAATAAATACAATGCATCAGTTATCACTAGGATCCGGAGGGGTAGAGCCGGGGTAGGGCTGGTGAGCGCTAAACCTCACCGTGAAGGACTATCGATGACGAGATATTCGCTCATCGAATGAATTATTCTAACCAAATAACATATTCATAATCATTACATCACCGCATGCACATTTACAGAACAATAAGTTTGGGACCTTGTAGCTATTACAACAGCCGAATGGCGGGGTTTAATTCGTCAGAATAAAATTATTATGAAGGAACAAAAATATAATGTAATTGATTGTGTGGATACGTATTTGGTAAACATGTTTATGCCTCTTTTAAATTTGTTAACAAATCATCTTAACCTTATATAAACATATTTTGTCTCTCCTTTTGTATCTTGTAGACTAGTATATATCCTATGTTGTATGTTAATAATCATAAGTATTCCAGCAAAGCTTGTGAGTAGGGCTCCTAAAACCAATTCGTCTATGCTATAATCTAATTGATGTATGTTTATGTACTCATTTACATTGTATGTATATCCATTTTGATTATGATTTGATGTTCTTGGTTTTGAATAAATAAACTTGAACTAAATCATTGTGATGCACCATTACGGACGGGACTTGAACTTGACGGCCTAGTTATGCAGTGAGTTTGGGAGATTTCAAAACTACAAAGCCATTAAATAGATCATTAAATTTGTTATGAATATTTTGTTTAGTTGTTTCAGTAGTTAGTTTGGAGGCAAATAACAGACCAGTTAGATATAGTTTGATAGCACTATACAAGTCTATCGGGTTAGCTGCAACAACATCACTGCGACCATCTGGGTAGCAGCCAAATGATATTAGATCCATGCATCCGTCAGTAAACCATATCGAGCCCCCTAAAAATTGTTGGCTTATTACGATGATACTTTATCTTGCCATGTATAATTAATAAGCTCATTATTTCGACATGGCGATATATTCTATCTTGTCAAGTCGATTTGTCGACATGGCGAGATATGAAGTGTACAAGTCCCGGCAAGAATCCTGACATATCGCCATGTTGACATATAACTTGTTACAAGTCGACTTGGCAACATAAAATATCTCACCATGTTGACGTAAAAAAATTTATATGGAATTGGCAGGATAACGTATCTTGCCATGCGGACATAATAAGCTTATTTAGTCGACATGGCAAGATAAAGTATCTCGAAAAAATCACAGTTTTTTGTGTGCATTTTTCAGAAAAAAAGGGAAGAAATGGAGTCAGTTACAAATCAGTCAAATACATTTAGGTATCATGTACAAAAGCATGCCATTTTTATTTTCACCTCATTTTCATATCAAAATAATAGATAACTTTCCTGGATTTTCTACAAAAGTATTCATACCGCTGTCATGAACCACAAGTTAATAATCAATTGAATAGCCTTTATTCGCAATAACTGCCTCGAGTCGTCTCCTATAGTTTGTTACTAAGTTCTTGCATGTCTCAGTCTACGGGATTTTGGCTCATTCCTCCTTTGCAATCCTCTCCAAGTCCTTCAGGTTGCTGGGCTAGCTTCCTTGTGTTGACCTTCACCTTCAGCTCTTTCCAAAGGTTTTCGATTGGGTTCAAATCAGGACTTTGGCTCGGCCACTCCAGAATGTTGACTGCATGCTCCTGAAACCATGTTTTGACCTTCTTGGCAGTGTGCTTTAGATCGTTGTCCTGTTGGAAGATCCAATTGGGGCCAAGTTGAAGTGCTTCATCAGACTCTTTCATGTTCTCTTGCAGGATTTCGAGGTACCGCTCCTTCTTCATGATGAAATTGACCTATTAAAAGAAAGATGTTTTAATTTTACTTCAACATGGCTTGAAAAACTACAAAGACACTAGGAAAAACATTCATATAGGGGGCATTTCAATGTAGAACTAAGCATACAAGGTAATTTGCATGTGAGTTAGTACATAACCAGGAATGTCGTAATTTACCAAAAATGAGAACTTACAATTCATTTGACTATAATTTCCACTCGTGAACTAGAGCTCCGAAAAATAGCGAACTATTTCGCTACAGTTCAACACGTAGTATATTATAGACTAATAGGATAGATGGTTACAAATTTTGAAGATCGCTCCGATCTAAATAGCGAACTGGGCTACAGTAGGCCTACCCCTCGTGTACATATAGAGGAAATCTGGAAAATAGCGAACTAGTTCGCTACAATTCCCCCTCGTATTTATATTTAGGAGATCCGAAAAAATAGCGAACTAGTTCGCTGCAATTCCCCCTGGTGTATATATAGAGGTGAGATCCGAAAAAATAGAGCGAACTAGTTCGCAAAAATGCACCCACGTGTATATACAGTGCGTATCAAAAAAAAGTTTACACTTAGAAAGAAACCTGTAAAATTATATATTTGTAATATCCTGACGATTTTTCCACATTTTAGCATTGGTACAGATCCATTTAAGCAAATTACAATATAACTGTCGAAAGATATTTCCGCTTGAGTGAGCACCACTTACTTTTGAAAAGTTGGTGAAAAATGATTTGCGCAGAACTTCGAAATAGTTATGCGAATAAAAGTAGACCTTAATCATGAAGAACACGTGGAATTTAGCTAGTAAAATGAAGATATATTTTACCTTTTTAAACTTGTTTCCATGCCCAAAACACTTCGAAGAGTGCATTGCGCCCCACTCCATTCCCCCACACACCAAGGCCATCGTGACGATATTTGCTTTACACTGAGCTGTGATTTACATAAAACGGCTTAGGCTTGATTTTCATTTTGTTAATCATCGTCAAGCTTGGGAAAAGTGTGGAGAAACAAGTAACAAATGAAAAATGAAATGTAAACCAACTTTAAATGATAAAAACTTAGTGAAAAATGTTGGAGATGTCTGATATAAACTTTTGTTCAGATTCAGTTATGTCCTCAGATCCAGCCGGCACAAAAGGGTAAAGGTTGTGCTTACTAAGTGTTGAAATTTCAAATTTGAGCGGCAAAATTGTTACAAAATGCTTGAATGTATCCGTTTTATTTCAATTGGCTAAAAGTGCTAGGGAAATTTATGAGAAATGCTTTGCAGGGTAAGTTTGATTTCGCCCTTTTCCTAGACACCGCGTGAAAACAAGCATTTCTGCGCAAACAGATTTCTGCGAGCTTTACAAAAATGGACAGTGCTCAATCAAGTATAATATTCTGTCAAAACTTTTACTTTCATTGGATAGATGAGACCCAAATCCATAATTATATGTGAAAAAAATACCCACATGTTGTATATTTTTTAATTCCCAGGGCTTTTTCAGAGTGTAAACTTTTTTTGATACGCACTGTATAGAAGAGATATCCGATTTCCACCCTCGTGTATAGGAAGAGATCAGAAAAATTGCCAAGTAGTTCGCTACAGTTTCCCATATGTTTTATATTTTAGAGAGGAGATGAGAAATTGCGAACTAGTTTGCAACAATTTCCCGTCGTATACATGGAGAGGAGATCCGAAAAATTGCAAAAAGTTCAATAATACAGACGAGATGAGAAATTTCGAATTAATTTGCAGCAACCATTCCCCTTCGTATATACATACGTACAGGAGATCAGAAAATTTGCGAACTAGTTCGCTATAGTTTGACTATACATAGAGAGGAGATATAATATATAGAGAGGAGATGAGATATTGTGAACTAGTTTGCAACAATTTCCCGTCGTGCATATGAAGAGGAGATCCGAAAAATAGCGAACTGGTTCGCTACGATTCCCCCCCTCGTGTATATGAAGAGATCAGAAAAATTGCCAACTAGTTCGCTACAGTTTGCCATGTTTTATATTTTAGAGAGGAGATCCGAAAAATAGCGAACTAGTTTGCAACAATTTCCCGTCGTGCATATGAAGAAGAGATCCGAAAAATAGCGAACTAGTTCGCTACGATTTCCGGCCCCCTCGTGTATATGAAGAGATCAGAAAAATTGTCAACTAGTTCGCTAGTTTGCCATGTTTTATATTTTAGAGAGGAGATCCGAAAAATAGCGAACTAGTTTGCAACAATTTTCCGTCGTGTACATATAAAGGAGATCCGAAAAATAGCGAACTAGTTCGCTACAATTCCCCATCGTGTATATATCGAGGAGATCCGAAAAATAGCGAACTAGTTCGCTACAATTTCCCATCGTATGTATATACAGGAGATCTGGAAAATAGCGAACTAGTTCGCTACAAATTCCCGTCGTATATATCGAGGATATCCGAAAAATAGCGAACTAGTTCGCTACAATTTCCCGTCGTATATATATAGAGGAGATCTGGAAAATAGCGAACTAGTTCGCTACAATTTCCCATCGTATGTATATAGAGGAGATCTGGAAAATAGCGAACTAGTTCGCTACAATTTCCCGTCGTTAAGAGGAGATCTGGAAAATAGCGAACTAGTTCGCTACAATTTCCCATCGTATGTATATACAGGAGATCTGGAAAATAGCGAACTAGTTCGCTACAATTTCCCGTCGTGTATATATATATAGAGGAGATCTGGAAAATAGCGAACTAGTTCGCTACAATTTCCCATCGTATACATAGAGGAGAATTGGAAAATAGCGAACTAGTTCGCTACAATTTCCCATCGTATGTATATAGAGGAGATCTGGAAAATAGCGAACTAGTTCGCTACAATTTCCCGTCGTTAAGAGGAGATCTGGAAAATAGCGAACTAGTTCGCTACAATTTCCCATCGTATGTATATACAGGAGATCTGGAAAATAGCGAACTAGTTCGCTACAATTTCCCGTCGTGTATATATATATAGAGGAGATCTGGAAAATAGCGAACTAGTTCGCTACAATTTACCATCGTATGTATATACAGGAGATCTGGAAAATAGCGAACTAGTTCGCTACAATTTCCCGTCGTGTACGTGTATATATATATAGAGGAGATCTGGAAAATAGCGAACTAGTTCGCTACAATTTCCCATCGTATGTATATACAGGAGATCTGGAAAATAGCGAACTAGTTCGCTACAATTTCCCGTCGTGTATATATATATAGAGGAGATCTGGAAAATAGCGAACTAGTTCGCTACAATTTCCCATCGTATACATAGAGGAGAATTGGAAAATAGCGAACTAGTTCGCTACAATTTCCCATCGTATGTATATAGAGGAGATCTGGAAAATAGCGAACTAGTTCGCTACAATTTCCCGTCGTTAAGAGGAGATCTGGAAAATAGCGAACTAGTTCGCTACAATTTCCCATCGTATGTATATACAGGAGATCTGGAAAATAGCGAACTAGTTCGCTACAATTTCCCGTCGTGTATATATATATAGAGGAGATCTGGAAATAGCGAACTAGTTCGCTACAATTTGACACGTCGTATAATATAGACTAATACAAGGAGATGGCTACAAATTTCGACGCTTATATATAAGCGTTGAAGATCGCTATATTTGCCATCTATAAAATACCGCACATCGACGATCGAAGGCGACACTTTAATGGTAGGAGTTTTCAGCTTAGAGCTAGAGCTACGGAGATAATCACCGGCCGCGTGCGCATGGCCGTGGATGCATTTATTCAATTCCCCGGCCCGATAGATGCACCACGTCAATGCACGTTGATGAATCCAGAAAATTACTCTTACGTAATTGATGGGTGGAGTCCCAGGGGGGCACTCGACCAAAAAAGTAGTGGGTATGTGCCGCGCCGCGGGCGAGACAAAAAACGGGGGCCTTGGAGCTGAGCGGGCTTATTGTAAAAAGGAGGGTTCTCGGAACGGGCTTCGGAACGACAAATGTTTGTGAAAACGGGGGTCCTTGGAACCCGGGGGGGGCACTCGACCAAAAAAGTGGTAGGGGTGTGCCGCGGGCGAGACAAAAAACGGGGGCCTTGGAGCGGGCTTATTGTAAAAAGGAGGGTCCTCGGAACGGGCCTCGGAACTACAATTTTGTGAAAACGGGGGTCCTTGGAACGGATCGCCAGCGTGCGAGTACGTGCGTATGTACCCCTATGGAACGGGCATGCGTGCATGATGCAGCTATACGCGGCCTCCTCTGGGTGCGCTAGCGCAGAGACGATGGTCGGACAGCGCTCGGCGGCCGCTTTTCACCAAAATTGCAGCAGATCAATGCGACCGGAACGGCGTAACGAAAAATATGCGAAGCTTTGGAGCGGATTTCTTTCTTTTTTTTTCTCGATAAGAACAAAGTGCTATGCCTTGGAGCGGCTTTCTTTGTTTTTTGTCTCGATAAGACAAAAATGCTATGCCTCGGAACGAAAATTTGAGTGTGAAAATGGGGGTCCCCTCCGCGGCACATACCCACTATGCATTATATACTGAGTGCCCCCCCCCCCGGGCCTTGGAATGGGTCGCTTGCGCGTGCATCCCTATGAAACGGGGCCGCCGGTGTACCGGCGGATCCTGCGCCTGGCAGATACTGTTCTAGGCACCAAATCCGCCGGCGGATATGGTTCTCCTCCGGCGGATTCAGTACCAAAAAAGGCCACTCCCTTCGGAAGATTCGGAAGATATCGTTCTTGCGCTATCGCGATATCCTTCATTCATCACGTTCACACGTCATGCATGCACGCGCACCGCGCGTGAATAACGTTGCGAAATGAAGTTCGAAGAAGAGGTGGGTTAGCCTTAGTCTAATTGAGAGCCAGCTACCTTTCGGATTCTAGTTATACATTAGGCCTTGAAGAGGAAAGCCTCAACATTTTGCCTTTATTGTGATGATTAGGGACAGAGTCAGACTCAGACTGACGTTAATCAGAGATTATAAGTTTGCACAAAGAAGAATCTAACTTTGAGCTATTTTTTGGCATTATATTCAGTAAATAAAATCATATTCTACACTTTTCCTTTGCTTTTCTTTCTTCCTTTCTTTTTGTTCTTGTTTGTAGAACTTTTTGGGACCATAGCCCAACCCTTCCATACGCAGTGCTGTGCGGTTGGGGTCCGGAATTTCTTGTTATCAAAGCCATTTAAACCTCGCAGATTGCCGCTATTTTAATCAAATCGCGGGCATGTACAGGATATAGCTTTTACACAACACATTTATTCAACCCAGTTGCGTAATGAACCAAATATTTTGAGGGGCAAAACATAGTAATGTGGGAAAAATCTGTAAAAAGTCGCAAAGCGATCGAGCTGGAAAAAAATGCCTTGTGAAATTAAATTCTAATTATGTAATTGATTTTTCCATTAGATTCAGCAACTAACAAATTTCATTGTTTCCATTCAGTTCATTATACCTTGTCTCCTTTAATTTATTTTATTTCTCTTGGGTGTGGAACCAAGACCCCCCCCCCCCGGCGCATGTGCAGTAATTGAACGTGATTGTGAACGGGAAGCGTTATAGAGCAATTTGAGGTTCAGTATAAATGAATATGGCCCCTACTGTGTGGGGTCTGGGGCAAAGCCCCGGTAGCTTATTTACATAAAATTTGGCTAGCTTATAGCACAATGTTGTATGCAGTCCATCTTTCTTCCCGCTCTTTAATTTCAATCATCGGAAGCCCGGTCGTGTTATTATTTTTTTCTTGTCCCTTTTCTTTGTTTTCCAAAAATTAGCTTTTGACTAATTGCATTTTACCTTCGTTTCGCGCTATTGTTTGCCATTTTGTCATCTTTTAATTTATTTCCCACCGTGCTATTGCATTACATATGCCTGTTTTGGAATGATTTGCTCTTTCTCAAATGTTCATTTTCCCGATTTCCTTCCTTTTCCATTAAAAAGGGTTTTTTTCTTCGTTTTCTTTTCACTTTTTCCTTTCCTTTTCCCCTCATTCCCCTTTCCCTTTCTTTCTCCCTCCTTTTTTTCCTTTCCCGTTTTTCTTTTATTCCTGGTTAAATCCGACAGGGGGCAACTCCCCCCCCCCCCCGCCTGTTACGTCATGAATATCCATTAGGTGGACTGATGATGTCACATCTCCACTTGTTCTTTTGTAATTTATTATATGAAATTAGGTTTATTCAAATTTTTTCCTCCAAGAACTAGAAAATTTGGATTGACAACTGATTTAGTGCATTAGATATTTATTGCTGCAACTTATTTCATTATAAGGGAGACATATTATTCACACAAGTATGAAATAAATGAAAAAAATATGGTTTTGTGTGATAACATAAGAAAACGGAAAATGGGGATGTGACATCATCAGCCCAACTAATGAATATTCATGATGACTGTTTTCACAAAATATTGCTTAACTTTAAACTTCAATAACTTTATTATTTGTTATCCGATTTTGATGAAATTTTCTGCATTTTGCTCAGTGAATTCTACTCTATGTATTAAGATATAAATATTTTCAGCCCGGACCATCCCTTTAATTCAGATTCCTTAACAAAAATATTGAAAAAAAAAGGAATAAAAAAAAAAAACTAAAAATAGGCCTACAATAAACTACATAAGATATTAATCATGTTTTGAAATTCTTTTTTTAAATGTTTTCACAAAAAATTAGCACTCTACAAGCAATAATATGAGTTAACAGCAATATATATTCATAGACTAATTTGCCTCATTTATTTTGAAATTATGAAGTTTTAACTCGTTGAAAATCTGTAGTTTTATAAAAACTATAGGCCTATATGGGGGTACAAATTTTCGCCAGTCTGGCAAACTTACACTAATCATGGTGTGAAAAAGCACAGTTAAAGATATCGATGCATACTGCGGACTTAAAGTAGTATAAATTTTCACGTAGGGCCTACAAAACAAAATGATGAAAATTTCATCAAAATCTGATAATAATAAATAGCAAAGTTTTGGCGCATGTGCCAGGTCTATGTATACATGATATATCGAGTCATTGTTTCTCCTATTCCCTCACCCCCATCGAGCCCTTCGTCAAAAGCTGTATGGATCCGCCCCTGAATAAAAATTCACTAAAAGTCTAAAGGCGGACGAAAATCCCCTCCCCCCATTGGTAACGACATTGCCAGAGCCGCGCATGCGCGCGCTGCCGAGGTTGGACGTCTGTCCAAATAAATATTACACGTATCGTCAATAGAACCAAATCCGCCGAGGAACCAAATCTGCAAACATCAAGCCGCGTCAAACCCGGCGGATATGGTTCCGATTAAAAACGATATCGGCCATTAAGAACGATATCTGCCGGCGGATACGGTATCCGCCGGTGGAACCGAATCCGCCGTTACACCGGCCCGCGCATACGTGTATGCAGCAAGCCCAGCTGTCGTTTTCAGTTTTGTTCACCATGTTACTGTTCAGACGTCGCGATGCACTAATGTTGTCCCTTGGGAGACGCTACCCCCCCCCCCCCATTTTTCATGACCCGAAGGGAAAAAAGAGAAAAGGAAAGAAAGAAGGGTAAAATACTATTCACTGAATATTATGTCAAAATCTATCAAAACATTGGATTTTGTAATTAAAAAAAAAAAATTTTTGCTCGATTGCTAATTGCAACTTTTTATAAATTTTGCCCAATAGGTCTACGCCATATATCTGGCCCCCTCAAAAATTTTGTCTCATAAGCCACTGCTGATTTATTTATGGCTCGTACTTCAGTTTATAAGAGGAGCAAGAAGCAAACTCAGTGGCGTAGCTACGGGGGGCATGCCCCCCCCCCAGGTCCCCCCCCCCCCCTGAAAAAAAAATTAAACAGGGAGCAAGAAGAAAAGAAAGAAGGAAAAGAAGGAACAAGACAGAAGAAATAAAGGAGAGGGAAATAAGAGGAGGAAGACGAGTGAATGAAATAATGTGAGGGGAAGACTTGCAAAAGAAAACAACAAATCTTTCATGTTACTATATATATATAACATTTTTGCTTGCGCTTCGCGCCAGAATTGCCTGTTCGATGAGATTCATATCTTGCTCAATAGGCTGATATGGAGCAAGTTTTGAAGTCAATATACATATATTTTACCTCGGACATCGAGCTTTCATTATTTTTTTTCATTTATAAAAGTTAAGTGCTCTGTAAAATGTCCGTTTTATGGACTTCATATCAACATTTTAAGCTCACGCTGCGTGGTCACATTGTTTGATTTGCCAAGTTCCTATTGTCTTCGTGTATTCCATAAAGTTCCATTAAACAATATTCAGAATGCCCAGATCCTACGTCTAAATCTAACACATGCGCGATAGCCTGCATGTTCTTTATTTAAAATGTACTTAAATTATCCAGTTTCAGATCAGAATATCAATAATCGTCTGCTCACGTTTCACGATCGCATTATTAATTATACCCAATTAATTGTATCCTATTCATGATTTACAAAATAGTGTCCCACTTTTAGGTCTAAAATCTCAATTTTCTTCCTCTCGCGCTTCGCGCTCGCATCAATTGTTTATTTACATACCTATCCCATTTATGAATACAAAAAGTGCTTAGAATACCATTTTTTAGGTCAGAATGTCAAAAAAAATTTGCTCGCGCTTATAAGAATAAAACTAAGAAGTGACTCATCGGGGAAAATATAGGTGAAGATAATTTCGGGCCCCGTCCCCTATTGGCAAAAGTAGGATCCGCCCTTGTGACACATAAACACACACCGGGAAAAAATTTTGCCTCCTGAAAAAGCAAGGACCCTCAGTGCCCCCCCCCCCCCCCTGGAAAAAAAATCCTAGCTATACGCCAATGAGCAAACTCACTTAATAGCTAGCTAGCCCCGCCCTAATCAACAAATTCAACATATCTTTTCAGATTCAGATTCAGATTCAGATTTATTTCCAACAGAAATGACATAAATATTGATACAAATAATTTTTCATACATTATAACAAATATTTACCATACAAAACATTAATGATCATTAACATATAAAGATAATACAAAACATTATTGTAGACAAAATTATGATATATAGTTTAGATAGAATCTTCGCCTGTATAGCTAGCTTATATGACCCAGTAAATGGGTCGAGGTTCAATTCCAGCTTGGTCGTTTAAACCGAAAGCCGGGTCTAATACCTCAGTCACATTTCCCCTACGGTGGCGTACGGTAGTCTGCAGGCACAGACCCTGATTGAAACTTTGATCAACAAGTGTGTCTCCATGCAAAGACTAGCACATACAAAACTTGCTGTTTCAATTCAGGGCCTTCAGTACAAGGCATGATTATAGGCTGCAATTCAGACCCTTTACTCGAGTGAATGGTTTGCCTAGCAGACTAGCCGTACGGCGAGTCGAAAACATTCGTTTTACTCATTTTTATTCAAACCACCTTATGATTATCTAACGGCTGTTTTCGACCGCCGTAGGGGAAATGTGACTGAAGTATCAGGCATGAACTCGTATGAGAAGAAATGTTACAATCAAGTGTTCTAACATGGTCAACGTCTTCTTAAAATACCTGAACCAGAAATATAATGATACAATAATGATAATCATAAATACCCTTTTTACACAGGATTTTCTTAGCTCCGGACTATCGCTAACCCCGTACTATCCTTAAAGGAGAATGAAACTCTTGGAGCAAGTTAGCTTTTGTGAAAGCAGAAAAATCAAAGAATAAGATCAACAAAAGTTTGAGTAAAATAGGACTAGCAATATAAGAGTTATGAGCATTTGAATGTCGAGATCACTAATGCTATGGAGATCCTCCCATTGGCAATGCGACCAAGATCTATGATGTCACAGATGAACAACTCTCCCCTTTTGGACACTGAAAATATACCCCAAAACATCTCTTTTTGCTCATTCTAATCATATGACAAACGATTCATCAATGATATAATGTTGTGAAACCTCTGTACTTGTCCTCTCATAAAGAGAGCACCTCACCTTGTGATAGACTCTATAAAAATGAGAATATAAGTGAAATAAGTACTAAAGTAATGAGGGAGTTGTACGTGTGTGACATCACAGATCTTGGTCGCATTGCCAATGGGAGGATCTACATGGCATTAGTGATCTCAATATTCAAATGCTCATAACTTTCTTATTATTCATTCGATCTTCCTCAAACTTTCAACAATATGTTTCTTTGATTTTTCTCTTTGATATGGATTCAGCTGGTTTCAAGGGTTTCATTCTCCTTTAACCCCGTACTATTTTTTTTTTCTTTTTACACATGCCAAATTGTTCTTGCTAACCCCGGATAAGGAATGCTCGCTTTTCACACACGAAACTCGCTAACTCCGGACTAGTGTTTTTGTCGATCATTCGTAGTACAAGTACTTCACTCGTACCTTTTTACACACGCTACAATTTCCTTAACCCCGTACTATAGGTGGGGCCAAATTGCCATTTAGCCCCACCTATAGTACGGGGTTAAGCTTAGCCCACTTTCGTTTTACACTAGCGATCTAAACCCCGTACTATCGCTCTTAGCACCGCAATTGCTGGGATAACCCTGCTTCATTTACCCTTTTTACACACGCTGAAATGTCCTTAACCCCGTACTATATAGGTGGGGCTAAATTGCCATTTAGCCCCACCTATAATACGGGGTTAAGCTTAGCCCACTTTCTTTTTACACAGCATTTTTGCAAAGTGGGCTAACCCCACCTTTAGTACGGGATTATTTGGCCCTGCAAAAAAGCAGGGTTATCCCAGCAATTGCGGTGCTAAGAGCGATAGTACGGGGTTAAGATCGCTAGTGTAAAACGAAAGTGGGCTAAATGGCAATTTAGCCCCACCTATAGTACGGGGTTAAGGAAATTTTAGCGTGCGTAAAAAAGGGTACGAGTAATGAGCTACCACTAGTCCGGGGTTAGCGAGTTTCGTGTGTGAAAAGCAAGCATTCCTTATCCGGGGTTAGCAATAACAAGTTGGCATGTGTGAAAAGGAAAAAAAATAGTACGGGGTTAAGGATAGTACGGGGTTAGCGATAGTCCGGGGCTAAGAAAATCCTGTGTAAAAAGGGTATTTGCAGGGCCAAATAATCCCGTACTAAAGGTGGGGTTAGCCCACTTTGCAAAAATGCTGTGTAAAAAGAAAGTGGGCTAAGCTTAACCCCGTACTATAGGTGGGGCTAAATGGCAATTTAGCCCCACCTATAGTACGGGGTTAAGGAAATTTTAGCGTGTGTAAAAAGGGTAAATGTTTACGAAATAGAGGGGCAGGCCAGAGGATCCAACTAGTAATGTCGCCTCGTCACAACAGGATTTGCGCAAGAAATAAACTCATGTTACAGCTCACGATTTTTATTTATTCCTTTTTATCGATCATGTTTTGTATTTGTTAATTGATGCTGCGCTGGTTTTCCTAGCAAAGATACTTAATTTAAAAAAAGAGCTCACAAACATGCACATAGGCCGAGGCCCATATTCTAATTCCAGAATTCCACTGAACACAACAACAAAAAGTTTGAGAAAATGAAACAACTAGGCTGCATGGAAGTCCTTTGGGAGGAAAAAGAAGGGGATTTTTTTTTTCATCTCTGATCTTCAATAGGCCAATTGTCTCCTAAATCCCTGGTTAGCATTTTAATACTAATGAATAGAAATACCCTAAGAAATACATAAAGGGGTCACTGGCGTATCATGGATGATGGGGATACGCAGGGTGACTTATACCATGTACCTACTACAACAAGCCCCGCAACAAGCTTATATACCCTGTTTACACACGACTCGGCTCGAATGTTGAATCCTCGGAGCAGGATCGAACCTGCGAAGAGGGCAACTGTGATCGCGTTTAAACAAAAAGGCGAGTAGGATCCATGGTTCGACACGTACGGCCCGCGGATCACGAACGGATAACATTAGTTTTCACTTGAACAGCATATAGTTTTTCGATAAACTTAGTTTTTCGATCGATAAACTAAGTTTTTCAATAAACTAAGTTTTTCATTTGAAAAACAGAGTTTCGCGAAAAACTATGCTTTCGACTGAAAAACATTGAATTGAGTTTTTCGGCGAAAAACTAAATCTATCTAGTGGAAAAATCTCAGTTTTTCGAATTTGAAAATTTAGTTTATCGATTTTGATAAACTGAGTTTTTCGATTTCGATAAACTGATGAGATGGTTTTATTTTGATAATCAGAGGTTAAGAGTTCTTTATCATGTCGGTTGTGCAGTCAGGGATCTGCGGGGGGGGGGTACGAGTGCAAAAGGGATCATTGTAATTGAGCCCAAGGGCGCTGGAAGCAGAGGGGTGGAATGGATGGCTCTTGGGCCCCATACAAATAAAGTTTTGGGTGGTTAAACAAGTTTTTTGGGGATGGATGTATCCTTGTCACTGGTGCCAAGGGCGTTGGAAACGGGGGCAGAGGGGGAACTTGCCCCTCTCTCCCCCCCCCCCCTCCCCCTCCCCCATTCCAACAATAAAAATTTGGGGTTGCAAAATTAGTTTTTTCCCCTTCCCTATGCTCGATGCGATTATTTGTCATGGGCAAGAGGCATAAAGATTTTAGAAGAAATTCGAAAGCGAGGGAGCAAAGTGACCGAGATTGTCATAAAGCACAAATGCATTTTCTATGGGTAAAATTAAAAGAGTTCGTATACACATTGGGTGAATTTTGTGAACATTTTTATCAAAAAATGTAACTTTTTTAATTGTCTTTCATTGTTTAATGCTTTTAATGTCTGAGGGAATATATCCCCATAGCTGAGTACAGCAATGGACCCCCGATGTGCCCCGTCTAGGTTATAAATGTAATAACAAATTATTCAAAGAAATTAAATAATGAAGGCACCTTTGTCAAGAAATTGTCATGCAGTTTCATAGCTGAAAAACTGAAATGTATCGCCTCTTTAGTTCCCTTTGTCATAATGAAAATCTTCTCCAGCGTAAAATTGCGTTTTATATATCACTTCAATTTTGGGAGAAAAATTATCGTATATTGTTTACCTATATAAACGTGATAAATAGCCCTTGATGCGACTTAGGTTATCTTGGGTTATTTTCTTTTAATTGAATATTGCTTCTTGTTATTTATTTTTCATTGCTTTATTATGACGTTGCTTTATTGTTTTGTAAAACTTAAATGTATCACCTAGGTGTTATGTTGCATATTTATCTTGAATGCAGAAATAAAATTTAA
Source organism: Lytechinus pictus (assembly GCF_037042905.1). Classification (NCBI taxonomy): domain Eukaryota; kingdom Metazoa; phylum Echinodermata; class Echinoidea; order Temnopleuroida; family Toxopneustidae; genus Lytechinus; species Lytechinus pictus. Next base: position 33,443,389 of record NC_087249.1, read on the forward strand.
AAAAATTAAAAAAAATTTGTCTTCGCCACTGTAAATGATTTTCCCGTTTTCAACGAAGTAGTGGTGCGGTATATGGTGTGTAATCCCGCAGGATTTTTTTTGCAATTTTTTGGGTTTTTTTTTTTTGGTTGTTTTGGCTTCAAAAGGGTCCCTTAAGACCAAAAATGATAGGGTTCAAATTTTCAGACCCCTCCTTCCCTTCGTGGGGGTCCTTTTTGGCGCCATATTGGCCTGTACAAATCCCAATAGGATAATCCATTGTTTTCAAGCTTATTTCTCACTTTTCTTCGCCACTTTTTGTTTTAAGTTGTCTTAGGTGTACAAGAATGAATATTTGATGATGATGTGATGTGATGTCAATCTTTTTTCACTTTTACCATTTTGGGGCGTACTTTACGAAAAATGCCCCAAAATTGTAAAATATTTCCCCCAAAATGTAATTTTCCCCCTTTTTGGCACTATAATTAGGACAAAAAGATTACAAAATGAAATGAATATGTCTTGTTAAACAGTCCAATAACAGAGGAATACATCACATGTAATTTATATCATTCTTGGTCAATTGATGTAAAGATCAACCCCATCTCAGGATTTTATGCAGTGAAAACATTACTACAACACTAGATGGCGCCATATAACTTATCATGATTATGTCATGACACAGCTCCTGTAGGACTTTTGTGCCAAAATTTTTTTTTTTTGCATTTTGGATTCTCTTGGGTCCAATCTATCAGGAAGTGATAGGGTTCAAATTTTCCCGATCCTCACCAAGTGCCTGAGGGGGGGGGGGGGATAACATATCTCAAGACCCCCTAAAATCAGGCGTATTAGCAATTTTGCGACTGGTTAAAAAATTGAATTGTTTTATGGTATTTTTATTATCCCTATATAGACAGCTAGAATTTTCTTTTCAATTTAATATGTCAACAGTGTCAATGTTTTTTTTTTTAATGTTTATAGCCACGAGGTGTTTGACTCGCCTTGAGTTCTACTCGGAGATGAAAATGAATTCTTTGGTTCACTGGTTTTGATCTGTGTAAAGAAAAGAACGATTTTTAGACGAGCAATGTTACTATACAGCGCGTATTAAAAAAAAGTTTACACTTAGGAAAAATCCTGTAAAATTATACATTTGTAATATCTTAAAGATTTTTCCACATTTTAACATTGGTACAGATCCAATTAAGCAAATGGCAATATAACTCTTGAAAAATATTTCCGCTTGAGTGAGCACCACTTACTTTTGAAAAGTTAGTGAAAAAATGATTTGCGAAGAACTTTGAAATAGTTATGTAAATAAAAGTAGACCTTAATTAAAAAAAATGTTGGTAGATCTAGATAAGAGGTATTTCAACCTCGTACGTTACGGACGGTTACTTACCCGCGGTCACTGAACTGGAAAAACGTATTTCCAGTTTAGTGCCCTCGGGACACGATGCGATGTACCGGTACCTTTTTTGCGCACGTGCAGCGCTGGACTGCTTGGACAGTTGACACGGTACCGTACTGTACCACGTCTATTTTTTGGAGTAGGGTCTACTCTAACGTTAGTTTTTTTTCCTCCAGTTTGTTCATTTTCGTCAACCATTCATATCACCATTCCGTCATACCGTCATATCACCATTCCCGTCATACCGCCATTTCACCATCCCATCATTCCGTATTACCGTCATTTTACCATTCCGTCGTCCCATCATTCCGTCATATCACCATTCCCGTCATACCGCCATTTCACCATCCCATCATTCCGTATTACCGTCATTTTACCATTCCGTCGTCCCATCATTCCGTCATATCACCATTCCCGTCATACCGCCATTTCACCATCCCATCATTCCGTATTACCGTCATTTTACCATTCCGTCATCCCATCATTCCGTCATATCACCATTCCCGTCATACCGCCATTTCACCATACCATCATTTCGTCATACCACCATTTTACCATTCCGTCGTCCGTCATCTCATCATTCCTTCATCTTACCCTTTTGTCATTTCACCCTTCCGTCATACCGTCATTTCAACACACAGGACATCATACCAACGAATCAAAATTCGTCATACCTCCATTTCACCATCCCGTTATACCGCCATTTCACCAATCCGTCATTCCGTCATCCCATAATTTCTTAATTTTCTTAATTTTCCTCGATCAGTTTGTTTACTTCCTCCAGTTCATTTTCTTTAGTTGTTCATTTTCACATGTGTTCCTTTTCTTCATTTTGTTCATTTTCGACAACCATTCCGTCATTTCGTAATATCGTCATGTCACCATCCCGTCATACCGTCATTTCATCATACCAACATATCGACCATAACGTCATACCATCATTCGTCATCCCATCATTCCGTCATCCCATCATTTCGTTATTTAACCATTCCGTCATACCATCATTCCGCCATCTCATCATTCCGTCATGCCTTCATTTTGTCAACCGCTATTTCACCATCCCGTCATATCGTCATTTCGTCATACCAACATATCGACCATAACGTCATACCATCATTCGTCATCCCATCATTCCGTCATCCCGTCATTCCGTCATGCCGTCATTTCGTCATATCGCAATTTTGCCATCCTATCATTCCGTCACTTCACCATCCCGCCATTCTGTCATACCGTTTAACACACTATCGATTCACAATTTTGTATACGGCGTCAGCGGAGGAGTAGAAATAATGCGACGTCAACACGCGCCGTTCGGTATAAAAATTGACATTTGCAGGTTGAAACGCAATAAAAGGCAACATTTCTGTTTCCAGCTCATCATTTGCAAGTTTGAATTCGCTGGACCAACATGAATACTCGCGATACAGTAAAGCGATACGGTTGTTCAATGTGTGATAGGTCGTATAGTCGCAACTACGACTTGAAGAGGCATCAAAGAGATGTACACCCTGATATGGAAGAGGATGGAGATGTGACTGAAAATGATTACAATGAAGATTCCAGCATTGTTGGAGAAAGCTATGATGAAAACACTGACACGGGTGATTCTGATACAGAGGAAGGAGAAGATGAATCTACAAATACAGATATCCCTGACGAAGACGAACCAGCAGACAATCTGGCGTATCAAGAATGGTACGAAGAGGCGATGGCAGCTACCGAACAACTGAGGGATGAAAAGTACGATAAATATATATCCAAGGGCATGCGTGATGAAGAAGCTAAAGAAAAGGCTCACGTGAAAGTACTGTGGGCTATTAAACGCATCTTTTTCGACCGCTACTCCAGTTTCTTAAGGCAAAACTTATTTTTTGAAGAAGACCAAACCAATCAGGAAATCATATCCGATGTCAACGAAAAAGTAGAGAAGGTATGAATGTCCGGAAAGCAATTCAAAGAGTCCTCGCCAGACATGGGACAAAATTCGATGGACTGTTCCAGTATCAACCTGAAGAGAATGATGATGGTGACGGAGATATGGAAGGGACTGAAGCAAGCGATAACTGAGACCAGGACATAGAGACAGTCGAACAATGTGTTACTGTAGACGATTTACTTATTAATCATAAATCCGTGTGATGAATGCAATTTGTTTTAATTATATTTCAAAATACATAACAGTTTACAGTATCTCCGACCCATGACATAAAGAATTATGTTATACAGATAACATAATGAAAAAGTAAAACCCATTACGTATGTATTTCGCAGATATAACATATTGGTTTGGACTATTAAAATATTTGATATATTAACATCACATTGTATCAACCATGGTATTCATTTTATTGTATTCTACCAGTGTATATCATATTTCTAACAGCCATCCCTGGAAGAAATTTCGTTGATCATAATAATCCACTATCATATAGCGCTTAATACATCAGAACGACGTATCTAAGCGCTTAACAGATATATTATTACCCCGGTCATCGGATTCAATAAGTCATTCCCGCACATAAAGTGTGCACATCCTCCACTCCCTGGGGAGTATTCCAGTAAGTTGCCGGTGACGCGCACACAGTACTGGACAAGCTACAATGACTTTCACATCCTACCAGTACCCATTTAGCACCTGGGTCGACAGTGGCAAAGTGTGGATTAACGCCAGATCGTGGTGGGATTCGAACACACGACCCTCTGTTTACAAGGCAAGAGTCAGAACCACTACACCACGGCTCCTCGATCCCCTGTGTAATGAAGAAAAAAAACACCCAAAATATATTGATGGAATATTGAAATGACGGTATGACGAATTTCGATTTGTCGGCGTGACAAATTTTCGTATATTGGTATGACGAATTTTGTGACGTTGGTATGATGTCCTGTGTGTTGAAATGACGGTATGACGAAAGGGTGAAATGACAAAAGGGTAAAATGACGGAATGACGAGATGAAGGAATGATGAGATGACGGACGAATGGTAAAATTGTGGTATGACGAAATGATGGTATGGTGAAATGCCGGTATGACGGGAATGGTGATATGACAGAATGATGGGATGACGGAATGGTAAAATGACGGTAATACGGAATGATGGGATGGCGGAATGGCGGTATGACGGGAGTGGTAATATGACGGAATGATGGGATGACGGAATGGTAAAATGACGGTAATACGGAATGATGGGATGGCGGAATGATGGTATGACGGAATGGTGATATGACGGGATGACGGAATGATGGGATGACGAATGATGGTATGACGTTATGGTCGATATGTTGGTATGACGAAATGACGATATAACGGGATGGTGAAATAGCGGTTGACAAAATGAAGGCATGACGAAATGATGAGATGGCGGAATGATGGTATGACGGAATGGTTAAATAACGAAATGATGGGAAGACGAATGATTTTATTAAACAGTCAATATTTTGCTCGCAGCTTTTAAAAAAAATGCGTTGTACGCCATGTCTAGCCCAAACTTTTGCCTCATTACGCCACTGGGGTAGATAGTATACTATTTTTTTTATTGCTCTTCATATTTTAAGTGCGCTTTTTGCCTTTTTCCCCTGTTTCCCTCTCCCACTTTAAAATTTGCCCCGCCGCTCCTGATTATTTTCCTCTGTCTTCATATTTCTATAAATTTTGTAAAATATTTAGCGTGAGAAATGACTTGCGGACAGAACGTCGCTGGTGTTTCATACGGTTCCATCAGTGAAATGACAATACAAATCTTGTAGCTTCTTTCTTGTGCCATTAAGCTTTGATCGAAAGCTTGGTGCAATCAGTGCTTCCTTAACTTAAAACTGGAATTCCTTATTTGAGCTCCAAAATTTCCTTAAATTTGGACAAAATTCCTTGAATTAGAGTCTGGAGAAAACCTGTCTATATTTTTGCATTACAAGCCTAGTTGTTTCACTGATCATGTGCAGCGTGCATATGCATCCTCCAACTCAAGGTAGATCCACACGAACGCAGCAGTACCATAGACAAGGAAAAAGAAAGTATAGCACACTAGCCAGCATATAAGAAAATTTAAATAAATGTGGATTTATTTTGTGTGAGAAATTAAACATTTTAAAGATTCATCATTATTTTTTTCTTTATTTTCCTCGAAATTCAATCAATTTCCTTGAATTCTCAGATTTCCTAGGATTTCCTTAAATATCCCTAAATATTCCTTGACTTTTTTTATTTTTCCTTGTAATTCCTAGAATTGTCAAAATTCCTTTATAAAATCCTTGTGGAGTCAAAAATTCTTAAAATTCCCTAAAACAAGGAAATTCCCTTGCAAGTGGAAGCACTGGGTGCAATTAAAGTGATATTAAGAAGCTACATAGGCGACGGAAGCGGGGGGCGGGGCGAGGGTCCTGTCCCCCCTGAATTTGAGGTGTTTTTTTTTTTTTACTTGTCAATTTTGTTTCCTGTGTCCCCCCTAAATTCAGGTGGACCGCCCTAAAATTGTTTAAAATCGTTATGGTTCCCCCTAAAATTTTGTTTGTTCACCTTTTTTTTTTTGCTTGTCAATTTTTTTCCTGTGTCCAACCATAAATTCCAAGTAGACCCCCCCCCCTAATTTTTTTGGCTTCCGCCGCCAATGAGAAGCTATACGACCAATTTGAGACATTACTTCATTTCTAAATAAAATATATATATAGGGCCTATATGTGTGTTATTAAATGCCAGCCAGGTGCGGATCCAGGAATTTCCAGGGGGGCACTTTTGTCCAGAATAATTTGACAGGCAAAAATTTTAAAAATGGTTAGCACTTGCACATATACGGTACTTTCGACCACTATTTTGTGTCTCTCAAAAGGGGGGGGGGGGACATGAGCCGGGTGTGCCCCCCCCCCCGGATCCGCGCCAAAGCACCCCCTCCCTCGAGCTTAAGGTCAGTTTTGTGCCCCCTCATAACGGGTCAAGTTGATGCCCCCTAAGTTTAAGTTCAATTTGCCCACCCCCTCCCCCAATGTGACACATTAATGCGCTCCCGGTCAAACATCAGATTAGCACCCCGAAGGTCGAGCATCATTTCTGCTCCTCGCTAGGTCAAACTTCAAATTGTGGGCGCGCCCATGCACGCTCTTTTATTATTATTATCATTTCATCTCCCCCTCTTTTCCCCTTCATTTTCCTCCCCCCCCCCTTTTATTCCCTCTTCCTAATTATTTCCTTTTCTCATATACTTTTCCCCATTTTTTGCGATCTCTTCTTCCTACGTTTTTTTCTCTTCCTTTTATTTTCATATATTTCCTCCTTTTTCGACTACCCGGGTCCCGTGCCCCAACCCCCCCCCAAAAAAAAAAATAATATGCGCATAGTGTGTGTCTCAATGAGGTGTCACTGAGAGTTCCCTGTGTTTTTGGCAGCCTTATTGTTGGACTTAGTTTTCTTGTATTGATACATTCATTTTGATTTCTACTTGATTACTTTGGGGGTTCGAAGAGTATGCAGCAGTGTTTACCCCCCCCCCCCCATCACCCTAGTCGCCAATCCCATCCTATTTCTTGCTTGGTTATGAAGACCAAGACAAACCAGCCATATTGGTGGATATATCGAAGTTCACACCCCGAATAGCACAGGCGCACAAAGAGAGCACGCAGTGTGAATAGGGCTTCATGGCTCAACACAGCAGCCGTCCCCGGATGTTTAATTAATTGGAAGAGTGCTAAAAAATACGACTCCCTAAATAACTTGAGATTCTCAAATCGGCAACTGTATCTGTTCTATGGGTGTGGTTGACTTGGAGGAGCCAATTGGTTGAAAAGGACGACTGGAATATCACATTCTTGCTGTAGGGGTGATAATGGTGCATGAACAGCGTATCGGAACAAATCGACTATGACAATCGCATCACACAACAAAATTCGGAACTAATCGGCGGGTAAAAGAGCCGCCGATTAGTACCTCCGGCCCCGATCACCTGGCCGGTCCAAATCGCCTATGACACCGGCAACCCATTAACCTCACCTGGTTTAAGTGCAGTACAGTGTGGGCAAATTTCTTGCTAAAGGAAATCACGCCATGACTGGGATTCTATAAATAGCCTGACCAAATATTATATCTTTATAAGCAGATGAGGAATGCTATCACTCCCTCTATTTATTTATTTATTTCTGATATTTTGACAGGGTAGCCCATTCACCAATAAGAGTGTATGTTTAAAGAAGAAGTAAGAGGCTGTGTATCTGGTATCTCACTCTTTTCTTCGCTCTCGCTCTCTTTTCTCCCTCGCAAGCAAAAGTACATCTCAAAAGATCAATTAAATCCCAATGCAAGTTGCTGTAAAAGTCTTCGTACGAATCACAATTCATTTTTTATGTTTATTTTTATTGACATTTAGAAAATACCCCCACCCCAATATATTCCAGTGGTCGATCTACGGAGTTGGGCTGCCAAGTAAAAAAAGTAATGACCTATACTTTGGAGCTAACCCCAAATTACCTCTATTTCATAGTGAACCTTTTTTTTTGCTTGTAAAAAAACTCTTGGTATCAAAATGACCTTCATTTGGTAGTAAAACTTTTTTCTTTCTTTCTTTCCCTTTTTTTGCTTGTCTAATTTCTCGGTCAAATCCCCTCCTGGGAAAAAAAAGTTAATTGCGCCCCTGTATTCTAAGCTGCACTAAAACAAACAATCCTGAAATATTAGTTGTCTGAAGACAACAAGACGGTTGATCACATGTATACACAGATAATCATTACAGTACAAAAAGTGAAATGGATGCTCTATTGCTTACCTGACCCTGTAACTATGCATTTTGTCCAACATCACTGGACTAATCCTCATGCAAATTTACCCTTAACGGGTAAATAGATGATCTTAGAGTCCTCAAATACACTCTTCACCAGGGGTATTAAAAATGAGACGACAAACCGAAGGGGGTTTAAACTTGTGATACGATTACTGAAATTGGCGCTAAAGAACATTGAAAGTCCTCTTTTTGATGAAAAAAAAAACAACAGAAAATCACAAGATTGTTGCCCTTTTCTGTAAAATTATTCATAATGTATCAGATGACAGTTTGAGTGGTAGCCCATTCATACATCTTAGATTTAAGGTATTTCTGTCTGATCATTTTTTTTCTCATAATCACACTTAAAAGTTATTCTCTTTTATAATTTATATTATGTGTCTAAACACATAATTTGTGTTTAGACACTTTTGGTTTGCCCCAGTAACGTAGATCGTAATATGTTCGACATCTTTATGATTATGATCAAGGAAGCAAAGAACGCATATGGTCATGATGATTGAATGCAGTGATTAAGATTTATCAAAGCGTGTAATGTTTTTTTTTATGTCTTAAAAATCGGTTCCCTGACTTTTGATCCGGCTACAATTGCTCTGATAGAAAATCTGTACATTAAGCGAAACGTAATACCTAACCTCTAAACTAATCAAATCCTAATCCTAATCTTTCCATATTCTGAACCAAAAACTCAATCACAATCCTAACTCTAACCCTATGCCTTCTGAGATATCAAGACCATATTGTCACAGGAGCAAATGTCGCGCAGTCACCAAAACAGGTGTATGGTTTTCGGGGTTGAGTTGACCCTATTCCCTCATGATATCAACACTGCGGGCGTAGCCTGTGTACACTTACGGCTCAGCGCCACATTTCCAACCAGAGCTTTAATTCCAAGTGTATATTTTGAACCAGGAGTTCCCTGTTTTAACCAAGGGGCCTCATTCATCATAACCAACTCTCACTCGGCTGCGCTTCAGTCTAAGTAGTTCAAACCTCGGAAACTTATTTTAGCAACGTTAAGGAAGGCAAGAAATAAGAAACATGGGATTTGCTTTTCAGGAGGCGTTGAAAAATTGGCACTATTTAGTGATCGTGCTTGTGCCTATCATATTCTGTCCGGTTCCAATTGTATTCAACAATTCGGTAAGTAAAATGATGAAAAGTATATTTCTGAAATAATTTTGATTCTCTGATCTTAATCATTCAGTTTTACCTTATAACACTTGGGAGTACGAATGCTTTTCGTTTTGAGAAACTATATTCGTGGCAAAAACACCACCTTCATTCACTTTATATCATGTATAAAAGAGAAAACACGCTTCTGCCATTTCAATAATTCGCTATATATGTTTTAAAAAATAACAGGATATATATAGGCGCTTTTAAAACTATTGTTATATAATCCTATTTCTCATAATTCATACAAAGTCGATGCTCAGGGCTGCCAGTATTGGGAGGGGGGGGGGGTCGAGAACCTGTGGATGTCATAACTTTCTCAACTTGGGAAATAAGGGCAGTGTACATCTAATCAGCTACATTTAATTCTAAGATCATCCAGTCACCTCATTCCAATATTCTTCTTCATTCTTCGCTCCTTTTCAATAGGGCCGCGGAAAGGTTTTTAAAGGGGTGGGGGCGCTGACCATACATAAAAAAACAATCGATTTTTTTTTTACATTTAATTTTTTATACAAATAAATGAAAAGCGGCTCCTGCTTCCCCTCTTTTTCCCAGGCATGATTTTTTTTCCTTTTCGTGTTTCTTCAATCCCCAGTTTCATTGTACAACATGCATTGACGCATTAAGTGCATTTTCTCCTCTCAAAACTGTGCTTTACACCCGGGCTTTACAATCCTTCCATTACAAAGTCAAGTAACGTGTCCTAGCTTCAAATAACATTACTATACATAAAAAGTCCCCGCTCCGATTACTCATTGCACATTAATCCCATAATACGATCGGGAACTTTTATAGCCACATGCATCGACGAATGACTTTATTTCAATGAACTAGAGGAAAAACAGGAAATGGACAGGAACGATTACTGATAACAAACACTACTACTGGGTCAATATGGTAAAATGCTGTTTAAGTCAATGTTTATTTCGAAAATATAAATGTACAGAGGTGCTAACAAGTTAGTGAACCCCGCCAAAAAAATGCACTCCTTCATGCTGAGTGCTGATTGGAGACAACAAAACTACAGCGAGACCCCAAAACAAGCTTTATTGAATGTGATATTTCATCACCTGACTTCACAATTGAATATCTAAAACATGACAGAAATTGAACAATTAAAATTTCCTCATTTTCTGGTGGGGTTCACTGCTTTTTTAGCACCACTGCGTATAAAATGATGCACATGCATACTGTTTACAAAATGAAATGTATACATAACGGTATTAGTAAAGGTAATCAAAATAGAACGAGCTTTTCACAAAACATAGCAGCATAAATCCTACTCTTCTGAATTTAGCAGCACTTAGTATATACAAATCATCGTACCTCATGCGTTACATTATTAGCACCGACTGCATCCATCATACTCACTATTTTACTTGATTTTTTACTTATATTCTCGATTTTTTTCTCAAGTTTGAAAGTGCTTCATATGAGCTTAATGAACATCGTCAGAAAATAGCCTTAAATAGGATGGAATCTTAATTACTCTATAACAGATTATTGTGACTTGATTGAGCACACATATCGTAGAAGACAGAAGGGAAGCCAACAGGTGAATCTTCCAAGACTAAGAACTATTAAATGGCAGTATTCGCTTTCTATTCTAGGGAGTGATATCTGGAATAAAGTTGAAAGAAAATTGAAGAAATCCAGAAAAATTTAAAGGATTTCTCTAACATGTTTTTTTATTTTATTTATCTATTTACCAACAATATTCAGAGTTTACAGGTTATGAAACAAACTGCTTAATATGTTTCACGTTCATGCAAGAAACATTTTATGGTGAGTGGGACCAGAAAATAGCACAAGCGCTAGTCGAGCCTGACCCAACATATATGATATATTATATCACAAATGCATATTTATGAAGAACAAAAAAAATAAGTTTCTTAATTGCAGTAATTATATATTGTAGAGTACATGTAGGTGGTGTGAATTCATGATAACCAATAACTTTTTAGAGAATTCCTTAAACCTTTTCTGGATTTTTTTTTCAATTTGATTTCAACCAATACTTAGAAAAGACGGGGAAATCGACCCTGAGTTGTTTTTAGTCTTAAAAGATTTACCTGTTGGCCTTTCTTCTGTTTTGTATGATATTTGTGGTTAATTAGGTTGCAATAATCTTCTTAGGAGGGAGGTAAATTATCAATACGCAGGTCATACATAAAGGTACAAACTGATAGATTATTCAACTCAAACACATGGAATAAAGGGCGAGTATGAGCTAGCCAGTGACTTAACTTAATTGCACGTACTGCCATTTTTTAAGAAAGGTATATACAATTCAGGCTGCTTTTGTACTACCCCCATGGGTTGAAATCCCAGGGGGACGCTTCCCCCCTACACAATATTAAATGTCCCCCTACTATTTTTGGTCTATATAGGGTGGAAAGAAATGCATCAAAATCAAAACAAAACATATATTTTGGACGAGATGACCTTACTTTTTTTTGCTTGTCAAATTTATTTAGGTCGAAATGACCTGACATTTTGGGTAATAACCTTTTCTTTTCTTTTTTTTTGCTTGTCAAATTTTCAAGCCCCCTGTCCCCTTACCTTTGGGGGGAGATTTCCGCCCTTGACTCCCCCATACCTCTATTCCATGAGTGAGATGAAAAAAAATGAAAAATCTATATTTTATTGTTCGAAATAGACATGAAATGAAATACTCCGAAAATTTGCTTTGCCCAATTGATCGTAGGCCCGGCAGCCGCTGTGCAGCGCCAGATCGACGAGGCTCTATCATGTCTATCCCTTTTAATCATTGAATGCCAAACAGGGTAGCAGCAACTCCCATCTTTTGGTCTGACGTGGCCGGGGTTTCAACCCCTGACCTCTCGGTTGTGAGACGGACGCTCTACCAACTGAGCCAACACACCGGTGTGGCTCTATATAAAATCTTTATATCAATATCAAAGTGAATTTGGGTACGTAATGTCATAACCGGAACAAATTTCTATTTTCTTACGTATACTTAAAGGTCAAGTCCACCCCAGCAAAATGTTGATTTGAATCAATAGTGAAAAATCAAACTAGCATAACACTGAAAATTTCATCAAAATTGGATGTAAAATAAGAAAGTTACGGCATTTTAAAGTTTCGCTTATTTTTCACAAAACAGTGATATGCACAACTCAGTGACATGCAAATGTGTCAGTCGATGATGTCCATCACTCACTATTTCTTTTGTTTTTTATTGTTTGAATTATATAATATTTCATTTTTTACAGATTTGACCATAGGGACTGACTTGACTGAACCATATAGTAATAAACAATGCTATTTCCACATATATAGGGAGGAATTAATCACTGTTTCAATTGACAATGAGGAGAAAATTAAAATATTTCATATAATGAAATACAAAAGAAATAGTGAGTGGATGACGTCATCAGTCTCCTCATTTGCATACCGACCAGGATGTGCATATAACTGTTTTGTGAAATTAAGCGAAATTTTAGAATGTCATAACTCTCTTATTTCACATCCGATTTTGATAAAATTTTCAGTGTTAAGCTTGTTAGATTTTTCTCTTTTTATTAAAATAATGTTTTTGTTGGGGTGAACTTGTCCTTTAAATTAATCGTTCGTATATGCTCTTTAAACGACAGATGCTTGTCAATTGTTATACGACAAAAGTTGCTTCATCAGCTTCTTCCGATACCTCTCCATCCAGTTTAATATTACAAAGTAACTTCACATTCCGTCTTCTGCTGCCAATTAAAAACATAATTTTTGTTTTCACAGAGGTGATTGTCAGCTTATTTGCAACACACCATTTTGTACTTTATTTATATTCATATTTATCTCATTGGTATCGATTTCATCCTGTCCAACTGGAAAGGTGTTAAAAAGGTTAGAGTTGTCAGCAAATAATCTATAAAAAAAACTTTAAACTGATGGAAGATCATTATGTATAACAAAAATAAAGTAGGTCCTAAGACTGAGCCCTGCGGAACACCGCATCTTATTTTCGTTTTTCTTTGAATATATTTCCCCATGTTGAACAAACTGATATCTACAAGCAGGATAGTCTTTAAAGGTATGGTACGGGCTGAAAATATTTATATCCAAATAAATAGAGTAAAATTCACAAAGCAAAATGCTGAAAAAAATTTCAAAATCGGATAACAAATAACGAAGTTATTGAATTTTAAAGTTTATCTATATTTTTTTTAAACAGTTATATGCGCATCGTAATGAATATTCATTAGGTGGGCTGATGATGTCACATCCCCACTTTCATTTTTCTTATGTTATTACATGAAATAAATGTTTCATTTTTTCATACATGTGTAAATGATGTGTCTCCATTATGATGAAATAAGTTGCGGCAATAAATAACTAATGCACTTGATCGGTTGTTAATCCAATTGTTTTAGTTCTTGGTAGAAACATTTTGAATAAATCTAAGTTCATATAATAATATACAAAAGAACAAGTGGAGATATGGCTTCATCAGCCTACCTAATGAATATTCATAAAGACATGTCTAGAACTCTTTCACCGAAATAATGCAAATCTTTAAAAATCAATAACTTCGTTATTTGTTATCCGAATTTGATCAAATTTTCAGCATGTTGCTTTGTGACTTTCACTCTATTTATTAAGATGTAAATATCTCCAGCCTGGACCATCCCTTAAAACCAATTTAAAGGAAGACCCGGACACCATAGTGGAAAAGTTTCTGTATCAAAATATTGTGATTGATTGTGTCAAAGGCTTTTTTTTATCAATTAATATCCCGAGGGTAACTCTGCCCTGGTCTAAGGATTTCAGAATAGTGTTCGACAAATTGATAAGTGATAAGTTTGTACTACAAATTTTTACGAAAACCATACTGATAGTTTAAAATGTATCATTTGATTCTATAAATTCTATTAATCTTTTATTTTTTTTTATAGAACCTTCCTTAGAACTGGCAAAACAGATATTGTTCGATAGTTCCCTGGATCATAATTTTGGTACCTTTTCATAGATAGGTGTAATCTTAGCTATTTTAATGTCAGGTACCCTCCCACATTCAATAGACAGATGAAAGATATATGTAAGGACCCCAGATATCTAAACTGCTCCCTCTCTTAATAAGCTCGTGGGTAAATAATCATGACCAACAGATTTCTTGATATCCAGGGATATAAGATGATTGAATACTTCAGCCTCTGTCACAGGTTTCCAAATAAATAATTGCTAGCTTGTTCACCAATGTAATGTGAATGTGACATATTTTCAATGGGCAATGAATCTGCCAAGTTCGGTCCAATATTTACAAAGAAGTTGTTAAATTCGTCGGCAAGATCGTATGCAGATGTAATAATAGTATTATTTTCACTTAACTTTTTGATAAGCTTATCCACGTCAGTGCTTTTTGACGTTGGTTTCTTACCAACCAATAACTGAATAATTTATTAATTATATCCCATTTTTGCTTGTGTCTCATCGGTTGTCGTATAACAACTTACTGTAATATCTACTTTTTGTTTTGTTCAATATTGAAGAATCTTTGGTTTCCCTTAGTGAATTTATTATTTGTTCAGTTCTAATCCCACACACTGTAGAGACGAAATAAAAGTCCTCCAATACATCTTCTACTCCCAACGTATTCAATTTGAAATCTACTAACATTACGCATTACGCTTATGAATCTTATTCTGCTCTAAAATAGAAAGCAGGCTATCTTTGAAATTCTTTTACATTTGTATTTGGTTTTCTATATATCACAGCAATACACATTTTAATTTTATTGGTAAAATTGACTTGAAACCAAAGAGATTCGGCATGGATAATTTCATAATTTAAACGAGAATACTTCAGATTGAATTTGATATAAGCTCCAGCTCCTCATCCTCGTAACTCACTTTGGCGACAATTTAGGCTTACTTCAAGAGTGTAACCATGCAAATTTAGAAGTGAAGTATAAGGGACACCCCATACTTCTGACAAACAAAATATGATACCAAATTTGGTGTTAATGCAATTTTCATGTAACAACTTGAGACGTTCATTATTCTTCCCGAATTATCGTTTGTTGATATGAGTGAGTTTAGAAAATGAAGACAGATCAAAATTCAGAACATTTTCAAAATCATTTGGTAATAACTCGTAGGAATGTATAATTGGTTTCCATTATTATATTAGTGATTAAGACCTACTTGTAATAAACACAAGCCAATCAGGATAATAGTGGAGGTTGAAGTTCTTGTAGTTAATGTTGGCAAGCCCAACATCAAATAGGTCATTAGGGGATTTAATGGTTTTGAATTCATCATCAATGAGGTTGCATATAATGTTGCCATTGCTAGTTGATACTCTCTTTACATGGGGACTTGACTTTGCCGCATGAAGGACAGCAAGCCTCTTTGGGCATGTTGGGGGCGGTGTCTTCATCGATATAGACGCCCTTCATGGTCTAAATTCCTTTCAACTCGAATCGGCCCGCATACAACGCATCTCTCTTCTTCCTTCATGTCCTTAAAGTAAAGCACGCCAGAATATGTCGCTCCTTTCCTCTAGACTTCTTGCCGATGCGGTGACATGAAGACAGGTCTTCTGATTTCAGCTTTACTCCAGCTTTCTTTGCCACTGCTAACGCTTTATTGTGGCGCATCTCCTGACTCTCTCCTTCTTCTCCCTCGTCTCCTGCTTCATATTCCTTTATACCGCAGAAACGTAGATTGTCCCTCCTCAATTGTTATCATCATAGATTTAGACATGTATACGACAGTATATACTTACAACAATTAAGGTACTTTTAAAATTGTTACAAATAATCCTTTACAAGGAGTATATTGCGATTTTATTTTTTAATCATTTTGTATTTTTTAATGTGCAACGTAATAATGATAAACATTAATATCATAATGATCACAATCACCGGAACGTTAACGGAACCCTTTACATGCGTTTCTCTTGGATGGCATCGATCTAACTACTGAAGAGTTTAATTTCCTTTTGATGGTTTTAACAAATATTATGTAACATTTGAAGCGGTGGGCAAATTAAAGTTTGTTGAATTATCTGAAGTGTGCAAATGCTTTAAGAGACATGGGAGAAAAGGGAAGTGGAAGGGAAAATCGGGAATGGGTTGGAGAGAGAGAGAAAGGGGGAGAGGGGGGGTACAGAGGAAGGGGTAGGCTGGAGTGAGAAAGATATGGAGGAGAGTTGTAACGATGTCCAACGTAGAAGAGAGAAAAAGTTAGAATGGGGCTGATAGATTTAGGAATGAGAAAAAAATGCAAGGTTGTTGGCGTCAGATCAATGTCGTTGTTTAAAGATGCCGGATTTAAACATGACAAAAAATCTGGAGTGAATCCGTTTTAAACCTTCCGCGATGCATTTCCTTGGCAAGATATCATTATGTTTTAACAAATAAATGAATCAATCCCTGCATAGTCTATACGACCCCATATCATCATGACCAAGCTGTATATACAGAGTCATGATTGTTCCTTTTTTCTACGGTTATGCAGTCAAGTTTATTCGATCTATGCTCTAAAAAGAACAAGATTAACATTCCTAAATATCCTATAAGATCGGAAGCTCACAGACTGATGATTTAGAGGCACGCAATCATTGAAAAATATGTCGCCGAAATTCCCCAAGGTTCGATCATGGGCCCGACTCTATTCTTATATTCAGTAACAGCATCCAAGATAACATCGAGCACTCTGTTCAGCTGTACAATTACTCTGTTGTCTATTAGTCTATATAATAGGAGGAGTGTGAATTATGGCGACTTAAATATTCATTCTGTCGTCCTAGCTGCTTGCAGTCATCGCAATGTCAATATAATGATAAAGGTTCAAATTCACACAAAGACACACAAAGACACTATCCTCTGGTTACGTTCATTGTCTCCCATCTGACTGTTACAATGATACCATCTGACTGTTACAATGCTGATTCCATATCTTATATGTAATTGAACAATCTCTTCTTTAAAGGAAACAAGAAATTTGGCTCACAAGGCCATTGACTTTTAATAGCGACAGAACTGTTTTTTTTTCTTTACACTACATGCGACTACAAGTTGTACACCGGAATTCGATTGGTCTCTTTATACATCCGACCGCAAAATTTAGAATATTAGATTATTATAGAAACAAAACATAAACACGTTTTCAGACGTCAACACTTTAGTTTGAAAGAACAAACAAATGGGATAATTTTATGTTTGATATCGATGACGGCTTCAAAGTTAAAAGAAAGACGTCACAAAATGCAGATAATGACATAATTATGAATATTGATTGATTGTGAGAGTGGAGTGAAAGTGTGCAAGTGAATATATGGAGAAGTTGAAATTAATCAAGGGGTCGTCTTAGAAGTGAATTGAATCATTAACGTGGACAGCATGTTAGATTTGAATACCAGTATCGCGATATTACATTACACGTCATACAAACTTTGAACGTGTAAAATGAGGAGGATGTGTTAACTATACGGTGGGTAGATTATTCCACGGGTCAGGGCCACGGTTTCTAATTGATTGATGCGTAATTAATAATTTGAGCTTTTCGGGTGAATATTGTCATATTTATTTTGATTCGAAGAAAAACCACACTAGATTTGTAGAGAATGATGTGGGACAAACACTCTTTCATTATGAGATATGATAAGCTACTAAATCGATTCGTCATTAGCGACAGTGTAATTGTAAACGTTTTTACCCATTCCGTAATAATTCATCAAAGGTGCATAGATAAATTTTTTTCAAGGTATGGATAAAATTCATTTAACAATTTGACAAACCTATATTACGGTACATTGAAAATCTACCCTCATAAATAAATTTTCGCAGTATTTCTGTTTCAGATTTCTATCTCGAACTATGAATTTATTGTTCCCATTGGAGACATTCGTGCAAAATATTTTCCACGCCAAGACAGTCAACTATTGGTTTTCCCATCCAATTTCATTTAGGAGTCACTTAAATGTATCAATGTGCATTTAAATTTGTGCGTTATCGTTTTCCCGGAGATATCGGTCATTCAAATTCTAAAATCAGACAATGGGATTCATTTAAAGACACTATAATACATTCATAATCATTCAAATAAATTTATGGTCAAGACTATTTCAAATTTGATCATTTTAATATTTTCCACGTGCTTTTGATTTCGCTCTAAGGCAAAGAAGTTCGTTAAAGGTCTTACAAATTAACAAATGTACTTTTTAATTCTAAATTTTGGGCAATGAAATTCAGGAATTGTACATTCAATTCAATCAACAATGACCGATAGGATTGCTTATGCAACCGATTTCATTTTTGAGAGTTCATATTAATATTGTGTAATTCATTTGTTTTGCATGGTATCTGTATATGTTATGTAAATGTATAAACATTATTTATAATAAAATTAGAATCGTTATGCATTGTGGCTAAATTAGATAGGGCCTATTTGTATAGCCCCGCTGTCACGACTGTTCTGGGAAAATTATGATCTTAGCATGTTTATTAATTTTCTTTGGGGAATCGGGTCAGTTGGCAAAGATAGTCATTTTTTTGTAACTGTTTCAATAAGGTTTTTTTGGAAATCCTTATACGGGGAACCAAACGTTGCAATTATAGGTGTGTTACCCTATACACACGATCCACCATTTCTTTCCTGTTTGTGCCAATTAATTATTGCGGAATTAAAGGAAGAGTTAAAAATCACTGACTCTGATATGTGCATCGCAGAAGAATTCCGTAACCACCTGAAAATTTGGCCAAACAGATGAAGTGAATGGCCAGGCACGGTGGCATCCTGATAGGGAAACCGAGGCAATTAGTTGGATCCGTAGCCGTCTTAATAGGTTCAACCTGACAGATGTCACTCTGGGAGCATCTTTACGGTGCAACTTTGTATCTTTTTGGAAAAGTACAACTTTGCACTTCTTTTGAAGGTGCAAACACCTTATATACGCAACTTTGCATCTTTCAGAGAGATGCAAAGTTGCAACTTTCAAAAAGGTACAAAGTGTACAACTTTCAAAAAGGTACAAAGTTGTACCTTAAAGGTGCTCCCCAGTGACGTACCTGGGGGGGGGGGGGGGCGTTTCATAAAGCTGTTCGTAAGTTAAGAGCATCTTTAAAAATGACTGGTGAACCTTTCTTACATGCCAAACCATCGCCAATAAATATACCATTTACCACAAGAAAGGATCACCAGTCGTTCTTAAAGTGGCTCTTAACTTACGAACAGCTTTATGAAGCACCCACCGGGTCACGGCATTGGGGCGCACCAGCAAAAAATTTGAGCCACTAAGAGGGCGCGCGAAGCGCGCTCAATTGCCAGGTGTACTGACCTACTAGAGACATTTTAAGAACTGTGCCATTAAATGGATATTTATCTCACTGATCAAATAATGACAGCGCAAAGCGCAAGCGGAAGATATTTGATATTAAGACCTAAAAAGGGACATTATAAGCAAAGTTTTGTAATTATGATACGTACTTGCCTCGCTAAATAAACCATGTGAGTGCGAAGCGCGAGCTGATGTTTTTGTATATATTGACCCAAAAACAGGGACATTTTAAGGACTATGTTTAGGAGTTCATTAAGAGTATACATATCTCATCATCGTCATCTAATGCAAAAGCCAAGCGCTTGCTGATTTTGTTAGAATTACTTTTAAACACTTGAAGCACTTTTTGTAGTCATTGTAATCATGATTATCATATGCAACTCGCCTTTTCGATATTGCGAGCGCGAAGCGCGAGTTGAAAATTTTGGAAATTCAGACCTGGAGAGGGATATTCTAAGGCTTGTTTGTAGGAATTCACTAAGACCATACGTATTTCACTGACCAAATGATGCGATCGCGAAGCGCGAGCTGAAAATTTCTGATATTCAGATCAGAAATTTTCTACGATTGATTGCATCGACTACAATGTACAAACAATCGTAAAAATCAAGCGTACGATCAATTGCTAACCTTTGTGTTACGGGGCCCTGGTCTGCACCTTTAAAGGTGCAAAGTTGAACCTATTTTTCTTAATGTGTAGACAGCGGTAAATGAATATTAGTAGTCAAATAAAAAAAATGTCGTCAAGACATAACTTTGATAATAAAAGATGTAAATGTTATGATATAAAAAGATCCTGTATCGGGTTTGAAGTCGGTCCGGCTCTAGCCTCTTGTCGAGGCCCTGGAGGCTGCTATCCGAGCGAAGCGAGAAATTTATTGATTCTGCGTCAGTCCTGCTTGATTTTTCTGTTTTAAAGGGAGGGGGAGTTACACATACGTCTAACCGCCTATACGGGGCCGGCCTAAGTCCACTTTCAACGTATGTGTAGCACCCCCGTACAATAAAATGCCGCTATCACTGCCTCTACATTATTTAATAATGTATTATAAACACACACCATGATCATCCTATCCCAGACGATATAAGAACATAAAAGGATTTCTTTATTGTTTATTTCCATCTTATATAATTATCACGTATGAAGAAAAGCACGTAATGCATATAGTTTTACGATGTATGTATGCATTTTTTTATTATGAAACATGATTCGATTCACGTACGTATCGTAAATCCACCATCTTTCACCTTGCAACTCTGACTCCCTGTATTTTATTTACACAGCCAATCTCATTGCAATCATGCCTTTTTAATATTGTTACATACTGTGTATAACTGAAATTTGCCCTTCCCCCTTCTCCGTTTTCTCTTTCTTGCTTTCTCCCCCTCTTTCTCCTTTCTCCTGTGTTATATAACCGGGTCTGGAGAAAAAATACTGTGACTTTGCACTACATTAACGCATTAATATAGGGTTTTAGTTTTAGTTTAAAGTAACCGGGTCTGGAGAAAAGACTACGCTTGATTCTCAATTTACTCTTAGCGCATATATTCACAATACGCACCGTATAAGTTAAAACCACAACAAAGACATTTATTCCACCAGTTTTAATTACCTTGGTCTGGAGAAAAGACTAAGTTCGATTCTCATTTTTATCCCACTGGAATATCATTATGGTATCTTAGTTTGGACTCATATTATATTTGAAATAACCGGGTCTGGAAAAAAGACTGCACTTTTGCGCTATATAAACGCATTATCATGATTACTATAGGATTTTAGTTTAGAACGGATTCGCCAAAAATCCCTTCAAATTTATTACATTTGTGGGTAAAGTCATTATTACATTTGTGGTGATAAAAAATTATTACATTTGTGGGTAAAGTGCATTATTACATTTGTGGGTGAAATTATTACATTTGTGGGTAAAGTGTTATTACATTTGTGGGCGTTTTTACATTTGTGGGTAAAGTGTTATTACATTTGTGGGCGTTATTACATTTGTGGGCGTTTTTTACATTTGTGGGTGTAACACCCCCCCCCCCCCCTCTCTCTCTCTCTCGCAAATTCTCCCTCCTTATCTCTGTCTCTTTCTCTCCCTTCATGCTTTTTAAAGGGGAATTTCTTTTTTGCTATCTATACAACTTCCCCGTAGACCCTAATAAGACGGGGGGGGGGCTGATTTTATCAAATACAATTAGTAATTAACGAGGTTCAATAGAATAATGAGGTTAAGCTTCGTATGTCTATGCACTATAATGCAAACAAATAATACAATCATGACAATATCTCATACCCCTGGTATACAAAAAAACATATATAAAAACAAACCAAAGATTACGATTAGTGCATATAAAATGAATTAGACAAGACAAGACGGAAAATTGATTAAAAGAAAAGAAAAAAAACAATAATGACAGTGTACAAAGGAGGACAAGACAGGACAAAACAGAATAGAAAACAAGAAACACACACACAAATGACTACAGAAAACAAAACAAAAGACCAGAACAAATAAAACAAACAAGAAAACTGCACATTAGGTATTAAGAGAGAAGATAAAGGAGAGAGGAGAGGGGAAAAGAAAATAAGAAAGAGAAAAAGAAGGGGAAGCTGCTTAGGTAGAGACGTTAGGGATCAACACGGTTTATATTGTGGAAAAGAATTTGTTTAACCCATTACTGAAACTAAAATGTGTCGGTATATTGCGCACTTATTCCAAAAGAGAGTCCAAAGTTTTGTATCGGTAAAAATAAATATTTTATTCTAGCTCTTGGTGGGTGAAAAAGTCCGGCGGACCTTGTTGGATGATGAATATTGACACATTATGTGAACATAGAATAAAAATATTTGGTAGTTTATTTCTATCTAAAGTATGAGTTTTCCAATATTATAGCTATGTATATCACCGATATTCAAAATATTATGTTTATAGAAAAGTGCATCAGTGTGTAATCGAAAATCTGTACGACAAACAATGCGCATAGCCTTTTTCTGCAAAAGTAGAATTCTGTTGAGGGAGTAGAGGAGGTAGTCAACACAATTCCCCCATGCTATTATGCCATCGTTTAAATGCGACATGATCAAACTTGAATACAAATTAAATAGTATGTGAGTGGGGAAGAAAAGTTAACTTTGTTTATGATACCAATACTTTTCGAAATTATTTTACAAAGTAATCTTCGTGTTCCTCCCAGGATAGATTGTGAATAGTTACACCAAGAAACTTAGTACTGTCAACTCTTTGCATATTAGTATTTAAAAAAATAGTCATACCTGGAAGATCATCTATGATATTGCTGAAGAGCATGTAGTTTTGGAGAATATGCCATGGGTAACGCGCGTACCATGAGAGGGGGGGGGGGACTGAATCAGCCCCCCCCCCCCCCCAGTGTTCTTAGGCACCAAAATAACCCAGTCTATTTAGGGGTCAATCTACCACATACCTTTTCAATGACTATTATTGACTGATCACAATTTCCCCAAAATAAATACATAAAAGAAAACCCCTTTTGACTTTGACAATACAAAATCCTTTGAGCTTATATTAACTACATTATTTGGGTAAACACAAAAAATCGCACGGAGAAATGATAAAGAAATTATAAATGTGTTGTAGCCTAGGTAGAGTGATTATTGTATTTCAAGGTTCTATCGCCGTCAGATAAAATTTGATATAACTAATATCATAGCACACAATTTGTTCAATGACAAAGAAGCCGTCACGAAACACCCATCGTTATTAGTTTTATATCATGTGTATATAAATGTTGGGAACTTCAGAATTTGTTTTGACTTTCATAACGAATCAAACGAAGGATATGATTTGACGGTCAACACACTGATGTGAGATGATCAATGCCTCCAGAAAGTTTCATATTTGTATCCTTCCTGTAGATTGGTCACATGGCCTACTGCATAATCATCATGGCGCTTTATTGGATGACGGAATGCCTTCCTTTGGCTGCTACAGCCCTCCTCCCTATCCTTCTCTTCCCGCTCTTTGGTATCCAGAAGTCAAAAGATGTTTGTAGTAACTACCTCACAGATACCAACACTGTCTTCTTCGGGGGTTTGATGGTGGCTGCAGCTGTGGAACGCTGGAACCTGCACAAACGAATCGCTCTTCGAGTTCTGATGCTTGTTGGTGCTAAACCAAGATGGTGAGTAGAGGTTTTATCCATTCACTCCATAATTAAGTCAACATCGAGAGCGATGGATGTATGAAGAAACCATAATCGTGTGTGTGTGTGTGTATGTGTGTGTGTGTGAGTGGGGATGTGATTATGTATGTATGTTAGGGTGAGTGCAAATGTGTGGTGAACGAGGTAGTGTGGCCGAGTTGCTAAGGCGCCAGATTAGACATGGAAGTTACACCAAAACCGAATTCTCCCGAATTGGACCCGAATATGTCCCGATTCAGCAGAATCGCCAAGGATTGACTCGAATCAATTTTGGCCATCCCGAATAAAGCCGAATGCCACCCGAATAGAGGCAAGAATTGAGCTAAAAGTGTCCAGAATCAAGCCGAATGTGGCCCCATTGCTCCCATTACAGCCGAATGAAGACCGGAATGTTGACCCGAATCGGAACGAATGTGGCCGAATGCGGGAATCCCGACCTTTCGTTGGAGAACGCGAACGCTTATTTGCGACGGTAGTTGATTTTGGAAGAGACTTTTGGGCCAGTCGTCATGGTCGTAAAACTCTGTCCTGCAATGCAAATTGTGTGACATGAGATATTTTTCGTTTCGCATCTGGAACGGAAACATTCAATCTGCGTTTCGTGTGCAAAATTCTGGTTTCTACTATGGTAACAGCGATATATCCGATTTAGGACGACTTTCCAAAGCCACATTTGTTCCTCCCAGAGCTCGAGAGGCCGCCCGGGGGCCCACTTCCATTGAAGAGTGGATACCAGGCGCGACCACGCGTAAAAAGGGAGAGAGTGGGCAAATACGTTACGTATAGGCCTATGTAACGTTATAAGGGTGTCAAAAACGATGTTTAAAATACTGAACAGGAGGATATGTTTTCAATACTTGTAAGGTTTCACAAGCTAAATACTTGTTAAGAGATGCATTTTCATAATATGGAAATGCCTTGCTTCCCTTGTTTAGGGTGCTTTTCGAAACCGCATGGTCGTGCCTGGTATCCACTCATCAATAGAAGTGGTCCCCCGGGAATTCGAATCTAACCCCCATTTCTGGGGAAAGTAAAACATAATGCCCATTACATTGTGTGCTAGGGGCATATCGTTTGTGTAGGAGTAAACAAAAGAAAAAAACCCGCAAATTTGGCCGGTACGTGTTCAGACGTATACAGGCTGTGTACATAATCAACGCATGCGAAATGGTTTCGGCTGGAGAGGTGATTTGACCCATGGAATCAATTGCCAGAAATCCACCAATAGTCCACATTAAATGCAATATCGATTCGATGGACTGTAATGATCTATATCTAAGCCTTAATTCAGTAACTTTTTCCTCACTCAATATGTACTCGATTTGTTTGAAAAACCACTTTCTTATCCATGTCATAATCTATTGTAAGTCCTGCATTTCGAATATCTCCAGCCATCAGTCGTAATGTACATGCATGTATAGCGCGGGTGTCGCGGGAAAGAATTTTGCACACGAAAAGCAGATCTGAAGGGCCTGTAACACAAAGCTTTAACATTGATTGTAGAGCAGTTTTCTACGTTTGATTCTATTGACTATAATGTACAATCAATCTTAAAAATCAAGTGTATGATTAAGCGTTAACTTTTTTGTTAGGGGACCCTAATATTAGCGTCCGTGAGGATTGCGAAAGGTGGCTAATCTCGGACCATTACGCCCCGAGTGATACGAATAGGTCCGAACCTCCCGAGAATAAACCGAATACCTCCCCTAACCCGACCGAATGTCATCCGAATACATCCAGAATGCGGTCTGAAAGAAATTTGATGTGGCCACATTTAGGAGTATTTTGGATGGTATTCGGTTTGAACATTTCAAAACGAGCCGAATTCCTCCGCGAATGTTCAAGAATACCCCCCGAATCGCATTGAAATTGTGTATTCGGATGGATTCGCAGCTGATTCGGTTCCGGTGTAACCCTAGCCTAACAGCCATTTCCGACTGAAATTAAGTTACGAATATTCATAAATAATTTTGATTGGTTTGTTTTTAGATTCAATTGCTTATTGCAGCTTAGTGACGATTGCTTGTCTTATCTAGTTTATGTGAAGAATCATTCCAAAGAATTTAATTTTTCAGGTTGATGTTCGGCTTCATGTTGACCACGGCTTTGTTGTCGATGTGGATGAGCAACACGGCAACGACTGCGATGATGATCCCAATTGCTCAGGCTGTCCTTAACGAACTCAAATTTGACAAACACGACGCCGAGATGGGCAATGATGTCGGGAAGGTAGAAGGGATTATTATTATTATTATTTGAACTACTTTTCTATTATTTTTGTTGTCGCTTATTCGTTTTATTTTGATATTTTGTAGATTATTTGTTTTAAGCTCGTCTTCCGTACCCGTCTCCATTTTTATAAATAGTTTTGTATATAGCTTGTTAATTAGTCATGAAATTAAGTTTAGGACTTGCTTTCTATACAAGCTTTGCTTATCTTGGCAAGTCCCTCCGTTCATTTCCATATTCTTTTAATAGATAAAATAATCGCAACACGCTTTAGTTTTGGTTAATTTATCTTCAATATTTGTTATGAAATGTCATTGAACTGTCTGTATTATATTGAATCTGTATAGTTACTTTGATTACATTTAGAAAATTGTGTTGAACGAAAATAAATAAATCTAAATCTAAATTTCAAGTCTGGTCTATCTAAATGTATCAATTTCTTTGTCGTCACACTCTGAGGATAAAACCCCTCTCATCACACATAATGAAACATTAACTTGTTTTCTCATAGATATGGCGGGACAATATTGTTGACGAAGGAAAAGAAGACTCCACAATGTTACTGATTGCCTGCACCATAGTTGTGATCAAAGATTTCACAATTTGCTAACATCTATTTTCTCTTTTCAAATTTTGAAATAGGATTCGAAAGAAAAGGAAAAACTTAGCATTAAGAATGAAATTCAACTTGATGAAATTACAGCTGATCACGTGTGAGTATTTCTCTTAGTATAGCCCGCTTAGAAGTCCCTATCAAAGAGCATAGTGATCTCATGAAGAGATCTCTCTCAATATAGAGATAATTCTAATTCTTGGTTCTTGTTAATAAACTGCATTCCTTAATCGGTGGCTATATTCATTTTAGTCAAGAGATGGCGCGACCCCAATAATCCTTTCTCGGTCCAATATGGGTCGCGCCATCTCTCGGCTAAAATTTATACATATTTTCGGAAAATAAAGTTATAATTTAGTTAATTCAGTCTAAAACATGCCATAACTAGACCATCACATAAAGAAGACTGACATTCGATATTACTTTATTGTTTTCACCTGTCCTATATAGTGAGTTTCCCCATCCCGGAACGTTCTTACCACTACCAACTTCGTAATATCTTTGTCTATTTGGTTTTCATTCTCTTTCTCATAAATACTATTATCAATTATGGTTAAAATTCGCGTTTCTACTCTTTCTTCTCTCTCGGTCTCTTACACACGTACACACACCCTCATGTACACACACACAACACACAACACACACACACATCCTTTATCATCTTTAGTGTTGAAGACTCAAACTCACACCCGTCGGAGAGCAAAAAGACACATCTGCTCATCGAAGAACCCCGCGGTGAGAAAGGATATCGTCTTCTCTGCAAGGCCATCACTCTGTCCATCCCGTATGCCGCCAACATCGGAGGCACGGCTACCCTGACAGGGACCGGGCCCAATCTTGTCATCAGTACACAGGTTGAAACGTAGGTCCTTTGTCAAACTGCCGATTCGTCTACTGCCAACTCGTCCACTCATCACATTGCCTACCTTCATTTAGTCTAATGCCATTCCGTCCATCAACATTTCGTCTTACAGCCATTTGGTCCAATAACCATTTGGTCGGATAATCACTTCGTCTAATCACCAGTTCGTCTATGACCATTTCGTCTCATAGCCAGTTGGTCTAATACCAATTTTCTTTTCATTCATTTCGTCCAATTAACACTTAGTCAAATTAGACCAAATTGTTTATGGACTAAATGGCTACTGGACCAACTAGTTATAGGACGAAATGGTGAGTGGACGAAACGGCAATTAGACAATGTGGATAGTGAACGAACTGATGGTAGACCAAATAAAGGTAAACAAGTTGGCAATTGGACAAATTGGCATCAGACCAATTGTAAATAAACCGGTTCTTTTTATGATTTGTGCTATTACAGTACATTCAAAGAGAGACACATCTTGCTGTTTGCCGAGTTTAACGTGAAAACAACCCCTACACCATCGCGAGTCATAAATATTAGTTTAAGATTTGCCAAAGTCCACAGTACCTCAGAAAATGGTGAGACAGAGGCAAATACGATTCCTTCTACACAGGCAGGAACTCTATTGCACATTCCATTTTCTGTTTTTCATTAATTATTCTGAAAAGAAAAATAGTTTTGGTTGTGCACACGGCAGTGCGGTTCCTTCTTATTTGCAGGGAGTATTACTACTGTTACTAATACGGGGCTTTAAAAACTGTGTGAATCTTTTACTTAAAATGGCTTGATAGAATAACTGAAGAATCCTTCATGAACATGGATACATGAACATAAGTTGTAGCAAATATTTATGTGCGATACGCGCACTTGCAGATAATCTCCGATTTTATGTGTCATGGAAACATTGAAGTGTTATTGTTTTCATAAATTCAATGCAGTGGAAGTAAAGATAATTCAAACGATGTAATTTGTCACCTCAATCACTTTGTCATTTATTAATTCTGCTGAAAGTCGGACGTCTTCATGACATGGACGCATTTTAGTTAATATTATGGGTGGTTTTCATACCATTCTTAGAAGGTTCCGTGACATTTGCTCCGGCGACAATGGATCCGATGTAGAATCTGCACGTTAAGCCAAACATAAGACTTAACCTCCAATACTAAAGAAACCATAGTTATAATCTTTACATTATTCTGAACCTAAAAGTCTATAACACTCCTAAATCTAACCAAATGACCTCTGAAATATTAAGTCCAGAGCAAATGTCGCAGGAGCAAATGTCGACACACCTCTTTGAAAACCGTTCCCATGCCCCCTGATTTTTTTAAGGATGTTTTTATTGTAATCTCTAAAATCAAAATACACATTCACATTTCATAAATAAGTTGTACAAATTATTTGAAACGTGATTATAAATTATACAATAAATCCATATCCCATTAAATTATACTTATCATACATCAGACTTCAAAGATACCGGATGTATTAAATGACAAGAGAGAGAAAAAAAACAATGATGAAAAAAAAAATACTGCACTTAATATATTACACATATGTGTGCAATGGGGCCTTTACCCATCAACGAGTGATAATGTTTCATGTTAGTTAAAGTTCAAAATTTCAACCTCTTGCTTTGTACAGACTCTTTGGTTCCGAGGCTGGTCTTAATTTTGGTACCTGGATGATGTATGCATTCCCTGGCATGGTTGTCTGTCTTTTCATCTGTTGGATCTGGCTACAGATAATGTACCTCGATTGCTTGTAAGTCATGGTTAGAAAGAACACGCAACGGAAACTGAGAGCTCTAAACTTTGACTGAAAATCATCAGTGTGTCATAATTGGCTAAATTCTGCTCTTAGCTTCAGTCAAGAATTAATGAAGAGTTGGTCTGATAATCGTCTCAATCAAATTCATCGCACTGTTACGCGAACATTGGTCTGACATAATTTCCCTTGCTTGAAGGCTATGATGGAAAAACAGTATGTATAAATTTGTTTAGCCTCAGCATCACTTTTTTTCTTTTTTTTTGTGTGATTCCCTATCGCTATGCAACATATTTCATAATCTTGTTTTGTGAAGGTAAGACCTTTCATAATAATAATAATAAAAAAGATTATTATTGTGACACTGGAATAGTATAATAATGTTGAAATGTCTCAATGTATTTCCTCTTTGAGCTCTTCTCTTTTATTTATTTTCCATCTCTCTTTCCCTCCTATTTTCCAGCTCCCTTACCCTCCGATTTCACCACATTTTTTGTCTCTGTTGGTGTATTGTTTCGAATTGTTTGTCTCAAATCCCATCGTCCCTTTCTCCCTCACTAGTTGTCTAAAGAGAAGTGATAGCGAAATTGGGAAAGAACAGGAAGAGAAAGCGAAGATGGTGATCCGCAGAACTTACGCAGAGCTTGGTAGAATGTCGTAAGTTTTTTTTTCTTTTGTCATTTTTAATAAATAATTAGTTTTAACATCCACAAGAGTTGTCTAGGGCAGAAATCCCCGCTGTGGATTATTATAAACAATAGTTCAAAACGAGGTCTTGTACATAAAGTAGATTATTATGTAGACCCCTTTTGTTAACAAACTCAATGGATGTTGCGATTTTAATTTGCCAGTATGCCTATATTAATACACATCCATGGCGTAATTTCCTTCGGCAAGAAATTTATCCACATTGTGCTGCACTCGACCCAGGTGAGGTGAATGGATACCCGGTAGGATTTATTCCTTGAATGCTTTAGCGCCTATATGGCCGCTCAGCTACAGCCGGGGTAATAATAATATACCAAGTATATTTGAGCGCCTTGAGCACATAATCAATGTGGATTTGGCGCTTTAGAAATACTCTATATTATTATTATTATTATTAACTGTAATAAATATGGCAAGAGGTTTTTCTTTTTTAGTTAGGATGTAACGTTGATTTCGGCAATTTTGCCGAAGGGGTTAATTCTCTTTTTTACAATTGGCTTTCACAATATGTATGTTTACCTTTTCTCTTGTAGGTTTGCGGAATGGGCTATTCTTGGTCATTTCGTGGTCCTAGTCATTCTTTGGCTGGCAAGAGATCCCAAGTTTGTCAGTGGCTGGTCGGTAGGCTTCCTAAAAGGGTAAGGTAAAACTAATAAAGTAGAGCCTTTTAATTCGGGAGCGATGCCAAGGTTTGATTTCATATGATTTCAAATAAGCTAGATATCAAATAGGCCCTTTTATAATTGTTATGAGTGGTAGTGACCATGGGAAGTATGCAAATGACACATTGATTAAGCAAATGAATCACTCTCTCTCTCTCTCCGGGCGGTGCGCGAAGCGGGAAAGCTATGACGTTATATCGGAGTTAGAGAGAAAACAGACGTCCATTAATTTATCATAGTTCGATAGTAAATTTATGAATTGAATACAGGAAATATGGTTGCGATTGTGAGTAGGCTTCTCATTATGTCATCAAATTCATGTGACAACGAATTTGAATTACGAGGCCACCATCCATAAAACCTGATCGCTCACGATGGTGGTCTCCTGCGTTCAAGACCATATCATTATCAATAGAATCAGGGGGTTGTGATAAAAATGTGTCTACTACTAGTATGGCTCCAGTGTATTTTCTATAGTGTGGTTGATTGATACATTCATAAATAGACGTTTTTATCACATCACATCTGATTTAAATTTGACAAGCAAAAAGAGGTTCATACCACAAAAGGAAGGTCATTTTGGTCTCGAGAAATTTGACGGACAAAAATTTTTTTGGGACAAATCTAAACTGATTTTGATTAAATTTCTGCTATTTAGCGTACCTACCGGCACCCCGCTTCCCAGGGCCATGCAAATGGGTGCATAATGGAGAATGTAGAAAGAATGGTTATCTACCATGTTTAACATAAGCTACTCGACGTTACATAAAAGTCTGATAGGAAGAAGACGCGTCATTGATAATTCAGTCACATTACCCCAACGGCGCCCGTACGGCGAGTCATTATAACATTTTTTGTATCAGCTAAATATAGGTGGTTTGAATAAAAAATCTACAAAACGGCTGTTTTCGACTCGCCGTACGGCCGCCGTAGGGGAAATGTGACTGAGGTATAACGCAGTACCATCTTCCCCCCCACCCCCCCCCCCCCTCATCTGAGGCCCATTCTTCTCTTATGTTTTTCTTCGTTCTCTCCTCGGCTCCTGTCTCGCTTATCAGTGGGGTTACGAGTACTAGCTTGCTGTTAGCTCCACCCTGAATAGTACATATTATTTAAAAAAAAGTTATAAAAGAAAACCTGTGATTTAATATTGTGGACGTGTACATAATGTGTTTCAACGGATTTTATTGTTTTGAATAATTGTAACAAATTAGGGACCACTTTTTCTAAAAACAGATTATATCTGGGTCGCTCTTGGTCCCTTAGAATATTTTGACCTCTTCATTCCCCAACTAGGTACGTTACGGATGCTACGTCGGTTATATTCATCTCCTTGCTCCTCTTTGCCTTCCCATCAAGGCTTCCTACATTTTTATGCCGAAGAAATCGAGGCAAGTACCCCTGTCGCAATGAAGACACTTATAACTAATATTATACTAGATAATGTTACTGATACGTTTTTGTGCCAAAAATGGTAACTTCGTGAATATGCAGCCATTTTTGTTGTCCGTGATGAGGCCATGGATTGAGAGAAGCAGTCCGTGTAAAGACATCCATATTGCACAAAGTGAATATAAAAAGTCACTAAACTCCTGAAATTAAATGTGCAGTTCTGGAATATAATTGGCAATATTAATTTCATGTGTTTTATTTGGGAAAATGTACGCGTATTTTAAGAAAGAGGCAATATTGTGATTTTTTTTTCATTTATAATCCCATTTTCCCAAGTTTCCTCTTACATTCCAGAGGTACATGGCACATATTGAGGTCATTATGTGTGTGCGGAAGTTTTCAAATTAAGTAAGAACACATTTTTTTAAATCACAAACTCGTCTGCTTCTCCATTTGCTGCTCCAAATCTGATACATGTTGATTACAAAGGCATACTCTGGTACAGGACATCAGCCAATAAAAACCCAAGACCAGAAAAACTGTTCCTTTGTAAATAATCATATATGCCTTAGTAGTATTCCTTAGTCAAAGCACCTGAATGTTTTCACGAAGAAGCACATAATCAGAAGGAGTTGACTATCATTACATCAAAGGAAAGCTTGCGTTAATCGTCCATCTAATTATAGCTCAGTGGTAAGGTGGAGCCACTATCTTTGAACATGGAAGCAATTTGATTGGGGAAGTCTGTAAGTAGCAACAGTCTGTTGAAATAAATTTCAAAGGGTAGGCCTAAATCTTCAATGTGGCGGTCTTTCTGCATAGTGGGCATATATGAAGAAATTGTTAAGGAAAACAACATGCATGAAGCTACTATAGGCCAGATGGAATCTCTGCTACACTTCTTAATGAGACTACTCATCAGATCTTACCTGCCAAAAGTTTGCTTTTCCTGGCCTCCCTCTTTAAACTGTAAAATTTCAAGAGTGTCTTTTTCCCATCCATACAAGAAAGGGTTGTCATCTCTTACAAACTACACACCAATTCAAATACTGTGCTTTGTTCTTGCCAATCCCATCATCTTGTCAGACTAACAACATGGCTTTGGCCTTCAATATATAAATTATATTAGGATACATTTGCATGCTTAGTGATAGCAGCATATTTATTTGAACAACTAAAATGTTTTCACTGCAATCAATGTGAGAAAAATAAAATATTGACACTTTTCCACTTATTTGCATAATATGCAAAGGAGGCAGATTTGCTAGCTTTTTTAAAATAAACACATTGAACTTACTTATTCATCATGAATTTTTGTTCAAATTACTTGCTATGGACATTTAATTTGTAATCTTGGGATTATTTTCCTTATTTTCTATTTTTTATGGCTAATTTGCATAATATGCAAATTAATGTTCAGGAATTGGAATGACTTCTGATGCTTAGTGATAGTAGCATGTAAATGTCAACGTTAATGAAATGTTTTCAAGCAGTCTATATTATGAAAATCACAATATCTTGACATTTTTTCCATATAAGGATGCTTATTTGCATAATATGCAAATGAGGTAGAATTTTTAGCACTTTTGATTTAAAACATTGAATTCAGTTAGTTATCATAAACTTTCAATCAAATTAAATTGTTTTAGACACTTGATTTGTAATCTTTGGACTATTTCCCTTATTTTTATAACTTTTTATGGCTAATTTGCATAATATGCAAATTTCATAAATTTCCACTGCTCTGATTTTTGGGGACTTTTAGTATGTTCTTTAGGGGACCTTCCTGGAAAGCATTTCGGTGGAATATCCAGTGTTGCAATTAGTGGTGGGTTACCCCCCTATTCTGGCTAGATTGACTGGACTAATATGGATATACAATGCTTTTGTTAATACACAGCTGAATATGGCTTGACAGAATTTACCCCTACTCTTTTTTTTTTCAAGATGGCGATGATGGACCAGAAGATGAAAGGCCAGTGAAGATTACCCCCATTCTAACGTGGCCTGTTATACACGAGAAAATGGCTTGGAATGTTATTCTTCTTCTTGGTGGTGGAGCGGCCTTAGCTGATGGTTGCAAGGTAACAAATCGATATTAGAACCAAAATGTCAGAGAAAATTTTCATATTGGCATTATTCTACATTACTACTTTATTCGGTAGGGGTATTTTCTGGATTATCATATAAATACAGTATGCTTATGTACGGAACTGGTCACTGAGGAGAAATGGGACAAAATCAAAACGGCTTGATTTCGGGGTAGTTATTTCAAATGATGGCTGGAAATATCAGACTTAATATGAAAGTTTTGAAAATACCTGTTTATTCTTGTCGAATGAAATAGAGATAAACAATATTTTTTCTACAGAAATAAAAATAAGAAATTGACGTGCAATGTGTAATTGTGTTCAATTTTGCCATATGACAATAAATCAACAAAGATGAATCATGATCATGTACTGTCGTATGCATATTTTTGTCTTTTAATTCCTATTTCTATCGGGTGCCCTATTAAACAATTACCCACCTGATGTAACGTGTCAGAAATGGTTGAACAAATTTGAAAGATGATACACTTATGATTATTGCATGTTTCATTGCCTATTAGATTGAAATACTGGTATCAAACATAATATCCGTTTAAGGTATCGGGACTTTCTGCTTGGCTCGGAGGCAAATTCTCGGTATTTTCTTCACTGTCGCCTTCGGTAATGGCTATTATCATATCAACAATCGTAGCTATCTTCACAGAGATCACAAGCAACACAGCTACCGCCACTATTTTCCTACCCATCTTTGCTGAATTGGTAAGACACATATCCGAATATTGCATTCTAACTTTTAGATTTACCAGCCCATGCCACAAACCACAATACATCTAAAGGCAAATTTAAAGGCCAATTTAAAAATAAAAGTTGAGAATATAGATCCTGTAAAGATATTCACAAAGAAAGGGAACTCATAAGTACATTTTAGAGATATAGTTTTGAACAACAGCATGAATAAAATGTTCATACGGGTAAAAAGAAGCACGTTTACCGTTAACCCGTAATTATTTGTTTTTCTAACGAACACATTCGTTGATAAAATTTGCAGCTCTTTTGTTTTGGATATTGTTTCGGCACCTTATCACTAATTATGACGACAAAAGTATTTTAAAAGTCAAGCCTGACAATGATTTCTGGTTTTATGAATATTGACCCTGGTTAAATTTTAACATGCCTTTCAGGAGATATGGAATGATTTTAAAAATGGGAGGGGGTAGCTTTGTCTTATGTAAGGGAGCAGAACATCATAAAATCATAAATTTTGTACATTTTTGTACAGCATGGTTACTGAAAAACGTAAATGTAAATGGTACCGAAGCCCCTGATTGTTTTGCTCATTTAGTATTTCTTTTCAAATGATGTGATAGCATTCTTATTTGGTGTTTAATTTGATATTTTTCTTATAAAATTCATTATTTTACTTTCTACAGTGTCAAACCGAGACACAATTGATGCAGATTTTATGTCTGAACGTTCAAATTCAAGTGTTGATTAGGCCTTTTGAAACTGATTAATATTATTGTATTGAATTGATATTCAAATATTGTGTCGTCTGCTTCCCTCTATCTTTACCATCAGGGTATAAGCATCGGGGTAAATCCGCTGTTTCTGATGCTCCCGGCAGCTATTGCGTGCTCCTTCGCCTTTATGCTACCGGTGGCCACTCCGCCTAACGCCATAGCATTCGCTCATGGTAATCTCTCAGTACTTGATATGGTAGGTCTCCGGTATTTTATTGGCACAAAATATATTTCATTAATGATAAAAAAAATAATGTGCATTTATATAGCGCAAAAACTATTTCTAAATATTCTATTGCACTGCACAGGCTCCAGAGATGCTGGACATACTAGTGAAATAAATAGGTTTTTAATTTTAGTAGTTTGAAAATTATGTAAAATTTATAATGAAGCATTCACTGTACCAAGTGGGGAGGGTAAGCCTGAAATGTTATGCATGTAACATTATTCTAAAAAGAAATAGATTAAAATGGATGTCCCCTGAGGCGAAACTTCAAGGGGCGGGGGCGACTGCCAAGGCCTACAAGGAAGAAGGAAGACAGAGAATACAAAATAGAAATCTTGATCGTGCAACTAAATATTACCCCTGATTTGTTTTGTTTTGTTTTTTTATTTTTATTTAGTTCTTACCCTCTATCAAAATAGCCTAGCACCCTATTCTACCAATCAGGAAACTTTCATTTATACCAAGATATATGTATTTTTCTTATTTTCCCCCACAAATCAACAAACTATGGGCATGTCAAACTATATCAAAAGAGTATAAAAATGACTGAAATCATTTACATGATCTTTTTAAAGTATTTGTGATAGCTGAGGTAAATCGTTTAGATAGTCTGATAATCGTGTCAATATTTTGATCTTTGAATTAATCTTATTTATAAAAAAAAACATAAAAATGCTATTTTTTAGTACTTTTTGCCCTTCATTGTGTATATCATGTTTCCTTATAAGAGGGAAGTAATCAGTCTCGCTCTCTACAAGAAACCATCTCATTTCTCGGTTTCTATTTTGATCTGTCTTTGAATAAACAGGTAAAAGCAGGAGTCGTGATGAACATCGCGTGTATCCTGGTATCCAATCTTAGTCTCAATACCTTGGGTGTGTGGATCTTTGATGTCAATACATTCCCTGCTTGGGCGAATGTAACAGCAGCTGCAGTACCGACATAACGGTTGACCGTCTCCAAGTAATGACCTTGATCGTGTTGATGTGATTGGAGACAACTTAATTTTCTTCAACCCATAGCTCATCAGTGTCTGGTGGATACAAGTTTTCGATTAAGGAAGGATAACTCCAAATCAGATTCAACTGGATATTCATTCTATTAGAAACATGCATTTAAAACTTGTTGTTTATCTATAACTACCATGATGAGAGAGTCTGATGCAACTGGTGGTTGTATTATTTTGGTTTATAAGACAAAAACACTCTGACCTGTCTGAGATTCGTTGTGGAAACATCTTATAGATATTAACTTGGTCGTCAGGTGTAGTTCAATTTTCTATCTCAAAACCTAAGAACTGACTCTTTACAAGATTCAAACAGCAGGTAAAGTTGTCATAATTATGCAACAAACACAGTACTTCTTCCTGAAAGCAAAGGAACAAAACAAACAGCTAAAAACAAAACACAAAAAATCCCACAGTCGTACACGTTTACCATTGCCGGTATACTGGTATAAGTAATTATCGCAATTTTTCTTTTTTAAAGACCTGTTAAAAGTGACCGGATGAAAGGGTGAGTGTGTAAATTTTTAAACACTATTTTACATCGCATTTGAATGGAATGCAGTCGTTTCTTTATAGAGTAATGTAAATGATATGACTATGAACAGAGGTTGGGCCCAACTGGCTCTTATGTTTAATCATTGTAAATAAGTTATATTTTAGAGTTTAGCATTCTGTTGGTCCGCCAACAAATGAACAAATGAATATGTTAATGAGTGCTAAATGAAATTCCCAATCTGCAGACTTAAAATAAGGCTTCTAAATTTGAATTGTTTTGTTCACAAACGTTTCATTGTATTTTTTTTCTTCAAAACCTTATAAGAAATTCACCAACACTTATCGAAAACAGCAAGGATATTTTATGCATGTTATCTAGCACAAAACATGTTTCAGTTGTAGGTAAAGTAAAAATGAATTTTTCTTTTTCATCTCTTGAAAAAGAAAAAAAAATCTTGAAATGTAAACGTTTGATTAGCCTTTTAAACTATACCCAGACATCTTTAAGTGAAGGCCGTATCGTTGTAACAGGTTATATGATATTGGTTTTTCACTGTATATTTCTTTTTATCATAAATAAGATATTTTCATTCCTACACTTATCTATAAAGATAAGTATAAATCTTATGAAAATAACATATTTGTTATATTGGCAGTGGTGGATCCAGGGGGGGGGGCACAGCCGGCCCATGCACCCCCCCCCCCCCCCCCTCTGAGAGCCATAATCAAAATTTGTAATGTAAATAAACCGTTTTGACTCAAGTGTGCGCCCCCAGCCTTTGAAAGTGAGGACCTTTTTTCTTTTCTTTTTTGCTTGTCAAATTTTCCGCGGACGAAATGACCTTCAATTTTAGATGAATACTCTTTTTTTTTTGCTTGCTTGCTTGTCAAATTTTCATCGGGAAAATGTGCCTCCCCCCCTTTTGGAAAATCCTGGATCCGCCCCTGCATATTGGTGTATGTTACATAAGTATTTAACATTTAATTACTCCCTCCGGTGGATTGGTATTTCATATTTTTACTGAAGACGAAAGTCTTTGGATTTCAACGTGTTTAATGATTCCGTTGGTGTATAGAATGTTGATTTGTCATATTGAGGAGAAAATGAATCACTTTTTAGTTCAAAATTATGTGTCAAATTTGATGTTCTTCTACCTCTCTTAAATTTATTCACTTCCTTTTCACAAGCCAGAAAGGACCTTTTCTTT
The DNA here is from genome assembly GCF_037042905.1 of Lytechinus pictus. Taxonomy (NCBI): domain Eukaryota; kingdom Metazoa; phylum Echinodermata; class Echinoidea; order Temnopleuroida; family Toxopneustidae; genus Lytechinus; species Lytechinus pictus. The sequence goes on from NC_087249.1 coordinate 33,481,938, forward strand.
GTTAAAAAATACGATGCATCATAATAGGGACTAAAGACATGATGAAATGATATGGAATAAATATAGATTAACATGGTTCATGATGGAAATTTTACTTATGAATTTCATATAAACCCCTCAAAAAAAGTTTGGAAATCTGAGTTTGGCCATTAATTTCTCCAAATTCCCAATTCTACACAATGCATATTTGACATCATTCAAAAGATAATTTAATTTTCTTTAAAATGATACTATGCTTGTTATGATCATGCCATCACGAAAAGAGCAGGATTCAAAAGTGTTGGATGAGGACTAAATTGAAAAGCTGCAAAACGAGCAAAAACAGTTTGGAAATCTGAATTTGGCCATTAATTTCTCCCAACTCCCAATTTTACACAATGCATATTTGATATCATTCAAATAATCATTTAATTCTCTTTAAAATGATACCATGCTTGTTATGATCATACCATCACGAAAAGAGCAGGATTCAAAAGTGTTGGGTGAGGTGTGAATTGAAAAGCTGCAAAACGAGCAAAAACAGTTTGGAAATCTGAATTTGGCCATTAATTTCTCCCAACTCCCAATTTTACACAATGCATATTTAATATCATTCAAAGGATCATTTAATTCTCTTTAAAATGATATCGTGCTTGTTATGATCATACCATCACGAAAAGAGCAGGACTCAAAAGTGTTGGATGAGGTGTGAATTGAAAAGCTGCAAAACGGGCAGAAATAGTGATGTAGGGTCAATACAGAACATGATTCCTTTGTCTGTGTTAATAGAGATGAAAATCCATTCAAATCAAGCCCCTGCTTCTTCATTTTTATGTTTTGTTGTGGTTTATGTTGTGATGGTTCTGTGAGATAACATGGTTTGAGTCGTGGTTTGAAAAACCCATGCATGTTTGTTTGTTTGTTGTTGTTTGTTTGCTTGTGCAGAGGTGTGTTTGATTCCATGTTAATGTTGATGTTAAGGTGCACGAAAACAGTTAAAAGAAACCGCTGAGAAACTCACTCAGTGACTTTCAATATTGTGTCATTTTGCAACTTTTGAATTTTGACTTTGCCCCACATTTCAAGGCACTGCATCTTAATGTGAACCATAATCATATCATGTAAGGTATCATTTTAAAGACAGATAAATGATCTATTCATTGATATTAGTTACTCATTGATATTTACTAAAACAGAGAAGGGATTATCGATCAAAATCAAAATAAACCGCTGAGAAACTCACTCATCACCACGGAAAAAAGAACAGTGACTTTCAATATTGTGTCATTTTGCAACTTTTGAATTTTGACCTTGCCCCACATTTCAAGGCACTGCACCTTCATGTGAACCATAATCATATCATGTAGGATATCATTTTAAAGAAAATCAATTGATCTATTCATTGATATTAATTACCCATTGATATTTACTAAAACAGAGAAAGGATTATCGATCAAAATCAAAATAAACCGCTGAGAAACTCACTCATCACCACGGAAAAAAGAACAGTGACTTTCAATATTGTGTCATTTTGCAACTTTTGAATTTTGACCTTGCCCCACATTTCAAGGCACTGCACCTTCATGTGAACCATAATCATATCATGTAGGATATCATTTTAAAGAAAATCAATTGATCTATTCATTGATATTAATTACACATTAATATTTACTAAAACCGAGGAGGGATTATCGATCAAAGTCAGATTTCCAAACTTTTTTTGAGGAGTTTATGTGTATTTCAACGAGTCTTTCAATCGATTCTCTCAACCTTGTCTTCTTATTACTTTTCATTTTCGATGATTACATAAAAATACTTTCCATCTCTATTTTGGATATAAATTTATATTATATTACAGATATCGTCTGTTGTGTTTTATATTTCATTCTGTTTTAATGTAGCACAATTTTGCAAAATAACATTTTGATATTACACTATGTATAGCCCAACTCCACCTCATACGCATGTACTTGGCTCTCTAGTGTCGACGTCACAGCTACGGTATGCAAGCGCGCTGAGTGGAGGTCAGTGCGCTGACCCAACGCGCTGATCTCAATTGTATCTGCGAAAACAATCATTGAAGGTATGATAATTGAGATATTTTTTAATACTTTTATTTTAGGCAAAGTATTAAACCATAGATTAAAAAAATAGCGGGGACTGTCAAATTTTCAGATACGTGTCCGGTGTTATTGTGGAGCGTCACACTTTCGTCGCCGGATTATGTAAAGGCTATGATTAAAAGCGCGTGCGCATACACTTATTTGCATGTTCATGCAGGCATCAACCGTGGACAATAACGTCATACTCTGTCATATTGCAGGGAAGTTTGTGTTTGGGGTGGGTGATGTGAGTGTCTAGGGGTGCGAAGGGACGATAGTGAGGAAGACAGTGGAGGAGAGGGTGTGGTGAGAATGAGAGAGAGAGGACGAATGGGGTGAATAATTGGGGACAGGAAAAGAGATGGAATGAAAAGGGGAAGAGGGTAAAATGAAGGTCCGCTAGAGAGGGATCCAGTGTGTGTGTGTGTGAGGGTGTTCGTGTTTTTGAGAGAGAGAGAGAGACGGAGCTAACGATAAATAAGCCAGGGGGAATAGACCATGTTATTTTTTCCCCCTACATACCACCATTCAAAAATATATTTCCAAAGTCATTTCTATATATAAATGGGTGGGGGTGTGGTTGTATACATACATACACAAACAACTTTTACAGTTCAAGTGACACACCTATGTGACTTATAATTTGCCCTCCAGGTGACCCTCCTTATGATTATGAGTCAAATTTCTCAAAAGAGCGACCGTAATTACATATTTAATTCATCTTTTTATTTCCCATGACATTTTTTTAAATATGAAATAACACAAATAATTAGTGATACAAATAGGTAAGTATGTCATGTTACACGTAACTGTGTCATAATATTTTCATAGGACACAAAATTGATGTTCAATACGTCAATCGACTCAAGTGCGTCTTTTGACTTAATTAAGTGTGTCGTTTGATTCTCGCTTATATTTACTGGGGGACAAGTTAACAAATCATTTGACCTAGAAAAGTTTTGTATGTATGAGAGATATATATATATATATATATATATATATATATATATATATATATATATATATATATTGGCGACGCTGGAGAGGGGTTATCTCGTCTTAAAGTGCACCATGAGGCGCCCGTATAATCTGGAAATTGAAGAGCGACGTTCAAAATATATCTTACAATCACATAACAGGCACAGTATCATGACAAAATGTTCTTCAAAATGATGCAACAACTTTTTTTTTACGAATGACATACAAATAAATGTAACTTCCACATAACTACCCTTGCAGAAGTAAACAACCCTTAGACATTAATCTTGAATCTATGATATACCTAAATCGAGGTCTTACATCTGTATGATTTCCCCAGTTTTATTTTCAAATAATATTGTATTAACCTACTAATTTCATAGAGTTCATCGCAGTTGAGGAAGTTTGTATAACATAAACATGTTCCGCGTGGCGGTGCGGAAACTCGCTAAAGTAAATCGTTTATGACGTAAAAAGCATTCTCGTAATATATTTTCCCAAGAGAGTAAATAATGCAAATACAAGAGTAACCGAACGTCGGCAAATATTGATTTTTGCTATTGTATTCATAGATGAACCCATTTGATATGGTTTTCATTGATAGAGTGATGTAAGCTTCCCTTTTCAAAATGAAAAAGCGCTTGGTAAAAGATTTGTGTCCATTAAAAAACGCCAAATCGGCGCGCCGGTGCGTGCAGCTAACATACAAGGGCAAATGATTATTTTATTCTTCAAAATTCGAGATTATTTTAGTGTTCATTGTATGCTTGGTTTCAAATTGGTTTTAAATACATATAATTAGACACAAACAGACAAATAATACAATATATCATAACAACATAGAAAACTGTACATAACAGACAAAATAACTTATTAATAACTTTCTACAAATACATTATGGTTCCTGGTGATAATGTCTGCATGCTGCAATGACCCCCCCCCCCCCTTATGGTATATGAGAAATATAATCATCATAAAAATTTACATTTTGAAAGCAATAATCGTATAAGAAATAAAAGATGTAATATATATATATATGTTTATTTATTTATATATATATATATATATTTATTTATTTATATATACAAAAGGTGCACAAGACAAGGTGAAGGTAAGTTGAAGAGAAGAAGAATAGAAAAGTAGAATATTAAGAAAACGGAGAAAGAACAAAAAAAGATCGATTGAAAAAACAGTTTCACGATTGCTTTATCGAAGAAAAACATCCTTTGATTCATTGTGTTTTGAATTGGCAGACTGTTCTCCTTCCAAGAAAGCATAATATCATCAATGATTGTTCCCGAGTACTATGTACCTGCTCAATGATATTTCCAACGATACGGAGTGGTTCATGAATTGTACCACCCTTCTAATAATTGGTGCCAGGTAAAAATGGCAGAGGTAAAAATGACAAAGGTAAAAATGGCAAAGGTAAAAATGGCAGAGGTGAAAATGGCAGAGGTAAAAATGGCAGAGGTAAAAATGGCAGAGGTAAATATGGCAGAGGTAAATGCAGACAAGGCATAAATGGCAGAGGTAAAACTGACAGAGGTAAAAATGGAAGATGTAATAATGGCAGAGGTAAAAATGGCAGAGGCATGTTATAAAAAACAGAAGATTTTACAAAAGAAAAAAATATTAAAAAAACAGATTTTACAGAAAAAAATAACCAAATCATTCTATAATTGAAAATAACATAAAAAACAGTTTTATTACAATAAATTTGTTGGTTACGCACATCAAATACGAATTTTCTGTAATTTTACACAAATGCAGTACAGTAAGATTACAGGTGTTCTCGAGACTCTGCTGCAGGAATATTTGGGTTTTTTTTTAAGTAGACATTTTCTAACAGTGTAAAAATGGCGGAGTTAAAGGTAAAGATGGCAGAGGCAAAAATGAAAGAGATATGGGGTGCTCATTTGTTAAAAAGCCAAAAAAAAAATTCACTCCAAAATGAAAGGGGATTTTGTTCAGAAGGGGAAAAGATGACCAAAAAATGATATATTCCAAATAAATTAAGTTCATTTAGGTCAGAAAAAAATTACAACAAAAAATAATAACAATTAGATAATAACGAAGTTTTTTCTTCTGTCCAAAAATAACAGAGATTTGTGTCAAATCTCTACATTTTGGCACACCAACCTAATTTCCAGGGGGGGGGGCTGTTTATGGTGTACAAAATACCAAACAGCACTCTCGCTTCCAAGGGATATGATCATCGAGGCGTTTATATTCAATATCATATTGGATGGATTGGTAAAGGTCTGGGGCATTCTTTTATTCAAAGTTTCTGAACCAGACACTCGATCGATTTACAAGGCAAACAAGTTACAAATTCAGTGCCAAACCTGGGAGTGCATGCTTATTATCATTCAAATATTAAGAAAGATTAGAACAGACGACATACAAGTGAGGACAAAATATTTAACCTCAATCGCTCGTGACGATTTCAATGTCTAAGCTTTCCCTTCTTTATTCTCTATTTTTCGCCCGCCCCCAAACCCTCTCTGTCTGCCTCTCTCATGTATACTCTTCCTCCTTTTTTATCGGTAAACCTGGCAAAGCTTTAGATCAAAAGAACCAGCCAGACAAAAAGGAATGTTATAAAAAGATGAATAAGAACAGTGCAGTCTCATTTTGCTTGTGATAAATTGAATGAAGAAATATCTGTCCTTTGAATTCTTAAAAAAAAAACCTCACGGTACACCTCCGCCGAATTCGTAAATAGCATTGTATGACCGATGAAGACATAATGATATGATGAAATTCCTAACAGTGACATGCACTTCTGAAGAAGTCATGAAATTAATTATCGTTTAGACAAAGCTAGGCAAATTTTGGTTATAATGGAATATCAAAACTTGTGTCACCGACTGGTGTTTGTTTAACCAAATATCTGACATGATATTAAAATATGGGTCGCGGGGTCAAATACATTGTTCACATGCAGACTCTTGCTAATTTTCACATGCCTACTTTGTGAGTTTCATCATGCAGGACTAACAATGTGGCTACGGTACGTTGAGCACTCTTCTCTGTCCCCTCCGATACGGATGTTACCTAATTGTGAGACCCCTTAAAATTCACGAATTTTGCTCATTTGTTATTTATAGAACCATGTCTGTCAGGAAAAAGACCGTATTAATAATAATTATCAACACATGTAAGTGACACGCTAACAAATATAATTCATAAGGAGTGTAATTCCTCAATTACTCTTTTCTGACGAAGCCCACGGTCGCCTTCAAAAAAGCTCAAACTTGACAGTTATTCAACTCACATGAGTCATTTTAAGCACAAGAAAATGAAACTTTTGAGAAATTGGCGCTATTTAGTGATTTTGCTTGTGCCTATCATATTCTGTCCTGTGCCCATAGTTTTCAACAATACGGTAAGTAAATCTTTAAAAAAACGTCTTCTTTAAACTAGACGACATTATATAGTCAGTCTTGATGACTGAATGATGATCCTAAGCACTGTTTGAAGACATTGAAATTGAAACTAGACGACATTATATAGTCAGTCTTGATGACTGAATGATGATCCTAAGCACTGTTTGAAGACATTGAAATTTGTGAGATATTTCCTATTTTTGAGCAAGCGCCATGAGCGCCCAGCTGAGGCGGATACCGGCGCTATACAAGAACCCATCATCATCATCATCATCTTGTATCAGGCATTGCATTGCTATTTACATCGTGAAGATGGCTGTTTAATAAGCTATATTCAGATTTTGGTGTAGAGTTTTATGATCGAATCAGGTGCAAACAATAGACGATTAAGCATAGTCATGGTCACCGTTGGTGAATACGACAAGACGCACATGAGATGAGTAGGCCTACTTTACCAAAAGTACTTTAATTTTTATCTAATCCAAATCTCGACTAGGAAATTTGCTGAATTTAAATAAATGCCACTTGCCCGGCACTTGCCTTGCAAATTCGAAAATGTATTACCCCTCATTTAACTCGTTGAAAGGGTAGGCTTAATAGTTTTATGTTTATAAACAGTAATCAATCAGTACCACCGTACTCTAATTCAAAAAATTGAAAAAAAAAAGAAAATGAATCAACAAAATCAGTTAAAAATTCAAGATTCCTATTCATTCGTTTCCAAAGAAAATTATACAAAATAATTACATAACATACATTCATTTTTATTTCATTTTTCATTTCGTTTATTTCCATTTTCAACAATTACAGTTTGCTTTGTACATTTCGACATACAAATAAAACATATTTGTAGTATCCATGTACAAAAATTATATTCAAGATTATTACATATCAGGTTGGAAATGGAGGAGGCTGTAAAAAGCGGGGCGTGTAGAGTGCAGCCTACTAATAAATACTCTTGTAGTTACATAGCATATCAAAAAATCAAAATAACAACTTGAGCATAAGCCAGTTAAATTAAAAAAAGAAATAGGAGGAAATTAAAATAGAAAAGGAAATAAGAAAAAGAGAGATTAAAGGTCTCCAGAATCCAGCCCCAGTACCCACAAACGCTGATCAACAGGAAAACGAAAGAGATGGAAAAGTGTACGTCACAATATGATATTCATGTTGAATTTTTAAAAAAATACAAGAGTTTGAGTTAATTCGATGGTTATCTTGGAGAAACTTTTTGAACTTATTTTGAAAGAATTTAGGTTTGGCGATTCTTTGATGTAATTATAAATAGTTCCCCAGAGTCTAGGACCTTCAAAAGTAGAAATTGATTTTGCAAGAATGGTCCGGGGTAGTGGTAAATGGAAGTCATCTGATTTACGTGTGGGATATTTGTGAAGAGTTTTGTTTTTGTTAAATGAAGAATTAAATATGGGTGGTAATATATTATTGTTTAACTGATACATGAATTGACCTAAATTATATGGGAAAGTGTTTTAATTTTAAAATGTTATTGTTGAAAAACAAGTGATCTGTGTGGGATCTCCAGGACAAGTTGAAATAGACACGCAAAGCCTTATTTTGTAAAAGCAATATTCTATCTAGGTAGGTTGAGTGTGTATTTTCTCAAACAATAATTCAGATATGGTAAAATTAATGTTGAATAAAGCATTTTTAAGGAGAAAGTTGGAAGAAAAAAACTTAACTTTGTTGATAACACCAATATTGCGTGAAATTGTACGACATATAAAGTCAATGGGCATTTTACGGTAACTGACGTTACACGGCACAATTTTACGCACTTTTCATTGTGTGTATGATTATCTATAAAACAACAAATGATGGGAGTTTGCTTATGAAAAGTGCGTAAAATTTTGCCGTGTAACGTAAGTTACCGTGATAATGCCCCAATGTGTGTTTTCCAAGATAATTTGTTGTCTATTATCATGATTGTAAGACCTAAAAATTGTGTTGTACTAACAACTTCAATGTCTATATTGTCCAGTTTAATATTAAATGGCAATTGCTCTAAAGAATTATATATGCATACATTTCGTTATTTGTACATTAATTGACAATTTGTTAGCCCCTATCCATTGTACCAACTTATCCAGTTCAGTGTTCAGTACATTAATTAAAATATCGGGGTTAGGATGAGAGTAGAGTACATTTGAATCATCTGCAAAAAGGACATAAGATAATATTTCAGAGGAGTTCTGGATGTCATTTATATAGATTATAAATAAAAGTGGGCCCAGGAGGCTGCCTTGGCGAACACCCCAGTTAACATTTGTAGAGAAGAATTTTGTTCATTTATGCTTACGAATTGTTTACGATTTGCGAGGTAGTTTCTGAACCACTCCAAGGCCTTCCCACGGACTCCTTAATTTTCAAGTTTGTAGAGAAATATTTCATGATAGTGTCAAAGGCCTTGGAGAGGTCCAGAAAAACACTATGTTTAAATTTGTCAATAGCTTTTGTGATTTTTTCAATAAAGAGAGAGTGGCATGAGATGTGCTATATATTTTTGGCGAAATCCAAATTGAAAATCAGAAATTATATTTTATTTATTCAAAAAATTTAATAACCTTGTATAGATCACCCTTTCCATAACTTTAGACAAAGTAGGCAATTAAGCTATCGGTCTATATAGTTTAATCTTTTATCCTTCTTGTGCACTGGTATTATCTTTGATATTTTCATATTGTCAGGCACGACGCCAATACTTAAAAAAAGGTTAAATATGTATACTAATACCATGGTCACATTTGTTCTACAGAGTCGAAAACAGCCGTTTTTACATTTTTTTTCCAACTACTTATAGGTGGTTTGAATCAAAATTAATAAAACGGCTGTTTTCGTCTCGCCGTACGGCCGCCGTAGAGCAAATGTGACCAAGGTATTATGGATCAACAATATACTCTGTAACATTCTATAATAAAATATTGTCACTACCATCGTGAGCACAGCTTTCTTTGTTTTTTAAGTTGTTCACTATATCTATTATTTCATTTCTATGTACTGGTACTAAAAATAAAGAATTAGGGTTTGGTTGGTGAATAAAATCCATAAATTTCTTTTGTGTTAATGGTATATTGTCTGCAAGACTTTTTCCAATTTGTGTAAAGTATTGATTGAATATATCAGCTATACGAAAAGAATCATGAATTTCAATATTATTGTGTTTTATTGTTTTATGCGTGCTTTTATACTTGGTTTATTTATGGTAGTGTTAATTGTTTTCCATGTTTTATTGATGACGTGTTTGAAACGGATTAATTGATTTGCGAAATATTTTCGTTTTTCACTCCGCAATAATTTAGTGAGGGTATTTTTATATGTAGTATATTTACGATGTGACTTTTCTGAGCGAGTAATTTTATCGGGATGGTATAAGTTGTTTTTGCGATTTATTGATCGTAATATTGATTTCGATATCCAAGGAAGTCTTGGACTCTTTTTATAATTATTACATTTACTGACCAATGGTACATGTCTATCTAAATGTGAAGTAAAATTTTTCATGAATATATTATATGCTGTAATTTTGTATCTTGAGAACTGAACGCTTCAGACCAATCCGCGTCTTCAAGACAATCTTTTAAGCTCTGTAAATTATTTGGTGTTAGTCGTCGGAATTTATGTTGCGGGGTATCTTTTTTTGCTAACCTAAACGGAGTTCTTGAAAATATCGGGAAATGGTCAGAAATATCAGATAAAATTATTCCAGACTCGGGTAAAGGAGAAACATTACAAAAATATTATAAAGAAGGGTTCAGATTGGTTAGTAACCCTGGTGGGTTCTGTTATCAATGGTAAAAAGAATGATGAAAGCATGATATCCAAAAATTCATGTGACCTATTGTGATTAGATTTGGATATGTCTATATTAAAGTCACCTACTACATAACAATCTTTATTGTTCAAAAACAGATTTTGTAGAAAATCTTGCAAGTATTCAAAAAAAATTATTTGTGTTGGAGTTAAGAGGTCTATAACATAATGCGATCATTATGTTTTTAGAGTTTGGTACCCGAATTTCAATGATAAGAGATTCAGCAATTTCATTCATACAATTAAGATAATTGTGAGTAAAATATGCTAGTTCTTCATTAATATAGATACCTACCCCTCCTTCCCGTCTATTACCCCTATGGTTTTCTACGAACGTAAAACCAGGAAGTGAGTATAAACCATCAGACTCCTGAGATAAACATGTCTCGGTAAACGCGATTGTACATTTTGGTTTGTGAAGATGAATCGGTTAAAAGGCGTAAATTGTCGAAATTACAGCTCAAGCTCCTTATATTCATGTGCATTATTGAAAGTGTATTTGCTGATTTATCAAGAGAATTGGAGGTCATAGGTCACGTTACGACGGACGTATACTTCATTTATAGCTCGCGAATTTCATCGATTTTTTGGACTAAAGGAAATTAGAATCAAGCATTATCTCGGAACTATCATACTTCTAAAGGTGTAAAGAAAGCACATTTGTGTCTTTTATTTACTGGAAACCTCTACATCACCGGATCTTTTTGGATTTCATTTTGCCATAATCATGACCGACATGTCGTATGTAGATATGGCCACACCCCGACGTAGCGCCACGTATGAACGTAATGGCCCGAAGCCGGTCTTCATCGCAGCACGGGACATTCCATCGGCAAGAACGCCCCTAACAGGTGAGGACCTATACTGTTGCCTTATAAAATGTGTAAAACCCGAGCATATAGCCGGTATCCAGCGAATTGGTTCATTGTGGCGCTTATACCTAACTGAGCATGATGAACGAGTGAAAGTGATTGTGAACGGCTTGTTTCTGCGCGGTGTGACTGTGTCTGTACATGATACGAACCCCTTTACAAAAGCCAGAGATGAACTTATGACAAGGGTCTTGGTCAAAGATGTACCCCTCTCAGTGGGAGATGACCTTATAAGAGCAACTTTGGAAGGGATGAAGTGTAACATAAGAGGAGAGATCATCCGACAGCAGCTCCGCGTCGGTGGACAGCTAACGTGCTGTCTGAATGGCGACCGCGTCGTTTACATAGACCCCCCAAGCAAGCCCCTCCCCCGATTTCTAGTCATTGCTAATGTGTTTCGTGCTAGAGCATTTCATGTCGGCCAGCCAGAACGAGAATCAGGAACAGCGATCTGTTCAAAGTGCTTGGAAAGCGGTCATCATGCGTCTACTTGTAAAAACCCAGTGAAATGTCGATCATGTAAACAAACGGGGCATCTGAGCCACAGCTGCCCTGCGAAGGCGTCTTCGAGCCATGGCAACGAGGACAATAGCGCCCAACCATCGACCGAGCAGCCAACTGATGAGTCAACTCACTCAACTGAATACACCCGGCGTGAATCAAGTACGATGTTACGTCATTCGGCAAGGGTTCCCCATGATGACGTCAGCACAGTTGGGAGAAAGACACGTCAAGTCGGCATTTCGGATTTCTTGAGACCAAAAGATACCACTGCTACTGGCCCTGCTACTGGCGTTGCCAACGATTCTGCTACCGGTTCTACTCCTGTGGAACATGTTTCGCGTCAAAGATCGATCGATGTCGAATACGCTTCTCATCGCAGTACAACGCGTGATGATGGAGAAGATGAATTCACAAGTTGCTACTCGACTTCAAGCGACGACGAGAAATCACCACTATCACCGGAAACTCCAACTCCAGACAGGCAAAAACATGGAAAATCATCTACGAAAAGGAAATTGAAAGGAAAGAAAACAAGCAAAAAAGCAGAGTGCAAAGGAAAACACTAAGTTGTAAGCGAACAACGAATGAAATGGAAAAGTATAAGTCGATCGTGAAATGGAAGAAATCAATACAAAATCAACAAAATCAAAGAATGATGACTCGATTTCTCTTCACCTTATATCCCTGAATGTGAGAGGAATGCGGGATAAAAGGAAAAGAAGCAAAATTATATCGTGGCTTCGTGCACAAAAGACAGATATTGCTTGTTTACAAGAAACTTACTGGACGAAAGAACTTGAACACGAGATTTCATCACAATGGAATGGTGCATGTTTTTTTAGTAATGGGTCTAACCACTCCAAAGGGGTTGCAATATTATTAAGAAAGAAATTACCTCTAGAAATTGTAAACGTCTATGCCAGAAATGATGGAAGGACCGTTGCTCTTAGATTAATGTATAACAATTGTTGTTATTTATTATTGAATGTTTATGCGCCAACAAAGTATTCTGATAAAGTCATATTTTTAAAAAACCTACTCCATTGGTTTAACGAAATTAAGAAACCTGGAGATATATTAATTTGTGGAGGTGATTGGAATACTACACAAACTTATTTAGACTCTCGTGGCACATCTCGAGTCTATAAACCACCCAATCATTTCAAGAAATTCATTCAAAAAAATGAATTGGTTGATGTTTGGAGGAAATTATATCCCACGAAGAAACAATTTACTTGGCGACAGAGGTTTTTTGGTGTCTATTCTAGATTAGATTACTGGCTAATTTCAACAACACTATATCCTTCAATGTACAGCACTGATATACGCCCAGCACTTAAATGTGATCATAATGCCATTTCGCTAAAGTTGAATTTGAGTGGTATTGGGAAAGGCAAAGGTTATTGGAAAGTAAATAATTCACACTTACTAGAACAAGATTTTATAATCTGTATTAAACATGTTATTAATAAAGTAAAAATGGAATTCATGAATGAAAGTCCACAGCTTATATGGGAAATGTGTAAAATTAAAATAAAAGAGGTCACTGTGAAATATTCTAAACAAAAACAAGAAGAAAGAAAATTTTATTTTACAAAGTTACAAGATGATCTCAATAAACAGAGTGAAAAGGCTGATAAAAATCCAAACAAGAAAGAAATTGATAAGTTAGAAACAATCAGAAATGAATTAGATAAACTTTACACATATAAGTGCAAAGGTGCGTATATTAGAGCTAGAGAGAAATGGATGGAGTCTGGCGAAAAGTCGTCCAAGTATTTTTTGAAAAAAGAAACCATAAATGGCAAGAAAAAAGAGATTAACTGTATTGTACAAAACGGTAAAACATTTACAAAGAAAACAGAAATTTTGAAGATTATTAATAATTATTTCAGTAAATTGTACAAAAATAGCTGTAACGATAATGATATAAACATTAAATCATACTTAAAAAATATTGAATTGAAAGAATTAGATGAGAAGGATGCACTAAGTTGTGAAGGACTGGTAACCGAACATGAGTGTTATAAAGCTTTGCTTTCAATGCAAAATAATAAGGCACCTGGTTGCGATGGATTGAGTTCGGAGTTTTATAAATGTTTTTGGCCAGACATAAAAGATTTGCTAATCGACAGTCTAAATGAAGGATACGCTCAAGGGGGTTTGTCAGAAAGTCAAAGGCAAGGTATACTCACACTGTTATTGAAAAAAGGGGATAGTAGATTATTAGACAATTGGAGGCCAATCTCATTATTAAATATAGATTATAAGATTTTAGCGAGAGTTTTGTCACAACGCCTTCAACGAGTAATCCATAAAATTGTTTCGTTTGATCAAACAGGTTATATCAAGGGGCGTTCAGCCTCAGATAACTTAAGGTTGGTACAAGATGTTATTGATTATAGTAAAATTTTGGAACAACAAGGATTGGTACTTTTTTTAGACTTCAAACAAGCATTTGATTGTGTGAGACATAGCTTTCTTTTCGAAACCCTGTCAAGATTGAACTTTAAAGATTCATTTATCCAATGGGTTAAAGTATTATACAAAAACGCTGGAGGCAAAGTAATTAATAATGGTTGGATTTCAAAACAGTTTAAGATAGAAAAGGGTGTAAGGCAAGGGTGCCCTCTATCGGCTTTGTTATTTGTTTTAGTTGTTGAAGTAATGGCGTCACAGATAAGGTCAAACAAGAAAATCAGTGGTATTAAGATTCCATTCCACAAAGAACCATTTTCAAAAGAATTAAAGATCTCACAGTTAGCAGACGACACCGCTCTTTTTGTTAATTCCGTCCAGGCAGGAAATGTCGCAATTCAAGATGTTATTAAGTTCGGGGAATATTCTGGCTTAAAACTTAATTTAGATAAAACCAAAGTTATGCCACTTAATATAAATTATAATGAAACAAATGGTATATGCAACTTGGAATGGTCTGATGAACCAATTAAATATCTTGGGGTTGTATTATGCAAGAACACAAATGACTTCAATGTCCTTAATTGGTCTGTAAAGATAGATAAAATTAAACGTATTGTAAATCTTTGGAAGATGAGAAATCTGACATACTATGGGAGAATAGTTATTATAAAAATGTTACTTGTATCACAGTTAATATACTTAAGCACATGCTACATCATGCCCCAAAATTATATCAAAGAACTTAATAAAATAATTCATTCATTTTTATGGAATTCTAAAAGAGAAAAAGTGAAAAGAGCTTACATTATTAATTCACCCCAATATGGGGGTTTGGGTATGATTGATATAGATTCTAGATTGAAATCACTCACACTTTCTTGGTTACCAAAAATTGTAAGAGGTGATGATCCACCATGGAAATATATTTGTGAGTTTTGGTTACATAAATTAGGTGGTATACCATTATCTATTCAATGTAACTGTTCTCCAGTAGACATGATCAAATTATGCAAAAAATATTCATTACCTACATTTTATACAGACCTACTTACTTCATGGGCTGAACTTCACTATCTTAATATATTCGAAGTAACTCAATTTGAAAATGAAATCATATGGAATAATTCAAATATAAAACATGAAAACAAGTTACTGTATTTCAGAAAATGGTACGATGAGGGTATAGTTAAAGTACACCAATTAATTGAAAATGGTTCATGGAAAAACTCTGAAAGTATTACAGACTTACTGTCGATGAATTCTCTTTGTATCCTATTTCAATATGCTAAAATTAAAACCGCTTTTCCTAAATATTGGTTCGATAAGTTGAACACTGCTCAGCTTGAAAATCAAGATGATCAACGAACGCAAAACGATAAATTTATTCAAATTAAAACCGGTGACTCAATTGACATTACAATATCAAAAACAAAACAATTCTACACATATTTTGTAGATATAAAAAAGAATTTACACCCAACGGTGTTATATTTTTGGCAAGACAGTTTATCACTTGCAGAAGATTATGATTGGAGCAAATTGCTAAAATTTAAGTTTGGAAAATTATTTAATAACAGAGTTAAACAATATAATTTCAAATTGCTGCATCGGATTTTGCCGTATAAAGAGAATTTAGTTCGATGGAATATCACATCAGACATGACTTGTAACCATTGTAAACAAATTGAAACTCTAGATCATGTTTTGTTGCATTGTCCACATGTGAATTTATTTTGGCAAAAACTACGGTATTTCATTAAGATCCAGTTTAATGTGAATATTCAGATTAATGAGAAAACATTATTGATTGGCCACGATGTTGAAAATGAAAACATGGCTTTTCTTAATGTAATTTTGGTTTTCGCACAATATACGATTTATAGAGTCTATATGTTGGCTCAGTTCACTTCAAAAAAATTCAGCTATCTTTCTATGTTGTCAGATTTCAAGAGAGAATTAGTCATTAATTTAAGATTTCTTGAAAAGAGTAATAAGATAAAACTAACAGAAAAACAGTACAACGAAATCAAAAGCCTGTGAAATGTGAAACTAATTGTATATATTGTTTGTGTTTGTTTATTGATTTCAATATAAAAGAGTAACATGATAAAAATATCAGAAAAACAGTATAATGAAATCAAAAGGTTGTGAAATATGAAACTAATTGTATATATTGTATGTGTTTGATTATTGATTTTAATGTAATAAATACCTCTGATGAGGACAAAAAAAAATAAAAAAATCAAGAGAATTAAATTGATTTATTGTAAAGTAATTTTAACTTGGATAATTATTGTCGACATTTTCATTTACATCTGCAGCTAAATTCATCTCCTTTGATACGAGATTTTCAAAAGAAGAATTGTCGTTACTATTTTGGGTTTCATTGTTCGGCCTAAATGAATTGTAAAACTCGTCATCATTCAACACTGAAAGGGGGTAATTTTCAATCACTTGGAATTGAAAGGGAAAAACACGAAATGCAAAAAATCTCTTCCTGTAGAGACCAATGAGACCGCGTGCTCGTGAGTATCAGCGAGGCAAGGACCTGTATCGGCCGCACAGAAACGCTGTTAGCGTAACATTGCGCTAACAATAAGGACCCTGTTACAACCGGTAATGTCGCCGCGATGGCTAATGTCAAAGTAATGCATTATTTACATCTGGGATCAACGCTTGACATCACAATCTGTATATCATTATTCATTAACAAATCAGCTCCTAACAACATGAGTAGAATATCCGCTCAGAAGGCACAGAAAGTACTGTTAGGGCGCCGTGCGTCAGGCGCGAGTGTTGTTAGGGGATTTGAGTTAGGCAAAATCTATAATTTGTGCGTAGTGATCTAGATTTAACTTAAGATTTAGTTATGATAATTTGCACATCCTACAAGTTTAAAATCTTGTCTAGGAAAAAAGGGTAAAGGATGTAATTTATTAATATATAGGCCTACAAAATTTTCCTTATTATTACATTTTAAACATGAAATGACAGCAAGTAGTAAATATATATTTACTCATTTGATTAAAAAAAATATCGAATAAGCTTTCAATTTCCAATCTCAAAACTCACAAAAACAAAATATCAAGTGCGGCGTACCACAGGGATCAATTCTGGGACCCCTACTTTTTATTATCTATATTAATGATATCATAAATTCATCCCCAATTCTAAATTTCATAATTTTTGCCGACGATACCAGTATTTTCTATTCCCATGCTAATTTAGATACTCTAACTCATATTCTTAATTCAGAACTCTCCAAAATATCCCAATGGTTTAAAACAAACAAACTTTCACTTAACATAAGCAAAACCAATTTTATACACTTTCGAGAAGCTAATCCACACTTACCAGCTCCCAATTTATCAATTGACGGTTTACCTCTTACTGAAAAGCACTCTACCAAATTCTTGGGAGTAACAATTGACTCCAATCTAACGTGGAATGAACACATACACAATGTACATACATCTACAGTGCGTCCCAAAAAAACTATACACTTTTGAAATGGCTGCCAAATAAAAAATATAGCATTTTGGGGGAAAAAAACTCACATATATGGAAAGCCAATAAAGTCAACTTTCAAATGACACCAAAAAGTTGGAAAACTGTTCATGCTTGAGCGAGCACTGCCCACTGAAACAAAAGGTATGAAAATTAGGGTGGGCTGGAATTAGCCTTCCAATTTATGTCAGTTTTTAAGAGGCAAATCCTTTCGAACTTGCAAAGTTAAGGGCGTTGTGATAAATTAATGATCAACCGTGACCAGCTTTGGTTGCTTATGCAAATTTTATAAATTATTAAATTGAACTTTAATGCATGAGTGAACACAAATTACACTTTTGGGGTAGCATTTCAACTTTATCATTTGGATCTCTTTTTGGGGCAGCATTTAAACTTTATCATGTGGATCTCAGCAGTGTGTTCATGGGAGTCGGGAGAATAGGGGGTGAGATAGGACTTAAGTGGGAGAAGTAGGTTGATGGAATAAGGGTCAACAGAACATTCAGCTCCCTCCCCCTCCCTCTTTCCCGCCCTCCCCTCCTGTTGAGAGACTGATGGCTATTGTCATGTACCCGTGAAGTCCAAGAGTGGAATGTTGATTTAATGATTAATTCTGAATTGGGGCATCAACTTTTTCCTATCAATCATTTCATCAACAATTTATCAGTAAATCAACTCGTGCAATGTGATCAATCAAACATTCATTTTTTTTTTCAATAAATTATTTCATTAATCATCATAATCATTAAATGTCTTGGTAATAATTCAATAAAAAAGTGACCATAAGCCATCGGTCACTTGGCAGCTAAGTTTTGAATAGGCTACAATCCAGGAAGTGAGACAGAGAGGGGGGGCTGGGAAATGGAGGTGGAGAGGGAAGGGTACATAATTATGACTTTTAATTTGCAAAAGGACAAAAAGAAGAGGAATGCCCTTTTAACCAAGTCTTAGCATATCTCGCCCTCTTGCTTGTAACAGGTACCATCACATTACTCTGACTCTCACGAACACACTTCTGAGATCCACAAGATGAATATGCTACACTAAAATTTCAATTCCTGTTCACTCATTCATTAAATTTCAAGTTAGTAACTCATGAAATTTGCCTAAGAAACCAAAACTTATCTCACTCATTAATTTAGCTTAGCAAGTTCCAAAGGACTAACCACTCAAAAAAACTGTAAGGATAATTCCTGCCCAGCCTAGCCGAGCTTAGTGTCTGAGGAGGAGAGAAGCGGGGGGGTGAGATGGAGGGAGGGGTTGCTAAATGTTCTGTTGACCTTTATCACATCAACGTACTTCACCTACCTAAGTCATATTACCCCCTCTTCTCATGACTTTCATAAACACATTGTTGAGATCCACATGATAAAGACAAAATGCTGCACTAAAAATTGCAATTCATGATCACTCATGCATTAAATTTAAATGTAATAAATTCAATTTAATACGCATTAAATTTTCACAAACAACAAACTGATCACAACTGATCTTTAATTCACCAAATAACCCTCAACTTTGCAGGTACCAAACAAAAAACCTGAAAGAAATTGGAAGGCTAATTCCAGCCCACCCTAATTTTCATACCCTTTGTTTCAGCGGACAGTGCTCGCTCAAGCATGAACAGTTTTCCAACTTTTTGAAGTCACTTGAAAGTTGACTTTATTGGCTTTCCATATCTATAAGTTATTTCCCCCAAAATGCTATATTTTTTATTTGGCAACCATTTCAAAAGTGTATAGTTTTTTTTGGGACGCACTGTATATCAAGAAACATAGGAATAATTTACAAATTAAAAGACTTTCTTTCTGAAAAATCATTATTGGTTCTATACAACTCCCTAGTACTTTCACATATGATGTATTGCAATATTGTATGGGGTAACTGTAGTATAACGAAAATAAACTCTCTTCTACTTCTCCAAAATCGAGCAATTCGTAACGTTACTCATTCGCATTATATTTCCCACACAGAACCTCTATTTCAGCGTTTAAATGCACTTAAAATACAGGATATTCACACTCTACAAACAGGTATATTTATGTTTAGATACACTTACAATAATCTTCCATCATTATTCCAAAATCTATTCAATTTAAATTCAAATATACATGCATATCCAACCCGCCACTCTTCTGATTATCATCTACACAACCCCAAACTTATTCTTGCTCAAAAATCAGTTCGCCATCATGGACCAGATACCTGGAATTCCTTACCACAATACTTAAAACAATGTCCCTCTCTTAACTCATTCAAATCATCCTTTAAAAAATTTATGACACGCAAATACAATTCTGAATAATTTATGCATATATATAAAAAGAGTTCTACGGGTCTTGGTCAATTTTCAATTTTCTTGGTAAATTTTTAATTTCTATCTGATCTCATAAACTGTTACATCAGAAAATGAAAAAAGTTAAGTCATAGTATCAAACTTTTCTATCATTTCAAGCTGTATCCTGGAACCATTCAATAATTCCTAATTAATACTACCCCACACCCTCATATACCGACACACATACACGCACACCCACTCTCAACACACACACACACTTATACATACACATACAATTTTAAATATACATTTGCACACGCGCACACGTTTGCACATGCACAAACACATGCAAATACGTCAAATGTGCACATAATATCAGGCATACAAGGTTCTTGCATGTAAATATCGTATTAATAATATCTGTTTATAATTAATTTAAGTCAATGCTTGATTTGTACTTCGTTCTTTTTTGTCTATTTCGCTAATACGTTTTGAGGCCGCTACCCTAGTCAAGCACTGCTTATGGTAGCGGTCTCCATCATTTTTTTTTGTCTACTCAACAAAGTACAACTTATAATATTGCAAACTAATACTATCTATATACATTTTTGCAAATGAATGATTATTTGTATTTTTTTTTGGTAAAAAGAAATGTATCACTATTTTTTTCTTTATGTTGTACATTATGTTTGTTAATTATTTCTGTTGGAAAAATGCTGAAATAAAATCAAATCAAAATAGATCAAGAAAATTAGCCTATCATGATATTACGATGGAGATTCTGTAAAAAAAAATGCAATCCCACTTTTCATAAGTTTCTTTTGTTTGAAAATGCTCTTCACAGACTTCACTCATAGAGTATTTGCCAATGATAATTATCATGCGATAAATTTCATCAGCTATTGTTCTTCTTTCTAATGTAGGGTCTATTCTTAAAAATGTCTGCAAACACTTAAAAAATTATATATCTTGGAAGAAGAAAAAAATTGATAAAGAGGATCATATCTTGGCACTAATCAACATCCCCCGCTATATACCCATTTTTAAAGGGATACTCCAGGCTGAATAAAATAATAAGGTTTGAACAGTAAAGTGAGACAAACAAAACACTGACAAATTGATAAAAATTGGAAATGAATACAAAAAATTATGGTATCTTAAAATTTTGCATTAGGCCCTATTTCGGTGAAATTTATATTCATGTCTTCAGGAATATGCAATGAGGGTCTGTTGTATCATACAAAATTAGGTTCATTTAAATTTTGTCTACACAGAATATTGCTTCAAAGATCATCATTTTGTTACTCGGGCGATACACTACACATTTGAGACAATTACGAGTTCATTCAATAAAACCAGAAAAGGGGGAAGAGCTAGAGGATATGGCATTATCGTTCCATTTATTGCATATTCATGGCCACATGCTGCTCAGTAATATCAGTTGCAAAATACAGTGTTTGATTTTTAATATTCTAGAATTTTGTTATTTTTTTATCAGATTTTGATGAAACTTTCAGCAATTTGCTTATCTAATTTTACTCAATTTATTCATATATTGTTGGGCCCAGAATATCCCTTTAATTCGGTCGAGGTATATTTTAAATTACTTGGTATAAGAAAGGGAGACAAGTTTTAAAGAGAGAAAGTATTCACTAACATCGTCACTATTGGTGCCCTTGCCACTGTTAGTGTTACAAGCCTTTTATTGTTAGATTATTAGGAATTCGGCTAAGCTTCTGTGAGTTTATCGATACCGGGAGGCCTACTTTTAGTGCTCTGTTAGTGAAAACAATGCGTCTAGGCGGTCTCGCCCGTGAAAGATTAGTCCAGATTGGACCTTGTTGTTTGGAAGTGCTTTTTCCCAAAGCTAACATAGAGGGCACATGTCTCCCAATCTCTAATCAGCGCCAATCCACTCATTTTCCCTCCCCAACAACTTGTTGGGGAGGGAAGATAAGTGGATTGGCGCTGATTAGAGATTGGGAGACATGTGCCCTCTATGTTAGCTTTGGGAAAAAGCACTTCCAAACAACAAGGTCCAATCTGGACTAGTGAAAGATGTGACTGGCCCTACTGTTTTAATAGCGTTCTGTTACGCTAACAACACTTCTTTGCGGTCGCCACTGGTATACAATTTGTTTGGCTTGTTCGAAATACCGGTGAATTGATGAATAAAAAGAATGATCGTCTGACATGTCTGAGATCCAGATTATGTTCACACTGTATATTAAGCATAGTTGATCTGTCTCAAACATAAATTAACTCATACCCCTTTCATAAACCTATCCTCCAATTAGCCGCCTAATAGTAATGCGGATAATTAGATAAAAATTGCGTTCACAAACTCCGAAAATTATCCGCATTATTTTTACGAGCGCCCGTCCTGAAAAAGGCGGATAATCGTCATGACAACTGGACACGCCCCCTCCGATGCGGTTGTGTTGGAAAAGGGTGACCTTGTGACCGCACCATGGCAATTATCCGCATTATTTGGAAATACGTTCATAAACTCATAATCTTGTCCCGATGCTGCTATTATGCGGATAATTGCAGCATTAAAATAATGCGGATAACTCTGGTCCTCCTCCGATTTTACGACCAAATTATGCTGCTATTAGCCGCATAATTGGGTTTATGAAAGGGGTATAAATCTATCTTTTTCTTATATAGAATGGTTACTGCTTTTACATATAACTATGTCCTATACGTCATCTGTGAACAGAGTAGTTAAACCTCTACATGACAAATTACAGAGTTCTTTCCTCTTTTGTCCTTAAAACAGCAATATACACTGGTGATATTGATTAATGATGAATATTATTTTCTTCTTCTTCTTCAAAACAACAGAAATACAATTTTACAGTAAAGAATAAGTCTTTATAAGTAATGCACAAGCATGGCATTAAAATCTACCCAAGGGTTAAAACATTTTGTATTGACAAGATTGTCATTGAATCCAAAGTTCGAAAATAAATCCAGAATGGCCAGTTTACTGGATAAATTAGAATTCATCCAAGTCACATGTCACAGGTTTGTTTGTTCTTTTTAATCGAAGGAGTTACAATAATAGATTCCTTTTTTACTCCAAAATAAACCGTGAAAAAAAAAATAATAATAAAAATTCCACCGGCACCTAGTATACAAAATATTTATCTTGCTTATGTACATACATTTCCGAAAAAAATTAAACTGAAACTGAAAACTGACAATTATTCTAATTGAGGTTCTTAACGATGTTCTATGATGTTTCATTGATCACTAAAAGGAAAACTAAACTGTCTTTTAATTTTCTTAGTGGGATAATATCTGCAATTAATTTGGGATGTTATTCTTTCTTTATTATGTTACCTTGATGCTAATCGATTCGTTGTATTCCTATATTTGCAGGGCTCTTTAAACCTTGCAAGTTCTTTGCTTGTACAACTTGATGTTAAATGATGACCAAATAAAGTATCAATAACTGTACTTCAGACTGAAGAGTCTTTCTTGGAGTGTTAATCCCCCTACATCGGACCCACGACAATACGTAAACTGGTCAGAATGTTCAACTTTCAGGACCAACAAAGAAAATAAGCCTTTAGAGTCCAATCGGGGAAAATGTGGATGGAAAATACCCCCCCCCCTCCTTTATTACGGCTCAAGTTGGATCCATACAATGCTATCAAACCTGTCAATATGTATATAAAAAAGGAAAGCCAAAATTAACATTCAACAATGCATTATCTACGAAAGTTTTAAAATCTTTATTCTCCAGATTGGTCACATGGGTTACTGCCTAATCATCATGGCGTTTTATTGGATGACGGAATGCCTTCCTTTGGCTGCTACAGCCCTCCTCCCTATCCTTCTCTTCCCGCTCTTTGGTATCCAGAAGTCAAAAGATGTTTGTAGTAACTACCTCACAGATACCAACACTGTCTTCTTCGGGGGATTGATGGTGGCTGCAGCTGTGGAACGCTGGAACCTGCACAAACGAATCGCTCTTCGAGTTCTGATGCTTGTTGGTGCTAATCCTAGAAGGTGAGTGGGAGGGGCTCGGGAATGTGAGTTGTGTCGGTTTTTTTTTATTACATGTCGAAATACATGTACATTCATGTTAATGGCAGAGAGCTACAAAGTTGGTGTAGGGAGCATCGCGAGCAACCAAGGAATCACTAAGCAAAAACTTTCCTATCTGATAGTAAATTTTATTTTGTTTGTATGTTTGATTTTTAATAAATCAACATAATTGCGTAAGAGGGAAAAGTCATGTTTATTGGAAAGCATTTTCTGGAACATTCGAAAATTGTCCGCTATTCATCTAAGTCATCATTCACAAAGGATGTAATATTTAATGCATCCATTAACAATTAAAGGATACCAGTTCTTATATAATGAAGTTGTTGCCATTAAGAGCAAACTCCTGTCATCGATTAGATGATGATTTTTTTTTAGTCCTTGCTAAAATTCATTAACAAGACACTCCTTTTACAGGTTGATGCTGGGCTTCATGTTAACCACGGCTTTTTTATCACTATTCATGTCCAACACGGCAACGACTGCGATGATGAGCCCCATAGCTCAGGCTGTCCTCAACGAACTCAAATCTAACAAACACAATGAAGAGATGGGAGAGGAAATGGAAAAGAATGGCGGAAATTCAAATGCAGTTGCTGCTGAGGCAAGTACTGGTTTGTTGCTGTATACAGAACTTAAAGACGAAAGGATTTTGAAGGAATTGCACGATTGATTCTTTGATTGGTCTTAAGATTGGCTTATGTTTTGATATATGTTGGAAATGTATTACTGTTATTTCTTTTTAAATCTTTTACATAATTGACCTCTCAAGGAAAAAAATGTATTCTCGAATATATCTGGGGCATAGCGGTAGACTTGAAAGGCAAAGGCAAAAGCTGCAGCCTCTGGCTTGATCATAGGCTATCCTAAATGTAGAGGCTTGGTCCCACTGCAGATAGGATGACAAAGGGAAAAGAATCTTGCCATCCGTTGGAAGACGTTATGTATCCGTTGTGTACTCTTTGTATATGTGTTTCATATGCTCTAAATCCATCGAGCATCCGTCCACTGTGATTTCTTTGTTCGCCCATTTTGTCCCTTGTCTGAAGCGGATGAAAACGGATGGATTCACCCCGAAATTTTGCTTGTCCGCTGTATCCGTCATGAGTTCGTTTTGTGTCCGTCGGCCAGTGGGATCGGGCTTTAAAGGCTTGGTCCCACTGCACTTACGGATGCAGAGAAATAACCTTGCCATCAGCTAGAAAACGTTATGTATCCGTACGGTTGTCTACTCTTTACATACGTGTTTCAGACGCTCTCTATCCATCGAGCATTCGTTCACTGTGATTTCATTGTTCGCCCATCATTTTGTCCATTGTCATGATTGTCTGGAGCGGATGAAAACGGATGCAGCCACCCTTGTCCGCTGTATCCTTTATGAATACGTTTTGTGTCCGTCGGCCAGTGGGACCAGGCCTTAATAGAAGAACAGTTAAAATGGTGTATCACGAGCCAATCAATTGTCCGGGACGGGACATAGTCTGTTGTGGGCGCCCCTGCCTTTTCCCCCTTTTCTCTATTAATTTGTGAACAATAGCTAGGAGACTAACCTTTTTATCGCAAAAAAATGTCATTTAAAAAAGTTCCGATTGCACTGTACATATTTGATTGAAGCTTTCGCTCACTAGCCAATCTATGCATGAAGCTTTAAAAAAATATAATGTGAGGAGAAACTAGTCAGCATTTGTTTACATGATTTTTGTCAAAAGATAATTGCTATTTCTTCGAAATTGTATATATTTATTTTCTTTTCAAATTCTGAAATAGGGCTCAAATGGAAATATTCAACATGGTATAGAAAATGATATCCAACTTGATGATATTGCAGATGGTTGCAAGTAGGTATTATTTATTGATGTACGGGTTTAACTTCGATAACACAATATTCACTATATTCACTTTAGCTATATACCGTTTTTTTCCTCAAAAGCAGACGAATTTTATGATGAATCTGCTTTAATCATCGATTTTTATGTTTTCCTAGGTTACCAGAATATCAATTTGTTATTGGACAGTTCTGTCCAAAATCTTTGTATACTTCCATTGCTGTTGTAGTTATTTTCATTACATATTTCACTGTTTATGTTTATATATTATGTTTTGACTCTGTAAATCTTTCTCAATTCAGCCACTGGCTGCGATGAAATGATAATAAAACCTTCAATTCAAAACCTTCAATTCAATTCAATTTCTTTGAATCAATTTCACCATACTACCCCTCAAAAATAGTTAAACCCGTACATCAATATTTTGTCCCTTTTCATCTCTCACTCATGCATGTGTTAACCATGAATTGAAGGAGGGAGTATATTCTAGAAGTTCTCTCTACCACTAATATGCTAGTAATAGCAGTGCCCTATACAAACTTCTACATAACAGTGTGTATTAATAAAAAGTTTACACTTGAAAAATTCCAGGGAATTGAAAAATATACAACATGGGGATAATTATTTCACTGTATATTCTTGGGCTTGGGTCTCACCTATCAAATGAAAGTAGACAATTTGACAGAATGTTACCCTTGAGTGAGCACTATCCATTTTTGTAAAGCTCGCAGAAATCGGTTTGCACAGAAATGCTAATTTTCACCCTGTGTCAAGAGGGAAAGGCGAAAACAAACTGACTGTGCGGTACATATATCTTTGGCATTTTTAGCCAACTGAAATAAGAAAGATGCATTTTAACAATGTGTAACAACTTTGCCACCCAAATTACCATTGTACCCTAGGTAGGCACAACCTTTACCTTTTGTGTCAGCTGGATGTGAGGACATAACTGAATGTAAACAAAAGTTTATTGCAGACACCTCCAGCATTTTTTCACTAAGGGGGTGTTGCAAGAACATATTTGCAATCAATCGCAAATATTCTGTTGCAATTTTACAGTTGATTGATCACTTTTAACTTTAGCAAATCAGATTACACTCCTTGTTTCATGGAGCAGATTAGCAATCAATTAGCAAATTTGCAATTAATTGCATGGCATACGCTTGATTTCGGGAACGAAAATAGACTTGCAATTGATCGCGCAAGTTTCTTGCAACGCCCCATAAGTTTCATTTCATATTTCATTTAATACTTGTTTCTTTACACTTTTCCCAGGCTTGACAATGATTAACAGAAAGAAAATCAAGCTTAAGCAATTTTATGTAAATCACACCTCCATGTAAAGCAGATATCATCACGATGGCTTCGGTGTATGGGGAGGGGGGCGCAATGGCGATCTTTGAAGTGTTTTGGGCAAGGAAACTAGTTAAAAAGGTAAAAGATATCTTCAAATCAATCTTCCTAGCTAAAATCCATGTGTTCTTCATGATTAACGTTTACTTTTATTCATATAACTATTTCCAAATTCTGCGCAAATCGTTTTATAGCGTCATTATTTTGCTTAAAGGAGAATGAAACTCTTGGAGCAAGTTAGCTTTTGTGAAAGCAGAAATATCAAAGAATAAGATCAACAAAAGTTTGAGTAAAATAGGACTAGCAATAGAAGAGTTATGAGCATTTGAATGTCGAGATCACTAATGCTATGGAGATCCTCCCATTGGCAATGCGACCAAGATCTATGATGTCACAGATGAACAACTCTCTCCTTTTGGACACTGAAAATATACCCCAAAACATCTCTTTTTGCTCATTCTAATCGTATGACAAACGATTCATCAATGATATAATGTTGTGAAACCTCTGTACTTGTCCTCTCATAAAGAGAACACCTCACCTTGTGATAGACTCTATAAAAGTGAGAATATAAGTGAAATAAGTACTAAAGTAATGAGGGAGTTGTACGTGTGTGACACCACAGATCTTGGTCGCATTGCCAATGGGAGGATCTACATGGCTTTAGTGATCTCAATATTCAAATGCTCATAACTTTCTTATTATTCATTCAATCTTCCTCAAACTTTCAACAATATGTTTCTTTGATTTTTCTCTTTGATATGGATTCAGCTGGTTTCAAGGGTTTCATTCTCCTTTAAAGAGATCTGTACCAATGTTTAAATGTGGAAAAAAGCTTCAGGATATTACAAAATCTATAATTTTACAGGATTATTTCTAAGTGTAAACTTTGTATATCAGC
The DNA here is from genome assembly GCF_037042905.1 of Lytechinus pictus. Classification (NCBI taxonomy): domain Eukaryota; kingdom Metazoa; phylum Echinodermata; class Echinoidea; order Temnopleuroida; family Toxopneustidae; genus Lytechinus; species Lytechinus pictus. The sequence goes on from NC_087249.1 coordinate 33,509,935, forward strand.
ATCATTAAAGAACTCGACGACGTGCCAACATGCTTGATGGAGACTGAAAAGGAAAACCGGGTTATGATGGAGAATCGCAGCGAGCGGGGACATCGTCTTCTCTGCAAGGGAATAACTCTCTCCGTCCCATATGCAGCCGGCATTGGTGGCATAGCGACCCTGACGGCAACCGGTCCAAATTTGGTACTTAATCTGCTAGTTGAAACGTAAGAAGTACTTTCCATTTATTTTGCTATTTATATTGCTGCTGCAGCAATTATTTATTGTATAATTTCAGTGTGTATTTAACTCTGTGGCCCCTTTTTATAAGCTCTGCTTTCTCCGGGGTCACCAAACCATCATTTTGTTTTTTGCTATTATGTTTGTACTTGTATATGATTATCAATTATTGGTATGTACCTGATGATGGTTGAATTAAAAAAAAATTGAATTTAAAAGAATTGAAATTCCAAAACGGTCACACCAATAACATAGGAAAAACAAGACGTGTTGGACTTGCAATGACTATGCAAAGATTCCACAACACATCACCATTAACTGTACGCACAGTCTCCTGAGAAACCATGTAAAACAAGGCCAATGTTTCACTGTTAAGTTATATAATTATGTTACCTTGTACAGCAATCTCAAGCCATAATACCATGGAGAATGCACCTACAGAATGGGTAAAAAGAAAAGTTTGACTTCGGGAGCTTGATTTTAACACAACAATCAAATACTCAGAATTTGGCTCGAGTGTATTTAGAAATCCAGAATACCTAATTTTGCACTATTCTACATAAAAACTAAGACACCAATGAAATTATTCTGCCAGTACATGATCTTCCAGGAGAATTAGCAGATAGATTTGCAAAGTTCTTCTCTAACATGGTATTGAATATTCGGAGTGAACTTTGATACTAATGATCCTGACATTGATCCTAACCTGATGACACCGTCTTGCTATATTCAGGGGGTAGCTAGTCACTTCCTCGAGTTTGCTGAAGTTAGTGAGAAGGAAGTGGAGAATATCATCAAGAATTAATCTTCCAAGAGCTGTTTCCTTGACACTATATCAACATGGCTGTTGAAGAAAAATCTTAGTGTTGTACTTTCCGAACTTGTGTGCCTTATTGTTAACTGTGTGTTGACCAGTTACACCAGTGGTGTATTTCCTACTGGGCTCCGTAACACAAAGCTTTGCGATGAATTGTAAACATGAAAGAACCGCACTGATTGGTCTCTGGTCAGTATTTTAAACATAATGCGCGTGTAACATTGATATTGTTTGGTCAGTTCATTTAGCTACTGATCGCTAATCTTTGCGTTACGGAGCCCCGATCTTAAAGAAGCGATTATGTTGCCAGTCATGAAGAAGGCATCATAAGATAAGAATGCCTTGCAGAGTTATCGCCCAGTTTAAAACATACAGTTTAGGTCAAAGATCATTGAGCAGGTCATGCTTAGACAATTAACTGAGCACATTCAAGACAATGACCTAGTTGAGCCTCTACAGTCAGCGTACAAGGAAAACCACAGCCCGGTACTGTGGCGTTCCGCAAGGATCCGTCATCGGACCATTGTTTACACTCTATGTTCCTCCGATTGGAGATATCCTTCGGTCTCGTTATGTTTGATTCTACTTGCATGCATAATATATTCAGATCTACACCGTGTTTGATCCAACTGATCCAGTGGCCGTTGATACTGCTATTTGCATGTCAGCTGCTGTATCACTGAAATTCATGACAGGTTGAAGTTAAACAAGCTCAAGCTCAATGATGCAAAGACTGAATTATTTGTCTCTGCTTCTCATTATCTACCATCTGATATCATGAAGGATGTGAGATTGATAATGAATTATAAATCTTTCCAGCCATGTAAATCTATTTGCAATCTTGTGGTAATATCTGAGCCTTCTTCGCAGCTCAGTCATCATGTCACCTTGGTCTGAAGAAACGTCAAGTATCACGTTCGTAACCTGTGGAGAGCGAGACGTTTTATTGATCAGCAAACATGCCATGCTGCTGTCAAGGTTCTTGTTCTCTCCAGACTGGACTACTGCAATAGTCTCTTCAGTGTTAGCAAGAAGCTAGACTTGGACCGACTTCAGATACTACAGAACTCAGTTGATAGGCTTGTCTTCTCTACTCCCCTCAGGACTCACACAGAGCCTCTCCGACTGAAATCCCAGGGGGGACAGGGGGGACGTGTCCCCCCTACTCAAAATAGTAGGGGGGACACAATATCAAATGTCCCCCCTACTATTTGTGGTCTTTTATGATGGTAAGAAAATATATCATTCAAAATCGAAATAAAACATGTATTTTAGGACGAGATGACCTTACTTTTGGGATGATAACCTTTTTTTTTTTTTTTTTTTTTTGCTTGTCAAATTTATTTTCGTCGAAATGACCTTAAATTTTGGAAATTTGGGGTGATGACCTTTTTTTTTTGCTTGTCAAATTCTCCAGCCCCTTGTCCCCCCTACCTTTTAGGAGAGATTTCGCCCATGGCTGCCCATGAGAAAGTGTATAGCCTTTAAAATTTTGCTGCTAGCTTTCAAGTCTCTAAATCACCAGAGTCCGGAATACATTGATAACATCCTAATTCGTCGCTCTCAAGTTCGTACTACTCGTTCATCTTCACCAATCTGGCTCCTTTCTAAGTGGCGAGCAGGTAAGACATCCTTCCCTGTGGTTGCAGCAAAGCTATGGAATCACCTTCCTGTTGCTGCGAAGACGGCATCCTCTGTCGAGGAATTCAAGAAAGTCATTAAATATCAGTATGCAAAAGAGGACAATGAATTGCATGGACTAAGCTGACCATTCTGAGGTGTTTAATTATTGTTTAGTGGCCCAAGCATGGAGTAGTGTGTGCGCAGCGCTTTTTTACCGAAGGGAAAAGTCGCTATATCAAATGACCTTTGGATTGGATCGGAGGCACCTGGAGTCCTTGAGGCTGGTCCCATTCTCACTCTGTGGGACTGAAAGACCTATAAGAAATGAATGAACTAACATACGAACTCTAAATCTTGGAAATCTTGAGTTCTACTTCTTTGTTTTGGCAATCAATATACATCGTCAAAATGAAATGTCTTCTTGACCAAAGAAAGTTGGGGTCAGGCGCGGATCCAGGGGGGGGGGGGGGGCTGTTGCACCCACAAATGTAATAACGCCCACAAATGTAATAACACTTTACCCACAAATGTAATAATTTTTGATCGCCCACAAATGTAATAATGCACTTTACCCACAAATGTAATAAATTTGAAGGGATTTTTGGCGAATCCGTTCTAAACTAAATCCTATGGTAATGCGTTCATAAAGCACAAAAGTGCAAAGTCTTTTTTCCAGACCCGGTTAATTCAAAAATTATAATATAAGTCCAAAATCTTTTTTCCATATTTTGTGCTATATGAACGTATTACTATAGGATTTTAGTTTAGAACGAATTCGCCAAAAATCCCTTCAAATTTATTACATTTGTGGGCGATCAAAAATTATTACATTTGTGGGTAAAGTGCATTATTACATTTGACGGTGAAATTATTACATTTGTGGGTAAAGTGTTATTACATTTGTGGGCGTTATTACATTTGTGGGTAGAGTGTTATTACATTTGTGGGCGTTATTACATTTGTGGGCGATTATTACATTTGTGGGTGTAACAGTGGCACAGGGGGCACGTGCCCCCCCCCCCCCCTTGAGAAGCAAAATTAAATGTTCAAATGCCATTAAAACAGAGGTGTGTCCCCTCTTGAAATTTAAGGATTTAATTGGTTGTTGAAAACCTTTTTTTCTTTATGGCTTTTTAAAATTTTCCTTCGAAAAATTTGCCCCCCCCCCCCTCCCTTTCAGAAAATCCTGTATCCGCCCCTGGTTGGGGTTTATATGAAGGCAATGCCTAAACTCTATTTCGATTATTTTATCAATTTATCTGCATTAAGATATTCAGTATTAACAGTTAAGCCGCAAAATATGAGCATGACATGGTGACAGCGCTCAGAAGTCATCTATGGATATAAGAACCAGGCAATTATCATCACGATGATATGATCATACAACTCTTAGATCTATTGATGGTCCTTAAAACATGAACATCCATGGCCCTTCTATGTATTTGATTTCAGTGCATTGTACTCGACTCATGATGTTTTAATTGACTACATTATAAACCACCTTCTCCTTACAGACTCTTTGGTTCCGAATCCGGTCTTAACTACGGTACCTGGATGATGTTTGCGCTCCCTGGCATGGTTGTCTGTCTTTTCATCTGTTGGATCTGGCTACAAATTATGTACCTTGATTTCTTGTGAGTATAAAGTAAAAAAATGGACATCGGAAAACAATATCAGGGTAGATTCACTCACTACAAGAAGTGTAACAATACTTTGCACCTACAAATCGCTGATTACCTTCAGAAACAATTCCTGAATCTTAGACTAGAGCATGATATGTTTGTCAAAGACTGATGTTTTGTAATCTAAATATTGTAGATCACTACATGTTAAGGGGCAAAATTTGTGGTTTGTCATGACTGACACCATTACACTTTCGCACTTTTCTCTCTCTAGCTGTCTGGAGAGGAGTGATAAGGAAGTCGGCAAAGAACAAGAAGAGAGAGCGAAAATGGTGATCCAGAAAAATTACACGGCCCTTGGTAAAATGTCGTAAGTTTTCATTCGTACATTTTTACATTAAATATTCCACAAATTACCAGATACGTGAGCGTTATTATCAGATTAGTTCAGAAAGCCTTTTGTTAAAATTATATGTTTTATTTTTATTTTTTCGTGTATTGTTATCAATCCTTTGCCCCTATGATTTGTCTAATGAATAGGTTTGCTGAATGGGCTATTCTTGGTCATTTGGTGGTCCTAGTCTGTCTTTGGCTGACGAGAGAACCCAAGTTTGTCAGTGGCTGGTCTATAGGCTTCCTAAAATGGTAAGGTTCAACCAATATAGTAGAACCTCTGAAATATATCACTGATTCGAAATCTTAAAAATGAAAACAATCTTATCATTTTATTGTTATCTTCATGGCTAACTTCATGAAGGCGTGTTATTTATTAACCATGTTATAGAATCTTGGAAAACAATACCTGAAAGTCAATCAGTCAATGTCTGTATAATATTCATGTCTTGCAAAGGATAAAAAGTTGTCACAATCTGAAGGTTTAAAATTATCATTAACATTTCCTACGAATAAAAGATTGCTATTGAAACTCACAAAATAAGAATATTCGAGGGCCTTAAATGTGTGATAATCATTCGTTATTATCATGAATATAAGTTTATGCCTGAAAGTCGAAATCGCTGAATATATTCGAATTTAAAAGTGCTTTATTATTTTTTTAGGTTGAGAAAATCGAAATAATGGATGTTACAAAAAAACTCTTACAAAAAAAACGTGAACAAATGATGAACGTGTTTATTCTATCTTGCCATGATTAACGACATTTTTCTCTTCATAATCATACCAGGTACGTCACAGATGCTACTTCGGCTATATTCATCTCCTTGCTACTCTTTGCCTTCCCATCAAGGCTTCCTACATTTTTGTGCCGAAGAAATCGAGGCAAGTACCCCTGTCGTAATGAAGACACTTATAAGACATATTACCTACAGTAGATAATGTACCAATCCTCGTATTTTTGTGTCAGAGAAATATTGGGTATCCCTGCAGCCACTTATAACACATATTGCATTAGATGATGGTTCCAACATTTTACTGTCGACTATAACGAGACAAATATCAATTTTGCAATGGAGACACTCATAGTACGTATTACATATAGCAAATAAGGTATTGATTTTCATGTCGGAGGAATCTAGGTATCTAGAAATCTAGGTATTTCTTCCTTCGCATTAAACACCGATAACAAGTATTATCTATAGAAGAGAGTGTACTGATTCCCGTGTTTATATGTACTAGAACTTTTGGTATCCCTGTCACAATGAAACAGATGGTTCACTAAATAAATGTAGTAATTCCTACATTTTTATGTAGCGTTCCCTCAATTTCATGTCGGAGAAGTATAAATATCTCTTTCACAATGCATGCACTTATGGCACGTATCTATGGTATACAAATTGTGAAAGTGAGTTGTAGAAAATTATTTTACCCGTGGTTGGTTTGGCAATTACAACTTTTTCTGAGGGGCGAAGCCCCGAGAAAAATTAGTAACTTTGACGGACCATTCGAGGATGAATACGGTACTTTCCACTACACTTCCGAAAAACGTCCGGTATATTTGTTTTATATTCCTTCTATAACTTTGAACAAAAGATACTTTTATTCTAGTTCTAATTTATTCATTTCCATGATGTTACGCGAATTAAAGCGAATACGAACGCGCCATTATTTAAAGGGTCATTTCATAGTTGAAAGTAAACCTACGTGTAAATTGACAAATTAGTATTGCCATACAAACAAAATATGTCGGGTTTTTTTTTTTTACAAACAATCTAGACAAACTCTCTGGATGACCGATTTCTTTTTCTCTATTGAATAATCGTGGTAATATACATTCCGGACACAGACCTTTCTTTTTGGCGCTAATCTTTCTTCTCTTTTCTCGCTCTTTTCTTTATTTTCTCTTTGTTTACACTACTTCAAAAATCATAGGAGACAACCGCCCTGCTCAAATGATTGTAGGCTAGAGGTAGTTTGTTGATAAATCAGGTGAATTGATTTTAATTGTTGCCTATTATTTTAGACGATGATCCAGGTGATGATGAAGAAGCCCAGATATCACCCCTGCTAACGTGGCCTATCGTACAGGAGAAGGTAGCATGGAATATTATTATTCTTATTGGAGGTGGAATGGCCCTTGCTGATGGCTGTAAGGTAAACATGCTCATTTTAGAAATGAATGAGGAATTTAAGTTTACGTTTCGGTTTTTCTATATCAAGATTGAAATATATTGAGCAAAGTTTCTGCACTTACTTATTTAGCTTTTATGCTGCTCGCAAAGTCCAAATGTAATTTCATTATTCTTGCAGCTTAGGTAGAGTGCAAACTTATTATGGTTAATTTTGAGTCTGCATACTTTATTCATAATTGATGGAAATCTGTCCTTGCATTTAATGATTATTATTTTTAATTAAGTTAAACAATAGGCCAATAGAGCGGTTACACTTCGTAATTCCGAAGGTTCGTAATTCCGAAACACGTAAATTGCCTATACCTCGATGTTCGTTAATCCGAAAACGAAATGAGGTTCGTTAATCCGAACATTTGTGGCGTTATTCCGACGGTTCGTTATTCCGAAGGTTCGATAATCCGAAAACGAAATAAGGTTCGTTGTTCCGAAGGTTCGTTAATCCGAAAACGAAATAAGGTTCGCTGTTCCGAAGGTTCGCTAATCCGAAAACGAAATAAGATTCGTTATTCCGATGGTTCATTAATCCGAAAACGAAATAAGGTTCTTTATTCCGAAGTTTCGTTAATCCTAAAAATGAAAACCGGGAAAGCAGATTGAGGGCAAGTGTGGTAGTGGGGGGAGAAACACCGTTGCTGTTCAATTGTTATGAGGATGGGAAGGCAAGGGCGGCCGAACGAATTTTCGTTTGGGAGGCAAAGCCAAAAATGACACTCGTACGTCAAAATGGGCACTTTGGTGATATTTTCACCATGAGATTATCATCTGCGTGAAGTCATTGTGTGTTTTATAGTAATTAAGTAGAGAAAAGCCTATTTGAAGTGACTTCTGATTATGGAAAGATGTATATTTAGGCTTTATTTTTCGCGAGAGAGTATAATGAGCGAGCGGTTTGGAAAAAATTTCAAAGCTGAAGTTGTAAAACTCGGGGGTCAATTACTGTTAAAATGGCATTATTGCGAGGTGTTGCGAGCGTGAATCACAAGCTCAAACTTAAGGGCATTTCAATTAGAAATGAAAAAAAAAATCCGAGCAGGTTTCTGCTATCATTAAAAAGATGTGCACCATGGACCCTAGGGTCCATGATCTAAATAAAGAATTAACACGAGCGCAAAGCGCGAGCTTATATATACTGACCAGAAAAGGAACATGTTAAGGACTGCATTTAGTGACCTCATTAGGATACATATTTCACTAATCAAATAATGCGAGTGCGAAGCGCGAGCTGAAAATTTGTTATATTCCAGCCTGAAATTAATCTAAAATGTATACTTTAAAAAGAGTATTCATTTTGAAAAAAGGGAATTTCCCATTTTGGAAAAATAGCATTTCCCTGTTATTTCTTTGGGGGTACAAGTGCCCCTGCGCCCCTCCCCCCGGCGGATCCAACTTTTGCCAATAGGGGGGCGAAATTTTTTCACCCATAATTTCCCCGATCGGCTGCTCAAAGTTTATGTTTGTTTGTTTCTTTGAAAGGGTAGTCCTAACAGTCAATAATTAGCTTTATTCTTATAAAATAAAGTAAATATGTAATATCATAAGCCCTTTTTAAATAATGCGAGCGCGAAGCGCGAGCTATAATTTTTTTTGGAAATATGATGGGCAATATATTTGTGATCTTCAAAACAAGATGCCTATGTAACTAGACAACAACTGCGAGCAAGAAGCGCGAGCAGAAATTTAAAATATAAGCTCTGACCTGGTCTAACATGGACATGTTAGGGATTTTTTGCAGTTAGCCATGAAGATGATACATGTTTCAACCAGGGGCGGCGGAACGTATTTTCCTTTGGGGGAGCCAAAAAAGGTGCACTTATATGCCAAAACGGGCATTTTGGTGCAAACGCATATTTTCACCATGAGATTATCATCTTTGTAAAGAAGTTGTGTGTTTTGTAGTAATTAAGTTGAGCAAAGTTTTTTTTAATTGATTTCTGATTAATAAGATATATATTTAGGATTTTTTTCGCGAGAAAGCGTAGCGAGCAAGCGATTTGGAAAAAAATCAAATCTGAAGTTGTAAAACTCTCTTTTTGGTCAATTATGGACCTAATTACTGTTAAAAGGGCATCCTTGTGAGATGTTGCGAGCGAATCACGAGCTCAAAATTTTGGAAATTTCATGTAGGCCAAATAAGACATAATAATAATAATATTGGTATTATTTACCAACGAAAGCCACTTCAGTTCTGAAAACTGTTCTCCCAGCGGGCCCTGCTATTATTATTACCCCGGCTTTAGCTGGGCTGCCTAGGCGCCCAAAGGAATTAAGGCATTAATGAATTTCTTCCTACCGGGTACCCATTTACCTCACCTGGGTTGAGCGCAGCACAGTGTGGATAAATTTCTTGCTGAAGGAAATTACGCCATGGCTGGGATTCGAACCTGCGACCATCTGTTTCATAGTCAGAAGACTAAATCCACTGGGCCACAACGCCCCCACATAAGAAGTAAACATTCCGAGCAGTTTTTTGTAATCATGAAAAAAGGATTTACATTGTTAACACTAGGCGTAACGATCGATACAATTTTATTAACATTTATATTCTTTATTACCATTTTTATTATGATCATCGTTTGGATTATTATGATCATCATTAGTATTATTTTCATTTTTATTACCAGCAGAAGCTCTTATTAAAAATGGCATCCCCTCCAATACAAATCCTATTATCTGGAGGTTACTCGCACGCGACCAACACACTTAATCCCCTGCATCCTTAAACCATCTGCTTAGGCAGCAATTGCTCAGAGAAAATCGAAATTAAGCCTATGCTTGATCCGGACGCCTATTTTTCAATACATGCTTTGGCCACAACACACACAGTATCATCGTTCGTTATTACTATTATTGCATAATAATATCCTGTTATCTTGTAAGGACAACACCGTTCTTGTTACCAAAATGAATTAATTTCATTTTCGGAAATACGAACCTTATTTAATTTTTCGGATTAACGAACCTTATTTCGTTTGCAGACTAACGAACCTCCGGAATTACGAACCTCATTTCGTTTTCGGATTAACGAACCTTCGGAATTACGAACCTCATTTCGTTTTCGGACTAACGAACATTCGGATTACGAACCTCATTTCGTTTTCGGACTAACGAACCTTCGGAATTACGAACCTTCGGAATTACGAAGCTTCGGAATTACGAATGTATACGCAATAGGTTATAGGCACTCAACCCAAATCAACTAAGATATTTCAACATTTAGTTTTTAACGATGCATTTTCAGGCTTCTACGTCGCCATGATTTAAAAAATACTAATTATGTAGTTTCTGATCGAATGGAAAACACTGTTGAGATTTAGATTTCAAGTAGTGGTTTGGGTACTATTTTTTATAATATGATTAAATAGCTAAGAAAGTTTGGGTGTATGATAAACATGACCATGAGCTTGAATAAACAAATCTGTAATTTTGAAAGTAATATTACTAATAATTCAAATTGAATGACTGCTCTATTAGATGTTATCGTGATTTACTAGATTAACTTTCTTGGTTGATAAGTTATTGTTATACATGATACTGAAAGGTAATTTATGTTTACATGTAGGTATCAGGACTCTCCACGTGGTTAGGAACGGAATTGTCGGCGTTTTCTTCACTAACGCCTTTGGCATTATCTTTTATCATCTCAACAATCGTAGCTATCTTCACAGAGATTTCAAGCAACACAGCTACCGCCACCATTTTTCTACCCATCTTTGCTGAATTGGTAATGCTGTTGACACATAAGCAGCGAGTCCAAGGAAAGGGATTGTGGCAATTACGTCAATATGTTGTCAATCAGTCAAACTGGACAAGTTTTGGGGCCTCCCCGTGGGCCCCCGCAAAACTCCTAGAGCCGCCTCTTACTCTCTCCTGTATACATGAAATATTCTCGAATAGATTTTTCGGGGGGTGCTGCGTGTGTTATACATAAATTGAACCAAATCACCTTCATTTCGGAGTGAAAAACACCCTTTTTTTGCTTGTCAAATTTGTCTTCCTAACCAGCACCCACTATTAAAAATTCATTCCCAGTGCCCTGACCGCATTAATTATCGCTTTGACAATTTTACTCAACGGTGATATTAGTTAAGCAAATATTTCACACTGTGATATGATTTATCCATGTAAACAGTAAAATGAATGACGCATATTGTATCTGATTTAATACTTTATTACTTATATCTCAAGTAAAGTTTACAAGATTCATTAGTGTTAATTACTTGTTTAAAAAAAATACCCAGATTTTTCTTTCGGTTAAATGAGTACCATTTTAGTGTTCAATATTGTCAATTGTCAATAGAGACAATTCTGTAGTGACTTATTGTCTTTTTATCGTTAGGTTCGATTTAACCTGGACAGCTTTGTCTCCAGAACTCTTTTCTTTTCTTGAATTGTACTTTTTCTTATGATCAGGCCATCGGTCTTGAAATCAACCCGCTTTATCTGATGTTACCAGCAGTCATTGCGTGCTCCTCCTCATTTATGTTACCAGTGGCTACCCCACCAAACGCCATAGCATTCGCACACGGCAACCTTTCAGTACTTGATATGGTAGGTATCTTGTTCTTTACAATAACTCGTGATGAATTTTGTTATTTTGTTTTAACATAAGAAGGGTGTAAGTAATCATCATAGAAAAGGACTCAGTTTTGTGATATTGAAAATAAATGTCCTCAAATTAACTGAATGCACATTTGGTATTTGACGTAGTTATCATATTCATTACACATTTGATGCCATTCAGTACATGGTTATGGGAAATGAAATGATAGATCACTTTTGAAAGTAGGATCATCGCTTGTTCACTCGTAAATAAAGGAATGATCAAAATAACCAATTTGTTGGTGTCAGTCGAGTGATAAGAATCTAAACAAATTTTCATTGATTTTGACTATCATTTACCAACAGATTGGTTATTTGACCAATCATTTTCACGAGTTTTCAGATAGTCTTTCTGATAGTAGGGTACGAATTTTAGCAGGCTTAGAGCGCCATGCCGATTCCACTTGATCAGAGCTCTTCCAAAAAGTTTCCAATAGATCGAAAGCAAATACTAACGAAAGCCTTTATTCTTTTTGCACACACTTGTGTTCACATGGCTAGATTGTACTTGGGAGGTGCTCTTACCTCCTCAACACAAAGCTTGTTCTTAATGTGTATATGGAGAATATATACAAAGGATTTGAATCGTCTGCGGTTAGACAGGACGGGACTAGACCCTTGACAAGACATCGACGTTAGGATATCGACATGAAATTTCCAAAAATCCTTTTTTTTTTCTATGATTATAAGAGCAACTGCCATGCAATAGTTTTAAGGACAATAATAGTCAAATGCAGTGTCCTCTTTTCCCGAAAATTAAAAAATAAGTTCTTAGACAGTTATTGATCTGCATGATCCTGGCTTTATTTAAACCTGAACAGGTGAATGCTGGTATAGTGATGAAAATCGTGTGCATCCTGGTATTCAGCCTTAGTATCAATACTCTAGGTGTCTGGATCTTCGATGTCAATACTTTCCCTGCTTGGGCTAATGCAACGACATCTGTAACAACTTCCACGACAACATAATCGTCTCCAACACGAAGAGTTGATCTGATTGCAGGAAACAAGACCAACATCTAACTAGACAGGAAGATTAATTTATTATCTGTTGCGAGAAATTAGCAGATCAAGGGCTTCTCCCAAGATTCAAACTCAATTTTCAGACACCCGCGCTTTTCAAAGATTTAGGGTTCAGACGTCAGGCCGGCATTATGAGTACCGCAATGCAATCCACTTTTAGAGGGTTTCATGGGTCCTCTCAACTGGTTTATTTCCAATTGGTCTAATGCCAATTCGTCCAATTACTAACTCGTCTACTATCATCTGGTCTACCACCAGTTCGTCCATTATCCACATGGTCTAATTGCCATTTCGTCCAATCACCATTTCGTCTAATATCCAGTTGGCCCAATAGCCATTTTAGTCCATATAGACCTTTATCATTTGGTTTAATTGGAGTGTCAATTGGGCTAAATAAATGAAAATAAAGTGGATATTAGACCACTGGTTATGAGACGAAATGGTAATAGACGAATTGGTGATTAGACGAAGTGATTATTGGACCAAATGGTCAGTGGATCGAATGGTTGTTAGACGAAATGTTGATGGTCGGAATGGCATTAGACTAAATGAATGTAGACCATGTGGTGAGTGGAAGAGTTAGCAGTAGACGAATTGGCAATTTACCCTGTCAACCCACCAGCCAGATTGAAAGTTGAGATCACAGGCTGATGTCGAACTGTGCCTGTGTGGAGATTTTTCTCCGTTTCTAGACCATCCTAGTACATTTTCTTTGTATGCTCCCGACTCTTCAACTGAGGATAGATTTGTGGGTTAATAAATGTTAAATATAAAAACAGCATTTATCGCCGGCTTAGGCATGGATATTTATTTCATATTTTCGTGAAAATCTTCGAAATTCTGTTTGGATTTCAGAAAATCAGAGGATTGTTTAACATTCTAGTAAATAAAAAAAAATTGTACATTATTATACCCATCACTTGTACACTTTGGTAAGGAGTATCACCCTCTTCTGTCTCGCACCGTATTGGTGAAATGGTTATTGATAAAGCTCTTTTGCGATTGGAATAGAACAATTTTTTTTTTGTTCCAAATTCTAGTCAAATTTGACTTCTATAAAAGAAACATGGAAAATAATTATTTATGTATTATATGTATATAAAAAAGTGAAATTACATTAACCATATTAAAATCAACAACACAGTGGTGATGATGGTCCATAATGTTTCAATGATTATTTCTAAAATATCAACCCGAATCTTGCCAATGACATACCCCCACACCAATAAATCTTTAAAGGTCAAGTCCTTTCCCAGAAAAATGTTGATTCGAATAAATGGAGAAACATCAAATTAGCATAATGCTGAAAATTTCATCAAAATCGGATATAAAATAAGAAAGTTATGACATTTTAAAGTTTTGCTTATTTTTCACAAAACAGTGATATGCACAACTAAAATGAGACAATCGATGATGTCCCTCACTCACTATTTCTTTTGTTTTTTATTGTTTGAATTATACAATATTTCATTCTTTTATATATTTGACAATAAGGACCAACTTGACTGAATCATATAATATCAAATAAAGCTCATTCCACATGTTCAGGGAGGAATTAATCGTTGTTTCACTTGACAATGGGGAGAAAAATAGAATATTCCCTATTTCATATAATAAAATACAAAAGAAATAGTGAGTGGATGACGTCATCAGTCTCCTCATTTATATACCCACCAGTATGTGCATATAACTGTTTTGTGAAATAAAGCAATTTTTAGAATGTCATAACTTTCTTACTTTACATCCGATTTTGATGAAATTTTCAGTGTTATGCTTGATGGATTTTCTTTTCTTATTCACATCAACTTTTTGTTGGAGTGGACTTGTCCTTTAAATTCCTTTTATAAAAGATGAAAATCCGAATTCCCTATTCCTTATTCCAACTGATAAAAATGAAATTGTAAAGATTGTGAAAGATCTAAAGTCATAAAAATAGTGTATTATGACATAAGAATTGACTTATTTAATTATTTCACATACTTAACTCATGACTCACCAATGATACTTTTCCTGACAAAATGAAAATTGTGAAATTTGTCCCTATTTTGAGGCGAAAATGCTCAACATCCCATGCAATTCTTTACTTTACTTATAATTATAAATCATTCAACTGTACGTTTCTGAATGTATTGTATTTTTTTATTCAGTGTACTTTCAATTGATTTTTACACTGATTTTGAGGACTGCAAACTGTGTTTACTCTGCTGTTATTGTGTAAATAAATTAACTGAAAATGAAATGAAATGTTTTGCGGTTCTACTTAATAATTTTCATTTGTCGAATTTTCTAATCATAAAGATATGATTTTAAAGCAGTGGGTTATTTTCCTCAGTCTTTCTTACCTAAACCAAAGAAGCTGATCAGGGCTAAACTGAATGTAAATCATAAACAAATCAAAATGATAGCATAATAATATATTTCAAAATCAGGTAATGCTGACAAACATGTACACAGTAAAAATGCTTTACACAACGTCGGTAACTGAACTAACCAGGTATTTAGATTGAACATTAAAGCTTAAATGTCATTACAACTTTAAAGAATTCTTTTCAAACTTTTTAACCTAGTTTGTATATTTTTACAGGTTGTTTGAAACTGCAATTTGTACAGTTGCCTATTAGTATTTGTCATAGCGCGTTGGAGGAGTAACGTAATTAGTGTGAGGGTCTTTAACAAATATCTGTATAGTTTTTTAACTTTATTTTTAATATTGCTTTGCGAACTTTGTACCAAGCAATTTAACCCTGCATGCGATTTGTTTAATCTAGTTGAACATTAACTTGAATACCTCGCATGAGTAATACGATGCAGTATTTCATATTGTATTTCATACATGAATAATGGTTTCTATTTTGGAGGCTGACTGCACTACATGACTACTTCAATGCGTTGGGTGGTGAGCATACTAGCACTCGACTGCGTGGTCGCAGGTTTATGTTAGATGGAATGTTTTTTTAATGGAAATGAAATTTTGATGCCAATTTGATCGAAGAGCACAGTGATTTGCTAGGAGATTTGGAAGTGTTGTGTATATAGAAAACATTAAAGCATATACCGCGTGATCGTTGACCAGGATGGGTTTCTTTCGTGTCATCGTCTACGGACTCGAAATCACAGCTCTTGTTGTGACGATAGGATTGTCTCTGACTGTCGCTATCGTCATGGGACTACTGAAGGTAAACTCTTTCTTTCATTTTTTTAAACGTTTTCTGTAAAAAAAAAAAAAAAAAAGAGTATTGTCAGTGATAGAGCTACAGAGGCGACCACCTTTCAAATTTTCAAAGCTTTTATCAATAAGAACAAAAAAAGAAAATGACAGAAGGATGGATATTCCATTATTGCGGACTGCAAAATACATATAATATTCTTAATTTTGCCCCTTCCCCCACCAATATACCCACTGGCATTTGCCCCTCTTATATGTTGGTGCACTCTATAAAAGCAAACTAGGCATGTATGTAGTTAAAACGACTGGATCGGGGTCATCTAGATGTATTGAATGTCATACCATAAATATAACCTATATAGGGTTTAATTTACAATCTGCTGGGCCTAAAGTATCTTTTCAATAAAAGAGTCAAAACTGTGACAGACTTATCTCTTACAGAACAGATTCAATTTTCAGCTGACATGTACTCCAATCATGACAAATTGGGAAGGATTACCGGAATAATTTCCCTCTTTAAAACATGAAGAAAGAGCGAAGTAAAGATAGGAAACGTAATGTAAATGCAATTTTTGCATTTTTTACTTCCATTAATTTCAACACAGATTGGACCATTGCCTAACTTAAGCCAGGATTCAGAATATGGGGCATATCAAACTAAAAGTGACGCCCAGCTGACCCATTTCATACGTTTTAAGTTTGTATTAATATAGCAATATAGAATTGTTATCAGTTGTATTAGTAGTAGTAGTAGTAGTAGTAGTAGTAGTAGTAGTAGTAGTAATAGTAGTAGTATAGCAGTAGTAGTAATAGTAGTAGTATAGTAGTAGTAGTAGTAGTAGTAGTAGTAGTAGTAGTAGTTGTTGTTGTTATTGTTGTTGTTGTTGTTGTTGTAAAAGTAGCAGTTGAAGTAATCGTAGAAGTTGCAGTGGTATAGTTGTAGCATGGACCTAAGTCCATGGTTGTAGTAGTAATATTAAGAAACTTGTTACAAAATAAAATAGAATCATAGCTGGAACAAGCCCAAGATCTAAAATTAGCGCATATCCACCTTGGTATGTGCTTAACCCAAAAAGGACTGACTGGCATGATGCCCCCCCCCCCCTCAACGCTTCGCGCGATATTTCCGAAACGCCTTTTATTTTATGACTTTTTTCTTTGGAGTCTCGCGCAACTTTTGAGACCAAATTCGCGACATACAGATATAGGCGAGCGGCCAGAGGCCAAAATTTGGGACTTTAATCCCCCCGACTGGATCAAAGCAAATTCATGCATCATTTTAAAGGAAATTTTCTGAATTTTTCAGAACTGAGAATTAAAAGTGTCGCAGAGTGTAGCTTCACCATGGAAACCAGCCTTGAATAGGCCACGCCCATTTTTGTGATAAATGCAAAGCAGTAACTTATTATTTATATTTGTTAATTAATTGCACTAATTTATATATAAATACAGAATTTACGAGGTTAAAATCATTACAGATTGAATGATATGATAACGCCTAGCAACCAAATATATATTTCATAATATTTGATTTCAAAACTGTTGCCTAGCAACATTATTTTCCCTAGCAACCATATTCACTTTTCAATATTCTCTTATTTTTTTATCAGATTAATTCATTTTATCATTTTTAATTTGTAAAAACTAATGAAGAAGGTGAATTTTGATGAAAAAGTGATAAAAGAGGAAGACTAGGGTGTATAATGCATTCATGATCATGAAAAATTACATTATTGCCTTGTTTGAATAACCCCTGCATGTGACGGATATCACTAATAATTTATTTGTGTGTATTTACGACTATACGTATCATTTAAAGGATTTTATGATATTGTTATAAATCATTCTTAGATACCCTGCTGTGTCATGTCATCTGTTCTAATTTAAATAATTGAGTATTCAGATATTTTTTGTTACCTATGGAAACCATTTTATGTTGCCTAGCAACAGTATTTTCCCTAGCAACCATCACTTTTTGGCGATATTTCAAGCCTGTAACCTCCCCAAAATTCCTGTTTTTTGGTACTCAAAATGCATCTTATACTATTCTAAGCATTTATCGTGGTGATGACAATTAATTTCACACATCTGGATAGGCAGTTGGCATATTGAGAGAGGGCATGGCTGTATGAAGAAGATTTTTCCTTGGGGTGGCTGACGACTGAAAAAAATCCAAGAAACAAAGCGAGGGAGCGAAGCTACTGAGTTTGGCAAGAGGCACTTTTTCATAGTAAATTGAAGGATATCATCCACACTTTGGGTGAATTTTGTGAAAACTTTTAGTTTAAAAATGTAACTTTTCGCTGCATACGGCAATGGGAGAGGAAATAGGTATTATCAACAATATCATTTAGGTTGTTATTTGGAACATTTTATTATACAACATTTATTAGGAAGGGTAATACATATCCAAGACCAACCATTAAAGTGTAAAGTGTCTGCAATAGGAAAACGAAATTATTTATAAGTATGGCATATATAATCCCTAAACTGTAGTGATTGTGAACTCAAAAGCTTATTACATTATGAGGGAACCTACTAAATTATGTAAATCACAATGATCTATCAAAGTTTCTATCTGCAATTCTGGCAATTTTCCTGTGTTGTTGCAAGGTTTTGTCTTTTTTCTTTTATTATACCAATGCATCCATGGGCAATGGGGCAGTTAACACAATAGTCTACTTGCAGACCTTCAAGCAGGATTGCTGGTTTATCTGCACAACCTGGTTAAAAAAACTTTTCAATGATCACCTGCCGTGATTTAAACATAGATCAAGAGATCCTCAGTATGTCGTACATGTATCAAGTAGACAACAAAAATTGCTCTAATCTGAGCCTGTTGCTCACTAGAACCGGTTAGTCCCTGGACATTCTATATGAGCATTACTGATTCCAGCAGTTAATTAGCATGTCCAATATCTTTTCAAGTATAATTAATTAAGAGGAGGCCCTATTATTGTCTCATCAAGCTTAAGGGCAAAGTCCTAACCATTGAACTTATGAGTATTTCTTTAAGTTCTTTCTATAAACCTAACCAATCTTTCTTCCTTACTCGAGAAGCCACCTCCGATCTAGGAAATGTAATTATTGGGGATTTCAACAGTCAAAGCATTATCTGGGGGTATGGAGAAACCCCGGGAGAAACCAACGAGATGGAGAACTTGTGGAGAACTGGTCACATGCAAATTAGATTGCATCACCCGACAAAATTTGAGAAAGTTGTGCTTGACCCTCTCCCGCACACTCAACATCGACCGATTGGGCTGAAGGTGAATGCAGCCATCACTCCACACACCGTTCCTTTTCACAGACGTTTCACCCTGAAGAAAGCAATCAGGGAGCAGTTTGTCATAGATCCGAATACCTATCCACAGAATCTTCCAGCACTCCTTACGACATTAAGACACATTTGGAAAGCTGTTGAAGGAATCATCACAGAAAAATATTCCACGAGGATGCCGTACAAACTATAATGCGGGCTTGACGGATGACGAAGCTGCTGTACAATTAATAATTAAAGGAGCTTTGAGAATTACCCCTTTGGTGCCGATACACTTGAATGTGGGGGAAAATTGACAATTGTCATTATGGATAGTAAAAAAGAAAGTGACAGTAATTAATTAAATCACTGGATATGACTAACTACAGCAGAAAAGCCGGGAAAATAATTCGGATCCTTGAAAACGACTATGCGAGTCTCAAACTATAACCCTAGTGACCACTGACAAAATGGCCAACTATCTTCTTGTGTACAAGGTATCCCTATTTATTGCCCGCGAAGGGCCAACCTCCCTAAAAGTGCAGAGACAGCCTCCCAACTAAAAGACATTTGAAACCACAAGACCATTCAGCATGAACGTCTTGTCTGCTTGTGCTATGCTATCAAAGAAAATAATGAAGAGCAACAGGGCACCTGGATTAGATGTCCTCTGTGAGCAGATCACACTTCTTGAACCTGTTGCAGCCCAATGGCTGCTGACATGTTAAACCACTGTTTGCATGAAAAAATAAAACGGCAAAAGGAAATTGAGGGTAGTTGCCTAACTAGAGCCAGGTAAAGACCCAATCAGCCCAAGGAGTTACAGAACAATCTGTCTACTCTGTCACACATACAAGCCCTTTGAAAGGCTCCCGATTAAACGCATTGCTCCCTTTGTGACTGAGTTCCTCATTCAAGTATGCAATATTCAGGCCAGGACTCAGTACATCAGATGGTTTGAGGAAGGTCTGAAAACTGGAGCAGCCATTGTTGACTTCTCTGCAGCTTATACAACAGTTAATCATAGGGTAGGCCTACTTAATACGAGGAAAGTCATTGTGATGACAAAGGACGTCAAGTTGACAAGGCTAATTCAGAACATTCCCTCAAACCGGTTGTTTGTGAATCTCAGTGGTTCCAGCAGCAAATGGTGGAGGCAGAAAAATGGTCCCCCCCCCAAAGAAGTGTCCTTGCCCAAATACACAAACTACCAACTAATTCACCCAAACACCAAGAGCTACCAATGCTTAAGAACTGTACATTGCCTCACAGAAGCAGTCATTTGAAGAGGTGGAAAAAACATTCAGTGATTCTCTGGCGTATCTGGCTCTTTACTATCAAGAGAACACCCAACTTAGCTTCTCCCACCTTAACGATAGAGATGCAGACCGTAAACTGATGGTCAGATGGTGTTGAAACTTGAAAGTGAACGAATCACACCAGCGAGCTTGCCTACCTTGACGTCACTCTTGCATACAAAGAATATGTTGCCAAGACAAAGGCAAAAGCTGGAGAAAGGAACAACATCAAAAAGAGGCTTGCTAGCACGATATGGGGAGCTGATGCCATATCATCCGTTCAACAGCTCTGCTGTATTCTACAAGTTTAACCCAGTCCTGAATGCTATTTGCAGAGCAATTTCCGACTGTCTGCTACCAAAAAGAGTAAATTATCTTTACCTATTGTGTGACACAGTCCCCCACACATAGAGGTATCAGCACAGGTGGAAAAACAAGCAAAAAAAATTCCTTCTTCTTCCACTCTTTAACTCTGAACCTGCCAAAAAGAGACTCGAATCAAGACAGTTTCCTTCACTTGACTGAATCCCTTAATGGCTATGCACACAACCAAAGGATCCCCCTATGGTCAAACCACCTCTAGTCTGTGACGCAAAAGCTTTCCATGTGACCTAGCGAATGTGGCCCCCATGTACAAGTGACGAATGGCCATCCTGGCTATGTCTCAATCGCCTATGGTCTGGAACAGGAAGGTGCAAAGTCCTTAATATGCAGTTCGGGGCTACACTGAGCAGGGATGCAGACACTATCTACGACTGAGGAGAGGATCAGACAGTGCATCACCTTTTGGTCTGCATTCAAATGCATTCAAAGTAGGAATGCAACAAATACCTTCATAAAGTGTTCATTGGTGTGCTATTCTACTCACCTGGTCTATTCAATTTCTTCATCCTGCTATGTAAGGCAAGCTTATGTAATATCTTGCTTTGAAATCTGCCTATCATAATGAAATAAATGAAAGGTCATTTGACCAAAAATGTCCATAAGTAACTACGAACTGGTATATTGCAATTTCACCTTAAAACACTAACAATCAGAATATAGGCACCGTTTTCAGCAAAGTTTAAACCTAACCGACAACCCCATCAGGAACCAATCAAGTCCCTGCCCCCTCCCCTTCCAAATGTCAGATTACCATAAATGACGCCACGTGACTTTTTATGAGACAATGTCATGCCAAAAATGGTTCGTTTTTATATTTTGTGTACAAAGTCTATGTGAGATGAAGTTCATTAAAGGGTTATTATTTTTCATTCCGATTGTTCTGCTTTATTAAAGTTGAATTAAGAAGACGATTCCAAATATTGAGATATTTACATTAATAGCAACCTTACAACCCCCCAAACACTAATAGGTGATTCGACCCCCCATTTTCTTTTTTCAAAATAGTGAATTTGAACGATTTATCCCTACCCATTTTCCCTGAGTTCGCTCCTGCAATGCCTACCGAGACGGGTGTTCTTTGAGTGTGACGTCACCGGGGGGTATTCGGTCCCGGTGTAGTAATCAAGGCAGTGCCGTTTTGTGTACTATGCACGTACTCCTTCATATGGAATAACTGCAGTTGAAGTTGTATCTGCGAGCCATAGAACTTGCAAAGAGGAAATGATTAAAATATTTGTGGCCGTACTATTATTCCAAATATGTGAATTCCCTCAGAATGATACCATAGACCCTAAAGGAATAATTTCAAGGTGAATAATATGAAATTTGATCGAGATCTTCTCACCAGTCGATACCGTAGCAGACGTGTTATTATGAAATATTTATCCGCGTGTGACGCGGCTCTTGCAAAAAAACACAGTTGGTTGCGGAATTGCTTTACGTGCCGACCGGCCGCCCGCTCCGGCGCAGCTAGCTGTCGAGCTACCGTACCGTTCTTGTTGTCTTCAACCATAGAGATGTATACTAATTACTATATATCTTTCTGTCTTCAACTCACTTCCGAATTGCGTTTGTATGTGTGACGGTGACCCCTAGCGTAATTAAATATAGAAAACAACTCAGAAGGCCGAGAAAGAATACTATACGTTTGGTTCAAGATTGTTCTGTGGAATGAGCTATGAGTGGAAATGATCCAGAGGATATAAAAGTGGAGTCAAAGACAAAAGAAAAGAAGAAAAAACGCCAGGGGATCGCTGCACGGCCATGAACTAAGTCGACATACCAGACCATAACAGTACACTCAATGCCTGGGTGTTGTGTGTACTAGTATTATGCGTTCAGCGCGCGCTGAGCTAGCCGCCGGAATTACTTTCCAGCTACTCACTTGATTGAACATCGTGATAAAATAAATGAGAAATAGTGAAAATATCATTCAATAACTCACTGTTTGCTATCTTACATCATGATTGAAGAGTTCATGGTGGTTATTCATACTGTTTTTTATACAGGGAAAGTAAAGATTTGTACATATCAGTCCTATTTGTTTGATTTGAGTTGCTTTGAAAAAAAATTGTAAAATATCTTTCTCTCTCTGCATAGCATTTCTGTATGACATTCAGGCACCTCTTATACTAAATTCCCCCCGGTGACGTCACACTCCGAGTGACTTTTCTGTACACTCGTCTCTCGGGCTCTGACAGGTGGCTAATTTCATAGACTTTCAAAGCAAAATATCGAGAAGGCAGAGGATTATTGTGACATGCTATGTGTTTGAACAACTTATATATACTATATATTGTATGTAGAACCTATATTTATGGAAACTCACCCCCTTCTTAATTCAACTTTAATTTAGGGTTTAATTCAGTTAGTTCAATGGTCTGTAATGATTTTAATTGAAAAAAACAATAAAAAGCAAAGAAATACATAAGAAATTCTAAAAATAAAGAAATACATAAGGAAAAATTTGGCTTTCGAAATTGTCTTTGACAACAAGGATAACATCTGGGAAAATGAGAATTTGAACTGAAATTGGGTGTTGAAAATGCAAATAATGTTTTTTACAATAAATTTGCGTTTTATTCATAATAGATTTAAAAAAAAATCATATTCGATTCTTTTATATTCATGGCTTGAATTGTATGTGGTAAAGAATGTGCGTGCAAAATTTCGACGCAATCGCGCGATCGGCGGCCGAGATCAGAAGGGGGCATCATGCGCCCCCCCCCCCCCCACCCCCCAGTCGTCAATACATCTCAAATAGACCAGTCATTTTAGGGTTAGGGCGCTCATATTATTATTGTCTACCGATTCCGGTGCTCAAAGCTTTTTTAAGGAACTCTTTCCTGTCGTTAACCATTTACCTCACCTGGGTTGGGTGCAGCGCAATGTGGACCAATTTCTTGCTACAGGAAATTTCGTCATTGCCGGGATTCGTACCCACGACGTCCTGTTTCAAAGTCTGGAGACTAATCCACTGAGCCACGCCGCGCCACGTCGCAGTATAGAAGTGGTATGATAATCAGTGGCGTACCGTGGGTCACGGCATGGGGGGCAGCAAAAACTATGAGTCACTCAGTGGGCGCGCAAAGCGCGCTCAATTGCCAGGTATACTGACCTAATAGAGACATTATAAGGACTCTGCCATTAAAGTGATATGTATCTCAATTATTAAATAATGCGAGCGGGAAGTGCGAGCTGAAAGTTTTTTAATTCAGCAAAAAAAGGGACATTATAAGCAAATTTTTGTAATCATGATATACGTACCTGTCTCACTGAACAAACAATGCGAGCGCGAAGCGCGAGCTGAAGTTATGTAGACCTCAAACAGGAACATTTCAAGAACTAATTTTAGGAATTCATGAAGAGCATACATATCTCACCATAGTCATCTAATGCGAACGCAAAGGGCTTGCTGGTTTTGTTAGAATTACATCTAAACACATGAAACACTTTTTGTAGTCATTGTAATCATAAACATGATACGTATCTCACTAATCAAATATTGCAAGCGTAAGCTGATTTTTTTTTATTCAAATCTGAAGAAGGCATTCTAAGGATTGTTTGTAGGAAATCACTAAGACCATATACGTATTTCACTAACCAAATGAGTCGAGCTCGAAGCTTGAGCTGCAAAAATTTTGATTTTCAGACCACAAAAGGGACATTTTAAGGACTTTTTTTTCTAGGAATTCATGAAGAGCAGACATATCTCGCCAATCCACTAATGCGAATGTAAGCACGGATTGGAAATGTTTTATATTCAGACCTTAAACGGGGCAATCGCTTTAAGTAGTCATGAAAGAGAAGCCTATGTCACTACACGAAACATTAATAACTCGAAGAGCGAGGAAATATATTTGGTGTATATTGACTTCTATATCAATTTATCAACTGGCAATGTTTAAGTAACGATGATCAATGTGCTCTCGTAGTACCGAATAGTTTATTCTTTGCTTGCTTTTACTGAACAAAGTACAACGGGAGTTGTGAAATTAGGTGTCTCAAAAGATGATATTCTGTGAAATTATCAGCTATACTTGTCCTGATCCAAACAAAATTTGTGTGTCGTAAAATCACAAAAACACGATTATTTTCAATTAGCAAACAGTGTTGATAGCTTTAATGACATTGGAAACCCGGTGAAAATAGAATTTGAAGCGTCAAAAAGAAAATCACTGTCGACCGTAATAAATTTTTGAGGCTCATCCCTGTGTAGCTCTTAACCTCTGTTAGCTTTATTTTCATAAGAGCAAAAATAAAGATATCGTCATATGGAACGAGAATTTATATTTTAGTTCTTTTCTTTTTCAAATTATTTTTTTTACTTCTTCATCATATTCGGTATTACAACTTTAACAGCATGAAATGCCCCCCCCCCCCCGCTGTTCTCAAGTTACGGATTTTTTTTTTCAGGAGCGATTGCATGATCCCCGATGGGAGCAATCGAAACATAATGTAGAAAGAAATATCTTGTGAGTGCTTTCCAAACCATGAATATGCCTGTGTTGCGCCCGTTTCATAAGACTTAAAACTATGGCAATGTTATCATGATAATGGAAACTACCATTGATAACCTGGTTTAGCAGGATTTGAATGGTACTTACAAGAAACGAAGACAACGTTTACACAATAATATCAAATCCACGGGTCTGACTCATTTACCCACAATTTTTTTTATCAGTGACTATATAAAACCAATATCAAGACATCGGGGGCAATGTTATATAATTTATAATGCTCGCTTTCATTTTGTTGATTATTCGATATTATTTTTTTTAATGTTCATGAATATGAACAATGTTTCTTATCAATTTACATTAACAATAATATACTATGATTGCATATTGAATTTCAGGGTGATTTTGACGGGCACTGCCCCCTGTATCCGACGGTCAAAACCGGGTATCTCCTTCTCAAGGATGAATCAAATTGTAATTTCGTGATTGGTATGCACGTGAGTATATAACAGACAAAATATATCAGCTGTTAAACAAAAAAAGTGTCAAATGATGAAGTGAAATCTGACAGACGGTGAATATGGGTCTCGTCAATTAAGGGATTCTTCTTAGCTATCCATTTTCTGGTGTAACATATTTCTGCCTGTTGTGCTTTCGTATTTATATATTTATTTTTAATTTTGATTGACTAATTCGCATGTGTATGTATTCATATTTAAGGTTGATCTACTAATCTATCTATCCACTTGTTCAGTTCATATTTTTGTTCATTTCTATATTTATATACATAATATCAGTAACATTATTGTCGTGTTATAGTTTCATAATTATTGTAAATTTGTAATACCTGTCACATGTGGTAAGCGCATTATAGGGATATTACAGGTTGAAATATCATGCAATTAGAACAGATAGAATAAAATTAGACAAACGATATACTGAAAGAAAATCATGAATACTAGACAAGGAATTACAAAGTTATGGCAGGTTTTGCATCATTTCAGTAAAATAATTTTTTGTATTTCCTCATGAATTATACGCAATGAGCGAGCTGATATCATCTCCCCGCTTATCCTTTTATATTTCATTATATAAAGTTATGTTTACGATGTTTATGTTCACAATGCAAACTAAACGAGAAAACCTAATATTTTGAATGAAAAATATGGAAAAAGAAGAATGTAAATAAGGAGAAAAATAAGAGAGTTGCTAAGTTTAACACAGAAACAGTTGTGTTTGAAATAAAAACAAATACTAAATAACATGAAATAAGAGGATCTTTTTATTAAAATCACTTTAGTAAATCCTATATTCATTTTGTCATAAATCTGCAGAGTGTCGCCATTTTCCTCGCTATTATCATAGGAGTCTACAGATTACTGGAACTTGTCAAACAGAAGAAACTTGTAACAAGGTAAGATGTGTATAATCCTATATGAGGCTTATTTACCATGACTGAAGGATTAACTTGTCTTAAAGTCAACTATATTTTGCGCCTCGGGACTAATAAGAGCCGTCGCTCACCCAATTGGACCATACTTTCGTTTGGAACAAGCCCGCTACTATCCATCGAGTCCAGTCTCTCAAGTTTCACGATGGCCGTCGTTTAAAATAAGAGAGTATACATGAGCATGATTGGGCGATACAAAATGTATTATCTTCCTACGTTATCTTAGTTCTACGCCTTTGTAAACAGATTTGAAGCACGTCAGTGTTTTGAAAAATATGTAAACTATTAGGGGTCTATTATATCATAATTTTGTTTTTTTTACTAAAGTTTAGTTTTTCATTAATCGGTTGACTCTTCATGAAAATGTGAATTTTGGCTGTCAAATCACATCACTCCATCCCAACGGATTGATTATAATAAATTATTGAGGGCCTTATTTCACGAATTAAATAATTATCAGGATGATATACACGGATATTCACAAAATTCCATCTAATTTCATACTTGAAATTGGTTTACCAAAAAAAAACAAATTATTAGCATTCTTACATGGGTCTCGATTTTCGTTTGTTCTAATTTTTATTGTAAATTTTACTAATTGGGTATTAGACTGAATCTCCCACACAACATGAGTCTCTCATGTTTAAAAATGAGAAATCTTCAAATTTACATAAATATCTTTAGGCATAGAATGAAGAATATGAGCTACAGATCAGGTTTTTCGATAGACATTATATTAAACCAATTTTCTCTCATCCCAACCACCCCCCCCCCCCTCCTCCTCTCCATCCTTTCTGTCTGTTTGTCCGACTCTCTATTTCCTTCCCTCTCACTCTTCCATTTCTCATTCACTTTGTATCTTATGAATATGAATTTAGCGCTGTGGTTCCAGTTTTCTTCGGGGGACTCTATATTCTTGTTTCGATCTTAATCATGACGTCAGCATTCATCATCACCGTCGGATTCAATAAACTTTGCAATGGGCTTGTAGATTTTAACATTCCTTTCTATGATAAGTAAGAAATCGTAGGCTTATATATATTTTGGGAGCAAAGAAGTCTCACTACCTCCACTTTTTAATCCACTAAGTACCCGCAAATTAATTCATGACACTTAGAATACATAAGTATCTATTTCAAATGAGATTAATCTGATATAACCCAATAGAGTACCGAAGTGATGACGTCATTTTCCATTTCAGCGTTTTTGATATACACCCATAACCCAAATTTGGTGGGAATAAGTCCATGGGGCCTTTTAGATATGACCTCATGAATACTTATTTAGCCCCATTGAAGTATATGTATTATTGGCCTGGTTCCTAACATACAAAAAGCGAAAACTGATGACGCCACACTTTCGCTACTCTATAACCTGTATGGGAGATGCCTCATAATTTCGACCTGTGCATCTTTTTCTCAATAAGACTGCCCCTTCCTATCGGAAAAACATATTGAGTGCTAACTAATGAATAATATACTTATCAAGCACGAGTCGTATACTATATTTTTTCCCCATTTTTCCGAATGATACGTACACTCGTTGTTTATTATAATTACAATAATGATTATTATTTATTATTATTATCATTGAATTATCATTATTATTATATATTTACTTATCATAAATGCCCTTTATGATTGTTCGTATGAAAATTATAGAAAGCGCCTCCCCTGCCCTTCAGTCAGTGATTGTGGCATAGATCATAAGAGCCTTATTACTGTTGACGACCTCCCATTTTCATTTACGAGAATTGAGAATTATCGGTTTAACCGTTGATATTTAATAGTTTCATGGAGTCATCTGCCCACGGCACTCAGAATAATTATGTTTTATTATCCCTAAGTGTGAGCTTGTATTCCTATAAATTTTGTTCCTTATTCTCTTCCATTTGAAAATTAATTTGTCAATAAGATGTTATTTACCATTTCCAGTGGATTATTTTTCCACCCCTATTAACTGATTATAATTACACTTCATCATCCGACATGTTCAATATAGTACCAAACATTGTTGGTTCTTCATGTATATATGCCCTATTGAAAGTGATTTCAAACCGTTTGCAAGAACATCTTATTTATCTCAAAAAGGGTCTTGTCTTGCTCAAATACTTTGTGTGGACTGTGTAGCTGTAAAACAAAACAATGTTATTTTCCTCGCTCTCCCCTCCCTCTCTCCCTCACATGTAGATGCATTGATTTTCAAGAGCCAAATCACCTGCCTCCCTACGATGCAACTCACTTCCACGACTATCTCGTGACTGCTGAGGTAAATATTATTTTTCATATTTTTAAAAGTTGATGAGGTGCCACCAACATATTTTGATGATGGGATGAAAATATGAACACACAAGAAATGCTATAATCACGTACATTCTTTGCTAGAACGCAGTCATACAATTTTCTGAAATATTTTAATTCATTTTCCTTTTTCTTCCTTCACAGACGACAGCTTGGCTGAGTTTTGCTATCTGGTTTTCTCTCGCCATCTTTACGGGCATTATGAATACGTGTTGCAAGAACAAGGTGTGAAATAGTGCATCGGCTATAACAAACAGAAAAACGCGGACCACTATGGTAGCTTTGCCATAATGGCAGCAACAAGAAAGGATTCCATGGGAGTTACCATAATGGCCAAGTGATCATGGTTGCATGTCTTTATGAAACGCCGCGGCGCGCCGTCCCTGATGCATTGAGAATGTTGCCATCAACACAACAAAAATTAGACATAACTTGAGAATCATAAGATGTAATGATGGGCGTGTTTATAATACCTTTTTTTTTTTTTTTTGGCATGCGTTTGATTTTCAAAGTTGCATTTAGAAGCAAAATTGTACAGATAAGTAAGAAACCCTTTAGCGATACTGTATACATTTTTTGATACCTTTTGCATTTGGTTTATAGGATCTGTCGCATAATTCATTTAACTGGGTGATTTTTTTGTCTCTCATAATGCACTATAAACAAATTAGAAAAAGGAGAACATTAAAGAGTAATTTCACTCAAAACGTTCAAAGTTGAGATAAATTCATTTAGTCACGGATGAGAGCTCTTATAGCATGAAATATTAAGACTTTTGTCTTGGTAAAATCCATTCATGTGCTCTAAATAGAAAGGGAGGATATCCCGGGGGGGGGTAATATTCAAGAAATATTGCAACTGTCAAATAATTATACATACCTAAACCTGATCGGTAACAATCATATAAGTGATATACAACACCAACTCTGTGATATCTTAGACAAGCATTTTCCTCGGGAAACATTTTTAATGAAAACGAACATTCCTCCTTGAATATAATTATAACTGAAATATTTCTATAGATGTTATCAGATTAACTGTAAAAATATTCTCGCGTAATATGTATCATCATATGGCTAATTCGTCTTTGTTTATTTTTTTCACAAAAAACGAGTTACTGTAGAAGAAGAAGATAATGACCATTTTGTTTTACCACTTGATTTATGACATGATGTAAATACTTAATACTTTATTTCTTTCCTTTTTGCGGATGTTCAATTGGTAAACTGTTGCTGTACTGATATACCACCATGATATATCATTAGACAGTATATACCTGTTTCATGTAATATTGTGCATGTTGCCCAGTAGTGGTAGGGAATGACGTAAACCGGCATTGACATTTTTACTAACAAAAGAATAGTTGGAATCTAGTTTGAATGCATTCAAGATTCAAGATTCAAGAAGTTTATTTCATTTCCATGACAAATATAAATCAAATACAGATACAAATCAAAGTACGAGTACAAAATCAATTTTACCTTAGCATAATTATATAACAAAAGCTTGTATAAACAGTAAAAAAACGTGTATGGAAATGAGGGATCCACTAAAAAGCATTGCTTGTAGAGCGTGGATCCCCTATAGCGAGTTGAATAAATAATTTATATTAAGCAATTGAGAAAAGGCACAGTAATGAATATTAACTACATGTGGAAATTCATTCGATTGTACAAATATACAATATTATAAAATGGGAAAGTAAAATGTGATAAATATAATAGGAATTCTTGTTTCAGTTCTTGTTTTCGTTCAATTTAATATTTTTTCTCATTTCCAACAAGATACACAAAGTCAACATAAGTATCATGATCACAGAAGACATTTAAAGATTGATACATGCAATTAAAAAAAGAGGATTTTCAACAAAATATGTAAACACTGTAGAATGTACAGTATTGCAATGTGAACGAAGGTGAATTATAATTATGCTTACAGCTGGGAATGTTCCTGTGTCAAGCAAGCCAAGTCAAAATACAATATTTATTCTAAATGTATATTTTTAGGCTTCGTCAGGCATCAGCTCCCTATCACGCTCTCATTCTCATTTACCTTGCAACGCACCACGGCAGCTCTGTTCACTTATTATGATACCCTCGCAAATTGTTACAATAACATATTACGCATTTCACAATAAACCTTTGAGTGGCGGTGAGGGCTCTTCCCTTTCATAGATAGGGAATGCTGTTTTATTTTCTTTATACATAATAGTATAAATACAGACTTTTCAAATTACTTGAATTAACCCACATGAATTTTCTCAAGACTACTATTATAATAAGTGAAGGTGGCGTTTACCCCCGCCACGTCGCATTGCCTTTACTATGACTACCCCCGGGGGGTCACTCTCCACATGGACTGCTACCCACCCGTGTCCGACAACCTCAGAAATGCACCCTAATTGGCGTAACTACATTAACTAAATTTGCAACCCTAAACGGCGTAACCCATGAGAAAAGCCACCCTAAGTGGCGTGAACAGGGAAATCCCATAATTTGATACCCTAAGTGGCGTAAACATAAAAATCGATTAATGTTGTGGGCGTGTGGGTAACGCTTGCTGCCTAGGATAGAGCCAGGTGTAAGAGACTAGCTATACGGTCCATGCATGCTCTCATAAGTGCTGCGCTGCATGGCCGCGCCGGCGTGTGGGAGGACTATTTTGTATCCCTTAGAATCGCCTTTCATGGTGTTTATGACTAGTTACGTCTGCTCCCGGGTCTCCTCAATTTTTGCCCATATTTGCACCCCTAAATGGCGTAATTTTCATAACCAAATTAGCAACCCTAAACGGCGTGAAGAGAGAAAGAAAAGGCTACCCTTATCGGCGATTTACGAGCGAATGGTGCTGAAATGCAACCCTTTTTGCCAAAGACGTCGACGCCGCCCGAGTGCCTGAAACGGGACCCTTTTCGACGCTTTTTCTGGACGCGGGTGCGTAGCAGGTCATGTGGAGAGTGACCCCCCCCCCTCCGGTTTACTACCTGGAACGGCAATGCCGACACCGCCATCCTGCCTGGTGCGTTGACATACTTAAGAAATTCTGTAGTTAATTACTTAATATATGGACCGCATTTATTGACCCTTGCCTTTGTGAAAAGACTAATTAGTCTGCCCAAAGAGAAGAAACCGTGGCATTGAAAACAAGAACAAGATACCGGGTAGCTCAAGCACTAAACAACATATGCATGTGCCTTTAATGCCAACATCATTAATATCTAAACCTATTGAAATTGAAAAAATGTCAGATTTATGGCTGCCAACATGTAGCATTTATGTAAAGTTTTAAGAACTTATCCAAACTTATCGAATTGAAACAGCGCCATACTTACATGTATGGCTTCCAACAAGCAACATGTATGTACTTTTAAACAAAATATCCAAACTTATGGAATTGAAACAGTGCCAGACGTATGGCTTCACACATGTAACCTGTATGTTATATAACTCCAGGTATTATTATTATTTTTCTTTGTGTGTGTGTGTAAACGTATAAGCAAAATATCAAAACTTATGGAATTGAAACATGCAGTGCCAGACTTATGGCTTCACACATGTAACCTGTATGTTATATAAATCCAGGTATTATTATTATTTTTTTTTTTGTGGAAACGTATAAACAAAATATCCAAACTTATGGAATTGAAACAGTGCCAGACTTATGGCTTCACACATGTAACCTGTATGTTATATAAATCCAGGTATTATCATTATTATTATTCTTAACTTATCTAACTGAAACAGTGCCAGACTTATGGCTTCTAACATCTAAGATGTGTGTACACTTTTAAAATCTTTAACCCAACAATGAACGGTATTATTACAACTTAAACTTGAAAGTGGCCATACAATACAAGCTACCCCTTTCCCCTGGCCTATGAAGCTTGTTCAGGGAACAGGAAAAACAACATGTTGGGACTCCCGCCACTAATGTTGGTTTTCCACGTCCGTGGGGACATAACTCTGGCCATACAATACAAACTACCCCTTCTCCTTCTCCAAGGCCTATGAAACTTGTTCAGGGAACAGGAAAAACAACATGTTGGGACTCCCGCCCGGGACTCCCGCCACTTGGTTTTCCAAGTATTTGGTGCGTCCGTGGGGACGTAACTCTGGCCCGATTAATACAGCAAGCAGGGTGCTACATAACTTTTTTAAGCACTTGCCCAGTCGGGCAAGTAGATTTTCAAAAAGTTGGAAAATACTTGCCAGAATATAGATTTCATTTGCCCGAAAAAATCCTTCAAAACAAAGTTTTATTGCTTCAAAACAAGTTATAGCCTTATGGTTTTACATACCATACCATTGACGGCTTTAAAAAGACATATTTCAACATAACTACTGATGTACCTTGTAGTTGTATTTCTTTTTTTTTTAATGATTGTTATCTTGAACATCATGACAAAATATATGGTCAATATGCTCTTTAATTAATTTCCTAATCTCATATATTTTCCATATATTTTGGAGGGGACTAGGACACACAATAAAAAAAAGGGAAATCACATAAAATAACCAAAGAAAAAAAAGAAATTGAGAGGGGGAGACAATGAAAGAAAAAAAATAAGAAGAAAGACAGAAAGGACGAAGAAATAAAGGCTGAAGAAAGAAAAAAAAAGAAAGAGAATGGCTGCGGGGAAGAGAAAGATGGAAAGAAAGAAAGGAACAAATAAAAAAAGAAAAAGAAAGAAAAAGGTAAAAAGAAAGAAAGGAAGAAAGAAAAGGTAAAGGATTGATGGAAGGAAGGAAAAGGGAAAGAAAGAAAACGAGAGAAAGGAAAGAAGGAAGAAAGAAAAGGTATAAGGATAGATGGAAGGAAGGAAAAGAAAGAAAGATAGAAAGAAATGAAGGAAGGCAGAAAGAAAAAATAAGGAAGAAAAGAAAGGATGGATGGAAAAAAAGAAAGATCAAAAGAACAAAAGACAAAAATAAGAAAATCAGAAAGAAAGAAAGAAGGAAAGAAAAAAGAAATAAAGAAAAAAATAGAGAAAAAAAAACTGAGGGGAAGAGAAAGGAAAGAAAGGAACGAATAAAAAAGAAAAAGAAAGAAAAAAGGTTAAAAAAAAGAAAGGAAGAAAGAAAGAAAAGAGAAAAAGAAAAGGTAAAGGATTGATGGAAGGAAGGAAAAGAGAAAGAAAAGGTATAAGGACAGATAGAAGGAAGGAAAAAAGAAAGAAAAGAAAGATAGAACGAAAGACAGAAAGAAATGAAGGAAGGAATGAAGGAAGGCAGAAAGAAAAAATAAGGAAGAAAAGAAAGGATGGATGGAAGGCCAAGGTGAAGGCAGCAGCAAAAAGCAATCTGTCATATTCACAATTTTTATTTTTGTAAGTACTGTGAAATTGCAGTAGTAAACACCTATTCTGTATTGTTAACAATTTTGTTCTCGTTTTTTTTCGACTCTGATCGCTTGTTATAGAGTCATTCCATTAAATTTTATATATAACAACCATAAATGCTTAATATACAGCCTGCCTGCATTGTTATGTCCGACAAGCTTTCAGCAAGTTGACTTCGTCCATTGTTTTAAAGGAGTGCAAAAGTTTTAATAAATAACTGACCAGGTAGGTGTTTCATAAAGCTGTTCGTAAGTTAAGAGTGACTTTAAGAACGACTGGTGATTCTTTCTTGTCGTAAATGGTATATTCATTGGCACTTTGGTTAAGCACGTTAGAAAGGATCACAAGTCGTTCTTAAAGTCGCTCGTAACTTACGAACAGCTTTATGAAACGGCGCCCTGGTTAGAGAAATGTGGAAGAACGTTTTTGTGGAAGAGAGTGAGAGAGGCTGGGGAGATAGAGAGAATATTATATTTCTTGTAATCCAGTTATGTACATTACTTGTTGCTATGTCTGGCAACACACAGACAAATTTGAAGGTTGTCAGGAACAGGCTTTTTTATACATATAAAGTCTGTAAAAGTTATAAGAAGTTTTATGGATTTGTTAGTTCGAATACTAGTACATGAGTCAATGCAACGTTTGTATCTCTGACAAACAATAAACTAAACTGTATTTTGGGGGACCAGATTCATTTGCCTGTCCAATATTGTGTTCATCTAAGGACAAAATGAACTATAGTGAAAGAAATTTAAATGAATTATAGCTATAAATATGATATAGAAATAGTATTTTCATATTTATGAAAAGTGTCAATATTAATTGAAGCCTATTTTGAACAAAATGATAATTTTCAAATTCATATCTTTCAATCATCCGAAATGCCCCTAAATAAAATTGAAATGAAAGAAGAACAAGATGAATGCCTCTGGCCGTCTCACCTGCATCACGCGATTCAATATAGCAGCAGTGCTGATTTTGAAAACTACTATAACTCGCACAAGATGTTCAGTGATACTTGGTTACTCTTATTTCTACGTTTTATGAACTAGACCCATACACTTATAGAGATATGATGGTAATTCAACAAATACCCCCAACGTGGCCAAAGTTCATTGACCTTACATGACCTTTGACCTTGATCATGTGACCTGAAACTCGTACAGGATGTTCAGTGATACTTGATTACTCTTATGTCCAAGTTTCAAGAGAAAGATCCATCAACTTTCCAAGTTATGATGGTAATTCAACAGATACCCCCATTAAGCCAAAGTTCATTGACCTTTGACCTTGGTCATGTGACCTAAAATGCGCAAAGGATGTTCAGTGATACTTGATTACTCTTATGTCCAAGTTTTATGAACTAGACCAACACACTTTCAAAGTTATGGCGGTAATTCAACAAATACCCCAATTTGACCAAAGTTCATTGACCCTAAATGACCTTTGACCTTGATCATGTGACCTGAAACTTGCACAGGATGTTCAGTAATACTTGATTACTATTATGTCTAAGTTTCATGAATCAGATCCATAAACTTTTAAAGTTATGATGGTAAATCTACAGATACCCCCAATTCGGCCAAAGTTCATTGACCCTAAATGACCATTGACCTTGGTCATGTGACGTGAAACTCATGCAGGATGTTCAGTGATACTTGATTAACCTTATGTATAAGTTTCATGAACTAGGTCCATATATTTTCTAAGTTATGATGACATTTCAAAAACTTAACCTTAGGTTAAGATTTTGATGTTGATTCCCCCAACATGGTCTAAGTTCATTGACCCTAAATGACCATTGACCTTGGTCATGTGACGTGAAACTCATGCAGGATGTTCAGTAATACTTGATTAACCTTATGGCCAAGTTTCATGAACTAGGTCCATATACATATTAAGTTATGCTGTCATTTCAAAAACTTAACCTCAGGTTAAGATTTGGTGTTGACGCCGCCGCCGCCGCCGTCGCCGTCGCCGCCGCCGTCGGAAAAGCGGCGCCTATAGTCTCACTCTGCTATGCAGGTGAGACAAAAATGGAAAAAATGTATATACATAATTATACAAAAAATACATAATAGCAAATGCAATGCATTATGTCCTCCATTTTCTTTCTCTCATTTTACTTGACACCATCTCTCTATCCAATATAGAATACTGCCCCCCCCCCCCCCTGTTCCATCCATCCATCCATCATCACATCAATAATATGCACATCAACATTAACACGAACAATGAAACACAATCAACCATAAAGTCATTGTTCTTTTCCATATTTTCCAGCTGAGACAAAAAGTCCCTGCTGCTTAGAGCTTTCCTTTTATTACATAATCAACAGTGCAATTTGTACACAGTATTTGGTAACAGTATCTTCTTTGACAAAACAAAAACACACGACACTGTACAAACCATGGGGATGAAAGGAGTTAATATAACCCTTAAATAATTAAAATCATATCTAAAAAAGTAAAACTATAACAGGTAACATCACCAAAGTGGGGATTACAGCATGAACAAACTTGCTTTCAATTCTGGTGGTTATTGAATTTCAGATACAATTTATGGTGGTGTCGGCCCTAATCATCAGTGATAAACAATAGACCTTTTATAATTATACACATCAACATCTTATAAAGTTCCATTTTTCAACACATGATATCATCTTCTTGAATTAAAATAACAGGCTAAAACAACACTCAAGATGCCTGCAACCTGAACGGATATTATCGGCATCATATTTGTGCAAATCAACGTCACAACAGACATAAAACAAAAACAAACTGCCGGCTCCTTGATAAGGTTAAGCCATGGAAACATATATCGTCTATATTCCATCTGCAGTATCATTTCAATAATATCTAATGCACACAGAAGGTGTTGCTTCTGTTAAAAATGAAATCAAGCAAATTTACCTAATTAAAAAAAAAAGATCGCTAAAGAGAGTAATAGAAGATGTTTGGGGTTTTGATTAGCAATCCAGAATTTACATTTCTGGGGCACTGTAATACATGTATTTAGCATTCTTAAAGTGGTATCAGTTTCCTGAAAGTGCTACATTGATTTGTCGCCATTTTCATGAACCATCCCAAAAGGGATTTCAGCAAACGCATTTTTAGATAAACATATTTAAAGGCTATAATGGTGGATTTTAAAAATGTGATAAATTTTATTTTGAAACCATAACACAATCAGGTATCAGGTGAGACCATGGAAATGTGTTAGATTAAAAGAATGCAATATCTTATTTGAATTATATTTTTAATGTGACTTTTCATCGATTCGGCCTCGAGAGACATTTCAAGAAAACAGTGATTATTGTGAGGTATAAACTGAGACAAGTCACCCAATTTACCAAAGTTTAATTTGGGTATTTGGTGTAAATCCAGCCATGACATATGAACTACTGGCACATCAACACCAATCATTAAATTCTAGAAAGTGTCTCAGGTGTTTGGGGTTAAACCAGTGACAGCATATAAACTACTGAACAGTAAACCAATTCTACAAGTGTTTCATAGTTGGTGTTAAACCAGTTACAGCTACAGCATATGATCTACAGAATGTTCAACACCAGTAACCCAATTCTACAAAGTGTTCCATAGTTGGTGTTAAACCAGTTACAGCTACAGCATATGATCTACTGAATGTTCAACACCAGTAACCCAATTCTACAAAGTGTTTCATTTCGGAGTTCGGTATCAAACCAGTTACAGCATATATTAACTACTGAATGTTCAACAGCAGTCACCTAATTCAATAAAGTGTTTCATCTGGGTGTAAACCCGTCACAGCATAATTCAATAATATGCTGAAAATAAAACTGAGATGGTAAATTAAAGATTACAAATCCAGCTTATAATGACTGGAAATTTATAGTATGTGAATTTAATGATAAACAAATTTATGCATGATAAACATAGAATATTTTATGAGGAATACACATGCAGTGTATTAACATGAAGTTCATATACTACAGGTAGTGTTTCATGTTTGTATACATGTATACATGTATACAACAGTACATATGATCATGTTTGTAAATAATAATGAAGCTAAAATGATAAATACTGGATTAAATAATGAAAGATTGAAAATAAATCAACACTATTGTAGTTCACCTTGTTTCATATGTAATACAAGATTACTCAGTATAGGTTCTATTTCTAGTAATAATCAATTGATATAGGTAGGCAAAAGTGCATACCATTATTCATAACCAATTTGGAAAACTTTCAATGAATTTACGTATAGTCACTATACATCAAATATACTTGAGTTTCTACCATGTGATCACAATGGGAAATGGAAGAGTGTGTGTACAGTATATACCAGAGAACAATCATAATACCAGTAACGATGGTTCAACCCTCAAAGAGTTCTGTCTGCTCAAAATGTTCCGGCATCACTGCAAAACAACTTGTGGAAAATAGATACAGCACAACAAATTGCCTTTCATTCTTCAGTTTCACACTAAAGTTTCTTATTTTGGATAAACATTATGGCCCGAATTCACAAAGGTAGTTTTGAAAACCATCGGTTGAACCCATGGTTTATGCAATTTCCTGTATAAATTATGCTTGAATACCGCGTATATTAAAAAAAAGCCAATGCTCATGTGTGCTTTTGTCACAGTGCACCAAATTGACGCCTGTTGCCATGGTTAAGTACGCTATTTTATAAATGAGTCCACTGTTTGAAGAGTGGACTCCTTAATTCAAAACAATGGGACTCCTGAATAAAATAGCGTACTTGACCATGACAACAGGCATCAATTTGGCGCACTGTGACAAAAGCGTACATCATCATTGGACATTTTTTAATATATGCAGTAAATAGGCATAATTTATACAGGAAATTTACATAAATCATGGGTTCAACCGATGGGTCTTCAAAACCACCTTTGTGAATATGGGCCAATTTGACCTTTACTTCTTGGGTCATCCCAAAGCAGTGCAGAGGCAATGAGCATGCAGAAGTCAGAAACACAAATCGCTTCAATAATTGGAAAATTGAATCTTCCCATTGTTCAGGCGTGTTTGTGTGGCTTGTGATTCAAGTTCCTGTTTCTTATATCTAAATTAATTCTCAAATAAACAAATGGTATTTTACAGGCCCCTGATATATAATGCCATCTGCTGCTTGCTATGTCTGTATGTGTTGACTGAAATACCCCACAAT
Source organism: Lytechinus pictus (assembly GCF_037042905.1). NCBI lineage: Eukaryota > Metazoa > Echinodermata > Echinoidea > Temnopleuroida > Toxopneustidae > Lytechinus > Lytechinus pictus. Next base: position 33,549,258 of record NC_087249.1, read on the forward strand.
GCATCAGAAAATGCATTTCCTGTGCGGGATGTACAAGAGGCAGAAATCAGAGAGTTTGAAATTTGGTTGGAAGGTAGTGCCTCGGAAAAAAAAAAAAAATATTAACCTAGTATCACTCTTGATAATCCTTTGATACTGTACATTATGAATGAATACAGAAGTCATATTTTATTGTTATTTGAAATCTTCATTACATCTTTTCTTAATCTGATAAGATGGAACATTTAAAAAAGCATGTCAAGGGCAAGAATAAAAAAGGAAAGAAAAACATTCTAGGTGTTCCAAGACACAGTTCCACATGCCTCTCAACATGAGACGAGTACATAATTAAAGATATATACTTTATATAAAAATGACAGCAACAAAACGAGTTGACTTCTTTGTCTCCGTAAAGTCTTGTTCAGACATGAGACATCAAAGCTCTCCAACGTTTTAAGTGTTTAGGCATGGTGAGACAAATCTAACCCACTTATGCTTATAAACATGCATAATATACTGTGAGTTGCTAAAAGAATTGCTTAAACCTATAAAAATAACACCATATTGATATCATTATGTCATAAATTATTTCTAATTGACATCATAATGATTTCATGATAATAATGTTGTGAGTCATGGGACAATTGATGCCACAAATTTGTCCGCATAACTCTTGCCAAAGCATATTTTGAACCAACTTCAACTAAACAATTTTTAACTGTTGTGCAGGTATTTATAGAATGACAATAGGCTTCTTGCATCTCCTCTGTTCTTTATCATCTCACATCCTAATGACAAATTTCACAATGCTGAGCTTCATTCATGAGTTTCAAAGTGTCATGTCTGAACAAATCTTTTATCTCCATAATTTTAGCTTTCTAAAGCATCTACATCATCATATAATAATCTGAACCAGTACATCAGTACTGACCTAACAAATTTACACAAAATTTACATCATTTTTATTTTTTTATTTTTTTTAAGATTTTTTTGGTGGCTGGATGACTTTCTTTATAAATGATAAGAGATATAAAGACATCTATAATGTGATCTAAAAATGTCCGTCAAATCTAATCTCCTTGGACTTCTAATCAATATCATTTTGAAGCCTAGATCTTCAACCAGATATTTTAAAAAATGACTATGTTACCTATCTATTTGCTAACAATAATACTACCTTACAAATGAATGATTTCCACTTTAATGGAGGCTTGTGCCATTTCTTCTACACCCCACATCAAAATAGTTGGGTAGGACCAGGGAATCTAAGTGTAGATCACATGACAACATTAAATCACTTTCTTTGTGAATATGGGATGGATTTTGTTTCTTACCAGACATCTTTTTGTACAGGTACACAATTGGTTGTAAATATTTCATGAACATAAAATTACAATTATAGTATTCTTATTTCAATAAAGCATAGAGCCGTTTCTCATAGAATATGTGAAACACAATTAAAAAGTTAAGGTGTCTTGCATAGGACAGAGGACTCAATTTAGGGGATTCATCATATCCTTCTAAACTGCTATGATTAAGAAACAAGATGATAAAATGGACTCTGGCTTATAAAATCTTGTAACTGACTTTAAAAATCAACCCAAATTCAATTTTATCTAGACTCTAATTTCCAACTGAATAATTGATATCAATCTCAAGTACGTCTAAAATTGGCTTAGCTGTGACAATTCAGGCTTGATTCATAAACAATACATGTATATTGAAAAAAAATATTCTGACTTTTCTTTAAAGAGTTATAGTATACAAATGCAGTGTACATGGTTTAATCATAGCTTTTGTTTGTACATTACCATATCACCAAATTGACAAGGAATAATTTCAATTTAAATTCTTGTGCTCACGTGACCAACTCAACAGCATTATGACCTATCTGAAAGCTTAACCCAAAGGTACTATGATGATTCATATATTAAGTTATGGCACTTAATCATAAAAAAAAGTAAACAAAAAGGGAGTGGACAAAAAATATCAGAGTTGTGACTTTTGAAGAATAATAAAAGCACAATGGTCATTAGATACTAAGCAGCATTACTCATCACTTTGTCTATTTTCCTCTTCTGATTCATTAGTGTTCCGCTCTCTGTTGTTGCAGAATCAAAATGCTGGGTAAATAGGATTGAAAACATGTCCACAATGGCATTGAAAGCAAAATCAGCAAGTTATTATCCATTTTTTTTTATGTCTTATAGGAGATTTTATAGCCATGTTGCAAAAATTACATAAGACCCCAAGCTTCCCCATTGGATATAACAGTAAATTTTTGCACACCAAAACAAAAGCACTCTGCCATCTCAGATCTCTATGTTGGCCATTTATTGTTTCAGTCTCCCCCCCCCCCCCAATGGGATGGAAATAGATTATGCAAATGTCCATTTTGAAGAGAAAAATGTGCATTGCACACCATAACTAATGAAGCTACTTTGGATAGTTAAGCAATGCACAAAACTCTTAAGAATGTTGGTAAAGCCGAATATACACCCACAGAATAAGATTGGTACCTTTTTTCTGGATGTCTTATACAACCTTGATGATTGAATTCTCCAAATCCATTTGAAGCCAAAAAGAGAGTACAATCTGATTCCCTCCCCGATGGGTTGACACAACATTTGCAACTCCATATCTCTTACATTTTAAAGAGCAAACCAATCTCCTTAATTTCTACTTAAATAAGATTAATTACACAGATGAAAAAAGAAGAAAATATACATGAAGACAATAGAAAAGTTACTCTCAACTCATTAAGTTTTCAATGGCTTTTTCTACATCCCAACAAGATAAAGATAATGCTTCCCTTGCACACGGCTGTGGAGATATAAAAAGAATGTAAAGGGGGATAAAAAGGTTAAAATCAATTTTACATTATGGCAAAACACATAAGCAAAAATAAATGAGAAAGTTTCATCAAATTTTGTTGAACATTCAAAATGCAAGGAATCTCGTAAATATCAGTATAAGAAAATAAAAAAGAAAACGTACTCTACATACAGTATGTATCTTTGTATTTTGGAAGCTCAATTAACTCTCTGGGCCAACACTTGATGAAAATAATCTTGAACTAAAAATGAAGCATCTGGATTGAACTGATCAAAATTTTTCTATCCTAAAACAGGACCATTTTGTCTCAATCACTTCAAAATAATCATCGTAAATATCAATTCAATACCTGATCACATATTGGTACAACCTGTTTGAAATATCTGCACATCTGAATAAATATCAATTCGTTCTGCTAACAAATACATTTGTAACTGTGTAACTCTTTAAAATGGTTCCAGAAATTCACTGTGGTCATACAATAATTTTAATTAGAAACAAGAATTTTAAAAATGAGGAAAGTGGAGATTGGACAGAAAATGTAATGGTATACTCACTTCTTCAAAACCCATTTCTACAATTTGCCTGACTTTCTCTTCCAAATTTTGATTTTTGGCACTACCGTCTGCATACACTGTTGTCCAATGTTCTGCTGTCTTGATAAATGCATCATGGTCTTCCTTGTACTAAAGGGTGATAGAAGAGAAATTGAGTATAGAATTATACTTGTACAAACTTCAAGGCTTCAAGATATGGCACAGAATAAACAAAGCAAATTAACCATCAGGTACTGCATAGAATCTGACAAAATACAAGTACTACATGTATGTTATCTATAACCCTAATACTCCCGGGGTATTTCAAAGCTTGTTATTACCGGGGAGGGGCCATTATAGTCCAGATTGGACCTTGTTGCTTGGAAGTGCCCTTTCCCAAAGCTAACATAGAGGGCACATATCTCCCAATCTTTAATCAGCGCCAATCCAGATAGTGCCATGAGCCTAATTACATCAGGAGGGCTAAAGAAACTCGTTCGACCCAACCCATTCAAATTTTTTCATTTTGATATTGCTGATTGACAAAAGTGTATGAATATGATTCAAAATCTAACACTGATTCTAGAAATGGTAACTACTGAACTTCCTTTGCCCAAATTGGGAAGATATATCAATGATTTGGAACTATTTTTTTTTTTTTTGACTGGCGAAAGAATTGGGGCTATTTTACTATTTCAGTTGATGAATTTGATCCCATCATAGTTATCTTCATAAATGGTGATTTATTTTTAAAATGAGCTGGCTACGATACCCTTCTCTGGTCAGACATGGAATGACAGATATATATCCTATCCAAAGGTAGTAAACATTCGACCCTCTAATTTCACATTTATTTTTTATGAATTTTTCTTATGTGCCATTTTAACACACAAGTCTATGGGGAATGTTTTACGCGCGTGACACCTATAGGTAATACAGGCAAATTCCCTATAGTGGTTGGAATACCTGCCCAAACTCCTCAGTAGCAAACAATTTCTAACTGATATCAATATGTTTAGTCATCAAGTGGTGCAAAAAAAGGATTTAATGGCTTAGCAAGGCTATATATCAGGTAAAGTTAGTAGGTATGTGTATGTAAGCCTAGGAATGCATATAGACTGGTCAATGATAGTCTAGGCCTCTTTATGTTCTGATTCATCATTGGTTTGTGCTAGTGTATGATCACCTACATGTACTTAATGTTAGAAAGACCTCAACAAATTGCTCATGTTAAAATTGTTCTTTGGAGTGGGGTAGAGAGGAGATAGAACTTTGTGAACTTTACTGAAGAGAACTAGAGTGGTACCTTCAAGAAGGTATTTAGAAAAAGGCACAGAGTAAGGTAAGGTATCAAATAGTGCTCAACTATAAGGAGGGGGTGGCTGTGTGCTCCAATCTTAGTCTAGCCCCCCCCCCCCCTCTTTTTAAGCCATGCCATCTATAAAATTATATTTTTTTCTTTCTCTCTCTCTCTCTATCTATTTATGTATCTCTTCCTTCTTACATCTGATAGGCAATAGCCCTAGGAAGATTTTGATATAATAGGTCAAATGCAAATGTACTAAAGTAATATGTTCTCATTCTTTTATTGTTTCCTCATTCAATCTCATGTATATCTGGTAATTATGTTTGGGGCAGTTCTGGTATCCTGATATCTACACAAAATTTACATACACCTTTATATTACAAGGAGAATAAGGGCCTATATATATTGTAATTGCATTCACTGTTGGGCTATATGCAGGTAGGATATGTAGACATCCATATAGTGAATATAACATGTATGAGGAACACATTAAAATGGGCATTGCATAGAAAATAGGCATTTTCAATGCATTTCTTTGTGCTAGTGTGAGTGTACAGATATAAAAGAATAGCGAAGAAGCTATTTAAAAAAAATAAAATTCATAGGTCATATAATATAGGTAATACAGGCAAATTCCCTATAGTGGATGGAAAACCTGCCCAAACTCCTCAGTAGCAAAAAAATTCTAACTGATATCAATATGTTTAGTCATCAAGTGGTGCAAAAAAAGGATTTAATGGCTTAGCAAGGCTATATATCAGGTAAAGTTAGTAGGTATGTGTATGTAAGCCTAGGAATGCATATAGACTGGTCAATGAGAGTCTAGGCCTCTTTATGTTCTGATTCATCATTGGTTTGTGCTAATGTATGATCACCTACTTAATGTTAGAAATACCTTAACAAATTGCTCATGTTAAAATTGTTCTTTGGATTGGGGTAGAGAGGAGATAGAACTTTGTGAACTTTACTGAAGAGAACTAGAGTGGTACCTTCAAGAAGGTATTTAGAAAAAGGCACAGAGTAAGGTAAGGTATCAAATAGTGCTCAACTATAAGGAGGGGGGTGGCTGTGTGCTCCAATCTTAGTCTAGCCCCCCCCCCCTCTTTATAAGCCATGCCATCTATAAAATTTTCTTTCTTTCTTTCTCTCTCTCTCTCTTTCTATCTATTTATGTATCTCTTCCTTCTTACATTCGACCCTCTAATTTCACATTTATTTATTTTATTTTTTTCTTATGTGCCATTTTAACACACAAGTCTATGGGGAATGTTTTACGCGTGTGACACCAGATGAGTGGATTGGCGCTGATTAGAGATTGGGAGATATGTGCCCTCTATGTTACCTTTGGGAAAGGGCACTTCCAAACAACAAGGTCCAATCTGGACTAGGGCCATTATGGCCTCCCCCCTGAGATCTCGGCCTTGGGTTACCTGATTGCCTAAAATTTGCACAAGGGTCAAGAATTATGTAATCTACGAAGTTATATAGCTAAATTTACGAAAGTCCTTTTATTATTTTTTCATTTAATTATTTTATGCTAATTTATGCAAGAAATCATATATTTTGGTATTTCTCACTAAATAAAGCCTCTGGAATGGCAATTTTTGAACAAATGTCTTTCATAACTACCTCATTTATTCCGAAAGAAAAAGATAGGTTGTGGTAATTATTTCTTAGGTATTTTATTGCTTTTAAATTTTCTTATGTATTTCTTTTTTTCGTCACACGTTTTCAGATGCGTATATGTGGGTGTGGGTGCAAGGCTCAAAATTAGCGGTTGCCCTGGTACCATTGGCAACCAAAACTGCCGGCGGGCAACCTAAAAGTCCCACCATGGTTGCCCGGATGGCAACCAAAAAATTCAGGATTATTTTTTCTCAAAGAGAATAAAATTCTCCCGAATTTTGCGGCAAGCAAGAATGATTTTCCAGTCCAAAGTTTACAACTTCTGGAACAGGAAAAATATCTTTCATAATCACATTGGCATAGAGTTTTAGCTTTCTTTCGCCCAAATCTAGCACATGTTGCTCAATCAAATGCATGTGCTAAGCAATCCAATTGAGCCTAAACTTGCCTGCCATTGAGTTCTGAGACTAACTGCCTGTCTGTCAAAGTTTGGCTAAGTCCTCTGTGAGAACCATAAAGCTTAAATTTTGAGATGATTAAAGTGGGGAGTTGCAAGTTTATGTAGAAATAAATATAGCACTTCTGTTATGGTTAGTGAATGCACAAAATGTAGAGGGCGCAACAGTTGGTTTGTCAATAAATATTATCAGATCAAGAATGTGGAAAGGGGTCTCAGGAATAACCTTTACTTATACCTTGGTCACATTTGCTCTACTGCGGCCGTACGGCGAGTCGATAACAGCCGTTTTAACATTTTTTGTCCAACTACATATAGGTGGTTTTAATTAAAATTAATAAAACGGCTGTTTTCGACTCGCCGTACGGCCGCCGTAGAACAAATGTGACCAAGGTATTACTTGCACAGTAGTTACATCTTCATTTTAAAAAAAACAGAAAAATTGACATATTTTCAATTTTTCCTTGTACTTCATGAACATGTGTTGAGCTTACTCATTAATATGCACGAGCATGATTGCCTATTCATATCATTATCAGATTCATGAATATTGATGACCAACTCAAAATATGGCATTTTCTGAATATTGAGGATATTTTTAATGCCAAGTTGTAAAAAGAACTTGAATCATGTGTACCTATCAGAGTGACCATGATCTGATTATATTTGCGCATCATGGGGTCAAAGGTCATATACAGGAAAATATAGCAATAAGTGAAAAACTGTTTGAGGGATATACTTCAAACTTGGTTCCTACATTTATATTGGATGGACAATGATCCAAGTAGATGTTGGGGTTACTAGGTCAAAAGTCCTTATGTTTGGACATATCTCACTCTCTAGACAAATGTAGATCCATTATCGTCTTCTCTAAATTTGTCTCGGGTAGCAAAAACTGACCATGTCGGACGGAATCGATAGAAAAGGGTCCCCTGACTTTTTGTGTATGAAGTTGTATTCCATCAAAAGTTTAAGTAGGTAATTACTTGATATTTCATGGTGCAATGATTAGACAAGTATTCAAATAAATTATTTTTGAAAAGATCTTTGATGATATATTGTTGTCATGGAAACAGGGATGGACCAAAGTCTGATCATGTCGGACGAATCTAGTCATGTCAGACAGAATGGAAATGTTACCAGTAAGGAGCATACCTGTTGGGCTACTACAGCATCCTGGGGATCATCTGGTTCAGGTGATGCCAGTAATGCCTGTAATGATAGTAAGACTGTACGTAACGTCATGGCCGCTGCCCATTGGTCTTTCAGGATGTCTAAACAGATGGCCCCCGTCACGGAGCTGATGTTCGGATGCCAAATCTTGGTCGAGAACTTTACCTGTTAGGAAATGTTATTTTCATTAGACTCGTCGACCAAAAATTTAGCCTGATTATCCCTCCTACATGTAATCTACTGCTATTTAAAACTCAAGGTATGATAAAAATTAGCAACAAAAAAAACATGGTATGATATTGATTAATACATCTCTACTTGGCAGCCTTATAAAGATGCATGTATGTGTATGAAGTGAGATAATTTTCTTTACAAATGGCACTCATGGATTGCAATTAATTTCCATTTGTTCATGCGATAATTACATGTAGAGTGCAATACAATACCACAGAGCCCCCTACTACTATATTACAGTACTACAACAACTACTTCTACTACTACTACCACCACCAAGGGTAGAGATCTCTCCCCAAAGGTAGGGAGGACCAGGGGCTGGAAAATTTGACAAGCAAAAAAAATGGTTATCACCCCAAATGTAAGGTCATCTCTTCCAAACTACATGTTTTATTTTGATTTTGAATGATGTATTTCTTTCCATCATAAAAAAAACAAAAATAGTAGGGGGGACATTTGATATTGTGTCCCTCCTACTTTTTTTGGTAGGGAGAACGTGTTCCCCCTGTCCCCCCTGAGATTTCCGCCCATGACTACCACCACCACCACCACCACTACTACTACTACTACAGTACTACTATTACTACTACTACTACTAACTACTACTTCTACCACCACCACCACCATCATCACTACTACTACTAAGTCCTACATCTCCTTGTTTTTCAATCAATTGACACAGGGAAAATTGGTCTTGACTATTAACATTTATATAAATAAGAGCAAAATTTCTTCCCTAGAAGTATCTTGGCTAGATGGCACATTCGCACATGAACAAAAAATGAGATCCTTAAACTGAAAATGGATGGACTTTATGGTAATAAAGGCTTACACGAGGTGGATTGAAGGGGTACGTCTCTGGGACTTCGATGTGTAACTTGAATTTACCACCCTGGTACGGTGTGTCTGGTGGTCCTATGATCTCCCCTTGGAGTTTGGAGTAATCATTGATTGGAAATTCAATCTTGATCTGGTTCTTAATAGCCTGCAAAGAAAGGAAAATGATACGAAAAACTAAAATAGATAAATAAAGTAACAATGATATTACTGAACAAAAAGTTTGGCTCCTTAAATAAAAAAAGTAATGACCATGGAGCACATTCTGGGGAGTGTTTCATGAAAGGATTTGTCAGACATTTTTTTCTGATAAGTCTGCTTTATTCCAGTTACCCTAGTAACAGTGCTTCTAAGCCAATCAATAGGCTTATCTAGGAAAGTCTCAGATTTGACAACTTGGCAGACAATAAATGTTGATAAAAATCTCCCCCAAAAGTCCGGTTCAACTTCCATTACTTACAAGTAAGTCATAACTTGTGTGTGATCTACATGTATGTCCATTCCAGAAAAATCAGTAAGATACATGTAGGCTACTGAAGAAATATTACACCTCCTGCAGGATGGATAAGATACACACTCTTACCTGCACATCCGCATTGGACAGCTCTATAGTTAATGGTCTGTAATTAAGTAAATCTGAATGAATCTTTTACACTGGAGGCAGATTAATAAGAAGAGGAAATCTATAGGCTTAGCATATATGCAATAATTGTCAAAATTTGTCCTTTGTGATCTATTGTACATTATTTCTAAACAATTTATGAAATATTTCTTGCAAAATTCTTCAAATTGCCTTCTTTTCTGGATTAACAAGCAGTATACTTCCTGACAAGAGATAGCCTATGGGCATGGCCCCCTAGGAGCATCTCAAATGACCTTAAATATTGGGGCATTTAATCAATATTTATATCCGACATGTTTGCTTGCATAATAAGCATTAAAATAAATCCTGTATAGTGATTGGTTCAAATACAATGTACATGTAGTATCATGTAACCAAATATATTCTAACTATGATGATTTGTGACGTTAGACCTCAATATAATTTTCGATATACCAATATTCTGATGTCATTATTTGAGAAAACTACATGCAGATACCGGTATTTACATGTAGCTAATCTCTCTGGTACGCCGGTCAGCAAGCTGCCTCTCCCGTGATGTGTCAGCGCTATCAGCATTCCATTGAGCATGGTAGCTTTGGGAAAGTACATGTAGGTCATTCAATGCAAGTTAACGGACTCTGCAAACTCAGTGCACCGATTTTGGTTCTAATTCATTAAAAGTAGGAAATACGACAAATATAACAGGCATTTCCTTTGAAAGCATTCTTGGTTTGACTGGCAATATAACTATTCTGCACTCAGGTCTTCACCCCAAGGGAAAAATAGTAATCGCCAGACCAACCTTGGATAAATAACTCCCACTATTTCACAAAGCCCGATATATGTAGGCTATACTGTTACCATGGTAACTGTCCAACAAGTCTTTTCATGAAATACTCCCCTGACACTTAGAGACAGTCTCTAGTTTTAGGAGACATGCATCCATCATTCCATCTAATATATAACTTAAAGATATAACCTTGTCCTGTAATACTACGGTGCACAAGTTTAAACTAGGCTTGACAATTGATCTTCTTTGCTTATTCTTCATCTCGTGAGTCAATAATAAACATTTTGCCAAAACACTTTCTTGTACAGTGTAATCATCATATACATGTATCTTAGCCAGCTTAAATCCTACTTTTTAATGAAACTGATTATAAAACTTCAGTTACCCGTTCCTGTACTTTCCACCAATACTAGATCTACAATGTAGGCGTATAGAGAGCCTCACAGAAATAAACCCCAAAATGACAGATTTTGATTTTGACCACACTGGTGAACAAGAAAGTCAGACAAGGGTAAGAGCTAATAAATATGTTTATATTAATTCAATATTTTTTAATGTATATCCTAGCAGTACCAACAAGTACTGGATTACAAATAGACACATGATATCTGGATGTTCGAGACTGTTGGGAATGTGTGGTAGATGGAATTCCACCCTTCTAAGTGCCAAACGTTGACAGTCACTAACAAGAGGAAACAGATTCTTGGCCGGTATGGCATCACCTAGAGTTTGTGAGTTCTGCCAGGTATCTTGGTATCCACATTTACCACAAACTCAACTTCAACAGTCATGTGGATACTGTCAAGAAAGCGAATTCTGTCACCGCCATCCGATGACGGAAATTTAAGCACTGTAGGCACAAGATCAAGGCTACATACTTCACATATGAATGCCCAATGGTGGAATATGCTGCAACAGCATGGGACCGAGACACACAGTGGAATGTAAACAAGCTTGAAATGGTACAACGAAGGCATGCACGCTACGTCACAGGTGACTTCAACCAAACATCCAGCGTAACGACTAACGACCGAAAACCTGAACTGGCCATTGTTACTCACCAGATGTCTTGACAGTGGCTTGCTTTGCTGTAACGTATCTGCTTCAATCATGTTCACATTACCTGGCAGTCCTTCTTCAGTGAGCTGTCAAAAGCAACTAGGGGACACTGATCTCGATTTTGGACACCCCACTGCAGCAGTCAGACCTATGATTCTTCCATCTTCCCAATCCCTAGTTAACCTGTAACTTAGGACTGGAACAATCTCCCACAGGATCCAATCCATTACCCTCTGTTGATGCCTTCAAGGCCTTCTTGATTGGGGTGCAGAAGTAAACACCACAAAGGATGCTTTTACTTACTATATACGCACCTGCACTACAAGAACAAGACCTTTTAATAAGAATGTGAAAAGTTCCACACATACATGTACATACACAACCAGTGCATTTATCTTCATCACCTAGGCAGCACTTACTCTGGAAGAAGAAGATCCCTAATTGTTTGTTGTGCATAAGGCAAGATGTTAATATGCTAGGGCAACCTTTATAGATTTCTCATCAGCATTTAATACTAAAGAACCCCATATACTCCTGGAAAAAGTAGAAAAATCTAAATGGTCAGCCATCTCTTATACTGTGGCTTCATGATTTTCTCCATGAAAGGACACAGAAGGTTAGGGTTAACGGCATTCTCTCTGATGAAATAACGACAACCATTGGTACTCCACAAGGGTGTGTTCTCTCTGCGACCCTTTTCACCCTATACACCAATGACTGTATATCATATAACCCATCTACTCACAAACTTAAATATGCAGATGATACGGTGATAGTCGGATTAATTGAAAATGAAAATGAATTGGATTATATGGATACTATCCATACGTTCGAAAATTGGTGTGAAGCAAACTGTTTACTCGTTAACTCCAAGAAGACAAAAGAAATTGTCTTCGACTTCAGGCAAAAGAAATCCTTTGAACCCACTGATAGACCAGTACATATAAATGGTGATATTATTGACAATGTTGAAGTTTATAGATATTTAGGAACGGGAATCGACAGCAAACTGTCGTGGGATGCAAAGTCAAAATGCACTTTGACCAAATGCAACCAACGGTTATATTTCCTCAGAAAGTTAAAGTACTTCCATGTAAATGATAGGATCCTGTATCTATTTTACCAGTCGATCATCCAGAGTATCATTACTTTTGATTCAATCATCTGGTTTAATAACGCAAAACAGAGAGATAAAATAAAGCTTAGAAGACTTGTTAAGCAAGCCAGCAAAATAATGAATAACACTGTTGACTTTCGAAAGCTCTCTCCATTATGTCTGATCAAACCCACCCCCTGAATAGCCAGTATATTCAATTAAGAAGTGGACGAAGACTGAAATCTATAAAAGCAAGAACCAGTCGCCGCATTAATTCATTCGTCCCTTTCTCCATAAGAGTTGTCAATGAAATACAGTAGAATAAGGAGTGTGGTTTATCTGTAGAAACAAAGAGAAAATGTAGCAGACAACTCTGCAACTTACAGTACATGTCAATAGTAATTGTAGAGTTTTAGAGATGAGAAAGTTGGGAATATATGTCCCTTTTATCTCTCACTGTACCCCCCCCCCCCTCCCCCCGCCCGCGACTGCATGTCTTAACTTGAAAGGAGGAAGTATTGAAATATGTAAAACCAAGATCTAGCTACAGCTTTAATTGATATCACTTTCAGAATGAAGAAAATAAATAATGTTTAATACATAATATATTCACAACATTTATACCATAAAAACATTAAAAATATAATCAACAAATAAATGAATGAATAAATAACTGAATAAATAAATAAATGCTCAATAACTATGCCATCTAAGTCATCGATTTTAATTCATGTATACATCACATGTATTCTATAACTCTGTACAATCACGATGATTACGTTCATGTTCATGTTTAATATGTTACCGGTATGTTCATTGTTGTAATGTTATTCTGTGAATTTTATTTTTGTTGCAAGAATTGTCAAGTTATACAATTATCCGTTTTAACGGACAAATAAATTAAATGAAATGAAATATTACTCATCATAACCTGGTACTTGTTGGTAGTACTAGTAGCACAAGTGAAGTCTAAATATTCCTGTCCTCTCACGCATGTATTCTCTCCACCATCTTTAAACAGTTTTATGCTCTTTCAATTACATTGCAACGGCTGGATGCCAACTTTTTCTATTTCCTTTCATGCCATGGAAATTTTTGCAATAAAAAATTGATGGGCATGTCAGTGGATCATATTACCACGGTTACTAAACGCTTTTCCTGAATTCACATTAATCTTCTACCATAAATATGCAAATACGGTACGTACAAAAAATAAAGATGTAAATCTGTTGCTGAGATCATTTTCCTTTTTTTGCGATATCAGCTTCCGATCACACCCCACTTCACAAGTGAAATATTTGGGTCACTTCTCTTGAAAATGATATCATGTGTGTTTTCGGTGGAAAAAGTTAGAAAAATTACAAAATCTCTTATCGGATATTTTGACCATTTGTTGTTTTGAGAAAGCAAAGACTTTGAAAATTTCTTGGCCATTTTTTCATCGTCTTTCCATTCAAATTGCTTTTGGAAGGATTTTTCAAAGTTTTAAGCATGTTCTGATGCATAAATTTTCGTGTTCGGAATGTACAGGGCCGACTGGTTATACAAAAACAAGAAATCACTAAGACACAAGATCTAACGTAAGATCTGACTATATTTAAAATTAACTTTAAATTGATATAACATCCAATTCCCCATTCAATTTATTTCAGTAAAAAATTAATGACGGTTAGACCCCTGCCAGTCCTCAGTGTCTCTCGGACATGATTTTGAGACTTGACTCAGCTCCACTGCCGGCAGGTAATTTGTGAAACGCTGTGTTGAATTAACTTGTAACTTGTTGATTAATTATAGAGGTCTCGGCCTGTTTTATTTTGTTGTGCAAAATTAAAAAAAGAGCAAAGCACTAGCGCCCGCTCGGTAACTAATGTTAGACTGGTCCTTGCAAGCCAATTCTGGATCTGGATCTGGATGTGTACGATGCAGTGCCCTCTTGAGCATAAACGCATCGGGTGAGAGAGGGCGGAGTAAGGATTAGAAGGTTCCGTCAATGGCCTTCTTGAATGAGCTTGTCGATGTTGAGTTGATGACAGCGTCACTCAGGTGATTCCACTCAATGATAGTGGATGGGAAGAACGAGTTCCTATATTGTTCAGTTCGTGCTCTGATTGGATTGTATGATGGTGGTCCCCAAATCTGCGCACTTAACAATTTGAATTAAGATTTAACATGAATTCCTTTTTCTTTCACAAAATCTTTCAGTTAATAATGTTCCTTATAATTTATATCATTATGAGTAAGTGTACCAAATATCTCATAAAAATTTGAAAGAAATATAGGATTTTCTTGGAAAAAACCTTGGGCCGTCATTTTCAGATTGAAAAAAAATATGGTACCCCATGTCTGCGCACCCATTCACTTTGCACACGATTCGGGGATTTTGATGAGAAAGCCTGCATTTTGAGGCTGTCATAAGAAATGCCCAAAATTCATTATTTTTCCATTTTGAGTCAGATTTTTAATGAATATCTGTCTATGTATTGCATGTGTAAAGTCTGTGTTTGTTGGGTATCTTCTTCTACTAGAATCACACAGATACGCATGTGCACAGACAAGGGGGACTGCACAGACTTGGGCCCTTGGGCTTAGCCTTAGGGGAGCTATTATTTGTCACTTCACTCACTTGCCTATCTATATTTATTGTACTAGTGTCTCAGTTTTCAAATTGTTTGGCACGGATGTCTTCTGGATTTTATAGGTTCACTTGAGCAAAAGTTTGGATTGGGAGAGCTAGCACCAACCCCCCGACCACTTCGAAGAAGAGGGTGAGTTTGACTTGACTCTTGAGCCTTTGAGGTTCCTTCTTCTTTCCTTCAGGCTTGGGAGCTAGATCAGTAGATGTACCGCCAGTACCGGTTCCGCTTACTGCGGCAGCCCGAACACGTACTGTGTTCGGGCTGCGTTGTGATTCACCCCGGCTCACCAGATCAAACCAGATGAGCATCGGGAATCAATCAAAAATACATAAAATTGCACAAAACTGTTACAAAGGAATCAATACATACTTACAACTTAAGGCGCAATATGGGCGGCACTCAAAACTTCGAAATAATTCCCCAAAACGAAGCAAAAACGTCGGAAAATTTTGCCGGTGTGCATTAACAGTCGTTTGTACAGGAAGCAATGGAGGATCGATATAGCCTTTTGACGAGGCAACGAGATAAATTGATTTTTATCTTCGTGCTAGCAGAAAACAAAAACAAAAGATAAATAATAGCCTAATCCTTATAAAAACAAAAAATAAAATAATAATCGATTATAATACGTTTATAATACGCTCTTCCTATTAATTTCACCCTGTTTATTCACTGAGGATCCTATAGAAATATACTAGAAGTCTTTGACAAAAGGCTATCGTATGAGGCATGCGAGAAAGGGTAATATGAATATTCATAAGTCTAACTTAGTGGCGTAATTTCTTTTTCGATGGTTTGGCTGCGTGGCAGCCAGTGAATAAATCACTATTTTAACGGCCTTTTGTTTTTATTCGATTAGCTTCTTTTCATGTAATTTTTTTCTTCATTCTTTTCTCGTGTTCTAATATTCTTTCTTAGTTCTCCCTCGTGATTTCTTTTCACTTTCTTTATTTTTTATCCCCTTTTCCGTTTTGTTTTTATTATTTTCATATTTTGTTCATCTACTTTTCGTTTCGTAGTTGATTTTCTTTTCCTTTCTTTACTGTTTCATTTTTTTCTTTTTGACTTTTGCTCTTTTTTCTTCGTTTCTTGTCTTTTCTTTTCCCTTTCGTTTTCTTTTTAATTCTTTTTTTCTTTACTTTTCTACCTATTGTCTCTATATTTAAATTAGTTTCTTTATCATCTTTTTTTTTTTCGAGAGAGATTATGCACGTGGTGTCGCACATTTTTTTTAATATGCATAATTGAAAACAATTGATACACCTTGTGAGTAAAAAGATAATTTGATAGCCTATTTTATGTGGTTTGTATTGACGCTTGAAATGATGAAGCCTATTCTTTGCAAATAATTTATTTCCTTGTATTATATTAAGAAGTACTAGTAATTTGATATCATTTCATGTTTGTATTTGAGTATTATTCTATTGTTGTAAATTGTTGTACAAAATAATTATTCAGCCTTTGGCTGCGAGGCATGTTTTTAACAAACCATTATTGAATTGATTTTAGCCATATATATGGCTGCTATTTTTTCAAGCATTCAGCTTGCGGTAGCTGGTCTTGCATTTGAATTCATTTGTTATTGTTTACATGAATTATGTCTATATCTTCTTATAACCATAGGCGGCGGAAGTGGGGGCGGGGGGAGTATCCCCCCTAAATTTTAGGTGGGGTTACGAACCCCCCTAAATTTTTTGTTGATAACCTTTTTTTTTTGCTTCAATTTTTTTTGCTTGTCATTTTTTTTTGCTTTTCAAAAAAATGTGGTGCCCCCTAAAATTGTTGGCTTCCACCGCCAACTACATTGTCACCGTTGTAATTTGATCATTATGTATGTTTAATTGATTTTAAATAATTGTTATAAATTTGCAATTTTGAATAAATGCAGAAATACCTGCTTTAAAAAGAAAGAGAAATGCTCGCATATATGACGTCACAAATAAAAAAAAATAAAACTCTATTATTAGCCCGGGGGTGGTGGCTCAACTTACCCGCCTTCCCCTATATATATATACATTTTTTTTTTTACCACAACCGGCTGGATACGTCTTTCTCAGGCAACATCTTCCCTCTAGCGTACCTATACTGCCCCCCCCCCCTTACGAGTCACACTCACAACCCATGCAAGGGACGTGTCCCTAGCTATGCCCCCCCCCCCCCCCCCCCCCCCCCCGATGAGTCACAACTGATCCCTGACAAGCCACCATAGTGGCCCCCTTCTTTGAAGTTGAATACCTTCTTTTTTCTTCTTTTTTTTTTGCTTCTTTTTTTTTGCTTGTCAATTTTTTTCTGGTGCGAAATGTCCTTTACATCCTGTTGAGGATCATTTTTTTTTTTCCTGTTTTTTTTTTTCTGGTACGAAATCCTTTAGGCCTATTTGTGGTTTAAGTCAAGACCTTTTCTAGGCGTGTCAAATTTTTGGGCGGACGATTTTGCCCCCCCCCCCTGTGACTTAGAATAGGCCCTATATTTCAAATTAGAGCAGAAAGATTAATTTATGAACCATCTATTCCATCTCATTTAGAATTAGCTTCACGGTACCGTACGCCATGACGTATTTTTCTTTACTTGGGCAAGTGTTGGTCCTGAAAAGGACCACCCAATCTCTTTAAAAAATAATAAAAAAAGACGTGTTGCATTTTGACCAAGAAAGATCAGTATGGAATCCAGTTGAGTACTACTAGATTAGGACACAAGTAATAATATTGTGACCAGTAACAAACTCCAGTAGACTAATATTATATTAAGACCACTTTAATTTCGAGTTAGTAATTCAAGATCAGTTTGACAAGTGGAATTTCAACTTGTAACTTTTTAAATTGACTGGTCTAGCTTAGTTGATCCAGTCTAATTTCATATGGACAAATATACGCGCAGCACTGAACCAGGGGCCCGTTTCTCAACACATGGACAAGTTAGTCATATCTTTATCCACCAACCACGGAGTTAGTTCCAATCTTACTAAACCTGTTTCTCGAAAGGCTTCCTAACTAGAATACCTTGATATCGATACTATCGGTAAAAAGAGCAGACGAGACGTAGCCTTAGTCACAAAATAGCATAATTTTCAAAAAGAAAAATTATTACAAAATTGCAAATATTATGATGAATTGGGAAATAATTCTTTTCAAAATAATAGCACAGGTGAATTATGCATCATACATACTTAGACCATGAAGACTGGAGTATTCAATTGCAGAGAGAATTAGATTATGAATAATTCATTTCATGACTAAAAAATCACTTGTGGACGTTGAGATGGGTACCCCCGGGAGACCCAATTTTAATAGTTTACGAAAGTAAACCATAACGGTTTTCTTTGTAAAATGATGATAATTATACGGACTTTTACGATTCCAAACGTCATCAAAATATAGTTTAACGAAACATTTTTAATCATTGATACCAAAAGATACGATATTGGACAAATTATATGCATAAACTAGATATAGAATTCATCTAACTGTTAATAAGGGTCTGAAAACAACAAATACGAGTTCAGTTATGGATGGCCTGACGTGGTAGAATCTTTATCGATTAAATCATTTTATTATTTCAAAATTAATGGTTTTGTGGCGTTTACCAAGAGTTTTTATAGTTTCTTTGTATTACAATTATCATTGAATGCATTTGCCCACTTGTTTTGTGATGTAATTTCAACCTCTATGATTGATTACGTAAGATTATAATTTTAAAATTTCTAGGCACTTTCGCATGTCATAGTCTACCCACGTGATGCCACTACGTCATTAAGAAAGAAGTTAAGACAGGTTCGGAGGTGTCATAAATATTTAGTGAGGTTGTTGTACCCGATCTTGGTAAAGAGGGCTTCGTGAAACGGTTAGCGGACAAGTAGCTCACTATCTCCGATTTAGTCAAGAAGTTAGACTTATGACGGTGTTGAGAAACGGGCCCCTGTAAGACAAGTAACCAATGTTGCAATTTCCAGATCGAGTTACCAGTTGAAATTCTACTGGTCAGACTGGTCCAGTTTAAACTGGTTCTTTGTGATTTATTATTTTCTCCATTAGTTTGTGATGGAGGGCAAAGCACGTGCTCTTTCCGTAACCCGTTGGGAGAATCACGAGACTGTCGTTTCCTCTCTGGGCCTCTTCCAGGGCCTGTTTTTGAGGCACCTTTAATTTTATTGCAAATTCTTCTTCAAGTTCCTCCATATTTGCAACGCGAACTACGTTTCTGATGTCAATGTCGACTCAATATTGACCTTGATTCTAACTTATTACATCTCTAATTTTTAAAAAAATGTATTTTGTAAACGCAGTCATGTTTGTTCATAATATACAGATTGGGATAAATATAATTTTAATGAAATTAATTCTTCTTTAAATAATGTTTTTTTTTCTATGTTAAATGCAAGCAAGATTGATATCCATTACTGAAATACCTAAATCGCGATTTATTTGAAAAGCAAGTTCGTGATTCGACCGAAGTTTTCTTATCTCTTCTTGTAATGCATATTCATTAACCTTAACAGTGACGACATCTTATAAATATTCATGTTGCGCATGCGCATACATATTTTTCATTTAATTCAACATGGCGATTCGTACGAAATCCGAAAATTGATCCTCTATTGTACGATTCCATCGAATTTTCGTAATTTTAAGGAGAACGTATCTTGAACTCAGTTTGTTTAGGTAAGGTCAGTCCTAACTGTCGTATTTTTGGTTTCGTTTTATCATCCATGTTTTTGTAATTTAGCGATTAATCTAGTGCATCAGTGCACTCCGGTGAGAACGAGTGGGAGCGTTCAGGACCTCGACACTGTCTAAAGACGTCGTGTCGAGGTTCCCGGGGCAACGGTTCCGCTAGCTCGTTTGTGATGAAACCCTCATCCCTAGACACATAGACATAGTTCCCCATTTGTTTGAAATTAATAGAAAATCAAACAAATAGTCTAGATCGAGGCCAGAAATTTTTAATTGAACAAATGCCAATGCCATTGCATGTGCATGTTGTTGAATTAAATTTGATTTTGATTTGACATTTGAATTTATCTCTGACTTCACTCTTCAGCCAGTTCAGGACTTGATGAATGATTGAAAAAAAAATTACCTCATCACTGTTCATAACTTCCTTCAGCTCCCTCTGTATTCTGCCTGTAGCGATGTTAGCCATATTTGTTGAGATAATGGAGGGACTATTCTTACACTTGAAATCTCACTCATCAGTCAACCACTGGACGACTTAAGCATAAAACATCACATAGCTGGCATAGGATTACATAATAAACAATACTCTTCGTGGATTTCTGCTCCGTACAATTATGGTATGTGCGAGATCTAGATATTATCGAATTGGCAGTTGCACTAAATTATACTGCGACTTTTGACGTGCCAATTCACGCGAATGCTAAATTTTTCAAAGTGCTAAATCGTACTAGTGCTAAAATATCATTATTGTGGAATGTTGGAAAAGAGAGACGGAATAAACGAAAAATTCAAATGAATTTTAGGCTTTGTTTAGAAAATTGTCACAATCAGGGGCGGATCCAGGATTTTCCAAAAGGGGGGCACATTTTTCCTGGGAAAATTTGTTTTGACAAGCAAAAAAAAAAAAAAGGTTTTAACAAAAACATCTTCGAGATAGGCTGCAGAGCCCTTTGAAGATTACAGCAGATGATGATGAAAAAATTAAGGATATTTCGCCCCCGAAAAAAGATTGACAAGCAAAAAAAAAATGGTCTTCACTTTCAAAAGGAGGGGGGCACACTTCTGTTTTATCTGTTTTGGGCATTTTTACATTACAAATTTTAATTTTGCTTCTCAAGTGGTCACAATTACTTTCAAAATCAAGTTTCAAAACGGCAGCAAAGTCTTAATAAATATTTTGTTGAAAACCCTTTTTTTGGGGGGGGTTGTCAAATTTTTCCTCGGGAAAATGTTCCCCCCCCCCCCCTTTGAAAAATCATGGATCCGCCCCTGACTAATACTACTGTTACCATTTATGGATTCATCCTTCAATCGCGGCAATCAAGTTGCTTTTGGCCTCATTCTGCAACCTAAAAAAACCGCAAGATTTTTCGCGCGGTCGCTCTGCTCCGCGCTCAATCTATTCTTATTAGTATTTGGCACTGAAAATTCGGGGAAATTCATTGTAAAGGTTATATCCGCTGCATCAGTATGAGAGTATCAATAAGGCCATTTACGAATAATTCTATATGATTCCAACATGACTTTTAAATATGGTTATAACTTTGGTACTCAGAAACGAATCAAAACATCATTCAATTACACTGTCGTGAACATGGTGAATGTATAGGGGGACGGGTTATCCTGACAATGCATCTTTATGGAAGTGGGGCAGGGGCAGCGGACCAAAGTTGAAAGTGGGGGGGGGGGCACAGGGAAAAGGGCACCTTTTCTTTCGAAAAGGGCACTATCTTAAACATGGCCGTATATATGCAGAAATTTTTCGCTGGGGGGCAGCAGGCCTAATTTTTTTGGAAAAACTCAAAAGCGAGGGAGCGAAGCGACAGAGCTTATCATTTCGTACAGCCATGATCTTAAATCAAAGAAAATATTGAAAAAATTACTTATCTACCCCACTCATATGACTCAGATACTTAAGGCACGTAGGATTATTTTTTCATTCATTGTGCACTTGTAGAACAGAAAGGCGCTAAATAAAGAAACCGGGCGCCCATCGGGCACGGAAAGAGTGGTTTTTCAGGACAACTTATCTGATATGAAAAATATGCATCTATGAGAAGGCAAATTGGCACTCGTTAAACACATCTCAGGTGAAAAGGGCACATAACACGTTCACAGGGGGAACTTTTCTAAGGTAAAAGGGGGCACTGATATAAAAAGGGCACCTAGAAGAAGGAAAAGGGGCACTTGCTAATGGCAGCATAAAACGGATCCTTCTCAGGTGAAAGGGGCATGCACAGGTCATGTTCGTGAGGGGCTTTTCTTGTGTAAAAAGGGGCACTGATTCGATAAAGGGCATTTAAAAGAAGGCAAGGGAGCTCTTGCTGACATATAAAACGGATCCTTCTCAGGTAAAAGGGCACAGAACACGTCCATGAGAGGACATTTCTTGAAAAAATTGGCACTTATACAAGAAAGGGCACTTGGTAAAACCTAAAACGAGCCTTCTTCCGATGAAAGGGGCACAATACACATTCGTGAAGGGGCATTTTTCTTGCGTAAAAAGGGCACTTTTTCAGTGCTTCAAAAAGTGGGGGGCACTGTGCCCCTCAGGATCGCCGCCCCTGAAGTGGGGGATATTAAATTGTACATTGTAAATTGTAATATATGTATTCAATGATTATTAAACGATGATTAACTGATGACAAAAATCAATGCCTTTAATGAAACACTTATTTTTAAGATAACAATATTAATCTTTACAATTACATCCATTTTATAGGAGACTTTAAATCAGTTAACATAACATTTAAATTATGAATTTAGATCAAAATTTTTAATGTTGCATCATCTCCAAAATAATATAATGTTTCCTTTCTGCGATCGTTTCCTTTTCGTTTGCATCATTGTGCTATTTCCACGTTTTTAGAAGTTTATAGAGTTGCCTGTGATGGCCGTCGTTCCATAAGGCTCTCTTATTCCCGATAATCATGATCACATAGTTTGTTCCATTCTCATCTCACCTTTAACCAGTGAGTAAAGAAGTTTTCTTTGAACAAATCTTGACTGCTAAATCCTCATTTGCTCTTTTCGATACCAGAACTTCTTTTTTTTTCTTTCTAGAGTTTTCATTTTTGATACCGTATAATACACGACTGAAGCAACTATTTCAAGGTTCACTCACTATGCTCACTCCCCTCATTTTGTCCCATAATAAATTGCACACCCCTTGCATGAAAGATGTTCTGACATCATTCTGTCTTCCAACTGCTGAAAAATCAATCCCTCGCTTTGCTCGCTCGCATTAAGATATTAGATATTAACTTAAATTCAGTAGCTTATATCACAAGAAAAACGTTACAAAATCCTTCAAAATAATTGTAATATGCATTCAACTGATGTCATCACCAAAAGTGACTCTGGGCACAGTTTTATCCCCGTATCCATATCCCTTGATGTGATAATTACTCAACACTGTCTTAAAGAATGTTTTGGGCTACCATGTTTTCCAACTACTGAAAGTTCCCTCGATCGCTTCGCTCGCTTGCATATTTATATTAACTGTGATTCATGATTCATGCAGTGAATTTATATCACAAGAAACCATTACAATAGTATACCCAGTGTTTTGGGTGTCACCCAATTTATGTCAGTATTGCTATCTTCCCCCCCCCCCCCCGGGGCGTATAGAGTGGACAGGGAGGGCAAGAGCCAACAATTTCCCTGTCATCATGGTATATGAACAGGCAATGCTGTAATGAGGCTAAAAATTTTAGAGGGCCAGATATAATCGGGCAATTTTTTTTTTACGTTGCAAGCGAGCAAAAATTTTGAAATTTTTATTTAAAAATCCAATTTTGTGATAGATTTTGACACAATATTCAGATAACAATGTCATATTTCACCCTTCTCCCTTTCCTTTTCTTCCTTTTTTTTTCCGTGGACTGTGCGCCTCTATGTGTTTTTTTTTAATGATTTGGCGCGAGCATTTATATAGGGCAAAGCTCCATACTTCCCCCTTAAACAATATGGCGCGTATAGCAACAAGTTACTTAAGTCCCATGAGAATAACTTTAAAATAGACTTAGACGTACTATTCAGATAAATATCTCACACTTTTCCCTTTTTTTTTGGGCTGTTACTTTGTAGAACTTGTGGAGGCCATGGTCCAACACCTCCAAACGACACTGCCTTATATACGGCCGCTATTGTTCAATCAAATCGCGTGGATATATGCCCATATAGCTTTCACATAACATTTTACAAAGCAGTTGCGTGATAATCCAACATTTTAGAGGGCACACCATAGGAAAAGTAGGAAAATTTGCACACAAAAAAAAGTTGCCTGCAAGCGAAACGAGTCAGAAAGATAATGGCCATTCGAAATGAAATTCTATAATTAATAAATAATTTTACATCATAGCAAATAACATATGAATTTGTTACCCCCTATTTTGTTCACCTAATATGAAGGTTTTATTCAGCTTGGGTCGGCTGTATTTGGCAGTTAATGATACGCGTACCGCCTTGACCGAACTGTGCGAAGTCTGTGTGGTCTGTGTGGTAGAGATAGGCCGGGCCGTAAACACTACTTCTTGGGGGTGCATAAATTGCCCTAATTAAGTTTATAAATTGTGACAAAATAGAATCACTGTAATTTGTTTATGATATTGAATGTGGTACGACATAAGGATAACGGAGCAGCTTCTGTTTATGTTAAGATATAGACATATAAGGAAATGTTTTCTTCTGACCAAAAAGTGAGAATAATTTTCTCTGATTCTGTACTCCTTCCCTCGATGTACTCCCGAGTTCAGGTTCAGTTGTCTTAGCGACGCGTTGTTTACTACTATACTGCGCGCATTGTGTGTGTACGTGATTATTGCATAGAAATGTATTCGGCGTATTGTGTGGTGTATACACCGTTCATGCGCTGCACGTATACGTATATGCACCGGTATGCACACATTATTCATCCCTGGATTTGGCTTTTTAAAATGAGACAAGCATGATTTAACGTGAAAATTGACGGAGCTAAATATTAATCAATCAATATGAATTTTATATGTATGAAAAGCTTACATGTTACATATCCCTGTCTGGGAACGAGGATTTCCAAATCTAACGCAAAACGCGCTGCTGCCAGGTTGAACATCGTATACCAAAATCCAATCGAGCACAGTGCGACCAATTAATGGATATTGTTAATATTAAAAGTTAATTGCATTGTAAAGTTTAACCTAGAAGTGGCGAATTTTTTTTTTCAAGAATAGGCATGATTTTACATGTAATGAAAAGGAAATGTTCTCTTCTTCTTCTTATATCTAGGACGAGGATATTGTACCCCCTTTCAATTTTTGATAGGAGAGGAAAGAGTATAAAGAGTTGATAGGCATACTAAAATAGACAATCGTACGTGCGCAGTGCGACTAATCAATTAACGTAGATTATGCGTGATAAATACAAAAAAAGTTCATTGGATTGTAAAGTTTGACCTAAAAAACACGGCGGTTTTTTTCAACCAATTAGGTTGAACCTTATATCACAAGAAAGAGTTACAACCTGTCTATCTGATAGTCGTTGAACTGAGACATTTTGATACGAAAGTCAGACGCTGTAAGAGAAGATCGAGCCCAAAACAGTGCAAAAAGTGCTTCTCTCACACAAAAACACGAGAAACTGTGTATTTTCAGTCAAAAAAACACGGTTGTTTTTTTAATCAGAATATAAAATGACAGATATCATGAGATGAAGAACAAGTCTAAGATTAAGAAACCGTTTGAACCCGTGAAAAATCTCGAGCGGTTTTTGAGATATGAGTTAAAAGAGCCGAAAATGGGTCTATTTTGTCAAGTTTTTGACGCCGGAATAGGGGATTTGCCACGGTGCGCGTTAAGTGAACACAACAAATTCATATGCACTCATATAATTTTCCGTTCAATTTATTTCGTGAAAAAAGGAAAAATCCGGGAAGAATCTCAGGATATGAACCGGGGATATGAACAGCCCTCTTTCTTTGCGAGGGAGTCAAATTTTCCTTATTTTGAATTTCGGAGAGGAGGGCTGTTAAAAACACCCATCACATTTTTAAAGTAAAAAAGTTATATTTGTTTTTGTTTCATCAAATAATCATTGTTGTTTAGGTTGATGAGAATTCAGTCAAATGCCATCAGAATAAAAGTGGCAAATTTTACATCTAGACGTGCTTGTTTTTTCTTAATTCTAGTATAATGTGCATTTTATCCTAGGATATATCGTGGCAGAGCTGTTCATAAGCAGCGTAACTGTTAAATTGCTCGTAGCAAAAAATATTTAGTGAAATAATGTCATGTACACGATTCAAGAAATTTCCATTGTTATGTTTACAGATTCTGTTCAATTTCATAATATTTTCATCCTAGAATATACTTGATTATAGGAGATTAATAACATTTTAAAAATAATAATAATAATGTACATTTATATATTAAAACAAGTAACATACAAATTAATAATATACTCCCCCCGGCTCACTTCGTATTGCAAATCAATACAAGCTGTTCTTAGTGGATACTTTTACTTCGCAAGTACTATTTTGATCGTTTTTATTTAGCACAGCTTTTTTTTTTACTACGTAGCTTGGAGGGCGAACGATCCTCGTTTAATAAATTCAATTATGCAAGAGAATGGATTTTGATATGAAAATTCCAAATCATTTACAATTGTAATTAAAAATAAAAGTTCAATGTAAAATTTATTTAATTATTAATGGGTGAATATTAAAAACTAGTCATAATTAGAGTCTAACAAACCTGTCGAAAAAGTATACTGATATCATTTAAAGAGACAATTCGCGCGGCGGATCAGCTGAAACCGCGCGCCTATTTTGTACATGACATGTGTGTGATCGAAAACGCTGCATGCAACACGTCAATAAACAACGTGGATATATATATTTAACAGTTAGAATATATACTGTTATAATATAGTGGTCTCCATCTGGATTTTATCGGACTATTTGACCGATTTGTGTCCCTCGTGTCCTGTCGTTTGACTCTTGATGGTGGATTCTCTCATCAATCAAGGAATACCTGAAGATCCATTGCAATTATCTCCCAGAATGCCGAACATCAAAGTCTTCAGCGGGTCATCGCATCAAGATCTGGCGCAGAAGATCGCCAATCGACTCGGCTATGATCTTGGCCGAGTTGTCACTAAGAAATTCTCAAACCAAGAAACTTGGTAATTTCTTCCCTATCTATCATGTCTATTCTACAATTGTTTTACTAGTCCATTCTCTAACTGTTGTTAGATAGTGCAGCTGCAGCTTCATTTTCTACAGACAGTAATTGAAAGTGTAGCTAAGTGCAAGTTTGTTGAATTTTGTCATGTCTAAATTGTGAGAAAATGACATGTGACACTGACAGTGTCACTCACAAAGTTGTCCTTGTTGAGTGTTAATTTTGTGGCATGCCTAATTTGTTTTCAATTTCATGTTTAAGTTGCAC
This sequence comes from Lytechinus pictus, assembly GCF_037042905.1. Taxonomy (NCBI): domain Eukaryota; kingdom Metazoa; phylum Echinodermata; class Echinoidea; order Temnopleuroida; family Toxopneustidae; genus Lytechinus; species Lytechinus pictus. Next base: position 33,576,526 of record NC_087249.1, read on the forward strand.
TTGTTTTCTTCTATCTGTAACTTTCAATACAACCCCAACTACATTCATTCAGTTAGTTACATGTACACCCCCTTCTCTGTGTTTAATTTTGGTTTTAACATAAACTTGCTTGAACTTTTCTGAGAAAATTTTTTTTTTCCTTTTTATGAGACCATTTCTCGGAGGCCTGGAGAGTTCACTGACGTGTGCTTACTCTCAATGGAGCCAGGGATTGTGCCTATATAGATCTATATGCATGTAGGCTTGGCTTTTTTAAACTTTCGCCCCCGAGATTTCCCTGGAAAAGTTCAAGCCCTTAATCATGTAAATGGGGCTATGGGCTAGAACTTCATTTCCGACATTTATACATTATTGATTTCATTTTTTTTACACATATACATTAAAAAAAAAAATATTATGAGAAGATGGAATGTAACTTGCTGATGTTTACGTCGCCATCTTGTACTCTATCAGTAGCTAAGCAACGACACGCATATAGAGGGCAGTATGCTGAACACTATTGTCACTAGTAGATCTATATGGGCGATTCCAAGTAAAAGTGGACATTTTCCAAAAATTATGTGGGCTCTTTCAAATATATTTGCTCTTACAAATCTAAATCAAAATTTTCTATTCAAACTCATATGGGGATCAAAATTAGCATCAACAATTTTTTTCATACAAGTGAAGTATGCACCTCATAAATATAGGAGAATCAGAACCATAAAAAAAAAAATTCTTAATTTCAATTTAACAGAAAACTTTTTTTTTTAAATAAATTTCCAGTTAGGCCTAGATAATATGAAGATAATCATTTTACGCCATATTTTTTTCTCCACAAGAGAAACTCAAAGTTGCTTCCCAAATTCAAATGTCTTGTTTGATACTTCTATATGTAAGTAATGTTTTGCAAGTATCGAAATTGGTAAAAGTTTTTTAACTTGAAAGAGCTATGAAAAAGTGATTTTTTTTCCCCATCCTTTTTGTGTAATGCGACTGACCAATTTTGGGGACGTGATGGTGTCCACAATATACAGCATACAACCTTTCTGTATGAAAAGCCTCAATTGTCAAGATAAATTGACAGTATTAATTTGTCAGAATGACTCACCCCTGTAAAACTGACAGCACCAAGTACATGTATTACATGCAGAAAAAACACAAAAGTGTAATGCAACTGACCGAGTACATGTGTACATGTACATGTAATCACAACTTTTGAAAAATTGATATCACCCCTTCATATTATACTACATGTACCGGTATATAAATCTGAAGAAATGCCCTAAAATGCGTGAACCTGATTTCCTTTAGTATACAGTGGACTGATACATGTACATGTTTGAAAAGTCGGCCTAATCAAATTAAAGTGTATCTTCAACTTTCTAGGGCCTATTTCAAAATTGGTAACCATCATGCTTAAGTTTGAAACTTGTGTTTGAATCCTGGGGGGGGGGGGGCAGTCAAATATGTTGCTATACACATGCGTGACCAAAAAAACGTGTTTAAAGGGGTGTGTTTTTTTTCCAGTTTTCGACGCGGGCCACGCATGCACTCGTTACAGGTATAAAAAACAGAGCTTTTTTTAAAGACTAGCCAAACGTGTTTAGGGTATGTTTTTCCCCCAAGCTTTTTCCCTTGGGTCATATTCTGGCGACAACTTGTTTAGGGGCCAAAATGTGTAAATAAAGCTCGTGAAAAACTTGTTTAGGGGGTTATTTTGCACACACAGAAAAACTTGTTGAGGAATTGTATGTTGACAAATTATATATCGGTCATTATTTTAATGCATGAAGTAGAATAAGGAGAACTCAATATTTCCTTCAGTTTTAGAAAAGGTAATTCATCCTCCATCCAACATGCTTAAATTCTCCTAGAAGATATTTCTCTGAAGAAATATTGACTTAGTGTATATTTTTCCAATCTAAATATTTAAAGAATTTACATGTACATGTATCTACACCTTAATAGGATAAAATGGAGCTAATTTTTCGTCCGACATGAAAATTGGCGCGTCAGAGAGAATGTCTATTATTCACCCCTCTATGAACAAGGTCAAAATTTGTAATAACCTGCAACAAAATACATGCCAGTATGCCGAAGATCACCAATAATGATAAAATAATGGCACAACACTAACTTTTTGTCTTGGTGGCCCACAAAGCAAATTTAGTGACCCTAACACAATAGAAAACCTTGAAAACGTTGGTAGCCCAACCAGGCCACGAAGTGTTGGCTTTTACAGAATTTTGGTGGCCTGACTCCCATGTTTGGTTGCCCTGGGCCACTGCTAATGTCGAGCCCTGCAGAAGACATTCGAAATTTAAACATGGTTCAGGTTAATGTTTTATATGCTCAAAATTGGTATGAATGTCACCCTTGTCTGATGGGTTTTGGCCTGGGTATAGTTGTACATGTATTGCATTATAAATTTGTTTTCACGGTACTGTACCTGCTTTGTAGTGTGGAGATCGGAGAGAGTGTGCGTGGTGAAGATGTTTACATCGTGCAGAGCGGGTGTGGTGACATCAATGACAACCTCATGGAGATGCTCATCATGATCAACGCATGCAAGATTGCATCATCGTCCCGCGTTACAGCCGTCATCCCTCTCTTCCCTTATGCTAGGCAAGACAAGAAGGACAAGGTAAGTTGTTGCATACTTTAGAACATTTACATGTCAGAACACCGGGGTTTCTGGGGAATATCTGAGCACCATTTGTTTGAAGGTTTCATATCATATTGTCAGTTAAATTTGTTTAGCTAAGAATCAAACTGGATACTACTAGTACTCAAATGTACATGTACAGTGATGCTTGAAAGTTGGTGAACTCCAACAGAAAAATTAACGTGTTCTAGCTCTACCATGTTTTAGATTTAATTATAAAGTCAGGTGATAAAATATTACATGCAGTAAAGGTTGTTTCTCTTGGCTTACTGAACATAGTAGACTTGTAGTGTTGTTGTCTAATGTACAGGTACACACATTCAACACTCGACATGAAGGAGTGCATTTTATAGTGGGGTTCACTAACTTTTGAGCACAACTGTATTAGGAGAAGAAGTTAGTGACTTTGTATACCTTGATAATCAATTTATACTGTTGGTCAGCTTATTTGCATGTACTGCATAACAAGGAATGAACACAGATAAAGGATACTGCAAGTTTACATTTCCCTACCCCTGCATATGTCATTTTTAAAAAGAACAGCTCTAGAACAAGGGTTCTCGATCAATTAGTCTTTTTTTTTAAAGAGTCACATTCGTTATCAGAAAACTTTACTGTGCCACTATTTATCTTGAAGAAATAATCCCTTTTGCAGCTCATACTGTACATGTACATGTACTGGAAGCTAAACTTGGATGGACACACGTACTGTTGCAACACCCATAGCACAAATCCAACAAGTCCTGTTTTATCTGACAATTACCATAGTAACGGTGCTTCTCAGCCAATCTGAATCAAGGAAAGTTGTCAGATCTAAATGTTGATAAAATTATCCCCAGGGCAGCCCCCCCCCCCTTAGCTTTTTTTATTACCCATATAATGCATTTTAGGTAGTGACTGTTAATGTAAACATGCAAATTTAACACAATTTATGGAGAAACATAAAATTAAACTGGTTAATTTTATGTTTTTTTTCCATAGCTCCTTGCATGTGCTAAATAAATGTTCTTCACAAGGACTAATGGTTTTCTTTAATCCAGAACCCTTCTATTAAAAATATCATAAATTTGTTGTCGATGGAATTAAAGGTCTATATCAGTGTGAGAAAATACATACATGTACATGTAGGAACAAGGATTGGAAGATATACTGAAATTGGGAGTTGTTTTTAATCAGTCTTTCTATATCAATACGCTGCTTATCAGATGTTGACAGATATCTCTGTTAGTTTTCTTGCTGTTGGATATCATCTACTGAAGACTGCTGACTAGCATACTGTACACTCTTACTTCTTATGCCGTGCAGCTTGGATGATGGTATTCCTAATGTGCTACTTGGAAGCTTAAGCCTGTCAGTCATTGATTGATAAAGTGTGCGTTCCACAGTGATTCCAAGACATGCATAGGTCTGACATTAGCATCTTTGCTTGTTTTGAAAGGGGAGATGGCCGGGTAGCTGACTGATGTATGGGGGATGCGGTGGTATACAGATGAATTTCACTTAGAAGTGGGTCAAAATTTATTTGCAGGCCAGTGATAGATCATTTAAGGTGTTGATGAAAAATTGAGAGCAACATTTTTTTATTGTTTATACAAACTAAGATTTCAAGTTATGGCTTATTATTTTACCCAGTGAGTTGTAATAAGATTAATACTGTAATGATTTCAGTCTGTACCCCCTTGGCAATTACATACCAAGGATTATTACACCCCCAGAAAATGAACCACTTTCAGTGTAACAATTTGTTGCCCTATGCTGTTCCAGAGTCGATGGGGAATCGTCCAGTTCAAACATGACACACTGACAAGATGCAATTTAGCAGAACCAAGGACCAAAAAATTTTGCAAGCCAGGAAAAAAATTATACAGGGTCTCAAAAGAGCCACAGAAGAAATCCCCATTTAAAATGTACTACATTGTTTATACATGTAGTTGCTCATTTAGGCATAAGGTTATGAAAAGTAGCCAATTTTTGCCTAATTCATGTATAAATGCCCAAATAATCTCCATCATGATTATACAATGGGACTTTTCCGGTTCGGACATGTATTGTTTACACTCCAAGGTTGACCATTACATACATGTATATACTTCCGAGGTCAAATTCATTGATCAGTGATTATGAGGGGAACAATTTCTTTTCCAGATTTTCTTTAATACCAGGAGAGACTTTTAATCATCTGCTAAATTATATTTTCATGCATAATACTCTTTCCCTTGGTATTTTAATTTTATACCCACTTATCAAAATTCAGTTAATGTACATGTACGTGTAAGTAATTTACTGTTGATCAAATTGATTTTCAAAAAGTTTCCACTTTCCAGTATGCTACAAGTAGATGATAAACCATTATTTGATTCAATATGCCGCTCTGACTCTGTATCTGTCATTACTCAATGCTGTTAACAAGTTTTTAATGTGGAGTATGGGGGATCAGCACAGTTGCTAATATGATGACAACTTTGTAATGGTTGCCCTTTCATCAAAGCATTTGTCTCTATCCTGATGTTTTTACATGTTCATCGAGGCATATTGTCTGGGTTTTTTTACCGTACATGTTACATGTCAGCCTTTTAATCACGCTGCTTTATCCCATCTCGGTATTAACTTCAGAGTATTGAAGAATACCAAATCAGTGCCTGCTGTGCGTATTTATGACTTCGCAGCAGTTGGCACTTAAATGGTTGTCACAGAAATGCGTTATTGAACTTCATGATTTTTAATGTGTTTCTACACGTACATACAGGGTACACACATGTAGACATACATGTTCATGCATTCTTTAGAATAATGGGGCCGATTGCACGAAAGGGTCTTTCCAAGGACCGTCTTTCGTGTCGCCCATCTTTTATGATGCGCTATAAGCGGGGTGTTTCTGAAATTTATGATAAACAAATAAAATTCGTAAGCTTGCTTTTAAATCAAATTTTATACAATTTCATGAGATATCACATCATTTTATAAACAAATATTTTGTTTATTTTAACGGACAAATAAAATATATTTGCAGATAATTTATTTGAAATGCGTTTCACATGGCGTATCATAAAAGATGGGCGACACGAAAGACGGTCCTTGGAAAGACCCTTTCGTGCAATCGGCCCCAGTTATCTGTGTAGCCTCAGAACATGTTACTGTACTTTGTAATTTGAAAAGAGTCACAGAGGTCCTTTGTGACATGCCACTCCCAACCCAACATTAAGTCACCAGGGAAGGTTCTAGCTGTAAATAGCCCAAATAGCAATTTGGTCTTCAGAAATAAACATGAGAAAATTGGCTAATCTTAAAAGAGTAACTTTTCTTCCTACTGTCCTGTCAAATTTTACATGTAAGTAAAGACTGACGCAATAGTTTTCCAGACTGCTTAGAAGTTTCAATGAGATTTGTCCATATATCATGCTTGAGTGAACTGCAGACTTCAAACCTTGATTTCTCCTTCTTCTTTAAAGCTCTCACTGAATTTCTTATTGAATCAGTTCAATTCACCTCAATTCAATAATTTTTTTCTTATAAGATGATACTGCATACATGTAAAAGCCAAAAGGCTGAATTAGAAAATGTTTTACAGTTTCATACTGCATTACATTGTAAATAAAGTACAAGTTGTTGTGTGGGTTATTTATTGTTGGATCAATTTTGAAAAGTTATTATCATTTTATTAAAGCTTATGATGTGCTCTTTATATTCCAATAGAAATCTTACTATTCATTTTGGGCGACTGTTATTGATGGTGGGGGGGGGGGGCATTTCACATTTTACATTTTCCAGTGTACATGTATATGTATGTGTACTGGTAAAGGTTTGGTGGTATTTACATTGAAGGTTTTGCTTCATTTTCAGTGTAGGAGGGTGTTTTGTGTATTTACCTGTGTGGCAGAGCCTTTGTTTATTTTCATCTACCATGCAGTTTTTCTTTTTCATGAAAACTAAGACTTTTCACTTAACTAAAAAATCATGTCTTTCATCATTTGCGAATTGGGCAAGTCAGTTTTTATACTGTTAAGAAAGCTCCATTACAGCTTGCATTCTAATAATAGTTTGTGTTTGTATAATATACAGAGTCGTGCACCCATCTCAGCCAAGCTGGTAGCTAACATGTTGTCTGTAGCCGGAGCTGATCACATCATCACAATGGATCTTCATGCATCACAAATTCAGGTATGTATGTACCTCTGACAGTGCAATCTCTTTTATTGTGAACTTTTATTCACTATAAAGTCTCATTATATTTTTAGATATTCTATGTCTATATTTTGTGTGAATATTGACATATATATATATATATATACATATATATATATATATATATATATATATATATATAATATATGTAGGGATCTTTCAAAACCGTCAATGGGGCTAAAATGATGGGCTGAAACACTTTAATCCTAAATATTCAGAATGCTTTTGGAGTATAAAGGAACAGCCAATAGAATTTTCTTATCAAGGAAAATAAAAAATATGACTCTGTAATCTGTATGTAGACAGTGAGTTAGTTATAATTTAAAGATTAAAGCAAAAATGAATTACCCACATCTAGTTAGTCCATTAATATTCAAGAATGCAGATTACAGAAGACATTTTTAATGGGAGTAATTCATAATGTTGACGACCTACGTATTCATGAAGAACTCTTGATAATGCTTATAGATACAGGCATGCAGTGTACTTGAACCTCTTACTGCCATGTGTTTACCTCTTCTATTCATCATTTGCAACCTTAGTATAACAAATATTTCCCATTCACATTCTTGAAAGATTCATGAGAGACCTACATGTATCCCCCCCCCCCCCGGCACAAAAAATTATTAATTGCAAGTAGGAAGCTGCTGTGAACATACATTTAGCTTCTGCAATATTCACTAAGAGAGTAAATGTGTCAGAACTCTAGCAATTGGTACAGATTATATTCTTCTCTTTTTTTTTAATAAGCCCTTATGAATTAAGAATTTCAGCCTGCTTTCATTATGTAACTTCTGAAAATCTTATATTTGTTCTGATTAGGGATTCTTCGATATCCCAGTGGACAATCTGTATGCGGAGCCAGCCGTTCTCAAGTGGATCAAGGAGAACATTCCAGAATGGGGCAACAGCATCATCGTATCACCTGATGCAGGAGGCGCAAAGAGGTGAGAGAAACCAGGAGGAACAGACCCATTAAATACTACTAAAATTCTCTTGATCCGGGGATGTGGGGTGGAAGGGGGTTGGTCCTCTCCCAATTGCCCTCGGGGTACACTCCAGCATCTTCCTCCTTAATACATTCTATATTCATCTGTATTTTCCTATATCAGCATCATCATGTCCCTTCATGTTCTATTGCTCATGACATTTAAGAGGCATAGGGTATATTTTTATGTAGTAATCCTGAAGTTGGTTCCTTTATTGGTCTACAACTTTAACAAACGCTTAACCATATTCCATACATATGGCTTCTCAAGATCTTGCCATTTATCTGTTACATAAAAGTTGATATTATGGTAACATTAACACCCCCCCCCCCCTGTTAACTACTATTGTAACATATTGCTCAATAGAATATGAAAATAAAGGAAGGACTTCATGGAAGATGGCATTGGATAACAAAGTTGCTGTTATGGTAATTAATAAGCAACAAGGCCCAGAATATTGAACTCACGCTGACTGGTATTTCTACAAACATCATTTTACTTTTGAATTTTTTATATACAGTATATTTCACTGCCCCTTGCAAAATATAATCCTGCTGAACTGAACTTGTCAGCTACAAATGCAAAAAAAAAAATTTGGGGGGTGAGTTTCTTGAAAGAAAAGGTTTTTGTCTCACCTGCATAGCAGAGTGAGACTATAGGCGCCGCTTTTCCGACGGCGGCGGCGGCGGCGACGGCGACGGCGGCGTCAACACCAAATCTTAACCTGAGGTTAAGTTTTTGAAATGACAGCATAACTTAGAAAGTATATGGACCTAGTTCATGAAACTTGGCCATAAGGTTAATCAAGTATCACTGAACATCCTGTGCGAGTTTCAGGTCACATGATCAAGGTCAAAGGTCATGTAAGGTCAAAGAACTTTGGCCACGTTGGGGGTATTTGTTGAATTGCCATCATATCTCTATAAGTGTATTGGTCTAGTTCATAAAACGTGGAAATAAGAGTAACCAAGTATCACTGAACATCTTGTGCGAGTTATAGTAGTTTTCAAAATCAGCACTGCTGCTATATTGAATCGCGTGATGCAGGTGAGACGGCCAGAGGCATTCCACTTGTTCATTAAAATTGGGTTGTATTTAATGCTCACTTCAGTGTTTAGTCAAATGAAATGTTGCTGGGATATCTTCTAAAAGCCAATGTATAGAAATTGTCACTAGACAACATGTTATTTATCGAGGAACATTATCATAATATCAAATATCATCACATTCTTACAGGGTGACATCCATCGCAGACAGACTCAATGTCGAGTTCGCTCTCATCCACAAAGAGCGTAAGAAGGCTAACGAGGTTGCGTCAATGGTCCTGGTTGGTGATGTCAAGGACAGGGTTGCTATACTGGTTGATGACATGGCTGATACATGTGGTACCATCTGCCATGCTGCTGGAAAGTAAGCCTTTAATTCATCAACAAATCCAGACTACATGTACATTGTAAAGATAAATGCCAGTTGCGGTAACGATTTCAAAATGAGTTCACACAGAAATCAAATAAAATGGCCACCCATGTGTCTGTTTGGATGATAAATATGTACCATAGGATTCTAGAAGAAATTGCGTACCGATAAATGCTGAGAAATGAGCAAAGTAACAATGACATTTTACAAAATTGTCAGTGTTTTCCATTTGCAAAAATAATACACGGAACATGTGTGCTTATTTGTCGTACCGATCTTAAGTGTGAGCATATTTCAGCTTTTATTTCATGATTTCACAAAGTTCAGTTTATGTCAAACTGTACCAAATCTACATCTAGGCTAATATGGTGACAATTACAGTTTTACAGACTTTCTCATGAAATCATTGTTTACTGCAATTAATTTAATTTATCTTTAAATGTCCTCTTCATATCCAAGATCAGTATTAAAGGGTGGGGCATGGACTTATTCTTATTGAAAGTTGTGTGACTTGCGTCAATAGCCCAGTTCCTAATTTCATTCTGCGTATGAGCTGGAAAGAGTTATTCGAGATAACAATTCATTGTGATTTGCAAAATCACTGACATATCAAGCATCTGTGATTTTACCATTATTCGTATGTTCCTTTTGAAATATTCTTTTCTTCACATCCACTGAAGAGCGAGAAAATATTCATAATGGTTTGTATTTGACGGCATATAAAAGCCAATTTGCCAAAAGCAGACAATGCGGCAAAAAGGATTTCCAAATTTGATTACTGATGTAGTGGTACTATTTTTTATATGCCTTGTATTTTTTTCATAGAATTGAATCCCACAGAATTCTATGTTGGGAAAGCTTACCCAACATCTTTTTTAAAACGGTGTTAGTGGTTATCCCAATGAAAAATTGGAAAGGTCATTTTTGAAAAGCCACTCATGAGTCAACTACGAACTGACTTTACGTGTATATTCATTGAAACTGCCATTACCAGTGGAGTACTGTAAAAGTGGAAATTTTCGCGGATTTCGCGTCAAGATTGGCGAGCGCGAATTTAAAAACACACAAATTTATGAGCATCTATTTTAATGCAAGTTTTGAACTGCGATTCAATTGCGTGTATCGTTTTGGCAAAGATATTTGCATAATTTGACCTTTCGAGGGCGACATTTAAGCAAGCAAGCTTGAGCTCCAAAATCATATGCATCGCGAGAATCCAAAGCAATGCGATCATTTTTTTAACAGTCGCAGATACAGCCAGTATTTAGAATATGATTTTCGTTGAAATATAAATTGCTTTTGCTGTTTGAATAGATCTGTTTAGTTTTTAAGAAGACGTTGGGTCGATCGCCCAGGTTTGTTGATTGATCCCATGCACTTTGAATAGCTGTAATCCATCCGGTCCTTACCCGGTGCTCGGCCGTCCATACCAGGCCAGCAGCGCCTCCGTTTTGCCTTCCCCGATGTCCGCCCCACAAAGAAAAGTTGCGCTAACTGTCACAAAAGCTCATCATTGGATCAAAACAATGCTGAATTACGCCGCTTTAGAGCTAGAATTACAATTTAAAATACAATTTCGTCGCTGAAATGTAAAACCATTCACAGATGGGAAAGAAGGAAGTGACTTTGTGATTATGGAGTGTGCAGCGTGAATTCAAGAACCCGCGAATATGTTTTAAACCTGCGAAGCGCGAAAAATTAATCCCGCAAAAACAACAGCGTTTACAGTACTATTTAAATACATTTTAGAGTTGAAAATGATTGAAACATCTCTTAATTTTCTGAGTTTAAACCTGCATTTTTTGGTAAGATAATTGTGTTTGATTAGGTTATGATTACATTTTGCAACAGCCATACAATTGTTCTACCAAAGAAGATGTGTTTTTTTTTAAAACTTTTTTTTTTGTTAAAGCGACCTTCCATTGACAAATCATGGGGAAATCAAGGCCAATCTCAGAACAGAGAAGGGATTCAAGTCTTTCACTAGGCTGCATGCCTGAGGGTGCTATGTAATAGACGCTGGCATGTCTGGGAGGTCTAATATAGGAGAGCAATAGGTAGTAGACTAACCAACCAGAAGTAAGCTGCGTGTTTTCACTATGAAACATGGAACTTAGGTTATTTATTTTGGTTTAGCAATCAAGAGACCTGCTAAGAGTCTAGGAATTGGGATTGCTGGAAACTAGAGTTAACTGCGACGACCCAAAGGAAATACGATCACGAGTTCGGTCAAATTTGTGCTGTCCGAACTTTTATCGCATTAGTCCGACAGGCTCTCATGACAGACGGATTATATTATGCAAGTCAATTGGCCTTTTGCAAATTTCGTATTGATTCAATTTCCCCATGATTTGTCAATGGCTGGCCGCTTTAATACACATTACTTTTCATGCCTGCATAATGCTGTGACACCATTTATCCTCTGATAAACTAATTTATAGATTAAAGGATGCAGGAGCCATCAAGGTCTACGCTATCCTAACCCACGGTATCTTCTCTGGACCTGCAATCAAGAGGATCAACGAAGCTTGTTTTGAGAAGGTCGTCGTCACGAATACCATCCCGCAAGAGGACAAGTGCAAACAGAGCAGTAAAATTGCAGTAAGTGCCTCTGTTAGAGCAAGTCTCTTAACTTAAGTTTAAATTAATTAACATGCAGTATTGTTAAAATCAACACCCACTAGTGCTGTTGAACAGTCATGTCCTTATTCAACTTCAGAGATACCCAATTTACGAAAATTATGCACTTGCAATATTTATGATAATAATTTGGATATTCATAAGGTACTCAGGGGTAAGCACTTTCTAAGCACTTCAAAATTACCATTACTCTGGCCATCAGAGTCAATCACAAATTTCTGCACACAAACATGCACATCCTCCACTCCCTAGGGAGTATTCCATCCAGTTGCCATGTGAGGTGTTCACAGTGCTGGACATGCTACAAAGACTTTCACATCCTACCGAGTACTCGTTTAGCACCTGGGTGGGAAGTGGCAAAGAGTAGATAGACGCCATGCCAAAGGGTGCTCGGATTTGAATACACCACCCTTATAACACTTTACCAAGATCCTTCCATATATTTTTAAAGTGCTAAACATGTGCTTTATATTTGACCTCAATATAAGCGATGTTTTTGTGAGCAAGCTTAGTGCAAACTATTAATTAGTTAGTTTATTTTTACTGAAAGGGTCGTTTGAACGTGTTGCATCACTTTGCAGGTTCTTTATAATTTAATGCATCTAAACAAGTCCATCCTGCGTCTTTTAGCAGGACTCATTCTAAAGAGGCACTAAGTGTCCTTTGCAGTAGCTTTCCAGCATTTCTCATTGTTTTGTCTCTGAGGACACTGAACAGGATTCTTGCATGAATGACGTGACTCTGACTTCGGTGCCTTACTAATTGCATTTAGGAGCATCGGTGAAAGTATAGCTCAAGGATGAAGCCAACACTTGACTCCATAGTTCAGGCAAAAGATCATTGTGGAGAAATAGTTTTAATATGACCCAAATATTACGCTCTCAGTATCTGTTATGTTTACCGTTTGAGGCAATTCAGATTTTTTGTAAATATTCATTATTTGAACACGTCTTCTCAATATTATTAGATATCGATGATTGCATACATGGGTTGGAAAAGTAGAAGTAGGCCGGTAGCATATGTCATGTCAACATTCTTTGTCATCCTGCCTATCGGTCAATAATAAATTCTATACCTGCAATTTTGACCAATCAGATGTCTAGAAACTTTACAAGCAGTATATAACAATTTTATTAACTCATACCCATATCTCTTTCTCATCCCCTCAGGTTATTGACATCTCGATGATGCTTGCAGAGGCCATTCGCAGGACGCATAACGGCGAGTCAGTCTCGTATCTCTTCAGCAACGTGCCGTTGTAGTCTACACTGACGTCTCCATCAGTTTTGTTGTAAATTATAGTTCCAACTTCATCCATCATTTGTACATTGTGTTTTCCATTTTAATGTTCATTTATTTGTCATAGGGTTATGTTTTCTGATTGTACCTACTTGTAACAAGGTTGTAGCGCACAAAAGGTTATGCGGAGAGAAATGCCCAACAAACCCTTCTGTATAACCAACTGATTCCTTTATCATTGAAGAAAAATATTGAAGGGCATTTGGTAGAACCTGCGTATATTTTAATAAGGAACGTTTCTGTTGTGATATCCTTAACTTCTGATAGTTCTCAGTAATTTACCTTTTTCGTATCTCATTTAAGGTAAAGTCATGGGTTTTTCCAAAGTACTTGACACAAATATTCATTTTTATATTGGAAAACACAGAACTGAAAATTATTCTAATTGCAATATTTCTCAGAGAATTCTCAAAACACCTGTCTTATTGAAGAACAAAGTTTTGTAATTCCAGGTATTGAAATTATATCCAACTAATTATTTGTATATGTAGCTTCCAGTCTTTACACGGTTGTAGATTCACTTTCTTGAATTTGTGGCATTCTTTTCTTTTAACATTTGATTTCACTTGCACGTCTGGTTAGAAGGGATAGACTGTTGTGTGCATTAGATGTATGATTTTTTTCGTCCCAAATTACTTTATTACACTAGAGTATTCAGACTGTTTTACCTACAGTACTTTGGAAGAAATTATAACAGTTTGAGAACATTAGTTTTTTGTGGCATATACACCTGTTGACATTTTATTTTTTTCTGATTTATTTGATATATTGATTTAATTCCAATTTCTGGGTATTTCATCGATACTGTTTTGCTTAGGCGAAATGTATCATAATAGAAACATATATATAGGCAATGTTTCCAAATTACAAACTTTGAATTTTATGTCAAAATTATTCTAGGACAAATTGCAAAAAATGTCCCATTTGATACTTTGTTTGTATGTACATAGACCTTTGTTTGAAATATGTAAGAAAAGTACTGACAAGGAATTGAGTAGCAAATTGAAATATGTTGGGCAATCCTTTTGAAAATTGCACAAGGGCAAGTCCATGGTATTCTGTCTCGCGCGTCAAAAAAAATATTTATTGGATACGACTGCAAAGCTATGGTAGATTTAAAGTGCCATCAACTTCAGGTGGTGAGATGCGTTATCGTTTCAAGTTGACTTTAGAAAAATTATGTTGTCATGGCAAGTTACATTATCACTCTTCTGGATCTTCTGCATCACCATTTCGACACAGCTATTTTTAAGTTAACTTGGCAGCTTATCTCACCATGTTGACATAATAAGGCTATTAAGTCAACTTGACAACACATCTTGCCTCTCATCATTTAGTTTTAAGCTTCCTTCAAAACCTTATTTTTTTATCATTGTTATTAGAGCAATAATGTATATGTTAAATTTTCTTTGTTGGTAGTAGATCGTTATTGTTTAGAATGACTTTTTTTTATTTTGCATTTTTTTTCTTTATGATTCATACCAAAATCAATTACCGATATATTATGTTTGTTACGTAATGAAAATTGTATTGTATACAAATGTTATGAATGCAGAAGAAAAAATAAATCAAATCAAATAAGCAATCATGCTGTAAGGGGCACATTATTCGCATTATAATATTCATAGAACCTTTTATTCTCAATAACGTGTGTCTGAAGAATAAAAAGAAGCATACCCTGGACTTGCCCTAAAGAAATCATTCACCACTCAAGTAGAGTACTTCATCAAGGTGTAGTTATGTTTATGTATTGTACATGTAGCATCTCCCCTATCATTGTGAAAATCAGTTGTGCTATTTTTACAATATGTATAGGTACCTCAAGGTATGGTATGGTTTCTATTGAAACATTTTACGTCTATGGCTGTTGAGTCATTGATTACATCTGCTAGTGTATTCTTTTGCTGTTTTAAGTATGAATAATTGATTTGTCTCCTCTTTAGTAAAAACTATTCCTCATATTTACACTTCTTGGGGATGTTTCACAAAGATTTCACGGTTAAGAGTCACACTTAAATTTCACTTGTATACAGTGTAATTGTATGTAAAGCATCATCCCATTGGTCAGATCATGCCTATGGGACATGCACTACCCTGTATCCACCAATCAGATTGCATGCTAAATAACATGTGCACAATGAGGTTTACGCATGGCTCCAAGTCACACTGAACTCTTTGTGAAACACCCCCCCCCCCCCCCCGGGTCCTGTCTTACAAAGAGTTGCAATTGATCCGATCAATCACAACTATGGACGGCCAGCAACGTCAACATCAATCATGCGCTTTTGTTCAAAATATTTTCCAACTATGATGTATATTTATTCATTCATTGTTTTCTTGAAAATTCACTGTCCTTCTCTTTGTTTAAAAGGGCAATGTGCAAATTTCCTGTAGAAAAAAATATGACATTGATGGATTTCCATAGAGTTACGATTGATTGGTTCAATTGTAACTCTTTGTAAGATGGGGCTCTGATTTGATTTATTGTTTGATGTCTTTAGAGTAAAGTACAATGTTTCACCATGTGACCAATAGGCTGTACGGGGTTTGTTACAGAGTTATTTTAGACTTAAGTTGTGCTTATGACACGTTATATGATTGATAGATTAGCCAATAGTGCAGTACCAGGAGCATGAGTTTAAACAATGATTATGTAATACGTATAAAGAAGACCAAAATAACTTTTCCAGAAATACTACCCCCTCCTCCATATATTTTATCTATCAGATGGACTGGTTTACCAAATTATTCAAGTTTTATTCAAGGGTTATTATTGGCAAGATATTCCATCTACATGGACTACAATGCTTGAAAACATATTTTCATACACCATTTGTTGCCATGTTAGGCAACCCCAGAAAAGGTTTGTTTGTCAAGAATAAGCTTTCTACATTAGTATGCAAATAATGTGATTGTTCAACCAACAAAACATTTAGTGTACATGTATAAGCAGACATTCTTGCATAGATTATATTTCTGTGGCATTTCTAGGTTGAGCAATCACAAAATTTGCAACTTTCATTCATAAAATTGTTTCACATTAACAGAAAAACAGAATCATGGCTTGAAAGGAGGTATGCGTACTTGTGTAAATGTTGACCTGTGGAGCCAATTATGTATTGTGAATTTTGATAAACCAAGTAAGTAGAAGTTTTCTACTCACCATCATTATTTTATATTATTTAGGTTTTAGGTTGAAAAGCAGTGTTTCATTTGATTTGATAGAATACTCTGTATATCGTGTTTTCCATATAGGGCGCTAAAACGGTATCATACTCTTTTTTTTGCCCATACTAATTTTCATTGTGAAAATCTATTGTTAGTGAATCATCAATATGGGTGTAAGCAATTTCTGCATACTTGTTTTTAACTAATTCTTAGAGGGGAATGAATTTTGTAAAATATTTGTTGAGTTTAAATGTCATAGAAAAGCAGTGGAAATCAGACGGTTAGCATTGCATCACATCACATGGGACCAGTTATGAAACTGAACATTTGTTCAGATTTAGCATAGCAAAGCCAAAATATTTGAAGAAACAAAGTTATTCATGCTATTTGAACTTGACAAAAGATTAAAACAAATTGAAATACAAAAAAATATTATTTTAAGATACAATTGCTAATTTTACTTTCATTTGTTAATGGGCCTCAATAACTTGGCTAAAGGATAAATTCTCACAGTCCAGGGAGTAAATTTGTGTTGTATTTTGATGAATTCATTACCATACTTTTACAAATGAATTTTAAGAAATGTGGCGAGCTACAATGCAAAATCTGAACTTAACTTCATGGTATTTAATTAAACTTGTTCCATGCGATGTGATGCAGTTTGTTTATTTGTAACTAATGGCTATTAAAGAAATTGTCAATTCACTAATTTTATGCTTCATTTTATTATAAAAAATTAAAAATCTAATGATGTGCTTCAGGGTTTTTTATTCAGTCTCCAGAGTTCTAAATGACCCCCTCCCCCATCCTGCATTATCTGGACCAACCTGATAGAACAAAAGTACATCGGGCACAAAGATAATGCTGTAGAATGCAGTGGTTTTGAAATCATTCCTCAGGTGTAATATAAAGCCCACCAAAACTTCAATAATGCAATTTGCTTTTTACTCTCATTCTAACAATTTAATCTCTCTCAGTAATTAATTTTCTGTATAGTAAGGGGCCTTCGTAGTATAAACCTTATAAAGATTCACTTCTTGTTCATGACATCAAAGAGATATTTTATTCCCTCCATTTTTCCCATTTTTTTTAGATTTTGTATTATTTCAAAATGCATCTTCTGATACTCACTTATTATTTGCAACATTGAATTGAAAGTTGAATGAAAATGAATTAGAATTCAAGGTCAGATTTATCAAGACTTAATACAGGCTTTAAAGGTGTCACCTTTATCAATATTAATTTTACAAAGCAGGTGGGTGTTTCATAAAGCTGTTCGTAAGTTAAGAGCGACTGGTGATCCTTTCTTGTGGTAAATGGTATATTCATTGGCGATGGTTTAGCGCGTAAGAAAGGTTCACCAGTCGTTCTTATCTTAAGAACAGCTTCATGAAACGGCCCCCAGATATATCGATGGTGTGATGAAGAAATACTGTGATGCCACTTGCTAACTACTTCCTCTTTTCCCAATAGCCTGTGTATTATTTGTTCTATAAACGAATGTATATTTAATAAAAGTTTAATTTGAATGAAATGTGTTTAAAAGTTATTTCAAAAAGTCACAAATCTTTTTTTTTCAGGGGGGGACATAAAAAAAATATGGGTTTGTAAAAACAGACTTGATTACTGGGTGGGCTTCTTTAAATCTTCCTTATAGTTTTGGAAAATCCACCTCCCCCTTGAAGCGCATGTTACTATTCTATTTCATAACTAGCTTATATCAATGCATGCACCCAAAAACGGTTGCAGTGTGAAAGATATAAATTTTTAAAATGTGTTATATTGACTTGATTTTTAATCAGAACAAATTTGATCAGGTGCCCGGTCAGAATAGAGCATCTGCATATTTTTGTCTGGTTTATATAAAACACCTCAAACATGGAATGGGCTGAAAATTTCAGGATCTATTCTTTGGCATTAGCTTTCTAAATTCAAATTACTAAATATGAGTAAAGTAAGTATCAAACGGCCATTTTAATTCAAAATCAAATTAAAAAAAACATTGCCAAGAGAGGGAATTTATATCCCAATGTCCTAAAATGCGATACATGTATTTGAATTCTATACGGGTAAAACTATTAATAACTAATTTGCCTTTGTAATATTGTAATGTTGGATGATACTAGATTATATTTTACATTGCTGACCCCTACCAAAACTTTAGACTGGCTTTAGACTGGAGTTCATGGGCTATTTGCCCCCTTTAAACTTGGGTTTAGAGGGATTAACGTCATTCTTTTTGCACACAGGATCTAAATGAATCATACCAGGGGTGTATTTGTCATACATGTAGGTCAGAGAATTGATCACCTTTATTTAATTGGTGAAGAATTATTCTAATGTGCAGTGTTAGTCACATCCTTATGTTCCCAACATACTGTCTTACCCAGCGATAGTTCATAGAGCATTAGAACACGGGTATTGTGAAGGAAAGCATGCACTATATATGCCACAAGTAGTTATCCTTTTGTTACCTAAATGTTATAAAATTTGAATTGCAAATTTTCTGCCCTTTCCTTCCAAATATTGGTAGATTTGTAAGCTTCAGCAGCAATTGCCTGAAGCAAACCTCAAGTGAATGTAGCAACCGAAGTTAGTTACATGCAGTGAAATATCCCCACATTTGCATTCAGCAATATTCAACATGTATACTGTGACTGAGAACACAAAAGAGTTTTTGAATAAATAATTCCTTAAGTTAAATACAAGTGAATTTAATATACAAACTAAAAAGCAAAACTATATCAATAAATATTCAAATTGAGATAAGGTGTGAATAATAATGCAAATGATATACATAGTGAAAGCTAAATTGTAAGACACAAATATTTACATTGTATACTTATAAAAAGTAATTCTAAAAAGCAAAACTGACATATAAGTCAGCAATAATAGAGTACCGAAGCGATGAAGTCGGTTGCCATGGTGTCATGGCGGCCTGGTTTTAAACAAATGAAAGCATGTTTCTCATAGGAGAAAATGTCTGCTATCGGAATTTGATCGCTTGCAACCTATTTTTCAGACGAGCCAATGTGTACAGACAACCGTCAGCTGCGACTCTGTTTAGAACCAGCCCGCCATGACACCATGGCAACTGACATCCCCTGACGTCACACTTCGGTACTCTATTGCATCTTTGTAGTGCATATGATAAAAACTGGAAAGAAAATCATTTACAAAAATATGTCTGCGGTCATGTTACAATGGCATAAAGAAATGTAATTAATCCCTCAATTTGAACAAATGAATGTATTAAAATGTCATGATTGGTAATGAGATGAAAATGAAGATGAATAATGCAACATTGAATATAATAGCACCATAATAATGTAAAAGAAAAACTACACATTTTATATAACTCATTACATTGTAAATAATGTAACCAACTAAATGTTTGCAGATTATTATCACAATTTCTGTTTCAACAACAGACGTACAAGTACATGATAGGTGTACCGTGTAACAGATATAAACAAAAAAAATCATATACATGACATGTAGCACCAACATGAATGTTATCCAAAATATTGTTAGAGGGTGATGCAATGAAACTCCTTCCAGTCATTACTGTTAAAATGTTTAGGTCATGAATTCATGCTTATTCTAGAATCTATATTAAGCAAATATAATGACACAAGGGTCCTGTTGCATAAAACTTTTGCCATAAAAAAAATGGCAAATTTTTTGCCAGAGTTTTTAAATGTGTAATTTTCAATGGCATAATTTTGTTTGCCAGAGTTTTCGCTTATTTGCCAGAGTTTTTTTATGGCAAAAGTTTTATGAAAGTTTTATGCAACGGGCCCAAGGTGCGTTTCTTTACTTTTCACTATTATAAAGATGGAATCTGATCACATGATTGCCACTTGCAAAGAACTGTGTATGGACAAATATATAAAAAATTATGGCAATATATTTATGACACATATCCATTTCACAGTAAAATGCTCATGCTTAACTACAAAAAACATTCCACATGAATGTCTGGTCAATAAACTTTCTTTTTATATATTATGTACCATTTTTCAATGATACTCAACAACATAAACTGAAAGGATAAATCGAAAATTGAATTTCTCTTCTTTGACTTGTGTTAGTCGATTATGCATGGACCTATTGGTAGGTTTTCGATGACAAATACAAAATGTTACTAATACCAAATCACTCTACAGTGCAGTGTAAATAATGGTGGGATAGACAATACTTTTGGGTGAAAAAATACTGTTTAAGACTAGAACCACTAACATGTACATAGTACATAAAAACTTGAATAGATTGTTTTCAAAAAGTACAAACTACATGTGTGTATTCAAATGACTTATGGTGCAGTCACATTTCCCCTACAGTATCCCCACAGTGAGTCGAGAACAGCCATCTTACTAATTTCTATACGAACCACATACAGGAAGCTGGTACAAAAATGGTAAAAACTGCCGTTTTCGACGCACCATGAGGCCAACGTAGGCGAAATATGACTGCGCCCATAGGGGGCCAGTGCATGGAACTCGCAAATAAATGCATATCAGGATAATCAAACAAGCTAATCTGAAGTCCTTAAGAAGAACTGGCATTTGATTTTAGTAGCATTTGAATTTTCACAAGTCACATTGAAATGCAAATTATATGCGAGAGACCATTGGCCTGAAGTACCGCATTTAAGAGAGGGAAGACAAGATAGATTATTGTTGCATAGAAGACAGGATTAAGATAGTGGCTATCATCATCTTTATGGTATAACACAGGCAGTAGGTAGTGCATTCAGTCTTTTCATCTCCTCAGTAGCAGGGCAAGCTACAACGAAACAGAAATGGGAAAGTAAAAGAAAATTTGAATTGAGTCGGTAGTTATTCTGGTAAAAACACACACTACAATAAAGTGGTGCATCCTTGTTAACATCTGGCATACAGACGGGGGATGCTTCCCCCCCCCCCCCCCCCCAGTTTCAAGACCAAGATAAAAAAATATATAGAAATTTACCAATATACAGTGAGACAATGATTTTCAATCCTTACCTTTTTTTGTTCATTTAGAACTAAGAATTTTCTGATCATTTCACTTTAAAATATTTCTACCACCAAACAAGATATCCTGATAGGCATATAGCCGATATTTAAAAACTTTGAGGTCAGCTTTGAAAAAAAAATTAAAATTATAGTAATGGTGGCAGTCTCATATTGTCTGATAACAGTCTCTTGATACCTGTGAAGAACTCTTTCGAGGCAAAAGAAGGGTTCTACCCATGTTATAAAGTTCTCTGAAATCTAGCTTATTCTGAGCTGTCATCAAAATGATTAGTTTTGAGATACAAGGTTTAATCAGCCCACCACCATCTAAGGATGGGATTTTTGCATTTTGCTATTCGTAGTATTATCATAGGAATTCTGAGAAAACTTACGTTGTTCACAATGATCACCATAGTAACCAGTACCGGCACACTTGCAGACAGCGCCCTCTTTCTGCTGAACGCACACTCCATTGTTACGACAGTCATGCTTCTTACAAGTATCACCTGGAATCATGGAAAGGGAACATGGTAGAAAAGAGGTGAGATTTTCTCAAGATGAACTGGGGAAAAAGGGGAGAGAGACCTTAAGCAGATGGTTGTTAATCTCTTACTCTTGCAAATCAAACTTTCTCATAAGATATACAAGAATTTCAGCATTCTAAATAATTTTTCCTTGAAAAGAGTCAAATGTACTGTAAATCCGCGATTGAGGTTTTTCACAAGCACATTCATGACAGTATCATTAAAAAGCATGATTAATTCATGTTTTTATCTCTCTAGAGTCGTCTCTGCTCATACTACAGATCATAAAAACTAGGAACTATCAACGAGAAGAGAAAATACAACTGAGCCAGTCTAGAACGAGATATCAAAACTCAAAAATAGCTTTAACTTAAGAGATGATTTTTTTTTTTAATGGAAAGTTGATTCAGAACTATTTGGCTACACTGCATAATGTCTTATGAAATAATCGGGGAGATGAGCTGAAAGTTAAACTGGATTTGTATGCATACTGTACTCATCACATTTCTATGGTGCCTTTTCTATGGCACCATTTCATCCTCGGCATAACTGTCCCTTGAATCCCTCCTATGTTTAACTTTACAAAGTTATTACCTACCAAAGTTATTACCTACCTATTCCCTTCTCAAACAATTTTTTGTCTAGTCCACTTCCTTTGTAAACCTACTGCACTATGAAAATAATTGAATTTCTAATTTTCCTCTTTCGCTCCATAAAACTGCAGGGAAACAGTCCAGTTTCCTTTCCTAGTTTGTCTTTCTACCCACTTGTTTTGATACTATACACCATTGACAATCCCTCTTCTTTTTTTAAATTTTCCCATTCTTGTCAAAGTATCCCACAAAATCTATTGATGTGAAGACATGGGGAACATTTCATTAAAAGATTTGTCCCCAGCCGAAACGAGCAGTTCTTCATCAGTGAATTATATAGGTACAGAGATAATTTCACCCGGGGGGGGGGGGGGGGTACTTAGTGTAAATGTATGCAGTGGCGTACTGTGAGTCACGGCAATGGGGGGGCACCAGCAAAAATTTGGAGTCACTTTATTGGGCGTGCAAAGTGCGCTCAATAGGTACTTAGTGTAAATAGTGATAGAGACAGTTTAAGGACTGCCATATTAAACGGATAACGGTGAGCGTGAGGCGAAAATTTGTTGATATTCAGACCTAAAAAAGAGGCATTATATGCAAAATTTTGTAATCATGATGGTACCTGTCTCGCTAAATAAACAATGCAAGCGCATGCTGAAATTTTTGTATAAAATTGACCCCAAATAGGGACATTTTAAGGACCTTTTTTAGGAATTTTATGAAGAGCATACATATATCTCACCATAGTCATCTAATGTGATGAGCGCCAAGCGCTTGCTAATTTTTTAAAAAGAATTACACCTAAACATATGAAGCACTAATCAAATATTGCAAGCGCAAAGCGCGAGCCAAAAAATTTTGAAATTCAGACCTGAAGAGGGGCATTCTGAGGCTTGTTGGTAGGAATTCATTAAGACCACATATTTCATTTACCAAATGATGCAAGCGTGAGCTGAAATTTTTTTACTAGAAAAAGGCCAGAGAAAGACCAGAAAAAGGGGCATTTTAAGGCCTGGTCCCACTGGCCAATGGTCGCAAAATGTATTCATAAAGGACACAGTGGACAAGTAAAATTTTTGTGGTAGCCCCATCCGTTTTCATCTACTAAAAAAAAAATGGACAAAATAAGCGAAAAATTTGTGAAAAAATATCAGAAAATAACGGACGTTGGTAGTATTTAGCGGGGATGTTAAACGGATATTCATCGGAAGCCAAGTGGATGAAAGTGGATGGCAGCTCAGAAAGCTGGGTTACCAGGGGTTTTGAATACTTTATATACGAGATGCATAAGCTTACATCCTTTCTATTTCCGCTAAACTAACGATGTATAGACGTTCCATGTACCTTATCTTTCCTCCCTCTTTCCGTTGTTCAGCAACAGTGAATATGAGTTGCGAGGATGCGAGGATACAGCAGACGTTTACAGGACATGTTGCCCGTTTATGTTGCGGATTTACGTCGTACGCGGCGGAAAGTTCATCCGTTTTTTAAGTTTTGTGTTTTGTGCCGCTCAAAACTTTTTTGAGCGGATGAAATCACAGTGGATGGATACTCCATGGATAGAGCATATGCAACACGTTTGCAATGAGTACACAACGGATGGATAGCGTTTTCCAACAGATGACAGATTATTTTACGTTTCACATCTGCTTTGCATCCATAAGTTATGGAGACCATAAATGCCGTGGGACTGGGCCTTTTAGTACTGTTTATAGGATTTCATGAAGAGCAGATCACCAATCCACTAATGCGAACTTACGTACAGACTGGATATATTTCATATTCAGACCTTAAAACGGGGCATAACTTTAAAAAGGAAGAATATGTATAAAACTCTAAGTGTAAAGAAATATATTTGGTGTATATTGACTTGAAAACGGGATGTTTTAGCACCATACACATAGGCACCAAACAAATTGTTTTTCATAAAGTAATGAAAAAATATTTTTATCTAATATGATATACATAATTATAACATAACATACCGGTAATACAATGTAATTTCTTCTTCCCCAACTATGTTTTTCTTTCTTTCTCCCTCTTTTTCTCCCTTTTCCCCCGTTTTTTTTTTGCCAGCCGATTGGGGGGCACGTGCCCGCCTCCCCCCCATAGTTACGCCACTGAATGTATGATATGTATGTGCCGCGGTCGAGACCCCCATTTTCAATCTAAATTTTCATTCCAGAGTGCATCACCAAAGAAATTCCCTTTTTTCCCATTCCAAAGACCCTCAATTTCATGTTTTTTCTCATTCCAGTTACACTCGGCTTAGTAGTGGAAAATTGCAATTGACTGCATTAAACGGACAGTCAAAGCTCTGCACAGCGATTCAAAGACCGCTGATTGGTTCATCATGCAGAAACGGACCAATTTCATGTATTTTCATGCTACGCTCGGAAACACAGAATTTGTGCTAACGTTCCAGAGAAAAATACATTTTTAGCAATCATTGATCCTAGAGTGCTTCGGGAGACCCCCATTTTAAGACCAAAGTTCAGTTCCAGGGCCCCCTATATTTTTATTTTTGATGCGGCACATAGATATCATGTTATAATTTGAGTAATTCCCCCCCTCCCCTCTCCCCCCCCCCCCAACAAAAAAAAAAGGTTTTTGTTAATTTTAAGAAGAAACAAAAGCATGAGTTGACTCAATTTATCTCAAGCTCTGTTCAGGATACTTTCCCACAAATACATTTAATAGAATATCATATTTGAAGCTTGGGCTTGTGAGAACAGAACTCCCCTTATCCATATCAGCATGGGGTCTAACTAATAGAGGCCTTCAAGAAAGTGCTTCTGATTAGGGTCTCTCATAAGGCTCACACACTCTTCAAATGATATTTGGTGGAACCAGGATTTCAGAAAAGAGGGGGGCTTACAAAGTGGGCCAATTTCTGTCAAATTTGCTGTCAAAACCAGGATAAAAAGGGGACTTCCAAATACCTCCTCTCTAATGAGAGAAGGTATAAAATAAAATAATTTGTACATGGTGCAGTAAGATGCCCCTCCCCCATCCATGTATACATTCCTCTATAAATACAACCAGTAAGAACAATTCCATCCAACCCACGTACAAGTATCTTGGATATGAGTTGTCAGTGTAAAATATGTAATATGCATGAACCTGCACAAATTTTGAAGAAAAATTTATTCAAATATCAAGGTCTAAAATTTAGACTTCACATTTTAAAAGAAAAAAAATTCTTGGAAAATTATAGTAAAACGGAACCATCTTACTTACCAAACACAGCCCGTTGACAAAGCTTAGCGTTAGCAAACATCCATGTATCTTCGCATGATTTTCCGCATGTACACTGCTGACCTACTGTAGTCATGTTACACCCCTTGAATACAGTGGTACATTCCTTTTCAGCTGAAAAATATGCGGCAAAAGGAGATAAATAAACCACAACTTAATAATTAAATGAAACTAAACAAAGTCGTTTATGGATCCCCCCCCCCCTGATTAATTCTACTATCACTAGTACAGAGTTGGTATGGTCAAACACATCGGTGGTTAGTCAAAACTGGTACAAAATAGAAAAATACATGAAAAATATAAAATGGTTCTGATCTAATACTTTCCGAAATGTAATCATTTGAAAAATAGTGAAATTCTTTGGATCTAACCACTAACCAGTTTAAAATTTCAGTGCAGTTTGCATCAGGTCCTGATCAAAGCAATACAGTTAAGAAGCTGGTTTTCAAAAATGAATGTAATGACCCACCACCCTGGTCAAAATAATTATATCATTTCACCATCACAAGTGTATCTATACACTATGGGTTTCAGAGGAATGGGATATGACGGAATAATTCATTATTTTTCACAGAGAATAAATAAGTCACTACACTTCTGGAAAACTGTGCAATTCGAATATTACCTGATACCCTAGAATTATTTGTAATGAGCTATTTTTACCAGAGCTTAAATTACATACAGACACTGAGACAGGCTTTAAATTTGGTTGAAATATAAACATTGAATAAAAATTTACAAGATATAGGTTTCCCAGGTACCGGTTCTGGAATGGAAACTTTGTTTGAGCATGCATGGAGATGATATTCGAAAATATTCCAAATCCATAAATTGAGCAGAGAGGGAGTGGGGCAGAGTTATATTTTCTGGGATAATGATCTATAGAATTCTGGGATTACCTAGGAAGCATTAGTTGTGATAGGTACACGTTTAGGCCCTTTATCTCTTGAATTCTTTTTGAAAATGTGAAATAAAAATTATTTTAAATCTAAAAAGAAGCAAAATAGAGGTTTTGAATCATACTATGAGAGCAGTTAATTGATATATCCTACATGTAGGTAAAATCATAATCATATGTCAAGCATGACACATGGCAAACACATCTTTGCTACATATGGTCCGCAATTGAGGGACTAGTCTCAACTTTCCATTTTGTGATAACCCCAAACCGACATTGCGGGGCGAGGCAAAGTATAGTAGTCCACGAAGAAATAACAATGAAGAGACTGCGCATGGAAATTCAGGAGGAATGCCACACATCCTCTACGATGTTTCAGATCATTTACATCTTTTATAATATTTCTTACAGAAATATCAATTTAAAGTAAAAGAACTGGAATGTACCAAGAGAGTTAATATTCATAACAAAAATAAATTGTTGCAAATTAAACACATTTTGTTTAATTTTGGCCTATATTCTTATCTATGTTAGGCCTAAAAGGGGCCAGAAATTTTGAGGAGGCACAACATGGCATATGAAGAAAACATTATAGAAAATTGCGACTCACAGGCATAATATTCAGAAAATAATATCATACTTTACATTTTTTTTTTTTTTTGGGGGGGGGGGATCCAGGAACTAAAGGAGGGTCCATGCCCCCATCAATTTATACATTGCTGCCAATGTCTCTCAAATTTTTGTTAGCCATGTCTAAGTTGAACAATACAGTGGTGGTATAGGCCCTAACTAACAAATGACCCACTTTTTGTTTAATACCCTTCATCTACTCACACACAACGAAAATCATTTTAAATGAAGATTTGAGTTGTTTTTAATTTTTCCAACTTTTGTCCCTTTTTCATCCCCAAAGTGGTGACAAGACTTTTACTCTCTTTTCCCATTTCCCTAGATAGGTACTGTTATTACATTGGTCTTAACAATAAATAAAGAAGCAATGGGTCTTCTGGGGTAAGACTAGTGGGAAGTCTGGCTGGTTGACCTCAGATGTAGCAGAGGTCATCGCTGTCAGATACCGAAGTACTGACACTCCTACATTGGAATCATATTACTGATGCTTGAATGCAGTCTCACAAGTTCACCATCAAGTTTCAAGTTATATTCAGAGTACTGTTTCACTTGCCCAATATCAAAATTTATTCAATCTCCAATGCACAATAAATTGCATAAACGTTTTGGTATATTTGCTCAGGTAACTTGAACAATTATAAACTTTTGTTGTTCATTCAATCATTTATAATTTTATGTAAATGTTAATAACAGAATAATTGGAAATGCTTCATTATTCATACTTCACATTTAGAAAGATTGCTCGTCTTCTGAACACAGTTTCTAATAATAAACACAATTTCTTTTCAATTATTATAGTACTGAATACAAATTCCAAATAATCATATCCAGTGCAGTCAAAAGTTCTTAGTTGTTTTAGTTCTAGGTAAAACTTTTCCTACTGAATGCATTGCACTAGTTACAAGAATTTAGAGTTTCATCATGAGATCTAATACTGTACTTTAAAAGAGAGCACTGGAATAGTATTTTGGCTTGGGCTAACAACCTAACACAATCTCCAGCTCTGACTCCAAGAATGAGAGCATCTTTCTTTTGTAAATAATATACTTTGTAACCTAAATTGTTTTAACCATACGAAAAAGAGGCATGAATACATTTCATGATTGTGAGCAAGTTCTAAACCGGTTAAATGAAAAATTTGCATAATACATTTTAATTGCAATTTGTTAATACTGATTACAGTATAATTTCTTATTTCATAAATGAACATACATGCATGTACTTATTAAATCAATCAAAACTATTTTTAAAAAGGGTTAAGAAGTAACTGAGTGAGAAGTGAAAATAATCAAAATCAAGGGTGATCAGATAGACATTATAGAGAGAGACATGTACTTTGATTGTATTCTCATTTTATCATTTCATTCAATCTTCAACTCAAAAGAAACACAATATTTCAGTGTGAGCAGCCTGATATTTTATTTTAGCACTTCTCATGCTCCCTTTAAATTAAAAATGTTTATATTTCATTTCCTGCTTGCATTTTTTCAAATTATTTGAACTATTGTATTTAACATTTGATGCAATATAAAATCATCAACTGAATGTGACTACATAACACATTTTCAAGGCCCCTCCTCCAAAAAAGGTGCCTTTTTTGAAATAATGTCCTTTTATGAATAATATACATTTAATTTAAATAATGTACATGAAATCTCTTTGCTAGTAATTGCATACTGAATAAATAAATACAACAGGATTGAGATCTTGTGAGAGGTTCGAAGGTTTCCTTGCAAATAACTTATAAGTTCCCTTGTTCATCAGCTAGTTGGTGGTAAAACTACTACACATAATATCTCTGCATAACTTTGTTTAAAATCAACATTCAGTCACATCCATTCCCCCATTCCCATCCCCCCCCCAAAAAAAAAAAACCAATTAAAAATAAAACCCTAATTGCCCTGGTGCTGTGTATGTGTTCAGTTCACAGAGCTCTGAAGTCTGAAAGTGAATAAATGAAAGCTTGATCTTACAATGGCCTATGCTATGACTATAGGTGGTTTCAAACCGCCTCGATCACAAGAATCCCCGTTAAATTACGAAAACTTTTTTAGGCTGAAAAATACCCATTAATTATTCCTGCATTCACACCGCCCTGAAACATACCCTTCGGGATAAGTTCCTGAAGTAGTTCCTGAAGTTACGAGCATGCGCAGTATGGTCTGATAAGCAAGCAAGGCGCGAGATTCAAAATCACTAGCCCAGCAGCCACCCACGGCGCCGCACCCAACGACACACTGGGCTAAAAGTTCCCGTAATTTGCTTTCAGACCGCCAAAATACCCACGACCTTGGAAAAATCCCCGCGAAAGTTCTCGTAATTTCGCCAAGTACCTACTATTTATCGGGTATTTTCTTTCGGGGATATTACTCGTAGTTTGCTTTCAGACCGCCAAAATACCTGGTATTTTCTGATCGGGGTAAATTTCCCGATCAGAGAATACCTGGAACTGGCGAACTTCGAGGCGGTCTGAAACCACCTTATGAGTAAAGCAAGATAATCTAAAGCATTAGGCCTACAATGTTTGTATACTATAACAATGAAGGCTTGGGTAGTGCAAATATCAATGTCAGTCATCGCTTAATTATGCAAGCGGAAGGTTTAAAGGAGTGGTATATATGATATATATATATGATATATATACATACATTTATAAATACATACATACACACACACACATATTAAAAACCACAAAATATAAAAATATAAAGAAGGGTTGGATGAAAATTGACATGTGAATTGGATCTGTTTATGCAGAACTCTAAAAATCATGCAAAAGAAAATATCAGACAAAAGATTTTCAATTATGTAATAAATTATATTGAGCCTATTTTAATGCAATTTTTTAAATCTATGTATGACAAACGAAAAAATTATCTTTAAAGCCCCTCCAATAGCTAGCCAAAAGATTGAATACCTAAAAATTGCTGTTAATTTTCACATGTGAATTCACAAATCAAAATTTGTAAAGTAATTTACTATCAAATTTAAATGAAAAATGTAGATTAAAATGTGATCAAATAAGACTACAAATATTGTGATTATATCATCATTCATTACTATTATTATTACTATTATCATTATTATTATAATTATTATTCTCATTATTCTTGTTACTATCATTATTATTATACTTAATATAATTACTATTATTATCATATTACTATTATCATTATCATCATTTATCATATTATTATTATTATTATGTATTTGTTTCCGTGTACATGTGTACAACTTCATTTAAGGAATTGTCCCCTTCATCAAGAAGCCCCCTCCCCCACAAATTGAAGGCACAAGCTTTCCTTACCTTTCGCTTCCAGAGCAAAGTAGAAAGTCACTGCCAGTGAGAGTACAATGAAAGCACGCACCATGGTGAGGAATCAACTAGTTTCAGAAGGAAAAGATATTTTAAAAATGGAAGCGTTACTGAATTGCAGAAATTATTCAATTTCGCCTATCATTGTTACATGGACTGTTAAATTGATCACATAATAGGTTCCCGGAATAGGTTGAATTTGTTTTCTTCTCTTTTTTGTTATCCCCTATTTCCAACGTTAGCATCTTCCTTTTCATATTCTTCTCTTGCAGCTTTTTTAACTTCCTTTTTCTAATCTTTTTATCCCTTCTTTTTTATAATTATAACTAAATAATTTTTCTCAAGTTCTCCTGACCCTGATTCTCCCCCTGGGTCGGGATCCTCCTCCACCTCCTCTTCTTTAACTTTTTCTCCAAGCTGCTATTTCTTCTTTTCCACGTATTTAAGGCTCAAGGAATGTGGATATAATTCAGACTATATATCTAGCAGGGTCTGTTATAAGTGTTAAAGTATGATATCGAGGCATATCTTCTCTGACTTCCACTCTCCTTCTCCAGGCTGGAGTCCAGCTTCCCCTTCTTATTTCAGCTCAGTTTCTTTCAAAATTATCCCATCGTTTTTTTTTTCTTGTCTCCCAATGTAAGTGAATACGGGGAGGAGAGCCGCGCCGTGGAATTGTGGATGCATTCCGTGGTAAAGCAATTTACAGGAAGGAAAGGGTGATGATGATGATCGTCATCATGGTCATGATTAATCTTGACGTCTGCTACCCGCCCATAAACTACTTCCAATTATTAAGTTTACCATTATATCTCTTCAAACCGTTCGATCACTAGCTGACTCAGTCATCACGATATCATTAGTAAGAAATGCTTACCTTAATTAACCAACTTCGCAAAAGGACGAGGTGTAGCTGTTTAAATCACAGCAATTCAGTCACTCCCCTTGGTGTCTCTTCCAGTAGGCCAGCAGTGCAGTCTATGGGAGTGGATAGGACACCGGCATTCGGAAACTTTGCGAGCGGTTCTTCCAGTATCGCGAGCAAACAAATTAGCATCGCAAGGGCTTCGCGATCCAACTGCGCTCGCTATTCGACGAATTTACCCGCATTAGATTACAAGTGACCAATCAGCGCACACGTTTGACATAAACTTTGCATTGCACCTGTGCGGTCAATTTGCAAATGAACGCATGGATGCATTCGGGTATTGTAGTTCAATAGACAGGTGCTCGCTCCGAATAGTCGACCCACTTACGATACTTGTCAATCATACTCATTAATGCTAGTACTACATTCAGCCCGACATTCAAGTTTATGTGGTGTATGATGGATTTTTCCTTGGGGATTGTTGACGATTGATTTATTTTTCTTGCTATTAAAATAATTCATATAATACATATTCGTATTAGTTTTTACAGGGGGCCAACGCCAATTAAGCCCGGCAATTAAGCTCTGCTTTTTAGTTCTTCATCGAATCCCTCCGTTTCATGTTACTTGCGCCGCGGAACGGTTTTCAAAGTGGGGGCTAAGCCAAAGTGTGTGTGGGGGGGGGGGCTGACCACGCAAAAAATCACAATCACGGTCATTTATACGTTTTTGTACACGGTTTTGGAAGGAAAAAAGTGCCCCCCCCCCCGCTTCCGCAGCCCCTGTATTATCATGGAGGTATAAATTGAAAGGGCCCGGAGTGACAATGAAATGCAAATTAATTAATTCATTCATGTAGCTTTCGATTTATAAAGAAGCACAAAATAATACACAGGTGAACTGTTGTTTTTGGTGGCGACTTGTGATGCCGCCAGTTTCAAGGGAAAACTGCAAATTAGAAATAGATCATTGCAAACGCCTTCCAATTTTATTTGATCACAAATGTGGATATTAAACACATGATGAAACGAAATATTCTTCAAAGCCTTTATATCATATCCTGAAATTGGGCGAAATATCGTATGATTACAGTTTCGAAATGTGAAAAAAAAACTCAGACTTTGACACTTTTTAAGTCAACATTTTACCCCGCATTTGACAAAATTTTCACAAAAAGGTTAGAATTAGTTTAAGGGAATATACCCATTTGTGATCACAGTTGCGCCTATATGCGCCCAGCAGTCGAGTAATTTCAAATCAAATTTCAAATAAAAATTGCAACATTTATTTTTGCATTCCCCCGCAAAAAATTAGCAATGTGTCTGCTCATAATATCCGACCAGACGCAGCGAAAAGTAACTATCATTACAAAAGCATATTTCCTATAGACCAGTTCGTAGTTCGGTCAAATGACCTTTCATTTATTTCAATATGATAGGCAGATTTCAAAGCAGGATATAACATGCATGCCTTACATAGCAGGATGAAGAAATTGAATTATACCAGGTGACTAGAATAACACACCATTGAAGACCCCATGAAGGTATTTGTTGCACTTCTACTTTGAATGCATATTATGTTGTACAATGTACATGGCAAACTGCAGTGAAATACCAGTCGTGGACGCATATTTGTTCTTTGTGG
The DNA here is from genome assembly GCF_037042905.1 of Lytechinus pictus. Lineage (NCBI taxonomy): Eukaryota > Metazoa > Echinodermata > Echinoidea > Temnopleuroida > Toxopneustidae > Lytechinus > Lytechinus pictus. The sequence goes on from NC_087249.1 coordinate 33,609,598, forward strand.
ATGCAAATGAAAAACACAATTGAAACGAATATATGAATAATCAAGACACCAAAGTTGGTGCTTATCTCATTAAATTTTAAACCACCATGCCACTTTAGTACAAATGACCTTTCTCTGATCATGCGCAGAATGGAACTACGAACTGGCTTAATGCGATGACCAGTAAGACCGTGGTTAGGTAGGACCTTTTGTCTACAATCTACAAGAAAAAGCCACAAGCCTGACATATTTTATACCCGTGGCATCAAACGTGGGTTTATAAATGAAACGAGTGAGATGATGCTCCTTCCTTTTTTACCTCCATGGATTTGGGGATAGCTCATTGCATAAACTTGCTCATCGGGAAAACTTTGTCAAGAACCCACTAAATGAATACAATTGAATTATTTTTTTAAGTCGAGATATAGAAACCCTTATAAATATTACAAAGCCCATAACCTGTATGCCTTACATAAGTAATATCTTAGTTCTGTGAATGTAAAATTGGCAACATACCATCAGAGATGTTCAAGTACTTGTTTGCAAGCTATACTTAAGAAATTGTTAATTTTAGCTTTTAAAGCATTAATTTATAATTTCTATGCTTTTTTGATAAATTGTTATCAATGAACATCTGAAGAAAAAAAAATCTTTCACACCCCCTCCACCTCTGTCTGCCCCCTCTCTCTCTTTCCTGTTATATACCAATATTCCACCCTAATTCCTACCCACCAATCCATCTCCCCTCTACATATCTCTCATAAACACATAACCATACCAATCTCAGTCTCTTCCAACCCCCCCCCCCCCCCCCCATATATAGGCAATCACGAATCGCCAAAATCTTGAACAACAAATCTAAAAACATTGGACTTTCATTCTGATTATTTCTTTGACAAAAACATCAAGCCTTTTATTGACTCATCATTCATACAGAAATACAACAAAAAGTAGCATCTCCTTCAAGAGCCTAAACTAATACTTTCATTTAAATGTATTATTTATCATTATCACTGCCAATGCCATGTGCAGAAATTCACTCTTATGAACTGAACTGGCAATCTTTTAAAATTTATTTAACAGTATTTCTTCCACACACAATTTCCATCAAGCTTTTCATTGGTTTGCTTCATATAAATACAATCATGTACAACAAAATATAATTACTTGTTTTCCATACAATAGATATGAAATAAGTTAATCTAGTATGATCTGTTTATCTTTAAGCATTTTTTAATATGTAATTGTCCTTTAGCAGATAATATACTCAGGGAAAGCAAATCAATTTGCTTTTCTAGGGATGATACTAACACCCCTAACACATTCTGCTTATAACCTGTATAACAAAATTTAAGAAGAGTGGTTTTATAAACATTCTCTCAATCCAAATATGCCATCCAGAGAGCATCATAGCTAGAAAAAATATGGTCATCATGCAACGATGTGTACATTTCATTTTCCACAACCCCTTTCTCCAGAATTTGTGAAGAAAAACTGTGATTTATTACTAATCAATTTGTCTGCTAAACCTTGCATCGTGTCCTTGCATTTCCCGTATTATACCAACATAATTGTACTAAGAAGTGGTTTGTAGTCATTTGAAACCAGTCTAAGCAACAAAGAAATGCTTGACGCAGGCTTTGAGGGCCACTGGGTTTATTTCTTTTTTAGATTCATAATTCCCTTCTTCACTGTGCAAACACAGTATAATATAAGGTGAACGCACTACATAGATCTATTTGACTCTTTGTGCGCTGGACCATGAACCCCTCTGTGCTGGATTATTTTCAGGGAGGGAAACAACGCAGTTTGCTTGAGCGGGAAATGCGAAGTTCGCGCAACACCGACTGTGCATTGGTGCGAAGTACGCATGGAAAGGGTTAAATGTAAATTGATGCTGTAAAATCTTTTCTCCATGTCGAGAGAAATATGATGGTTCCACTTTTATTTGAATTCATACCTGACCGGGAAGGAATGCTGTAAATATTCCTTCTCAAATTCACATTTAAAATTCAATGCTTAGACATACACCACTTTATTCAAGTATATTCACAATTACAAGAGGTAAAGCTTTTTTATTTGGGCCTTTATTATCAAACATGTATAGATTTCATCTCTTGCCCTATTTGATCTGACACAAGTCAACATTTAGATATGAAAAATATCCATTACATGCCATGTTGCCATAAAACATACATAATTTATCGTTTTGAACTTTTTCTAGATCTTTCTTGCGGATTGATATTTTTTACACCTTGATAGACTTCACTTTTCCAACACTGGGATAACTGTATGTTGTATTACCATGTGTTAACAGGAGCTGGCTACACAAACAATAAGGTGCTTATTTGACTATGCACAAAACATCCAAAGTGACTCATCAGTCAGTGCATAGTGTCTCCAATATACAAGTATGAATGCCATATTTAAACGCCTGTACATGTGCTTCTGTTCCCTTGAACATTTGGTTGGCATGAACAAGAATATATAATCACATTCATTCATCATTATTTACAGAAGTAATAGAATCATCTGATCACATGAAATATCTTTAATACATATTTATTATGATCACCACATTTGAACTATTTTCACAAACATATTTTGCCTGTGTTGACATACAAGTTTACATAGTGGCTCGACTAAGCACCAACTCTGCTCAGAAACTCTACAATATTTTAAGTCTTCTCAAAGCTTGATTTGGTAGTTGAGGAGACATTGCTTTATAAATAAATAATTAATTCCAAGGATGTTTAATACAATCACGTAAAGAGGCTTATAAAGTATAACAAGAGGTAACAAACATACATCTTGTGCCAAAACCATTGCTTTAATATGATGTTAAAATGTAATGTAAGAATATTAAGAGTCTATATTAAACATGAAATAAATGGTGAAGAAAAAAAGAATTTGTAAACCAAAAATAAAGGAAAAACCTCCATGGAATATATAGCAAGATATAATTTATGCAAAATGTAATCACATACATTATTCACAAATAGCAAGTAATAAAGCTTCTCGCATCTTGAGCCTTACCACCTGCACATTGTAATGCTATACAACTTGATTCACAATAGAAAAAAAAAACATTTCTGAGGAAAACATAAAAACATTTATTGCAGCAAGAAATAAAACAAATGAACTGCTTTTCATAAATTCACAGTATGTGGACGATTGAGTATAGAACACAGAAAAGTCAAATGTACTCTTCTTAAACATCGCATCTTGCCATCCAAAACACTTTGGCAAACATACCTATGACTCCAACTGTCAATACATATCAATAATGGTTGGGGAAAGTGAATATTCTAAAATGTCCGTTACAGTATGAGAAAACAGTCGATTCAAACACTGTATGAAGGGAGATTGGAAACTTTCTGAGTAACAATAATTTCATCCAAGATGTATTACAGACGGAATTTAACACTAAATAGGACAATGATGCATGGTATTCATTTCTTCTGGGCTTCAACAAAATCAAGACCGATGTATAATCTCCATCACAATGGTGAAAAATTAACACAAAAATTGATACCAACAATAGCACTACGGGTTATCATTAATCTAGTTCCATCTCCACATCTGGTTTTGTGTCGCCCTCTTTGCTAGCGTCTCCTGTAGGTGCTTGGTCGACAGTATCCATCTTCTCCTCGCCTTCCGTGGTTGGTGCGGCAGCATCACCCTCTTTGGCAGCCTCCTCCGGTGTAGGACCGTTGTCCTTGGGAGGCTCTTCTTTGGGCTTTGGTTTGGGTTTGTTGATTATAGGGTCGCAGGTGGATTTCATGCTCTGTATGTATGGGAAGAGATAATGAAAGGAAAACTTATAACTTGGGCTTCAACATCCTCCCTGAAATATATGGTGAGGTTGCACATACTTCCTCACTTTTAAAGAGTACATCAGTATAACATCAGAGTCATTTTTCTACACCCAAACTCATTCTACATATTTGTTCATTTTCAACCAACAAAAGTGAACAAAACTGCAATGGCTGCTAACAAGACAAGTCCCAACTCTATCCCATTATATCTTCATAGCTTTACCAATTCTGGGCTGTAATAACAAGAGAGATCTTTTTTTATGTAGGAGAGTAGATGAGATTTTGGAAATATTCATGAGAGAACGAATGTTATACTTATCTAGCTTTCTGACATAATCTATCAAGCTGTGTAAGCATCGTCTACATGGAGTGTGGGAAAATAGGGGGGGAATCAATTATTAATAGAAACATTAATTTTTGCAGGGCCTTAATTATGTTATCCAAGTCTTGTCTTCAATACAGGAAATGATAAATTTTGGAAATGCTCCTTTAGGAAACAGCACTCTTTCTTCAAAGGACAAGTCCACCCACCCCAACAAAAAGTTGATTTGAATAAAAAGAGAAAAATCCAACGAGCATAACGCTGAAAATTTCATCAAAATCGGATGTAAAATAAGAAAGTTATAACATTTTAAAGTTTCGCTCAATTTCACAAAACAGTTATATGCACATACTGGTTGGTATGCAAATGAGGAGACTGATGACGTCATCCACTCACTATTTCCTTTGTATTTTATTATATGAAATATTCTAATTTTCTCCTCATTGTCAAGTGAAACAATGATTATTCCTCCCTGAACATGTGGAATTAGCATTGTTTGATACTATTCGGTTCAGTCAAGTTGGTCTTTATTGTCAAATCTGTAAAAACTGAAATATTGTGTAATTCAAACAATAAAAGACAAAAGCAATAGTGAGTGATGGACATCATTGACTGACCCATTTGCATGTCACTGAGTTGTGCATATCACTGTTTTGTGAAAAAAAAGCGAAACTTTAAAATGTCATAACTTTCTTATTTCGCATCCGATTTTGATGAAATTTTCAGCAATATGCTGGCTTGATTTTTCTCTATTTATTCAAATCAACTTTTTCCTAGGGTGGACTTGACCTTTAATGTATTTCTAACTGATAGCATAAGACATACTTGCATTTATTTCTTCCTGAACTCTAATTCTTACTTCATCAGCTAGTCTAAAACAAAATCCCTAGTTCCTTCATAGACTGGAGAAAAAAAACACTTCTTCATTACCTGTGTTTCTAACTTCATCAGCTAGTCTAAGACACAACTCCTCTGATTAATTTACTGAGAGAAAGTAACACATTCTTACCTGTATTTCTGACCTAATCTGTGATGCTGTGACAACAGGATCTTGGTAGATTTTCTTCTGGTTCTGAGCATTCATCTTGGTATCTCTCCAGGTCTCCTTGTCCTTCAAGCATTTATCAACCTTTGCCATATCATCCTTCTCAATGTGAGAGTACTTCTCATCCTAGGAAAGAAGGAACATGTAAAGGGTCAAGAGTTGTTTAAGCCCTGCAGTAACTATGTTCATTTTTCGTTTTCAGTGTGTATTTCATCTTGCAATATCTCTTCATACAGAAATATTTAGAGACTAGATTTCAAATATCATATAATTGAACTGAAATCTAAACAAACAGAAAATAACATTTGGTATTACTTAATTCATGAAATATATAAAAAGAAATAAAAGTGACAGTGTAAATACTACATAACCATATTTTAATTATTATTTTAGATGATGATGAGTATGAGTCTGATGATGGTGGCGATGATGATGATGATGACGATGATGATGATGATAATGGTGATGATAATGATGACACACAATAATTTTGGGGGTGTTGTATCACAATCTGCTATGCAATTTTTATATGACTGCTACAAAAAATACCTTTTGAGTAGCAGGTTTAACATTGGGACTGAACACATCTTTGTTGAATTCTTTCACTTACTGACCAACACTGCTAGGTAAATTTGAACATTAAAATTGAATTATTCCATGAATGATGATGATGATGATGATAATGATAATAGTGGTGGTGATGATGACGATGACAACAATAATAATGATGACAATATTGGTGATGATGAAGATGATGACAATCATCATGACAATGATGATGGACATAACATCATAAACACTTACCCCTTGTGAATATAGTTCTAGTGCTTTCCTGTAGTGAATTACTGCCTTGCCAAACTCATCAAAAGCAAGGGGTCTCTCAGAATATTCTTTACACCTCGTTTCAATAGGATCACCAATTTTCTGAAAAATATTACAAAAGAGAAGCAAACTAAAATATCAAGTACACAAATATTGATTAGCAAAAATGGAATGAGAGTGATTAACTGCTGTACATTATTGCTTACATAAAGTGGCAGGATAAACTGTAGAAAATATTCAGAAAACATGATTGTAGTTATGAAAGAATGTGTATGCACCAAATTTGATTAAAAGATACCCATTTTGTTGTCTCTTATTCTGCTCTCTGATGGTTTTACATTGTGACTATTGCATGAAATGTTCACCCTTTTTGTATGTCCAACCCCTTATTTCTCAATTCTTACTTCACTTCATAAACTGACCAAGTCATGGTCATTTGGAATTATCTTTGATGACTTACTCAAATTTAATGAACATATTGATAAAACTTGTAAGAAAATCTCAAGGACCATTGGATTTATACGTCAAATTAAACAATACTTGCCTGACAAAGTCCTCACTATGCTTTACAATGGCCTCATTCTCCCACATATTGACTATGGTTTGGTAATATGGGGCAAATCTTCACAATTCTTAATAAAAAACTTACAACGCTTACAAAATCGATATGCTCGCTTTATTCTAAATGCTGACTTTCCAACTCCTCACACTATTCTACTTGAAAAATTAAAATGGCAGTCTGTTTCTCAGAGTCAATTATCAATTCTGTTTATATATGTTTAAGGTTATAAATAAACTTGCCCCAGAATATCTTTTGAATCTTATATTATTTCGCTCTCCTCTGATACTAACCAGATACGCCTTAAAGTCCCCTCTCCTTATCCCCAAACCTAAAACTGAAATCATGAAAAAGTCTTCTGGAATAAGCTTCCCTCCAATCTTACAAATTCAAAATCCCTTCAAGTATTCAAAACTAAATGTAAATTCTTTCAGCTGAAGCCTTAGTTTTAGACCCCACTTGGATCCTTTTTTTTTTCTTTTTTTGTGTGTGTTTTTGTGTGTGTGTTTTTTTTACTTTACATGTATACGTTTCCTAATGCTACTTTTATTGTATGATTGTATCTTATTTAAATGTCCATTGTAAAATATGTATATGTTCTTTTTATCGTTGCAGGGCCTCTTTGTAAATCAGTTCAATAACTGAAAGGGCTACCCTGCATAAATAAAACTGAAATAAATAAATAAATAAATAATAAATATGAAAGCATGTCATCAGACTGTCATCAGAACCAGAAATTAGAGACAGAAAATTTAATGAGGGTCGGATGTATCTATTTTATGGAATTGCCCTTTGTGTTTTAGATTTTTAAATCAAATTACTCATGAATTTCGGCAGGATTTTTTTCCAGATGTTGTTTTAAGACATGCCTCTTCAACCAAAGTTAATACAAAAATATGTACAATTTTTCTAGCAATCAGATCATGTCATTCTTCACAAGTTTCAAGAGACCCTTACAAACGAGACCATATTAAGAATTCATAGAACTCCTAACATGGTGTCCCTGTGAGTGTCTCCCTGCTGTGTGTGGTACCACAGTCCTGTTACCTACAGGTCACCCAATGTCTGTCAGTAAAACACTGTCATGTTATGAAGAAACCTTGTAGGTAAAGAGACAGGGACTACACACAACAAAGCTCAGAGAATGGATTGACTTTAACATCATCTTGCTTTTATCAACACCCCCTGACCATATATTACTGTTAACTGTTCACATATCTAGCTTACTAAAATACTCTTATATAACATCAGGGGCCATTTAATATAGTTGTTTATAAGTTATGCATGACTTTACACAGGACCGGTGACCCTTTCTTGTGCTAAATGAGATCATTATGTAGCTGACTGGCACTTGAGATCATGTTACAGTTGTGTGTAAAGCCATACATAGCTTTACAAGCAGATTCATGAAACACTGCCTAGAAATGCAACATGGCTATCGACAGGATCATTTCTAGAATAGATTCTTGTCAGCAATGGAGTTTCATACCTTCAATGAAGCAAGTTTTGTTTGGTAGACACTCTTGGCTTGGTCCTCTCCGTCTTCATATAACCAATTCTCTGTATCCTCCAGAAGTTTACTGAAACTCTCCCGGTCCTTAAGAATAGAGAAAAGAAAAGAAAAAGAATAACACACGATCTTGCAGCATCATAAAACATGGTAATATACATATTTTGAAGCTCATAACAATCTAGCTAGGCCTTGTGTCAGATGTGATTGATTGAAATAGCTCTCAAAGATGAGCAGCAAAAAGCATAATTCATAGTCTAAAGGGTTCATATGCACCATCCCTTGTAAACAAACCATATGCTGATTCATCATACCAATGATGCATTCAGAAAAATGTATCATCCATTGAGAGCAACATGCTCTAACGAACACATTCTTGATAACAAATCATGGCTTCAGCAATATTCAATGTTTAGGGTCGATTAGAATCACACATTCTTTATGAGGATAGAACTTTGATTTCATGGTGTGTTTACCTGTTAACTATCCTTTCTGGGAAAAAAGATAGGTGGTAAGATTATGAAAACAGAGGAAGGCACCTTCGTTTTAATCATTTAAATCAAAGTATCCCATATTCAAAATCTACAATTAAGTAAATATTTTATTCTCAATGCAATCAGATCATGTCATTCTTCACTGGTTTCAAGAGACCATCACAGAAAAAGACCACATCAAGAATTCTGACAACTCTTAATGGTGTCCCTGTGGGTGTCTCCCTGCTGTGTGTGGTACCACAATCCTGTTACCTACAGGTTACTCAAAGTCTGTCAGTAAAACACTGTCATGTTATGAAGAAACCTTGTAGGTACAGAGACTGGGACTTCACACAACAAAGCTCAGAGAATGGATTGACTTTAACATCATCTTGCCTTTTTACTTTTTTCGATCCTTTACACATAACCCTCAAGAAATAAATAGCTGAAATAATTTTTTCTGCAATGTATACTTTCAGAGCTAAAGTAAACAAACCTTTTCTGAGACAAACTGCGCAAGTCTGTCACAGATCTTTTCTCTCATCTCATAGACATACTCCTCAACTGTATTCTTAGCATCATTCTTTTCCTTCTCCAGTCTGTCCTGAGCAATCATCTTACCCTATTAGAAAATATGCAGGAAAATAATGTGAATTATATAGCTTTTAATGAATGACACACAGGTAAGGTGTCTGTATATGTACACACGATCACAAATTACAGTTTATGCAAAGAAGTACTAAGTTGTAATCATTAAATGAGAAAGAAAGGAATCAGGGAGAATTAAATAATTCATGATACATTCTTAAGTTTCATATTTTATACTGAATCTTCTACCCATTCAAGAACTTAAAACACTAGCTCCCAGTAAGTGTAGTGTGTATGATCAAAGAAATTTACATGCTTTCAATTGTGCTAAAACTTGCCATCTTAGAATATCACAACTAATATTATCTAACAAACTAGTGTTACTCCATGGCACTACCAATTAATCATTAAAAGAATTCCATGTAACTAAGGTTCAGATCCTGATAATTCATTCAATACTAGTCCAATTGCCCTCATTATCAGTCAAAATAAACACTTACCTCCTTTTCAAAGAAGTTGTTGACTTCAGTTACAGAGAGTTCATTGGTATTAGCAGTGATGGTCAGTTCATGTGTTTTGACAGTCTTCTTGTTCTTTTTTGTTGCTTTGGAGTCTGTTTCAGTACTGCCATTCTCAGATTTGCTGCCCTCGCTGTTCTCATTACTGTCTTTAGAAGCCTACAAAACAAGACAGAGAGATATGGAACATATGATGGTGTAGAAAATTATTGTATATCATTCAGAGACCGACTAATTGACCTTTGGAATTGTTAATAAGTCAGAGCAAATATACTTTCATTAAGTTCTATTATTATTAAGTAAAATCTTGGAAAGAGAATATTTGCCAAAGTAACAAAATCTGCCTGAGTGCAAAGATAAACAAGTGGAATGCCTCTGGCCGTCTCACCTGCATCACGCGATTCAATATAGCAGCAGTGCTGATTTTGAAAACTACTATAACTCGCACAAGATGTTCAGTGATACTTGGTTACTCTTATTTCCACGTTTTATGAACTAGACCAATACACTAATAGAGATATGATGGCAATTCAACAAATACCCCCAACGTGGCCAAAGTTCTTTGACCTTACATGACCTTTGACCTTGATCATGTGACCTGAAACTCGCACAGGATGTTCAGTGATACTTGATTACTCTTATGTCCAAGTTTTATGAACTAGACCAACACACTTTCAAATTTATGGCTGTAATTCAACAAATACCCCAATTTGGCACAAGTTCATTGACCCTAAATGACCTTTGACCTTGATCATGTGACCTGAAAGTTGCACAGGATGTTCAGTAATACTTGATTACTATTATGTCCAAGTTTCATGAATCAGATCCATAAACATTCAAAGTTATGATGGTAATTCAACAGATACCCCCAATTCGGCCAAAGTTCATTGACCCTAAATGACCTTTGACCTTGGTCATGTGACGTGAAACTCATGCAGGATGTTCAGTGATACTTGATTAACCTTATGTATAAGTTTCATGAACTAGGTCCATATATTTTCTAAGTTATGATGACATTTCAAAAATTTAACCTTAGGTTAAGATTTTGATGTTGATTCCCCCAACATGGTCTAAGTTCATTGACCCTAAATGACCTTTGACCTTGGTCATGTGACATGAAACTCAGACAGGATGTTCAGTAATACTTGATTAACCTTATGGCCAAGTTTCATGAACTAGGTCCATATACTTTCTAAGTTATGCTGTCATTTCAAAAACTTAACCTCAGGTTAAGATTTGGTGTTGACGCCGCCGCCGCCGTCGCCGTCGCCGCCGTCGCCGCCGCCGCCGCCGTCGGAAAAGCGGCGCCTATAGTCTCACTCTGCTATGCAGGTGAGACAAAAACAACTATTGAAGTATGTAACTCTCTTGAAATTCCATAATATTTAAATCAATATATGAATAAAATCTTGCAAAGGAAACTGACTTCTTGTTAAAAACTACACCAAGAAATGCACCTTTATATCATTGTATATAAAAATAAAGATTATAAAATGAAATTATTACTATTCAACTATTAGTTTGCAAAAATTGTATAATACCTAGATTCTCATTTAAACAAATGTGTTTTGTGTGTGTGTGTGTTCTTTTTTTCTTTTTGCTTTCTTTGTCAATTGGATGACACCATCATCATAGAGTACTATTATTCACTATCAATCAGGTGAAGAATCTTCTGTTGGAGACATCTATTCTCCATGAAAATGATGCTTGACAACAAACACCCCTTCCTTACCTCCTTGGCTCCATTCTCGCCTTGCTCCTCCTTCTCTGCCGGTGCCTCCCCCTCTCCTGCTCCACCGTCCACTGGGCTCTGTTCCATGGGGCTATCATTCTCCGTCGGGGCGGCTCCAGCTCCCTCCTCCTTGCTGGGTCCATTCTCCTGGGGGCTTGACTCCTCCATGGGTTCTTCTGCCTGAGCAGAAAGCTTCTCTATCAGCGACGCTGAAGACACATGGAAGATGCCATGACCGTTCACGCGAACCTTCACCTTGATCTTTGAACTCTCACCCTCTGCCGTTGGGAACACGCCATTGATCTTGAAACGACCTGCAAGCAATAAGAAATATTATAGTACTTAACAATTTCGTAAAGGCAACAGATATTTGCTCAGTGACCATTGTCTCGGACTTGATGTCTGATACTTGAAATCAACAAACCACCAAACCTTTTGAACTAGCAATGGGGAATAACTTGGTTCAAAGGAGCAAGGAGTAGTAAAATTGTCAAGATAGGTAAAAAAGTTGTACTAACATACAAGCTTGGAACGATCAACATTCACACTCATTCCATTGAATTCAAAATGGTCTTTATTTGGCAAAGGTTATTCAACCATCATAAGTTCAAAATTTCAAAAACAACTAAAATTTGGGGCAAGAAAGGGGATCTTCTACATTCCATCAAAGTCTCTCTACAGAGATTATTCTGCAAATCACTGACAAGAACGTTAGATGGCACAATCTTAAATAACACATGATTGCTTTGTGATTAACAGTTCTTACCTATCGTTGGCTCGGGAATGGGTAGGTTGGAGTCGGCGTATTGAGCAACAAGCTCAAAGGGCTCTTTGCGGTAGAATGTAAGCATCTTAGAAAATGGTGCTTGGTGGTTTTTGTGGAACACTTCCATTGATCTATCAAGAGGAAAATGGTAAATGTAAACAAATAAGAATAAGTGATTATATCTGTAAGTAAGGTTGAGGGTAAAACATCACAGAACAATGAAATGTTGAGCTTTCAATAATGGCAAATATTGAATTTCGTGAATTTCATGCTGAGAGATTGAAAAATTAACCAACTTTTAACATACAAAATACTGTGCTTATCATTATACTTAGACTTGTACACCAAAACCTTTCATTGTCAAGAGTTGATTGGAATTATCTGTACTTAGCAGAAACTTGTTTAAAATAGCTATAAACTTTTGAGAAAGCCACTTGAAGTATCAGCATAAATACATAACGGATTATAAAAGCAATCAGATCATGTCACTCTTCAATGGTTTCAAGAGACCATCACAGAAAAAGACACCAAATTAAGAATATATATAACTCTGAACATGGTATCACTGTGAGTGTCTCCCTGTTGTGTGTGGTACCACAGTCCTGTTACCTACAGGTCACCCAAAGTCTGTCAGTAAAACACTGTCATGTTATGAAGAAACCTTGTAGGTACAGAGACAGGGACTACACACAACAAAGCTCAGAGAATGGATTGACTTTAACATCATATTGCTACCTTCATCTTCTTAGATTTTAAATTGACCAAATCGTTCTAAAATCTTTCACTTATTACTTCTAACTCCTTGCAAAATTAAGGGGCAATCATGACAATAATGGATTAAAAACATTTAACCCTAAAAGGACGGGGGGGGGGGGGGGCATGATGGCCCCCCTCGACGCTTTGCGCAATATTTCCAAAACGCAAAATGTTATGACTTTTTTCTTTGAAGTCTCGCGCAACTTTTAAAATCAGATTCGCGACATACGGGTATAGCATCGCGATGTCACGTGACTTTTTACGAGACAATGTCATGCCGAAAATGGCTCATTTTTATACTTTGTGTACAAAGTCTATGGGAGATGAAATTCATAAAAGGGTGATTATTTTTTGTTCTAATCGGTCTGCTTAATCAATTTAGGGTTTAATTTAGTTGTTAAATGGTCTGTAATAATTTCCATTGAAAAAAAACAATGAAAAACAAAAGATGAGAAAACAAGGAAATACATAAGAAATTCTCAAAACAAAGAAATACATAAGGAAACAAGTGGAATGCCTCTGGCCGTCTCACCTGCATCACGCGATTCAATATAGCAGCAGTGCTGATTTTGAAAACTACTATAACTCGCACAAGATGTTCAGTGATACTTGGTTACTCTTATTTCCACGTTTTATGAACTAGACCAATACACTTATAGAGATATGATGGCAATTCAACAAATACCCCCAACGTGGCCAAAGTTCTTTGACCTTACATGACCTTTGACCTTGATCATGTGACCTGAAACTCGCACAGGATGTTCAGTGATACTTGATTACTATTATGTCCAAGTTTTATGAACTAGACCAACACACTTTCAAATTTATGGCTGTAATTCAACAAATACCCCAATTTGGCCAAAGTTCATTGACCCTAAATGACCTTTGACCTTGATCATGTGACCTGAAACTTGCACAGGATGTTCAGTAATACTTGATTACTATTATGTCCAAGTTTCATGAATCAGATCCATAAACTTTCAAAGTTATGATGGTAATTCAACAGATACCCCCAATTCGGCCAAAGTTCATTGACCCTAAATGACCTTTGACCTTGGTCATGTGATGTGAAACTCATGCAGGATGTTCAGTGATACTTGATTAACCTTATGTATAAGTTTCATGAACTAGGTCCATATATTTTCTAAGTTATGATGACATTTCAAAAACTTAACCTTAGGTTAAGATTTTGATGTTGATTCCCCCAACATGGTCTAAGTTCATTGACCCTAAATGACCTTTGACCTTGGTCATGTGACATGAAACTCAGGCAGGATGTTCAGTAATACTTGATTAACCTTATGGCCAAGTTTCATGAACTAGGTCCATATACTTTCTAAGTTATGCTGTCATTTCAAAAACTTAACCTCAGGTTAAGATTTGGTGTTGACGCCGCCGTCGGAAAAGCGGCGCCTATAGTCTCACTCTGCTATGCAGGTGAGACAAAAATTGGCTTTTGCAATTTTTCTTTGTGGAAGCCTTTAAATTAGATTACAAAGATGAGATCTGCAAAAAAAGAAGAAAATTTGAAGTGAAATTGGGTGTTAAATATGCAAATGTTTTTCATGAATAAATTTGCATATTTTATTCATAATAAATAAAAAAATTATTATTTTCAGAATTTTTTTAATACCATATTGTGGTTTATGTGGTAAGGAATGTGCGTGCCGAATTTCATCGCGATCGCGCGAACGGTGACCGAGATCAGAAGAGGGGGGCCATCATGGCCCCATCCTCAATTGATCTCAAATAGCCCAGTCCTTTTAGGGTTAAAGAACTTCCAATGTAGCAAATTGTGATCGTGAACAACCTTAGTTGTAGTGATCTCATTCGGATAGAGAGTACTCATCTACAGTGAAGTTAATGTACAGTGAATGTTTGTCTAAAAAATGGTGGTAGCAGGATTAAATACCCAGTAGTTGTGATCTGTTTTGTTTTTTTGTAGTGAAACAGGGAAACATTTCACAAAACCAACAGTGATTTTCACTGAATATGCGCTACTGAAATTCTTGCATCTGATTGGCTAAGAGTACATTTGTCAGTGAAAATCACTAACATGATGCTATATGACACACTCCCCTGTTAAACAAAAAATCAATAACAGGATGTCATAATGACCCTTCCTATTACAGGTTTGAAGGTGGAAACAATGTTGTTATAAAGCTCCATTACAATAGAGAGATTACCACCTTAAATACACAAAGGTGGTTATTGTTCCATTTTCACACACCTCTGGATAAGAACTGCTGATCCATTAAACTACTGTTTAATCAAACAAGTAAAGGGCACTACCAATACATATTAATCCTACCAGCATTTTACCCCTTCTTACATTAAAACCATCCCATATTAAAACCACCAGTAGACCTACAGGATAATACAATAAAAGCACTACTCTGACCAACCATTTGCACAGAAACTTCACTATACAGCAAGACCAGTATGCATGCCACCAAGACAAAATGTACACAATTTTATGATTTTTTTGTTGTTCATTTCATGAATGATGAATATAATTTTTGTTCTGAATCAATAAATTATGGTACACATATGCTCATTTCAAGTCAAGATACTTTCTCAGCAAATAATCATCATTCCAAATCCAACTGATGTACCTATACTTTTCTTTCATTTCTGTACAACTTCTATTTTCTTTTTTAAATTTTTGTTTCGTATTTTTATTATGACCCCCCCCCCCATAATCTCATACAATCACTTAAGTCAAACTAGCTAAACTGTTTAGAAATATCACAGAATTACTTACCCATCCTCTCCCTCTGTTCCTTTCCATTTTAATTCAATAGGATAAGGTGTTAGGTCTGTTACAGTGAAATCCCTAACCCTGAACGTAGGTGATAAGATGGCACACTGAAACAGAAAAAAGGACAAGAACGGTATCATACAAATTAGATTTACAATGCTCAAATGGTTGAGCAACAGCAAATCTCTCTTGATCATAGTTAAAAGCTTTGAACCATAGATGTACCAGAATGTACTTAATGAGCCATTTTATAAGCAAAATTTTAGAATGAGCCAAACTGGAAGTACTAAAGCCCCCATCACACTTATTCGGAATCAGCAGGAATCAAGCAGAAGCTGGAAAGAAAAAAAAAAATTCAAAAAATCTAGAAATTTTTGGGAGGAACTTATGAATTCACCAAACTGGAGTTGAAATTCAGTAAATTGACCAGGTGTATCATCATACACTAGTCAAAATGAACCGCAATGTAGTCGGATTGATCATTCGTGCTACGTTCTTGGACATTCTAGGGGCATTCTAAATATCCTGACTGCATTCTGAGTGCATTCGAAATATTTTTGTCATTTCTTTTGGCCGTCCCGAAGGTTTTGGTCATGTTCAAAACATTCGAGGGATATTTTCGAACGGTGTTCGAAGTAGATTTAAATGACCAACTGGTGGTCAAACAATAGTCCTTTCATTCAGGCCAATTCTGCTTGATTCGGAATAAGTGTGATGGGGGCTTAAAAGATAAATGATTTGATAGTAGTCCAGTGCGTCATGTAATAAAGTATATGTGCATCATCATAGGAGGAATCCATGTAATGCAAATCTTCTTTTCAAATGAGAGAGAGGGATATTCATGGATACCCTTTATTACTCTAACAAATTTAACCCTAAAATGGCCGGGGGGGGGGGGTTGAATCAACCCCCCCCTCATCATTTTCTGCGATCATTCCGCCGCGCGAAATTTTTTGACTGCGCCACTCGCAGAGTTTATACTTTTAAGTCTCGCGCATCTTTTGAGACCAAATTTATGACGCCTGGGTACGCGGTTCCGGAATTACGCTACATTTTGTAAGTGCATGTCAGACCAAAAATTGTTCCAAAACGTGATTTTGTGTACAAAGTCAATGCAAATTGAGTTTTCTCATCTTATTCATAAAGATATGATTATTTTTACTTTAAACAGCTGAAAGCAATTGATTTTAGCATAATTATGCTTTAAAAAGGTTGTGCAATAAATCTGGTGAAAAAAACAAAGAAAAACAAAAGGTTGAAAAACAAAGAAATACATAAGAAATTCATAAAACAATAAAATACATAAGAAATTGATTTCCAAACCGAAGTTTTTTCAATTGGCATTGTTAAGAATGCTACAAAGAATATTTTTACCAAAAATTAGCATTCTAGGAGCTTTATTTAGTGAATTAGAGCAAAAAGTATGATTTATGCATAAATTAGCATAATTAATTCATATAAAATAAAATCTCATTATTTTGGAAAATTTTACCATACAGCCTTGTAGATTATATCGCATACTACCAGCGTGCAAATTTTTGCGGCGTTCGCGCGATCGGCGGCCGAGATCTCGGGGGGGGGGGGTTGAATCAACCCCCCCCCCCGGCCACAGAACAGCCAAAAAAGCCCGGCCTAGTTAGGGTTAAACCGGAATGATGGATCAGCTCTTTCCCCTTATAAACAATAATTGATTTTATTTACTTAGAAGCATATAGTAAAGTAATGATAACCCTATTACACTACAGACTGCTTCAGAAAGACAACATTTCGTCACACAGCAATCAGGTTATGTCATTCTTCACTGGTTTCAAGAAACCACCACAGAAAAAGACCACATTAAGAATTCTCACAACTCTTAACATGGGGTCCCTGTGAGTGTCTCCCTGCTGTGTGTCGTACCACAATCCTGTTACCTACAGGTCACTCAAAGTCTGTCAGTAAAACACTGTCATGTTATGAAGAAACCTTGTAGGTACAGAGACTGGGACTACACACAACAAAGCTCAGAGAATGGATTGACTTTAACATCATCTTGCTTTTCCTTGAAACATAGTATCAGTATTTTAATTTAGAAGAATCTACTTACAGCATGGACACCCACTTTTCTTTAATGAAATACATATGACTGCATTTGACTATTAAATTTAACATGATACGACATTTAGCAGTAAATTTCAAAAAGGAGAATAGTCAGTTGAGCAATGCATCCCACATTTTAATTTTTTTTCCAAACTTAACATCTTGACTGAGCTTAAAGGAGAATGAAACCCTTGAAACCAGCTGAATCCATATCAAAGAGAAAAATCAAAGGAACACATTGCTGAAAGTTTGAGGAAGATTGAATGAATAATAAGAAAGTTATGAGCATTTGAATATTGAGATCACTAGTGCCATGTAGATCCTCCCATCGGCAATGCGACCAAGATCTGTGATATCACACACGTACAACTCCCTCATTACTTTAGTACTTATTTCACTTATATTCTCACTTTTATAGAGTCTATCACAAGGTGAGGTGTTCTCTTTATGAGATGACAAGTACAGATGTTTCACAACATTATATCATTGATGAATCGTTTGTCATATGATTAGAATGAGCAAAAAGAAATGTTTTGGGGTATATTTTCAGTGTCCAAATGGGAGAGTTGTACGTGTGTGACATCACAGATCTTGGTCGCATTGCCAATGGGAGGATCTCCATAGCATTAGTGATCTCGACATTCAAATGCTCATAACTCTTTTATTGCTAGTCCTATTTTACTCAAACTTTTGTTGATCTTATTTTTTGATTTTTCTGCTTTCACAAAAGCTAACTTGCTCCAAGAGTTTCATTCTCCTTTAACATCAAGTTACATGTTTAATGACTTCAAATGACCAAGTGATGTATATACACAACACTTAAAATACATATACAATGAACTGGCTGAGCAAGCCAACACAATTCCTTTATGTTAACAACCTACATAATAAATGATATGAATTGAATTGAATTTATGAGGCAATGATGAGAAATATATCTCACACTTTTATGAACATACCTGTAGAGCACACCCCCTTGCCACAGCTTCATCCTGATTTAGCGTCGTGCTGCACTCCTTCTTGAAGATTCTCTTTATCGTTTCCTTGATGGAAGGAATACGACTGGATCCTCCAACTATCTCAACAGAATGGATGTCATCTGGTTTCAACTCTGGAGAAACGGGACGGAAATATGACAGGAGTTGTTGATGTTTTATACAAAATGGTATTTAAATTGCTTTCAGTATGTTTCTGATCTTACGGTCTGAACCTGGTTGAACTACTGTTCTTCAAATGAATAATGAACAAAAATAAATAATTCATGAGATGCATATACAAAAACTCATTAAAAAATTTAAAGAGGGTTAAAATTAAATTTTGTCTCATATTGTGAATCACGAATTAACCAGGAATATGCTGTTTCAAAAACATAACTTTGTTAATTCATGTTTCAAATTCTTCTTTCATAAACATTTATTTTTGCATGTTCAATGTTATATAATTATCTCCACTACCAATCTTTAAACATAAAATTGTTACATCAATGGTGACACAATTACGTACTCTGCATTTTTGGTGCTGCTCAAAATAAGGAACAAATATACTGCAAATTTAAGTGCTTTAATAAATCTACCAAGTACTTACTCGACTGTTCAAGCACAGATTTGAGAGGAACTTCTACTCGTTTTAACAAGTCTGCAGCAAGTTCTTCAAATTCTGTCCTATAGTGCATAAGGAGAGAAATAAAGAGAAATAAATATAATGTCTTTAATTTTATCTGAAAATAGTAACATTCATTTTTTGACAATAGACACTTCAAACCTGCCTGCTCAACTGCAGTTTACACATACAGAAATGTAGGGTACAATTAACACACATCTACAATTCTAATTGATGGCATAACTCAATTGAAAACGAAGGTGATAGTGCCTGCAGTGTAATGTGATGACGGAGTATCTGATTTCTCACATTTTTTCAGCCAATAAACCCCAGGCTAGTTAGAATATGAGTATCTGATTTCTTTTGATAGGTCTACTATATATTTCTTAAAGCAAATGAAATAACATTTACAAAGGAAATACTAGAAGAAAATGGAATCCTTATTGTGAAGAGAAAACTGTAGGAGTTGTGAGTCAATCGGTATTCTTTTTTTTCATGGTATGTTACAGATTTTAAGTGTTTTATTCATGACTGAAATACGAAATGAAAACTTTCAAATAATATATAAAATATATCCCTTTATGGTTATAACTGCAAAAGGAAAACCAGTCGACTATCAGGACCTAAATATTGCACATATTTCATAAATACACTCAAATTCACCTGGAGATATGATTGAAATGTCAGATGGTCTCGCACATGTATCTTTCTATTTCAAGGTAGACAATTTGACACTTACTACACTGTATTTCAATTTCATATTAATATTCTTTTCCCAAATCAAAAACTGGACAATATCAACAAAGTCAACTCCAAACCAACCAATGGTTTGTCATTGGTCATAATGTAATACATTTTTTTTGGTCTGGGGATCTTTTCATGAAAGTTGTCAGTATTGACAAGTTGTCTTTCTCTGACAGTTACCATAGTAACAGAGGCCAGTGCCTCTCAGCCAATCAAAACCAAGGATCTCACTAAAATTGTCCGCACTTATAACTTTCATGAAACACCCTCTTGGGGCCCGTTTCATAAAGGACTTGCAACTGTTGTAACTTTGCCGTAATAGCAACTGTCATCGTAACAGGGCTCAGCAGCCAATCAAAATCAAGGTCTCCATGGTAGTTGCCATAATGACAAAGTTACAACAGTTGCAAGTCCTTTATGAAACAGGCCCCTGGAGCAGAGCTGCCAACCTTGTGCAAGCAAAAAAAGGAATCATTCTGGCCAAAAAAAGGAATATGTTAAAACGAACCTTAAAACCACACGCGACAAATATCCAATGCAAAAAGTATGTATGCAGTGAACAATAAAAAAAATAATCTCTAGGCCTAGTCTGGGCTAAGTAACCTAGTGTTACAAATTGGACCCTTAGTCTTGGGCCTGTTTTGACAAAATCTACCAACTTAAATTAAGTCAGTAGCAGGGCTCGAATTAAGAATTGAGAGGGGAAAGGCCATTTTTAAAAGGGCACTTTCAGCTTGGGGCAACCGGCAAAGTGGCCTTGGATGCCCCAACATTTCAAGGGGCATCAACGCCATGCTTAAGGGCATGAAGGCCACTTTTATTCTAGTCAAAAGGGCACCAAGGCAAATTTTTCAAAAAGACAAGTAGGACTTTAATTTTGTAGTGCAACCTACTCCGGCACTTCCTTACATGCCTTATGATGCTTATCAGAGTAAAGATCTGTCGAGAAAAAAATCTTTCAGGGGCACCAAAATCAGTTCTGGTGAACATTTTTAGGGCTCCGTTTTTCTGGGGCTACCTTTCCACTTTTATACATTGTTTTGTGTTGAGTTTCCTGACAAACTACCAAATTGTAGACTAAGAGAAATAAAAAAAAAAGTTCACATCAATTCAGACTTCTCTTCCCAAGTAACATTGTTTTTGCCAAACAGTACCCTTTAAAATTAAAGTGTCATAAAATGGAAGTACATATGCAACATTCCACAAATATAAAAAAATTATTCATAAATCAATCTAATCTAAAATTCAAATAGATCTAGAAGTTGTAATCATTCCACAAAAGTCCCATCGTAGATCAATTCACGATGTACACAGCTCAGCCTCAATCACACTGCACGCACACTCAATCATCCCCAGCAGTGACAGCACAATAGAGCAGACATCTAGGCCGCCAGAACCGGGGAAGAAATCTTCCCATTCCTGCTAAACTGAATGCTACAGTGCCGACTTTTTTAAAGAATTCCAAAAGCAGTAGGACATCTCTCTAGTATAAATCATGTGAAACTATCAATAAATGTTGAATATCACCCAGAATTAGTACTTCAGGGGACAATGAAGAGCTTTCCAGGTCTTTTCAAAGCCGAATTTATTGTATTTGTTGATGAATATTAACCAGACAACGTATTAGCAGTTGCGTTAGATCTATCATTCGGCGGAAATCCAATTTTCGGATCGTTTTTTTTTAAATAAAACATCATTTATACGAAAGAAATTACATGCAAATTTAAGATAAGATATATAAAATTCAGAAATATCGTACCTTAGACCGCAGTTACTGCTATTTCCTTTCAAATGATGATCAAAACATAATCATCCTCGATCCTTTCGTTGGTCATCGTAAGTTGCCATCTTGGATGACGTCATCATCCTTACAGACGTATTTACCAGTCGCTATATACATCGCGATTCGTGCCATGCATGCCGCTCGCATGTTCAACTATAAACGTATGTACGCGCGCGCTATCAAATTATTAAAGTGCGTTGGAAAACCGGCCGGCGGGCGACTACGCACGCGCAAGTACCAGGCTCATCTCATAGAGATGTATACATCTCTATGGCTCATCTCGGGCTCAACACGCACTACACATACATACAATTATGTACACACATTATCAAAATTGTCAAAAAACGTAATTTGAAAAGAAAAACCATAATGCCGTAATTTGAATGAAAAAACGTAATGATTACGGCAAAAACGTAATGGTTGGCAGCTCTGCTGGAGTAAACTTCTTTGGTATGACTGTTGCCTACGAGTCCTGACTTACCTATTGATCTTTCCACTGACATCCGTATCTTCCATAATACACTCAATGTTCATGGATATAACGGTAGCATTGGCACTCATCAACTTCTTGGTCTTATCACACTCAGCTAGGAGACGTAGCCAGGCTCTTTGGTTAGATTTTACGTCGAGCTTGTACCGTGTTTGGAAATATACAGCAAAGTGTTCGGCAAGTAACCAGTCAAAGTCACGACCACCGAGGTTCTTGTCTGATGCGTTGGCCAGGACCTGTATTCCGATAGACACAGATTCAACTTGAACTATACTTAAAACACTCTTATTAATACATTTTAAATACATAATCTGATACATTGTCTGGTGAAGTTGACAAGAGACACTGTCAAAACTACAAGATATTAATGATTGATAATATTGTGTCTTTGTGAGAGAAACTAAACTTTCTCATTACAGTGAACTCACTTATTTGTTGTAACTGATTCTTTGTATGATTATATAGGAGAAATAATGACTAATCTTTGTAGTAACATATTTAAGTGTACATTTTCTTTTCTTTCATTCTTTTAATAATTCATTGCTGTTGGTGCTGAGGTTTTTATCATTCAGGATCTAGAAGTTCCGCAGATTATTTGAAACCATAACAATAGAGAATTACCTGGTTTCTCTTTCTATATGTGAAAGCAGGACTTACTTTCTAAAGAAAAAAAGATTACACACGCAGCTAAAGATTAACTGACTGGGATAAGGGGTGTAGGAAGAAGAGCTTTTATGCTGTCTTGTTGGATTTAATTCAAATATACTTGCCCTATGTTATTACAGTGATAATGATGAAAGTGAACAATCAATGCATCAGTTCAAATATCTCATTATAAAACATCTTCCCAACAAATCACTTTGCTCAACCACTCCAATTGAGAGCAGTTGAGGAGAATAAATGTATACCTTTATACAAATTATGAAATATGAAAATGATTTTCATCATTATTATCATCTCACCTTGAGTTTACCCTTGTTGAATGCACATACAGAAACTTGAAGAGATGAGTGACCACAGTCTACAAAGACAATATTCCTTGGTTTCTCCTCTGGGGTGGGAAGATCTTGCTTGTAGATACCATATGCCAATGCAACTGCATAAAAAAAGATACTCATTGGTCATACACAGATATAACATTTGTGAAGCATTGTTAATCTAGTTACCTATTCCAAATCGCCCTACATGTATACCCTGATAACATGCACATTACTCAAGAATTGGACAAAACGAGAATTAGACTTTGTGTGTATTATTGGTTTCCCTTTTTTTCAAGCCTTTGAGGCTTTTGGGACACGTTTTTCTCTATTTTATTAAATATGATGATCTAAACGTTTCATGTATTCATACATTTATGTTTAAATGTATTATATTTGTTTTTACTTGTATATATTAAAGAAAGAAATACATGTAAATGAAAGTATTTTCACTCTCCCTCAATGTAAAAGCATAGTCTAGATGAAACTGCAATTAATTTTAATTGATAGTAGACCAAACTGGTGTGGTCTAAGTGGTATTAGACTATCTGACATGAGGACTAACTGCTTCTGCACCAAGTGAATAAAAACGTGATTCCTACCTGCTGTGGTATCGCTGATAACCCGAAGACAATTAAGACCAGCAATCTCAGCAGCATGGCTTACACCTCTGCGTTCAAGATCAGTGTAATATTGTGGAACCTACGTAACAAAGATATGGAACACATGACTGAGAGTATCTTGGTGGACAATACTCACATTGTATCAAAACTAGGTGCATTTCAATTTCAATAAATATGACTCATATATATGTAAAGAATGAGATACACAAATGGTATACACTTTAAGTCTGTGTATTGTGTGTGAAAAAGATTGTTGACTAATATCAATGAAAGTACAAATGTCACTACAGCAGGTGTTTTGTAAAGGAACAAGATGTGAACTTCTGCTTTTGGAAACCATTATATATTTACATCCAATGTCATAACTAAACCATAGAATCAATCAGGTGTTGCAGATTTGTATAGGACACCTTAAATTAGAAATGCCAGTTTACACAAATCAGTAACTAAGGCCTGTTGGATATATATCGCTTCTTATAGTGTACTTATTGAAAGTTACAAGAAACTGTTGTAAACTATTCAAAATAATGTCATTTAACTGGGGGGGGGGGGGGGAATTTGACACAGAAAGAATTTGTCACATTTATTACTGAGAGAAAATAATAGTTTTTGTTTTTACAATGTATCAAATTTCATAGATTAAAAATCGAACAGAGTATTTCTAATATCAACGCTTGACATGTTCTTACCGAGATAACACAATCAACCACTTTCCTGAGAAGATTAACTTCAGCGGTCTCTTTTAGCTTTGTCAGCATCATGGCGTAAACCTGCTCTGGTGTGAACGTCTCTGTCTCGCCAAGATACTGTACCTGAAGGTGTAAAACAAAGGGTCTTGTTTACACATGGCCAATAGTTTTACATAAAATAACCAATTTGGCACTAGTAGAGAAAAACAAGTGATTGTAATTTGTACTACATAATTTTAGGAATGTTCCTTCTTCATATAAATCAATACAGAAAAGTGGTGAAATTACTGTGAGAAACAAATAGTTAAGAATTGAAAACTGATATCAAACAATGATAAAACACCCTTGAAGCACTGTGTAGAAATAAAAAAACAAGTGGAATGCCTCTGGCGGTCTCACCTGCATCACGTGATTCAATATAGCAGCAGTGCTGACTTTGAAAATTACTATAAAATAATTATTCACAAAAACCACCATTCATATAATGATACAATACTACGTTCATTGACATTTGACCTTGATCATGTGACCTAAAACTTGTCAGTGATACTTGATTACCCCTATATCCACATTTTATACACTATATCTATAAACTTTGACAGTTATGACAGCAATCTACATGTAATAATTACCTCTAAAATGGCCAAAGTTCAATGACCTTAAATGACCTTTGACTTTGGTCATGTGACCTGAAACTCGCATGAGATGTTTAGTGATACTTGATGACTCTTATGTCCACGTTTTATGAACTAAACAAATACTTACTAAGTTATGATGGTAATTCAACAAATATCCCCAACATGGCCAAAGTTCATTGACCGTTGACC
Organism: Lytechinus pictus; assembly: GCF_037042905.1. Lineage (NCBI taxonomy): Eukaryota > Metazoa > Echinodermata > Echinoidea > Temnopleuroida > Toxopneustidae > Lytechinus > Lytechinus pictus. The sequence goes on from NC_087249.1 coordinate 33,635,058, forward strand.
TTGGTCATGTGACCTGAAATGCGCACAGGATGTTCAGTGATACTTGATTACTCTTATGTCCAAGTTTTATGAACTAGACCAATATTTAGTTATAATGGTAATTCAACAAATATCCCCAACATGACCAAATTTAATTGAGCTTAAATGACCTTTGACCTTGGTCATGTGACCTGAAACTCGGACGGGATGTTCAAAGATACTTGATTACTCTTATGTTCAAGTTTCATGAATCAGATCCATGAACTTTCAAAGTTATGATGGTAATTCAACAGATACCCCTCCCCCCCCCAACATGGCCAAAGTTCATTGACCGTTGACCTTGGTCATGTGACCTGAAATGCGCACAGGATGTTCAGTGATACTTGATTACTCTTATGTCCAAGTTTTATGAACTAGACCAATAAACTTTCAAAGTTATGATGGTAATTCAACAAATACCCCCAACTTGGCCAAAGTTCATTGACCCTAAATGACCTTTGACCTTAATCATGTGACCTGAAATTCGCACAGGATGATCAGTGATACTTGATTACTCTTATGTCCAAGTTTCATGAATCAGATCCATAAACTTTCAAAGTTATGATGGTAAATTCAACAGATACCCCCAATATGGCCAAAGTTCATTGACCTTTGACCTTGGTCATGTGACCTGAAATGCGCACAGGATGTTCAGTGATACTTGATTACTCTTATGTCCAAGTTTCATGAATCAGATCCATAAACTTTCAAAGTTATGATGGTAATTCAACAGATACCCCCAATTTGGCCAAAGTTCATTGACCCTAAATGACCTTTGACCTTGGTCATGTGACGTGAAACTCAAGCAGGATGGTCAGTAATACTTTATTAACCTAATGTCCACGTTTCATGAACTAGGTCCATATATTTTCTAAGTTATGATGACATTTCAAAAACTTAACCTTAGGCTAAGATTTTGATGTTGATTCTCCCAACATGGTCTAAGTTCATTGACCCTAAATGACCTTTGACCTTGGTCATGTGACCTGAAACTCAGGCAGGATGTTCAGTAATACTCGATTAACCTTATGGCCAAGTTTCATGAACTAGGTCCATATACTTTTTAAGTTGTGCTGTCATTTCAAAAACTTAACCTTTGGTTAAGATTTGGTGTTGACGCCGCCACCGCCGTCGGAAAAGCGGCGCCTTTAGTCTCACACTGCTATGCAGGTGAGACAAAAGCCTGAACTAACATCACCAGGTAAGTACCTATAATGCTAGATGTACATGTAATACCAAATATAGAAAAGAAGAAAAAATATTTTGAAAAGGTAAAATTAAGGTGGATATTTTGTAAACTTACTTGCATCCCGACACCCCCATTAGGGAGCTGTGTGACTTTATAAGGTACAACTTTCGCATCTTGTTGGACTGAGGGGTCGCTGTACTGCCGTGCTATAAACCTCTTGAACTGTGACAATGTGTTCTTGAAGTTTGTGATTGCCTGTAAAGAAGAAAAATTACAACAAAATACAATTAAAATGAACCTCTTAACTGTTTTGAACAGTAGTTCAGTGGTACATGTAGTTACAGGTTGTTCTTGCCTTCCAAGAGACCAAGACGCAAGGTAAAGTACATGTATAAATGAACAACTTCATTCATACAATCACTATAGGAATATCCTTCAGATTTCACCATGTGCATACGTGTACTTGCAGGAGAATTACATATTTCATGTACTAAAAAAAGACAAGTTGGAAATTTATGTCAATCATTCATGTAAAATGTACAAACCATGTACAGATGTAGAAAGTTCACATGTACATGTAGTACATTGTACATATCAAGGTCATACTCTTGATGTGTACTATTGAAAGTTTAGACACAGTCTGTATGAATGGGAAAACAATTCAGCTACCTGGCTTGTCCCTCCCCTCCATGCATGCCTGGCATAAATAACCCAGAAGGGCTGCCCCCATTCGCTATCAGTGCATTACCTTGTACAAACTCAATCACCCGCCTTGCAAATTGGCAACTCGGGTGGAAAATGCATCAGGGCGAGGATAACCCTTATGGGAGGAACCCTAAGGATAGCTGGCATAGCTTGTACAAGTAGCATAACATTGATGAAAGGTGGGTTGAAAAGTCAAATTATGATCTTGCTTTTGAAAATTAGCACTCTTAACATAATATGTGTACATGAAGAGAAAATACAGACCATGTCTGGTATATGGTTCATAGAATGTTAGTAAAGTTACAAATGAGGGCACACCTCTTACAAACGACTGATGTATTTATTGACAAATAAACAAATTCTGACTAATCTCAATACGTATATTCTAATTTAAATAAACAAATTCTGACTAATCTCAATACGTATATTCTAATTTAAATTACAAAGATGTACAGTGTAAGTTTAAATATGTAGATCTAGACATGGATCAACTTAATATTTTCATTCAAATGCTGAATAATTTCAAAACCTTTCTCTCAAAATAAATGCTCACTGCCATTCAACCAGCACAAGTACTGTACATGCATCATGCATGTGCACACTTGTATATGAGCGTAATCCATCCATTTTCAAATTTGTTTTTGTAGTTTACTAGTTTGGACTTTTGATTTAAACTGATTATTATAGCCTTTAATTTCATGACCTCATCTTGCTAATCATGTAAGGGTATGCAGAAAAGATATTGATTATTCATGGCCCTTGACTTTACACTGAACCTCCCACCCAGCTTGAATTGCTGAATGAATTAACAATTGAATTACTGCGTTCACACATGTGACACATACATGCACTCTGTAGTTTAAAAGCAGTGAACTTGTGTCTCCAGGTCTTTGCATACAACAAGAATGATTTTCCAATGTTACATTCTACACGTTTGTCTGGACAGATGAAAAGGCAATTAATTTAAAGAAATTTGCAACCAACAAATCACTTGAAAAGTGTTACACAAAATTGAAATTCATAAATATTTGCAATTAATACTGGAACTCAATGAAAACATTATTGGACCACCCCCCCCCCCCTTGTATATTAGTTTATAAATACATGTATGTTTGCATTCAACTGACAATTTTACATCATGAAGTAAAACATATTTTTCAAAGGATTAAAGTTTAAATTTGCATTCAAGCATATTTTTGTGATTTGTTAAAATAAAATTCTTTCAAAACTCAGCATGCATCACCAGGTACTGTACAGTGTTACTCTAGCAATTAACAAATCATCGGCGTTCATATTAACTGTCGTATCAATTTTGGTATAAAAAACTTGATTTTGAGAATTTTGCAGAAAATGAAAGTACAGTACAAGTCCTATTCTATTCATACTAAATTTCTAGGCAGCAATATATTGTAGTTTCTGAGATATGTGGGAATTTTCACTGCAATGCCATACAAATTGTTGATAAAATGTGCAAATCCCATTGGAAATGTGTACTGTAGCAAAGCAAACAACAGCTGTGCGCACTTAATATGCACACGCGAGTTCAGTAAAACCGTCATATCGGCACTTCATTGACTTTGCATGTGAAAAAGCGATACGTTTTCACTGACCGCTTGCATTGAAATCGCGGTCAGGGTTGTTGTATGTCGCTATTGTGTTTTTGTACAGGGAAAATCTAAACCGCTCAAACTGAAATTACATGTACAAGCATGTAAAGTTTGCGATATTTTCTCTGATCCTTGGTTTTGTGTAAAAAATACAGATACCAATGCCGAGCAATTGTCTTGGTCTTTCCAAACATGTATTTTTCTAGCAATGAATTATTGTAAGGCAGGGGAACTAAGTGTGAAAATTGTTCAGTAAACTTTGAAGTCAATTTTGTCTGAAATGGGTATGCACCGTCGTATGTGTGATACCAAGCTCCTTGGTGATAGGACGGTGCAGATGACTGCCGACGAAATGTTTCCTACATGGGGTGGGTCTATGCCTGACTTTATACATGTACATATGCTTTTCACAAGTTATTAGATTGCAGGGAAATGTTGTACTAACTACTGAGACACACTGTCGGTAGTATGTACAGGAAACCTCTGAATTAAGGGGAATCCAGAGTCTAAATCCTGACTCACAAGCCGGCTTTCATTTCAACCATTGCCTCAAGCTCAGACTCAAATGATAATTTCCTCTCTCTCTTTACAAGTGATGTGTGAAAATTTTACTTCAAAGAATGGAACTTAATATTCCATGGAAACCAAACATGTTTTGTACTACATGTACATGTATAAATTTCATATCTTTTTTTTTTCTTTAAAAAGTATATATTTGGAAATACAATGAATGTCTTTAAAAGGAGGGAAAGTGTTCATTATGACATAGTATGGGAGGAAGACTATCAATGTAATGAAATTCATTCCAAGCCAGCATGTCATAGTTGGGATCTCTTGTTCATATGAAGAAAATCAATTACCAGAAAATAACCTTTTTATTCAAAATCACAAACTTTCTTTTGTTATCAATCAAATCAGCTATCAATAATCAAGTTCCAATATGTGGAATCTATTTTGCATGCATGCATAATGTCAGGTTGTCCTAAATAATTGAGGTGTATTTGTAAAAAAAAAAATTAAGAAAGTGTATAAAGTAAAACATTAAATGTTGATTTCCAATTATCAATTAGTATTTCTTATAGAATGAAGAAAACAATTATAAAATAATGTACAGTCCTTTTTCATGTCGTTTATCTGTATGTACATGTATGTAACTAATGAGTAAACTTGTTCCAATTATTACAGAGCAATATGACTAGACCCACAAAAGTGCAAAATAGTGTATGGTAGATGTCAAATTATCAAATCTTCAAATGAAACCTTCTAGATAGTCATATTACAAAATTCCTCTAATGAAACTATCACTTTCATGATTATAGCAAGACAAATCATGATTATTTGGCTTCCATTAGTTCTGCATAGTATAGATACAATGTAATTGCCATTGACACAATGACAGTATAATACTAAGTAGAGCATAACATACTCTATTATAATAGATTGTTTCTTTTGAAGTTCAACCAACAATGAGACTGAATACTTTACCTGACTTCGAGCAGCATGACCTTGCGTCCTCGACTTCTCTCCAAAACTGACTACTGTACTGTTGAGGGAAAGAAAAATATAGAAGAATAACAAAGAAGCCTTCTTCGTAATAATAGTAAAGATGAAATGTGCACTTGAATGTAGGTCATGAGCATTCCAAAAATTAGCACACTGTCATGACCACTTTGCATTGGGGCCTACATTACATGTACATGTATAGTAGAAACAGTTGTGTTTTCAAACTCAGAATATCAAAATTCTGACTGAATCATACATGTATCAAGTTCAGCTTATATGATAAATCAGAATTTTGAACCACCATGAGACAGGATTTGTTTTGAATAGAGAAAAATCAATCAAAAATTTGAAATGATGCATTCCAGAGGCATACAGCCTGGGGTTTGTGATTAGAACTATGAATCTATTATACATGGAAGTCATGAGCCAAACCTTAATGTGCTCCTTATACTGCACATGGACAATGTACAGTGTATACTGGTGTGCTTAAACTTGAAGGCAAGATGGTAATAAAAATAGCACAAACCGTCTGATGAGGGACTACCCAGAGGGGAAGAGATCATAGACCCCATGACATGGGTCGCCTAGTAAACCCCAGGAGAGATAGAATGCGACCCTGTGCATACCAGAGGTATTCCTGGCATGTCAATGATACAGCATACAATTACAATCACACACACACTCCCACACACATACCCACAGACAGAAAAACAAACAGACAAGTGCATCAAGGGTAAATTATGCATTTCCAGCAGGATTTTATATTTCCCTTGTTCTTAGCAAAGACAAGAAGAATTCTTCACTCATCACGATCTCTTGACTGCCATCAACTCAGCATGGTCTACTTCTATGTGTAAATGTTGTGCACAATACAAGAAAATACCTGATCAATTTAGACTTAGGAGAATACAGTTTACTCGTTTTAAATTTGAGGGAAATTAATGAATTTTTAGTCCGTGCTTTCTGGCATGTTGTACAGTACGTAAGTATATTTACATATATCTAGTACATGTACTGTACCTCCCATCAATCAACTGAAATTAAAAAAACAAGTCCGCCCCAACAAACAGTAGATTTGAATAAAAGGAGAAAAATCCAACAAACATAACACTGAAAATTTCATCAAAATCAGATGTAAAATGAGAAAGTTATGACATTCTAAAATTTCACTTGATTAAAAAAAGTTATATATGCACAATGTGATTGGCATGCAAATGAGGGGACTGCAGTGATGACATCACATCACCCACTCACTATTTCTTTTGTATTGTAATATTTCAATATAATATTCATGAAATATATATAATACATTATCTTAATTTTCTCCTCATTGTAATGTGAAACAAAGATGGATTTCTCCCTGAATATGTGGAATTACCATTGGTTTAACATTTTGAGGTTTTAATAGTCAAGTTGGTCATTAGCGTCTAATCTGTAAATATTGAAATATCGCATAATTCATACAATAAAAAAAAAAATAAATAGTGAGTGATGGACATCATTGTTGTCGAAACTCCTAAGAGACTTCTACTATCCATAGCCTACATGTACAACTCACAAATTTGTGATTCCAAGATTTTCATCATCAAACAGGAAAAAAAAAAGCATCCAGCTTGTGAGTTGCATATTGAACAGACCGGATGGTTATTATTTTTTCTCGTTTTATCATGAAGAAGATCTTGGAATCACAAATTTACGAGTCTGTTTTACAGATGGAATAAAGAATTAGTGAACAGTCTTAAAGTTAGTGCTGCAAGTCAGGCGCCATGTTCGGGTTCGGTTCGGTTCGGCAAGGTTCGGCAGAAATTTGCCGAACATTGGTTCGGTTCGGGGTTCGGTAATGATAGACTGATAAAGCTATAGTTCATTCAGGTATACGTAGCGTACCGGTAGACAATTTGTACTTGATTGACTGCATGTGCTCGCGTGTACCTCTGTCACATCAAACCATTTTATCTCTATCTTGTTGACATGAAACTATGAAAGTTATAGCGCTCAACGAATCAACTGTTATCTCGAATTTGATTATCTGATGATAGATTTATTGGGTAACTCACATTATACCCCTTTCATAAACCCAATAAAACACAATTATGCGGCTAATAGCAGCATAATTTGGTCGTAAAATCAGAGGAGGACAAGAGTTATCCGCATTATTCTGATGCTGCTATTATCCGCATAATAGCGGCATCGGGACAAGATTTTGAGTTTATGAACGTATTTCCAAATAATGCGGATAATTGCCATGGTGCGGTCACAAGGTCACCCTTTTCCAACACAACCACATTGGAGGGGGCGTGTCCAGTTGTCATGACGATTATCCGCCTTTTTCAGGACGGGCGCTCGTAAAAATAATTTATGGAGTTTGTGAACGCAATTTTTATTGAATTATCCGCATTACTCTTAGGCGGCTAATTGGAGGATATGTTTTATTGGGTTTATGAAAGGGGTATAAAATGGCGACTCTTCCTAGTCGTCCATACCTGGACCACACTTTGGATACTTGCCAAATTAACTACGCTCGCGCTCGCACTCGTACCAGCTAGGCTAGGCCTATGGGCTAGGCTATAGCGCGCGGGACTCTGAGCTCATGAATATTTATATATACAGTCCGGCCAAACGTGATTGGCAATTGCATCACATACGAGGCGGCCAGCGCCAGTGCACTGAACTGTAGGCATAGTAGGGCCAGGGGCGTGTCGAAGAAAGCGTGCTTATGTAATGCGCCTTTCGCTAATTGGCTCGATGGGTGAACTAAACCACCAATCGCATGTCGCTGATTGTCGCATCGGTACATGCAGCCACGTGCTTTGTCTGCTCGCGAAACTCAGCTCACTGATTGAAGAGCAATTCCCGAGATTTCTGTGATTTCATTGGTCAGATTTCATTCGACCATGAACATACAGACCAAGTGGAATGCAAAGTTTTACGACTGTAATGGGACAGGGGGAGTAGAGTTATCGTCGAATTGTTTATGGTTAATTTGAGAAGTTGATAAGAAAGGGAAAAAAAAGTAAAGATTGGGGGTCATTTTCCCCCAAGAGATGAATGTTTCCGCATGGCTTTTTCTTCATTCAACTTGTCAACGAGGGGAAGGGGATCTTGCTATATGCTATACCGTAATCATTCATGAGTGTTTGATTTTTATTTTCATCTGATTGATAATAATAAAAAAGATAACTTCACCTCATCTCATTTCTATATTATTTGTTTTGCGTCTCTCCTTTCCATCTCTAACAGTCACTCACTTTATTTCCCACTTTCACTGGATCTCTCGTTTTCAAAACTCTTTACTTCTCTCTAAAATCATGAAAACTAGACAGTATCGAGCCGACACCTCAATAATAATGTCAATCACCTCAATCAGATCTTTATTCTCCGCCGCAACAATACACGAGTTACGATCTTAATCACATCGTATCGTAATTCGTAATATTAATGGTACTTCATCTTTCACTTTCAGTTTATTGAGCTCGTTCATTCAAAATACTTTGAAGATTTTCAAACAAGAATCTTGTTCGCCACCTAAAAACAACAATATTTTAGATAATTAGATTTAACCAATGAACACTCATACAGTTTTGGTTTTCTTTACCATGCTTCGGCGATTCGGCCACAGAGCGAGAGATGATGAAAGCCAGTAAAATGATTATAGCGCAAGCTCGCGCAACATCATTCATCGGATCTCCTTTCTTAATCAGGGCCGTAAAAACCACAATGTCAACATGAAAATGAAAACAAAATCTAGTAACCGCAAAATAAGCGCATACTTCCAACATACAATTGCAAAGAAGATTAAATAGAGAATGCGCAAATATAATGATTAGAAAGGGTGTAAACTTATAAATTTATTAGCTGAAAGCCGTTTTTTTTTTTTTTTTTTGCCGAACTTCCGAACCAAGTCTTAGTGTTCGGTTCGGTTCTGTTCGGTTCGGAAGTGCCATGTTCGGCGAACTACCGTTCGGTTCGGCGGTTCGGCTACAGCACTACTTAAAGTGATAACAGATCTTGGAACAAAGATGGCAGAGCTCCTTAAAGGACAAGTCCACCCCAACAAAAAGTTGATTAAAAAAAAAACCAACAAGCATAACACTGAAAATTTCATCAAAATCGGATGTAAAATAAAAAGTTATGATATTTTAAACAGTTATATTCATATCCTGGTTGGTACATGTACATGTATGCAAATGAGGCTGACATCAATCGCTCACTATTTCTTTTGTATTTTATGTAATACATTAAATGAAATATTAAATATTCCAATTTTCTCCCAGTTGTCCTGTGAAACAAAGTTTTATTCCTCCCTGAACATGTGGTATTATCAAACAATATCGTTCAGTCAAGTCGGTCCTTATATTACTGTAAAATTTGTAACAAGTGGAATGCCTCTGGCCGTCTCACCTGCATCACGCGATTCAATATAGCAGCAGTGCTGATTTTGAAAACTACTATAACTCGCACAAGATGTTCAGTGATACTTGGTTACTCTTATGTCCACGTTTTATGAACTAGACCAATACACTTATAGAGATATGATGGCAATTCAACAAATACCCCCAACGTGGCCAAAGTTCTTTGACCTTACATGACCTTTGACCTTGATCATGTGACCTGAAACTCGCACAGGATGTTCAGTGATACTTGATTACTATTATGTCCAAGTTTTATGAACTAGACCAACACACTTTCAAATTTATGGCTGTAATTCAACAAATACCCCAATTTGGCCAAAGTTCATTGACCTTAAATGACCTTTGACCTTGATCATGTGACCTGAAACTTGCACAGGATGTTCAGTAATACTTGATTACTATTATGTCCAAGTTTCATGAATCAGATCCATAAACTTTCAAAGTTATGATGGTAATTCAACAGATACCCCCAATTCGGCCAAAGTTCATTGACCCTACATGTAAATGACCTTTGACCTTGGTCATGTGACGTGAAACTCATGCAGGATGTTCAGTGATACTTGATTAACCTTATGTATAAGTTTCATGAACTAGGTCCATATATTTTCTAAGTTATGATGACATTTCAAAAACTTAACCTTAGGTTAAGATTTTGATGTTGATTCCCCCAACATGGTCTAAGTTCATTGACCCTAAATGACCTTTGACCTTGGTCATGTGACATGAAACTCAGGCAGGATGTTCAGTAATACTTGATTAACCTTATGGCCAAGTTTCATGAACTAGGTCCATATACTTTCTAAGTTATGCTGTCATTTCAAAAACTTAACCTCAGGTTAAGATTTGGTGTTGACGCCGCCGTCGCCGCCGCCGCCGCCGCCGTCGCCGTCGGAAAAGCGGCGCCTATAGTCTCACTCTGCTATGCAGGTGAGACAAAAATGAAAATAATTCAAACAACAAAAACAAAAGAAATACATGTAATAATGAGTGAAGGACATCAATGACTCTCATTTGCATGTCACTGATTTGTGCATCAACTGTTTTGTGAAAAATAAGCGAAACTTTAAATTTTCATTACTTCCTTATTTTATATCCAATTTTGATGAAATTTTCAGCGTAATGATTGTTTGATTTTCTCTGTTGATTAAAATCAACATTTTTCTGGGGTGGACTTAAAGAGGGTGGATAGTTTTGGTAATTCCTCGAAATTGGCCTGTCACCATTCTAATTAATTTGTATATTATATGAATGTGTATGTCCTAAAACAGTCGTGATGTGGATGATATGAAATGAAAAGGTGTTTTTCATGATAAATTATGCTCTTATATGTGTGAATTTAACCTTCTCGGATATCCCGACAAAGTAATTTCAAAACTGTAACATACCCCCTCTATCACCCAAATCCAGTTATCCACCCCTCTGCAGACACACCACCACCGCTGCCGTGAGTGTGCTACGCAAGAACGATAATGTAGTACGCTACATTGCCTTGTCACTCGGTGAACGGCAGAGCAGAAAAAGCCTTGATCGCGTATCGACATATTATAGGATCATCGATCAGTACGTTCCTCACATGCACAACACACAACACCATTCTGTTTTCCTACCTTCCTTGCTCTTGCCTTGGCTGGCGGGGGCTGGGGCTTGCGAGTACATCCCCTATTGTCTAAGTCTAACTTCCAATATAACACGGGAACAATTTAGAAAAGTGATTTCAGAATGAACACTACGTACAGCACAGAGTTGGGGAAAAAAACATTCTTTTTCGGTCATATTCTCCGACTTCCCGCGTTTTAGTCTCGGCTCATATGTTGTTTCAGATTGATAAAAAAAGTTTTATTATGATTCTGATGAATCAAGAGAAAAAAGGGCAGTGAAACCAACAGAAAGAAACCCTTACATACAAAGGAAATTCCAAGATTATACATCCTGTTTATGTTTTGGAAATGCACTGTACTCTCACTAAAATGTTATGTAAACCGTCTTTGGGTAAATTGTGTCTGAATTCATAGACTAGTACAGTACATTATCCACGTTGGTTGCACTGTCCTTTCTATGTATGCACAAGCTCCTTGGTATGCAGTAGGCCTGGCGGAATTGTATTTACTTGTGTGTGTGTGTGAGGCCGGAGTGTGTGTAAGCATAGAGCTATATGGTGTAAGGTCAACAGCACTGTATGACACCATGAACTGTATAGGCCTACTATATCGATATACTCGTGTGTGTAGGCATACTGTACTAGTAAAGGCCATGAAGAGTTCAGTCCACTGGTCATGTACATGGAGATGTAATTACAACCCATTGCTCCTGACCAGTGGTTCATAATACATTGGTCACATTTGTAATACGGCGGCCGTACGGCGAGTCGATCGAAAACAGTCGTTTTATTCATTTTTATTCAAACCATCTATATACATGTATATGTAGCTGGTACAAAAAAATGTTAAAACTCGCCGTACGGCCGCCGTAGAACAAATGTGACCAAGGTATAAATGAGTACGTGTCCTGAGATAATTCAATCGAGCTCTAACTAAACCATGCATGGACCTATAACTAGCATGTCAGTGTCAAGTTGCGGAAAACTGGCAATCCTATGGAATTAGTAATGAACTTCATTTTTTTGTAATTAATTATTGGATAAAGTTCTGTACATAATTCAGTTCGATCGTATACTTTTCGATAATTGGATGAAGACCATTTCGGGGTAATAACCACTATATCACTAATAAATAGACCTACCAAAAAATAACAATGTGCAATATATAGAAGTCATGTCGGATGTAACGTCGATACTAAAGCCGCGATCATCATTTTCGCCCATATTTCAAATACCTTTCTCTTTCGAAAACTGGCAATGGGGAAACACTGACGCCATAATTTGTTTTGTGGGACGTAGTCCGGGTTATAATTGAGCAAGGTGCCACACGGAAAAGGAGAAATTTTCATATAGTGCTTCTAGACCAGTTTTTCACGCTGAATATGAATATATGAGGTAACCAGGCTGTATCCTGAAAATTAACCCATGAGAGCGCTTTTTTCAAAATGGCCGCCAAATTTTCAGAACATTTGAATTTTCGTACATAGATTTTGACATAAACATTCCATTGCCACAAAATTAGTGTCATATGAAAGACAAATAAATTTCCTACAATTTGGTACCATTTATAGGGGATAAGTAGGTTATTTGGCTGAGATTTTAAGTAAAAAACTGCATTTTTGTCATTTTTTTCCAAAAATTGAAAATTTTGCAAATACATGATTTTACATATTTCTAAGAAAAATGAATCAATTACCTTGAAATGTTCCAGAAAACTTTATTGATATACTATTATCATATGGATGAAATTCCAACTCTGTATCATTCTTCTTAGCAAATTTATAAGGTATCAAACTTGAATACTTCAATTTCAGATATGTCGCTTTTTGTATGCATTTCCATAGACTAATACGTATAACATGTATAATATGTATAATGTATAGTTACAAATTAAATGCAATTATCTCTGCTCGTTAATCACTTGGATAGTTAAAATTAGGCATTTCTCTATCAGCTACATAAAACAAAATGTTGGCACATCAAGGCCTAACTCTCTCATGGGGTGGGGGTGTCGAAGCCCCCCCCCCCCCCTCTTGGCTATATCATGTTGTTGTATATTGCCTATTTGTTGGAAAAAAAATCACTGGTTTTTTTGAGCACCCATTGAGGCAAAAGGCATTTCTGCTATACAATACAGCCACTTTAATTACTTTCAAACCACTAGGAGAGGAAAAGAGTAGGCTTTGTTCTACCAGCTACATCAAAAGAAGTGGCACGTACATCGTAGCCAACCCCTCTCGGGGGGGGGGGGGCGCTGGGGAAGTCGCCCCTCCCCCTTTGCTAATTGCCAATTTATTTGGAAATTCACCATTTTGGACCCAACATTGAGGTAAGAAAGTGTTTGTGCTTTATAGTATTTTATTGCTTTGAGAGAGTAGAATTAGTTCTACCAGCTACATAAATAAGCGCTAGCACATCGAACCCTAGCCCTCTCAGGGGCTGTCAAAGTCACCCCCTCCTCTATATCATGTATATTGCCTACTTGTAGAAAATTTCACCATTTTGGATCACCAATTGAGGCATAAGGGCATTTCTATATCATACAGCCAATTTTATTTTCTTGCAGTTACTTGGAGAGAAAAGCTTAGACTTTGCTCTATCAGCTACATATTATTAAGAAGCGCTGGCACATCGAAACCTATCCCACTCAGGGGCTGTCTAAGTCAACCCCTCCCCCTCTATTTCATGTATATTGCCTATTTATTGGAAATTACACCATTTTGAATCGCCCATTGAGGCAAAAGTGCGTTTCTACTATATAATACAGCCAATTTCATTTTCTTGCAATGACTTGGAGAGGAAAGAGTATAGGCTTTGCTCTATCAGCTACATATAAACAAGTGCTGGCAAATAAAAGCCTATCCCCTCCGGGAAGCTGTTGAAACCACCCCATCCCTTTTGCATTATAGCATAATTATTGAAAAATTCACCATTTTGAAGCCCCCATTTACGCAAAAAGGAGTTTCTGATATATAGTTCTGCCACTTTTACTGCCTTGAAACCACTTAGGGAGGAAAGAATGGGTTTTGTTTTATCAGCCACATAAAGAAGTGCAGGCAAATAAAAGCATACCCCCTCCGGGAGGCTGTTGAAATCACCCCATCCCTTTTGCATTATAGCATAATGATTGAAAAATTCACCATTTTGAAGCCCCCATTTAGGCAAAAAGGCGTTCCTGATATATAGTTCTGCCACTTTTACTGCCTTGAAACCACTCAGGGAGGAAAGAATAGGTTTTGCTTGATCAGCCTCATATAAAGAAGTGCAGGCAAATAAAAGCCTACTTCCTTCAGGGGACTGTCGAAATTACCCACCCCCCTTGAAATTCACCATTTTGGAGCCCGCATTGGGGCAAAAAGGCGTTTCTGATAAATAGTTCTGCCACTTTTAATGCCTTGAAACCACATAGGGAGGAAAGAATAGGTTTTGCTTTATCAGCCTCATATAAAGGCAAATAAAAGCCTACCCCCTCCAGGAGGCTGTCGAAATCACCCATCCCTTTTGCATTGCCTATTTATTGAAAAAGTCACCACTTTGGAGCCCCCATTGAGGCAGAAAGTCATTTCTGATTATGTTTCTGCCGTTTTTCACCCTTGAAAACGTTTGGAGAGAAAAAGAATAGGCTTTGCTTTAACAGCTACATATAAAGACATGCTCGCAAAAAAGGCCTATCCCCATCAAAGGGCTGTTGAATTCACCCCACCCCTATTTCATTATTGCTTATTTATTGGAAAATTGACAATTTTTGAGCCCCCATTTTAATAGGCAAAAAGGCGGTTCTGATATATAGTTCTGCCACTATTACCGCCTTAAAACTACTTGGAGAGGAAAGAGTAGGCTTTCCTCTAACAGGTACATATAAAGAAGTGGCTCTACTATATACCAGAAACACGTTTTTTTTTGCCTCAATGGGGGCTCCAAAATGGCGAGTTTTCCAATGAATTGGCAAAAATCGGAAAAAAGGTGGGGTAACATCTACATGTATCGTCCCCTGAAGTGGGTCAGGCTTCGATATGGCAGCAATTCGTTATATATATTTGAAAGAGGGGAACCTACTCTTTCCTCTCCAAGTGGTTTCAAGAAAGAGAAATTGGGTGTTTTATACAGCAGAAGTGCATATCGCCTCAATGGGGGCTCAAAAATTGTGAATTTTCAAATAATTAGGCAATAATGCAAGAGGGGTGGGGTGATTTGACAGCCGCCCAGATGGATATGCTTCAATGTGCCAGCACTTCTTTATAGAGCAAAGCATATTCTTTCCTCCTTAACTGGTTTCAAGGCAGTAAAAGTGGCAGAACTATATATCAGTGATGCCTCTTTACCTCAATGGGGGCAAAAAAATTGTGAATTTCCAATAAATAGGCAATAACGCAAAGGGGTGAGGGGGCTGATTTCGACAGCCCCTGGAAGGGGTAGGCTTTTATTTGCCAGCACAAAATTATGCAGCTGATAGAGCAAAGCCTATTCTTTCCTCTCTAAATGGTTTCAAGGCAATAAAAGTGGCAGAACTATATATCAGAGACACCTTTTTGCTTCAATGGGGGCTCCAGAATGGTGACTTTTCAACAAATAGCCAAATACCGAAAATTAGTGGGGTAACTTCTAAAGCCGCCTGAAGGAGATAGGCTTCGATTTGCCAACACTTATGTAGCTGATAGAGCAAAGCCTACTCTTTCTTCTCAAAGTCATTGCAAGAAAATAAAATTGGCTGTACTATATAGTAGGAATGCGCTTTTGCCTCAATGGGTGATCTAAAATGGTGAAATATCCAATAAATCGGCAATATACTTGATATAGAGGGGGGGGGGGGGTGACTTAGACAGCCCCTGAGAGGGCTAGGGTTCGATGTGCCAGTGCTTATTTATATGTAGCTGGTAGAACAAACTATACTCTTTCCTAAGTGGTTTCAAATCAATAAAATGGGGTGTACAACAAAGCACAAACGCTCTTTGGCCTCAATGTTGGGTCAAAAATTGTGAATTTTCAAATAAATATGCAATATTAAGCAAAAGCCCCCCCCCCCCCCCCCCGAGAGGGGTAGGCTTCGATGTTCCACTTCTTTGGATGTAGCTGGTAGAACAAAGCCTACTCTTTCCTATCCAAGTGGTTTCAAAGCAATCAAAGTGGCTGTACTGTATAGTAGAAATGCCTGTTTTTGCTTCAATGGGTGCTCCAAAAAACGGTGATTTTTTCAACAAATAGGCAATATACAACATGATATAGCCAAGGGGGGGGGGGGGGGGCTTCGACACCCCCACCCCATGAGAGTTTTAGGCCTTGATGTGCCAACATTTTGTTTTATGTAGCTGATAGAGAAAAGCCTACTTTTAACTATGCAAGTGATTAACGAGCAAAGATAATTGCATTTAATTTGTAACTGTACATCATACATATCGTCGGCGTTCATACGAACCGTCGTATCAGTCAATTTTGGTCAAAAAATCGATTTTGAGATTTTTGCAGAAAATTAATGTACAAGTCCTATTCTATTCATAAATTAATTTCTAGGCAGCAATTTATTTTAGTTTGTGAGATATGATTGAATTTTCATGGCGATGCCATACAATTTCTTAATAAAACGCGCAAATCCCATTGGAAACGTGTACTGTGACAGAGCGATACGACGTTTTGACTGACCGCGATTTCAGTGCGCGCGGTCAACCAAACTGTCGTATCGGCCACCTGCGCTGCATTGACTTTGCACGTGAAAAGCGATACGACGTTTTGACTGACCGCGCGCATTCAAATCGCGGTCAGGGTTGTTGTTTTCCCTATGGCGTTTTTGTACAGGGGAAATCTAAACCGCTCAAACCGAAATTACAAGCACGGAGCTCTTTTGCGATATTTTTTATAATTCTTGGTTTTGTGCAAAAATAAGGATACCATTGTCAAGCAATTGTCTTGGTCTTTCCAACCATGTATTTTTCTAGCAATGAATATGTTGTAAGGCCGGAGAATTATGTGTGAAAATTATAGTAACTTTGAAGTCGATTTTCTCTGAAATGGGGTTTCAACCGTCGTATGTGGATACGACGGTTCGGATGACCGCCGACGATATTATACATGTTATACGTATTAGTCTATGAAAATGCATACAAAAAGCGACATTTCTGAAATTGAAGTATTCAAGTTTGATACCTTATAAATTTGCTAAGAAGGATGATACAGAGTTAGAATTTCATCCACATGATAATAGTATATCAATAAAGTTTTTTGGAACATTTCAAGATAATTGATTCATTTTTCTTAGAATTATGTAAAATCATGTATTTGCAAAATTTTCAATTTTTGGGAAAAAATGACAAAAAATGCAGTTTTCTACTTAAAATCTCAGCCAATTGACTTACTTAGCCCCTATAAATGGTACCAAATTGTAGGAAATTTATTTGTCTTTCATATGACACTAATTTTGTGGCAATGGAATGTTTATGTCAAAATCTATGTACGAAAATTCAAATGTTCTGAAAATTTGGCGGCCATTTTTAAAAAAGCGCCCTCAAGGGTTAATTTTCAGGATACAGCCTGGTTACCTCATATATTCATATTCAGCGTAAAAAACTGGTCTAGAAGCACTATATGAAAATTTCTCCTTTTCCGTGTGGCACCTTGCTCAATTATAACCCGGACTAACGCCAAAGTGTTACTGTCATGCAGAGCTGTCTCACTAAGTCTCAGGTCTCTATTATTTAGTGATCGATGTGCAGGATTTTTTTTTTTTTTTTGGGGGGGGGAGGGGGGCAGGGGGTCATTTTCACGTGAAAAATATGGCGAAAGCTGAGTTATTTGATCTGCTACTATATAACTTCTAGTTTTGTATCTAAATGAAACATGAATTAGGAAGCACATCGATGGAACGATCAGTCCATATCCCAACAAAAAGTTTATTTGATTAAAAAGGAAAATCCAACAAGCACTGGAAATTTCATCAAAATCGGATGTAAAAAAAGAAAGTTGGACATTTTTTATGATCAAATTTCACAGACCAGTTATGCACATCCTGGTCTGTATGACTGCATGATGACGTCACGCACTTAATTGTATTCTTTGTCAAATATAAATAAATATTCTAATTTTCTCCTAATTGTATGTGACATTTTCATTAATATATTATCGCTGTGGATTATATATCTATGGTTCAGTCAAGTAATTGGTCCTTATTATTTTGAAATCTCTAAAAATTGAAATATAATTCAAACAATAAAAAAAAATAAAAAATAAAGTGATCGATCGGACATCATCAACTCTCATTTTCATATGATTGAGTTGTGCATAACTATTCTGTGAAAAATGTGCGCTATGCGAAATTTTGAAATGTCATAATTTTCTCATATTTTACATCCGATTTTGTTGAAATCTTCAAAATTATGCTTGTTGGATATTTCTATTGATTCAAATTAACATTCTTTTCTGGGGTGGACTTGACCTTTAAACATTGAACTATGGTCGAGGTGCAGCGGCGTACCTTTTCCAAAAGAGGAGCAAATTTTTTGGAGGATATTTTGTTCGCGAAAAGAATTGACAAGCAAAAAAAGGAAAGGTCTTCAACCACAAATAAAGGATTTCGTACCACAAAAAATTGACAAGCCAAAAAAAAAGAAAAATAAGGTCTTTAAGTTCAAAAGAGGGTCCACACGTCTGTTTTCATTGCATTTTTACATTCCAAATTATTAATTTTGCTTCTCAAAAGGGGGGCATGTCCCCTGGATCAGTTATGACTCGTCAGGGGGGGGCACCTGTCCCCTGGATCAGTTGTGACTCGTCAGGGGGGGCATATCCCCTGGATCAGTTGTGACTCATCAGGGGGCAGTCTGCCCCCTTAGGTATACGCTAGTGGCGAGGTGCAAAAAACAAAACAGGGACAATGATTTACAAGTCATTATATAAGCACTGATTTTCAATTCATAAGCACAAGGAGGTGAAATTGAGAACGGTGCGAAGAGAAATTAGTATAAAGAAAGAAAAAAAATGGAGAAGGGATGGGGGCTGCATGGGATTGCGTCGTTGGGAATTTCTTTAGTCTGACAAACTTTATTGCATTTTTTTTTTCGTTTCTAACTTGACAAACAAGCCATGTACACGCCCCTCATTATAAAAGGGAGAAATATCCGGATATTGTCAATCGGACTGTTATGAGAGAAAAGCAAAAAAAAAATGTTGTGATATCGGCATCATAATTGATAGTGCATTGAAATAATGTTATTTCTTCATTAAAAAAATAACACACTTTCTTGTGAATAGGAACATGGCTTACCGCTCCCCCAACCTCACCTTCGCAGAGGGTGGACAAAATTATACTGAGCAAGTAGTTGACCTTCCTGTAAAATATCCTATATCCTATATTAAACGTGTAATTTTTGTTTGTCAACGAAACATAGCACGAATCTCTTGTAATGAAAAAATCTCTGAGCTGACTTTATAATTTTATAAATTACAACATATTTTATTAATTGAGAAAGAGCAGAGGTCAAAAATACAGTATATAATTGAGGGATCCAGGCTGGGGGCACTCAGGAATATTTTGAAATTTGCTCATGGACTTACATTTTTTATTTATTTACTTTAATGCATTTTTTAATCTATTAATTAATTCATTCATTTATCATGTATTCTGTTTCATTTACCCAAGGTAAGAGAGTCTTGCACAAGAGAGCTAAATGTTCGAAAATGGCCATTATGGGCCCGTCTGTTTGCTATTTCCACCACTTTTTATTTCTTTCTTCACAACGTTAATTTTGTATAAGAATCTTCTACTATAATTGGCGTGCTTGCCTGACACACTTTCATTCCAATTTGATATTGACCGATCATTGCCATAAACATTACCGATAAATCGTTCTTGTACCATGATTGTTAAGGAAAAAAAGAAGATGTTCACCTATACCTTGGCAAAATGGCATTTAATGCATGCTTAGTTTCAAGTTTCCAATTTGCACCTTTCTAATGAGTCTAAGTAGAAACACAAGTAAAGAACTATATAGCTCTTGAGGCCTGTTCAGAAATAATATGTTGGATACAGGGGCAGCCTTCGCTGATGGGGGGGGGGGGGGGCGAATTTTGTCAGCCCAAAATTTTCCCTGATCGGCCTCTCGTAGTTGATTTGTTTATGTTTATTTGAAGGGGTAGTCCTAACAGTGCATCTCTTAGCTTTATTTTAATAAATCATCATAAACATAATCTCATAAGCCTTAGTTCGTGCGCAAAGTGCGAACTAATTTTTTTTTTTAATGTATATTGTCCTAAAACTTGAACATTCTGGGCAATGTTTGTGAGCCTGAACGTCATGTAACTGATTAATATTACTGCGTATAGCGTGAACAGAAATTATAATACGTTTTGATCTGATCGAAAAGGGACCACCTGTCAAAAACTATACTTGCAGTTGGCCATGAATGCGTTGCATATTTCAACAATCAAATAGTGCATGCAAGCGCGAGCTGATTTTTTTTTACATTTCTACCTAAAGAAGGGAAAATCTAAGCTCTTTTTGTCAATTTGTGAACATGATAGGTATATCACTGAACAATTGATGCGTGAGAAAAGCGTGAGCGTAAAAAATCGAGATTTAGCCTAAAACGGGACACATGTTTCATGTTTTGTAAATCATGAAAAGGATGAATAATTGGGAATCTTTCTACATGAATAATTGGGAATCTTTCTACATGAATAATGCGAGCGCGCCAAACGCGAGCAGAAAACTTTTGGAAATCTGAAATGAAAATAATTTTTGCTCCGCCAAGGGGGGCAAGCACATCGCCCCCCTTCCTGGATCCGCCTATGTAAATATTCAAAGTAAAAATGTTCTGTAATGAAGACAGGATCATTCAGAATTGTGCTAAAAGATGTACATGCATAGGCAAGGCATGCAGATCCATGGGGTCGAAGCGGCCGCGGGCAACCCCCTACCTCTGTTGGCGGCGGAAAAGGAGGTAAAAGAGAAAAGAACGAGGAATGAAAAAAGGAGTAAGGGAAGAAAATGATAAAAGAAGGAAGAAAGTGTAATAAAACTGGGGAGGTGATGATAAGAAAATAAAGAAGGAAATCAGGCCATAATGTAAAAAAAAAACGTTTAAAAACGTTGCTTACACTTCGCGCTCGCATTGACTTGAGCGGGGTAATAATATGTTCAAGAGGATATCAACTGCCCTAAAATATTAATTTTCAAGTCTAGTCAATATGCACAAATTATTCTCGCCACTCGAATATTAATTATCTTCTTTTTATTCAGCGATACACATTCTCTTCATGATTACAAGAAAAGTTCTAAATTCATATTGCAAAAATATTAGCTCGCGCTTTGCGTTCACAAATTTAGTAAGTAAGTGCGATCAATATCCGCTTCACATTATTTTTCTAAAGTGGTTGAAGGTAGCTGAAGGTTGAAAGGTAATCTGAAAAATAAAAATATTGCACTAACTTTTTTTGTGAGAATGAAATTAAGCAAGCGAAGCGAGAATGCCGATGGTACTGAATAAAAATATAGCACCGCAGAATAGAAAAAAGGAGCTCGAGTTAGAATCTGTTATAACAATGGCAATATATACAAAACATACACAACACAATATATTTAAATTTCATTTTTCATAATAACATATTTTATGAATTTCCATATACATCTGTTCACACTAAAATTACACTACTGTACGGAAAAAACAACACCTAGAACAAACTATGAATAATCCATTTTCCCCCCTTTCAAATAAATTGAGATCCATTTACGCACATGCACACGCCTTACTCCCCCTTTCCCCATTTTCTTTCTCCTGCTCCTTCAATACCCTCCAGGAATTGCTCAGGGTTCGGGGAGGGGGGGGGGTGTCGATCTCCCTTTGATCATCATACTTTTTAATGAATCATAATGGCAATCTAATGGTAGCATCTAAACTCGCTCGTCGCGCTTGCATAAACTTATGCAGTCCTTGTGAGCATAGCTCACACCCCCCCCCCTCCTGGTGACTTGGAACCCCCTCCCCATTGAAGAGAAAAGAATGATAAAGAGATATGTATCACGTCAAAATCTATCACAAAGTTAGATGAAAAAATTGCTCGCCTGCAGCTTTTCTAGTAATAATTTTATCTTTATGCAATTCCGTCCCCTCTTATAATTTTAAACTGGTAGTGCTACTGACCACCCCCTCAAAAAAAGTAATGATAATAATAATAATAAATTACAAGTAAAAATAGGCCTAAATGTAACAAAAAAAAACTTTCAGGGACCAAACTTAATTGTGTCAGTTATCCAATCTCCTCCAACCCCGTAAAGACCGACACTGGACACCCATGTTATTTTACATACACCGCGATGAAAGCGAAAATTGGGGGGGGGGGCGTGCCCCCAAATTCTTTGGCTAGGATTTAACATTATCTAGGATATGTTAATGCTTGTATGGTATCTCCGCGAAACCTCTTCGAAATTCAGCAGGGTTTTACGATCGTTATTACATTAAAAATTAGCAAGCTGATTTAGACTTCGTGGCACATACATATGTACGGCATCACATTTTTTCCTCCCGTTCGTTTTTTTTTTGTAATCCTCGATCGTCAACCTGGACGTGTTCTTATATGCCTAATTCCACTTTTCCTTAATCCCTTCTCTTCCTTTTTTAAAATTCAGCTTTATCGCTATCTCATAGGCGGATCCAGGGGGCGAAGTTCCCGGGTCCCCGTAGTGGCGGAGCAAAAAAAAAGGAAAGTAAAAAAAAAAGGAAAAGGGAAAAGAGAGGAGAAAAGGGGGAAGAAGACAAGTGAATAAAACAAGGCGAGCTGTCATTATTGTTTGATTTATAAATTGATTTTTATTATGTGCAGCCATAGTCCGTTTTATGGTCCAAGTATCAATGCAGCTCCCGCTACGCGCTCGCATTATTTGTCAAGTACCCTATATAGTCTTCGTATATTCAATGAATTCTCAAAAATATTCATATTCAGGTCTGATTGTCAAAACCTATCACATGATTGTCAAAAGACAATTAAAATAAAATCGGTTCTTGATTTGCGCTCGCATTAATTGTTAAAGATTATATCAACCAATATCTTCTATTCATAAATACAATGCTTACAATATCCAGTTGTCAGAACTTGATATTAACAAATTTCTCGCTTTCATCGGGCTTATTAGTTATTAGAGTAACAAATAAGATAAGAACATTTTCATGAATTGCTAATTACTATATTGTATTTTTTTCAGAATAGAATGTCGACAAGGTCAAAATAATTTTACAAAAATATCAGCTCGCGCTCACAGGCTCGAATCATTTTATTAAATGCAATCCACATCCAATTTTCATTTTTAGTGATTGAAATAGTGCTTATATTAATTGAGATTATAATATAAACAATATTCTGCTCGCACTTCGCGCTCGCATTATAAATGTGAAAGATGCCTAATTACCAATCTTCACGAATGACAAAACGTGAATAGTGTCCAGTCCCGTTTTTAGCTCTAAATCTCAAAATTTTCCCCTTCTCGCTTCGCGCTCGTATTTTTTTAGTGTTTAGTAGTTCAGGATTACCAAAAATTGCTTAGAATATCAATTTTCTTGTTTGGAATTTCAAAAGCTCAGCTCGCACTTCGAGCTCACATTATTCGATTGTTGAAATAGGCCAACAAGAATGTATCGTCTTCATGGAAACTACAAGCAGGTCCCTTGTTTATCAGGCCAGGGGCCCGTTGCAGAAAGAGTTGCAATCAATCGCAACTCTAAAAATCATGCGCAAGTCCCAAATGCGCGTTGTTGATTGGTCGAAAATCAAATTGCGCGTGATTTTTTTTGAGTTGCGATTGATTGCAACTCTTTCTGCAACGGGCCCCAGAACAGTGGCTTACCTAGGATTTTCCCAGGGGGTGGGGGGAAAATTCGTCCGCCCAAAAATTTGACGAGCAAAAAAAAGGACTTCAAACACAAATAAAGGAATTTGTACCAGAAAAAAAAATTGACAAGCATAAAAGAGAGAAGAAAAAAAGGTCTTCAAGTTCACAGGAACAGGCCACTTGCGGGGGGGGGGGGAGGATACGTTCCTTGCATGGGTTGTGACTCGTCGGGGGGGGGGCAGTCTGCCCCCCTCTTGGCCTCTGCCCCGGCCCGGGCCCGGCCCCCCGTAGATATACGCTAATGGGCCAAACATATATTTAAAAAATTCTACTCGTGCTTCGCATTTGCAGTAGCAATAGATATACGAATCTTGCCCATGATCAAAACATTACTCTTTTTCTTTATCTTTCCCTCTCTTTCTGTTCTCCCTTTTCCCCATTTCCAAATTTCCCTTCCCCAATGCATGCGCTGAAATATGACGCGAAAGACATGAACACAATCGTTGTACAGGCAAAAAATGTGTATGATGGGAATGTCAGGAGGCCGAGCTGAGCGAGCGTGGCCACTGTCCATCGCATCGCCCAGTGCATGCAGCATGCAGTAGTTGTATACCGTAATTTCAATCAATCCTCTCCATAGTTCAGCCAATGAACTAATCTTGTCGCACGTGGAAATTTGTAGCCAAAATTTTGACAGAAACATCTCCAGTACGTTTTCGTGAACCTAAAAAAAAACTAGAGTAACATGTGAACTACAGGTTAGAGGGACAGCATAAGGGTAAGTCAGTCCCCATGTTTTTTATTTTTATTCTCTAACCAATCTAACACAACGTTATGGTCGCCTGCGCTCCTCGCAGAACTCGCCGCCGGGGGAGAAACTCGACGGAAGTCATGCTATAACAATAACCGACGAGCATATATACGGAATTAGCAGACTACGCTCGCAGGGATATTTCGGTTTGCTAAAAGTGGAACGGAATAGCGATCGACGAACAGGGGGAAACAATCAGTAGTGGACGAAAGTGGGCGCTATATCGGTGCGCATAAATTCAGCTAATTGTCAGTGAATTCAGCCGAGGAAATTGATTTTATTTCTCAGAGTTTATTTAAAATTTTGATATTTCCAAGATGAAATTTTGTCACTTTCACATTGATTTATTATCAGCAATTGTTATTCAACAAAAAAGATTCATTCAACTGGAATTTTTGTATCCTTTACCAACACTATCCACGAGCTTTAACCTTTAAGAATTTTACTTGGGTCTATTCTAGGCCCTAGCCGCTCGCTCAACTTTAAAAGCCTTGCAAAAAAAGGCGAGAAATAGTCTGTAGCATCTAGACTCTACATGTACATCTAGGTTGGCCGCAGTCATGGCAGGTATTCTTTTTTTTTTCCATCTAAATTAATTTCATGTACATGTACTGTAGATACTCAACAAGTGGAATGCCTCTGGCCGTCTCACCTGCATCACGCGATTCAATATAGCAGCAGTGCTGATTTTGAAAACTACTATAACTCGCACAAGATGTTCAGTGATACTTGGTTACTCTTATTTCCACGTTTTATGAACTAGACCAATACACTTATAGAGATATGATGGCAATTCAACAAATACCCCCAACGTGGCCAAAGTTCTTTGACCTTACATGACCTTTGACCTTGATCATGTGACCTGAAACTCGCACAGGATGTTCAGTGATACTTGATTACTATTATGTCCAAGTTTTATGAACTAGACCAACACACTTTCAAATTTATGGCTGTAATTCAACAAATACCCCAATTTGGCCAAAGTTCATTGACCCTAAATGACCTTTGACCTTGATCATATGACCTGAAACTTGCACAGGATGTTCAGTAATACTTGATTACTATTATGTCCAAGTTTCATGAACTAGGTCCATATATTTTCTAAGTTATGATGACATTTCAAAAACTTAACCTTAGGTTAAGATTTTGATGTTGATTCCCCCAACATGGTCTAAGTTCATTGACCCTAAATGACCTTTGACCTTGGTCATGTGACATGAAACTCAGGCAGGATGTTCAGTAATACTTGATTAACCTTATGGCCAAGTTTCATGAACTAGGTCCATATACTTTCTAAGTTATGCTGTCATTTCAAAAACTTAACCTCAGGTTAAGATTTGGTGTTGACGCCGCCGCCGCCGTCGGAAAAGCGGTGAGACAAAAACTAGCGATTACACATTGTATTTGCTAAATGAAATTGCCTACCAGGCTATCAAGATCATCATTGCAGCATGTGCATTTTACTCAACAGATGACTACATGTAGGAACCAATCAGAATTGTTCATTCATTAAAGGACAAGTCCACCCCAACAAAAAGTTGAGTAAATAAAAAGGGATAAATCCAACAAGCATAACACTGAAAATTTCATCAATATCAGATGTAAAATAAGAAAATTATGACATTTAAAGTTTTGCTTAATTTCGCAAAACAGCTATATGCACATCCTGGTCGGTATACAAATACAGAAACCTATGACGTCATCAACTTACAATTTCATTTGTATTTCATTATATGAAACATGAAATATTCTAATTTTCTCCTCATTGTCAAGTGAAACAAAGTTGAAAAAAAAAATCCTTCCTTAAAATGTAGTAATTAACATTACTTTAATACTATATGGTTAAGCCAAGTTGGCCCTTGTCAAATCTGTAAAAAATAAAATATTGCATAATTCAAACAATAAAACACAAAAGAAATAGTGAGGGACATCATTGACTGTACCTCATTTGCTCGGGCCGGAGCCCAGAAGGTAACATATTACCAAGAATCTGTAACATGTACATGTAATCTAGCGTTTCACTCCTGTTTCACCCTTTGTCCATGCTTCGATCAGTCTCAAAATTGGTACTTTAAACTAAGCCCACACCAAACACACTACAAGGGGAAGACTGGACAGAACATAGAACGCGCAATGAAACGCTCGTTAAGAGCGCCCCACAGCATTGAGTACGTACATGTAAACCTTCGCCTATCACCATTTTTGGTTGTGTACAAAACATGACGAAATGATGGAGGGGTGGAGGAAAAGACGATTTTTACATTTTAAGATTTTTTTTTCTCAATTTTTTTTCTGAAATTAGAGATGAGTATACTGTACATGTATTTTAGAGGTTTCTGGGAAAGAAACAGGTGGAATTATCCACATGCATCGCCCTTATGCCCTCTCCCAAATCCCCTCTTCAATTTCCCCCATATCATGTTTTAAACACGGCACTACATGTAGCAGCAGTGTGCCGATTAGACCAAAAGCTTCGGTCTCTGTTATGTTGGTTGTTCCGCTGAACTCCGTTGGCTCCACTCAACAAAATACAGAGACCGAAGTTCTAGCTCGATCTGTACAGGGGACTCAATGGCCATATGTTTATGTATTAAGTTCGGATAAAACAGGGAAGTGAAGTTGCGCCACAGCCGAAGTAAGTCACTGTTTTTTCCCCGTTTTGGTGCATTCCACGCTAAAACGGAATAATAATCTTTATTTTGGTAGTTCTTTTTATATATTTTTATGAAATAAAGACAAAAATCGATGAGCCCCGTCGTGGGAATTTTGCATTGTTAAGCCTCTAATGGTGGCTGCACGTTAGAGAGCCGTCTGTGTACGATGAGAAATTTTTATAAAAAATCAAAATGTTAAAAAACTCCTCGAAACAGACGGCTGCCAGCTGTCTATGTGCCGATGTGCAAAGGTTTGCTTACTTGAACACTGTTGGGCGCCCTTCCCCATGAGCGATATCGAGCGTTTCAAGAAATTGCCGAAGACAGAGTCCGATCTTCCCCTTGTACTATCTTTGCCCATACCTACCAATGATACATGTAGGTGTGGTATCTGAAAGTATCATCTTCGCATTTTATCATGGTTATAAATTCACCAATGCAAAAACATCCCTTCCGCAATCGCAAGTATCGCTGCGACGCCCGCGCATAGCGGAAGCGATGTTTTCGAATCGGTGGATTTTTGCGTGACAGCCATAAATAAAAAATATTAAAATACTAGTAGATCTACATGTACATGTAGGCCTAACGTTATGCACGATCAGGTTTCATGCAAGTACAAGTATGATGGTGGGCCCCAAGTCTGCGCACCTAACAATTTGAGTTAAGATTTAACTTGAATTTCTTCTTATTTCACAAAATCTTTCAGTTAATAATGTTCCTTATATTATTTTAAGTGTACCAAATTTCTCATAAAAAAATGAAAGAAAATATAGGATTTTCTTGAAAAATTCTCGGGCAGTCTTCATCTTCTTCTTCCGGGTGTAGTACAGACTAGCCAGGCGGCTTCTTGAGAGTAAAAAATCATTTACTAACGTAGGCTTACTCTCAATGAAGCCAGGGAGTCCTTCCTATTCACCTACACGAAGGACCCCAAAACCTGAAACTTTCACCCCCGAGATTTCTATTTTCCTTCTAAAAGATCTAGCTCTAAATCATGTACATGGGATAAAACTTCATTTCCGACATTTCTACGCTCTCGATGTTATTTTTAAACAAGAATTCATCAAAA
Organism: Lytechinus pictus; assembly: GCF_037042905.1. Lineage (NCBI taxonomy): Eukaryota > Metazoa > Echinodermata > Echinoidea > Temnopleuroida > Toxopneustidae > Lytechinus > Lytechinus pictus. The sequence goes on from NC_087249.1 coordinate 33,663,431, forward strand.
AAATGAAAAAATAGCGAGCGTCGCGTAACATTGGGGAAGTACAATAAGAAACAAGATGGCGGCGTAAACATCGGGCAAGTCTCTTCCGTTTTTTCACAATATTTTTTCATTTTTTTGATGAATTCTTGTTTAAAAATAACAAGGAGAGCGTAAAAATGTCGGAAATGAAGTTTTATCCCATGTACATGATTTATGGCTAGATGTTTTAGAAGGAAAGTAGAAATCTCGGGGGCGAAAGTTTCAGGGTTTTTTGCAGTACACGCAGATGAATAGGAAGGACTCCCTGGCTTCATTGAGAGTAAGCCTACGTTAATAAATGATTTTTACTCTCAAGAAGCCGCCTGGCTAGTATGATGGGGTGTCCAAACTTCGCTGACTTTTCAAAGATATTCTTCAGGCTTAAATTTGTTCACAAAATATCCACAATTTATGGAAAACCAATTTAAGAAATAGTTACCACATTGACGGCAAGATTGTAAACTATAAAATCATTGACAAAAATGTGAAGTAGGTCAAGGGGTTTCGCCGGTATCGCGATCTTAAAATTCTATTCCGATCGACGAATGCGCGCTGTGCTGGAAAACCGTTCTGAAAAAGTGTGACCTAAATTCGCGGACCAAAGTTTTTGTGGAGATTTAAACAAAAACTCAAGCTCAAAAGGTGAGATATTTATATCAGATTGACGACAAAATGCTATAAAATCAGTCGGTATCACATTGAAGTCACATTTTTGATGATATCTGCTTGCAAAATGATGATATCGTAATGCTCGTTGAGAAAATCAGATTTCTTCGAAACGGGCGCTAACGGTGACAAATTAGCCGATCTTTTGTCAATATTTTCATGAATACTGAACTCATCCTGAAGAAACTTACACCAAAGGGTAATTTTAGGTCACTTTTCACGTTGATGATGTCAGATTTTAAGGATATTGGCTAGTTTTTTAGATAATTACTGTCCGCGAAGTATGGACACGCGCGAAGTTTGGACTCACTGCCATACAGACCTCTGGGTAGAGTATTTTCGTACTTTGTCTTTGTGCAGTGCTGAAAAACTAGTGTGCCATGCTGCATTGCCAAACCTCAGTAATATGCTTATGAGGTTAAAGGTTTCAGATTTAAAAAAAAATGGGACCCCATGTCTGGGCACCCATTCACTTTGCACACGATTCGGGGATTTTGATGAGAAAGGCTGTATTTTGAGGTCGTCACATGAAATGCCCTAAATTTATTATTTTTCCACCATTTTGAGTCAGATATTTTCATGAATACCCGTCTATGTATTGCATGTGTAAAGTTCGTGCTCATTGCGTATCTTTCTTTTACTAGAATCGCGCAGATACGCATGTGCACAGACAAGGTCAAGGGGGACTGCGCAGACTTGGGCCTAGTAAAGTAGTAGGGGAACTTGCCATACAACATAATTAATCTCAACTGAAGTCTGGTGGGTGTTTCATAAACTAAAGCTGTTCGTAAGTTAAGAGCGCCTTTAAGAACAAATGGTGATCCTTTCTTGGTGATAGTTAAGCGCGTAAAGAAGGCTCACCAGTCGTTCTTAAACTAAGTCGCTCTTAAGTCTTAACTTATGAACATGATGAAATGGCATTCTCATTTTCATGATTATTTTATTTTTAATGAAGATCATGATAATTTGAGGTGAAGTTCATCATACTCATAGTCATACTCATACACACACCGAGAAATTGTGAGGCCAATATTAGACCAGCATATCATGCAAATAACTTTTTTTAATTATAAAACAAATAGGCCTAGATCTAATTAATAAATTATAACTCACGGAGTAAGCCTGTCGCTGTACTCATTGGCGATGGTTTCAATCCCTCCTCCCCTCGCTACGGCGATGTACGACGAGAGGTTTCCGACATCGAACCCTACCACCGACATTTCCGATCTTCTTTGTCTCCTTCGTTCCTCGAATTAAACAGTGTCTCTTCTCTTTATTAGCCCTGAAATTGTTCTACGTGAAATTTCCAATGGTTAGAAAATCATATAATCCTATATATTCACTTTCGTAAGCAGAAAAGGTGAGTAGTTTCTTCCACTTCGCTCATTCAAAATATCAATTTTGGAACCCGGCAGCGAGCGCTGTTTAAATACCACATGCCTATCGAATGTGTATGCAGAGAATGTACGGGGAGTATCCAGAAAGTTCGGATTGATAGCGCTGCATGCCGCGCCGGTATTGAGTGTACACGTGAGATTGCGAGACCGTGGCTATGGTGGTGCTTTACTACCATACGTTACCACAAAAATTAAATCAAACTCATTTGAATGATAACAAATGTGTGAATCTACTGACCTAGTATAAGGTTTATATAATCCGTGACGACTGTGTTTTATATGGTTTGTAATAAATGGACTTAATCACCAAAACATTACCGTATATAGTTATGTATTCATTATAATCAAAGTCAGTAATAAAAGAAATAATGTCATAATGACATTTTCATCAAGAAGAACAGATCTCAGATTGGTTTTGACTTTTGTATCTTAGGCCTAAGCTTATATACGAATATAAGTCACAATGAAGAATATGAATTAGAATCATGGTGTTGAACGGGAGTGAAAGGAGACGAATAATAAGAATAAGAAAAGGGAAAAGAAGAAGAAGGAGGAGGAGGAAGAGGAGGAAGAGAAGAATAATTAAGAAGAAGAAGATTTTTTTTAAATATAATTTTCATTCTCATGGTCATCATTGAATGCTTTCAAGGTAGCAGCAATACATCAGCTGCATGTAGCAAATTATGCATATTCATGATAGATCAAAATTACGAATACAATAAACATACTGTAAATCAGACGAAGGTACACAAAGCTGGCAACCCTGATATTTATAATGTCTGTAACAAGAGATGGCGCTCACCTACTTGTTTGACGGCTTCATTCACATGATGCAAAATGATATAAGAAGCGGCAATATACCACTAGGTTTTAAAACTCATCATTGGTTCACTGATATTTTTTTCCCCTTTTTTTATTCATTACCATTCAGTCACATTTTTGGGGGGATATAACATATGATTATATTGGACACGGGGTCATATAGTGAAAATTTCTATTTTTGTGCACAGTATCCATGGGTGTCGATCGGTGTTCATGGGGGGGGGGGGGTGATCATGGTCATGAGCAGAAGTTTTTTCCGGGGGTAAGACACGTAAAAGAACGATCTCGAAAGCGTGGGAGCTAATCGACCTAGCTTGTCATTTGGATGCTTTTTAATTTTCTAAAATGAAATTAAAGGTTTTCGTGCACACTTTTAATTTTGTGAAAAATTTTCAGTAAAAATGTTATTTATATTTGGGATTGGGGGTACTAACTGCCCCTCTTCCTCTTCAAGCTGTACATGGCCATGGGATGGCTGACCCAACTTTTGTTCTCTGTGAGGTATTTTTTTTTGGGGGGGAAGGTGGGACAATTGCGTAATGCCAGACATGACGTAAAAGACAAAAATCTTTTCTTTTTATTATGTGAGTGAGCGAAGTGAGCGAGAATTTTTTTTTACCTTTTAACACAAAAATCTAATTTTGTAATAGATTTTGACATATTAAAAAATATATATATATTAAAATCATCCTTTTTCTTCCATGGTCCCCAATCCCCACATCTTTACGCCGGGGAGGGGGGGGGGACTCCTAAAGACTACAGTTTGAAGTACAAGTTAGCTTTATTTCTATTTATTTCTATTATTCTATTATTTATTTCTATTATTTCTATCATTATTATATTGTTATAATAAGTTACGAATGATCATACTTGTCATTATGATTCATTATACTGAAATATGATGTTCGACTTTGAATTATTGTTGGGATGATAACACAAGCCACCCCCACCTGAAATATATGGTTGGGAGGATATCCCCCACCCCCTGTGGATCGACACCAATGACAGTATCATTCGATGTTTTTTGAAAAATATGCGAATTTCAACTGCTGCATATTTGTTATTTTTCATCCAATTTTGATTAATCCTTTGCGTTTTGTTCTCGTTGAAATAACACCCCCCTTCCTCTCTCCTTCTCTCTCTCCCTCTCTTTTCTATTTACCTGATGATAGGGTGAAGTACTCATGTCACAGAAATGCCACTTAAGTTTGAGTGGAACGTTATTGGACGGTTAACTTAAAGGAAAATGAAACTTTTGAAACAAGATAACCTGTGTTAAAACAAAAAAATCAAAGAAACATGCAGATCAACAAAAGTTTGAGAAAATTGAATAAATAATAAGAAAGTTATGAGCATTTGAAGTTTAGATCATTTATCATAATGTAGATCATCCAATTGGCAATGCGACAAAGATGTGTGATGTCACTTGTGAACAACTTTCCCATTAATTTTGTATATATTTCACTTAAACTGCCTCTTTTATGAGATCTATCAGTAGACCATGTATTCTTTCTATAAGAGGGCATGTAATATGGATTTTTAAAGAATACATTATGGATAAAGAGTTTGTATCACCATAAGAAAGAGCAAAAAGGGACATTTTAGGGGTATTTTATAGTCCTTCACAGGGAAAGTTGTTCACATGTGACATCACACATCTTTGTCGCATTGCCAATGGGAGGATCTCCATAGCATTATAGTATTCGCAATATTCAAATGCTCATAACTTTCTCATTATTTGTCCGATTTTTCTCAAACTTTCTTTAATCTTATTCTTTGAATTTTCTCTTTCCACACAAGCCCACTTGTTCCAAAGGTTTCATTCACCTTTAACACAATCTTAAAGTGGTCTAGCGCCATCTTTTGTCTAAATGATTATAATTTTAATTATACATTTTATTTCCTCAATATAACTATGATATACAACATATCAGAGATCTGAATTTGCCCAGCCGTAAGAGAAAAGGAAAAAGATCAAATGAAGCTTTACTTTGATTTGAATTTACCACAAGTTATGATGTACGAAGTGATTTGTGGTCGTACCCATATCGAATGATACACACATTTCTTTTTCATCATATAACTTTTCCTCAGATTACAATGTAAAAACGCTTTTAACATTTTTAAGCACGTTGTTTGATCACGTCACTCTACTAATAAGTTATTTAAAATTGTTTAACTTTTTAAAACAACTTGTTCAATATAGTTGTTATGGCGACGGGCTTAATTATCGTGCTTTAAATTTCAAAGCGTTTATACAGTAAAAGTTAGGTAAAGATTAATTAATGTGAACGAAATCTTACATAATGTCTTTCAGCAATTAATATTTAATTTTATTTGGCAATGAATTTCAACTTTTGACATGAATAATCATTTGATTTTACAAAATTTAGTACACACATTAGTCATAATACACCAAAGTTACTTTCCGAAGGACAGTTGTACACGTAGCCTCATGCACTTTTACAGTTACGCCTGAAAATAATACAGAATGTCCGATGATGGAAACATCTAATTCTTGTTATCTTGATGATTTGATTCTATAAAATATAGCCAAATAGAGTTAAATCCACTTTTGATCGAATTTATAAAAAAAAATTGTGCATTTTACTACATGGACATCGAATGCACCAAATTACATTTGTGAGGAGCTCCATCCAAGCGGCAATTGATAGGATTTTGTTTATATCTTAACCACATTATAAAGTTATGCATGCACTCAGATTTTTAAGCACAATGTACCAGTACATCACCATGTACTGTGACATCAAATCAGTGTAAAATTTTATATGATTAACATAAGTCTAATTCTCTGTGTGAACAACCACTATAGGTTGGTGATAATTATGTGCCACCCTGTATTAATATCCGAAATATTATATTTATTGGATTTAGCTCCTATATTGGAGTGAAACATCGAAACACCTCCGTCTTTAGAAAAGATAAGAAATTCACGATTTCTTTTTCATTTTCAACAAGTAAACGTCAGAAAGGAGATAATGTACTCTGCTAGCAATCTATATGCTCTATGATGTTTAATTTCAACTTTTGTTTAATTGTGCGTTTTGACTAAGATTTTATTCCAAAATGAGCTACATCTTCTTTTTTGTGTACATTTCTTGGAGATTTAATTAAAATTACCAGACTTCATTGAATTTATCTCAGATAACAGCCCTATCATACATGTATCAAAATAAAAGTAACAGTATAGAACAAGGCAAGTAATAAAACATTGATTTGCAAAAAAAAGGGCTACGTGCTCCCTTTGCTCCCGTGCTACTTCTTCTATAGTCAATATAACTTTATACGTTTCACGAAGATAATATGTCTATACATCAAAACGGGGAAATCTTAAGAGCCGGGACCATTACTCTCTTGGTAATTTAAAGGAGTTTGCAAGAATATGCCTATACTCAGGTCCCATTATAACCGTTTTGTGTCCAACAAGTCTTGAATATGCTCTCGTAGTTTGAACTTCTGAATTTTTCCAGATACTGTCGTTGGAAATTCGTTGACAAAGCGAACGTAACGGGGTATCTTATAATGAGAGATCTGTTAAGAAGATACGAAAGAGAAGAAGATTTCAGTGTGGGTGCATGTGGTGTGAGTTAATGTGCGTGCGCGGGGAAAAGGAAGAGAAATTTTGATATTTAAAAAGAGCAGATGTGAGAAGAAAAACAAACAGGCTCAATTTAGTAATAACTGAGAATTGTACCAAATTAGCACAAAGTTTAACATTGTCATGTTTAAAAGGGATTTCTTAAAAGAATGAACTTGCTCAATATACAAGTGAGGGGGGGGGGGGAATTGACTTAATGTACCATTTTTGGTTGAAAATACATGGTTGAAAAAGTCATATTGACAGATAAGGAATTAGGAATACATTTTGATGTCATTTGATAATCCAATATTTAAATAGGTTTGAAAGAAAGAAAATGACGAAAGGGGAAATGACGTAATAAGAGAGAAAGTGGAGGAGAAATAAATGAAATGGTGTTGAAAATAATGAGTAAAAGAAACGATGTCAGATTGGCGAAAGAAAAAAAAGAAGGTCATAGGCCTATACCTGAACCCCCCCCCCCCCCCGAGCCGGGGAGGGGGATAGAAAAAAAATAGATATTGGTATTGAAAGAGGGGAAGAGTGTGAGAAAAGAAAGATAAAACTAAGAACTTCAATCAGAGATCGGTGGAGTGTAGAGAAAAGATAAACTTTCGTAAAGAGATTGCAACACATAATGAGGACCAAAAACTCGCCTTTCCTTTGCAGAACTCTCTGATGTCTTCTTCTACACTGTTCTCTGTACCTGGTTTTAACATGACAACAGCACAAACCTCTTCACCCATGACGTCATCGGGAATCCCGATCACCTGACAAATCACAATTATGCAGAAAGATACGAAGTTGACTTACATGTACGTGTATATAGATTTTGTCTCGCTTTTCTATCGATATTAAAGGAGAAACTCATTTCTATATCCATTAAGTTTCACTCAAATTACGGTACGAATTTTCCGTGTGAAAGGTCCGATGATTCTAAAGACGAATTGCAATCATCATTACAATGATGATTCAAGATTTACGTTTGCGATCAGCAAATCAAATGCCAAGAAAGAAATTTATTGCAATTGTGTCAGGTCGCAGATGCACCCAATTGTTTCTTTATCTTTGTTTCATTAATTTTTTTCTTCATTTTTTAGAGGGGGGGGGGGGTTGTTAAGACCGAAAGCTATGAGGAAGTGACTCGGATGTACTTACTTGAACTTCCTGTACACAAGGGTGTGTATGGATGAGGTGTTCAACCTCTGCAGGGTAGATATTAGACCCTCCTCGGATGATGAGGTCTTTCAGGCGACTTTCAATTTTAAAATATCCCTGGTCGTCTATCGTTCCGACGTCACTATCAATAAAGAAGGTTGATATTAAAGGTATTCGTCAGTCACCTTGAATAGAATAATTTCCAGTTCGGGACTTCCTCAGATACTAGAAGTGTTGTAAATAATTGATCTACAGTGTGAACGCTATGATATAGTGTACTATGTATAGCGTTCCTAAATGCCTTATTATTATTATTATTAATGCAATGGTTTGATTACATAGTCTTATGATACATACCCTTTGGACGATTTAAAATTTACCCGCTAGTCTTACAACTTGCAGGGAGCTCGACACATTTTTTCTTTTGAAACAGCTTGGCCCGTATTCTGAACTCGGGTCATAGAGATAATTAGTATACATCTCTATGACTCGGGTTTAAATTAAACCTTGGTTTAAAGTTCTGGATTAACTATGGGTAGCCAATTGGGGCACAAATCCCTAACTGTACACATCCAATAATTATTTCATCTGACACTCAAATTGTTCAAAATGGTCAGGGAATGATAACTGAAGTGTTTTTCTTCATTCTGAAAGCAAAAGGAAACGAAAATATGAACATAAGAAATAATATAAATATATTATTTTGATTTTTGGCTTCCCATAATTTTAGCACACAGTTAGATTATGGTCTAAATTAAACCTGACTCCAGAATACGGGCCCTAGTGGCTTTCGTATCGAGTCTTATGTTCAGACATTTGGATCCCCTATGATGAAGTGGCTCCCATTTGAATCTGTATTAATTTTTATATCGAAGTTCAATTTGTGAAGGTTATTATTGCCCCAAACTTATGGAACAACATTCTCCAAGATATCAGATCAATAACAGACTTCGAAAGATTCAACTCTGTGTTTAAATATACAAATTTTAACAAGAAAGACATGTATATTACCTTTCAGTCAAAACTTATTTACACACACATATAGCAGTGTGCACTTGTAAAATATTATTATCACATATAAATTAGGCAATCCTTTTCTTTTCCTCCCCCTTTTAACTCGAGAATCCCTTTTTTTACAGAGAAACAAAAAAAGGGGGAATAAGTTTACCCTGTGTGGAACCACCTATTTTCATCAATGGTTTCCCTGGTCCTGTCCGGATTACCCCAATATTCCTTCATGACACACCATCCTCGGAAACACAGCTCCCCTGCTGTTCCCATGGTAACCGTCTCCTTTGTGGATGGATCTATGACCTTCACCTGGCGAATGCAATTAAAGATTTTTTTTATCTACTGCCAATCAAAAGATATTGAAATATATATTTTTTAAATAAACCAAACCATAATATTTTTATGCAAACTTTACAGGCACCAACAAGCTAAAGGATCCCATTGTTGTGAGATGGTCTTACATATAACATGAGAAAACGTGATCCCCTTGTCATAACCGAATATAAAATAACACATTTAAAATTCAGAAAATATAGGCTTATCTACTTTGGAATGATTTCTGTGTGCAATTAAACTAAGTTTGTTGTTCTCTTGTGTTTGAAGTTTTATTTCCTTTCATAAGACCACGAAATAACCCAATTATACTTTTTAATACTTTTAGCTACGAATTAAAACCAGTTTAAAAAGTATTTTTCTTCCTTGTTTTCTTTCCAATCTGAAACAATGCCGATTTAAAGCAAACCCAATTAAAAGGATTAACCATATTTGTTGGATATGACTTTATGCTCCCCGTCGTTTATACCCTTTCTTCCCTTTTTTTTGACCTTATACAGGGGCGGATCCAGCCTTCGCCAATGGGGGGGGGGGGGGGCCCGGATTTTTTTTTCAGCCATATTTTCCCCGATCGGCCGCTCGAAGATGCTTTTTGGTTTCTTTGAAGGGATATAGTCCTAATAGTCACATATTAGCTTTATTCTTATAAATCAACATAAATATACAATATCATAATTCTTATTCATATAATGCAAGCGCGAAGCGCGAGCTAATTTTTTTTCCTGAAATTTGTTATCCTGAAAAAGATGTGTATGCAACTAAATAATTACTACGAACGCGAAACGCGAGCAGCAATGAACTGATGGAAATGTACCTGTTAAAGACCGCATGCAGTTAGCCATGAAGACGTTACATATTTTGAAAATCCAATAATGCAAGCGCGAAGCGCGAGCTAATTTTTTTTGACATTTTTACCTTAAGAATGGAAATTCTAAGCACTTTTTGTAACTTAAACAGAATAGGTATATAACTAAACAATTGATGCGAGCGAGAAGCGCGAGCGGAAAATATCGAGATTAAGACCTACTGACCGAGACACTATTCATGTTTTGTGAATCATGAAAAGGGTGAGTAATTGGGGATCTTCCTTACATGAATAATGTGAGCGCAAAGCGCGAGCAGAAATTTTTTTATATAAGTTTTGAACTGATCGAAAAGGTACCTGTTGAGGACTGCTTGCACTTAGCCATGAAGACGTTACATATTATAACAATCAAATAATGCGAGTGCGAGCGGAAAATTGTTGATATTTCTACATAAAGAATGGAAAATAATCAATAGATGCGAGCGGAAAAAAATTCATGATTCAGACCTAAAAACGGGACACTATTCATGTTTTGTAAATCATGAAAAGAATGAGTAATAGGGGATCTTCCTACATTAATAATGTGAGCACAGAGCGTGATCAGAACTTTTTTGATATTGTGATCTGAAACTGAGTAATGATTTAATTAGAGGACAAGTTGAATATCTGAATAAACATGCGCGCGCGTTTCATATTTAGACCTAGAATCTAGGCATTCTAAAATACATCTTTTATCATGAAAATCAAAGCGAGCGCGAAGCGCGAACCTAAACTACATTGTATTTGATGTTCCGATCTGAAATAAGAGTCAATTTCAGCTATATCTTAGGACATGTCATCATATGAAAATGATGACTGTCTTCCTATTCCTCTTGCCGCTAAGCGCGAGATGAAACAAAAGGGACAATTTGATTATTAACTTAATATCTTATTCATTAATGCCTAATGAGGGCGCGAAATCTGATGATATTATGGCCTGAAAACTGGACATTTCAAGCACTTTTGTAAATATAAATAGGATGCATTAGTTAATATATTTTCAACCATTAATGCGAGCGCAAATTGCGAGCCTAAATTTTTTACACACTGTCATGAAAGGGAAATTTTAATTAATTTGTTGTATAATCAATATTGAGACATACATAACTCGCCAATCAAAATGCGAGCGTGCAGCGCTATCTGATACGTTTTGACAATTAATTTTGACCTGAAAGGGGATATTTTGAAAACTTTATGGAATACACGAAAATAATAGGTACCTGACAAATCAAAATTTGCGAGCGCGCAGCGCGAGCAGAAAAGTTAATATTCATCATAAAAACTGACATTATTTTAGAGCACTTTTCAAAAATCAATTTGTAAATCACACAAAATAATGAAAGTTCGATTTCCGTGATGAAATATGTTGTATATTGACTTCCAAACTTGATATTTAAACTCCATATTGAACAAGATATAAAAATCAACTAACAAGCTATGCGAACGCGAAGCGCGAGCGAAAATTTTATATAGTGACATGAAAGATTCTTTTTATTTTCCAAGTTTTCCCTCATCTGATTTTATTCACTCGTCTTCCTCTTCTTTTTTCTCCTCTCTTTTCCCTCCTTTTTCCCCCCTTTTTCCCCTTTTTTTTGCTCCGCCAATAGGGGGCCCGGGCCCCTTGCCCCCCCTGGATCCGCCAATGCTTATAATCTCTCAGTATACCTACCCAGATTCCCCGTCCAAATAAAACGAAAAGCATTGCTTATAAAATCACACATGAATAAAGTGCTTTGAGTAACCTCTAAATGATCCTGGACCTTGCCCACTGTGTTTAAGCGCCGCTCCAGTGTATCCTGTTTACATACCACAGTAGATATTCCCCCGACTTCTGTAAGTCCATATGCTGACTAGATTGTTTAAAAGGGAAATTAGTATACCAGTAATCATTACAAAATCAGTATAAAAGTACATAATCATTACGATGGTAGTTTCTGAATTCCTAAGATTGAAATAGCTTGCGATCAGGGATCAATCCAAAGTTGGATTGAAGTTTTCAATAAAATAGATTTAGAATTCAATCTTTTTCGATTAAAACTTTCGATCCAATTTTGGATTGGTTCTTGACCACATGTATTAGATTGACTTTCAATATATGGAATTTAGACAGTAGAAAATTATACAAGTGGAACACCTCTGGCATGTCTCGCCTGCATTACGCGATTCAATATTACAGCAGCTAGTGCTGACTTTAAAAAACAACTATTGAATGATTATTCACAAAAGCATCATTCATAAATACTATGTTCATTGACCCGTAATGACCTTGATCATGCAACCCGAAACCCATGCAAGATGTTCAATGACACTTGATTATTCTTATGTCTAAGTTTCATGAACTAGACCGATAAACTTTCAATGTTAAGACGACAAGGCGACAAATACCCCCAACATGGCCAAAGTTCGATGACCATTAATGACCTTTGACCTTGGTCATGTGACCTGAAACTAGCATAAAATTATATAGGATGTTCAGTGATACTTGATTGCTCTTATGTCTAAGATTCATGAACTAGATCCATGAACTTTCAAAGTTATGATGGCAATTCAACAAATACCCCCAACATGGCCAAAGTTCGTTGACCCTAAATGACCTTTGAACTTGGTCATGTGACCCAAAACTCAGACAGGATCTGACAGGATCCTTATCTCCAAGATTCATGAACTAGATCCATAAACTTTCAAAGATATGTGATATTTCAAATACGTAACCTTGGTTAACATTTCGATGTTGATTCCCCCAAGATGGTCTAAGTTCTTTGACCCTAAATGACCTTTGATCTCAGTCATGTGACCTGAAACTCAGGCAGGGTGTACAATAATAATTGGTTACCCCTATGTCTAAGTTTCATGAACTAGGTCTATATACTTTCTAAGTTATGATGATGTTTCAAAAACTTAACCTTTGGTTAACATTTGATGTTGATGACGCCACCGTCGCCGTCGGAAAAGCGGCGCCTATCGCCTCGCTCTGCTATGCAGGCGAGACAAAAATGGATAATACATGTAGTTCGGTCCACTTGCACGGCCGTGAGACAGACGTATTATTGTCGGAATATAAAATCAAAACAAGTTACAATTTACAGCATCAAACTTTGAGCGGGAAAACCTACCACAACTTCGTCCAGTCCCATGATGCTTTGCGCGAGTTTCATCGTCTCTGGCGGTATTGATGTGCCCCCACAAAAAATAGTCTGAACGCTCGATACATCGTAATCCTTTAACGATTCATCATGGAGAATGGATATAAACATGGTAGGAGTTCCGAAAACTAATGTACATCTATAAGAGAAAAGCGGATAATTCGACCATTTTCTAGTTTATTGAGGTTGGCATATACTGAGAGTTGGGCAACTGTAACTTCGGTTTTGTCTGGATCAGGGTGAGATAGCTACTTCCCTCGGAATATTTTTTTCTTCTTCATAATTATACCATCAAAAGAACTTGATTCTCTCATTTCCATATGGTCCTTGAAACAACCCCAATGACTATAATCCAGTTCAGTCATGATTCACTTCAGTTTCAATTCAATCCATTTCTCACATCTAACGAAAGCAAAGACAGCGGCATCATGATAACAGTATTACGAAATTACGTGAAACTAATGATATGACAAAATAACA